>NC_074682.1:9953033-11197200 GCF_029448725.1 Salvelinus fontinalis
CATCTTATTAAGTGTCATTTTTTGATGTCACGTGCACAAGTCCAGTGAAATGCCATTCTTGCTAACTCAAAACCCAACAGTACAATAATCAACAACAATGTATTACTAGAAAAAAAGCACACGAGAACTAAGAGCAAGAAATATGAAATACACAAAGTATGCATACTAAACTCAGCAAAAATAGAAACGTCCACTCAGTCAACTGCGTTTATTTTCAGCAAACTTAACATGTGTAAATATTTGTATGAACATAACAAAATTCAACAACTGAGACATAAACTGAACAAGTTCCACAGACATGTGACTAACAGAAATTGATTAATGTGTCCCTGAACAAAGGGGGGGTCAAAATCAAAAGTAAGTCAGTATCTGGTGTGGCCACCAGCTGCATTAAGTACTGCATTGCATCTAATCCTCATGGACTGCACCAGATTTGCCAGTTCTTGCTGTGAGATGTTACCCCACTTTTCCATCATGGCACCTGCAAGATCCCAGACATTTCTAGCGGGAACAGCCCTCACCCTCCAATCCAACAGATCCCAGACGTGCTCAATGGGATTGAGATCCGGGCTCTTCGCTGGCCATGGCAGAACACTGACATTCCTGTCTTGCAGGAAATCATGCACAGAACGAGCAGTATGGCTGGTGGCATTGTCATGCTGGAGGGTCATGTCAGGATGAGCCTGCAGGAAGGGTACCACATGAGGGAGGAGGATGTCTTCCCTGTAACACACAGCGTTGAGATTGCCTGCAATGACAACAAGCTCAGTCCAATGATGCTGTGACACACCGCCCCAGACCATGACGGACCCTACACCTCCAAATGGATCCCGCTCCAGAGTACAAGCCTCGGTGTAACGCTCATTCCTTCAATAAACGCGAATCCGACCATCACCGCTGGTGAGACAAAACCGCAACTCGTCAGTGAAGAGCACTTTTTGCCAGTCCTGTCTGGTCCAGCGACGGTGGGTTTGTGCCCATAGGCGACATTGTTGCCGGTGATGTCCGGTGAGGACCTGCCTTACAACAGGCCTACAAGCCCTCATTCCAGCCTCTCTCAGCCTACTGCGGACAGTCTGAGCACAGATGGAGGGATTGTGCGTTCCTGGTTTAACTCGGGCAGTTGTTGCCATCCTGTACCTGTCCCGCAGGTGTGAAGTTCAGACCGATCCTGTGCAGGTGTTGTTACACGTGGTCTGCCACTGCGAGGATGATCAGCTGTCCATCATGTCTCCCTGTATTGCTGTCTTAGGCGTCTCACATTACAGACATTGCAATTTATTGCCCTGGACACATCTGTAGTCCTCATGCCTCCTTGCAGCATGCCTAAGGCACGTTCACGCAGATGAGCAGGTACCCCGGGCATCTTTCTTTTGGTGTTTTTAAGAGTCAGTAGAAAGCCCTCTTTAATGTCCTACGTTTTCATAACTGTGACCTTAATTGCCTACCGTCTGTAAGCTGTCACGAACCGTCTCGAAGTCCGTAACAAAAAGGGGGACAACGTGGAGATTAGGAATAATAAAATATATATTTTTTAACTGAGATAACGTAAATACAATTAACAATGGTGTGTGTTGTCAGTAGTGTAAGTGAGTGGTTGCGTGCATAAATGTGATAATGAGGGGTGTTGAAAGGTGCCAAAGCAAGCAAACAAACAAAACGGTCACAAGAAAAATGCCACAACCAAAATCTAACAGTGTGTCTGCATGGAGAGAATCTCCTCAATAAATGGGGAAGGGGTGTATTTATCCCGGGACACATCCGGGTCCAGATGTGTCCCTTGTCCCATGTGTTCCTCCCAGCTCAGCCCGCCGACATCCGAATAAGGAAAACAAGAGCAAAGAGAGAATACGGCAGACCGAGTGGGAGAGTCGTCACAAAGCTGTTAGTGTCTTAACGACCGTTCCACAGGTGCATGTTCAGTAATTGTTTATGGTTCATTGAACAAGCATGGGAAACAGTGTTTAAACCCTTTAACAATGAAGATCTGTGAAGTTTTTTGGATTTTTACGAATTATCTTTGAAAGACAGGGTCCTGAAAAATAGATGTTTCTTTTTTTGCTGAGTTTATATACAGGAACTATTTAAAAAGTCAGTTCACATCATCTGAGTGGATGAAGGTTTATGTGATTTGTCACTCATAACTTGGCAGATCTCCTTATTGGTTCCACTCTCTCCCTGTATCTATTTTCATAGTTATTTCATATATGGGAATGGTTTGTGTTGATGGCAGTAAACACATCAAAGGGAAAGAGCTCAACCAAAGTCCTTAGACTGACTCATTCTAATCTACTGTGAAATGGCTTTTCTGGGCTCTGTGATACTCCCTCTCCTTCCCTCCTCATCCCTCCTTCATCTCTCCTTCCCTCCTTCGTTCCCCATCTTTCTCATCCCAGTCTTCCTGTTTCTTCATATGACACTGATCTCTGAGACCTGTTGTGGCATTGCTTGACGTGTATCGTACCTCTCTCGTTCTCCCTCTCTCTCATCATCCTCCTCTCTCTCCTTCCTCTTCCTCGCTCTCCCTGCAGGTGATCTATAAGAAGTTTCAGATCCCCTGTCCCTTCGAGGAGTTCTCGGCAGCCAATCACACAGGGTCTCACCTCGACATTCACCTAAACATCACTGACAACCATGCTACCCATGATAATGGTCTGGTACATGAGATGGATGACTCCCACTGCGGTGCCCGTATGTTCACCATGAACTCTCAGGTACAGCACACCAGACTCGAGGTCCAATGTTTCACCATTACCCTCGTTCACTCTGTCTGTGTCCCAAATGGCACCCCATTCCCTGTGTTGTAAAGTACTTTTGACCATAGCTGGTACTACTTGAAACGCGGCCTTTGCTCACCTATGTACTGCAAAGGTGCAGGCCATGTAAGTCTAGTAGATGAGTAAATGAGCGGTCCCTCTGAGGTAGGTCAGTGGTCTATGGTAACACTGGGCGTTTGTGTGCGTTTCCTTTACAGACAGCGTACACCATCCCCATCCTGGCCTTTGCCTTTGTGTGTCATCCTGAGGTTCTGCCTATCTACACTGAGCTCCGCAAGTGAGTATGCCTGCCCTTTCCTGCCCTGCTCCGTCTGTCTCCACACAGTGCCTCCCTAGTGTCAGCACTAAACCTCTGTTCATAGGCTCTCGTATGTATCACAGGAGGCTGCTGAGGGGAGGACGGCTCGTAATAACGTCTGGAATGGAGCGAATGGAATGGCATGACACGTATATAGTATATGCGGCTCATGTGGGATTCAAACCCACAAAGACCTTGTTGCGAGCACCAACTGAGCCGTTGGATTGTCAGTGCTGGCTGTGACGTTAACCAGTGTGTGTGTGTGTGTGTTATCCAGCCCTACTCAGAGGAGGATGCAGCACGTCTCCAACCTCTCGATCCTTGTGATGTACACCATGTACTTCCTGGCTGCTCTCTTCGGCTACCTGACCTTTTACGGTGAGCACTTTCACTTCACCACCCATGAACTTTCCTCTGCCTGAAATATCCCGTACTCATGACTATGTGTGCTAGAGCCTCGGAGGCCCAGGCTTCTCACGTTACGTTCGAAAGCCCTGGGAGGTTCTCCTCAGAAGGTATTCTAACGTGGGCCGAATATCTAGATGGAAACCTGTCAAGTATTTTGCATGCGTGGAGTTCCAAAGAGACATTGTGTTTTGAAAATAAAATATGACTTGCAACAAGCTAGCATGCATAAGATACAAAACAAATGCCACACTGTGTGTGCAGTAACTTATAATTGAACAGAAACATTTGATCCTTTTGGGATACTCCCTTGTGCCCTCATGAACATATTGAATGTTATTGAACAGTTGCAATGTCAGTTTTGTTGAATGGAAATTACAATAATAAATGATTATTACCCAAACACTTGTTTGCAGCGAGTTGGCCTCAGTCTATTGGAAAGAGGAGCATAACTCTCCCTTGTGGTCATTATGTAGTCCTGCACACTACACTACTATTATGTTATACCTTGTGACACGTTGGATTATGTGTTTCAATGAGGAACAGCAGTCATCGATGTCTCAGTCAACACAAGTATGGCTTAGTTTAGGGGGTTTTAGTGTATAATACTGTACCTCTTGACGTTCCCCCTGATGTTACCTTTACAGGTAAGACTGAGACAGAGCTGCTGCACACATACAGCAGGATCGACCCTTATGACACGCTGATCCTGTGCGTGCGATTGGCTGTCCTCACCGCTGTCACACTGACCGTCCCCATTGTGCTCTTCCCAGTAAGTTACACCCCCCCCCTCCACTATACACTCTTCCCTCCTCTAAAAGACAGGGAACTGATATTGTATACTAGCCGTTTGGGGTGGGATTGGCGTGGGGTCTGAGGGGGGTTAGTATGTGGCTTTTGACCAATCGTTTGGATTCCTCATGTCTTAATCTGAAATGATGGGTGTCGTGGCTTGCTGAACTGAGGTGCTCATTTGAAGTGGAATGGCCCCTGTTGTTTCTGAGAGTAGCTCACGGATTCCTTTACTGACTTCCCCCCTCCGGATCTCTCTCGCCCTCCTTCGCGCTCTGCCCCTCTCCATCTCTCTCACTCTCTATCCCCTCAGGTGCGGAGGGCTCTGGATCAGATGTTCTTCGCCAGTAAGTCGTTTAACTGGCTTCGCCACGTGGCCATCGCCCTCATCCTACTCTCCTTCATCAACATGTTGGTCATCTTCGCCCCCAACATCCTGGGAATCTTCGGCATTATCGGTTAGTTGCACAGATTAAACCTAGAAGTGTTAACTGTAGCCCTGCTCTTCACCCCCCCTCTTCCTCCGTCCTCTTCCTCCTCCAGGTGCCACATCTGCCCCCTGTCTGATCTTCATCTTCCCTGCTATCTTCTACATCCGCATTGTGCCTAAGGAGCAGGAACCCATGCACTCCATCCCCAAGATACTGGTGAGCACATATCTCATCCTCTCCCCTGTCTCACCCTAGCCACACGCTATATCCCCATATCGTGATGGCATCTTTCCAAGCCTCTCCACAATAATTGTAATATGATCTTTATGATTAGTATTGTGTCCTTATGGTTACTGTATGGTTATGGTTACCCCATTTAAAATACATTCTAATGATGGTGTTTCCTCTGTCCTCCCAGGCCGCCTGTTTCGCTGGTCTGGGGGTCGCCTTCATGATCATGAGTTTGAGCTTCATCATCATTGATTGGACAACGGGGAGCAGCAACTCTGGCGGTGGCCACTAGAGGCCGCCCTCTGCACTGTGCAGGCCGGGGTCTGAAAAGGGCTGGCATGGGCTTTGAGGGGATGTCTAGGAGTGTGTGTTTTTAGAACCGTTTCATGTAATTGATGCACTATCCCCTCTGTGGTATGCCAAGGGTTAGAGGTTAAGGGACAAAGATGACTGGGGTAGGGAGGGGGAGACAGAATCAACCTGCTGGGCAAAACCATGCTGAGCATTTCAGTCTTCTTGAGACTCCGACAAAACAGTCTGTACTACTGTAACGCAGTATGTAGCCCCGCACAGAGGAGTGCTTTTATATGAATCATCAGCACTAGACATGGTCTTTTTAAAATCATGATAACATGTATTATTTATGAGTGGGATAGTGCATCCAAGTCAATCCATAATGGAAAATCCTGAAAACTCATGATGGCTTCCCTTCCTTTCCCCCCTCGCTTCATCCATCCATCCTCCCATCCTTATTTATCTCTTTTCCATCCGCCTGTTTCTTTCCCTCCGACGCCTTAATTCATGTCAACTGCAGCTAGTACTGTACAGAAGAAGCACAGATGGAGATATGGTTGAATCGCTATGTAAAGGAAGGGAAGGAAAGCACATGACTATACATTATATGTCATTTGGCATCTTTGTATGAGATAATCTGACATTTTGTCAATAGAAGAAATAGCTACATCTATAGATTAGGTGAGTGCTGTAAAACAGACTCTGTGGCTGTCTTGGTATCCTGTCTATCACTTTGTGCCAGTAGCACTCAACTTAACCATCGAAGGGTAGTAGGCTTTTCCAAATATTCTATTGGCACGAGCACACAAAGATACAGTATATTTTCCCATGTTTTCGCACAAGAGTGCATTTAGCCTGAGCTGTTCTATGTGCCAAAGCTAAGTTTGAATGTGGTTTGTGGTTGTTGGGCTTAGTGCAGGCTGATGTCCCATGATGCATGATGGTGTTTAACTCTTGCTGTATCCCTGGTACATACAGTACACTCAGATAATGGAGGAGTGGCGTTCAACCAACCACACACATAGTCTTTTCGTTGAAACAGTAATGTATATTTATTTAACTAGCTATATCCATGTTTTTTAATTTCACAAGTGAGCTAATGGACCTCAGAACAAAGTATTTAACTATATGATCAGGTATCTTGATAGACCTTATAGATGGCATGCGTAGTCTATATTCGGTGATTTTGCATATTGGAGGGTTTAGGTGACAGTTGAATGTGTAGGAGGTGAGCTATAGGGCCTGAGCTGATTAAGAGAAAAAAAACACACATAGAGCCTTTTACATTCATGTTAGTTAGATGATCAACTGACATCCTAGATACAGAATTGACTGATTTTATGATCAATTGTGTTTTAACTTAAGATCAACAACTTAAACTTGCCTCTTTAACACGAATAGCTCATATTTCACTCGTACTTATATTTCTACAATTAATTTGTAAACGAATGGTTACTACGAATGGTTAAGCTTACTGTTTTTGGCATGACAAAATATGGAGGAAACGTGTTTTAGTTATGTGTTGGTTGTGACATACGGTCCGTCCATGTTGTTGAACTACTCTTTATTGTATTTTAATATCTCTTTTCCACTTGTTTTGTGATTGATCTTGTGGTTGAAGTTTTAGTGAAGGAAAGCTGATGCGTCACCTGTCCAGTCTGTCTGGTGATTGGCTGATTAATTCATTAATTTACCATAAGTACTGTGATATTCAGTCCATAATACGTAGATGTTTGGGCTCTATTTCCAAAACGTATCTGGTCTCTAACAGTGAGGTCTTGTGATCAAGTACAGTTTGACAATTAAGTGAATTGTGATTGTTAGATTTAGTCTGATTCGATAGCCCGATGCCCCTTCTTCAGGCTTCTCAATTGTGTAGTGTAACATTCAACACTGTGACATCGTAGCTCTCAAAAAACCTAAATAGCATTGTAATAACATTGTTACTAATATATTTTGGCAAGTCCTACGTATGTATGTAACAATTGTTCCTTTTTTATTTTATTCTAAAACACTGCAGCCGGTGTTGCTTTCTCGTGTGTACATTAATTCATTTTTAATTTATAATCAATATAATGTTGTTGAGCTGTTTCTTTTACTCATCAACAGCTAAAAAGTTATTGCATGTATCTGACTCAACCCTATATTTCCCCTGGTCTTGCTGAGGCAGTAGTTGTGGTAAAAAGGAATGACTGGTCAAGACCAGTCAAGGAGGCAACAGCTTGCCATAGACTGGGATTAGACCTCTTCTCTCTGTGATTGTGTCTATATATCTAGCTACTACCTAACTGTTTCTCTCTGAGAGGCCTTGCTCTTCAACTTTAGAGCTTTGCTACCACTATTATAATGTCAGAGGCAACATTCTCAACATTTTGCCTCTTTCTCTTGTACCCAAACCAAACTATGCCAGCCAGTTAACCTGTTGTTATAGCTCTTGTTTTACCTTTGCAATTTATTTCTAAGGAAATTAAAGGACTATGAGTGAATAACAAGTTATATATGAATTTTGGGCTTATAAAGTGGCTTATATAAATAATGTATATAAATGTAAACCCTTTATATTCTTGATGCATATCTAGCTTGTATAGTGTAAATAGCTGGGACAGTTTTAGTCTGACAATTAAAAAACAAATGTAGAAGTTTTTACACCTGTGTCACTTCTGTCCTTAGTTTGTTTGTCGTCGTCCCCCCCGTCTACTATAGCTACCCTAAGTGTTCCTGCTCCATGATCCATGGACCTGTACAGGTTAGGCAAGGACAGGGGCATAATAATCTAGTGGAAGTTCAGCATTGCCTTGACCAGCATGGCAGACAAGAGGAACATGCACTACTGCACAGCTGAACTTGGCCTAGATCACTACTGATAATCCTTGCTTAACCTGTACAGGTAGTATCAACTCAAATGTTTATGGGACAGCTAGGGGACATTTTCTGGGCAGCTTCCAGTTAGGTCAGGTTTTCCCTTTATGTTAAGAGAATTATTATTAATTTCCAACACTTGAGGGCACTACAAACCACTCCATAATGTAGTCTTGTGCACTGTGTTATGAGAATGTGTCTTCTCGGATGCTTCAGTAGAGCAAGTACAGAAAACAACATGCTCCCTTTTCACATTCCAATGTATAGTGCCATGTTCAGTGTAAATCTAATACATTTTCAATCCTGCTACTATTCTCAGATGAATGGGCAATTGAAGGTCATACGCTGTATTCAGCTCAAGTAAACCCCCCCACACCATCCAAACATTTCAGACACTGTAGTCATTCATATGAAACAAATCTTCTTTAATCACTATTAAAAACAACAGCATTTTGGAGAGGACTAACTGTTCCCTGTAGGCCCACATGAAACAGACTCAAATCAGCTTGAGGGTCCCTTCAGCAGAGCATTTCTTAGCTGATGGCAGTATGAAAGTGGGTTTTCTTGTTAAGTAGTTAGTGATGTTATAAAATGTGTGTTCATGAATAGGCTTTTGAATATTTAATCATATGTGAATAGTTTCGATACCAAAGAAACCAAGAAGAATACATCCATCTGTTTAATATGTTTGTGTTATTACACTTGTGTTAAAATCCATCAATGTACCCATTAGCCTATTTATTAGCCTGCACTGTGTTACACTCTATAACGCCTATGTAACTAGCCTACATCACTTAATGTAAAGTGAGATAGATCCACGTCTATTTTTAGTGCAGTCTATAGCTAGTGCACATGTTTTATCACATCCCATGTTCATTTTCATATATGCACACATTTCTTAGTTATATGGAGAGAGAAAAACATGGATTCCTAGATAATCTGACCTATTAAACAGTCATTTAGTTCATAAATTAGTTCATAGACCAAAAATAACGTGTTCTAAACCTCTCCGCCAATAACAGCTATTTTTCAGTTCGCCCTTCCCCACTCAGACCACACCCAGACAGTCCTAGCTAAATTCTTGCTTGATAAATTGCCCTTCTAAGAAGCTATTTTGGTTTATTTTTGACAATTTTCATTGAAAACAACCCAGAAATGATTTGATATTGAGATAAAAACGGATGCGTTGGACATTTAAATACAGTAGGCCTTGTTGCATTTCTGCAGAAAACTCCACAACGGGTGGTTAGACAATAAGAATTGTGAAATATCTACGACGTCACATATCAACTGGGAGCAGAAAGGGTGCCAACAAATCTCCTTAGAAAGCAGGCGGCAGGTTGGCAGCTGAAGTGCACCAGCAGTTTCTCCAGATTTCCACTGGATAGCTATGTTTACTTGACTGCGCGGTTGAGTCTGGGAGCGCAGTCGCTCGTCCATGTGATTGGATTCCACCTTACCTTCACTTGGTCGGAAGAAACGTAGGAACGAGGAATAAGATTGATTGTATCGGTGCGGCTGTCAGAATTGATCATATTGTTTATAAACGGTCAACACTACATAACCAATTCGCTTAGCCACTCGAGATTTGACTGCAACTTTCTGCGGCATTCTTTGACCTCCAAGAAGATTGCTCTGCGACCGACAGGATATATTGATGGAACGTTAGTTTACATCACTCAGAATAACGCAGCCGAGGACAGACTTTTTTTCTGGACATTTTATGCGTGCCATAAAACGAGACATCCTCTATTTAGTATAGCAAATTCGCACAATCACGTCTCTTGAACGGGCCGGCAAGTATTTTGGATAACCGTTTCTCTTGTGTAGGCATATCAAACAGAAGTCAAGACGAAATCGTTCAAGAATCCTTGCGCCGGCCGTCAGTGCGCGCGTGCTTTTGGAAACATGGGCTGTACATTAAGTGCCGAAGATAAAGCTGCCGTGGAGAGATCAAAGATGATTGATAAAAATCTCCGCGAGGATGGAGAGAAGGCAGCAAGGGAGGTCAAACTGCTCTTACTAGGTAAGGGTTGCCGTTTATTCTTAATCCTTTGTTTGTCCGGATGGACGGATAGCCAATGTACGTTCCCTGTTGTGCTCTGTTTCTAGGCTGAGTGCTTCAAACTCTTTCTATTAGAATTTCCCTCAGTTTTGATGTGGTAGCGTAATGGGTTGAATTGTCATACACCAAACAAGCATCGCAAATCCATCACTACCTGGTCTCTTGCCACGGGTAGGGTGTTAATCAGCAGCGCGCACATTTGTTTTATTTACGTAAACTGCTGTGTGGTCGACTCTTCTGATGCCGAGCTGTCTCTGCCAACGCTGCAGAAATAACATAATTCGTGTAGCAGGGAACCAAAAGCAATTATCCTCGTGCAATAGAGCTTTCGATCAAGCAGATATTTCAATCAAGTCCATACATTCATCAATGTGGTTCTGAATTCTGCCATGCATCTGCTGAGGTAAAATTGAACATGGATGAGTCATCAAGTCAGTCAATATTTTGTTCAGAACAGGTAGCGACATTCCTATTATTACACAGCTTTATTACACAACCCGTATTGAATAGGCATGCTAATGTATGCTGGAGAGTGATTTTGACAGGGATTTGTCAGGAATTTTACAGATTGACAGCAGGGTAGTTGCTAGGATTTTAAGACTTTGAGGGCTTAACCCAAAGCCAGTAGGGGGCTCCGGGGGCATCCTCCCCTGGCAAAAAAAGAAGGAATTTCAATAGCTAAATGCATGAATTTGGTGCACTTTGTGAATAACATTGAGAGATTAAAACATTGAGAGATAAGATATTTTTCAGGTAACTTGCAAACTTGCACCTTCCCACCTACCACAGCATACGCTGCCACTAATACATTACAGTAGCTATTGTGGGTCTCTATACTTTGGAACACTCTACTCTGGAACACATTCAGTGCATCTAAAATGTATTGCCAAAAACCTCCATACCACTCAACAACTTAAAACAGACTCTGACCTGTCTAATGAGCCAAACTGATTAAAGAATCCCACAGAATGTTCTCACCCTCTCTCTCACACACGAACACAAAAACACACACCATGCAATAATTAGAGTCCATAGAGTGGCGTTAAGTGATACAGTCTACTCTGTGCTCACCCCTCCTCTGTCTCTCTCATCACTTTCTCTGTGTCATCTGTTGCTGTCTTTCTTGTCTGCCCTCTTCTGTTGCTGTCTCTTAGTCTTCTATGTTGCTGTCTCATTTGTCTAACCTCCTCTCTCATCCTGTCCTGGTTGTAAAAAATGTAAACATATAAAAGAAAATTGATAGTAATTTCAGTCTTTTTCACCTCACCTGCAAATTTGTTGTTAAGTGGATACTGGGGTAGCTTAATGGAAATCTCTATTTTTGATGTAAATGGCATGTTATAGAAAGGTCCAGA
Organism: Salvelinus fontinalis; assembly: GCF_029448725.1. Lineage (NCBI taxonomy): Eukaryota > Metazoa > Chordata > Actinopteri > Salmoniformes > Salmonidae > Salvelinus > Salvelinus fontinalis. Next base: position 9,964,541 of record NC_074682.1, read on the forward strand.
CACTTCTTTTTCAGATTTCACTTGTTTTTGAGAAACTTACCCCAAATAGTTCCCCCTCATCAATCTCCACACAATACCCCACTATGACAAAGCGAAAACATGTTTTTAGAAAGTTTAGCAAATTTATTCAAAATAAAAACAGAAATACCTTATTTACATAAGTATTCATACACTTTGCTGTGAGACTGGAAATTGGGCTCAGGTGCATCCTGTTTCCATTTATAATCCTTGAGATACTTCTACAACTTGATTGGAGTCCACCTGTGGTACATTCAATTGATTGAACATGATTTGGAAAGGCACACACCTGTCTATATAAGGTCTCACAGTTGACAGTGTATGTCAGAGCAAAAACCAAGCCATGAGGTTGAAGGAATTGTCCATAGAACTCCGAGACAGGATTGTGTCAATGCACAAATCTGTGGAAGGGTACCAAAACATTTCTGCAGCATTGAAGGTCCCCAAGAACACAGTGGCATCAACCAATCTTAAATGGAAGAAGTTTGGAACCACCAAGACTCTTCCTAGAGCTGGCCACCCGGCCAAACTGAGCAATCGGGGGGAAATGGCATTGGTCTGGTGACCAACAACCCGATGGTCACTCTGACAGAGCTCTAGTGATAGGAGAACCTTCCAGAAGAACCTGTGGAGATAGGAGAACCTTCCAGAAGGACAACCATCTCTGCAGCACTCCACCAATCAGGCTTTTATGGTAGAGTGGCCAGACGGAAGCAACTCCTCAGTATAAGGCACATGACAGCCCACTTGAAGTTTGCCAAAAGGCACCTAAAGACTCTCAGACTAGAGGTCGACCGATTAATCGTAATGGCCGATTAATTAGGGCCTATTTAAAGTTTTCATAACAATCGGAAATCGGTATTTTTGGACATAGATTTGGCCGATTATTATTATTATCATTTTTTTACACCATTATTTATCCTTTATTTAACTAGACAAGTCAGTTAAGAACACATTCTTATATTCAATGACGGCCTAGGAACGGTGGGTTAACTGCCTTGTTCAGGGGCAGAATGACAGATTTTTACCTTGTCAGCTCGGGGATTCAATCTTGCAACCTTTCAGTTACTAGTCCAACGCTCTAACCACCTGATTACATTGCACTCCACGAGGAGCCTGCCTGTTACGCAAATGCAGTAAGAAGCCAAGGTAAGTTGCTAGCTAGCATTAAACTTATCTCATAAAAAACAATCAATCAATCATAATCACTAGTTAACTACACATGGTTGATGATATTACTAGTTTATCTAGCGTGACCTGTGTTGCATATAATCGATGGGGTGCGTATTCGCGAAAAAGGACTGTCTTGCTCCAATGTGTACCTAACCATAAACATCAATGCCTTTCTTAAAATCAATACACAGAAGTGTATATTTTTAAACCTGCATATTTTGCTAAAAGAAATCCAGGTTAGCAGGCAATATTAACCAGGTGAAATTGTGTCACTTCTCTTGCGTTCATTGCACGCAGAGTCAGTGTATATGCAACAGTTTGGGCCGCCTAATTTGCCAGAATTTTACGTAATTATGACATAACATTGAAGGTTGTGCAATGTAACAGGAATATTTAGACTTATGGATGCCACCCGTTAGATAAAATACGGAACGGTTCCGTATTTCACTGAAAGAATAAACGTCTTGTTTTCGAGATGACAGTTTCCGGATTCGACCATATTAATGACCTAAGGCTCGTATTTCTGTGTTATTATGTTAGAATTAAGTCTATGATTTGATATTTGATAGAGCAGTCTGACTGAGCGATGGTAGGCACCAGCAGGCTCGTAAGCATTCAGTCAAACAGCACTTTTGTGCGCTTTGCCAGCAGCTCGTCGCTGTGCTTCAAGCATTGCGCTGTTTATGACTTCAAGCCTATCAACTCCCGAGATTAGGCTGGTGTAACCGATTTGAAATGGCTAGCTAGTTAGCGGGGTGCGCGCTAATAGCGTTTCAAACGTCACTCGCTCTGAGACTTGGAGTGGTTGTTCCCCTTGCTCTGCAAGGGCCGCGGCTTTTGTGGAGCGATGGGTAACGCTGCTTCGAGGGTGGCTGTTGTCGATGTGTTCCTGGTGCCCAGGTAGGGGCGAAGGAGAGGCACGGAAGCTATACTGTTACACTGGCAATACTAAAGTGCCTATAAGAACATCCAATAGTCAAAGGTTAATGAAATACAAATCGTTTAGAGAGAAATTATCCTATAATTCCTATAATAACTGCAACCTAAAACTTCTTACCTGGGAATATTGAAGACTCATGTTAAAAGGAACCACCAGCTTTCATATGTTCTCATGTTCTGAGCAAGGAACTTAAACGTTAGCTTTTTTACATAGCACATATTGCACTTTTACTTTCTTCTCCAACACTTTGTTTTTGCATTACTTAAACCAAATTGAACATGTTTCATTATTTATTTGAGGCTAAATTGATTTTATTGATGTATTATATTAAGTTAAAATAAGTGTTCATTCAGCATTGTTGTAATTGTCATTATTATAAATAAATGTAAAAAAATTGGCCGATTAATCGGTATCGGCCTTTTTTGGCCCTCCAATAATCGGTATCGGCGTTGAAAAAAATCATAATCGGTCGACCTCTATCTCAGACCATGAGAAACAAGATTCTTTGGTCTGATGAAACCAAGATTGAACTCTTTGGCCTGATTGCCAAGCGTCACGTCTGGAGAAAACCTGGCACCATCCCTACGGTGAAGCAAGGGGTGGTAGCAGTATCATGCTGTGGGGATATTTTTCAGCAACAGGGACTGGGAGACTAGCCGAGACTGAGACAAAGATGAATGGAGCAAAGTACAGAGAGATCCTTGATGAAAACCTGCTCCAGAGCAATCAGGACCTCAGCCTGGGGTGAAGTTTCACCTTCCAACAGGACAACGACCTAAGCACACAGCCAAGACAACACAGGAGTGGCTTTGGGACAAGTCTCTGAATGTCCTTGAGTGGCCCAGCCAGGGCACGGACTTGAACCCGATCGAACATCTCTGGACCTGAAAATAGCTGTGCAGCAACACTCCCTATCCAACCTGACAGACCTTGAGAGGATCTGCAGAGAAAAATGGGAGAAACTACCCAAATACAGGTGTGCCAAGCTTGTAGCATCATATCCAAGAAGAGTCAATGCTGTAATCGCTGCCAAAAGTGATTCAATAAAGTACTGAGTAAAAGGTCTGAATACTAATGTAAATGTGATATTTCAGTTTATTTCTTATAAATTAGTAAAAATGTATAAAAAACGGTTTTTGCTTTGTCATTATGGGGTATTGCGTATAGACTGATGAGTAAAAAAATTAATTTAATACATTTTAGAATAAGGCTGTAACGTAACAAAATGTGGAAAAAGTCAAGGGGTCTGAATACTTTCCATAGGTACTGTATATATTGTATATGTAAAGAAAATATTAAATCAAGAACAATCTGATGGGTGACAATATTAGCCTATCACTATCACTGAATGATGCCCAGCATGTGTGCAGTAAGGCAAGAAACTGTGCATCCCATTTTTGCGACCTTTTTCAAATCATAGTCTCACACCTCATGTACAGTTGAAGTCGTAAGTTTACATACACCTTAGCCAAATACATTTAAACACCATTTTTCACAATTCCTGACATTTAATCTGAGTAAAAATTCCCTGTTTTAGGTGAGTTAGGATCACCACTTTATTTTAAGAATGTGAAATGTCAGAATAATAGTAGAGAGAATGATTTATTTCAACTTTTATTTCTTTCATCACATTCCCAGTGGGTCAGAAGTTTACATACTCTCAATTATTATTTGGTAGCATTGCCTTTAAAATGTATAACTTGGGTCAAATCTTTTGGGTAGCCTTCCACAGACTTCCCACAATAAGGTGGTTGAATTTTGGCCCATTCCTCCTGACAGAGCTGGTGTAACTGAGTCAGGTTTGTAGGCCTCCTTTAATCGCACACGCTTTTTCAGTTTTGCCCACAAATTTTCTATAGGATTGAGGTTAGGGCTTTGTGATGGCCACTCCTATACCTTGACTTTGTTGTCCTTAAGCCATTTTGCCACAACTTTGGAAGTATGCTTGGGGTCATTGTCCATTTGTAAGACCCATTTGCGACCAAGCTTTAACTTCCTGACTGATGTCTTGAGATTTTGCTTCAATATATACACATAATTTTCCTCCCTCATGATGCCATCTATTTTGTGAAGTGCACCAGTCCCTCCTGCAGCAAAGCACCCTCACAACATGATGCTGCCACCCCCGTGCTTCACGGTTGGGATGGTGTTCTTCGGCTTGCAAGCCCCACCTTTTTCCTCCAAACATAACGATGGTCCCTATGGCCAAACAGTTCTATTTTTTGTCTCATCAGACCACAGGACATTTCTCCAAAAAGTACGATCTTTGTCCCCATGTGCAGTTGAAAACCACAGTCTGGCTTTTTTATGGAGGTTTTGGAGCAGTGGCTTCTTCCTTGCTGAGCGGCCTTTCAGGGTATGTCGATATAGGACTCGTTTTACTGTGGATATAGATACATTTGTACCTGTTTCCTCCAGCATCTTCACAAGGTCCTTTGCTGTTGTTTTGCGATTGATTTGCACTTTTCGCACCAAATTACATTCATCTCTAGGAGACAAATAATCTGTCTGTAAACAATTGTTGGAAAAATGACTTATGTCATGCACAAAGTAGATGTCCTAACCGACTTGCCAAAACTATAGTTTGTTAAAAAGACATTTGTGGAGTGGTTGAAAAACAAGTTTTAATGACTCCAACCTAAGTGTATGTGAACTTCCGACTTCAACTGTAGCCTAGCCCACAGGCCTATATGTTTGTGTCACAACTAAAGTGGCCAAATAACTTCTTATAATTAAGCACATTAATACGCTTTACAACTCATGTCGAGCCTAACTGGCATACATACGTAGCGCGTGAGTTTCAAGTTTGGGGAAGATCATTTTCAGCATAAAAATGCAAATTTATAATTAAGGCATTACATGCAAAATCACATTTGCGGTCACTTTTTCCTGCTAATTGATTGCATTTTGGAACATTCGCGCTTGTAACCTACTGCCATGTGCGCATTGCTGTGATTATGTGAAGAAATAGACCCATAGTTTATCAAGATCTTAAGCTAAACGTTCTAATCTGTGGCGTCAGCCTCATTGCATGAAAACATTTTTTTATGATAGTGGTGTTAATTTGGAATTTATCACATCCCACAACTGTCTCAAACTATGTTTGGAATATTTATTTCTTGCACAGAATAGAATAGGTCAACGTTTGTGCTATGGGGGATAGTAGATTGACATAGGCATCCTAGACCTACTCAACTTGTTGGCTGACGAAAAGCAGATGTGGACAGTTCTTCCAATATCTTCAATATGCGCCCTCGGAATTGGATAAGGACGTGTGCTCTTGCGTCCCCGATGTGTGTGTTTTCACATGTAGCCTGTGAGAAGGACCCGATCGTGTGATGGGCATTGGCTAGTAAGAATTGAGCTATCTGAGAGAGCCATATGTGTGAGAGGTGGTTCGGAGCACGCAGCAGGGAGCAGGGAATTATAAGTATTATATTCAGCCCAAGGGTACAACGGCCACAAGAGGCATGGATGTTTTTAGGGGGCATTGTGGCGACACGATGGGATGCCGCCGGGAATTTTGAATCATTATCAAGTGCCTGTCAAATTGTGAATGAGAGACTGATGAAGTGGGTACAGCCTGCGCAAGAAACAAAGCAGAGCTCATGCCTTTTATGCAACTTTTTTAAAATCATCATTAGAGTCGCATCATGCAGCCTTAGAATGTATTGTAGCGACCCGCACAGACAGCTGTGTGTTATGTGTTAGGCTAGTAGGTGGTTGTGTTCGCGGGGTCCGACATGTCAATCAACCTGCTATCTGCCAATCACGGGAATGCCTGGAATGTTCTGATGCCGGGCATCCTGGTGGTTGGCGGAGTGGCGTGGAGGGGGGTTGGGCAGGGGGATGGAGCATTGGAAGTTAAGACCAGGTTTTGCCTTTGTTCTCTCTCTTACGTCTGGGCTTCACAAGAGAAGGTCACGATTGGCTTGTGGGTTATCTTTCATTTATTTGGCGTGGGCTACGGCCAAACAGTAGCCTGTGCAAAGTTGGTTTAATAAACCGTCCATTCGTAAACTCAATCCTCTGTCTGGACAGTTGTTCTTTTATGATCTAGTCAGGTCATTACATTGGTGTCAGAAGTAAAAACGGTGATAAAAGTTAGCCAGCTAGCTAGCTGACTTCTGTGGCTAGCTACCGTAGGTGAGAACGGGGGTGAAAATGCTTCGAGGGAATCCGAAAGTGGAGGTGGAGGTAGGGGACGATTATGGCCAAGGAGGTGCGTGTGCATGGACGTCGGGGGTTCTGGCTGAGGAGATCGCTAGGGCGTCGGAGCCCAGAGGCCGCTTGAGGGAGGACGTTAGAGTGATGGCGGCTGAAGCGGGCATGAGTGCTTCGTCGACTGTGTTTCGCGCGGATTCTGGTGGGCGGGCTGAAGTGGTGACGTCGACGCGGCGGGACGAGGAATCTGGGGCTCAGGATGTAAACAAACATGGCGGCGCCCAGTCCCCGGCTGCGTCCGTATCTGTTAAGACCCCGAAGTATTCCGGTAAGGCGGATTGGGAAGCTTTTCATGCTCAGTTTGAACTGTTAGCTCATTTTAGGGGGTGGTCGGATGGAGAAAGGGCACTGCAGTTGGCATTATGCCTCACGGATGAAGCTCTGGCCTGTTTGATATTGATTAGCCCCGAGGACAGACATGATTATGGTGCTTTAGTGGGAGCACTGAGGAGGCGCTATGGACAGTGTGTACAGCCCGGGCTACTGCGCTCCGAACTGAGTAATAGACGCAGGCAGCCTGGAGAGCCTCTACGGGTGCTAGCTAATGACATTGAGAGCCTCTCAAGGCGGGCATATGCTCATATGCCCCCCTCCGTGCAGAGCGAGCTAGCACGGGACCAGTTCATACAGGCGCTCTCTCCTACGGAGCTGCGCATACAGACCCAGCTGGCTCATCCTGAGTCATTGCAGATAGCCTTGGAGATGGCTTTGGAGAGGGAGCTGGTATGGGCTGGGGCTTTGGTGGGGGTGCAGGGAGACACACCCTCTGTGCGAGCTGGGGGGCAGAGCAGCCCGGAGCCGGAAAAGCCTGCATGGGTGGCTGAAATGACAGAACTCATTCGTGCTGTGTCGCTACAGGCGGCACGAAACACACACCCTGGTCCCAGGGTCTGCTGGGGTTGTGGCCAGCCAGGCCATCTGCGCCGAAATTGCCCCATGTCCCCCAGAGCTCAGGGAAACGGCTCGGGGCCCGCATAGACCGGGTAGTGCGGACCCCTGGCTTTCTATCCCAACCACCATCATCTTCAGGAGGAGCCCACCGGCACAGACGGGGAAGCAAGGCTCCACTTCCCCCAGAAGCAGACGAGAGCAAGCGGATGGAGCTTGTTGTTGTGGTGGGCCGGACCTGTGTTGTGGACTTTTGTCATGTCCCTGTCACTGTGGAGGGGGTGCCCTGCTCCGGCCTGGTGGACACTGGGTCCACAGTAACCCTGGTGAGGCCGGATATTGTGCCAGGTTGGACTCATTGTGAGCCTACAACTGTGCAGCTCCGCACAGTCACAGGTGAGCTGGCACCCATGAAAAGGAAGGGAATAATGACTCTGACAGTAGGGGGCAGGACTGTGCGTCATCCTGTGTGGGTGGCGGCTGTGCAGGACCCTTGTATCCTGGGGTTGGACTTTCTTAGGAGCACAGGCTGCCAGTTAGACCTAAATAGGGGCACACTGAGCTTCCAGGGAGGGCCGGAAGTCACCATGGCCCCCCATTAAAGTCACATTCACTCAACCCAACAAACCCTTTACTCCAACAGTTAAAGCAGCAGAGACTCATGGCTGCCCCCCTCCTCCCCCACGTCTGTGTGTGACTTTTCCCCAGCCCCACTGTCACCTACTGCGGTGTGTTACAAATCCCCCAGCTACCTCCATGACACAGCCCTCTGTGAGCCCAGGCCGCGCCCCTCCAGCCCAGCTACCCCAGATGGGAGAGGAGAGGACACTGTCTGTAGTGAGGGAGATATGGGGGAGGAACTGTGTTGGTCTTGACCCCGAGCAGCAGGAACGGTTGTGGCAGTTGCTGTTTGAATTCAGAGACAGCTTTGCGCTGAGTGAGGAAGAGCTGGGTCAGACTCATCTGGTGCAGCATGAGATCGACACAGGTGATGCTCGACCCATCAAGATGCGTCCCCGCCGTATCCCGCTGGCACGCCAGGAGGCGGCAGACGAGGCTGTGTTGGAGATGCAGCGGACAGACTTCATTGAGCCCTCAGACAGCCCCTGGGCGGCGCCAGTCGTCATGGTTCCGAAGAAGGGGGGCAAGCTGAGGTTCTGTGCGGACTACAGGCGGCTGAATGAGGTAACCAGGAAGGACTCATACCCCATACCACGTATCGATGAGTCGCTGGACCTGGTTAGGGGTCTTCCTGGTTCTCCTCACTAGACCTCCGCAGTGGCTACTGGCAGGTGCCCCTCTCCCCAGAGGCCAGAGCCAAAACTGCATTCTCCACTAACAGAGGACACTGGCAGTTCAAGGTCCTGTGCTTTGGCCTGTGCAACGCTCCAGCTACTTTTGAGCGTTTGATGGACAGGGTGCTGGATGGCATCCCCCGACAGCAGTGTCTGGTATACCTCGATGACATCCTGGCCCATGGCAGCTCCTTTCAGTCAGCACTGGGGGCGCTACGGCGTGTGCTGGAGAGGGTGGCTGCCGCAGGTCTGAAGCTCCACCCCGAGAAGTGCCACTTCATGAGGAGAGAGGTGTCCTTCTTGGGCCACCGAGTGGGGAAGGAGGGGATCAGCACCATGGAGGACAAGGTAAGGGCTGTCAGAGACTGGCCCACCCCCACCGACCAGCGTCAGCTGAAGAGCTTCCTAGGCCTGGCCTCGTACTACAGGAGGTTTGTACGGGTCTTCTCAAGCGTTGCTGCTCCACTGAACCGCCTGCTGCCGAAGGACAAGGCTTTCACTTGGACAGTGGAGTGTGAGGAGGCGTTCAACACCCTCAAACGTGCACTGATCGAGGCCCCCGTGCTCGCCCCCCCTGACCTCACCTTGCCCTTTATCCTGGACACAGACGCTAGCAATGTGGGCATGGGTGGGGTGCTGGCCCAGGTGGGGCCAGAGGGGGAGAGAGTGGTGGCGTACTTCAGCAAAACATTTGACAAACATGAGCGCCGCTACTGTGTCACCTGGCGGGAGCTCTTGGCTGTTGTGGCTTCCGTCAAACACTTCAAGTACTACCTGGGTGGTCTGCCCTTTACTGTAAGGACTGACCACTCTGCTCTCCAGTGGCTCATGTCTTTCAGAGAGCCAGAGGGGCAGGTGGCACGCTGGTTGGAGGAGCTTCAGTCGTATGACTTCACAGTGGTGCACAGGGCAGGGGCACGCCACTCCAACGCCGACGCCATGTCCCGTCGGCCCTGTACTGCAGACGGCTGCCGCCACTGTGAACGGAGAGAGGGACGGGAGAGAGAGCTGTGTGCAGAGGAGGTCTGTGCCACAGTGTGTCGGGCGAGCGGGCCTGTGTGCTGTGAGCTGCAGACTGTCGACGTGGCTGAATGGCGGCAGCAGCAGGGACGGGACACAGACCTACAGCCAGTGCTACAGTGGGTAGATGCGCAGGTGAGGCCACCATGGGAAGAGGTGACAGCGCTCTCACTCGCGACCAAAGGGTTGTGGTCAAAGTTTGAGAGACTGCGGCTGGCTGATGGCGTGCTACAGCGGGCATGGAAGGAGTCAGCTACGGGAGAGGAGAGGTGGCAGGTGGTGGTCCCAAAAGCATTGCGGGAGGTTGTGCTCCAGAGTACTCATGGCGGGGTGGGGACTGGACACTTTGGGGTTACAAAGACACTGCGCCGTCTCCGTCAGGGCTTCTACTGGGGGCAGCACAAGAGGGATGTGGAGGACTTTTGTCGCCGCTGTGACAACTGCACAGCGAGAAAGGGCCCCCCAGGCCGCTCTCATGCTCAGCTCCAACAGTTCCCAGTGGGGGCTCCCATGGAGAGGGTGGGAGTGGATGTAGTTGGGCCGTTCCCCACCACAGACAGTGGAAACCGCTGGGTGCTCACGGCCATGGACTATTTCACAAAATGGCCCGAGGCCTATGCTCTGCCTGACCAGGAGGCAGAGAGCATCGTCGACGCCTTGACAGCGGGGATGTTCAGCAGGTTTGGAGCTGCAGAGTCCATCCACAGCGACCAAGGCAGAAACTTTGAGTCCCGTGTGTTCGCCACCATGTGTGAGAGGCTGGGTATGCACAAAACCCCGCACTACTCCTCTCCATCCTCTCCATCCAAGTGATGGCCTTGTGGAGCGCTTCAACAAAACGCTTGGACAGCAGCGGCCATCGTCTCTTCCAAACACCAGCGTGACTGGGACAAGCACCTGCCTATGGTCCTCATGGCATGCCGCTCCGCTGTCCAAGACCCCACTTCCTGCACGCCTGCCCTCCTCATGCTGGGGAGAGAGATCCGCACCCCTGCGGAGATGGTGTTTGGTCGGCCCCTGGATAGCCCTCATGTTCCCCCGGGGCCGGAGTATGCCCGGAGACTCCAGGACCGCCTGGAGACAGCCCACACCTTCGCCAGAGAGCAGCTGGTGAATGCAGGTGTGAGGCAGAAGAGGAACTATGACGTGCACACCCGGGGAAGGCACTTTGTGGCTGGGGAGCTGGTCTGGGTCTACAGCCCGCTAAGGAAAAAAGGCAGATGCCCCAAGTTGGACAGTCACTGGGTGGGACCCTGCAGTGTCCTGGAGAGGGTAGGGGAGGTTGTTTACCGGGTGCAGCTTCCTCCCAGGGGGAGAAAGGTGGCACTGCACCGGGACAGGTTAGCCCCATACAGAGGGGCCTCTTCTCCCCAAACCCCAGGAACCCCCACAATTCCCCTCTCTGGCAATGCCATTCTCCGGGCACCCACCCCCAGGTGCCACAGACAAGGCTCCAGACAGCCCACTCCCCCTGTGTCACCGCGTGGTTCCCCAGAGCCACGGACTGTATTACCCGTTCCCGCTTCCTTGTCCCCCATATCCCTGCCTTCATCCCCTGGTTCCCAGAGGGGCACTCTGCGACCATCACGGCCACGCAGGCAAAGGAGACCTCCGGGTCGCTTCAGAGACTTTATTTGTTCCCTCGGGGACGAGGGACTTTGTGGTGGGGGGGCTGTGTAGCAACCCGCACAGACAGCTGTGTGTTATGTGTTAGGCTAGTAGGTGGTTGTGTTCGCGGGGTCCGACATGTCAATCAACCTGCTATCTGCCAATCACGGGAATGCCTGGAATGTTCTGATGCCGGGCATCCTGGCGGTTGGCGGAGTGGCGTGGAGGGGGGTTGGGCAGGGGGATGGAGCATTGGAAGTTAAGACCAGTTTTCGCCTTTGTTCTCTCTCTTACGTCTGGGCTTCACAAGAGAAGGTCACGATTGGCTTGTGGGTTATCTTTCACTTATTTGGCGTGGGCTACGGCCAAACAGTAGCCTGTGTAAAGTTGGTTTAATAAACCGTCCATTCGTAAACTCAATCCTCTGTCTGGACAGTTGTTCTTTTATGATCTAGTCAGGTCATTACAGTATTAAAAATACAAACGTAGGGCTATATGTTTTTATCACAACTAAAATTGCATAAATAACTCTAAATTAAGCATATAGGAAGACCTGTTTCTTTTGTTAACCGCTCAACACAGAATAGAAGTATGTGCACACTCCCTCAGAAATATTTTGGTGAAAAGATCCTTTCTGTTTTATATAGCTATGTTCAATTGTATTCTTCATACTATAAAATAATATAAAATAATGCCACGGAATTCTAAGCAAATCTTGTCTGCTAAATGAACTAGTGTAGCCCTCAGCCATATGGCATAGCCAGATCAGGGCCTAACATAAGGACAATTAGTATGCTATTCTGTTCTTCTGAAATAGACTAAATTTTCTTCACATCATGTTTCTTAAGAATCGTCTAAATTTCATAATGGATTTATTTTGATGGTGTAGGCTATGGATTTATTAGACTTGTAGCTGTTCCAAAGGTCTGCATCAGTGGCTTGAAGGCTGTGCGTGGATGCCAGGAGATGCTAAAAGTGTTTATGTTCATTAACGGTCAATTATCATGAGACGGAGCAGTTATTTGCTTAACACTCACCGCCTGACAAAATGTCATGACCGCCACAGCCCTAGCCTGGACCATGAAAAACACCCCCAGACCATTATTCCTCCTCCACCAAACTTTACAATTGGCACTATGCATTGGAGCAGGTAACGTTCTCCTGGCATCCGCCAAACCTAGATTTGTCCGTCTGACTGCCAGATGGTGAAGCGTGATGCATCACTCCAGAAAACGTGTTTCCACTGCTCCAGAGTCAAATGGCGGTGAGCTTTACACCACTCCAGCCAACGCTTGGTATTGTGCATGGTGATCTTAGGCTTGTGTGCAGCTGTTTGGCCATGGAAACCCATTTCATGAAGCTCCCTACAAACAGATCTTAGAGATTTATGGAGATTGCATGGCTGCGTGCTCGCTTGTATACACCTGTTAGCAATGGGTGTGGCTGAAATAGCCGAATCAACTAATTTGAAGGGGAGTCCACATACTTTTGTATATATAGTGTATGTTTGGCTTCATTGTCTTAGTAGTGACATTAAATTGTTATCCAGTAGGCTAATCCAACATGCACAGTTACTCTCTGAATCCCATGTTATCTGTGTCATATCACAATTAGCTTGTACTTTTCTCACGTCTGATCTCAATACCACCCTCCTGTTAGCACTCAAACCCCCAAATTTAACCATCAGTAAAGTATTCTGGTCTCATGGCTGAATAATAGAATCAATGCATTGAGGAGTACGTTGTGAACAATAACAGTAGCCTACCCTGGGTAACCTTCTTGTTATTGCTGATTTTTTTATTTAAAAAAAGTTTTTTACCCCCAATTTCATGGTATACAATTGGTAGTTACAGTCTTGTCTCATCGCTGAAACTCCCATACGGCCTCAGGAGAGGCGAAGGTCGAGAGCCGTGCATCCTCCGAAACACAACCCGCACTGCTTCTTGACACAATGCCCGCTTAACCCGGAAGCCAACCGCACCCATGTGTCGGAGGAAATGCCATGATCGTGTCAGCATGCATTGCGCCCTGCCCGCCACAGGAGTTGCTAGAGCGCAATGGGACAAGAACATCCCCTAACCTGGACGACGCTGGGCCAGTTGTGTGCCGCCTCATGGGGCTCCCGGTCGCGGCCGGCTGCAACAGAACCTGGACTCGAACCAGGATCTCTAGTGGCACAGGTAGCACTGCGATGCAGTGCCTTAGACCACTGCACCACTCAGGAGGTCCGCTATTGCTGATTCTTATCCCAACCTCAAATTTGTTGGTACACTACAAAATGACTCACTCCTTTCAATTGCAGTGCTGGAAGGACAACAGCACTTTAACTTGTAGAGATTGAATATTTTGCAGGAGACTCAACAAAACAAAGTACTGTATCTACGATACCACACATTCCTACCAATCACAGTGCTGTAAACAAAAACACCGAATGTTTTCACTTCTGCTGAACATGCCTATTTGTATGATGATCTATATTGGAACCCTTCAAGGTGCTCAAAACAAAGCCAAAGAAAATATGGAAATATGGAGTAAATTACTGCCCAGGGTCCTGAGTCGCATAGGTTCCCGGTTTGCAGAGGGAACCACAATGGAGTCGTATGTCCTGTGATGTCCCACACTGGAGTCTTACGTCCTGTGATGTCCCACACTGGAGTCTTACGTCCTGTGATGTCCCACACTGGAGTCTTACGTCCTGTGATATCCCACACTGGAGTCTTACGTCCTGTGATATCCCACACTGGAGTCTTACGTCCTGTGATATCCCACAGCGGAGTCTTATGTCCTGTGATATCTCACAGCGGAGTCGTATGTCCTGTGATATCTCACACTGGAGTCTTACGTCCTGTGATATCCCACAGCGGAGTCTTATGTCCTGTGATATCTCACAGCGGAGTCGTATGTCCTGTGATATCCCACAGCGGAGTCTTACGTCCTGTGATATCCCACACTGGAGTCTTATGTCCTGTGATATCTCACAGCGGAGTCTTATGTCCTGTGATATCTCACAGCGGAGTCGTATGTCCTGTGATGTCCCACACTGAGGTTGTATGTCCTGTGATATCCCACAGCGGAGTCTTACGTCCTGTGATGTCCCACACTGGAGTCGCATGTCCTGTGATGTCCCACAGCGGAGTCGTATGTCCTGTGATGTCCCACAGCGGAGTCTTATGTCCTGTGATATCCCACACTGGAGTCTTATGTCCTGTGATGTCCCACACTGGAGTCGTATGTCCTGTGATGTCCCACAGCGGAGTCTTATGTCCTGTGATGTCCCACACTGGAGTCGTATGTCCTGTGATGTCCCACAGCGGAGTCTTATGTCCTGTGATGTCCCACACTGGAGTCTTATGTCCTGTGATATCTCACAGCGGAGTCGTATGTCCTGTGATGTCCCACAGCGGAGTCTTATGTCCTGTGATGTCCCACACTGGAGTCGTATGTCCTGTGATGTCCCACAGCGGAGTCTTATGTCCTGTGATATCCCACAGCGGAGTCTTACGTCCTGTGATGTCCCACACTGGAGTCTTATGTCCTGTGATATCTCACAGCGGAGTCTGTATCTCACAAATTGTGAAAATTTAGATTTTCCAGTACTTGAATTTCTGAGCTCAAAATTGAAGTTCAAGTAAGCTACTTCAAGCCTCTTGTATTGTTTAAAAATTTATTTATCATGTTATTTCATTACTAGATCATATTGTGAATAAGCCCACTAGGCTGTCATTTTTTTTGTCATTATATCCAGAATAATTAATAGGAATAGAGTTTTTCCCAGCACTTGGGCTGTCCACAACAGCTGTTCGTCACTTGACTGTCATTCGGAAAATTGCTTCCTGGATCAGATGATGATGTGTGAAAATATCACGCCGTAATTAAACAGCTCGACACCAAATGCACATCCAGCATTATGCATAACAATTGAAGAACCAAGTTAACTAATTCATGCTTAATATTTTATAAAACGACAACTTACACTGCAATAAATGCACGGACAGAAATGTAACGTTTTATGTCACAAGATTTTGTACAAATCCATCAAGAAGCCAAACATGATAAAGGGCTAAACATAGTGTAGGTTTTTAGAAGTCGTGAATTTGATTGAATATAGCTATGATTCCGACCTTATATCTTAATGTAATAACATGATAAAAATTGGCAGATTATTATCAATGACTTATCAACAGATGTAACAAGTTGTCCAGGGTAGGAAACACTGACTGGTACCCTAGTTTATGGAAAGACCCATAACCAATGCTTTATTCAAATATCATGACTAGCAAAACAGTCAGACATTTCCGTTTTTTCTCTCGGTCTTTCAACTTTGGCCCATTTTCAGTGAGCGAGATGGTGTGCAAATGGAAGGTTTCTGTATTCAGGCACACAGTATTTCTGTCAGAACATAGGCTATAGCATTATATCTTGGCCAATGTTTAACAATGTATTTCAATATTGACGCAATGCAATTAGAACAATGTGTACTGCAAATCCGTTCAACATATTTAGCAAATATGGGGCAGGCTATTTAATGAACTAGGCTATAATGGACTAACATTGGAATTGGAGTTGATGACAAAGCAATACATAAAATACAATAAATACTCAACTTGAAGCAACTACATATTTAGCCATGAAGCACGTTCTGATTGGCCAGTGAGGGGGCCAAGCTTCGACACACCCACAACTTGTTTAATTCATCAAAACCCAGCCCTTTCGAGCCACGACCAGCTACTGCACCCATAATTCGAGTTGTAAACAATTCTGGTTCATCAAAATCCCCCCCCCCCTAACCTATAACGCTACTGCCATCACTAAGATTTACCATTCCGTTGTTTGTTAAAATAGAGCCTAGAGAGAGAGACAAGTCATGTGTCAGCACCAGGCTGAACACCTTCAGATTACAGGGGGACATGATAGGAAACAAAGATAGCTAGTGTGGATAAGAACTGAATAAGCTCTCTGCAGATGGAATTCTGCCCATTGTGTCTTGTGCAGCAGTAATTGTCTGTGCTACAGGGACACAGTCAGATAAGAGGCAAAAAATAGATTACCCAGACAAACAACCCACTCTCAGCGCAGGACAAGGAGTACATGGAATCTGAACAGCTTGACATTGGTCTAATCAAAGTCAACAGGCAAGGCTAGGTGTAATTTAAATCCTCAGTGGAAGTCAAATAGCTTCTGCTAGGGTGTCCAATCAAAAACGCATCTTGTAGATAATTCTCTAAGAAAAGTAAAGGTCCAAACCTCATGTCTTATGTTAAAGTTTTTGACCCAATTCTTATCCCTTCAAAAATCAGGAAAATTGCATTTGCATCACCATAGCTGGATTCTGTGAAAGAATGAAGGCTACTGGCTACCTAACAGGCTCACTTTCCCGTTGAACTAGTCATCTTTATTCTCGAACAGCTTGATGATCGCATGGCATTGCACATGGTGGCCTTGAGCTTGTGTGTGGCTGCTCGGCCATGGAAATCCATTTCATTTAGCTTCTGACAAACAGTTATTGTGCTGACGTTGCTTCCAGAGGCTGTTTGGAACTCGGTAGTCAGTGTTGCAACCGAGGACAGAGGATTTTACACGCTACACACTTCAGCACTCAGAAGTCCCGTTCTGTGAGCTTGTGTGGCCTACCACTTCGCGGCCGAGCCGTTGTTGCTCCTAGACGTTTCCACTTCACAGTAACAGCACTTACAGTTGACCGGCGCAGCTCTAGCAGGGCAGACATTTTACCAACTGACTTGTTGGAAAGGTGGCATCCTATGACGGTACCATGTTGAAAGTCACTGAGCTCTTCAGTAAGGCCATTCTACTGCCAATATTTGTATATGAAGATTGCATGGATGTGTGCTCGATTTTATACACCTGTCAGTAACAGGTGTGGCAGAAATAGCCGAATCTACCAATTTGAAGGGGTGTCCACATACATTATATTTACAAAAGTATCAGAATACCTCTCTGTGATTAGTAACACATTGTGGCTATGTAATATATGGGCAGTAAGCACATTTATTTTGGTTTCCTGGTGTTGGTAGCTGTGACAAACACTAACCGGATATGTTGCACCTAATGGCAAAGAAAGCTGATGTATGACAGGTTTTTAAAACGCTGTGCCTGCTCAGGTAGCTGGAGGTAGGGAAAGGTGTTTAAGGAGATTAAATATAATACTTTATCCAAGTGTCAATGTCACTCTTCTTTTGTCCTCACTGCCAAGCTCCACGAAAGGATGTGAGTAAGGTGAATTGCCCTGTGTAAGTGTTGCCTAGTCTAGTGTAGAAGGATTTTCCGATTACAGAACAGTGTAGAGGCATGCTTCTTCTCTTGGACACTGTAGACCAGGGTACCACAATTATACTGAGCCGTGGGACGATTTTTCCTTGAGCGGATGGTCGGGGGGCTTATAAATATATAAGTAATTATAAATTATAAATAATTACTACACTGTAAATTGACCGCAAGAATCCCAAACAGATACAGTATTTGAGAAAAACAGAACCATTTCAAACCTTGATTACAAAGGGATGCAATCACATATGCTTATTTTCTATGCGTGGGAATACATGGGAACAGATTTCCTGAATTCAAATCACTTTGAGTTCAATTCCTGGTGATTTTACTTCCCAAAAAACTTGGGGAACCGTGCTGTAGACATATAAGGGAATCTCTGAGTAGGCTATACTGTATGTACAGTGCATTCGGAAAGTATTCAGACCCCTTGATTTTTCCCCACATGTTACGTTACAGCCTTCTAAAATTGATTAAGTAATTTTTTCCCCTCATCTATCTACACACAATACCCCATAATGACAAATCGAAAACAGCTTTTTCGAAAGTTTTGCACATTTATCAAACATAAAAAACAGAAATACCTTATTTATATAACACCGGTCTCTCGCATGCCCTGCATTCTGTAGTACAGACATGGCCTGCTCTCCCTTATGTAAGGAATTAGGCACTTTCCCATGTTAACTACAGTATGTATTGCAGACTGCAAAGTAGCCTAATAAACAAATAAACACATTTCGTTAATAAAATACAGATAAAAAATACTCTTTCAAAATGCAAATGTTGATTAAGTTATGGATCCATAACGAATTACTATGGGAATAAATATCACTGATTTACAGAAATATTGGAACAAAGTTGTCTAATGAAGGCAAACAATTTAGAGTCCTCCGATCCTGTAGCCTACTCCCCACGTCACGTACGGCGCCATAGAAACCCTGAGGGTTTTGTTTTTCTCTGAATAGAAACACCATAATATTAATCAAATGAATGAATCCACATTTCTTAAAATCAATCCCATATACTATGTTATTACAAAAAAGGTTTTAAATTCTCTGGTAATGCCAATACGGAATACTATCAAATACTTCTCAAAGATGTCCTCTGGTGGTAAAACTAGCAATAACTTGCAGTAACAGATAAAATGGCTGAGAATTAAATGACGTGCTGCGGCAGGACGCAAGGTGTGCCTCAGTATGACACATCTTTTAAAGGAGGGACCACTGTATTCAGACCCTTTGCTATGAGACTCAAAATTGAGCTCACATACATCCTGTTTCCTTTGATTATCCTTGAGATGTTTCTACAACTTGATTGGAGTCCACCTGTGGTGAATTCAATTGATTGGACATGATTTTGAAAAGCACACACCTGTCTATCTATACAAGTTACCCACAGTTGACAGTGCATGTTAGAGCAAAACCCAAGCCACGAGGTCGAAGGAATTGTCCATAGAGCTCCGAGAGAGGATTATGTCGAGGCATAGAGCTGGGAAAGGGTACCAAAAAATGTCTGCGGTATTGAAGGTCCCCAAGAACACAGTGGCCATCATTCTTAACTGGAAGAAGTTTGGAACCACCAAGGCTCTTCCTAGAGCTGGCCGCCTAGCTGAACTGAGCAATCGGGGGAGAAGTGCCTTGTTCAGGGAGGTGACCAAGAACCCGATGGTCTGACAGAGCTCGAGAGTTTCTCTGTGGAGATGGGCAGTCCACCAATCAGACCTTTATGGTAGAGTGGCCAGACGGAAGCCATTCCTCAGTAAAAGGCACATTCCTGCCCGCTTGGAGTTTGCCAAAAGGCACCTAAAGGACTCTCAGACCATGAGAAACAAGACTCTCTGGTCTGATGAAACGAAGATTGAACTCTTTGGCCTGAATGCCAAGCGTCACGTCTGGAGGAAACCTGGCACCATCCCTACGGTGAAGCATGGTAGTGGCAGCGTCATGCTGCTGGGATGTTTTTCAGTGGCAGGGACTGGGAGACCAGTCAGGATCAAGGGAAAGATGAATGGAGCAAACCTGCTCTAGAGGGCTCAGGACCTCAGACTGGGGCGAAGATTGACCTTCCAACAGGACAACGACCCTAAGCACACAGCCAAGACAATGCAGTAGTGGCTTCGGGACAAGTCTCTGAATGTCCTTGAGTGGGCCAGCCAGAGCCCGGACTTGAACCCGATCAAACATCTCTGGAGAGACCTGAAAATAGCTGTGCGGCGACGCTCCCCATTCAACCTGACAGAGCTTGAGAGGATCTGCAGAGAAGAATGGGAGAAACTCTCCAAATACAGGTGTCCAAGCTTGTAGCGTCATACCCAAGAAGACTCGAGGCTGTAATCACTGCCAAAGGTGCTTCAACAAAGTACTGAGTAAAGGGTCTGAATACTTATGTAACTGTAATATTTCAGTATATATATATTTTTTTATCAAACATTTCTGAAAACCTGTTGTTGCTTTGTAATTATGGGGATTATGTGTAGATTGAGGGAAAAAAATATTTAATTCTAGAATAAGGCTGTAACGTAGCAAAATGTGATCTGAATACTTTTCGAATGCACTGTATGATGGATAGGTCTGCCGATTTGATAGATGACTGCTTATACATTGTGTGTTAGTACACATTGTAGATAGCATGTAAAATATCCCCTCCCATCTATGGCACCTCGCCGTCATGCAGTAACTCAGGAGAAATATGTGTTTCATGGCCCTTATAGAGCTTTAAAAGGAGAGATGGGATCGATCACGTGCACATCAATCCATCAGTTATATAACAAAACAGTGTAGCCTGTCCCCATACATACTTTCTCTGTCATACCAAACTTTTGGGAGGATGGAAATTATTGCTCTGTTGGTGAAATTGGTAATCTCTCGGTCCTGGCCTTTTGTTTAACAACATGTTTTTCTATTTCAGACCTTGACCTATAGGTAATCCTTTCAGAAATCGTTTTCACAGCAAGTTTTCTCCAGCTGTTCTTACCTATTCGATTCCACTTTTACACAATTTCTGTAAAGCCTCTTGCGTTTCAGCAGCTGAGTGGATGTCTTCTAAGCGCTCCCCCATTATTTGTGTGTGTGTGTGTGTGTGTGTGTGTGTGTGTGTGTGTGTGTGTGTGTGTGTGTGTGTGTGTGTGTGTGTGTGTGTGTGTGTGTGTGTGTGTGTGAGAGAGAGAGAGAGGAGGTACCGTATGTAAGAGAGAGAGAGAGGTCGAAAGAGAAGAAACAGGAGAAATCTCTAGTGCTGAGCGAATACCCGAATTGTAGTTTTTTTCCTCCCGGTTATTAAACAACTAAATGACCTGTGTTGGTTCAATTACTTGAATTCCATTATTTATTTATTTTTGTGAGTCCAACGTGCCGTTTTCCTAGAGAGAAATCAAATGATTCACAAGAAATCAAGTCAAGAACAATGTGGGACGCTGTGCTGAAGGGAGTAGTTTTCATGAAGCAAATATTCAACGTAGTTCAGAGCAGAAACGTGGTAATTAACTATAATGACCATAATCTAGGAGAGTAGAAGATCGTATGGGGAGTGCATATATCACTTGGGCTGGCTGCTACTGTCTGAGCAGAGATGAGGTGATGCCTTTAAGGAATGGAAAAATAATATTAAAAGTTCTCAAATAAAAACTTTGAAGTAATAAAATATTTCAGTTGTGTATATTACTTAGTCATTTCTTATTTTTATATTGGTGTCTACCCAATGTGGACCCGACCGAGACAGTGGAATATTTTCAATGTTTTAGCAACTTAATGTTCATATTTTAGGGTTTGGAATTTCCATTCTAAAGCTCTAAAATCATTTTAATATCATTATTTCATAATGCATTTAATGTATTTATTATGGATCCCCATTACTCTTCCTGGGTTCCGGCAAAATTAAGGCAGTTGTACAATTTTAAAAACATTCACAACACACTGTGTGCCCTCAGGCCCCTACTCCACCACTACCACATATCTTCAATACAAAATCCATGTTTACGTGTGTGTATGTATACCCTATGACAATCAATGTCAGAATTAAAAAAAAGTTATTGCTCACGTGTACCCTTTAATCATTTATCATTGGAAAGCCTAGTTTCACAGCTAAGGCACATTTTCAGAAATTTCAGGTCAACAGTACTTTGACATCTATGGTACATATCAGAATTACCTGTACAAATTGCTTTAAAGAGGAAACCCTGATACATTTTAAACTTTGTTTGACAAGTGGTTCTGAAATGTCACCTTTCAAATTTTATATAATATAATTAACTTTGAAAGCACCACATACAACTTTTGATTAAAAAAATGTAGCCCCATATTTTTTTTAACCTTTATTTAACTAGGCAGGTCAGTTAAGAACAAATTCTAATTTTCAATGACGGCCTGGGAACAGTGGGTTAACTGCCTTGTATAGGGGCAGAACGACAGATTTTTACCTTGTCAGCTCAGGGATTCGATCTTGCAACCTTTCGGTTACCAGTCCAACACTCTAACCACTAGGCGACCTGCCGCCCCATTCTATTTTAATAGAATCCACAGATTGCGAGTTGAAGATAAATACTTTCACTAAGAGTGTTCGTATATTAGTAATTGACCCGGTCTATCCAGATCTCCCAACGGTACCATTTCTAGGGTCAATTTTAGATCAATGTTCTGCATTTTCAGTCATTCCTGAACCTGAGACCAGAAACGGGCTACCTGAAGGCAATACCAAAATAAATGAATGGTCTCTTGATTCTGTACCCTCACAACAAAATCTGCTTTGATGATTGTATGCCCCAAATATTCAACATTTTGTTGTTGGCGAGAATTCTATATTATAATTTTATCGGAAAAGCACGAAGTCTTGAATCTTGCGTCGTTTTATACATCAACTCATGGAATCGGTACATCAAATTTCTTCCCAACTATTTTGCATGGCACAGCTGTCAACATCCTGGTCCTCAAATTAAACTGGTAAACTTTCCTATTTATGCTATTTTTATTCCTCCACCAGTTTCGATCTTTATATTGGGCAGACAGACCAGTTCCCTACCTCCTCCAATTGCCACCTGTCTCCTCCATTTTTGGTGTAATGCTGTAATCAATTGATTGTAAAGCTGGATTGAGCAGACCTTCCCGTACAATTATGATAACTCCATGAAAGACATAACTCTACCATTGCAATTTACAATATAATTTAAAACAAATTACCCTTTTCAAACATCATTCTCATAAATACAGGTATTTTATTAACAAGCACATTTGAGTTCAGCCATATTATCTGTTGTAATATTTGTTGTATCTTTTCAGGGGATGAAATTGAAATTGTAACCAGCTCTGCAATGCCTATTTGAAAAAGAGAGGTACTTTGAAAATGTTCAATTAATTGAAAATGAGACATGGCAATCTGCACAAAGGCAAAAATGTGTACTCTACTTGAGAACCATTTAGGGTTCAAATAAAACTTTTGAATAAAGTACATTTGGGCGAGTTTTTCTCTCTCGCCTAAGTAGCCTCGCTTCACTGACAAAAAATAAACAATCTAGTGTTCAGCGAAATAACAATGTCAAATACAGGTAGCCTCGTCAAATAATTAATATCAACCGTTACTCTCTTGCGGGAATTCCACTAACGGTCCGTCCGTATGTTGCCAAACATAGCAGCTGCTCATGTTGGTATCTGTACTGATGGCGCAAAAGCCATGACAGGGAGACATAGTGGAGTGGTAACGCACGTGCAAGCAGTTTCCCCCGACGCCACTTGGGTACACTGCAGCATCCACCGAGAGGCTCTTGCTGCCAAGGGAATGCCTGAGAGCTTGAAAGACGTTTTTGACACTACAGTGAAAATGGTTAACTTTGTTAAAGCAAGGCCCCTGAACTCTCGTGTATTTTCTGCACTATGCAACGATATGGGCAGAGACTGTGTAACGCTTTTACAACATACAGACGTGCGCTTGTTATCAAGCGGCAAAGTATTGACACGTTTTTTTTTTAAATTGAGAGACGAGCTTGTCTTACTGCTTGCATGAGGATGAGTTTCTCACACGACTGGAATATCTGGGTGATGTTTTTTCTTGCCTGAATGATCTTAATCTAGGACTACAGGGACTCTCCGCAACTACACTGCTCAAAAAAATAAAGAGAACACTTAAACAACACAATGTAACTCCAAGTCAATCACACTTCTGTGAAATCAAACTGTCCACTTAGGAAGCAACACTGATTGACAATAAATTGCACATGCTGTTGTGCAAATGGAATAGACAAAAGGTGGAAATTATAGGCAATTAGTAAGTCACCCCCAAAAAAGGAATGGTTCTGCAGGTGGTGACCACACACCACTTCTCAGTTCCTATGCTTCCTGGCTGATGTTTTGGTCACTTTTGAATGCTGGCGGTGCTTTCACTCTAGTGGTAGCATGAGACGGAGTCTACAACCCACACAAATGGCTCAGGTAGTGCAGTTTATCCAGGATGGCACATCAATGCGAGCTGTGGCAAAAAGGTTTGTTGTGTCTGTCAGCGTAGTGTCCAGAGCATGGAGGCGCTACCAGGAGACAGGCCAGTACATCAGGAGACGTGGAGGAGGCCGTAGGAGGGCAACAACCCAGCAGCAGGACCGCTACCTCCAAAATGCGCTTTTGTTAAATCATCCCCCGTTTGGCGAAGTTGACTGTCTTTGTTACAAAGAAATGATCTTCACACAGTTCGCATCGAGCCAGGCGGCCCAAACTGGTGCGTATACCCTGACTCTTTTGCTCAGAACGCAAGAGAAGTGACACCATTTCCCTAGTTAAAAGAAATTCATGTTAGCAGGCAATATTAACTAAATATGCAGGTTTAAAAATATATACTTGTGTATTGATTTTAAAGAAAGGCGTTGATGTTTATGGTTAGGTACACATTGGTGCAACGACAGTGCTTTTTTCGCGAATGCGCTTGTTGAATCATCACCCGTTTGGCGAAGTAGGCTGTGATTCAATGATAAATTAACATGCACTGCATCGATTATATGCAACGCAGGACAAGTTAGATAAACTAGTAATATCATCAACCATGTGTAGTTAACTAGTGATTATGTTATGATTGATTGTTTTTTTATAAAGATACGTTTAATGCTAGCTAGCACCTTACCTTGGCTCCTTGCTGCACTCACATAACAGGTAGTCAGCCTGCCACGCAGTCTCCTCGTGGAGTGCAATGTAATCGGCCATGATCGGTGTCAAAAAATGCCGGTTCCCAATTGTTACGAAAACTTGAAGTCCCCAATTCATCGGCCATTCCGATTAATCGGTCGACCTCTAACATAAACCCAGCCTAAATCCTCAAACAGCAAGCAATCCAGATGTAGAAGCACAGTGGCTAGGAAAAACTCCCTAGAAAGCAGGAACCTAGGAAGAAACCTAGACAGGAACCCGGCTCTGAGGGGTGGCCAGTCCTCTTTTGTTTAATAAATGTATCATATAATGTGTGTAGGCTTACAATAATGACAAAAAACAACATTTGAGAGTGCGCTGACCCCGGTGCTAGAGGGGGTACGCAGCTGGAGGTTGAATGTTTGAAGGGGTACAGGACTATAGAAAGTTTGGGAACCACTGATCTAGATCTTCAATGAGACACTGCAGGGATCTAGCTTGCGGACTTAATATAAAACTAGACAACCATTTTCAGGTCTTTCCATAGATTTTCAAGTAGATTTAAGTCAAATTTAAGCCACTCAGGAACATTCACTGTCTTCTTGGTAAGCAACACTAGTGTAGATTTGGCCTTGTGTTTCAGGCTATTGTCCTGCTGAAAGGTGTATACATCTCCCAGTGTCTGGTGGAAAGCAGACATAATTGTATTTTTATTTTAACTTTATTTAACTAGTCAGTTAAGAACAAATTCTTATATACAATGATGGCCTACCAAAAGGCAAAATGCCTCCTGCGGGAATGGGGGCTGGGATAAATATTTTTAAAAAGGACAAAACACATCACGACAAGAGAGACACCACAACACTACATAAAGAGAGACCTAAGACAACATAGCATGGCAGCAACACAACATGACAACAACATGACAGCAACACATGGCAGCAGCACAACATGGTACAAACATTATTGGGCACAGACAACAGCACAAATGCAAGAAGGTTACATCATGCAAAGCATTACATCACGCAAAGCAGCCACAACTGTCAGTAAGAGTGTCCATGACTCAGCATCTTTGGGGACCCCCATTGGGACATAGTGTAGTTATGATGGCCAGGCTGTTTAGATAGCTAGGTAGGTTAGTTACTCCAACCAGCTTACATGGGCTAGTTCAGGGCTGTCAAACTCCTTTTCCCCGCAGGTTGCATCTGGCCTATACTGTACTATCTTGTATTCCACCAGCTGTTTTCTGAAGTGCCTGCTGTGTAAAATGTTATTGTGTCACGACCATAGGTGGTGGCAATACATCAAGCTCAGTGACAGCAGCTGGAGTCCTGGCTGTCAAAGATGCTTTTTGTGACAGTACAGTCATGCTCGGAGAGCCCCTGTGAGGGGACAGGTGTTACAGCCACACACTGAACCAGCAGAGCCAAAGACAGAGACTTAATTCATCAAAATATAACTTCCTTTGTTTGTCATCTTCAGGAAATTACAGAAAAAGACAGAGTGGGAAGGAAACTAGTGTGTGGAGCGTGGGAGTTAGGAAACAGTAATAGAGAGATTATAGAAATCAGGCTTTGTAATGTTTCCTTGGCTTGAGGTTCTTATGACTAAACAGAACCAGTGGGAAATTCCAGAGCAGGGTTTTTCCAAGCCTCAAATTAAGACAAGCCTATTCTACTCAGCTTTTGTAGCCAGGATCAGAACAATCTCCACCAATTTTTTGGGGAGAATCGGTACAGCTCGCATTATAAAGATCCCTTTGCCCCTATTCGGGTACCTCTTGGGATGCAGGAGGATAAACTTTATTATAGCCTGAGAGAACCTAGACCTTTGAATGAATGAGTTTCAAGTAAATGTTTCAACTGTTCCATTACCACATGCTCTTAAAGAAAGGTTGTCATAACATGGAGGTCAAGGTTGTCTCATTCTCTGTGAACAAAGGTAGAGAAAGGAAAAGCCATCAGAGTGGATTAAGAAAACAATTCACTCACGGTCCCTCCAGGTTAATGGCGCAAGATTAATTGAATGTGACTAATCTATTCTTTCATGTCAACAAATGCTCTACTCTCTTTCATAGACACACACCAAAGGGCATTTATCTAGCTCTCCCCTAAAGTGTTTTCAGGTAAACCATTTGTTTTGGGACTTGGTGACAGGTTAGCCCCTAGCAAGGTCTCTGTGACTGTAAAACATGTGGGCCTCTGAACCTGGGTTCAGATACTATTTAGGGTATTACAATTACTTTCAAAGACATTTGGAATGAAGTATTTAGATGTATTCCTTGAATTTTATTTTTATTTGAAAAGACAAGTAGTTGAATATTGGAATGTGTTGACTACAGTGACTCAAATAAACTCCCATGCATTTAAGCCATGCATTCGAAATGAGTATTTGAAATAAGTATTTGAAAAGACTTTCAAATATTAGGCTATTTATAGGAAATGATTTGAAAATATTTTGAAATACTTCCCATAGAAGTAGTTGATTTGGCCACATTATTTGAAAATACTCAAATACACAGAAAATAAATATTTAAGTAAATAATCCAATACACTTGTATTTGAACTGAGGTCTAGTTCCGTCCCATGCCAGTGACAGAGATACCACTGCAGCTATGACAAAGTGTCTGTCATTTCATATGTTTTATTGACTAGAGTTTTTCAGTGAAATCCAGCATGCAATCCTAATGTGAGAGATGATGAATAGACTATAGTGTTAAATCAATGATACGTCTAACCCATATCATGAACATTAATCTGTTTCATATTAATTGAAACACTAATCTAATGGTCCCAGTGCAAATACGAACAATGTTATTTACCCAGAGGGATTTGGGTGTATGTGAAATGTGAATAACACCCTCTGTGAAGTCAGTAGGCTCTCAGAAACACAACATTAAAGAGCTAGATTACAGGCCTGTAATCCAGAAATCATATTATAATCTATAATCTTGTGATTACACCCTGAGCTCAGCTTCACACCACATATTATTTTCCTAACCTAACTCCACCTCAATACCTACTCCACTGCCATAAAATGTTTCAATTAATCAATATATAAAAATCGAGACAAACAGACGCAATACGATTTCTGGATCAGTCAACTTTGCTGCAGAAATGTTCTGCTAATGTAACGGATGTGAATTGGCTAGTTAGTTAGCGGGTACGCGCTAACAGCGTTTCAATCAGTTACGTCACTTGCTCTGAAACCTAGAAGTAGTGTTGCCCCTTGCTCTGCAAGGGCCGCGGCCTTTGTGGAGCGATGGGTAACGATGCTTCGTGGGCGACCGTTGTTGATGTGTGCAGAGGGTCCCTGGTTCGCGGCCGATGTCAGGGCGAGTGGACATACTAAAGTTATACTGTTACACTAACACATATTATTGAGTTGTCTCAACACATTTGCCAAAGTTGAGTAAACTAGAAATAGTATTGCAGCTGGTTGCTTTGATTTTTTAAATGGACAACTCTCTACTTAACGATGTAAGGATATCATCATCATCTGAACTATTTAAAAGAGCAACTGAAGGCAATATACAAATCGTCTGGTTTTAAACGGCCTGTGGCATCGATATTTGTCAGAGATGTTTATTCTAGTGTCAAAATTGACTAAAAAGTATAAAGAGGATCATTTTGGTCATAAAGTCAGTCTCGTCCATTATGCAGCGCCTCTGACTTGTTTACATAAGACAACACGTCACCAATGTTATGTTGAAAGAACACTTGGCCCTAAGCCCTTTATGGAGTGATCACTTGTGTTTCATAGTGATCACTCGAGTACGACACTGTTTTGGGCAAAATGAGAATTGAGATGATCGGAGTGCACTTGAATCCCAACTGCCACTTGTCAATATTCAAAAATTCAAAACCCATTCGCGAGCATCTTGTGTCCTCCCGTGACCTGTTTAGTGACATGATTCACTGTGAAATACTGTCATACAGATGCACACTCTGGTAATAGATAGTGAGAAAGTTGTAAAATAAATAAACAGCACCAAAGCACACACACACGTTGCCACTCACCAGTGACTTGATAAGCTGATTGTGGCCTGGCTTCTCAATGTGCCTGCTATCTACTACTTGCTAGTTTCATTGACAATCACAGAGTTGGAACATTTTGGGCACTGTGTTTTTTATTTACAATAACTTGACAGATGAAGTTAATACATTTTTGTTCTCAGAAATCAGTCCTGAGCCCATAGCCAGACTTTCCCGACTAGATACAGTGTATTATTTGTATTTGTTATGGATCCCCATTGCTACTGCCAAGGCAGAAGCTACTCTTCCTGGGCTCCAGCAAAATGAAGGCTGATATACAATTTAAAAAATTACAATACATTTCACAACACTTAAGCGTATGCCGTCAGGCCACTACTCTACAACACAAAATTAATATGTACGTTTGTATAGTGTGTATGCATGTGTTTATGCCTGTGTGTGTGTGTGTGTGTGTGTCTTCACAGACCCCGCTGTTTCATAAGGTGTATTTTTCTGTTTTTCTTTCATCAGATTTTACTGCTTGCATGAGTTACTTGATGTGGAATAGAGTTCTGTGTATGCAGTGCTGACTAGTTTTTCATGAAGGAAGGGGTACAATACGACCGAGCGATACACCCAGAGGTATTGATCGGAGCCCTGAACCCTCTCTGCGTCTAGGCTGGCTGAAGCGGTGATGTATCGACTGACCAGAGACTAAGTACCCACAGTGACTAAGAACTGACTGGTTGGACAGCTACTAAAAAACAACAAATTCAGAGAAGTGGAGGAGGAAGGTGCCATCTTGTTTAAGAACATTCTGCAACTCATTTCAGCGTAGTACCAATTTAAACTGATTGATTTGTTGCGTTCTCTCTGAATAGGTTGAGCTTTCAAGAATTATTATTGACATCAGTTTCTGACTAGAACTAGTTAGTCTGTGTTACCAAACAGACAAAACATCGTCTGGAAACCTTGCTTGATCAAGCCACACACCAGAGCTGTGGCTTAGAAGTTGGAGCCAGCTAGATGAGAATTACAGGAAATTAGCTTTAACAATCTCAAATTCTCTTTGCAAAATGTGTAGAATATCATGAGATATTTTTTTATTTTTTTTATTTTACCGTTATTTTACCAGGTAAGTTGACTGAGAACACGTTCTCATTTGCAGCAACGACCTGGGGAATAGTTACAGGGGAGAGGAGGGGGATGAATGAGCCAATTGTAAACTGGGGATTATTAGGTGACCATGATGGTTTGAGGGCCAGATTGGGAATTTAGCCAGGACACCGGGGTTAACACCCCTACTCTTACGATAAGTGCCATGGGATCTTTAATGACCTCAGAGAGTCAGGACACCCGTTTAACGTCCCATCCGAAAGACGGCACCCTACACAGGGCAGTGTCCCCAATCACTGCCCTGAGGCATTGGGATATTTTTTAGACCAGAGGAAAGAGTGCCTCCTACTGGCCCTCCAACACCACTTCCAGCAGCATCTGGTCTCCCATCCAGGGACTGACCAGGACCAACCCTGCTTAGCTTCAGAAGCAAGCCAGCAGTGGTATGCAGGGTGGTATGCTGCTGGCTTATTAGCTAGATTA
Organism: Salvelinus fontinalis; assembly: GCF_029448725.1. Lineage (NCBI taxonomy): Eukaryota > Metazoa > Chordata > Actinopteri > Salmoniformes > Salmonidae > Salvelinus > Salvelinus fontinalis. The sequence continues at coordinate 9,994,659 of NC_074682.1, forward strand.
GCTATTAAAGTGCACATTTTTCTCTCTGCCCCATGGAAATATGTGTAGAATTGTAGGAAGTTAGCTGTCCGCCCCCCCAAAAGAAAATCATAAGCCTTGCTCAGATCTGGCTGTACGCCACTGTTTGGGATTGTGGTGTGCCATTTTTATTTTGCGTCAGTAATCAGTCTGGCCCAATTCTGTTGACATGAAAGGACAAGTCTGAGACTTAAATAGCTGTGTTGATTTTCGCACACAGCCACGCACGAGTGCAAACGCGCACACACACACACAATTACCTCGAGAGTAAAGCGTTGTGTGGTGGCACATCGCTGTAAACCCCAAGCGAGTCACACAGTCACTGCAAAGACAGAACAGTAAATGACACATGCTGAAATCAAATCTAACATGGCACAACACAACTTCCTCTAACTCCATTGATCCCTCAACCAACCACTAGTTTGGTTGCTGACTATGAAATATTCGGTGTCTGTTCGAGACCTTGAGACCTGGCTGCCACAAGCACTAAGCTGACATGTCACTGACAGTTGAGAGACAAATGTCATGGTGCTTGAAGTAATTTCCTCTGAGAGAAGACCTCACACTCACAGATACTTCAACAAAGAACACAAACATGCACTCACATTCAATACTGTAGAAAATAGGCTCAAATGCATACACTTTAATCAAGAATACCCTTAGTTGACAATATAACGTATACAGTACACTCAGATAGAAGGATAACAAAAGTGGAATAAGGTACTCGGGGGAATGTAACTGAGCCTGTGGTGAGCCAGCCATGTCAAGTATGCACTGAAAATTGGTCAGTGTTACCTATTGTTGATTTTGTGTAACATTTCTAGTGTTGATTCAGGAGTTAAATTAACTCCTCAGCGGTGTAAAATTAACCCTCAGCGGTGTAAATTTATGTATTACCTATTTTTTCTCCATAATTTCATGACATCTAAATTGGTAGTTACAGTCTTGTCCCATCGTTGCAACTTCCATTAGGACTCTGGAGAGGCGAAGATCGAGAGCCGTGCGTCCTCAGAAACTCGACCCCACCAAGCCGCACTGCTTCCTGACACAATGCTCGCTTAACCCGGAAACCAGCCGCACCAATGTGTCGGAAAAAACAGTATACACCTGGGGAAAGGGGGATACCTAGTCAGTTGTACAACTGAATGCATTCAACTGAAATGTGTCTTCCGCATTTAACACAAATAATTATCCATCCAATGTTATACCTAGGAGTTTAGCTTCCTCAACTTTCTCAATGGTCAATCCCTTTAACTATAACTCCAGCTAAGGTTTAGGTCTTAAATGTTTTAAACCAAATACAATGCTTTTAGTTTTAGATGTATTTAATACCAGTTTATTATGAATCATTCATTCTGATACTAATTAACACCTTATTAAGAATTTGGGTGCTGACAGAGTGTGGAATCATCTGCATACATAGTCATTCTAGCTTTGTGTAAGACCAGTGGCAAATAATTTGTAAAAATGGAGAGTAACAGCCTAAGGTAACTGCCCTGAGGGACAACGCACTGTACATATGAGGTTAGAGAAGCTTCCATTGAAGAACACTCTCTGGGTTCAATTGGATACTTTTTTTAAACTCTCCAACCATGTGATTACAGGTGATGTAAAGTCATAGCAAGTGAGTTTCTTCAAAAACAATTTATGATCAATAACATTAAGGGCTGCACTGAAATCTAACAATACTGCTCCAACTATCTTATTATCCATTTGTACATTCATTGATTGATTAATATTTTGCTACACAATCACAAATAGCATTTTTCTAAACAAATCAGTTAGATATATTGCTCCCAGTATTGAAATGGTTGTTCCAGTTTAAATGGTTTATATAGAGTCAGGAATATTGAGAAAGAAGACTGTCATTCTGCATGCAGGTGAATGAACATTCCAACTGTTGGATGTTGGATATCCTAACTCTGGATGGATTTCAATAAGAATTACATCACTTTGCACAACAGCATAATTTGACTTGCAGGCCAGATGCAGCCTGTAAACCAGTAGCTTCAGTATTAGGATAAAACTAAGAATAATGAGATATGTCAAACAGTTTAATAATAACATTTACCTAGAAACTCACTAGGTGAAGGCTAAAGGATTGAAAATGAACACATTCAACCACCATGTCTGTCACTAATAAATACAGTCATGGGTGGCAACTCTGCAATTCACTTGAAAAGGCAAGGAACACTGGGAAATTATAATGGAGGCATGGCTTAGTGGGGGCGTTGTTTTCAGTTAGTAATTTTTGGCCAAACGTGAGTGGAAGTGTTGTACCAGTTTAAGTGGTCTATGGTCATGTAAATACAATTTTAGCATGATTGTGGTCAGTTCTGAAGTCTGTAAATGCTTACATACGAGCATGTGACAAAGTTCAAAATAATATTATAATCTCTCAATGCTGAGTGACCTTGTCAAGAGATACAGACCTGTTGGCCAGGGTTCTCTCAAATCTTATTGGTCACATACACTTGATTAACAGATGTTATTGCGGGTGTAGTGAAATGCCCACCTGGGTGCACGTTTTGGTTTTTACCCAAGCACTAAATGCCATGTGAGGTGTTATTGCATGTAACCTATATACACGTCCTATTGTTAAAAATTACATGAGGTGTTATTGCTTAACACTAAAAGTGTTAATTCCCTAACATTGAGACAGCGTCAGCACTAAGCAAAGTGATTATTTAACACTGAAAAGTGTGGACCTGTATTGACACTGGACCAGTGTTCAAATTTATCACTGTCAGTGTTGATTCAACACCGGAGGATTTGATGTGTGTCTGTCGACTTGAGACAGACGTGACTCAGGTCCTGTGGCTCGAATGCTGGGTGGCTTACAAGGAGAGCATGCTGGTCTGTCCACCGTGAACAGGTCACTGCACAGTTTATCTTCCTAGTTTTAATGTAACTGCATTTACCTAATTGCTTTTATGAACTTGAACCTAATTGCTTTTATGAACTTGCCTCCCAGATATGGATCTGACTAACATTACACAGACTGCTATTCCATACTCATAGAAATGTTGTGAAGTGTACTATTCCATACTAAAATGTGTACAGAGCACATTAAAAGGCATAAGGATTGGTTTATTAATGTCAAGATATATTGTGGGGCTGGGAACTCCCCAGTGTTACAAGCCATTTATTAACATCTAATGCTTTTGGCCTGGAGGTAGGAGGCCACGCCTAGCCACCCAGTGTGTGTGTGGAGGCAACTCAGTGGAGGCAATGCAGAAGGAAGGGGAGGGCCATCCTCCTCAGTAAAAAATGAAATAAATAAGCGAAAGAAAAAAAAGCTATCCGTTTTTGGTAAAACTATACTAAATATATTCATGTCACCAAATAATTGATTAAAACACTGTTTTGCAATGAAGGTCTACATTAGCCTCAACATCACTCTATAGGTTAGCACAATGGTCAATCAAATTTAAATCAAATGTATTTATAAGGCCTTTTTTACATCAGCTTTATTCAGAAACCCAGTCTAAAACCCCAAACAGCAAGCAATGCAGGTGTAGAAGCACATGGTTTAGCCGGAGGACAGTTTGTTTCCGTCCTCCACTGGGTACATTGACTTCAATACAAAACCTAGGAGTCTCATGGTGTTCACCCTCTTCCATAGACTCATACAGTAATTATGACAACTTCCGTAGGACGTCCTCCAACCCATCAGAGCTCTTGCAGCATGAATTGACATTTTGTCCACCCAATCAAAGGATCAGAGAATGAATCTAGTACTGAAAGCATAGGCTACAGCTAGCTAGCACTGGAGTGCATAAAATGTGGTGAGTAGTTGACTCAAAGAGAGAGATAGACAACAGTTTTCCACAAATAACTGTATTCAAAAATGAAGGATGCAAGAAAGAGGGAGAGAGAGACCTAGCTATATTTCATAGTATTTTTTTACTTTCACTTGCTTAGCTGGTTTAGCCTACACAAAACACCTAGCTCAATCCAAGAGGGATGCTTTGTTAGCTAGCTGGCAATGGCTATCCAACGCTGGAACTCTTCCAAGTCAAGGTAAGCTTTTGGATTTATTAATTTATTGCCACCGGGGACTGCCGGTATAACCGCTAAAGTGCTTGCTGACTGTACACTGTACTGCCTGATTGTAGCGGGTTTACTAACACATTAGTTCTATTAGCTATGTTGACTATGACGTTAGATAATATGGTGACCATCTCAATTGGGTTTAGATCGGGTGATTGTGGAGGCCATGTCATCTGACGCAGCACTCCATCACTCTCCTTGGTCAAATAGCCGTTACACAGCCTGGAGGTGTGTTGGGTCAATGTCCTGTTGAAAAACAAATGATAGTGGGACTATGCGCAAACCAGATGGGATGCCGTATTGCTATAGAATGCTGTGGTAGCCATGCTGGTTAGGTGTGCCTTGAATTCTGAATATATCACTGACAGTGTCACCAGCAAAGCAGCCCCACACCATTACACCTTCTCCTCCATGCTTCACGGTGGGAACTACACATGCAGAGGTCATCTGTTCACTTACTCTGCATCTCACAAAGACATGGCGGTTATCACAAAGACATGGCGGACCAAAGGACAGATTTCCACCAGTCTAATGTCCATTGCTCGTGTGTCTTGGCCCATGCAAGTCTCTTCTGCTTATTGGTGTCCTTTAGTAGTGGTTTCGTTGCAGCAATTTGACCATGAAGGCCTGACTCGGAGTCTCTTATGAACAGTTGATGTTTCTGTTACTTCAACTCTGTGAAGCATTTATTTGGCCTGCAATTTCTGAGGCAGGTAAATCTAATGAACTTATCCTCTGTAGCAGAGGTAACTCTGGGTCTTCCTTTCCTGTGGTGGTCCTCACGAGGGCCAGTTTCATAATAGCGCTTGATCTTTTTTGTGACTGCACTTGAAGAAACTTTCAAAGTTCTTGAAATGTACCGGACTTACTGACCTTCATGTCTTAAAGTAATAATGAACTGTCGTTTTTCTCTGCTTATTTGAGCTGTTCTTAACAAGGCACACCTGTTATTTGAAATGCATTCCAGGTGACTACCTTATGAAGCATGTTGAGAGAATGCTTGGAGTGTGCAAAGCTGTCATCAAGGCAAAGGGTGGCAACTTTGAAGAATCTCAAATAAATGTAGATTTGTTTAACACTTTTGCTTACTAAATGATTCCATATTCCGTGTTATGTCATAGTTTTGAGGTCTTCACTATTATTCTACAATGTAGAAAGTAGTACAAGTAAAAACCCTGGAATGAGTAGGTGTGTCAACTTTTGACTGGTACTGTACATATTTCAAATATTTTGAACAGAAACACTGCCCATCTCGGTCTGGGATGAAGGCGTTTATGTGAGCCATGACCAGCCTTTCAAAGCTTTTCATGGCAACAGATATGAGTGCTATGGGGTGATAGCCATTTAGACAGGTTACCTTGGCATTCTTGGGCAAAGGGACTATGGTGGTCTGCTTGAAACATGTAGGTATTACAGACTGGGTCAGGGAGAAAATGTTAGTGAAGACACATGCCAGCTCGTCAGCACAAGCTCCGCGTACACACCCTGGTAGTCTGTGCCCAGCGGCCTTGTGAATGTTAACCTGTTTAAAAGGTCTTACTCACATTGGCTACAGAGAGCATAATCACACAGTCGTCCAGAACAGCTGATGCTCTCACGCGTGGTTCAGTGTTGTTTGCCTCGAAGCGAGCATAGAAGGCATTTAGCTTGTCTGGTAGGCTTATGTCACTGGCCAGCTTGTGGATGGGTTTCCCTTTGTAATCCGTGATAGTTTGCAAGCCTTGCCATATCCAAAGAGCGTCAGACTATGTAATCTTAGTCCTGTATTGATGCTTTGCCTGTTTGACGGTCCGTCACAGAGCATAGCAGAATCTCTTACAAGTGTCCTGGTTAGTGTTCCGCTCCTTGAAAGTGGCAGCTGTATCCTTTAGCTCAGTGCGGATGTTGCCTGTAATCCACGGCTTCTAGTTGGGATATGTACATACATGCTCTTGTGGCTGAATGGAAGCAAGTTGTAAACACACGCACACTGTAAAAAAACTTAACCAATCAGCATTATTCTGTGAGTTGAGTGACTTCAAAAGAACAATCATTTTAGCTAATGTGTTATAGTTTGTTTACTCAACTGTTCGAAGTGAGCTGAATTTGAATAGGCTTATTGAGTAAAATTACAAATTCATGTTTACTCAAAAACACACCTGTCATTATCATATTTCCCAGAATGCTCTATTACAGGTTGATTTTCAGAATTGTTTGTGTCACTACATTCGTTTTTGCAAGTACATTGATTGGTTGATTATTCTTATGCTACACAAACAAATACATACATTTCTTCTAAACTAGTCCCACATGCACAATGCTTCAGGAAGATTTTATATCCATCTCTTGGAATTACATGTGGTGATGGGGAAATTAAGCTTCCTGAAGCGTTGAGGTTTTCAAGTCAATTGTGTTGAAAATAAACATGACCAAAAGTATTGATACCTGGTCGTCGAACATCTCATTCAAAAGTCATGGGCATTAATATGAAGTTGGACCCCCCTTTGCTGCTTTAACAGCCTCCACTCTTCTGGGAAGGCTTTCCACTAGATGTTGGAACATTGCTGCTGGAACTTGCTTCCATTCAGCCACAAGAGCATTAGTGAGGTCAGGCGATTAGGCCTGGCTCGCAGTCGGCGTTCCAATTAGGTTTGCAAAGGGTCGGAAACTTTCCGGTAAATTTTCACAATTCTCGGTCTTATGGCATATTTTGGTTAAACTATCCCCAATTCAAAGTAATTGCAACCCTCTGCATGCACAGTGCATTCTTCCATCACATGTACAGCTGATTCTCAAGATCGTGCACACTACTACACTGAGCCAAGGACTACATGCTTTCTGGTAAGTTTTGATTACAATACTGGGTGGGGTGAATATATTTTGTATGCCATACACAATTTTTTGTTAACTAGTAAATAGCACTATCTGATGTGTGGAGACATTTCACTGCAGCTGATGTAGAAGGAAAAGCTGTGTACTGTGCCAAATGATATTATCACCTCCTCTTCAGGTAATAGAAGTTTAGCTGGGACATTTCCTCTGGTTTGCTCACTTTCTCAAGGTACAAAACAATCTGCAGTCGCCAGAGAAAATGTGCTATGTGTCCTGCACATGCATACTGTACAATACAAACACACACACACACTCCTTTTCTCAGACAGATAGTCTCTCCACCTCAGCCAGACAGTCACATCAAATCAAATGTTATTTGTCACATACACATGGTTAGCAGATGTTAATGCGAGTGTAGCGAAATGCTTGTGCTTCTAGTTCTGACCATGCAGTAATATCTAACAAGTATTCTAACAATTTCACAACTACCTTATACACACACAAGTGTAAAGGAATGAATAAGAATATGTACATAAAAATATATGGATGAGCGATTGCCGAACGGCATAGGCAAGATGCAGTAGATGGTATAGAGTACAGTATATACATATGAGATGATTAATGTAGGGTATGTAAACATATAAAGTGGCATTGTTTAAAGTGGCTAGTGATACATTTATAACATCCAATTTTTTATTATTAAAGTGGCTAGAGATTTGAGTCAGTATGTTGGCAGCAGCCACTCAATGTTAGTGATGGCTGTTTAACAGTCTGATGGCCTAGAGATAAACAGCTTCTTTCAGTCTCTCGGTCCCAGCTTTGATGCACCTGTACTGACCTCGCCTTCTGGATGATAGCGGGGTGAACAGGCAGTGGCTCGGGTGGTTGTTGTCCTTGATGATCTTTGGCCGTTCTGTGACATCGGGTGGTGTAGGTGTCCTGGAGGGCAGGTAGTTTGCCCCCGGTGATGCGTTGTGCAGACCTCACTACCCTCTGGAGAGCCTTACGGTTGTGGGTGGAGCAGTTGCCGTACCAGGCGGTGATACAGCCAGACAGGATGCTTTCGATTGTGTATCTATAAAAGTTTGAGTGTTTTTGGTGACAAGCCGAATTTCTTCAGCCTCCTGAGGTTGAAGAGGCACTGATGCGCCTTCTTCACCACGCTGTCTGTGTGGGTGGACCATTTGTTTGTCCGCGATGTGTACGCCGACGAACTTAAAACTTTCCACATTCTCCACTACTGTCCCGACGATGTGGATAGGGGGGTGCTCCCTCTGCTGTTTCCTGAAGTCCACGATCATCTCCTTTCTTTTGTTGACGTTGAGTGTGAGGTTATTTTCCTGACACCACACGCCGAGGGCTCTCTTCTCCTCCCTGTACGTTGTCTCGTTGTTGTTGGTAATTAAGCCTACCACTGTAGTGTCGTCTGCAAACTTGATGATTGAGTTGGAGGCGTGCATGGCCACACAGTCATGGGTGAACAGGGAGTACAGGAGGGCTGAGAACACACCCTTGTGGGGCCCCAGTGTTGAGGATCAGCGGGGTGGAGATGTTTCCTACCCTCACTACCTGGGAGCGGCCCGTCAGGAAGTCCATGACTCAGTTGCACAGGGTGGGTCACATTGTGCTCTGGTTGTAGTGTCATCTCATGCCCATATGTGAAGAATGCAATAAAGATGCAGAATCATCTGGCCAAGTGCATAAAGTTCCCTCAGCGCTCACAACAAGCAACCTCTGACAAAAATTTGAGGTAAAAATGATGAATCAGACACCATATCGATAGCAACAGCTCATGGTCCTCCTGTAATCAGAAGTTGTTTTGACTCAATGGAGGAACGTAGTCAGAGAAATGTCTTGCTCGAGCTGTGTATGCAACTGGTTCACCTCTGATGCTCACAGGCAATGTGTATTGAAAGTTATTTCTGAATGTTCTTCGCCCAGCATACACCCCTCCAACCAGACATGCTTTATCTATTTATTTGCTGGATGCAGAGTTCAGAGTTCAAGTGATGGTGAAGCAAATCATAGAGAAAGCAGACTGTATTGCAATCATCTCTGATGGGTGGTCGAATGTTCGTGGGCAAGAAATAATTAACTATATAATCTCCACCCCTCAACCAGTATTCTACAAGAGCACAGACACAAGGGACAACAGACACACCGGTCTCTACATTGCAGATGAGCTGAAGGCAGTCGTCAATGACCTTGGACCACAGAAGGTATTTGCACTTGTGACAGATAATGATGCGAACATGAAGGCTGCTTGGTCTAAAGTGGAGGAGACCTACCCTGACATCACACCCATTGGCTGTGCTGCTCATGCATGGAATCTGCTCCTCAAGGACATCATAGCACTGAAAAACAATGGATACACTCTACAAGAGAGCCAAGGAAATGGTTAGGTACGTGAAGGATCATCAAGTTATAGCAGCAAAGTGAGAAGAATAAGAGCACCACATTGAAGCTGCCCAGCAACACCCGTTGGGGTGGTGTTGTCATCATGTTTGACAGTCTCCTGGAGGGGAAGGAGTCTCTCCAAGAAATGCCATATCACAGTCTGCCGATATGGACAGCCCCAACAAGAGTATCCTCCTGGATGATGTATTTTGGGAGAGAGTGGTAAGCAGCCTGAAACTCATGAAACCTATAGCAGTAGCCTTTGCACGGATTGAGGGAGACAATGCCCTTCCTGTCTGATGTTCAGACTCTGCTTGCAGATGTAAGAGAAGAAATACATACTGCCCTGCCCACTTCACTGTTACTCCAAGCAGAGGAAACTGCAGTTCTAAAATACATCAAAAAGCGTGAAGACTTTTGCCTGAAGCCCATATACGCCACAGCGTACATGTTGGACCCCAAGTATGCTGGCAAGAGCATCCTGTCTGGTGCAGAGATCAACAAGGCCTATAGTGTCATCCCTACCGTGTCTCACCACCTTGGCCTGGATGAGGGCAAGGTTCCTGGCAGTCTGGCTAAGTACACTTCCAATCAAGGGCTTTGAAATGGAGATGCAATATGGCAGTCGTGCCAACATATCTCATCAGCCACCTGGTGGAAGAGACTTTGTGGATCTGAGGCTCCTTCCTCTGTTGCCTTCACCATCCTCCAAATCCTACCAACTTATAGCGAACTGGTCCTTGTTTGGGAACACACACACACACACACACACACACACACACACACACACACACACACACACACACACACACACACACACACACACACACACACACACACACACACACACACACACACACAAAGCACGCAACAAGCTGACCAATACACGGGTTGAAAAATTGGTGGCCATCAAGGCAAATTTGAGGCTTTTTTGAGCCTGACAAGCCATTCTCAACAAGGTTAGAAAATGACAGTGAAGATGAGGCCTCAGAGTCTGATGTTCAAGAGGTGGACATTGAGGAGGACCTGGGAGAAGACATGTAAGCCTGAGAGGAAGACAACCAAAGCTTTAGTTTACACTATCATTTTACAGATGTGTTGAAAACGTTTTTGGGAGATGTAATGGATCATTGGGGATCATTCAATATTCCCTTTCTTTTGTTCAGTGAAATCATCCCATGTGAAGAGTCAACTCATTTAATTCAAGTTCAATTCGTAACTAACATTTTTATTGGAAGGATTTAATCATTTGCAATTATGTCTACTTATAAGGTAAAAGGTTTGTTTGTCTCCATATGATAGGGTAAATATATCCAATGCAAAAAACATTTAAATTGGTATTAATACGAATTAGCATATATTCCTGTTAATTCCCACAGAAAAAGTTTCCACCTCTGAATATTCCCCAAAATGTACAACCCTAGTTCCAATTCATCCCAAATGTGTTCAATGGTGTTGAGGTCAGGGCACTGTGCAGGCCAGTCAAATTCTTCCACACTGATCTCGCCAAACCATTTCTGTATGGACCTCACTTTGTGCATGGGGACATTGTCATGCTGAAACAGGAAAGGTCCTTCCCTAAACTGTTGCCAGAAAATTGGAAGCACAGAATCGTCTAGAACAGGCCTGGGCAAAGGCCAGCCCGAGGGACGTATGTGGTCCGCGACCTGATTCAATATGGCCTGCGGAATCATGCTCAGATCAAAGAATTTGTGATAGTAAAGTTTTGAAAAACGTATTTGTTATTCAAATTAAAAGCCCAATGAATGTCTTTGAGTAATGATTTAAAATCCACCACTTGTGGGAAATTTATTTTGAAGGCACTTACAAATAACAACTGCACAAGGACAGACAGTGACTGACAGGCTGACACACGTCACAGTTACAAATAGTAGCTAGCTAGAAATTGCGCAAAAATTCATTTTTCAAAGAAAAGAAGTAGACAATGAATGTAGGGTGTTTTTAGGCCTTTTTGCACATCAGATGAAGGCTTTGACAAGGCTGTACAAGGGAAAATTACTCCTCCTGACCCGCCTAGTAGAAGCAAACAATCTTCCGACACTAATAGTCTGTTCCCTATCAGATGACCAGTGGGAGAAGTATATATCGCTGCGTGCTTTGAACGCTGAGATTTCGCATCGTTTTGAGGATTTCAAAGTGCTGGAAAATGACATGCTGTTGGTTTCCTCTCCTTTCACCTTCAATGTGGATAACGCTCCCACTGACCTGCAACTTGAGCTCATCGATCTTCAGTCTGATGCAGTGATTGGAGAACTATTCAAAACAATGTCACTGCCGAGGTTCTATGCATCTCTCGATGAACAAAACTTTCCAAAGATTAGGAGTCATGCTCAGAAGATGTTTGTACTGTTTGGGTCAACCTATGTATGTGAACAGACATTTTCAGTGATGAAATATAACAAGTCAAGGCACAGATCATCTCTTACTGACTCTCACCTTTCAGCAATCCTGCAATCCTGCACATAGCGACGTCAGAAACTATACCGGACTTCACTGCTCTAGTCAATGCCCATCAGAGACTTCACTGATTGAGTAGTTTAAATGTAATGTTGAGCTTTTGTGTTTTTGTGCATCCCCATTAACAAGAGTTCTGTCTGTGGTGCTGAATGCACAGTGTACTTTTCCCTCTGTGTAGTAGTTCTTTGAATGTTTAATAATGAAAATGCCTACCAAAAGGAGAACATGGATGTGGCTAATTTCTGTTCATGTTAAAAAAGTAGCATATCTGGACGTGATTTACAGTAAATATATCTGTCAACACAGTCATACACATGATGTATAATCCTGTAATATGATTCTGGCCCGCAATGGCAAAAATATATTCTAATGTGGCCCTCCATGGAAAATAATTTTCCAGGCCTGGTCTAGAATGTCATTGTATGCTGTAGCGTTAAGATTTTCCATGAAAAAACAGCCCCAGACCATTATTCCTTACTCCAAACATTACAGTTGGCACTATGCATTGGGGCAGATAGCATTCTCCTGGCATCCGCCCAACCCAGATATGGAAGCATGATTCATCACGCCAGAGAACATGCTTCCACTGCTCCAGAGTCCAATGGTGGCTACTCGGGCCATGGAAAACCATTGTATGAAGCTCCTGACGAACAGTTATTGGGCTGACATTGCTTCCAGAGGCAATTTGGAACTATGTAGTGAGTGTTGCAACCTTGGACAGACGATTTTTTACAAGCTACCCATTTCAGCACTCGCGGTCCCGTTCTGTGAGCTTGTGTGGCCTACCACTTTGCAGGTGACCCATTGTTGCTCCTAGACCTTGCCACTTCACAATAACAGCACTTACAGTTGACCGGGGCAGCTCTAGCTGGGCAGAAATTTGAAGAACTGACTTGTTGGAAACGTGGCATCCTATGCCGGTGCCACATTGGTAGTAGAATGGCCAATGTGACTTTCAATGTTTGTTTACGGAGATTCCATGGCTATGTGCTCGATTTTATACACCTGTCAGCAATGGGTGTGGCAGTCTGATTATTGTACTTGACGGGTGGCCAATGTTCATAGGGATGTTGGAGTGGGCCTCAGGTCAACTATTTCTGTGTTATCATTTTAGGCACTTCACCAACCCACTCATGACTGCTGTAACAGTGAATCCCAATTGAGTCATAGAAAGTTTGGATGAAACTTCTAAACATAATGTTGCTACCTCTCAGCATTTTGTCCTGTCATTCTATTGAGTGACATGCTAAGCTTGGTGTAAAATTGTGTTGGTCAATATTGCCCTGAAGGCACTAACATGACTGCCATGGAATCGTTTAATGCCGTCTAAGAACACCATAGGCTATGCTACTGATTTTTGCTTGTAACAGCAATGACCAAATTGTTTGTGTGGCCATACATTGACCCAATGCAGATTTGATGAAAGATTTGACAAAGTTTCTCTGTATGACTAATGTGTGTTTTGCTATCCTCTGTGGTGTCATCGCAGGGTGGTGGTTAATTCCACTCATCCTTGCAAAATACCATTCAGTGGTTTCAACTGTGTTTGTCATTTCTTGTCCCCATCTCTTCTTGCATGTACATGTACAGTGCCTTCAGAAAGTATTCATACCCCTTGACTTACACCACATTTTCTTGTTACAGCCCAAATTCAAATTTGATTAAATATATTTTATTTCTCACCCATCTACACAAAATACCTCATAATAACAAAGTAAAAAAAAAAATGGTTGAAATTTTATGCATTTATTGAAAATGAAATCTCATTTACAGAAGTATTCACACACCCGAGTCAATATCCTTTAGAAATCAACTTTGCCAGCAATTAAAGCTGTGAGTCTTTCTGCGTAAGTGTAAGAGTGCTGCACACCTGCATTGTACAATATTTGCAAATTTTTCAGATTTTTTTTTTTCAAACTCTGTCAAGTTGATTGTTGATCATTGCTAGACAGCCATTTCAGGTCTTGCCATACATAGATCTTTAAGCTGATTTATGTCAAAACTGTAACTAGGCCACTCACGAACATTCAATGTTGTCTTGGTAAGCAACTCCAGTGTATATTTGGCCTTGTGTTTTAGGTTATTTTTCTGCTGAAAGGTGAATGTGTCTCCCAGTGTCTGTTGGAATGCAGACTGAACTAGGTTTCCTCTAGGATTTATTTGGATTCTAAAAAATATTTTTTTATTTTTATTTTTTTACCTCTCTGGGATATGTGGGACGGTAGCGTCCCACCTGGCCAACATCCAGTGAAAATGCAGATTCCCAATGAAAACCCATTGAAAAGAGTGACATAAAAAAAATCTGAATGGTTTGTCCTCTGGGTTTTGCCTGACAAATAAGGTCTGTTATAGCCACAGACATGATTCAAACAGTTTTAGAAACTTCAGAGGTTGTTCTATCCAATACTAATAATAATATGCATATATTAGCATCTGGGACTGAGTAGGAGGCAGTTTACTCTGGGCACGCATTTCATCCAAACGTGAAAATGCTGCCCCCTATCCATTACTTTGCCAGTGACAAGCATAGCCATAACTATGCAGCCACCATCTTGAAAATATGAACAGTGGTACTATTGTGTTGAATTTTCCCCCAAAAATGCTCTGTTCAGGACAAAGTTAAAAAAAAAAAAAAATCTATTGCCACATTTTTTGCCATTTTACTTGAGTGCCTTATTGCAAAAAGGATGGATGTTTTGAAATATTTGTATTCTGTACAGTCGTGGCCAAAAGTTTTGAGAATGACACAAATATTGATTTTCACAAAGTCTGCTGCCTCAGTTTGTATGATGGCAATTTGCATATACTCCAGAATGTTATGAAGAGTGATTAGATGAATTGCAATTAATTGCAAAGTCCCTCTTTGCCATGCAAATGAACTGAATCCCCCCCAAAACATTTCCACTGCATTTCAGCCCTGCTACAAAAGGACCAGCTAAAAAAGGAGGGTGGTTCTTGGAATCATTGTTCTTCCTCTGTCAACCATGGTTACCTGCAAGGAAACACGTGCTGTCATCATTGCTTTGCACAAAAAGGGCTTCACAAGCAAGGATATTGCTGCCAGTAAGATTGCACCTAAATCAACCATTTATCAGATCATGAAGAACTTCAAGGAGAGTGGTTCAATTATTGTGAAGACGGCTTCAGGGCGCCCAAGAAAGTCCAGCAAGCGCCAGGACCGTCTCCTGAAGTTGATTCAGCTGCGGGATCGGGTGACCACCAGTACAGAGCTTGCTCAGGAATGGCAGCAGGCAGGTGTGAGTGCATCTGCACGCACAGTGAGGCGAAGACTTTGAGGATGGCCTAGTGTCAAGAATGGCAGCATAGAAGCCACTTCTCTCCAGGAAAAACATCAGGAACAGACTGATATTCTGCAAAAGGTAGAGGGATTGGACTGCTGAGGACTGAGGTAAAGTCATTTTCTCTGATGAATCCCCTTTCCGATTGTTTGGGGCATCCGGAAAAAAGCTTGTCTGGAGAAGACAAGAAGCGCTACCATCAGTCCTGTGTCATGCCAACAGTAAAGCATCCTGAGACCATTCATGTGTGGGGTTGCTTCTCAGCCAAGGGAGTGGGCTCACTCACAATTTTGCCTAAGAACACAGCCATGAATAAAGAATGGTACCAACACATCCTCCGGGTGCATCTTCTCCCAACCATCCAGGAACAGTTTGGTGATGAACATGTCATAAGGTGAATGCACCAATTTGTAAGTCGCTCTGGATAAGAGCGTCTGCTAAATGACTTAAATGTAAATGTAAACAATGCCTTTTCCAGCATGATGGAGCACCTTGCCATAAGGCAAAAGTGATAACTAAGTGGCTCGGGGAACAAAACATCGATTTTTGGGTCCATGGCCAGGAAACTCCCCAGGCCTTAATCCCATTGAGAACTTGTGGTCAATCCTCAAGAGGCAGGTGGACAAACAAAATCCCACAAATTCTGACAAACTGCAAGCATTGATTATGCAAGAATGGGCTGCCATCAGTCAGGATGTGGCCCAGAAGTTAAATAGATAGCATGCCAGGGCGGATTGCAAAGGTCTTGAAAAAGAAGGGTCAACACTGCAAATATTGACTCTTTGCATCAACTTCATGTAATTGTCAATAAAAGCCTTTGACACTTATGAAATGCTTGTAATTATACTTCAGTATTCCATAATAACATCTGACAAAAATGTCTAAAGACACTGAAGTAGCAAACTTTGTGGAAATTAATATTTGTGTCATTCTCAAAACTTTTGGCCACGGCTGTACAGCCTTCTTTTCACTCTGTCATTTAGGTTACCATTGTGGAGTAACTACAATGTTGATCCATCCTCAGTTTGAGTTCTCTAATTTTTTGTCACCATTGGCCTCATGGTGAAATTCCTAAACGGTTTCCTTCCCCTCCGGCAACTGAGTTAAGAAGGACGCCTGTATCTTTGGAGTGACTGGGTTTATTGATACACCATCCAAAGTGTAATGAATAACTTTACTATGCTCAAAGGAACATTCAATGTCTAC
Source organism: Salvelinus fontinalis (assembly GCF_029448725.1). Taxonomy (NCBI): domain Eukaryota; kingdom Metazoa; phylum Chordata; class Actinopteri; order Salmoniformes; family Salmonidae; genus Salvelinus; species Salvelinus fontinalis. Next base: position 10,010,921 of record NC_074682.1, read on the forward strand.
TTTTTAGTTTTTACCCATCTACCAATAGGTGCCCTTCTTTGCAAGGCATTGGAAAAACTCCCTGGTCTTTGTGGTTAAGTCTGTGTTTGAAATTCTCTGCTCAACTGAGGGACCTTACAGATAATTGTATGTGTGGGGTACAGAGATGAGGTATTAGTTCAAAAAGCATATTAAAAACTCTATTTTTGAAACTTAATGTGACTTGTTAAACAAATCTTTACTCCTGAATTTGTTTAGGCTTGCCATAACAAAGGGGTTGAATACTTACTCAAAACATGTCATCTTTAAATGTTTTATTCATTTGTAAAGATTTCTATAAACACAGTTCCACTTTGACATTATGGGGTATTGTGACACAAAATCTCAGTTTAAACCATTTTAAATTCAGGCAGGGTGAAAAAAAGTCAAGGGATGTGAATACTTTCTGAAGGCACTGTATATGGTATTTACAGTACATCAAATATTATTCAGTACACTTTGAACACCCCCCCACCCCTACCCCTTTTAACCATTTGATTACATCAGAATGATAATGACGTAGAATTTTTTCACTCCACATTTGTCTCTGCCTTAAAACCGGAAAGTACCGGGTCAGAGAGAGTGATTACCATCATCAGCCAGTGTGAGACGTCAGTAGTCAGTCAGTCCCTGTCATTATGCTCTCATCATAACCTCTGAAGCTCACCGTCAGGCTTAGGCCACTCTGGTATTGTTCAGTGTCTTTGACCTGAAGTGACACAGAGGAACACACACACAAACTCCACTGTGAAGTAATTATGTGGCTGAGTGGAATCTGAAATAATATTGAATTAAATCTGATGATAGACGCACTGGTGGCTGGGCTCACTGTGGGAGCCAGCCTATCTGTATATGATACCATTAACTAGGCTTCACCTCCACATAATTGACTTAAAGAAGCCGCTTGATTGAAATATTAAATCACTACTGTAATTATGAAACAGAAGATTTGTTGGAGGCACAAGCATGGGTTTCTTATCAGACGTGTTTAAAGTGGCTTAATGTGGGTTGAATCGCAGCCCTGTGAAGGGTGGTGTTGTTGGACACAGCACATCCATAACAGAGTTTTTAGATGGTCTCAAAAAAGGGCTCATAAGTGAGCATTTCATGGTGAAGTCCACACCAGTTGCATTCGGCACACGTGACAAATAAAATGTGATTTGACACCCACATAACGTTAACCCAACCTCTACCCCCTGACACATATCTCCTGACCTCCAACCCCCTAACCCCTGGCTGTCTGTGATTGTAGAATAAAGGTAACCAATTTACTTCAAATACTGTAACTGTTGTTTCTGTTTCTGTTGTAACTGTCCTTCTTGTTGTCCTCCTCATCTTACCTTCCTTATTGTCCTCCCATCTGTTGTATTACCTTTCTTGTCCTCCTCCTCAAATCCAAATCACATGTAATTTGTCACATGTGCCGAATGGAACAGGTGTAGGTAGACCTTACCATGAAATGCTTAATTACAAGCCCTTAATCAACAATGCAGTTAAGAAGAGTTAAGATTTACTAAAACTAAAGTAAAAAAAAATAAAGTAACAATACCGAGGCTATAAACAGGGGGTACCGGTACTGAGTCAATGTACGGGGGTACAGGTTAGTCAAGGTAATGTATACATGTAGATAGGGGTAAAGTGACTATGCATGGATAATAAACAGCGAGTAGCAGCAGAGTAAAAATGCAAATAGTCCGGGTAGCCATTTTATTAACTCTTCAGCAGTCTTATGGCTTGGGGGTAGAAGCTGTTCAGGAGCCTTTTGGACCTATACTTGGCACTCCGGTACCGCTTGCTGTGCGGTAGCAGAGAGTTATGACTAGGGTGGCTGGTGTCTGACAATTTTTAGGGCCTTCCTCGTACACCGCCTGGTGTAGAGGTCCTGGATTGCAGGAAGCTTGGCCCCAGTGATATTACACACTCGCCATCAGATCCTTACAAGGCACCCCGACCTACGTCCCAGATATCTCCGTCTCTTTCTCATGCGAATGACGGGGATTTGAGCCTTGTCAGGTATCTGAAGTAAATCCTTTGCGTCCGACTCGTTGAAGAAAAAAAAATCTTTATCCAGTATGAGGTGAGTAATCGCTGTCCTGATATCCAGAAGCTCTTTTCGGTCATAAGAGACAGTGGCAAAAACATTATGTACAAAATAAGTTACAAATAATGCGAAAACAACACAATAGCACAAGTTAAATAAAGGTTAAATAAAATAAATTGGTTAGGAGTCTGTAAAACGGCAGCTATCTCCTCCAGTGCCATTGTGTGTAAATTGATGAGGGGGGAAAAAAACAATTGAATCAATTTTAGAATAAGGCTGTGATGTGACAAAATGTGGGAAAAGTCAAGGGGTCTGAATACACACACATAAACACGGATCATCAGCTAGATTCAGCCGCGGGACAATTTTCTTGAGCGGATGATCAGGGGGCCGAAACATAACTACAAATCATTTGTAATTTGGGGTGGCAGGTGGTCTAGTGGTTAGAGCGCTGCGCCAGTAACCAAAAAGATCGAATCCCCGAGCTGAAAAGGTAAAAATCTGTCGTTCTGCCCCTGAACAAGGCAGTTAACCCACTGTTCCTAGGCTGTCATTGTAAATAAGAACTTGTTCTTAACCGACTTGCCTAGTTAAATATATATCTATTTTTTATAGACTGCAAATTGACCGCAAGAAGCCCAAACAATAATTTGACTAAAACAATTTCAAACCTTGCTTACATTTGTATACAATCACATATCTCTATTATGAGTGGGAATACTTTGGAACAGATTAACCAAATTAAAAATTACTTGGAGCTGATTTCCTGGGTTTTTTCCAGTGTTATGTCCACAAATTTAAAATAAATACATTTTCAGAAAACTTGGGGGGGGCAAAAAATGTATTTAAAAAAATATCACCCAGTTGGGAACACAACTGTAAATGAAGGGAGAGCAGAGACAGAACGACAACATGTGTGTCTCAGCTTCAGTTCAGCCCCTCAAGCCAATACCTAAACCAGTCTATTGATTGTACTCACCATGTACCTCAGACTCGATGAAGTGGACCTCTTATTTAGTTTAATGATAAGATCAATTGGCTGGTGTTTTCCGGACGTTATCAATACAATACTGTCAGTACACACAGTACTATGGTTCAGAAGATACATGGTTATAGCAGAGTACCGGAGGCAGGGATAGGGAGAGGCTATATCTGGCCTGGTGAGGTCTGATCTGCTTTTCCCTTTCATCTCTGTAGCCCTGCCCTTTCTAACAAGCTCCTGATGAGTGAGGAATCCTGGGTAATTGTCACTGATGGCCCAAGCCTGTGGTTCTTGTCAGTTTTCACTTTAGATTATTTGCAGAGGCTTGATTCAGAGGCGTGGTGCTGAATACGGGCAAACAAAGCTGACAGACACAGTGGCCAGAGAACCAATTCTAAGAAATGTGGAGAGTACTGAGACCAGGAGGGACAAGCTGACTGTTTGAAAGGATTTACTCTGATGATCCTAGACAGTGTCCAAGTATTGCACCTCACACCACTTCACACCCCCATTCTGCAGGGAACAGAATGGCCTTCCTACAAGACCGTATGTAAGCATTTATGGTCAGTGTGTGTTTGTTTGTCATGTAGGCACTCTTATTCATTTGGTCTTCACGTGGTAGTAGCGCCCTATCAGATGTTATTCCACACCATCATAAAGAGCAAACCACTGGGGCAGAGAGACGGAAAGAATAAAACTCTCAATCGAGTCAATACTTTTGCTTTCAGGTAATGTCTAGGCAAATAGGGAGGGAGTCTGAAGGACGGGGTTTGTTGTGGAGCTGAAATTGATTGGCGAAACACTTGAGCTGTTAGCATAGAGCCATATCATTTCTCCCCTCCAGCGTGGGTGTTTGCATGTTTGTACATGAGTGTGTCCCAAAGTGTGCTTGAGTGGAAAGTAGAACAGTAATCATCATTATGTGCATTTGTGTATTGAGTGATTAGAGCGATTAGTGTGAGACAGTGGCGAATTGTGGCTATTGGACCTAGGCCTTCAGCGGGGGGAAAGTGTCTTCCAATATGTTCTACCAAATAAATAACAGAAACATCGCTTAATGCACTAACTAACTCAAAACAGGGCTGAGGCTGAGCCACACTTCGGGCTGCCACACACAGAGACAGCACCTGCACAGATAATACTACCAGCAACAACAACCACAGTGCGTACACAACCCATGGTAGCCGTACGCCATCACTATCACACTTTTACCAAAAGTGACAACAGTGACATAAAGGATGTAAGTCTGACAGACTCGTGATGCTGGGGCGGCAGGGTAGCCTAGTGGTTAGAGCTTTGGGCTACTAACCGAAAGGTTGCAAGTTCAAATCGCTGAGCTGACAAGGTACAAATCTGTTGCCCTGAGGCAGTTAACCCACTGGCAGTTAACCCACTGTTCCTAGGCCGTCATTGAAAATAAGAATTTGTTCTTAACTGACTTGCCTAGTTAAATAAAGGTCAAACTTAAAAAAATGCTGAAGTGACAGAAACTGTAATACCAGCACACTCGATGTAGGAAGAGCGCACTTTGTAAAACAAATAGGGCCAATAAAAAATGAAATCACTTCCCATTACCAAAAACTTTCACATTCAACACACAGTTTAAATGTTTCACCAATATACTTTTTTTTTCAAAGAGAGCTGCTATAATAATAATTTAAAAAAAGTTCCACTCATTAGATGCTGATCATTTGAAACTGAACCTCTTGTTGAAAGTTAATCTTGAAAAGGGTGAAGCTAACAAATGAACATCCTCTTCGATAACACACATTGCAGCCGCTACACACGTAACTAGCCAACAAACTCTAGCTAATTAGACCATGGGAAAATAGACCGCTACGAAAAATACACTACTGCTTGCTATTGTGACCTGTCGGTCTTCCATACGTTTTTGTGAAAATGGTCCCACCAATCACATTGCACGTCAAATTGTGATTTGTTGATTCCACTGTCACTCCGAAATTCTGCCCTAATACAGTTGAATGGTATCTAGCTTCTGAGTTCCTAGCCAATGGCTGATTTAGCTAGCTAGATTTATCACACCAGAGACCGCCAAAGAAAATCCTCCTTTGGATATTTCTCTTTAGTGTTAATAACCCTTTCCTTTCCAACACAATTTGAAGAGTGTCACGTTCCTGACCTGTTTTCTCTTGTTTTGTATGTCTTTATTGGTCAGGGCGTGAGTGTTGGGTGGGTAGTCTATGTTTTGTATTTCTATGTTGGGTTTTGTGTTCGGCCTGGTATGATTCTCAATTAGAGACAGGTGTGTATCGTTTGTCTCTAATTGAGAGTCATACTAAGGCAGCCAGGGTTTCACTGGGGTTTTGTGGGTGTTTGTTTCCTGTGTTAGTTTTTGGGCCACACAGGACTGTTTGAGGTTAGTCACGTTTGTTGTTTTGTATTTTGTAGTGTTTTCTTGTGTTTTACATTAAACATGTACAATTACCAATCCGCATCTTGGTCCGATCCATGCTCCTCCTCGTCTGAGGAGGAGAACGACATTGACAACCTTTACAAAGAGATTAAATCAGAATACAATTGAAAATATAATTTGAATACTATTTACAATGCCTTCAGAAAGTATTCCTACCCTTTGAATTATTCCACATGTTGTGTTATAGCCAGAATTCAAAGGGATTAAATTGTTTTTCTTAATTAACTCATCAATACCCCATAATGACAAAGTGAAAACATTTTTACACATTTATTGTAAATGAAAAACAAAAATCTCATACTGTACATAAGTATTCACACCCCTGAGTCAATGCATGTTAGAATCACCTTTGGCAACGATTACAGCTGTGAGTCTTTCTGGGTAAGTCTAAGAGCTTTGCACACCTAGATTGTACAATATTTTTTAAATTCTTCAAGCTCTGCCAAGTTGGTGTTGATCATTGGTAGATGGCAAGACTTGAAAATGGCTATAGATTTAAGCTGATTTAAATAAAAACTAACTAGGACACTCAGGAACATTCAATGTAATCTTGGTAAGCAACTCCAGTTTATATTTGGCCTGTTTAGGTTATTTTATGGCTGAAAAGTGAATGTCTCCCAGTGTCTGTTGGAAAGCAAACTGGACCAGGTTTTCCTCTAGGATTTTGCCTGTGCTTAGCTCTATTCCATTTATTTTTATCCAACAAAACTCTAGTCCTTGCAGATGACAAGCATACTAATAACATGATGCAGCCACCACCATGCTTGAAAATATGAAGAGTGGTACTCCCTAATATGTTGTGTTGGATTTGCCCAAAACATAACGCTTTGTATTCAGGACATAGTTAATTTCTTTCCAACATTTTGCTGTTTTACTTTAGTGCCTTATTTAATGTTTTGGAATATTTATATTCTGTACAGGCTTTTCACTGTCATTTAGGTTAGCATTGTGGAGTAACTAATGTTGTTTATACATTCGTTTTTAAACTCTAACCATTGGCCTCATGGTGAAATCCTTGAGCGGTTTCCTTCCTTTCCGGCAACTGAGTTAGGAAGGATGCCTGTGTCTTTGTAGTGACTGGGTGTATTCATTCCTAACTTCACCTTGCTCCAAGTGATATTCAATGTCTGCTTTTCTTTTTTTAACATACCCATCTACCATCCAATTCTTTGCGAGGCATTGAATCTGTGTTTAAAAATTCACTGCTCAACTGAGGGACTTTACGGATAATTGTACAGTATGTGTGGGTTACAGAGATGAGGTATCCATTCAAAAATCATGTTAAATACTATTGCACACAGAATGAGTCTATGCAATGTGACTTGCTAAGCACATCTTTACTCCTGAACTTATTTAGGCTTGCCACAACAAAGGTGTTGAATATATATTGACTCAAGACATTTCAGCATCTAATTTTAAATATTTTTTTATTTCACCTTTATTTAACCAGGTATGCTAGTTGAGAACAAGTTCTCATTTGCAACTGCGACCTGGTCAAGATAAAACACAGCAATTCGACACATACAACAACAGAGGAATAAACATGGAATAAACAAAACATACAGTCAATAATACAGTAGAAAAAAAGAAAACAAAAAGTCTACATACAGTGAGTGCAAATGAGGTAAGATAAGGGAGTTAAGGCAATAAATAGGCCATGGTGGAGAAGTAATTACAATATAGCAATTAAACACTGGAATGGTAGATGTGCAGGAGATGAATGTGCAAGTAGAGATATTGGGGTGCAAAGGAGCAAGATAAATAAATAAATACAGTATGGGGATGAGGTAGATAGATGGGCTGTTTACAGATGGGCTATGTACAGGTGCAGTGATCTGTGAGCTGCTCTGACAGCTGGTGCTTAAAGCTAGTGAGGGAGATATGACTCTCCAGCTTTAGTGATTTTTGCAGTTCGTTCCAGTCATTGGCAGCAGAGAACTGGAAGGAAAGGTGACCCGGCCTCCCGGGTGGCGCAGTGCTAGCTGCGCCACCAGAGTCTCTGGGTTCGCGTCCAGGCTCTGTCGCAGCCGGCCGCAACCGGGAGGTCCGTGGGGGCGACGCACAATTGGCATAGCGTCGTCCGGGTTAGGGAGGGTTTGGCCGGTAGGGATATCCTTGTCTCAGTATGTAAAATGTAATAAAATGCATGCACTCTACTGTAAGTCGCTCTGGATAAGAGCGTCTGCTAAATGACTAAAATGTAAATGTAAAATGTGACCAAAGGAGGAATTGGCTTTGGAGGTGACCAGTGAGATATACCTGCTGCAGCACGTGCTATGAGTGGGTGCTGCTATGGTGACCAGTGAGCTGAGATAAGGCGGGGCTTTACCTAGCAGAGACTTGTAGATAACCTGTAGCCAGTGGGTTTCGCGGTGAGTATGAAGTGAGGGCCAACCAACGAGAGCGTACAGGTCGCAGTGGTGGGTAGTGTATGGGGTTTTGGTGACAAAACGGATAATACATTTGAAAACATAATTCTACTTTGACATTATGGGGTATTGTGTGTAGTCCAGTGTGACAAAATCTCAATTTAAATCAATTTTAAATTCAGCCTGTAACACAACAAAATGTAGAAAAAGGTCAAGTGATATTAAGTTTCAATATTTACAATGTCTTCAGAAATTACATTTATACTTTAAAACTGCAACAATTGTTTAATAAATCCTTACTCTGAAGGTGTAGAAAGCCCCCATGGTAGAGGGCTGCATTTCCGCGGGATGCCTTCGGAACATGCGGGTCCTGACAGAGATTATTGCAGTGCGGTCTGCATTTTTCATGCTGCGGGTGGGAGCGGGCAGCCAGGAAGATGACTTTGGGCTGAAAATATTTTTGGGATCCTGCAGAATATTTGGAAAATGGTCATCTTTCTGCTTTTTATGTGTTAGCTTACCTATTGTATTGTTGAGGACAAACTTGTTCCAAGGATCACAGGCAGAGCTCATTTTCCAGTTTATAAGAGTTTATTCAAGCAATTGCAAGGAAGTCCCCCCTCAGGATAAAGCCAGAGAGTAACTTGATTATTTACAAGTCACAGTCTTTATATAGTTAATCTACACAGAGCTGTTTAGACTTCCTAGGGAGGTAAGCTTAAAAAAGAGATAAGGGGTAATTAGCTATACAGTAATCCCTCGTTTATCGCGGGGGTTACGTTCCGAAAATGACCCGCGATAAGTGAAATCCGCGAAATAGAAAACTTTTTTTTTTTTTACAATTAGCAACTATTACATGTATACAAATACAGTGACTCACGTGTAGGCCGTTTCACTGCTCTTCAGACTGGGCCGCTGCATCCTGACTGCGCTCTGCAGTGTTCTCTTCTTCTGAAGCCCGCGGTGCAGGTGTGTTTGTTCGGGAGAAGAACATAGTGATAGGCAGCTGTTGTCGCTCTTTTTTCTTCTTTGCAAAAAGATCCTTGTACACCGACATGCCACCATCGATTACGTTGGAGAACTGTAATGAACGGCTCATCAAAGGGTCCCATTCCTCAGCTACTCGCTTAAGTTCAGTGGCCATTCGCACCATGGTTGCTAAGCGACCAAGCCAACTTAATGTAAATTTGCCAAGCTGTTTTATGTACGTACACATAACTGCACGAGACGACAAAATGATAGCACAATTCGTAGCATGTTTTGATACAAGAAGCGGGAGTGAGTTTTTAGCGAATCAGAATGCAGAGCACAATGCACCAAAAAAAAAAAAAAAATGCATTATGAAAATCCGCGAAATAGCGAATCCGCGATAAGTGAACCGCGAAGTGGCGAGGGATCACTGTACTCCCTTAACGCATTAAAACAAATAAAAGCAGGTTTTAACCAGTTCTCACAGCCCATGTGTCTAAGATACGGCCCAGTACATCACTGGGGCCAAGCTTCCTGCCATCCAGGTCCTCTATACTAGGTGGTGTCAGAGGAAGGCCCCCCAAAAATTGTCAAAGACTCTGGTCACCAAAGTCGTAGACTGCTCTCTGCTACCGCACGGAAAGCAGTACCAGAGCTCCAAGTCTAGGTCCAAAAGGCTCTTTAACAGCTTCTTCCCCCAAGCCATAAGACTGCTGAACAATTATTCAAATGGACCCTGCTGCTACTTGCCGTTTAGAGCCTAAACAGACAGAACAAGAATTCAGCCTGGTTGCTAAGGAACCTATAACAAAACCACTCATTTGTGCAGTGTATGCAGAGGTTAATGGACAGCAGAGAAAGTTACCAGTGAATAGCACTATTCCACTCAAGCAATTTAGACTACCATTTTGTCCCCACAGTATTAAAAGCATATCTTTGTCGCATTATTCACCCACACTTTGAATTCGCTGCTTCAAATTCAGTAGCATACCTCTTCTACACTCTTAGGGGAAAAAAGTGCTAAGTAGAACCATTAGTTTTTCCCCATAGGGGAACCCTTTTTCAGGTTCTTTAAAGAACCCCCTGTATATTGTTCTGCCTAGAACCCTCTATGAAGGGTTCTACCAAGAACCATTTAATCATCTAAAAAGGTTTTTCCTAGAACCGTCTATAAAAGGGTTATACTGAGAACTCTTTTATCTTTGGAGGATTCTTCCCACAACCTTTTACGAACGGGTTGAACCCAGCAGCCTTATTAGCCACCAGCCAGAGTTAGGAAATCCAACAAGTGGAATTGTTAATCACTCGCAACCTGCATTCACAAAAACTGCCAGGGTAGGGGAGCTTGGATACTAAGACTACCTCAATCATCTAAACTGGAATAACCATCTCAGTACCGGGTGCAATAAATCCAATTACTAACAGATTGGATTAGTTTAGAAAACTGTTGTTTATCTTTGTGTAGCATAAAATGAATCGACCAATCAATGCACATGCAAAAATAGATTACAGTAAGACAAACAATTCAGAAGATCTCCCGGAAATAGAGCATTCTGGGAAATATTGAATATTGTTTTATGTAGAACCTTTCTTGCCTTACAAAAATGGTTCTTTGGATGTTAAAGGTTCTAGGTAGAACCCTATCCCTCCGCAAATAACTATTTTGAAACCCTTTTTTCTAAGAGTGTTGTTCAGCGTGCGAGATTAAGTGCGCCTAGTACATACATCAAATTTGATCGGCTCTTCATCTAAGTCACAACAATAGACAAACAGTGTAATAAGAAATTGTATTTGTCCAAGTTGAATACGTAATTTAAACATTCACAGTCTAGGTTGGAAATTTGAGTTTGCTATTCACAAGAAGCGTTGCCTGATGTGAACCATGCCTCGAACAAAAGATCTCAGAAGACCCAAGATTAAGAATTATTGACTTGCATAAAGCTGGAAAGGGTTACAAAAGGTATCTCTTACACGGAACCCAAACCGACTGCGCGAGTGCGCCATCGTGCATACATTTATTTTGTACCCCCACACCAAACGCGATCACGACACGCAGGTTAAAATATCAAAACAAACTCAACCAATTACATTAATTTGGGGACAGTTCGAAAAGCATTAAAACATGTGTGGCAATTTAGCTAGCTAGCTTGCACTTGCTAGCTAATTTGACCTGAGATATAAACATTGAGTTGTTATTTTACCTGAAATGCCCAAGGTTCTCTACTCCGACAATTAATCCACACATAAAACGGTCAACCGAATCGTTTTTAGTCATCTCTTCCTTCCAGGATTTTTCTTCTCGACTTTATATTGCGATTGGCAACTTTTCATAAATTAGGTGCATTACCGCCACTGACCTCGTTCGTCTTCAGTCACCCACATCGGTATAACCAATGAGGAGATGGCACGTGCTGCTTCTACAAACCAATGAGGAGATGGGAGAGGCAGGACTTGCAGTGCGATCTGCGTCAGAAATTTAAACGGATTTCTATTTTAGCCCTTGGCAATGCAGACGCTCGTTGGCCCGCGAGAGCAGTGTGGGTGCAATAATTGAATAACATGGATTTCTACATTTATTTTGCAACGCTCGCAAACGGGACACGAGTGGTGTGGTCAGCCTATAAAAGCCTTGATGTTCATCAGACCACAGTAAGACAAATTGTCTATAAATGGAGAAAGTTCAGCACTATTGCTACTCTCCCTAGGAGTGGCCGTCCTGCAAAGATGACTGCAAGCGCACAGTGCAGAACGCTCAATGAGGTTAAGAATCCTAGAGTGTCAACTAAAGACTTACAGAAATCTCTGGAATCTTTAACGAGTGTACGATAAGTAAAACAATGGTGCTCATGGGGAGGACACTACGGAAGAAGCCACTGCTGTCCTCCCAAAAAACATTGCTGCATCTCTGAAGTTTGCATAAGTGCACCTGGATGTTCCACAGTGCGACCGGAAAAATATTCTGTGGACAGATGAAACTAAAGTTAAGTTGTTTGAAAGGAACACACACACAAACACTATGTGTGGAGAAAAAAAAAGGCACAGCACACCAACATCAAAACCTCATCTCAACTGTAAAGTATGGTCGAGGGAGCATCACGGTTTGGGGCTGCTTTGCTGCCTCATTGCCTGGACAGCTTGCTATCAGACGGAAAAATGAATTTCCAAGTTCATCAAGACATTTTGCAGGATAACGTAAGGCTATCTGTCCACCAATTGAAGCTCAACATAAGTTGGGTGACTCAACAGGACAACGACCCAAAACGCAGAAGTAAATCAACAACAGAATGGTTTAAACAGAAGAAAATCCGCCTTCTGGAGTTGCCAAGTCAGAGTCCTGACCTCAACCCAATTAAGATGCTGTGGCATGACCTCAAGAGCCCATAAATCAAGAATATTGCTGAACTGAAAAAGTTTGTAAAGAGGAATGGACCAAAATTTAGACCGTTTGGTTGAGGTTATTGATGCCAGAGGGTCAACCAGTTATTAAATCCAAGGGTTCACATACTTTTCCCACCCTGCACTGTGAATGTTTACACGGTGTGTTCAATAAAGACATGAAAACGTATAATTGTTTGTGTTTTATTAGCTTATTAAGCAGAGTGTGTTTCTCTATTGTTGTGACTTAGATGAAGATCAGATCAAATTTTATGAACAATTTATGCAGAAATCCAGGTATTTTTCTTGCCACAGTATTCGGTCTCATTGAAATAGTGTAGGCTGCCTATGCGTGGGCGAATAATCACGTGGCAGTTATCTTTCCAAGGAAATTAACTTAAAAATGATTAGACTATAGTGGAGGGAGCGCAACAAAACGTGAGTCAAGGCGCAATAAAAAAGAAACTGATAATCATTGAAAAGGGAAAACCACAACTCGTGCACAGGCTACCGTGGTGAGTGAGCATTGCACCCTTGCAGTTTCTCTTGAGCTACGTATTGAAAATTAAAGTCTTTCCCCAACTCTCTTCAAACTACGTCTAGCATATTGGCTGATATAATGGCCACTTCTGAATCTCTGGTAATTTAACCTATTTCTTAGGATGAATCAGTCCTGTGCAAACCTCTACCTCATGGTTCCCCACTGGTGTGAGATTCGTTTCAATGATAGGTGTTTGTTAATATCCCCTGCTGCTTGGCATGAGTAGAAAGGATAGAGAGGTGTGGTGGTAGCCATGGCTACCTGCTGATGCATGCTGCTGTGTATCTGAGCTGGTGGTGCTGTTGTGAGCAGCAGGGTCAGCTGATGGGAAGCGCAGGCCCCAACCTGGGCCCCATACATCCCTGGCCTTCCCTTCCTGGCCAGAGCGATACTAGTTCTTATCTGTGGGTTAGTAGCCAGCAGCTGGATAGCGGAAGGTAGGATTCTAAATGAGAAAATTAGCCTTAGCTCATTTCTTTTGCTGACTACAGCACCAGGTGTGAACTGAGGGAGGTGGGTGACATGCTGTGCTAGAGAGATGACACTTTGTTGCTCCTTGCTGAAACAAGCAAGGTGTCGTTGCAAGCAAGGCAACACCCTCCTTCCTGCAGCAGCAGCACATGCTGTCAGGAGCGGAGGATAGGAGAAAACATCTGAAAAACACACTGAATTCTCCTATTCAAATCGGTGACCGTGGTCATTTGGCTGACCAATGACCGTCATCCACGCATCTCCGCCGGACTGATGTAATTGCCTTTTAGATGCTCATCTTTCCCCTGCATCTGTAAATGTCACTTTGAAATGGCCTCTTGGTTGTGACCTTTAAATTGAACAAAAGCTTCCACAGAGATCTGAGGTCATCTATATTCCCTTTTATCAGCCTGGTTGTACACAGACAGACACCACACAATATTCACTAGTGGCTAACGAGTCTCACTCATTCCCGCCATCTCCGTCACCCTGTGTCAGTTTCCATTGAGGCTAAAGCAGACGAGTGCGCGAGCGAGCGAGATCAAGCTGCTAGGTCTGTCCCCGGTTAGTCTACTTTAGCAGGGCTTCATAAAACAGAGCCTGCCTTTGAGTGGAAGGCACTTAACAAGCAACCAGTCCCACCACCATGCATTTACAATAATAATCCATTATTAAGGGTCGTTGTATTCCTGTTCCGTCTTTGTCTGCCGTTTCATGTCTTTCCTAATTGTCTGGGTTCAGCTTGGCAGAGTAGTGTAATTAGAGCGCCATTCAACAACTGGCCATCCCACTGCCAATGACTGACTACTACAGCTTCCTCAGTCTCACAAACAACTTCCAAAATAACATCATTCGTATGGTCTCTCTTTGTAGGAGCCATTCAACGTTCTACTGCAGCTCTCATGCGGTATCAAACGTTTGCCTGACATATCTGGGGTGTGTAAGTGTATGTACTTTGTGATGTTCTCAAGGCAACACACAGAGACCTAGGGTAAGGACAGAGGACCACTGGGAGAGGGACTCTGGGTGTAACAGGCTGCAGGGACAGGAAGTATCAAGTCTCACATAGCCATACCTCCAAATCACGTCGTTGGAAAATGTTGTATCAGCTGAAACGGCTGGAATGGTCTGCTGGATTCCTGCAGCTACATTTTGATTGGATGTTACATTTCAAGAACCCTCCCCCATATGCCTGTAGAAGGAGTTTCTGAGTTGAAGACATTACAACTCCTCTGTTTGAAAAATAAAAAAATGAAATACGTATTGACGTGTCAGGCTATAGTAACAGTGTATCGAGTGTGGCCGACAGTCTGCTATTTATTTCAATTGAAAGTCACCACAAACACGGCATAATTAACGTATTTTGATGGGGTTTTAATCTGCGATTTCCCGGCCATCCTCGCACGCTGTTGCTCCTACGGCACTAGTGGCCACCTTTTGAGCTCCGCCCAAGCAAGGCATTTTATTGGTTTGATGTGTTTTGAGGCGTCACTGGTTTCCACTCTTTTGTAGCCATTTTCTGCAATGCACTTTTACCTGACTTTCCAGTTAGGGAAGCCTGGTTCTCAACAAGGCGAGGAAGTATCCATTCAAACAAGGTCACACTACGCTGGTGCAAGTTTGTTCAGCTGATTGAGCATGGTTTGCGTAGTAGCCACTAACCAATGTGTCAACGATGGAGAGCGGAGTGACTTTCAGAATAACGAACTCGTGTTAGGTGGATGAGCAAAATCTCGAATTTTTTTTTTTAGACGAGTTCCACGTCCTACAAGACAGATCAGTTGAAGGACGGACGTGGCGTAGGAGTGACGCCATCTAAAGTAAGACAATGGCTACGATCGCCATCTCTGCATTGTGCAGATCTGAAATCAGTGGCTGTAATGATGTTCAGAACACTTGGGCCTGAGGTCTTGGAGAATCATTGGAGGTGTAAATTGTTTCACCAGCTCAATGTCCACTTAACTTAAAAGAGAAACAATAAGTGGACCTAAAGCTGAACTTGCTCTAGTCCTCCGGTTTGTATCATACATTTCTCAGTTCACTGTACTACCCACTGCAGGCAACTAGAGCAGAGACGAGGGAATCAGGTTAGAGACAGATAGTCCACACAGAGAATGAAAGAGATGTAATCCTCTTTCACCATCATCATAGAATCGCCCAATAGTTGTGTCCAAGAGCCTAGCTATTACAATCCTCTCGTATTGAATTGTCACACAACACAAGGGATTGTTATCTTTCCTTCCAACTCATGTCTGGAGTCAGGAATCTCATCACATAGCCAACATGATCCACATCTACAGCCTTTGAGATCCATCAGGTATTACAGCAGGGATGGGCACCCCTTTTGATGGCCCTCCGAACAATTTCCCCAAAAGTTACTCAAGCGAGTTAGAATAAACAAGGTGCAATTTCGAGATGTGATTCTGCATCAGCAGTTCTCTTATGTAAATCACTGATCGCTGACATGGGCTTATTGACTTACAAAAAATGTTGATAGCTGGCCGTAAAACAAATTTAGCAATATAAACTTACCTGCCGGGGGCCCCCCATTGATTTTGTTAGTCAGTCTCACTCAAATATAATATTAGACGTTGCAAACATTTTTCTCCACCATATGGCAAAAAGGAGTAGAAAGAATTGCACAAAATTAGATATGGGTACGCAGACCCGCAAGCAACCGTGGCCCTTCATGATGAGTTCAGATTTGTTTGTGGCTCCCACCGCCTTCAAAGTTGCCCATCTCTTTAATACATCTATCAAGACTACCGTCGCTGCTGTGTATCTGGACACAGCAGTAGGTTTTTGCATTGTCAGTGGGCAGTGACATCACAGTGATGCTGTGGGTTACACAGAGAACATTTCTGACTGTTTACCCTTGATATCAAAGTTTGTCCTGCCCCCTCAAAACAAAGCTATTTCCACCACTGCTGCTACAGCCAAGCCCAGATAAAGTTACTTCCTCCCACTCACCCAGCGTTGTCCTTGCTTAGTGCAGCTTCGCTAAACAATCCACTTTGTTTCAGTTCCACAGTACATGGACACATAAGACACAGAGCGGGAAGTTTACTGAACATACACATTCTTACGAGAAGGACACAGGCATGTATATCATTGCACACCAACACAATATGTAAGTGGTCATCAGTTCATTTGCACTTCACTTTTAGTTAAATGTTAAAGGGTCACGAGATGTTCGCAATTAATGGGTTGTAACAAAAAACATTTTTTTTTTTAAAGAACAATTTGGATCATGCTGCTCCAAACCACTGCAGAACTTGATATGGGGCCGCTATTTGTTATAACGCTCATAACAGTAGAACATAAAGTACTGTATCAGAAAAGCTACAGATACAACCTGCCGATAGTGTGGAAAGAGCGGCTCGCTCTGTCTACCGTCTCCCTCTCTGAAATGTCACTACCCTGCCAAGCTAAACCCAGCAATTTGGAAAGAAAGACATGAATTGGCTCTGCGACGACAAATGGCAGATAAAGACTGAACAGGAATACAACGATCCTTAATTAAGAGCGATGGGCCAGTAACAGAAAGGTAGAATCCCCATCTGACTAGGTTAAAAATCTGTCGATCTGCCCTTGAGCGAGACACTTACCCCTAATTGCTCTTGTAGGTCGATCTGGACAAGAGCATCTGCTAAATGACTAAAAATGTAAGGTCAGCTTCATGATTACAGTAAGAGCCATTCAAAGAGAATTTGAAATGAAAAAGGAAGATCAAGGTGTACTGTAACAGTTTGACATCTTTATCAGGCTTCACTCTCCACATATACAGGGGCTCTCTTTCTGTGGTAACATCTGCAACATCCTCTGTGTCAGTTGGCTATAAAAAAGGTGGGATCATCTTTATCTCATTGTCGCCATAGTAACAAAAATCTAATGTGGTGAGCACAAGGCTGTTAGCCATGCATACGTCCTGCTGCTGCTATTTCCAAAATACAAAATCTCACACTCGGCATCCTACATATGAAGTTAATTTCCAAAACGCTGTATTCACAAATGTTTCATATTTGGTGTTCACCATGGTGTTTTTCCACCAGAAGTGATTACTTATGGGTACCTTCATATGTGTAAAATGTTACGTTCTGATTTTATTACGTGTTAGGTGTGTATTAAAGTGTACAACACTATTGTTTAGCCTTAATGGAATGTTTGAATACTGTTTATTTGACTGTATATTTGACTGTGATAGGTGATTGTCTCACCGAGCCATCTTAAGATGAATGCACTTACTGTAAGTCGCGCTGGATAACAGCATCTGCTAAATGACAAAAATGTCAAATATAAATATTTTATCAGATCTCATATTACTGTATTGATTCATTTAATATATGTCACAAATGTTTAATGTGTACAGTTCTTTAAAAAATGTAGTTATTTGTTACATTTGACTGTAAAACCTAGCACTGCTACTTATTTCTCTGAGGCAGAAATATAGCGTTTGGCAAAAAATAAATAAAAGATTTGTGTCTGAAATGAACCATCAAATGATAGATTTCAAACAAGTACATGTCTCATTGAACAAACCTAAGCCATGATTAGATAGTGAAAAAGCACAAAAACAGTAAAAGCTCATATGCCAACATTTCTGAAAATGGATATAATGTGTTTTGGAAAGAAACTCTTCATATGTGTGACGCTGCGCTGGAGTATGACATGACAGAGGATGTGTCCTAAATCCCACCCTATTCCATATATAGTGCACTACTTTTTACCAGGGACCATAGAGCTCTGGTCCAAAGTAGTGCACTATAAAAGAGAATCTGTTGCTATTTGGGATGATGTCAGTGTTTGTTTCTCTGAGGGAGGATGCTAATGTCCCTCTAACATCAGAGCAACCGCTACTCTACTTTACACACTGATTGCAGCTGAATCCTGTGGATAATTTATGACTACCAGGGGAGCTGTAGGGAGAGATGAAGATGTATTGTGTGTGTGTGTGTGTGTGTGTGTGTGTGTGTGTGTGTGTGTGTGTGTGTGTGTGTGTGTGTGTGTGTGTGTGTGTGTGTGTGTGTGTGTGTGTGTGTGTGTGTGTGGTGGTAGAGCACATAAGGGCTAGTCTACAATGTGCTTGCTCTTACATATTCAATGTGAATGGTACAGACCATACATGTTTAGGAAAGTCAGGGTGAAGGAATGGTTTCATAAGTTAAAACCACTTCTCTGGAACCTGGCATAGTACTTCAGCTAAACCTCTGCATCCCTGGCATGGGCCATGTAGAGCAAACAGACGCTATGAGGACTGCAGCTAATCTAATGAAATGTGTCCAGATCTTTTATTTCCAAGGCCTTTAAAGGGTAATTATTGAACAGATGTACACCTGTGGTGCATTTATTACACACTGCTCCCTCCATTTTTTTTTTTATTATTTTTTTTTATTTCACCTTTATTTAACCAGGTAGGCCAGTTGAGAACAAGTTCTCATTTGCAACTGCGACCTGGCCAAGATAAAGCATAGCAGTGTGAACAGACAACAACACAGAGTTACGCATGGAGTAAACAATAAACAATAAATCCATGTGGTGGTGTCCTAACCAGAGGTTCAATTGGGAATTCAGAGGTGGGGGAGAACTATTTGGAGGGGTTAGGGTAAGTGGGGAGCTGGGATTGAACATAAGGCTAGGGTTAGAGTTGTCAAATGTTATTTGTCACATACACGTGTTTAGCAGATGTAATTGCAGGTGTAGCGAAATGCTTGTGTTTCTAGCTCCAACAGTGCAGTATTAGCTAACAACGTCAAGATTAGGATTATGGCTAGGGTTGAAACAGAGTGTGGACATGAAGCTAGGGTTAGGAATCGATTTACTGCTTTAGGCAATGTATTACCATTTTAGGGTTAGTACTTGTATCCTGGAGATCGGCTCCTGGTAGCTCCTGCTCAATTTAACCACTTGTCCTAACCCTGTTTAAGCCCCCTGTTAAATGGATAATATAAATATCCCAGAGAAAAATATGTATGGTTGAGAAAAACCTGCTCATGTGACTGGCAAGCCATTGACTTACTGTACTTCCTCATCCTCACTGGATGCTAATATTGTACGTGTACACTACTCCCTTAAGCACAGAGCTGGCCCCGTCATGCACAGACCCAAGTAATGCGTTATCGTCTGTGTGCATCTACTGTATGAAATAGTATTAGCCACGCTTTACCTAGACGACAAGCCTGCCTCTGAGTTGTCAGATATATTTATTACAGAAATCTGAGTGATGTTTGGATAGAGGATTCAAAGTGAATGGTCCCTTCACATCATATTGCCTAGCCATACCACTGTGTAGTGCAGAGCAGTGGAATCGGCTACTGCACTATCAGGCCCTGGGAGGCTGTTGACCTACACTGTAAAGTGTTACCGAAAATTTGACAGTAGTTTACAGGCAGCTCGTGGCAAGTCAAATTCTGTATTTCATATTACAGTACACCTACTATAATATACTCTATCAAAGCAAGTACTGTGTAATGACAGTACAATACCATAACATTTACTGTAAGATAAAAAAAAATGCTACCATAATCGGAATAAATATATTAATAAATGGATGAATTAATGACAGTCGTTGAGGGACGGGGTTTGTATTTCACAGTATTTTACTGTAATTACAAGGTGGGGATTGGTGAAAGCTGTTTGGCTGCTGGGTAAAGTGTTCACAAACATTACAGCATATTAATTTGGATTTTGTGTTTAATAAAACAGGCTTCCAAACTGGCAGCAACTACAGGGGCAAAACAGACCAAAAGGACATGGCAAAAATGCTCAATCATTTAAGGTTTAAAAAGTCCCGAATAGTCATTCTTATGTAAAATAGCCTCTTTTTTTATACATCTCCTATTTGGCATGTCTTTTGTAATGCGGTTCACAGCAGTACTGATGGATGTGTTGATATGACAACTGTTTCAGTTTTGAACGTCCCTTCCCCCCTTTTGTTCCATGCTGGCTGAAGCCCTAGCTAGCCAGCACCTAGGTAACATCAGACACCGATGAAAGGGGAGACATAAGTATCTTTGCCATAGATTACGTGTAAACTTTATTATCTGACACCCTGCAGTCAAATGATGGCACTAATAGAGTAGCTATCTAGTATATAAACCACGCCCCTCCGCAAACACACCTTCTCCGATGTTGGTTACAAGGCGATACTTGTTAAAATTTGGTAAGAATAGATCAAGTTACCATTAGTGAATTAAAATTAGTTAGGGTGATGTCATCCTATCCCGGGGTGAGGGCTGTTTCTAGGACGTCTCGGGTGGTGCGTTGGGCAGTGCCTGCGGAAAAGTCGGGGTCTTCGTTATTGTCTGGTGGAGGGGGTAGGTGGGTTTACAGATCTTGCAGATGGCTGTGCAGGCTGCGGCCAGATGGCCCAGTTGGCCGCAGTTCCTGCCTGCCATAGTAGTGGACCAAGCCGGTGTTGTTTCCTAACGTGAGGGTGTTGGACTCTGCCCACTCCAGTTGGGTCCAGTCTTATCAGGATCAGCCATTTTAGTGCCCCAGTCCAGACGTTGTCTTCTTCCAGGACTCGGGCTGTGGCGGTCGCTAAATTTTGTCAGCTGGTCAAAGACTGCTGGTCTAACGGTAATTTACCATAATTAACATAAACACGTTTAGCATCTCCAGGCCTCCACACATGCAAGTAAAAATGATATTTTTTCAATTTGGCAGCCAGTGCGCATATGAAGGGGCTATGTTAAGCGTAAAAGAGAATTTGAAACAGGTCCTATATGCTAGATTTAGAGTTATTTGGCAACTTTAGTTGTGAATGACACAAACCTTAGAATGTCTTAGGAATCAAAACATATGGGCTGCATGGTGCAGCTATAGGCTATTGATTTGAAAAAGTTGCAAAAAAAGCTTGCGTTCTGTTCCTTGCCTCAGGCTGCACAGCTGTTCTCTCATCAAGTGATCATATTTCCCTCCATTAGACTATTCTCAATTGAATCTCGTATTTATTAATATGTCAAATTAGAATGATGCATTATCAATTGGGCAGAAACAGGGGGGGAAAACATGGCATCTGTATGCACGAATAGTGAATGGAGGCCGCACGCTTTCCCACCGCTCCATTTTGTAGGCTACTTCGGTTTTATAGCTGAGCATGTGCTTAATATGAGCAGCTAATAAATAAGACTTATTTCACTCCACACATCAACCCCTGTTTTAGGAGCATGGTCTCGCTGCCCCAACAGATGATATTCTGCCAAACTCTGTATGCCATGGGCTCTCCAACCTTGTTCCTGCACCTACCCAGTGCTTCATTTGGGAACCAAGTGAAATCTGTTCGGTAACGTCGATACTAACATGTTTTCTCAACTAAACACAGTTCACTAAACTGTTGACAGCCCGTCTGCGCACTCGAGAATGGATTAAAGCATAGAGGATATGGAAACGCACGGTGAAGAGATTCTGTATAGCTGTCACCCAATTATGAAAATATAAATATGCCCTATTACTAGGGTATTCAAAATTAAATTGTACGCTAACTGTAAGTTGCACTGCACAATCAATGAACCAACAGCGTCTCCTAGGGCTTGCTATACGTTCTCTCCCACACTCATTGATAGCAATTTTTGAGTGTAGCATAAAGTAACCAGTCCATCCAGTATGCATAATACAGTCCACACTCCAAGGTGATTACTCAAACGTATTTAATTTGAATATAGGCTAGACCAATTATGTACCAAAGACATCTTAAATCAGGTTTGTTTTATCTTTTTCTGCCATGCATAATATGCAATATTATGTATTGTATAATAGCACAATCATAACCTTATAGGTGCTGTCCATTTTGTTCTGTTAGGCTTTGAAACATCCACAACCACCATGTTTTACACTCACAATTTCAAAAGCAGGTTGAAACTTTCTTCACATTGATCATCACAGTGAGGTGAGTTTTAAAAGTACAATAGGCCTTCTGTTTTGATGATCAGTGTTTGATGTGATTTTCTGTTGCATTTGCATTGATGTCAGAGATGAGTACCAGGCCATTAGGACCTGCACGGTCATTAGCAAGTTGTGTACCAACAAAGTATGCCCAGAGTGCATAAAAGGAGCTTACCATGGCTCAGGTGGAATTTTACTGCGGTCATGACTGCCGGTGTGCCTCGTAAGAATATCAACAACTGCGCCGTGTCACGTGCGTCACTGCTCTCCTCCAGGACCAAGGAGAAATAGATATTTCTTTACCTTGTCTTTCAACTGTTGTTCCATTTTCTCTGCGATGTCGTCAACATGCCAGGGGAACATTTTCAAACAGCTCTTTCTTGTGGAGGCAAAGTATTGCTTCAGAGTCAATTAAACATTCTTTAATGAATTCGCCCTTTGTGGATGGCTTGCTATGTTTAGCAATTTTGCGGGACAGTACATAGCTAGCTCTCGCAATTCTGTTTGCTGAATGCAGTTTTGTGAAAAGTCCTTGCTGCTTTTGCAACAGAGAAAGCAACTCTTTCGATGCACTTTGTCCTCTGCTCAGAAGACATATTCCTATATTTCTCTGCATGCTTCGTCTGGGAGTGTCGGGACAAGTTGTAGTTTTTCAAGACAGCGACGCTCTCTTTGCACACTAAGTGCACAGCTTTCCCTGATGCCTCAATAAAGAAATATTTCGATGTCCACTCTTACTGGAACACCCTACATTCATTGTCTACTTGACTTTTCTTTGAAATCTTGGAAAAACGAATTGCTCAATTTCTAGCTAGCTACTATTTGTAACTGTGACGTGTGTGTCATCCTGTCAGTCACCGTCTGTCCTCGTGCAGTTATTTATACGTGCCTTCAAAATAAATGTCCCACAAGCTGTGCGAGTTAAATCGTTACACAAAGCCGAGTATTCATTGGGCTTTTCATTTGAATAACAAATACGTTTTTCAAAACTTTGATCTGAGCATGATTCCGCGGGCCGTATTCAACCTGTGATTAAATCTTTTCCACACACATAGCTACGTGTAGCCTATTTAGACACCAGGTCCTCACAATTTCCCAATCTTCGTCTTCCACACCAAATAACCATTACACAATGTTTTCTTTTGTCAAATTTCTTTACAACAAGAATGACACCTCTCTGTTGTTTAGAATTCACTTCAGTATATGTTACAGGAATGAATCAGACATGATGTAATATGCTTCGATATGTTTTATGTCATTTGTTGGCATTGAGTGATTACAAAAATACAAGAATTTGTATAAACATTTGTATAAACACCATCTACAGATACAGATACAGTAGCAATGCTAGTCAACCCTGTCTTCTGCATTTGGCCACAGGTACTCATCCACATCACATCTTATGTCATCTTGGGGAATACACATTTGATCATGTGGATGGTGGTCATAAGCCTTCCACCTCCATGAGGAACATAATTCCTCTATGGGGTTGAGGAATGGAGAGTAAGGTGGGAGGAAACGCGACACCATCCTGGGATGGGCTGCAAACCCTTCTGCGACGGCACGGGACTGGTGAAATGCCACGTTGTCCCATACAATTACAAACGTTGGCCGATTTCACCTCACTTCAACCCTTTCCTCACCTGGCACAACCCTTCCATAGAGGTCATCCAGGAATGAAATTAGGCCCAATTATCGGTTTGTGTAACAGCAATCCATCAGAAGATATTTCTGCACACGTGATGCTGGCACCCCTCTGGCCCGGGACATCCACTGTGGCTCTTTTCCCAATCACATTTCTTCCTCGCCGCAAAGATGAATATGTGGGATGTTTGCCTGGCTTCAATCTCCATGACTCTCTAAAATAAATCCACAAGGCAACACAAGAGTTAGGATATTACGGTAGTTTACATTATACCTATTAACATGCCATTGTGTGCCTCTTCTCTGTTTGGTTTTGTTCAAAAACAGTTGTGTATTTTATAGTCATCTTACCTGGACATATTGGTTCCTGAGTTGCTTGACTCGTTCAGAGTTCCTCTCAAAGGGGACAGTGTACAACTGCTTCAGCCTGACTTGATGTTGTTTCAAGACTCTAGAAATAGTTGCCATGCTTACATTGTGAATATTTCCAAATGTAATGTTACCTGCTAACACTCTGTCCCGAATCTCTGAGTTTAATGCCATTGTTTCTGATTACCATATCAAAGTTGCAGTTTCCTGCACAGCAGTGAAAATCCTACCACTCCCGCCTGTGGGAGGTAACTGTTTGGTCCTATGCAGAAATACAAAAACAATTACACACAAATGGGTTTGGAGGCTTTGCTCAATTTACTTCTGTAATGTGCAGTTCAGTCAGATGCCCTTGCAGAATGCACATCTTACTGTTGTTTTGCCTGAAATTTCTCACAAAAGATGCCACTGTTGAGCGTTGCAGATTTGGCTGCACTCTCAGACCAGCCTCTCTCATTGATAGACCATGATTTATTACATGATCAATTATAGCAGCCCTAATCTCATCTGAGACTACAGCTCTTGATCTTCCTCAGTCTTCTTCCACCACGCATACGTACTCCTCTCCCTCTCCCAGACACTCTTCTTTCTTTATCAGCCACTTCTTTATACCTGTCTGGGTCCATGTTTACATTACAGTACAGTATTATTCCTAAGATGTCCCCTTTTGTATAGATGGTAATGAAATTGAAAGACTAGCACCTGGGTAGGTGTTCAGCTACAATGGGAATCAGCTGTGGTTGGTCTAATTGTTTTGATAGTATTTAATCTTTTAGATTTGGAATATATTTCAATACGGTATTACTGTCTTATTTAATTTTGTGTTATGTTAGGTTTTGAACTTAAGTTGCACAGTTTTGAAAAGAGTATGTAAACATGTGCAAATTGGCCTGTAGGTACATAGAGTTTTGGTGTTGGTTGTGTCTGAGTGAGAAAAGAATTCATGAAATTTGAAAGATGTAGTCATTGAATGCATTTTGTGCCAAAGCAATGAAAAATGATCCACAGTTTAGCCCACATAGACTGCTGTTGTACTCATTGTGTGATGAGTTTTGAAAAAGTGACCTAAGTATTGAGAAATGGGTCCTAGCGATTGTAAAAAACTGTAATAGAGGTCTGTTTGCCATAGATGGCCAAGATGAATATGAGATGAAAGGCGAGTTCCTACCATGTTCAGGAAGCCAAGCTAGAGCTCTGTGTGACGTGGGGGTAGACATTTTGATCAAGAGAGACCTTTATAAAATATGCACATAAAAATATGTATTTCACAGTTATAAGGAAGGTGAAATCTTATAGTTAGTAATTGTTTAGTTTCATTATACTATATTTGGAAAGCATATGTCATTTCAAGCCTTATTCAAACAGTTTTGTTAAATAGGAAGAAATACATCATATACAATATTTTATATTTGTAACGTTTCTCTTCAGAAGGCATGGACCAAAGCGCAGCGTGGTAAGTGTTCATGATATTTTATTTCTCAAAACACTAAAACAAAATAACAAAGTGTAAAACCGAAACAGTTCTGTCAGGTGCAGACACTAAACAGAAACTAACTACCCACAAAACCCAAAGGAAAAGGACAACTTATATATGATCCCCAATCAGAGACAACGATAGACAGCTGCCTCTGATTGGGAACCACACAAACATAGAAATAAAGAAACTAGAATGCCCACCCTAGTCACATAAAAGCCTCTCTATGGCCAGGGTGTGACAATATTTTTTATATTGTTATCATATTTGTACTGTGCACTTGAGCTTGTGTCCTCAAAAGTGACTACACCTCAGCAGTTTATAACCATTTTTACCAGAAAGGTGAGATTTTAACCTTTCTTGGAGTATGCAGCATTACTAGTTATTGTTTATGGCCCTCTCATGAATAATACATAATCACTCTTGGGGATTACGTAGATTACATTCCTCGCTGTTACAAAGGCATAGGTGTGCCTGTGTCAGTTAATGCAGCCCAGCTTGGAACGCTGCTCATCCAATCAGCATCCAGGATCCAAACAACCTGTTTTATAATAAAGACAATTATTGGCTAATCACATCCGTTTAGTATGTCATACATTTTTGGATTCCATTGATAGTTCAGAGTGTCTTTATCCAAAGTGTCACTTGGTGTTACTAATTTTAATTTGCACATTGTGAGCAAAATTATGAATCAATACACAGTAAATAATTGTTAAGGGTTTTATTAATGACCTTCGATTTGAGGATCTGTGGCCTCCGTTCAAGAAAATTCTCAATAACCTAAAATACAATATCTCATTGGTGTTACTACTGCTACTGGTGACACAATGCTATCCTAATGGTAAAAGAGTAAGTTATTAAGCTGCCATAGTAGTTGATATAGAATGGGAAGATATACCCAAATACATACTAGAAAAAATAAGTTCATTTTCCCCCAAAATTCCATGCCCAAATGCCTTCGCAATTCAAGAACGACCCTTATGTTAGCTAGTGTGGTTATGAATCTGGTGCAGCTGAAAGGGAATTGTAAATTCGAGGGTGTGTGTGTGTGTGCGTGCGTGCGCGCGCGTGCGTGTGTGTGTGTGCGTGCATGCGTGTGTCTGTGTGTTTGACAGATGGACACAGAGGAATTTTCCTCATGTTTAGTCTGTGCCAAAGCGAGGCCCTGTGAAAATGTGGAGAAAAAGTGGAGGAATGTCAGACATAGAATTGAACAATTCACAGATTTATTAGAGGCCAAATGATTCATCTGGAGAGCCGAGTATACAGTATTTTCTCTTACTACCATCAGGCACATTTTATTTCAGCAGTAGTAGGCTAGTTAGATTATGATCTTTGAGCATCAATAAGTATTGCATCATGTTGCTATCTAAAAAACAAAGTGTGAAGTAGTCTAATAATATATATTTCTCCACCTCACTAAAAACTATTTCTATTCGTCAGGGATACTCACCTCAATACAGGGAAAAACAACTATGCTTACAACTCTAACTGCTGTAAATGATGTCACGACTACTTGTGTTAGTCTCTCCTCCGTGCAGTGAGCACAGAGCCTGGAGCAGCAAATAGCCATGGCATCATCGTTGTTGTGTGTCTTGTTCAATGTCACAAACCCCTGGGGGTGGTTAACCTTTAATAGCAATAACAGCCAGGCTGGAAGTGAGCAGTCGTGAAACACTGCACTGCTGGGAGATGGGTAGGGAGGGATGGGATGGGACTGGGGGACTAGGAAGACAGCAGACTATGATAGGCTATGAATCACAGGAGGTTGGTGGCACCTAATTGGGGAGGACGGGCTGGGGGTAATGGCTGGAGCGGAATGGTATCAACCACATCAAACACATGGTTTCCATGTGTTCAATGCCATTTAATTCGCTTCGTTCCATCAATTATTATGAGCTGTCCTATGGCTGTGGCGGTCATGAAATTCTGTCAGCCGGTGATTGTCAAGCAAATAATTGCCGGTGTCACGGTAATTTCTCCCTAATTATCATAAACACATTGAGCATGTCTAATAAATCAATTTCAATAGCCTACACCATCATAATAAATCCATGATTTATGTTCGACAGGTCTAAAGAAACATGATATGAAGAAAATGTAGTCTAGTTCAGAAGGACATAAGAGCATGAGTTGTCTTTATATTAGTCCCTGATCTGGCTATGCCATATGTCTGTGGGCTACACTAGTTCATTTAGCAGACAAGATTAGCTTAGAACACCATGCCATTATTTTATATTATTTTATAGTATGAAGAATACAATTGAACAAAGCTGAATTATATAGAAAGGATATTTTCTCAAAACGATTTGAGGGAGAGCTATTCTGTGTTGAGTGGTTAACGAAGAAACAGGTCCTCCTGTATGCTTAATTTAGAATTATTTATGCAACTTTAGTTGTGATAAAAATCAAACATACAGCCCAACGTTTGCAATACATTCTAAGGCTCCATGATGCGACTCTAATTATGATTTGAAAAAAGTTGCATGAAAGGCATAAGCTAGCGATCCAGCCAGCTAACGTTAGCTAGCTAACAGTACACTAACTTGAAATGAATGCACTTTCTGTCAAAATTAGAAACATGTAATATCTGAAAATATAGCTAGCTAGACTATTTCACCCGCATACATCATAGATGGACACGTCTCCTGTCAGATGCCATGGTTGCCCTTAGTTTGAAGATGTAATCCGGAGACAAGTGTTTTCTCCATCTTCTTAGCTATCATACTCGAATTCCACTGATTTCAAAACTTGGTCCCCCAGAAAGTGGAGAGCAACACTTATGCAGTTTTACTACATGATACATTTAAAAAAAGCTTTACCTAGACATACTAACCATCTTAAATAGACAGAAGCATGCTATATAGCAGACCAATCCAAACTCTTCTCTCGGTATGTCCAGTCCACTCATAATCTCAGCCAGTCATGGGTAGGGGGAAGGTTGATGGCTTTTTCTCTGGCTAAACCAACTAGGCTCATAATTGAACACTTTTATTCATATTTACAGATGGCATACACGTTTGTTATTAAGGCACATGAAAGTTCACATGTTCAAGAAGGCATTTCAGCCAAAAAAACACATTTTGATTTAAAAAAAAGTTCTCCTGTGAAGTAGTGACCCACGGGATACGTCTAGTTTCCTGAAACGTGTCACATATACTAGGATGTGTGACTGTGGAATGAGGCCACAGCTGAGAGGGTAAGGGGAGGAACAGAGTGGTTGTGTTTAGGACTGTCCCCAACAAAATCGACCGAGAGTTGTCTGTTCTTTCGACCAATCGATTGGTCTAAATGTTCTTACGTGTTTTTATTTCCATATACAGACACACCCTATGTTTTAATAAAATCAACATATACTGTATGTAGGCTACTGAGTTTGTCTGATCCTTCCCTCCCCCCTCCTCCCGCTGCTGCCAGCCTTCCGTTTTTCTCCTGAAGTTGCTGGTAATGGGCTACACCAGCGGTCGGCAACCTTTTCCATTTGGAGTGCCAATTTATCGTACCATTTCTACTGCGTGCCAGTTATGATTTTCATAATCACATTTTCGCGAGACAGTTTCAATGAATTTATAATAAAGTCTTCATATCTCAAAATCAATATCATGTGGTTCTTTAAAAAATACGAAATGAAAATAATACAAATCTAAAAGTAACTTCTATTTCCATTGCCAATATGTACAATTTGCCCACATAAAGCCAACATAAAAACTTTGCACCCTGCAGGTAGACAATATCCTGATCAAAATAAATATCCTATAAATCACATTGGATACCCATGGCCTGTCTGCAAGGAACTTGAAACATTGTATCAGCTATCAACTTGGTCCAGCTAGAAGATGGTGCTAGCAAACTTACAACATTATATAAAATATATTGAGCCCTCAGTTTCCCGCGCCATTAAGCTCCTGACAGACACAGCTGTAGACTATTTGCGCAAGGGATAAGAAGTAATTAGGTAGGCCTATTTTATAACGTTTACACTGGATCAGAGCATGACATTTTTTCCCCCCTTTCATGCTAAGCGGTTAGCGAAAGGGAGAGAGCTGGAAATAATTTTTAAATAGGCTACATTGAGGAACTATTGTCATTCTCAATGGATGTAAAAACAAGACTGCTTACTTGATGTTTGAGGTGAAGAAAAAATTACTTTGAGAATCTCTACAGTGGTGGGCACATTCATAGGCCTATATTTGCTCGCAGGCCAAGTAGCCTAGGCCTATGTAATCAGGTGCGTTTCTTTTCTGAAGATTGACAGGAGAGCTCCAAACCAAAGACAATGAATAAATTGACAACTCGTAAATGGAATGAAATTAACAAAAACCTGTTTCTCACAAGTGTAGCCTAGGCTGTGTGCTCTGCAAACAACGTGTCCACTCCAACAATGCGAATGTTAAGACTGTCATACAAATATATTGAATGCATTAATAGAAATTACTGTCACTTAACAAACATTGTAGATTAGAAATTATGGGAATGAACTGGTCTACTACTGGTGTGCCATCTCCGCAGTCTCTGCAATGGATTAGTTCACTCAGACAGGCGTGAATCAGACAGGTGTCTTGTGTGCCATTAAAAAGGATATATATTTGTGACTGATCGCCCAACAGCCTATCGACCAAATAAATGGCCAGTCGACTAAATGGGGTCAGCCCTAGTTGTGATGCTCCGATTGCTTTTAACCAGAGGAAAGACAGGGCTCCTAGTGTACAATGAGAGGACAGTTCAAGTTTTCTGGGACACAGACGTTGTACAAGTCTTTTTTGAAGATGAGGGGAGAGGTGGGTGAAGGTGCCGAGAGTGATGTGATTGTCCTGTCTGCTCTGAGACTGAAAATGTGAAATTCAGAGCAGAAGTGAAGTAAACTGTGTTAAGAAGATACATTCAACAGTAGGAAACTGTTCATGTATATGAGAGAGCCCATACGGAAAAAATTACATTTAAAATATGTTTTTAGAAACAAAATGTAGGATATACAGTATGTGACATTTTTTTTATTGGCAAAATAATTGTATTTCCAACATATATTAAGGAATGTATTTCAAATATATATCACATTATAGGTTAAATGCATCGGAAAATGTATTTAATGTATTTCAAAATTAATTCTGAAATACATTAAAGAATGTATTTAATAATATATTTTCACATGTAGTAAAAAAATCCAAACTTCCTGTCCCTATCATTTAAAAGTATTTTGTAAGAAAAATATATTTTTGTTAAAATATATGGCAAATATAAACATTTGCCAAATCATATTGTAACAGTTAAACTTTAGTAGGCTCTTTGGTATCACGTGCATGTATCATGCTCATTAAGACTGCAGAACTGGCAGTGTACAAGCGTAACCTTTAGTCTTCTTCTACTGTTTTGGTATCATGGCGTTCACACATTTGTTTGTGCATCACGCTACCTACTATGTGTGTAGTCGATCACTGTACATTTTGTGATACAAAAATAAAAAGGGGGAAAGGAAGAAATTGCACCACCGACTAACCCTACACCTAGTATATAACACTACTAATATTAAGTTATACACACATGCACACACTACCGTTCAAAAGTTTTAGAACACCTACTCATTCAAGGGTTTTTCTTTATTTGTATTATTTTCTACTTTGCAGAATACTAGTGAAGACATCAAAAATATGAAATAACACATATGGAATTATGTAGTAACCAAAAAAGTGTAAAACAAATAAAAATGTGTTTTATATTTGAGATTCTTCAAATAGGCACCTGTTGCCTTAATGACAGCTTTGCACACTCTTATCATTATCTTAACCAGCTTCACCTGGAATGCTTTTCCAACAGTCTTGAAGGAGTTCCCACATATGCTGATTACTTGTTGGCTGCTTTTCATTCACTTTGCAGTTCGACTCATCCTAAACCATCTCAATTTGGTTGAGGTCGGGGGATTGTGGAGGCCAGGTCATCTGATGCAGCACTCCCATCACTCTCCTTCTTGGTAAAATAGCCCTTACACAGCCTGGAGGTGTGTTGCGTCATTGTCCTGTTGTATACCCCCCTACCTTGTCACAACACAACTGATTGTCTCAAATGCATTATGAAGGAAAGAAATTCCACAAATGAACTTTTAAGAAGGCACAGCTGTTAATTGAAATGCATTCCAGGTGACTACCCCATGAAGCTGGTTGAGAGAATGCCAAGAGTGTACACACCTGTCATCAAGGCAAAGGGTGGCTACTTTGAATAATGTGAAATATAAAATATATTTTGATTTGTTTAACACTTTTTTGGCTACTACATGATTCCATATGTGTTATTTCATAGTTCTGATGTCTTCAATATTATTCTAAAATAGTAAAAATAAAGAAAAACCCTTGAATGAGTAGGTGTTCTAAAACTTTTGACCGGTAGAGTATTCGTACAGTACCAGTGTTTAAATCAATAAAATAAATCGGAAAAAATACATTGTTGTCATTATTTAATTAAGCTGAAGAGAGGTTTTTACTATTGTAAATGTTTTAACCTCTAGATTAGGAAAACATGTCTTTTACAAAGTTGAACATGTGCTAATTATGACAGAATGTTCCATTTCTTT
This sequence comes from Salvelinus fontinalis, assembly GCF_029448725.1. Taxonomy (NCBI): domain Eukaryota; kingdom Metazoa; phylum Chordata; class Actinopteri; order Salmoniformes; family Salmonidae; genus Salvelinus; species Salvelinus fontinalis. Next base: position 10,043,053 of record NC_074682.1, read on the forward strand.
TTAATTCACCATGTTTAGGCTTGTTGGGCCCAAATATGATCTCTATTGATCAATACGTAAAGAGTAATTTAAGAAGCCGAATTAGGAACCACTTTGGCCAACCTGTAGACTAGATGTCATAGCTATACATTTATGGAATATTGTCAGGCGTTACATGCATTTGAGCAAAGATGCAAAATGTATCTAGATGTATTTGAAATACATTTTAGAGGGGAGAATATCATAAAATGGAGAGAGTAAGGAAAAATGGTGGGGAAAAGCCTCAATTTGGAGGGGAAAAGCCTCAATGGTCTTGCCAAACAACCGTTTGTAACGATATAGAATTTGGTGCCCAGCTCTATGACTCCGTCCAAGCAGAGATAAGTCAGTTCAGTAGTAATAGCAGTTTGACCACACACCAGTCCCTTTTCAGGCCTGGCCAGAATGCAAGAGCCACTAATGAGATTTCAGACTCACAAATTATGTTGTGCCTACAGCTGGTCCAGGCCCTCACTAAGTCATCCAATATGTCCAATCTTCTGGGACGCACCTTTTGAGGCTGTGAGGCAACTGCTTTAAAAGAGCGAACTGCGTCATCTTAGTTTTTGCAGGCCTTTGATGAAGTTGGATGTGGAGTTTTGTTGTTGCAGACTGCACAGTGCAAGCTGTCTCTTTGCTTCAACCCAGGGGCCCTGGAGGGCCAGCATCTCTCTCTCTCTCTCTCTCTCTCTCTCTCTCTCTCTCTCTCTCTCTGAGCCAGCTCCTGAAACACAACCCAAACCAAGACACACTGCTGACTCTGACCTGAATGTATCACCCCCCCCCCCCCCTCCTTCTACTATCTACACAGGAGCAGCTGCATTTGTGTTGGACAGGAGTCAGCAGGGAGACAGTCTTCATAACATCTTTGATATTGATACTGTGTGTTGGAAGAAATCAGGTTGTATCCATTGTTTAGGTTTTAGGGAGTCATTGCTCTGCAGTAATGGAAAAACATTTGGATGACCTGAAGTAGCACTTTTGGTTTTCATGTCTATATTTATTGCTCTCTGCCTTGATAAGAGAAGTTGTTTTTGTTTCCGCCAAGTTCCATTACTGGTGGGCAGAACGAGCAGAATCGTTAAAAAGGGCTGCAGTGCACCCCTTGCTCTCATTCGAAAAGGATAAATGTAGCCCGGCGAAAGTAAACCCAGCACAGGACACAACTAATTTTTAGGTTGTTTATTCGGGCAAAGCTTTAAAGTAAAAATAATAAGATAATATGAATCGCAGCAAAGTGAAACCCACTAAGGTAAATGACAATAGTGAAGTAAGGTCTGCGTGAAATGAATAACTAATCACAATAAACTTAGTAGACGTCAGAGTAAAGTACATAAACAACTATGGTCAAGTACACTATGTACAAAGTGAATTGCATAAACGGCAGTGGCTCTGTTTTCTATGGAAAAACAAGAAAACCTAAAACCACAGTTCCAAATATAAATCTAACATTTCCAATGTCTAAGTACAAAATGTACAAATGACAATAAACCAAATTAAAATACATGTATTTTGTATATTAAAATACAAAAATACACTTGCAAGTAGCCGGCCAAACAGCAACAACATTCTCAGTAACAGTTACAAAAAGGTTTTACCTGCAATTATTTTGTACTTTGAAAATACAAATTACAATATTTTGAAAATACAATATACATTGGACTGTATTTCAGCCCAGTGTAATTCAAATGTCAAAATACTCAGAAGTAATTAAAATACTTATTTCAAATAAATGTCATAGAAATACTGACTATCTCTGGTCCACTTGATACCCTAACCCCACATTGAACAGCAGTTTGACCATAGATAATGATAGAGAACTCGAGTGACCAAAAGCTACTTTCAGCATGGGCAGCATCTTTAAGGACTTTCACCATTTTGAAGAAGTCAACTGGGTGGGACTTCCTATGGGTTAAATGGATCCACCATTTCCTGGATGCTGGAATTCTAATAGTTCGCCTAATTTCAGTTTGTGACAAAACAAGAAAGTATAGTGTAAAGAATCATTGTACAATCTAAACCGCTGTGAAATATATTTTCCATAACCAAAAATATTGTATTTTCAGCTAGTTGAAGCTGGTGTACAAAACTGAAAGTAAAAGATGCAAAGACAAAACCTATGAACGGGAAGCATACAAATAATGCACATATAACAGATCTACCACTTCTTAGACATGCTTTTATTGACAATGACAGATCTATAACTCACATTTAAATGTGAATTTGGTCGGGCCATCCAAAAAGTTACATAATTCCATGAAGGTTATCTGGGGGGGATCAGCCAATGAATTATACTCTTGAGCAAACATTCCATAACTGCAGGTGGCAGTAAATCGCCAACCTTGGCCTTTTACCTGTTCACTCAATAAACTTCATTTGGCAGAATGCACCCTTTCAGTTTTTTTTACCAACTCATAGAAGTAGTAGAAGAAGAAAATGGACAACTTCAAAGTGGAGATGGCCTCAATGTAGCCCAATACTAGACCTCTGATTAATTATTTAATTCATTAATAAGACAAGGTTTAAGGGCATTTCATAGTGACAGCGTTGGAGATGACTCATGGTCCAATGACTGTACCTGCTAGCAGCGTGTGTCCTGCGTCCGAAGCTACATCCATAATTGGTAGACGGTTCTGATTAGAGAATCGCTGTTTGCATCGCCAAGCAGTGAACAAGAAACTATTCAAATAAGCTTTTAGATGTTACCCCCCCCTAAATGTAATATGGATACCAATGTTTTGTTTTCGCTTGGCTGGAAATGTGTTTGAGCTGATCACTTTTGTCAAGTCGATGACCATTGTTGGTCATCGATGGTTGCATTATGGTGGGAAAAATTGTCAGACTTGCGCCTAGATGTCAACTGCCTTAACATTATAAAAATCGTGATCCAAGGTCATGAAGTTGACTGCTGTCGCCTGCAAGTTTCTGTAGTTGCTGATTACCAACAGCATCCTGCAGCCATCACATGGGAGGATCTATTGTCAACCAATCATTAGGGTGTTTTTGTTTGACCCATGCGAACATGACCAAAGACATGACTGAAACAGGAACCAACTTGGCCACAATTCATGTATATTTACTGTTCTCTTAAAGGGACAGTGCCATCTAGTGGGTAAAAAAAAATATAGCTATGTGCTTTTACTTATTTATTTTACTTTAATAATGTTTATTTTTAAAAATCTCACATTTTACAAACCTAATAGATTAATTCATATAAATACTAATATGTTGATATATGTTGATACCCTAACAGCCTGCATTTGCTCGTGTGACTGTGCAGTGCTTTCCAATAACACTTGCAAATAGGGATTTGGATTTCAATCTATGTATGGGTAGCTCAGTATTTATTCATAACGGGTCATCAAACATGTCTCATAGTGCATCCAGAGAAGGAGACAAACACCAGCTTCTCCTTTACAAAGGCTCCCCCTTCAGTATCTAAATTGGATGGCTCATATTGGTATGGAAAGCTAGCTTCACAGAACCCGGCTGTCTAGAAGAAATCTCCCTCCATTGTTTGATTGTATTCTCTCTCTCTCTTTCTCTCTCACTCTCTGTTTTCATCTGATAAGGCATACACTTCCCGTTCAAAAGTTTGGGGTCATGTAGAAATGTCCTTGTTTTTGAAAGATTTGTCCATTTAAAATAACATCAAATTGATTAGAAATACAGTGTAGACATTGTTAATGTTGTAAATGACAATAGTAGCTGGAAACTGAGCCTGTAATCGAACCCACAAATGCTGATGCTCCAGATACTCAACTAAAGAAGGCCAGTTTTAATGCTTCTTTAATCAGAACAACAGTTTTCGTCTGTGCTAACATAATTGCAAAAGGGTTTTCTAATGATCAATTAGCCTTTTAAAATGATAAACTTGGATTAGCTAACACAGCGTGTCACTGGAACACAGGAGTGATGGTTGCTGATAATGGGCCTCTGTACGCCTATGTAGATATTCCATTTTTTTTATTTTTAAATCTGCCGTTTCCAGCTACAATAGTCATTTACAACAATGTCAACACTGTATTTCTGATCAATTTGATGTTTTTTTAATGGACAAAAAAACAAGGACATTTCTAAGTGACCCCAAACTTATGAACGGTAGTGTATATGTTTGATACGGTGCCTCTGGGGCCAGTACTGGGGATTTAAAGAGGAGAAATAAAACCAGATTGGCATCATTGTATTGTTGCAGTCTTATTACATTTACAGTATGACTGAGGTCATAGGGCATCAGATTTTTGTCTAACGTCAAGTCCATCAGAGAATTTCTTAAAAATCATACAATGTGATTTTCTGGATTTTTGTTTTAGATTCTGTCTCTCACAGTTGAAGTGTACCTATGATAAAAATTACAGACCTCTACATGCTTTGTAAGTAGGAAAACCTACAAAATCGGCAGTGTATCAAATACTTGTTCTCCCCACTGTATGTAAGTTATAGGTCTGTCATTCTCAAAGAAAGCAAGTCTAAGAAGCAGTAGATCTGTTCTTGGTGCACTATTTCTATGCTTCCCGTTCTAAAGTTCTGTTTTTGAGTCTTTTATTATTATTATTTTTTTAAACTCCTGATAATAAACAATTTTTGGTTATGGAAAGCATATTTCACAGAAATGTAGATGGTACAATGATTCTCTATACAATGACTGCTTGTTTTGTCACATAAACTGAAACTAGGCAAACTATTAGAATTTTAGCAACAGGGAAATGTTATGTGTCCTCCTCTGCTCAAATCCATAGCGGGTGTGAGTCATCTGACCATAAGTGTATTTGGGCATCACACACTCAAGGAGACAAGAGGTGAGTTATATCATAATGAATTCAACAGCTCCTTATTGGACAGTGGACACGCTTATGCTATTACCGAGGCCTCTTTCTAATAGCCCATTTTAGGTGTCTCACACAAACCATCTCTTGTCTTTCTGCCTCTCCTTCCTTCTCTCACAAATCTCTCTCCTTCTTTCTAAATCTCCCTACACCCTCCCCCCTTTCCAGACACACACACACACACACACACACACACACACACACACACACACACACACACACACACACACACACACACACACACACACACACACACACACACACACTTCCCCTCATTTCCAGTGTTGTAAGTACTTGTGAGGTAACTGCATTAACTGGTTAATTTAGCGGTGCATCAGGTGAAAGAGAGAGGTCCTCTGGAGGCTGCAACCAGTTTTTGGGAAGTTACTTTGTAAGGGTGTTTAACTGGCGGCAGAGAAGTCAGACGCAGGAGAGAAATAACTGTGTTTCCAACGGCGCAGTTTATTTACAAAAAACCCACCGGAAAACATAATAATAAAAATCAATGGGTAACAGAACCCAACGCACACCAGTACATACGTACACAAACACTTACAATAAACAATCACCGACAAGGACATGAGGGGGAACAGATGGTTAAATACACAACATGTAATTGATGGGATTGGAACCAGGTGTGAAGGAAGACAAGACAAAACCAATGGAAAATGAAAAATGTATCAGCGATGGCTAGAAGGTCGGTGACGTCGAACACCGGCCGAACAAGGAGAGGGACCGACTTCGGCGGAAGTTGTGACATACTTTGTAATCATAGTTTGCCAAACTACCAATTACTTCACACTTAAAGAAAAAAAGCAAAGCACAGATGATTAATTAAATTGACCAGATACTCTAGTGGCTGCTCTATCAATGGAAATAAATGTAGGAAGGAGTAGTAGGGAGGAGGAAAGATCAGGTGGGACCCTTCTAGCCAATGAGAGGGCAGATATACGTGTGAACAACAGGCACAACAGTTTCCGCTAGTTACAGTACCACAACCACATAGTAAAAATGTGCTTAATTTAAGGTTAGGTTTAAGCATAAAGTTAGCAGTGTGATTAAGATTAGGGTTAGGTTAAAGATTTAGGTTAAAGACATTTTAATAAGAGAAATTGTAGAAATAGGCAGGATTAATGACTTTGTGGCTGTGGTAACTAGGGAAGACAGACAACTGATATAGTGTACTACATTTCATGGTTTCATTACACAATCATGGTGTTTTGAGTCTTTCTATTTTTACACTATGGGTCCCTAAATGGGGGACCATTTGGGGGGTGTCCCCAAAATGCAGACCATTATCTAAGAGCATCTCTCTCCCCCGCAGTGTGAGTGCTAACAGGCTTTGTCCTGAGTGTGTTAGGGTTGTCCAGACACATTGTTGTGCTGTGAGATGCTCATGTCTGCCTTCACAGGTAATGAAGCTGGCAGAAGAGTGAAGTGACAGGCTTCCCCTCTTATTCCTTTCATCTTTCTTTTCCACTTTCTTTTTCAACCTTCTTCCCCTTAACCCTCCCTTTTCTCTTATCTAATCACACACTCTACCTTAGCACGCCACCTCCATCCCACCATTCCAATATTTATCTCATGGACTGGATGTCCCCAAGTAGAGGTGGTGTTAGGTAGAGGCAATTCTGAGCTCATCTACAGAGGGTGTACTCTCTGTTCTGTCTTGGTGTAGTAGCCTCTTAAAGCTGACCAGAAATTTCTTCAAAGGGAATCTGCCTTGTCTGAATTAGACCAGTGCTCTCATGTTCTAACACACAGTCTTCCAGTGTGACTGGTACTGACACGGTGGCGCTACTGCAATTAAAGTTAAATTAAAGGGGGGGGGGGGGGGGGCGTGAATAACAGTGAAACTACTCTATCCATCATCATTATGACCACACGAGTCTCTCTCATGGCACGCCCCCGCCGACAGCCACAAGATGCATCACCACCACTTAATGATACCCCGTCATCAGCCATGGAGCCAGCATGACCGAGTGGGCCAGCTATGTCATTTATTTAAACAAATGGCTGACTGTCGCCTTTACTGGTGCAAGAAACAGTGGGGTCTTTGTGAAATACACTGGGAAAAAATGGTTCCTTGGAGAACTCTTGCCCGATCAAGAACCAGTGGGATTCTTGACGTGGCATCTACGATTCTTCAGAAGGCTAAAAGGTTCTTAAAATGTATGGAAGCCTGCAGATGTGTCCCTTTCATAGCACACAGCAAATTGGTCATTGTTAGCTTGTGGGGAGCTTTTCAGTGTAAAATGTATATGGTTGATTCAAAAGCTAAATGAACGCTGTAAATAGTTATATTAACACACAGTGGTGTAAAATAAAAATATTGTGTACTTTTCATATTAAAATATGTAATGTGCAAAAACAGTGAAGGAAACTGAGTTTGGATATTTGCCGTATCCAAACTTAACAGGAATAACATTTACTCTCACGGGGGGTCCAAAATGTTATATATGAAAGCCTCTGATTACCCAAACCATCCACATTTTTTCCACTTTCATGCTGACTCAGCAGCTGGAACTTTTATGATGTAAACTGTAAGTTATTTTCAAGAAGCGTGGCCTATTGGAGGCGTGTCTTTTTCACCTCCTGTAAATGTAATTCCTGTTCATTATGTTAAGTTTGTACACAGCATATTTTTTCCCATCAATATTTTATCCCTTTACATATTTAAATACAATAAAAAAAAGAAGTATTTTAACAAAGTGGTAACTATCCCAAAATTGGGATATGTATAGACACTTGAGCCATGCCCCCAGTAAGCTACGCCTCCAGTCTTCTTATCTGACCTGGTGGGGTCAACAACCCAACTAAATCACCCAACAGGCCGGGACAAGATATTTATGCTGCATTCAGTAAACTTATGGAAAGAAAACGTGTTTGACCAGATACAATGCTACTGTATTTCACAGTAACCAAATTGACAACAGACTTTCAGCACGCTTATAGGGAAGGGCACGCAAGAAGCACTAACACAAATAAATGACTGATGATTGGCTGAGAGAAATTGATGATAAAATTATTGTAGGGGCTGTCTTGTTAGATTTCAGTGCAGCTTTTGACATTATCAATCATTGTCTGCTGCTGGAAAAACGTATGTGTTATGGCTTTACACCCCCTGCTATAATGTGGATAAAGAGTTACTTGTCTAACAGAACACAGAGGGTGTTCTTCAATGGAAGCCTCTCAAATATAATCCAGGTAGAATCAGGAATTCCCCAGGGTAGCTGTTTAGGCCCCTTGCTTTTTTCAATTTTTACTAATGACATGCCACTGGCTTTGAGTAAAGCCAGAGTGTCTATGTATGCAGATGACTCAACACTATACATGTCAGCTACTACAGCGACTGGAATGACTGCAACACTTAACAAAGAGTTGCAGTTAGTTTCAGAGTGGGTGGCAAGGAATAAGTTAGCCCTAAATATTTCTATAACTAAAAGCATTTCATCTGGGACAAAACATTCACTAAACCCTAAACCTCAACTAAATCTTGTAATAAATAATGTGGAAATTGAGCAAGTTGAGATGACTAAACTGCTTGGAGTAACCCTAGATTGTAAACTGTCATGGTCAAAACCTATTGATACAATAGTAGATAAGATGGGGAGAAGAATCAGTCCATAATAAAGTGCTGATCTGCCTTCTTAACAACACTATCAACAAGGCAGGTCCTAGAGGCCCTTGTTTTGTTTCACCTTGACTACTGTTCAGTCGTGTGGTCAGGTGCCACAAAAAAGGACTTAGGAAAATTGCAATTGGCTCAGAACAGGGCAGCACAGCTGGCCCTTGGATTTACACAGAGAGCTAATATTAATAATATGCATGTCCATCTCTCCTGGCTCAAAGTGGAGGAGAGATCGACTTCATCACTACTTGTATTTATGAGAGGTATTGACATGTTGAATGTACCAAGCTGTCTGTATAAACTACTGGCACACCCATGCAGACCCCGCAAGGCATGCCGCAAGAGGTCTCTTCACAGTCCCTAAATCCAGAACAGACTATGGGAGACGCACAGTACTACATAGAGCCATGACTACATGGAACTCTATTCCACATCAAGTAACTGATGCAAGTAGTATAATTAGATATAAAAAACAGGTTAAAAAACACATTGGCACACACACACACACACACACACACACACACACACACACACACACACACACACACACACACACACACACACACACACACACACACACACACACACACACACACACACACACCCTCATGCCCCTGTGCAACTGGCTAATAAAGGATGAGGTAACCTCAGCCAGAGGGACATATTCAATTAGCATCCTTCCTCCACTCCATCATCCAGCCATGTATCGGCTCCATCCCACCATCCTGGGGTGTTACCATTGAGATGACCATAGTTACAACTTCAAACATACAGTATCAAACAAAACACTCATCTAATATATCTGAAGAGTTTTGCTCCGTTTAGTGATGATACACTGAATGGTTGTAGTAGCCTATAAATTACATTTCAATCAGCAGTTGCTTCTTTTCTCCTGGGAATAGCCACTCAACTCTTCAATCCTAATTGGATATAGAACTTTTTGTACATATGTCTTGTCTATGCTAATAAATTTGGTTTCCTTCATTTGGTTTGGCTCATGGCTGACAGAGACTGCTCCAGATACACTTGTTTTGGGGTTTGGACTTGTCTAATTGTCTAGAACTCAGGAACACTTTTGTGAATGAAGACAGAACACTACAAAGTAAACGTAGTAAACCATGTAATTGTTTACACCTGTGTACGGTTAATAATAATTCTTACATTGTTACGATGGATTTTTCTGCTCTCAGTTACTGCATGTGATTCCCTTAATGAGCTGAATGGCAGCCGGTAGTGTGTGTAATATGACACAGCCTTCAATACACTCCTTCTCTCACCTGTGTTCAATTTAAGCACCCTGTTATTGGCTCATACATCTTTGATGATAACCTACTAAGTTTTGAATTGATTTATCTTGTGTGCACAATAGCAAGGACAACCTCTTGTCCTCTTGGTGATTGAGCTTTGTTTCTGAGCTAAGGTGAACTGCACACCTGAATGAATAACTGGATTGTTATTCTGTGGTGACCCTCAGGGATCAATTACGGGATCGCTATGGTGTGCCATTAGGATGTATTATGAGAGTAAACCTGGCCATCAGAGAGGAACTGTTACTCTCATGCTGGTGTTAGTTATCCACACTGCAACTGTGCACACTTGTTGGTCAATTTTGTCTTGAGTTGCCCAAAGTCAATGCTTGTTTTCCATGGGCCAGGTATTCCTCTCTGTGTCATGTTGTGTTTCTCTTCATGCTATCCATACAGTCCAAATGCATTGATCTGTTCTATAGTCTTATCAATACCATGATTTTGTGTGTATATTTTTTGCTGGCTCATCTCATTTATGTTGGTAGCGTTTTAGAGCAATCATGAGGCTGAGCAAGTGGAATCCGGCTTGCTGGTCACAGAGATAAGCAGAACCTAATATAATCATCCCTGTTTCCCGTAGGGAGTTTACTGTATACTGTCACGTAGCGCAAGGCCAATCACCAATATCTCCCTCACATCTGCTCTGCGTTCCAGTAACACAGCTCATTAGCCCAAGCTAATTCATGATCAGAGAAAGAGTAACTTGTTCATTTTGTTTACACTCTGTGTTCAGCCAGTTCTCCCCTTGGCCTTGAAATATTAACTTGAATTCTAGGCAGGAAGGTGACCTCCGTGGAATGTGGACAAAGATTCTCGTCTCAGACGTCGCCCCCTCATTTTTCCTATCAAATTATATTTTGTACTCAGGTCACCTACAGTGTTATACTTGAGTCATCGTTCCACTTTGCATTTCTCACAGCGGAGCCAACCAAAAGCAACGGGGTGAGGGTTGACAGACTACTCAGACTCCACAGTAGACTTTATTCTTGCAAAGGTAGAGAGGGGAAGGAGAGATGAGAACAGTCTGACGTTGAGAAGCTGATATAGCTCTGTGGATGAGAATGTTGTGGATATCATCGCCAATCAGTTGTGTTCTGACAAGGTAGGGGTTGGTATACAGAAGATAATCCTATTTGGTAAAAGACCAAGTCCATATTATGGCAAGAACAGCTCAAGTAAACAAAGAGAAATGACAGTCGATCACTACTTTAAGACCTGAAGGTCAGTCAATGCAGAACATTTCAAGAACATTTACAAGTGCAGTCACAAAAACCATCAAGCGCTATGATGAAATTGGCTCACATGAGGACCGCCACAGGCAAGGAAGACCCAGAGTTACCTCTGCTGCAGAGGATAAGTTCATTAGAGTTACCAGCCTCAAATTGCAGCCCAAATAAATGCTTCACAGAGTTCAAGTAACAGACACATCTCAACATCAGCTGTTCAGAGGCGACTACGTGAATCACGTGAATCATGGTCAAATTTCTGCCAAAAAAACACCACTACAGTACAGCAATAGAGACTTGCTTGAGCCAAGAAACACGAGCAATGGACATTAGACTGGTCGAAATCTGTCCTTTGATGAGTCCAAATTTGAGATTTTTGGTTACAACCACCGTGTCTTTGTGAGACGCAGAGTAGGTGGACGGATGGTCTCCGCATGTGTGGTTCCCACTGTGAATCATGGAGGAGGAGGTGTGATGGTGTGGAGGTGCTTTGCTGGTGACACTGTCTATGATTTATTTAGAATTGAAGGCACACTTAACCAGCATGGCTACCACAGTATTCTGCAGCGATACGCCATCCCATCTGGTTTGCGCTTAGTGGGACTATCATTTGTTTTTCAACAGGACAATGACCCAACACACCTCCAGGCTGTGTACGGGCTATTTGACCAAGAAGGATGATGGAGTGCTGCATCAGCTGACCTGGCCTCCACAATCACCCGACCTAAACCCAATTGAGATGGTTTGGGATGAGATGGACTGCAGAGTGAAAGAAAAGCAGCCAACAAGTGCTCAGCATATGTGGGAACTCCTTCAAAACTGTTGGGGAAAGCATTCCAGGTGAATCTGGTTGAGAGAATGCCAAGAGTGTGCAAAGCTGTCATCAAGGCAAATTCTTCTGTGAAGAATCTCAAATCTCAAATAGATTTAGATTTGTTTAACACTTTTTGGGTTACTACATGATTCCATATGTGTTATTTCACAATGTATAAAATAGTAAAAAATAAAGAAAAACCTTTGATTGAGTAGGTGTGTCCAAACTTTTGACTGGTACAGTATATCCATTTTCTGTCAGCTGATACATTTTGACACATAATTCATTTTGCACTAAATATGGACCCAATTCAGTAAAACTTTTAAGTTTACCACATTTAAGTCATGGAAACAACATGCCTTATAATTTATAAAGGGAAAGGAGGTAGTAAATTATTCACCAGATGTCACGACTTCCGCCGAAGTTGGTGCCTCTCCTTGTTCGGGCGGTGTTCGGCGGTTGTCGTCACCGGCTTTCTAGCTTCCACTGATCCATGTTTCTGTTTTCCATTTGTTTTGTCTTGATTGTACACACCTGGTTCCCATTACGTTATTATTATTTCCCTATTTAACCCTCTGGTTCTCATTATGTTTTGTGCGTGATTGTTCCTGGTTTTGTGTTAGTCTTTTGTGTTAGAGTTTGTTATCCCTGCGTGGATTTATTGGCTGTTTAATTTTCTGAGTAAAGTATGTTATTTTACTCAGTTCTGTGTCCTGCGCCTGACTCCGTCCTCACTTCTGCACAACTGACACTTGACACCAGATCGTTCTATTGTTTTTACTCAATGGAGAATAAAAGAGATTTTGCCCTGTGGCTCACTAGAAATTCCTGTCATCAAGTAGAAAATCCATCATTGGTTTTTTGTTTTGTTTTTATCTTTCTCAAAACAGACTCCAAGAGTTGTCCTTTGATTGCTGCTCTCTCTGTGTTTTTATCTGAGAAAGGTAGCATTTTCTAGCTTCACCGCAACGTCCTCATGTTTGACCTACTGTACTCTGTCAGCAGATGGTCTGTCCCTTCAGATAAATAAACCATTCTCCATGTCAATCCCTCCACCCCCTGCCCAAATACCCATACAGACTCAGTGTATGCTACGTTAACACCAACCCACTCAGCAGGATTAGGGCCAAGACTCTCCAGTCTGAGAGAACCCTTGGCAGTGAGAGTCAAGAGATGTGAGTGCATCTTTAGGGTTGAGAGCTTGTTCAAATGAAAGATGAACAGTAGGCCACCTGGCTTTGTTAATGTTTTCTGTCTCTTGCTACTCGGTATTCTAATTGTGAGGGCTGGCCACGTTTATCAAATGATCAAATGATCAGATCTGCTGTGCAAGAACAGGGAGATCGTTCAAGATTGACGTCGAAATAGGACGTCTATCCATGTCCTGAGGAAGTCTGGGAAATACCTTCAAAGGGGCAACATATGTTCCATAACACATATGGCATCATGTAGTAACCAGGGGCAACAAACTATTACCATCAAGTAGACTTGGGTTTCCCTCTAGCGTTGTGGATGGGTGTAATCCCATGACTCTGGATCAGAAGGTTGCGTGTTCGATCCCAGTCGTGGACGCTGTTTTTAGTCTATCCCATACCTTAACCCTTAACTTAAAACCACTTGGAATGAGTGCCTAAATGGATTGTTTTGAACCTATCCCAAACCTTAATCCTTACTTTAACCATTCGGAATGCAGGCCTAAACTTAAAAAAGAGGGATGGAGTTAGACACCAAGGCATTCCTGAATGGACTAGGCCTCAGGGATGGGAAAGAGGTCATCCACATGGATGGATGAGCAGAACGTCTCTGTGCTGGGCTCGCCTTTAAAGCCACGACTCTCAACCAACTGAGTCCTACCCACATTTCAGCTTGCATTAGATGCTGCCCTCCCTCTGTGTCTGTCAGCAAACACACACAAACAGAACGGAACGGAACGGACTGATGGAGGAGGAATTAGCTTTTCATTAGTGATTGAGGACATGCACTCTCTTACTCTCCCTTCACCCCCCCCCCCCCTCTCTGTCACTACCACCTTCTCTGGAAGGTGTGTTTATGTGCGCGAGTGCAGTGCGAGTGCCTGCGTGATGAGGTGTGAGTGGTGGTGACAGGCAAGGCCAGGGCTAGAATAGTGCTGTTGGCCCCTCTGGGCTGTCATGGCAGGGCTGGATGCACCGTGACAGGGCCAGGCCAGGTGGAGCACAGGAACACAACAGTGGCATAGCTAGCGCTGGCAGCATAGGAGCTGGGAAAGAGCCCGGACCTGGGACCTGCACTCCAAACAGGAGCACAACAGTGAGAATGAGCTGAATCACTACAGCACTAACAGTTCATATAGCTTAATATAACTTGCGTCAGAGTAAATAAATCCCATAGCAGTGAGATTTACGAGGTTTGAGGCCTCGAGGACATTGTCTTGCCTCGTCACAAAAGCTCTGAGATCATTTCTCCCCAGAGCACACAGCAAAATCAATGGTGTACATTTAACTTGGGAAGTGTCAAATGTACAGTGCCTTCAGAAAGTATTCACACCCCTGGTCTTTTTCCACATTATGTTGTATTACAGAGATCTCCTGTCACTGGCCTACACACAATACCCCATAATGTCAAAGTGGAATTATGTTTTCAAAACGTTTACAAATTCATTTAAAATGAAAACCTGAAATGTCTTGAGTCAATAAGTATTCAACCTCTTTGTTATGGCAAGCTTAAATGAGTTCATGGACTCACTTTGTGTGCAATAATAGTGTACCCCACTGTCACGATCGTTAGAATGATTGGACCAAGGCGCAGCGTGCACAGAGTTCCACATGTTTTAATCAATGAAACTCACCAAAATAAATACAGAAAACAAACGAACCGTGACGTAATTGCAGTGAAAACAGGCACTACACAAAAACAAGATCCCACAAACAACAGGTGGGAACAGGCTGCCTAAATATGATCCCCAATCAGAGACAACGATAGACAGCTGCCTCTGATTGGGAACCATACCAGGCCAACAAAAGAAATATAAAACATAGATTGCCCACCCTAGTCACACCCTGACCTAACCAAATAGAGAATTCAAAGGATCTCTAAGGTCAGGGCGTGACACCCACACATACACGCTTAGTAAAAAAGTGCTAAGTAAACCATACAAGGTTCTTCGGTTTGTTCCCCTAGGGGAATCCTTTGCAGAGGGTTCTAACTAGAACTCTTTGTAGGGTTCTTCAAATAACCCCTTGTATGTGGTTCTACCTAGAACCCTCTATGAAGGGTTATACCAATAACCTTTTTATAATTTAAAGGTTCTTCCGAGAACCATCTATGAACCATCTGAAAACCCATTTAACTTTGGAGGGTTCTTCCTGGAATTTTTATTCACCAACAACCTACACTCAGAGTGACTTCCACAGTTACTAACATTTATAAGAAGACTAACACAACCTTTTAAACTGGAACAACCATTTCTGTAACGGGTGCAATAAATCTGATCGGATTAGTTTAGAAAAATGATATTTATCTTTGTGTAGCACAAGTTTAACCAATGTACATGCAAAAACACATATATATTTAAAAACAATCCTGCAAAATCTAGTTGCCAGTAGAGCATGCTGGGAAATATAATAATGATGGGGGTGGTTTTGATGGGACTGTTTTACTCTCCACAGTGTAAAACAATAACTCTGGTTATTAACACCAACACTGGAGGTTGTTATGTCATTCTGCCCCTGTGCAAGCCAGTTATCCCACTGTTCCCCGGGTGCCGATGACATGGATGTCGATTGAGGCAGCCCCCGCACCTCTCTGATTCAGAGGGGTTGGATTAAATGCGGCAGACACATTTCAGTTGAATGTATTCAGTTGTACAACTGACTAGGTA
This sequence comes from Salvelinus fontinalis, assembly GCF_029448725.1. Classification (NCBI taxonomy): domain Eukaryota; kingdom Metazoa; phylum Chordata; class Actinopteri; order Salmoniformes; family Salmonidae; genus Salvelinus; species Salvelinus fontinalis. Next base: position 10,058,734 of record NC_074682.1, read on the forward strand.
TCACCCTTTCCCTTTATTTTACACTACTGAGTGTTGATTTCACTCTTTTCAGAGTGAATTTAAGTCGTGAATCAACACTAGAAATGTTACACACAGAAATCAAAACTGGCCAATTTGCTTTGCAGGAATCACTTCGGGGTTTAATTATTATCTCCTCTCCTGGGCTTTAGCAGAGTCTTTACAATACTTCCTACAGAGAAACAATGAGTAAAGATCTATTGCTATCCAGTGTGTTAATTGCCCATGAAATGGAATGCACTCCACAATTTTTTATTTAACCTTTATTTAAGCAGGAAGTCATGCTGAGAACACGGTCTCTGCCGCAGATGAGCCCTGCATGAACACATCAACAAAAAAACTATCCACTATACATATCTATACACATCAATTACACAATACATGAAAAGAAAACACAAAAAAACACGAAAAGCGAAACACAGTCATATGAAACAAACACATTCTTCAGTAAAAAGGCTCTCTGACATCTGCCTTAATTGTCATAAAGGCACCAACGCCACCAACGCCAACTAAGGACTAGCCACAGACGGATCCTTTATTAAAGTGAAAAATAAACCTCTGAGTGAATATAAACTCAGCAAAAAAAGAAACGTCCTCTCACTGTCAACTGCGTTTATTTTCAGCAAACTTCACATGTCTAAATATTTGTATGAACATAACAAGATTCAACAACTGAGACATAAACTGAACAAGTTCCACAGACATGTGACTAACAGAAATGGAATAATGTGTCCCTGAACTAAGGGGGGCGGGGTCAAAATCAAAAGTAACAGTCAGTATCGGGTGTGGCCACCAGCTGCATTAAGTACTGCAGTGCATCTCCTCATGGACTGCACCAGATTTGCCAGTTCTTGCTGTGAGATGTTACCCCCCTCTTCCATCATGGCACCTGCAAGTTCCCAGACATTTCTAGCGGGAACAGCCCTCACCCTCCAATCCAACAGATCCCAGACGTGCTCAATGGGATTGAGATCCGGGCTCTTCGCTGGCCATGGCAGAACACTGACATTCCTGTCTTGCAGGAAATCATGCACATAACGAACAGTATGGCTGGTGGCATTGTCATGCTGGAGGGTCATGTCAGGATGAGCCTGCAGGAAGGGTACCACATGAGGGAGGAGGATGTCTTCCCTGTAGCTCACAGCATTGAGATTGCCTGCAATGACAACAAGCTCAGTCCAATGATGCTGTGACACACCGCCCCAGACCATGACGGACCTTCCACCTCCAAATCGATCCCGCTCCAGAGTACAGGCCTCAGTGTAACGTTCATTCCTTCGACCATAAACATGAATCCGACCATCACCGCTGGTGAGACAAAACCAGAACAGAGCACTTTTTGCAAGTCCTGTCTGGAGCAGCGACAGTGGGTTTGTGCCCATAGACAACGTTGTTGCTGGTGATGTCTGGTAAAGACCTGCCTTACAACAGGCCTACAAGCCCTCAGTCCAGCCTCTCTCAGCCTACTGCGGACAGTCTGAGCACTGATGAAGGGATTGTGTGTTCCTGGTGTAACTCGGGCAGTTGTTGTTGCCATCCTGTACCTGTCCCACCTGTGTAATGTTCGGATGTACCGATCCTGTGCAGGTGTTGTTACACGTAGTCTGCCACGGCGAGGACGATCAGCTGTCCGTCCTGTCTCCCTGTAGCGCTGTCTTAGGAGTCTCACAGTATGGACATTGCGATTTATTGCCCTGGACACATCTGCAGTCCTTATGCCTCCTTGCAGCATGTCTAAGGCATGTTCATGCAGATGAGCAGGGACCCTGGGCATCTTTCTTTTGGTGTTTTTCAGAGTCAGTAGAAAGGCCTCTCTAGTGTCCTAAGTTTTCATAACTGTGACCTTAATTGCCTACCGTCTGTAAGCTGTTAGTGTCTTAACGACCGTTCCACAAGTGCATGTTCATGAATTGATTATGGTTCAATGAACAAGAGTGGGAAACAGTGTTTAAACCCTTTACAATGAAGATCTGTGAAATTATTTGGATTTTACGAATTATCTTTGAAAGATAGGGTCCTGAAAAAGGGACATTTTTGTTGTTGTTGCTGAGTTTAGAATGCAATATCCCCCATAACTCTATATATCATGTCCTTTCACTAGACCCGCAATAACATCAGCTAAATATGTGCATTTGACCAATAAGGTTTGATTTAATAAACAACCCTGTGTACAGTGTAGCGAGAGAAAGGTGAGGTAGACTGTCTGAGGTTGTCAGAGGGTCACAAGAGTTTTTGCTAGAGGAATGGTCATGGCTAGAGTTCAGTTATGATTCAGCGGATGCAAGCCTAGGGCTGTTGCGGTGACCATATAACCGCCACACCGGCGATCACGAGTCATGAAGGCATTCAAATTCCACGTGACTGTTTAATAACAGTAATTAGGTTTCTCCCAACTCTGATGCTGTTGGTCATTAGTATCCATCTAAACTTGCTAACTGTCTGGTACTCAGCACTCTATTGTTCATCTAATCACTCTGACATGGATGTAATCGAGAATCGAATCAAACACTTCGTGAGAGCCCATGAGCTCATGTTTGCACAACATTTCTATAGGCTATGCAATTGGGCGAGAAAACAGAGTGATGGCCTCTACTAAAAAGAGGGGAATCCCACTAATGTTAATTAACGGTCAATTACCGTGAGACCGACAGTTATTTGCTTGACAATCACCGGCTGCCGAAATTCAGTGACCGCCACGGCCCTATGCAAGACCACACACACAAACGCACGCACACACACACAGTCTGCATAGAGATAATAGTGTGATGCAGATGCAACTCTAACCTGTGTGTTTCCTGTTCCTCCTACAGGTGCAGGGGAGTCGGGGAAGAGCACCATTGTCAAGCAGATGAAGTGAGTTACAGACATCTTTAATCAACAGTTTCTCTAACTGATAAGGACACATGATGACCTACTTAATATTAATAGATTATGCACTCTATCCTCCTTTGGTTTCATCCGTCCTAGTGAGCCAGTCGTCCTCACTCCTTGTGGGATTGATCTACAGTACTACTGATACATTGCTGATGCAGTCCTGGCAGAGAATCAGGCATGTTGAACATAGGCATATTACTTTGTTTTTAAGGTAGATACATGGAGGGCAAATCCTCTTGTCTCCCTGGCTGTGGTTGTTGGGCTGGCTTCCTCACATCTTCCTGCCCATAATTGTCTTTGGCTACTGAAAGCATGAGTCTCAGTGCACCAAATGTTCTAGCTAGAGGTCGACCGATTATGATTTTTCAACGCAGATACCGATTATTGGAGGACCCAAAAAAGCCTATACCGATTAAATCAGCCGATTTTTATATATATATTTGACAATATAATGACAGTTACAACAATACTGAATGAACAATGAACACTTATTTTAACTTAATTTAATCCATCAATAAAATCAATTTAGCCGCAAATAAATAATGAAAAATGTTCAATTTGGTTTAAATAATGCAAAAACAGTGTTGGAGAAGAAAGTAAAAGTGCAATATGTGTCATGTAAAAAAGCTAACGTTTAAGTTCCTTGATCAGAACATGAGAACATATGAAAGCTGGGGGTTCAACATTCCCAGTTAAGAAGTTTTAGGTTGTAGTTATTATATGAATTATGACGCGTCGACCATCTCTCTATACCATTTGTATTTCATATACCTTTGACTATTGGATGTTCTTATAGTCACTTTATTATTGCCAGCCTAATCTCGGGAGTTGATAGGCTTGAAGTCATAAACAGCGCTGTGCTTCAAGCATTGCTAAGAGCTGCTGGCAAACGCAGGAAAGTGCTGTTTGAATGAATGCTTACGAGTCTGCTGCTGCCTACCACCGCTCAGTCAGACTTCTCTATCAAGTATCATATCATAAACTTAATTATAACATAATAAGCACAGAAATACGAGCATTGGTTCATTAATATGGTCAAATCAGGAAACTATCATTTCGAAAACAAAACATTTATTATTTTAGTGAAATACGGAACCGTTTCGTATTTAATCAAACGGGTGGCAACCCTAAGTCTAAATATTGCTGTTACATTGCGCAACCTTCAATGTTATGTCATAATTTTGTAAAATTCTGGCAAATTAATTACGGTCTTTGTCAGGAAGAAATGGTCTTCACACAGTTCGCAACGAGCCAGGCGGCCCAAACTGCTGCATATAGCCTGACTCTGCTTGCACAGAACGCAAGAGAAGTGACACAATTTCCATAGTTAATATTGCCTGCTAACATTAATTTATTTTAACTAAATATGGAGGTTTAAAAATATATACTTCTGTGTATTGATTTTAAGAAAGGCGTTGATGTTTATGGTTAGGTACATTTGTGCAGCGATTGTGCTTTTTTCGCGAATGCGCTTTTGTTAAATCATCACCCGTTTGGCGAAGTTGAAGTAGGCTGTGATTCAATGATAAATTCCTAGGCACCGCATTGATTATATGCAACGAGGGCAAGCTTAGATAACCTCGTAATATCATCAGTTAACTAGTGATTATGTGAAGATTGATTGTTTTTTTATAAGATAAGTTTAATGCTAGCTTGCAACTAACCTTGGCTCCTTGTAGCCACAAGGTCCTTTTGACGCTGCACTCGCGTAACAGGTGCTCAGCCTGCCACGCAGTTTCCTCGTGTATTGCAATGTAATCGGCCATAATCGGCATCCAAAAAGGCCAATTACCGATTGTTTTCAAAACTTGAAATCGTCCCTAATTCCCTTGTCGATTAATCGGTCGACCTCTAGTTCTGTGGTTACTGTAATGACTGATCAAGCCGACACTCAATTACAGGGACACGTTCACCAATGACGGATACAAAACATGTGTATGTCTTTGCCTGACACACACACACACACACACACACACACACACACACACACACACACACACACACACACACACACACACACACACACACACACACACACACACACACACACACACACACACACACACACCCCCCCAAATGGTTTAATTATTCACATTCCTGTGTGCTAGCCAGGCAATGACTACATTTTTCATGAGTGTAGAGTAGAGTACAGACTGTAGCTCTAAGCCCAGGTTATTACTGTAACACGGCCACATAGGAAAAGCAGTACCTGGGAGACAGACACACACTCATAACACACAAGCCGTCTCAGCTCTTTAAGCATTTGCTCCGTCTCTTACCACAGAGATCATGTATCAACATAAAAGGAGGCCAGGGAGACCAGTAAAATGCTGTAAAAATGGTTGCTTTATACAATAATTCATAGGTAACTAACTGGGTTAAATCCCTGTACTTTTCCTATGAGGTGATATATTGCGTTGGGATTCATGTGCGGTTGTCCTGGTGCTCTGCACTGCCTCCTGCATTCTGATGAAGTCTGGACGCTAGCATCACACACACACACACACACACACACACACACACACACACACACACACACACACACACACACACACACACACACACACACACACACACACACACACACACACACACACACACACACACACACACACACACTTAACATGCAGAGCGTTCCCTTGTGCATGACAAGCTGAGAAGTGGATCAGATACCAACACACAGGGGAGACAATATGTATTACACACAGAGGAGGTTTGCACAGGACTGCAGAGTAAAAGAGCTAATATGCTACTAAACATTATTGTCATTTATTGAATATCCAAACTCTTAGCAACTAAATGTAGCACCTTGCACTCCAACATTTTTTAAAAACTACCCAGCACTGGGTGAATATTGGACAGAACACACATGGGTTATTTTGACCCAGCCAGTTGGGTCACTTAGTTGGGTTATTGAGTTATGTCCCAACTGGGACATATTAGAAGACTGGAGGCGTGGCTTAGTAGGGATGTGGCTTTCAGATAATAATTTTTTGTCACTGGTGATAGTAAATGTCATCTGTTCAGGGTATTATTAACATAATGAACAGGAATAAGATTTGCTCTCACAGGTGGCCAAAAATAACTACCTGAAAGAGACCCCCATACTATTTTTTTTTAAATCAGCTACTGCATCAACCCAGCATGAAAGTGGATACAAATCCAACTGATGGTTAAATTAACATGTTTGGTGTGGCCTATTGGGGGTGTGGCTTTCAGATAGTTATTTTTGTCCACGCATGAGAGTAAATGCCATTCCTGTTCAAGTTTGTACACTGCAAATTTTAGTTCTGTCAATATTTTTGCCTATTAGATATTTGTATAGAAAATGTATAACATTATTATTTAAATATAAGAAAGTGGTGACTATCCTTAGTCATGTTACGTTTGTTACTGGCTCTGAGGCACGCTTCAAAATCGTTAAGCAGTTTACGTCGAAGCAGTGTGCCGACAGTGTGTATCACTTCATCAGAAGCACGTGACTAATGACATCCAAAGCTTTGTTTTGTCCACCAACCACCTGTATTGGTTTTGATGGAAGACAAAAAGGTTACCCTGCGCACATGCAACGGCGTGTGCGCATCTATAATAATTTTGCTGTTCAAAGGGACAGAGTGTAATTTAATGGAGGATAGGGGTGATCCAAATTATAAAAAATTTCTCTCTGGGGAGGGTTGTGTTTTTATTGGGCAGCGGGGACGGTAGTACATTTTACCCTGGTTTACGTTCGCTATTTGCAGGTTTTACTATATATCTACTAGTCAAATTTCCCCATCTGCTTGCATGCGCCTCCCCTTTATCAAGGTGTTTTGGTACTTCCCTTATGCACTACGCTTCTCCGTGTGCTACCTTTTACTATACCACTCTTAGAAAGAAAAGGTGCCATGTGGAACCATGTACTGTAGGGTTTTTCGGTTTGTCACCATATGGAACCCTTTGCAGAGGGTTCTACCAAAAACCCTGTATGTAGACATCTTCATAGAACCCCTGTATATAGTTCTACCTAGAACCCTCTATGAAGGGTTCCACCAGCCTTATTAACCTTTACAATTAAATGATTTATGACAATACATTATCTATCTATCTATATATATATATATATATATATATATCTTATATACACTGCTCAAAAAAATAAAGGGAACACTAAAATAACACATCCTAGATCTGAATGAATGAAATATTCTTATTAAATACTTTTTTCTTTACATAGTTGAATGTGCTGACAACAAAATCACACAAAAATTATCAATGGAAATCAAATTTATCAACCCAAGGAGGTCTGGATTTGGAGTCACACTCAAAATTAAAGTGGAAAACCACACTACTGGCTGATCCAACTTTGATGTAATGTCCTTAAAACAAGTCAAAATGAGGCTCAGTAGTGTGTGTGGCCTCCACGTGCCTGTATGACCTCCCTACAACGCCTGGGCATGCTCCTGATGAGGTGGCGGATGGTCTCCTGAGGGATCTCCTCCCAGACCTGGGCTAAAGCATCCGCCAACTCCTGGACAGTCTGTGGTGCAACATGGCGTTGGTGGATGGAGCGAGACATGATGTCCCAGATGTGCTCAATTGGATTCAGGTCTGGGGAACGGGCGGGCCAGTCCATAGCATCAATGCCTTCCTCTTGCAGGAACTGCTGACACACTCCAGCCACATGAGGTCTATCATTGTCTTGCATAAGGAGGAACCCAGGGCCAACCGCACCAGCATATGGTCTCACAAGGGGTCTGAGGATCTCATCTCGTTACCTAATGGCAGTCAGGCTACCTCTGGCAAGCACATGGAGGTGCGGCCCTCCAAAGAAATGCCACCCCACACTATGACTGACCCACCACCAAACCGGTCATGCTGGAGGATGTTGCAGGCAGCAGAACGTTCTCCACGGTGTCTCCAGACTCTGTCACGTCTGTCACATGTGCTCAGTGTGAACCTGCTTTCATCTGTGAAGAGCACAGGGCGCCAGTGGCGAATTTGCCAATCTTGGTGTTCTCTGGCAAATGCCAAACGTCCTGCACGGTGTTGGGCTGTAAGCACAACCCCCACCTGTGGACGTCGGGCCCTCATACCACCTTCATGGAGTCTGTTTCTGACCGTTTGAGCAGACACATGCACATTTGTGGCCTGCTGGAGGTCATTTTGCAGGGCTCTGGCAGTGCACCTCCTTGCACAAAGGCGGAGGTAGCGGTCCTGCTGCTGGGTTGTTGCCCTCCTACAGCCTCCTCCACATCACCTGATGTACTGGCCTGTCTCCTGGTAGCGCCTCCATGCTCTGGACACTACGCTGACAGACACAGCAAACCTTCTTGCCACAGCTCGCATTGATGTGCCATCCTGGATGAGCTGCACTACCTGAGCCCCTACCTGAGCCACTCTCATGCTACCACTAGAGTGAAAGCACCGCCAGCATTCAAAAGTGACCAAAACATCAGCCAGGAAGAATAGGAACTGAGAAGTGGTCTGTGGTCACCACCTACAGAACCACTCCTTTATTGGGGGTGTCTTGCTAATTGCCTTTAATTTCCACCTGTTGTCTGTTCCATTTGCACAACAGCATGTGAAATTTATTGTCAATCAGTGTTGCTTCCTAAGTGGACAGTTTGATTTCACAGAAGTGTGACTGACTTGGAGTTACATTGTGTTGTTTAAGTGTTCCTTTTATTTTTTTTGAGCAGTGTATATATAACGCTGGTGGATATACAGTGCATTCGGAAAGTATTCACACCCCTTGATTTTTTCCACATTTTGTTACGTTACACTTATTCTAAAATGTATTAAATTAAACATGTTGTGCATCAATCTACACAGAATAACCAATAATGACAAAGTGACAACAGGTTTTTATAAATGTGGGCAAATTTATAAAAATAAAAAACTGACATACCTTATTTACATACGTATTCAGACCCTTTACTATGAGACTCGAAGTTGAGCTCTGGTGAATCACATTTCCACTGATCATCCTTGAGATGTTTCTACAACTTGATATGACTCAACATGTGGCAAATTCAATTGATTGGACATGATTTGGAAAGGCACACACCTGTCTATATAAGGTCCCACAGTTGATAGTGCATGTCAGAGCAAAAACAAGCCATGAGGTTGAAGGAATTGTCTGTAGAGCTCTGAGACAGAATTGTGCCGCGGCACAGATCTGGGGCAGGGTACTAAAACATTTCTACGGCACTGAAGGTCCCCAAGAACACAATGGCCTCCATCATTCCTAAATGGAAGAAGTTTTGAACCACCAAGACTCTTCCTAGAGCTGGCTGTCTTGCCAAACTGAGCAATCGGGGGAGAAGGGCCTTGGTCAAGGAGGTGACCATGAACTCGAGTGTCACTCTGACAGAGCTCCAGAGTTCCTCTGTGGAGATGGGAGAACCTTCCAGAAGGACAACCATCTCTGCAGCGCTCTACCAACCAGCCCTTTATGGTAGAGCGGCCAGACGGAAGCCATTCCTCAGTTAAAGACACGACAGCTCGCTGCAGTTTGCCAAAAAGGCACCTAAAGGACTCTAAGAACATGAGAAACAAGATTCTCTGGAAACCAAGATTGAAATCTTTGGCCTGAATGCCAAGCTCCACATCTGGAGGAAACCTGGCACCATCCCTACGGTGAACCGTGGTGGTGGCAGCATCTTGCTGTGGAGATGTTTTTCAGTGACAGGGACTGGGAGACTAGTCAGGATCGAGGGAAAGATTAACGGAGAAAAGTACAGAGAGATCCTTGATTAAAACCTGTTCCAGAGCACTCAGGACTTCAGACTGGGGCGAAGGCTCACCTTCCAACAAGACAACGACCCTAAGCACACAGCCAAGACAATGCAGGAGTGGCTTCGGGACAAGTCTCAGAATGTCCTTGAGTGGCCCATCCAGAGCCAAGACTTGAACCCGATCAAACATCTCTAGAGAGACCTGAAAATAGCTGTGCAGCAACGCTCCCCATCCAACCTGACAGAGCTTGGGAGGATCTGCAGAGAAGAATGCGAGAAACTCCCCAAATCCAGGTGTGCCACGCTTTTAGTGTCATACCCAAGAAGACTCAAGGCAGTAATCACTGCCAAAGGTGCTTCAACAAAGTACTGAGTAAAGGGTCAAAATACTTATGTAAATGTGATATTTCAGTTTCTTATTTTTAATACATTTGATAAAATCTGTACAAACCTGTTTTTGCTTTATTATGGGGTATCGTGTGTAGATTTATGAGGGGGGAAAAAACGATTTCATCCATTTTAGAATAAGGCTGTAACAAAATGTGGGAGAAGTCAAGGGAACTGAATACTTTCAGAATGGACTGTATATATACACACACTGAACAAAAATATAAACGCAACGTGCAACAATTTCATTGATTTTACTGAGCTGAAGTTCATAATGAGGAAATCAGAAATGAGGAAATCAGAAATTTAGGCGCTAATAATATTGATTTCACATGACTGGGAATACAGATATGCAATACAGATATGTATCTGTTGATCACAGATACATTAAATAAAATGCCATCAATAAAATGCAATTGTGTTCGTTGTCCGTAGCTTTTGCCTGCCCATACCATACCACTGCCACCATCGGGCACTCACTTCACAATGTTGACATCAGCAAACCGCTCACCCACACGATACCATACACGTGGTCGAAGGCCGGTTGAACGTACTGCTAAATTCTCTAAAACAACGTTGGAGGTGGTTAATGGTAGAGAAATTAACAATTCTGTGGCAACAGCTTTGGTAGACATTCCTGCAGTCAGCATGCCAATTGCATGCTCCCTCAAAACTTGAGACATCTGTGGCATTGTGTTGTGTGACAAAACTGCACAGTTTAGAGTGGCTTTTTCTGTCCCCAGCACAAGGTGCACCTGTTTAATGATCATGCTGTTTTATCAGCGTCTTAAAATGCCACACTTGTCAGGTGGATGGATTATCTTGGCTAAGGAGAATTGCTCACTAACATGGATGTGAACACATTTGTGCACAACATTTGAGAGAAATACGCTTTTTGTGCGTATGGAAACTTTCTGTGTTCTTTTATTTCAGCTCATGAAACAAGAGACAAACACTTTACATGTTGCATTTATGATTTGTTATATATATATTTTTATATATATATACTGTATATACAGTTGAAGTCAGAAGTTTACGTACACCTTAGCCAAGTACATTTAAACGCAGTTTTTCACAATTCCTGACATTTAATCCTAGTAAAAATTCCCTGTCTTTGGTCAGTTAAGATCACCACTTTATTTTAAGAATGTGAAATGTCAGAATAATAGAAGAGAGAATGATTTATTTCAGCTTTTATTTATTTCATCACATTCCCAGTGGGTCAGAAGTTTACATACACTCAATTAGTATTTGGTAGCATTGCCTTTAAATTGTTTAACTTGGGTCAAATGTTTCGGGTAGCCTTCCACAAACTTCCCACAATAAGTCGGGTGCATTTTGGCCCATTCCACCTGACAGAGCTGGTGTAACTGAGTCAGGTTTGTAGGCCTCCGTGCTCGCACATGCTTTTTCAGTTCTGTAAACAATTGTTGGAAAAATTACTTGTGTCATGCACAAAGTAGATGTCCTAACCGACTTTCCAAAACTATAGTTTGTTAACAAGAAATTTGTGGAGTGGTTGAAAAACGAGTTTTAATGACTCCAACCTAAGTGTATGTAAACTTTCGACTTCAAGTGTATATGTAAAACAAATTGTGACAAAACCATCAGTAGTCCTAGAGTTGAAAATGCGATGCAAACCCATTTAACTTGTATTTTTTATTCGGTTCATGGGAACCAAGATGGAATAAGGAGGATATCCGGAATCCTCCAACCAGCATTTTTGTCTATTATTGCGGTGTTGAACATGATAATGAAGTGCCTATGTCAGTATGCTTTGTTAATTGGTTATGTGGTGCATTGGCAGAGAAACCTGTTGGTGGAAAATGTGTTGCATATATTCTATATAATTATAAATATGGCATCAAAATGTAGAATATCAGATTTCCCACTAGCTGATCATTGGTCGTAGTGAAATGAAACAGGCAGGATGAGTGAGTTTGTCTATGGTGGTCGGCGAACCATCAAACTTCTGGCCCGTAGCCCTGCGTGGGATCGACTGTGCCACAAAAGCATACTGAAGTGACAAAGTCAATATCAACATTTATAAACACAGGGTTGCTAAAGTTATTATTATTTGTCCTCGTAAACATTATTTTGAGTTAATTCTATCAGGGGAGAGGGTGTTAAATATGTTTTACAGTACAAGGGGCGGGTCATGGGAAACTATTGTTAATGTTGGGGGGGTGCATTATAAAAAAAATGTTTTATGACACCTTGAGTTGGACCGGCTACAAAAGCATCAGTGCTCACCCTTAACATGTGCTGACGACACAACAGAACAGATGAACATGAACGTTCCTGTTAGCACCTAAAGAGTTGTCAATACGCCACACTGTCAGCATCACTGATGTCATTGTCAACGTAACACATTATCCCCAACACTGTTCCTGACTTGAGTGACATCAAATCAAATCCAAATCAAATTTTATTTGTCACATACACATGGTTAGCAGATGTTAATGCGAGTGTAGCGAAATTCTTGTGCTTCTAGTTCCGACAATGCAGTAATAACCAACAAGTAATCTAACAATTCCACAACTACTACCTTATACACACAAGTGTAAAGGGATAAAGAATATGTACATAAATATATATGAATGAGTGATGGTACAGAACGGCATAGGCAAGATGCAGTAGATGGTATAGAGTACAGTCTATACATATGAGATGAGTAATGTAGGGTATGTAAACATAAAGTGGCATAGTTTAAAGTGGCTAGTGATACATGTATTACATAAAGATGGCAAGATGCAGTAGATGATATAGAGTACAGTATATACATATACATATGAGATGAGTAATGTAGGGTATGTAAACATTATATTAAGTGACATTGTTTAAAGTGGCTGGTGATACATTTTTACATCATTTCCATCAATTCCCATTATTAAAGTGGCTGGAGTTGAGTCAGTATGTTGGCAGCGGCCACTAAATGTTAGTGGTGGCTATTTAACAGTCTGATGGCCTTGAGATAGAAGCTGTTTTTCAGTCTCTCGGTCCCTGCTTTGATGCACCTGTACTGACCTCGCCTTCTGGATGATAGCGGGGTGAACAGGCAGTGGCTCGGGTGGTTGTTGTCCTTGATGATCTTTATGGCCTTCCTGTGACATCGGGTGGTGTAGGTGTCCATCAGAAGAATGCTCAGGTTTGTTTTCCTTCCCGATCAGGATCATCCATGAAGATGGCTACTCAGAAGATGAGTGTAAGCAGTACATAGCTGTGGTCTACAGCAACACCATCCAGTCCATCATGGCTATCATCAAGGCCATGGGCAATCTCAAGATTGACTACACAGAAGCCGCCAGAGAGGTAAGACCCACACACAAACACACATTTGGGCATGTTTTTCATGCTCCTCTGTTTCTGCAGTCAGATAATTAGAGAAGATGTCCAGCTTTGCCTCTACACATCCACTAGAGCTCTTGAGTTACCATGTCCTGGGCCTTAAAGACAGGTTTAGTCACTGTCATCCATAATCCCATGCTCGATCCAAGGAGCCATTTCATGTACTAACATAGTTTGAAACGAACAGCCAATAGGAAATTGTGTGTACCATCATGCAACCATTGACATATTCCACCCTTCAGTCTGGCCCCCCATTAATTAGCACACGAAGGCCTTGCAACTTTCCATGAGAACATTTCCCCAGGTGACTGAGTTGATTCCACAGGAGCTGTATCCTGTATAGATCCCAGATATATAAAGATATAGATAGATAAATAAGTGTGTTATTTATCTATGTTATTTTTTTTTTTTACCAAATGCAGCTAGTTTGCAGTCTTTCCAGCTTCAGTTTGAAGTGATTATTTTAGCTGTGTTGTTGGCTAGTTCCTCTGAACAACATTGTCCTGACGAGACAGCACATTTTCTATGCCAGGCCAAATTGTGCATCATTAGCTCATTGTTATGGATGTATCCAAATAAATGTCACTAGAAAACATCTTAAACAAACGCAAACGCAGCTTCTTTACTGTTATTCTGGCTGCACTGTTTGACGTGCCTGAAAGGTTAGCCATAGTTGGCTAGCTACAGTAGCAAGCAAGGAATAAGAAGGTTGCCAGCCAGTATGGCAATTGAACATTTAGAACGAACGTCCATTGATACAGAACAAAAAAAGTTAGCAACTGTTTGTGTCGGGACTATATCATGTGGGAGGATGAAATAGTATGAATAAATTCATAAAATAACGTTTTTATGCAAATATGTCAATCATTATTTGAAAATGTTGCTAACCCGTTGTATAAAAGTGATAATTCCGTCAAAGCCGGTGTTTGGAGGATATATTGGCACGGTTTTCCGGCCCTCAACTTTACTTAAGTAAAGTCACTCTTTTCAATTGTGATATCATCATATTCAAATGTACAGTACCAGTCAAAAGTTTGAACACACCTACTCATTCAAGGGTTTTTCTCAATTTTTACTACATTGTTGAATAATAATACAAAACTATGAAATAACACATATGGAATCACCAAGAAAGTGTTAAACAAATCAACATTTATTTTATATTTGAGATTCTTCAAAGTAGCCAACCTTTGCCTGGATGACAGCTAAGCAAAGAGAAACGACAGTCCATCATTACTTTAAGACATGAAGGTCAGTCAATCCGGAAGCTTTCATGAACCTCTTCAAGTGCAGTCGCAAAAAGCATCAAACGCTATGATGAAACTGTTTCTCATGAGGTACGCCAAAGGAAAGTCAGACCCAGAGTTACCTCTGCTGCAGAGGATAACTTCATTAGAGTTAACTGCACCTCAGATTGCAGCCCAAATAAATGCTTCACAGAGTTCAAGTAACAGACACATCTCAACATCAACTGTTCAGAGGAGACTGTGAATCAGGCCTACGTGGTCGAATTGCTGCAAAGAAACCACTAGTAAAGGACACCAATAATAAGAAGAGACTTGCTTGGGCCAATAAACATGAGCAATGGATGTTAGACCGGTGGAAATATGTCCTTTGGTCTGATGAGTCCAAATTGGAGATTTTTGGTTCCAACCGCCGTGTCTTTGTGAGACGCAGAATAGGTGAATGGATGATCTCAGCATGTGTGGTTCCCACCGTGAAGCATGGAGGAGGAGGTGTGATGTGTGGGGGTGCTTTTCTGGTGACACTGTCTGTGATTTATTTAGAATTCAAGGCACACTCAACCAACATGGCTACCACAGCATTCTGCAGCGATGCGCATCTCATCTGGATTGCCCATAGTGGGACTATCATTTGTTTTTCAACAGGACAATGACCCAACACACCTCCAGGCTTTGTAAGGGCTATTTGACCAAGAAGGAGAGTGATGGAGTGCTGGATCAGATGACCTGGCCTCCACAATCACCCGACCTCAACCTAATTGAGGTGGTTTAGGATGAGTTGGACCGCAGAGTGAAGGAAAAGCAGCCAACAAGTGCTCAGCATATGTGGGAACTCCTTGTTGAAAACGCATTCCAGGTGAAGTTGGTTGAGAGAATGCCAAGAGTGTGCAAAGCTGTCATCAAGGCAAAGGGTGGCTACTTTGAAGAATCTAAAATACATTTTGATTTGCTTAACACTTTGTTGGTTACTACATGATGACATATGTGTTATTTCATAGTTTTGAGGTCTTCACTATTATTCTACAATGTAGAAAATAGTAAAAATAAAGAAAATTGAACGAGTAAGTGTGCCCAAACTTTTGACTGGTACTGTTTATCAAGCCTGCATGGCCCTCATGGAGGCAGGAAAATCCACTTACAGCCTCAAACTCCTCTCTCCCAATCACTCTCTAAACCTCCTCACTCTCACTCTCTCCCTCCATCTCCCTGAGCACTGTGTGTGTGTGTGTGTGTGTGTGTGTGTGTGTGTGTGTGTGTGTGTGTGTGTGTGTGTGTGTGTGTGTGTGTGTGTGTGTGTGTGTGTGTGTGTGTGTGTGTGTGTGTGTGTGTGTGTGTGTGTGTGTGTGTGTGTTTGCACGATGCACAAGACATCCATTAATAGTTGTTCATTGTCAAGGAAATTCTAACTAATAAAATGCTAAATCAACCAAAGCAATGTTGAACATTGGAATTTAGAATATTTGGTCGATAAGAGCAGCAGTGTTGATTTGAAACCCATTCTATTTCTTTGCTATGGAGAGAGAGTGAGGAGGTTTAGAGAGTGATTGGGAGAGAGGAGTTTGAGGCTGTGAGTGGATTTTCCTGCCTCCATGAGGGCCATGCAGGTTTGATAATGAAGAAACGTGAAGTGTGCTGAAAAAGGAAAAGGTGGCACTCGGGCTGAGCTGTTTATTGGAAGGGGTTTATTTAAAACTGCTGGCAGGACACATTTCACGAGCAGATTTCCTTAGCAGTGTGTAGACACTGTGCACCTCAAAAAACAATGCTGCTTCTGGGTTCTTCCACCAATTAGTTGCCTTTTGAATCGTGTAAAAAAAAAAAAAAAAAAAATATAATGCCTATTAAGTGCTAAATAAAGTAACAGGGTTGACTGTAACAGGGTTGACTGTAACAGGGTTGACTGTAACAGGGTTGACTGTAACAGGGTTGACGACTTCATCTTAAATCATCTATAAATCCCCTTGTGACTGGGGGAACGGAAGTTTGTTTGTTGCAAAAATGGGTTATTTGTTAAAACATTTCTAGCTTTTCTATCAATGGGTAACAGTGTTATGCTCGACCCGCTCAGTTTTCCACCACAAAACAGCAGAAAATTGCCTATAAGAGTAGAACCAGTTCACCTGCTTTTACATTTTAGGATTTGACTATTAGATGTTCATCTTTTTTTTTGAAAAAAATATTTAAAAAGGAACAGTTTCACCGTATTAAAACTAGAGTTCAGTTCACGTAACAGGGTTGACCTAAAAAAATAGGGACATGTTGTTCTTTTTACTTTAATGAAATGAATCACTAATCACATTAAATAAATGATAATCTTTAGAAATGACTTTGTCAAAGCAACAAAATAACTAGGGCTTTACAATGATGGTGAAAATGTTGGGATTAAGTGGGTTAAAATCTTCCCAGAAGTCACAGAGGTTGCACAGAGGGACGAGGTCAAAATGATGAAATTTGTATTTATTTATATTTTTATATTTCTATTTCACCTTTATTTAACCAGGTAGGCAAGTTGAGAACAAGTTCTCATTTACATTTGCAACCTGGCCAAGATAAAGCAAAGCAGTTCGACACAGTGTAACTCTGAGGTCACAGAGTTACACATGGAGTAAAACAAACATACAGTCAGAAATACAGTAGAAAATAAGTCTATATACAATGTGAGCAAATGAGATGAGATAAGGGAGGTAAAGGCAAAAAATGCCATGGTGGCGAAGTAAATACAATATAGCAAATAAAACACTGGAATGGTAGATTTGCAGTGGAAGAATGTGCAAAGTAGAAATAGAACTAATGGGGTGCAAAGGAGCAAAATGAATAAATAAATAAATACAGTAGGGGAAGAGGTAGTTGTTTGGGCTAAATTATAGATGGGCTATGTACTGGTGCAGTAATCTGTGAGCTGCTCTGACAGCTGGTGCTTAAAAGCTAGTGAGGGAGATAAGTGTTTCCAGTTTCAGAGATTTTTGTGGTTCGTTCCAGTCATTGGCAGCAGAGAACTGGAAGGAGAGGCGGCCAAAGGAGGAATTGGTTATACACTACATGGCCAAAAGTATGTGGCCACCAATTCATGTTAGTGGATTTGGCTATTTCAGCCACACCCGTTGCTGACAAGTGTATACAATTGAGCACACAACCATGCAATCTCCATAGACAGACATTGAAAGTAGAATGGCCCGTACTGAAGAGCTCAGTGACTTTCAACAAGCCACTATCATAGGATGCCACCTTTCCAACAAGTAAGTTTCTCAAATTTCTGCCCTGCTGCCCCGGGCAACTGTAAGTGCTGTTATTGTGAAGTGGAAACGTCTAGGAGTAACACTCATTACCGAGTTCCAAACTGCTTCTGGAAGCAACGTCAGCACAAAAACTGTTAATCTGGAGCTTCATGAAATGGGTTTCCATGGCCGAGCAGCCACGCACAAGCCTAAGATCACCATGCGCAATGCCAAGGGTCGGCTGGCGTAAAATATCAAAGGGATGCAGAAGGCCCTCATTTCGTGGAACGACCCTGATGCTGCTACCTGCAAATGCATCATGCAGCCCAGACAATGCTGGATAGAAGTAGTTTGCTTCAGTTTGATCTTTTTTTACTTCATCGATGTATCTGGAAACTTGGGGAGTTTGCTGTTCATCAACATCAAACGATGACTACCTCAGGCTGATAAGGAAACTTAATTCCCAACCCATCTTCAAGTCTTTCTTCTTATTTACAGACCCATACACACACACACACACACTCACACACAGCTTCGGAGGTCTCACCTGTCACACCCAATGAGTCAGCAGTAAGAGCAAATGCAGTCCAGTGCTACCATGCAGAGGGCTCAGCCTGTGAACAAACTGTCAGTGTGTTTCTCAAAGAGAGCAAGCTCCAGTGTATGACCGTATATATTAGAGGGCTTCAGTCTTGAGTCTGTAGCTGTAGGATGCGTGGACGTGCTTTATAACTGTACTCTAGTCTTCACATGGCCTGAGGGGAGGGTCTAACAGGGATGACTAGAAAGGCTGCCTTGGTTTTTAAGGGAGGATGGATGGGTACGCTCCTCTGTGTTTTCAGACCATCCTTCATACAGTGTGTCGTTGGACCTAATGATACTTACTCTGTCTCCTATGCAGGCAATTAGTGCACCGGCTGCCACAAACATGATCTCATACAGTACATTCAGACAACAGACAACATTTACGTATAGACAGTGATGCACAAGAACACACAGAGAACAGTGCATGGACACACACACACTTGTGTGCACACACACACACACACACACATACTTGTGCCCAGAATTGGCTCAGTGAGTCATCCTAAGCCCAGTGCCCAGAGAGGAAATCTTGCCTCCATATGCTGTGTTATTTCATTTCATTTGCTTTGCCATTTCATATCAGAGAAAGATGCCCAAAATACAGGCCAAAAATCATCTGTGAACTGCACTCCGAGGCTATTAAACTGTAGTTTTGTGTTTTTATATTCATTTTTATTTCTATTCGTTTTAAGATTTGATTTGAAATTCAGTTTAGTTTCAGTTTGTTTTCAGATCGACTTTACTAGTTTAATTTAGTTTAGGTTTTATTGAAACATTTCTAATACGTTTTTATATGATTTATTTTCAGTTTTAGTGTTAGGGACATAAAGTAGCCTATGCGTGGAAGGGTAGTAGCCATGAATGTGTTGTATAGTTTTGGTGTTTTTGAGGATGTCACTTCTTGCCACTTTCGGGTGTCACAGATGCACCTCTCCCGACTTCACTCCTCGACTTTAGTCTACTGTCGGTTGCTTTAGCCTTACCACTCAAACGCTCCCAATATCTGTGGTGCTGCTCGTGGCAAAATCATCTCGCTGAGTCCACCTTTAAAGTATAAAGTCAATCTCAATGTGACGTGCTAGATTCAGAAGCTTGAACACTCCATTAGAAAAAAAGCTGGAAAACCCCATTCGATTTTGCCCCCCCCAAAAACAAAAAACAAATCACTGAACATAGAGTAATTCATGATAGTTTATTTTATTCCATGGCATGTTGAATACTTGTTTTTGTTTGGATTAAAGGGCATTCTATAGCGTCAATTATTTAAACAATAAGACACAAGAGGCAGTGCTGCATCGTGAATACAGTCTGTGTAACGGCAGATTTCTTCCTCTTCGTCTGAAGAGGAGATGTAGCAGGGATCAGACCAAAGCGCAGCGTGGTTAGTGTTTATCATGTTTTAATAATGACAAAAACGTGAACACTACAAAACAATAAATGTGAAAAACCAAAACAGTCCTATCTGGTGCATAGACACAAAGACAGAAGACAACCACCCACAAAACCCAACACAAAACAGGGTACCTAAATATGGCTCCCAATCAGAGACAAACGACTAACACCTGCCTCTGATTGGGAACCATATCAGGCCAAACACAGAAACAGGAAAACTAGACACACAACATAGAATGCCCACTCAGCTCACGTCCTGACCAACACTAAAACAACGAAAAGACAAAAGAACTATGGTCAGAACGTGACAGTCTGAAGTAAATGCCGTTGTTCGGCCTGTTCGGCAATTTACCTGTGACTGTATTCATGATACTTTTATTTATTAAAATTGTATTTAACCTTTATTTAATTAGGCAAGTCAGTTACAATGACGGCCTACCCTGGCCAAACCCTAACCATGCTGGGACAATTGTGCACCACCCTATGGGACTCCCAATCACGGCCGGTTGTGATACAGCCTCAAATCGAATCTGGGTCTGTAGTGACGCCTCTAGCACTGAGATGCAGTGCCTTAGACCGCTGCGACACTCGGGAGCCCCAGCACTGCCTCGCATGCCTTATTGCTTTTATAAAACTGTTACCAACATATTAAAATAACAATGATTTACGATACATATTTTCATTAGTGTTATTTTGATAAGAACATGAATACAATTTCATTCTTCCACCAAAAGATATAGTCCGGACAAAAATCTGGTTGTTAGTTATTTTAGTCATGTTGCTACAGACCCAGTCGTTAATTATTTTTGCATAGTTGCATAGCTATGCAAAAGGAGTGGTCAACCGTTCCCAACAAAATGGTTGCTTTGCAGGCTCGATAACGTTCTTCACATTTGCTAGCTAGCTAAAAAACGTCAGTTAATTCAGTCATTGAACCTGGAATGGCAGTACGCTGTAGCTGCAATGTTGTTTGGTGAGCTTTTTTTCATTAGGCATTACTTGGATATGTCCATGATAATGACGGTGTGATTTCGCCTAGCTCAGAAAAAGTTGTCTCGTCTCGTCTGGGCACTGTTCACTCTCTATGTATAGACCCTTTTCCAGTACACGACACACAGACGTAATGCACAGATGCGTGCAACTCTTTTGCAGCAGTAAGAAAGCCATCGCCATCTGTGCCCATTCAACATTGCCTAGATTTACGTTTTATTACAAAATAACTTTTTGGGGTTCTCATATGCGTACAATGACATTTTGATTCTTGCCTGAATATTCGCTAAGATTATATTTAGATGTGATCTTTGCAAAATAACTATTTGGGATGCAGCAGTTGTTAGCTATAATGCTAACGCTCATTGATATAGGCTGTAACAAAAGCTAGCCAAAGAGCCATTTTACTGGTTGAAGTGTTTTTTAAGAATAATGCAGTTGATTTGTGATAACACAAACAATCAATTGTAATCCAAAAGTAGTGTGAAATGCACTCATAAGAAACATGTAAATAGAGGCTTTTTTTGCTGGTGTTCCATATTTGAACCCCCCTTTTTCCGCTGTACCAAACGAAATGCTAGACTGGAAGCAAAGGGAAAAATGTGCGAGTTTAGATAAATACAAGAGATGATTCGGACATGACCATGATATTGTTATGGGGGCGCAGTGATAATTTTCAGATGGAACTGTTAGCAGGCATGCTATGCCTGTGACCGCCAATACAGCACGGCTTGGAACGCTGCTTGTCCAATCAGCATCCAGGATCCAAACAACCAGTTTTATGATTCCCTATAATGTACAGTATTATTCAATGACTATGAAGTTCATTCTTACATGTTCTATGTTTGAGCTGCTTTTGAAAGCCAAAGGCGAATTGAAAACATTATTGGCATTGTTCAATTTGGTTCAATTTGGTTCATTTGGTAAACTTGCTAGCTACTTCAGTGGATGTTGAACACATTTCTACATTTCTTGCGGAAATGTTTTCAATTATAGCCTTGGTATAAAAGGGATAATCAACTCGGGACTCTCCGGAAAATAATGTAACTCCGTGTAAAACTAGTTCCACGCCGCTGAGTTTCAGTATAGTTTTAGTTTTTCAAACAAGTCTGTTCATTATTTTATTTCAGTTAACTAATCATGAAAAAACTATTCAGTTTTCAGTTTAGTTTCAGTTTTAGTTTAGTGTAATAACATTGCTTCACTCCCAGTCTTACATTGAACTGTATATTTATGGCAATTTTGGTCCACTTCACCATCAAATTGATTGATTATCCACTTTGAGTTTAGCTAATTTGCTAGTATGGAAACACAGGTGACACAGCAGATTTGCATACTGTATGTGTATGTGGTTGGAGAGATGTACAGTGTACAGTATGTGGAGGTGTTCATCAGTCTGTTCTGCTGAGTCTATGGTTATGGAGGTGGCTGGCTCTCTGAGCCTAGACAGGTGTTCATCTCACTATAGAGAGATGAATGCCTGACTAGGTAGGGATTCCACGGTAGCTGGGTGGGTACAGAGCTTACTGACTTGCTAGCCCTCTCACTCATTAGCTGGACAATAGGAGAGATATGTGTGGCCATAACTCTGAACTATTTAATGTCGTGACTTTGACCCCTTCACATTGGCGACAGACTTCTGTTGTCATCATCACCATCATCCCATTAATTCCTGTCTATTTACAGGACAGAAGGTAGTGGGAGAAACACCCAGAGGAAATATATCTATCTCCTGCCTGCCACTAGCTGCCACTGTCACACCTTTATTACAACAGTGGATTATTTATCAGCCAGACACTAATATACCTCCCATATTAGCCATACACACAGTGGAGATTGCCTGGCCTCTGGTTATGACAGGTCCCCAGTGATGACATAACAATATATAAAGCTACGTATTTAAACTGTGGCACAATTGACCTTGGGCCATTGGCCACCTGTCAAAACACACCAATATATATTAGCTTAATCTGAGTCACTCAATCATTGTGTCTTGTGGCTAGGGAGACCCTTTAACTATTTATGATCAGATCTTGCCTCATCCCAGCAGATGTGTTTGCTTGTTGATAATGTGGGTTCTCCCTCCTGAGATCTAAACATAAGCCCTCACTCTCTGTGATGTCTGTGGTATGTCTGACCTGCAGCCTCCTAGCTCTGGCCATAATGTCCCTCTCCTGTCCGCTCCCACCCCTGCAGGATGACGCCCGCCAGCTCTTTGCCCTGTCGGCTGCTGCTGAGGAGCAGGGCATCCTGCCCGATGACCTGTCCAAAGTGATCCGTCGCCTGTGGTCCGACAGCGGGGTGCAGAGCTGCTTCACACGCTCCAGAGAATACCAGCTCAATGACTCAGCCGCATAGTGAGTAGGCATAGTGTGTGTGTTTGGCTGTTTGTGTGTTGTTTGTTTGTTTGTTTGTTTGCTGCAGCTAAGAGCGGTATGGGAGGGCCGTCTTATTTGGGCTATGGTTAGTAATACAGTAAAAGACGCTCTATAACTTTAGACTACATCCCTTCATGAGGATATAAAACACTCTGTGGTTCCCTGTCAGTCGGTCAACTCGTTACAACACAGCTATGGGGAGTTTGCGCTAGCGTTCTCTACTGAAGAACATTAGAATCACATCTGACAAGGCCAAAGCACTCATTCCTTCAGTGTTCTTCACCTTGAGCGGAACAATTTCACGCATTAAAAAACAATTTACACTAAATCTGTCAGGCTTTGCTCCAACTTAACTATCCCACTTAAGGAGTGCATGCTCATCCTTCTGGATGTTGTGTGTTAAAGCTCGATAACCGGTTTCGTGAGTTTGAATTTGGTCGGATCAAGTGTCTTGTCGGGCTGAGGCATACAAAAGTTGCCCTGGCTCAACCTGGTTGCTGTGCACTCTGTCGCTGGCTAAGGGAGGCGACTTGACGGGAGAGGTTGGCCAGGTCGGTGGGCGCTCCCTTCCGCCTGTGCCCTGCCGTCTGTGCCCTGCCTCAGTCAAGCGCCGTTTACCTCTCTTCCCAGACTTGGTCGATGATTGTCTCTTATGTGGACGGGATCAGGCTAGTTAAACAGCGCTGTATAGCTAACTCGTTAAGGCCAGTTAGCTAGCGTTCTGCCACTGATGATTTCATGGGTTTGTGTAACTCTCTCATTTAGCATATGAAGCGTTCAGTCAATTGGTTATTCTAGTTGACTGTACTGCGGCTAGTGCTAGCCTGCGGGGTAAATGCCAGGTAGCAAGACTGATAAGCTGCATGTTGGACGTCGGCTAGCATACTGTGACAACAGTGCCTCTGTCTGTGCTTATAAAAGGGCCAGGCTATGGTGGGCTATACAGTATCACGGAAGCACAACATGCTCCCCAGGTGCTCGCTAACCACAAGGGGGTACCCCTTTCCATAGGTGTCTTATTACTGGGATTCATTGCTGGGTCCTCCCTCTGGTCCCTATGAGGTACTTAGTGATATATGTTATGGACTCGGTAGGTGATTGGCAATCATGCTTTTATCCCACACACAGTCTCTGTGGTTCATATGAACTCCAAGATGAGATGTCTGTCTCCTGCTCAACGCGTCTTGTTCCTGGGAATTAGATTTAATTACGAATGGCCCTGTCTGTTATCACAGATGGGGTCTGTTTTTCAGAGCTGTTTGTCCCTTTTCTAGCTGGGTTACAAGGTGCGGTGTCACCGGTACCTATGACTGGTGGGCATGATCACCTCCATGATAACGTTTTTTCCCTGGGTTTATTCTTAATGTGTGCAACCCCCGCGCACATAGCGCAGTGAAAGGGAGGTGGCACCGGCTGGGGTCTCCCCTTGCCCCCCTCCCCAGATGTTTGCTGTGACAACTACCTCCAAGTGGCACTGCAAATTGAGGTATGTCACTGCTAGACCCAATTCTGACTTGTGCCCTGATATCTGCTTCACTTCACTCTCGTAAAAGCCTGGGTTTTCTGCTTATTACCTAAAATTGATCAATTGAAAGTGTAGCTTCACAGCTCCAATCCAGATGTGTTGGTCATTACTGAAACATGGTTAAGAAAGAGTGTTTTGAATACTGATGTTAACCTTTCTGGTTATAACCTTTTTCGGCAAGACAGATCTTCCAAAGGTGGTGGTGGCAATCTTTACCAAGGAACACCTTCAGTTGTCTCGACCAAGTCTGTCCCCAAACAATTAAATTTGCTGGTTTTACACATTAAACTTTCAAATAACTCTTTGTTGACTGTTACTGGGTGCTATCGGCCACCATCAGCACCGGCCTGTACCCTAAATGCCCTAAGCTCTCTCCTGGCCCCTTACACTAAGTCTGAATTTGTTCTGCTAGGTGACCTAAACTGGGACATGCTTAAACCACCTGACAAAGTGTTAAAGCAATGGGACTCCCTAAATCTTTCTGCTACCATGTTGTGCTGCTGCCATGTTGTGTTGCTACCATGCTATGTTTTCATATGTTGCTGCCATGCTATGTTGTTGTCTTAGGTCTCTCTTTATGTAGTGTTGTGGTGTCTCTCTTATCGTGATGTGTATTTTGTCCTATGTTTTTATTTAAAAAAATATTTTTAATCCCAGCCACCGTCCCCCTTTTTTCTTTTGATAGGCCGTCATTTGAAATAAGAATTTGTTCTTAACTGACTCGACTAGTTAAAAAAATACCTAATAAAGGCCACAAACCCGGAGTGGACAGGGCAAACATCAGCTCTTATATTAAAACATTGTTAAACACATACTTTCTTGTGGCCATATCGTTGACCAGGGCCTGGAACACCGGGTGGGTGTTGGTCAGTCCGAATGGTATAACTAAGTACTCATAGTATCCACTAGCCGTGTTAAAGGCTGTTTTCTACTCAAAGAAGACCCCTGCGCCGGCCAATGGATGAATACTCCCTGCAGTGAGAGAGTTCTCAATGTACTCCATAGCCTTGGTCTCTGGACCCGACAGGGAGTAAAGTCGCCCGGGATAAGGTCAATGGCGCTGTCATAGTGTCGATGCGGAGGAAGAGACGTAGCGTGGGCCTTGTTGAAGAGTTCCCGGAGGTCCAGGTACTCCGCTGGAATGGCGGAGAGATCCGAGGCTTCTCTCAAGCCTACAGGTAGACATCCTGGGGCAGGCTGGTCCGACTTAAGACAATGAGCATGGCAGAACGGGCTCCAACCCACGATAGAACCAGTAGCCAGGTCAATCAGGGGATTGTGCTTCTGGAGCCATGAATATCCCAAAACCACGGGTACATGGGGAGATTCTATGAGCAGGAACTCTATGCACTGTGTGATTTCCTGATAGTCATATGTTGTTCAGAATCGTAGTGCGGGTGACTCTACCAATAGAGCGCCCATCCAGCCCTCTGACGTCCATGGGAATGGAGAGGGGTTGAGTGGAGATGCCCAGCTCCGACACCAAGGTAGCATCAATAAAGCTTTTATCGGCCCCAGAGTCAATGAGCACCTGGAGTGATTTTGCCCGGTCACCCCACAACAGGGTGGCATGGAGATGGGTGCGAGTAATGGGAGATTGGAAAATCCCCGTACGGCTCACCAGAGTACTCGTACTTACTGATGAGCCTGGTCTTTTTAATGGACAGGTGGAAATATAATGTCCTGTTGTCCCGCAATACAGACAGCTCCTGGTGTTCAGTCTGCATAAACGTTCATCTGGAGACAATCGAGCCCTTCCCAGTAGCCGCCCTCGGCGATTCCTGTGAGCACTCAGGTGACATTGGATTCTCTCGTAAATTACTTTGGGTGTTTCCAGGATTCCTCTGAGGCGAGGTGGGAATCGAGGGTGAGCGAGGGCGACAGGGAACAGATTCTCTCTCCCTCCTACGTTCTCGTAGCCGCCTATCAATCCAGATAGTCAAGGCTATGAGGGAGTCGAGGTCCATGGGCAGCTCCCGGGCTGTGAACTCATCTTTGATCACCTCCGATAATCCGTGAAGGAACATGTTGAATAATGCTTCCGGGTTCCAGGCCCTGTCAGCTGCCACTGTCAGCCGCCAACGAAACTCCACTGCGTAGTCTGCCACACTACGGGAGTCTTGATGTAGCTGGAGCAGTTTACAAGCACCCTCTCTCCCGGACAACGGAGAATCGTACACCTTCTGTACTTCCGCCACAAACTCCTCCAGACTGAGGCAGACGGCGGACTGTTGCTCCTACACCGCCCGTTGCCCAGTCCAGTGCCCTTCCGAACATCAGCGTTATGTGGAACCCTATCCTCGAGCTGTCCGAGAGGAACGACGAAGGCTGTAGCTCGAAGATGAGGGAGAACTGGGAGAGAAAGGCCCAGCAGGTTCCAGAATCTCCAGCGTAGCACTCCGGGGGAGGTAGGCGCGGTTCTCGGGACACTGTGGTACGCTAGGAAGAAGTGCCGCTGGTGGTGCGGTTGCTGAGAGTTTGGGGATTTACTGGTGTGGCTTGCTGCCTTGTAGGGAATCGGCGGAATTGCTCCAGCAATGTATCGAACGCAGGTCATGGCGTTCTGCCAGGGTATGGAGTCCCTCCATAAGGCATTGCAATAACTCCTCGTGTCTTCCAATGGTGGCTCCTTGCTGGGAGACAGCATTGTAGAGCTGGTCTGAGTCTGCTGGGTCAGTTATGGCCAGTTCGTACTATCACGACTCAGGATATGACCCAGATGCAGACACAGGAGGCGGAAAGTGCAGTTCTCAATCATTTATTTTAAAGGGCAGGTCGAGGACAGGCAGAGGTTCGTAATCAGGTTAGAGTCAGGCAGGTACAGGACGGCAGGCAGGCTCGGGATCAGGGCAGGCAGAATGGTCAGAACCGGGAAAACTAGGAAACAAACACTTCAGAAACGGGAAAACGGGAAAGCACGCTGGTAAAACCTGACAAGACAAGACGAACTGGCAACAGACAGAGAACACAGGTATAAATGCTCAGGGGAAGATGGGCGACACCTGGAGGGGGTTGGAGACAAGCACAAAGACAGGTAAAACCGATCAGGGTGTGACAAACAGCATTTTTGAGTGTTACTGACACCTTCTGACTGTCAGTAACACTCCCCCATGCCAGGGGGAATCAACTCCAAGACTTTCAATAACAACTCCTCCCTCCATCCCCTCCCTTCCTCTACTACAATCAGTATGCAATCTGCACACACACCAGGAGGCCAACATTTACCACCAGTTAGATCTCGCTATCCCCTCCTGCTGTGATTTTATTTTTCATTCAAACTGGAAAACGAGCCCCCGTCTACTTTGCATACAGCTTAACAACTCGGCTTTGTCTGCCAATTTCCTCTTTAATAGCTTCACAGAAACATAGAGATCATTCATTTCTTCCTAGAGAAGAAGGCTGGGTATTTACCTTGATGGTATAACAATGGCAGTTGGATTGATCGGCTGCTTGTTTGTATCATATCAGGTTTACTCAGGGCTGTGTAATACCTCTGGCCAGCCTCCCATTAGACTGATGTATGGTGGTAATGTGTTCCTCTCCTCTCCTTTCCTCTCATGCTCTCATCTCCTCTCCCATCTGCTGCTGTGTGAAACCTGTCACATTACTCCACAGGGGGAAGCATCAGCAGACAAATCTCTGAAACTTTCTCTAAATCATGATCCTCCTTATGCTCTGACTCTCTCATATGGCTCTATCTTGCTGGTTGGCAGTCCAGACGACATTAGAATGATAACGTGTTGATTAGTTATCTGAGATTCCATCCTGGCAGGCCCCAGGATTAGGACTCTCTTGCAGGGCAGGGTCAAGCTGCAGGGGTCAGCCTTAAGGTCAAGGATGAGCTCTAGGATGACTTCCGAGGAGAGTCAGATTCGCTTAGGTTTTACATTGGTTTTCATATGCTGTTTTTCTCCACACACTCTTACACTAATGATAATGTATCAAGGTTGATGAATGTCATAGCATGCATCCTTCACTACAAGAGAACAAGAGTGAATTAATTATTACATCTTTTTTTATTGGATCACAAAGGCAATACTATCAATAAAACACAATATAATTCCCCCCTTTTTGAACAACCCCACATTCCCCCCCAGTCACCCATCCCAAACATAACCCTGGTACCCCATCCCCAACCCCAGTCAACACATAATATTAAAAAACATACCAAAAAACGAAACAACAGACAAACACTACAATAAAATAAAAATGACATACAGTAAAATTGTTTACCCATATAACATCACCAAGAGATTATTGGGGCAGCTGCTTTCCAAATGTCTATAGTAGTATGTTTAGCTTTATTCATGCAGGCGGTGGATAACTCCAATATAACTACGTCCTGAAAGTATGCCAACCTTTTCCTTATATGAAGGTCATGAGGTGGCAACAAGCACTGAACACCGTGTGTTTTACTTCACTTTACACTGTTTCTCCTTCGGCTGCATACCTGAATCGTCATTAAGTGAAAGAGGAACTGGTTCAAAGGGTACAGTTTTATCAATCATGTCAGAGAGAATAGACAACACTTTCCAACAAAACTCATAAACCTCAGGACAGCCCCATATCATGTGTTTGTATGTGCCAACCAAGTGTATTGAGGGAACATAGGTCACAGTTTGGCCTTAGATCCCGTTTTGCATTAAAATCTTACGAGTGGTGTCCAGTACGACCTACGACAGAGCTTAGAATTAATTCACTGATGGTTTGGGGTTCTTTGATGAGTGAAATATATTCTCCCAGACATTTTCCCAATAAATAGCGTCATCATCTAGCAAAATCCTTTACATACACTTTAACCATTAAAAGATCTTTCTCCTTTAGTAATTGAAGATGAGAGCAAATAACTGATACAAAACCTCTGGAAGAGAATGTCAAAATTCACTGGGTACCTTTCCAAACGTGTACCCCATGGGACCCATAAGGGCACGAAGCGCTGACTGCAGTCTAAGATAAAGAAAGAGTGATGACCCTGGCAAATCAAAAAAGGAGAAATTCCTGAAAACTAAGGACACCCTCTGAGTTAAATATATACCCTACATCAGGGGTATCACACACGCGAGGGGGTCCAATCCGTAAAAAATATATTTTTAGGGGAGAAAACAAATTCAATACTTAAAATGACTGACACCAAATCGAAACTGTGTAGAAATGACAATGGACCTACGATCAATAGAGGACTATGTTTTTGATCATTTTAACGGCATTGAAAAATTAACAATTTTCAGTGCAGCCGTCAGTGCTTCGTTGGTTAATTAGCTGAATAATTATAGAGATAGCAGCTCCAGTTAACCTACACATTGCTCAACCCTCCTAAAATGATCTATTGTATTGGGACCATAATATAACATGCATTTCTTATTAGTTATACCAGAAAATAACAACTAGTATGTGACCTTCTCTAAAGACGACAGAAACACCATCAATCCAGAATCAATTGGAACCTTGTCAGTTTTCTTCATGCGTCGATTGAGCTCTTCTACTCAAAAGTTGATAGTCAACATGACACCTTTTCTTAATGAACTCATTTGTGACAATGAGCTGGAGGATCTACGATTGTCTCAAGGCACAGGAGCACAAGGCCCATAGCTGAAACCAGTATTGACAGAGGTTGCATTGACTGATTTAGGGAAATGAGCAATCTATGGTCATGAGGATGAACACTATGAAATGGATCCCTACTGCTTTACAAGGCTATAGTGTACATGAGTTAGTTTACATACAGTGTGTTTTATGGTCACTGTCTGTCTGTCTGTCTGTCTGTCTGTCTGTCTGTCTGTCTGTCTGTCTGTCTTCTCTGTCTGTCTGTCTGTCTGTCTGTCTGTCTGTAACATCAGAACATAAGGGTTTCTATGATCAATACTCTATTTCTGATCATAAAGATCATAAAGACCAGCTCTGCTTGGAATGCTAGTAGAAGGGATTTGGTTTGCTCCCACATACCATGTAGTAGTTTATACCCCTTTATCAATGTGATCTTGGTAAAGCGTGGATACTGTATATCTATAGACGTTGCCAGGATCACATTGATTATTAAGGAGTATAGCGGAAACCTACATCATCCAGTGGAGAAAACCAAATCCATTCTACTGATGTTGTGAGCATGTCAGTCAGTATCCCTGTCGGTGCTGTGTTCATGGACTATTGGCTGGGGTACCAGCTAGCTCTGGCCCTGGCTGATGACTAAATCCGTAGAGCAGACAGGCTGTGTCCAGTATGGAACAGAATTACAGACAGAGTGCTACGGCCCTTCCACATCACAAAGGGAAGCAGAGCGAGAGAGGAAGAGTGAGAGAGTGAGATGTTCTTCCCAGTGAAATTATCCCTACCTCCATTGACTTTTCAATCTTTGAAAAAACGTTTCCATATATGTGTCGCATCCTGATCTATGGCTCTGTGTCACAGATCTGATTTTAGCCCTGATATCCCTGACACATATTGATCTGAATGACAACATGGAATGTGAAGCGTCTTATCTGATGTCACCTCACATACAACTTAATAGCACGTGGAGTGGCCGATCTCATCTTAACTCCCAGTGACAGCTCTGGGATTTCTACGCATCATGGATTACAGCTCAAATTACCAATTTTGCTTTCCACAATGCTTAAAATATCATGCGTAAAAACCCGTTGAAGTGAAGCGGGGGGAAAAAGTGCCGTTGCCATAGAAATGTTCCCTTTGAGAAAGCAGAGGGAGTGAGAGAGAGAGGTGATCTAACATGACTATTTATGGCCTAGAACAAATGTAGAAAAACACAGCATGCACACAGACTCTGTGGCCGTGGCAAGTTAACAGAACCAATCCAGAATCACTGTTGTGCTAAAACAGAACAGCAGAGAACATCTGTGGTTGGTTTCTCTGCTTGGATGTGTGTTTGTGTGTGTGTGTGTTATTGTCTTGCCAGTGTGTGTGAGTGTCTCCCCTCATCCCCTCATACCACCCTGCATACCACTGCTGGCTTGCTTCTGAAGCTAAGCAGGGTTGGTCCTGGTCAGTCCCTGGATGGGAGACCAGATGCTGCTGGAAGTGGTGTTGGAGGGCCAGTAGGAGGCACTCTTTCCTCTGGTCTAAAAAATATCCCAATGCCCCAGGGCAGTGATTGGGGACACTGCCCTGTGTAGGGTGCCGTCTTTCGGATGGGACGTTAAACGGGTGTCCTGACTCTCTGAGGTCATTAAAGATCCCATGGCACTTATCGTAAGAGTAGGGGTGTTAACCCCGGTGTCCTGGCTAAATTCCCAATCTGGCCCTCAAACCATCATGGTCACCTAATAATCCCCAGTTTACAATTGGCTCATTCATCCCCCTCCTCTCCCCTGTAACTATTCCCCAGGTCGTTGCTGCAAATGAGAACGTGTTCTCAGTCAACTTACCTGGTAAAATAACGGTAAAAATAAAAAAATAAAAAAAATAATCATAATTATGTGTGTGTGTGTGCCACAGCTACCTGAATGAAATGGAGAGGATAGCCAAATCAGACTACATCCCCACACAGCAGGACGTGCTGCGGACCAGAGTCAAGACCACTGGCATCGTGGAGACACACTTCACCTTCAAAGACTTGCACTTCAAGTAAGGGCTCTCAGAACAAACTTGGCAACCTGACTAGTGTTTATTTGTATGGCTTTTGTGTATTGAGACAGGGGGAAACTGAGCATTACATTATTATTATTATAATATATATATATATGTTTTTACTCTTCACCCCTTTTTCTCCCCAATTTCGTGATATCCAATTGGTAGTTACATTCTTGTCCCATTGCTGCATTTCTCGCATGGACTCGGTAGAGGCGAAGGTCAAGAGCCATGCGTCCTCTGAAACACGACCCTGCCAAGCCATACTGCTCGCTTAACCCAGAAGCCAGCCGTACCAATGTGTCAGAGGAAACACCTTACAATTGGCAACCATGTCAGTGTGCATTGCGCCCAGCCTGCCACAGGAGTTGCTAGAGCGAGATGGGACAAGGACATCCCGGCCTGCCAAACCCTCCCCTAAACTCAGACGATTCTCGGCCAATTGTGTGCTGCCTCCGAGGCGCAGCCGGCTGCGACACAGCCCGGGATCGAACCCGGGTTTGTAGATACTCCACGAGCTCTGCGATGCAGTGCCTTAGACCGCTGCGCCACTCGGGAGGTCTAGCATTACATTATTACATTAATGTGAAAACCAAATGTATTCATTGCACAAATATTAACATACTAGCCCCTGGTCTATCTTTCTGGCCCCCCTTGTCTTTAAGTTTCTTTAGATGTGTGTTGCTTCCTTATCATGTGTAGTTCTGCCAATCACAACATTTTAAAATGTCTCCGTAACACCAGTCACTCGGGACTTGAAGCCAAAAGAGGGTAGAACACATTTCAAACGTTGCTTTTTAGATATGTCTAAAGTGTATGTGGTTGTGTGTGTACTACATGTATGAGTTGCAGCTGAATGAGTGTGTGACCTCTGGCTGACCAGGAAGTGTTGTGAGACCCCCTGTACCTTCCTGGCTCTGAACAGCCTGAGGGCGACGCAACACTTTTTATCAAGCTCTATTTGTATCACCATTCATTTGACTACAGAGTGAAATCTGAACTCATCTGTAATTTACACAAGGGTTGATAGCAGAGCAGAGATGCTACTGGAAAGCACTGGTACATGAACATAGAGAGAGCTGCTAGTTGGTCTAGTATGAGCTGCACGTCTTGGTGTCAAGGTTCAGAGATGACAGTAACCCAGGCACATCTCTTTAAGACATCTAATACTTCCATCAGACTTGTTACAGTTTGGTTGTCACTGTGCTGCTGACAACTGTAGCATCAACGAATATCATCATCACACCTGATAATATGGGAGATCCATTCAAGTTTCAGTGGCAAGGTTCACATGTGCTTTATAAACAGCCAGATAGACAATGAGAAACATGGTGATAATCAGGCCATTCCTGTCTGTCTGTGTAAGAGGTCTGACATGAGTCCACAGTGACCTGGTTCCAGCTAAACTCAGAGCACAGGGCTGGCTGACATTTGCCTTCTGTCACAGACATGATGTCAGGGATGAATAATACATGGGGACAATCGATAAGAAAAAAGACGCTTCTTTTTATCTCCATCCCGTTGACTGTAGCTATGGAAACTAATCTCCAGGAAAATACCAACAGAATGAATGGCATAAAAATGACAACGGCAACAGAAAAGGAAAAGAGATGTGGTACATTAGAGAAAATGAAAGAAGAAAGAATCCTTTTTTTTTTACTAGCTATGTCTGTTTGTTTTGTGTTGCTATCTCTGATTCCATATACAGATTACAATAATTTAAGCTCAGAGAACCCCATGCCTATCGATATATCAGTTTGGGTCGTTACAGGAACATGGCAGCCTAAGTGACAGCCGGTGAGAGCCAAGTAGAGGAGCTGAAGAAAGAGGTGATGGATCAGAGAATGGAGCTGAGCTTAAACACTGGACTGCATTTCTACAAGAAGAAAGTAGAAGAACTGGAGAGCAAGGATTCAGCCCAAACAGCAGAACTATTCACCATGGGCCTGATTCAGACTTATGAAATGTATGCCTTTCCTATGCACACCTTTCTACACACTTCTCAGTAGTTGGTATTCAGACTTACCTTATTGAGATGAGTAACAAGGTTTGTGGCTCCCTTGCGCACACTGAAGGCATTTAATTCAACCCCAGAAAACACACCCACTGAATCCACTGAACCTACTAATTTGATCAGGGAGTTGTTCAATTTTTCTGTTAATTTATCTAAAGCAATCCTTTTTAAATACTGTGTACCTTTGATTTGTATTTTATCAGCACAAGACTAGAATGTAGCAACCTGTCGGTTCCAAGTGGAACAACATCTAAAAAAAATTACTGATAAAAATAACACCAATCCCCATGCACTGTAATTTATAAATTGATAAAAGCTATGTAAATGAGTAATCCGTTTGGATAAGGGGTTTGTAAATATAGGCTAATTGATAATTGTTTACATATATTTTACCTAATGATCTCTGGAGACAAATGTGAAACCACTCATATTTCAGCAAAAGTAAAAGCTTGTCAACAAGACTGGTATTTCAGCCTCTTT
Source organism: Salvelinus fontinalis (assembly GCF_029448725.1). Taxonomy (NCBI): domain Eukaryota; kingdom Metazoa; phylum Chordata; class Actinopteri; order Salmoniformes; family Salmonidae; genus Salvelinus; species Salvelinus fontinalis. Next base: position 10,093,478 of record NC_074682.1, read on the forward strand.
TCCACAGTGAAGTATAAATGGCCTTTTTGGTTTTTCATAATTCTAATTGTACTGTAGGCCTCTGGCTTCATAATTTGCAGGGGCGAAATTTGGAGACTAAAGCCTATGGAAATCCATGCGCACTGACAGCGAAATTCTGTAATTTTCTGTTTTTTAAACAGCTAATTGACCAAGTCGGTTTAATTATTTGAATTCCATTTTGTTCTGTGAGCTCAATGTGCACATTGCACAGCTTCTGTAGAGATAAGAGTTGTAGTTTCCAACAGGCCAATATTCTACATAGTTAAGTGCAGAAAATGTGGTAATTAACTACAATCACCATAGTCCATTGCGCACCCACTTGTCCGGTCTGTGTGTTTCTTTTATGCGATTGTGGGGGGGATATAGAGAGCAGCTGTTGCTTCGCGTGTTATCTGTAAAATACATATTCTAAGTGATTGATAGGTGGTATTCAGCGGTCATAAAATTATGCCTTATTTACTTTGAAAAACTACAAAATAGTGATTTTGTCAGACCGCATAGGCAGCAGCTCTATAGAGAGTAGATGATGACTTGGAATAAAATAATAAAGTTGTCAAATAAAACAAATCTAATATACACAACAACTGAAATATTTTATTGGAATGTGAATAAATGATCGCTGCAAGCACTACCATCACCACTTTGTATTAACTTTGTTGTGAAGTTATCAGCAGTCACAGAGAGCCAGATCAATGTCTTGATTTTATGTTTCGCAGAGATCTTCTGTGTTTAAAGTGATGCGGTAGGGAAAAAATGCAACTAAGGATGCACTTAGCTGTTCTATGAGTGGTCTGAGGCAGTCGGTAAATAACAAGCGATTTCAAGTGCAACTTGAGTAACGATTTTTTTGAGGAACAGCTCGGCCTTAAGATGCTTTTGGTAAACCGGGCCCTGAACCATTCTCTCCATACATTCTAGTGAGTCTGTCTAGAAAATTCAGGTACACCAAATTTTAAGGGGTGGCTTTAGATAAATGAAAACCTCACAAGACAATCTGTTGGCCAGGAAGTGGGAGGGTTGTCAGCTGTTGAATTAAATATATTCAGTGCGAGCAAGGGAACCACTTCTGAATACCAACTACTGAGAAGTGCATAGGAAAGTTGTGCAAAAGAAAGGCGTACGTTTCCTAAGTCTGAATCGGGCCCATGGTGAATAGTTCTGCTGTTTGGGCTGTGTCTTTGCTCTTCAGTTTCTCTACTTTGTTCTCGTAGAAGTGCAGTTCACTCTTAGTCACACTCACTTCACTCTGATCCATTACCTCTTTCTTCAGCTCCTCTACTTGGCTGTCACTTTGGCTGCCATGTTCCTCAGCTCCACTCTCTGCTCTACCACCATGCCTCTCAGCAGTCTCAGCAGCCTTGTTCTCTCCCCATTCCTGTGACCCTGTTGAGTGATGTCATTCTCTCCAACCTCTCCACTCTCTCCCTGTGCCCATGCCCCAGAGAGGCAGAACAGCAACAACAGCAGCATTACAGTACAACCCATTCTTAAATGAATACCTCAAACTAATGAAGCATACTGGACTCAGTCCCTTTTATATACACACTGGTCTTTGTGGACCAGTACATGGGAAATGAACACTTGAAAAATGAAAATGTCAAGCTCATTGTCAAGGACTGTGGATGATAACATAATACAGGTACAGCGTATTCCATGCCAAGTCATTCACATGTTGATTGTTGACAGAGCCACGGGACAGTCAAACCTGTTACTTAGTTCTTAACTAGGTCATCTTCATCTTGTGTGGCTAAGCTTGTAAAAACCCATGTGTGCAGGTTGATGCTCTCTGTGATATAGTGGGTCATTAATGTGTGATAGAGAGGCTGTGTTGTTAGCGGGAATAACAGCTCGAGCATGTGTATAACCTCAGCGTCCCCTGATAACCAGTGTATTCACACCTGTGTGGCGTGTTCACCTGGTAGAGCCTCTGTTACAGTGTAATGTGTCTACAGTGTTTAGGCGTCAAGCGTCTGACCACTCAGAGTAAAATTCAAGCGTTTGCCCCTGTGCCTTTTAAATTACGATGAATGTAATTATATGGACAGGGGGGACCTGATTCTAGATCACAACTCCAATTGTGAGATGCTTGATACATATGGCCCCCGAGGGCTTCCTGTGTTGGCCCTGCGGTCTTTTATCACGGCCCAGCATCTCTAATGGATCTCTCGCTGTCTCTCTCCCGAGCAGCCTTTGTTCTCAGAACAACCTCATGAAATGTTAATGCATGGCCTGGGATGGAATGTCACCCTCACTTTCTCCCTCTCTTCCCCCCCCCCCCCCCATTCCCAATCCCTTTTTCTTCTCTACTTCTCTCCTCTATCAACTTCACCCCCTTTTTCTTTTTTTTCCAATCTACCTATTTTGGTGTTACAACCTTCATCTCCCCCCCCCCCCCCCCCCTCCCCCCCCTCTCTCCTGCAGGATGTTTGACGTGGGCGGCCAGCGCTCAGAGAGGAAGAAGTGGATCCATTGTTTTGAAGGAGTCACATCCATTATCTTCTGTGTTGCGCTGAGTGCTTATGACCTGGTGCTGGCTGAGGATGAGGAGATGGTGAGGAGGAAGAGTCACCTATCCTATCCTATTATATTTCTAGGATCCACACATTTTCAACTGGTCACATGTTACTGGTCATCATGTCATTATGATGTGGGTTACACAGAACATCCATATACTGTACATATTATAAAGCATATGTTACTAATCTACATAATATACTGTATGTGCACTGGAGTAGGCTATTTGATTAGATAGATTAGATTAGTTATTTTATAAGGGTATGAATGTAAATGGTGTCATTTATTGATTTTATAGGGGTGTAAATGTAATTAATAATCAAATCAAATATTATTTGTCACACGCTTCAAAGACAACAGGTGTAAATAGTGAAATGTTTACTTACGGGTCCATTTCCAACAATGCAGAGTTAAAGATAAGATTATATATATATATCTATATATATATATATATATATACACTACATGACCAAAAGTATGTGGACACCTGCTCGTTGAACGTCTCATTCCAAAATTATGGGCATTAACATGGAATTGGTCCCCCCCTTTGTTGCTATAACAGCCTCCACTCTTCTGGGAAGGCTTTCCACTAGATGTTGGAACATTGCTACGGGGACTTGCTTCCATTCAGACACAAGAGCATTAGTGAGGTCGTTGGGCGATTAGGCCTGGCTCGCAGTCGGCGTTCCAATTCATTTCGATGGGGTTGAGGTCAGGGCTCTGTGCAGGCCAGTCAAGTTTTCCCACACCGATCTCAACAAACCATTCTGTATGGACCTCACTTTGTGCATTGTCATGCTGAAACAGGAAAGGGCCTTCCCCAAACTGTTGTCACAAAGTTAGAAGCACAGCATCGTCTAGAATGTCCTTGTATGTTGAATGTAGCGCTAAGATTTCCCTTCACTGGAACTAAGGGGCCTAGCCCGAACCATGAAAAACAGCCCCAGACCATTATTCCTCCTCCACCAAACTTTGCAGTTGGCACTATGTATTCGGGCAGGTAGCGTTCTCCTGGCATCCGTAAAATCTAGATTAGTCCATTGGACTGCCAGATGGTGAAGTGTGATTGATCACTCCAGAGAACGTGTTTCCACTGCTCTAGAGTCCAATGGTGGCGAGCTTTAGACCACTCTAGCCAACGCTTGGCATTGTGAATGGTGATCTTAGGCTTGTGTGCGGCTGCTCGGCCATGGAATGGAAATGAATTTCATGAAGCTCCCGACAAACAGATCTTGTGCTGACATTACTTCCAGAGGCAGATTCGAACTCGATAGTGAATGTTGCATCCGAGGACAGCTGATATTTGCGCGCTGCGCGTTTCAGCACTTGGCGGTCCCGTTCTGTGAGATTGTGTGGCCTACCACTTCGCGGCTGAGCCGTTCGCGGCTGAGCACTTACAGTTGACCGGGGCAGCTCTAGCAGGGCAGAAATTTGACAAACTGACTTGTTGGAAAGGTGGTATCCTACGACGGTGCCACGTTGAAAGTCACTGAGCTCTTCAGTAAGGTCTTTCTACTGACAATGTTTGTCTATGGAGATTGCATGTAAGAGAGTTAGTGCAAAAAAGGGTAAATTCAGGTGGTCTGGGTATCCATTTGATTAACTACTTAGAAGTCTTGCTTAGGCTTGGGGGTAGAAGCTGTTCAGGGTCCTGTTATTTCCAGACTTGGCAAATTGGTACCGCTTGTCATGCGGTAGCAGAGAGAACAGTCTGTTGCTTAGGTGGCTGGAGTCTTTGATAATTATTTGGGACTTCCTCTGATACCACCTGGTATAGAAGTCCTGGATGGCAGGGAACTCAGCCCCAGTGATGTAGTGGGCCATATGCGCTAACCTCTGTAGCACCTTGCGATCAAAGCAGTTGGCATACCAGGCGGTGATGCAGCCAGTCAAGATGCTCTCGATGGTGCAGCTGTAGAACGTTTTGAGGATCTGAGGACCCATGACAAGTCTTTTCAAGCTCCTGAGTGGGAAGAGGCATGGTCGTGCCTTCTATACGACGGTGTGGTGTGTTTGGACCCTGATAGGTCTTTAGTGGTGTGGACACTGACGAACTTGAAGCTCTCAACCCGCTCCATTACAGCCCTGTCGATGTGAGTGGGGGGAGTGCTTGCCCCTCCGTTTCCTGTAGTCCATGATCAGCTCCGTTGTCTTACTGACGTTGAGGGAGAGGTTGTTGTCCTGGCACCACACTGATATACCGCTCACACAACATTTAGAGTACGTTTGGGCTGAGGACTTAATAACCTGAAGAGCAGTTAAAGCTGCTGAGATATCATCAAATTGCTGTGCAATGAGCCATTTGTTTCCCTCGCTGTGGTGTGAAGCACCCAATCAATACACCACTTAAGTCCAGGAAAAAATAAGATGGGAGGAGCCATCCTACTTCACAGACACTGCATTTTGTTAGAGTGTAACATCTTACGTTAATTCAATAGTCTTGTTAAGCAGTTATATCTCACTAATTCTTAAGACCAAATAGACCATTGCTATATTTCTATGGATGTTATGTAGACTTTCACCTGTTTTACTTCTTATCAGTCCTTTTTTCTATGGCACATTAATCCATTTTTAACAGTCTGCTTGAACAATATACTTCCTATAACCATCCCCCCAACACAAAGACACACTCTCAGCTTCTCTATCGCTACTACTGCAGTGAGAGAGGAGAAAGCATAGACACATTCACAAAATACATACTGTACCACTACCTATACAGCTAGATTTGAAATGTGAGGAGTTACTGCCCCCTGGTGGCAGATTTGAGGTTTTATCCTTGGATGCGATGGGACCCAGTATTTGTCTCTCTGTCTACCAGAACCGGATGCATGAGAGCATGAAGCTGTTTGACTCCATCTGCAACAACAAGTGGTTCACAGAGACCTCCATCATCCTCTTCCTCAACAAGAAGGATCTGTTTGAGGAGAAGATTACAGGCAGCCCCCTGGCTATCTGCTACCCCGAGTACACAGGTAGAGAATCCTACCAATGTGTCCCCCACTGGGCACAGACATCAATTCAACGTCTATTCCATGTTGGTTCAACGTCATTTCATTGAAATGATGTGGAAACAATGTTGATTCAACAAGTGTGTGCCCAGTGGGTCTGTCGCACTGCGACATACAGCGGATTGCACTGCGCTCTGACAGAGAAATCATATAGTTGTGATTGTTGAGGCTGTAGCTATTTCAGCAGCAGTAGTAGCTCTAGCAGAATATTGGGGGATATTGAGCATGCCAGTGATGGTTTCCAATAGATGTCAAGTTATAGTTCATCAATAGTGTTTTATCGTGGAATCAATCAGTAATGTCTGGCATCTCATCACATGCTATAATGCTTCATTTATGTTGACTATGTTCACCCCTTGCTACTCAGGAGCCAACAAATACGACGAGGCAGCGAGTTACATCCAGACTAAGTTTGAGGACCTGAACAAGAAGAAGGACACGAAGGAGATCTACACCCACTTCACCTGTGCCACCGACACCAAGAACGTCCAGTTTGTCTTTGACGCTGTCACCGACGTCATTATCAAGAACAACCTGAAGGACTGTGGTCTCTTCTAGAGGCAGGGCCAGGGGAGGCAGGCCCAGGGGAGGAGCTAAGGTGAGGGCAAAGATTAGGGGAAAACCAAACAGCAAATCCAATGCTGATGATATAGCCCATTATCTCTTTTGGGGACTAGATGACCATGTTAAAATGGACTAAATAGTCAGTATGGTGATAACTAGGGCCCTGTGTTTTGCGCAATCATGTGTCATAGCAAAATCTTATCCTGTATTTTAAGCCTTATCCGTACATTAGCATTACACCAACAATGGACGCAATTTTCTAAGGATGGTGCTGGACTGTTTGCTGAAAAATCTTTAAATAAAGGTTACAATCCAGGCATGTCACATGACTGCACAAAACACAGGCCCCAAGTCATAACTGAGAACATAGTTGAAGTCGGAAGTTTACATACACTTAGGTTGCAGTCATTAAAACTCGTTCTTCAACCGCTCCACAAATTTCTTGTTAACAAACTATAGTTTTGGCAAGTCGGTTAGGACATCTACTTTGTGCATGACACAAGTAATATTTCCAACAATATTTTACAAACAGATTATTTCACTTATAATTCACTGTATCACAATTCCAGTGGGTCAGAAGTTTACATACACTAAGTTGACTGTGCCTTTAAACAGCTTGGACAATTCCAGAAAATTATGTCATGGCTTTAGAAGTTTCTGATAGGCTAATTGACATAATTTGAGTCAATTGGAGGTGTACCTGTGAATGTATTTCAAGGCCGACCTTCAAACTCAGTGCCTCTTTGCTTGACATCATGGGAAAATCAAAAGAAATCAGCCAAGACCCAAAAAAGCCAGACTACGGTTTGCAACTGCACATGGGGACAAAGATTGTACTTTTTGGAGAAATGTTCTCTGGTCTGATGAAACAAAAATAGAACTGTTTGGCCATAATGACCATTGTTTTGTTTGGAGGAAAAAGGGGGATGCTTGCAAGCCGAAAAACACCATCCCAACCGTGAAGCCCGGGGGTGGCAGCATCATGTTGTGGGGGTGCTTTGCTGCAGGAGGGACTGGTGCACTTCACAAAATAGATGGCATCATGAGGCAGCAAAATTATGTGGAAATATTGAAGCAATATCTCAAGACATCAGTCAGGAAGTTAAAGCTTGGTAGCAAATGGGTCTTCCAAATGGACAATGACCCCAAGCATACTTCCAAAGTTGTGGCAAAATGGCTCAAAGGACAACAAAGTCAAGGTATTGGAGTGGCCATCACAAAGCCCTGACCTCAATCCTATAGAAAATGAGTGGACAGAACTAAAAAAGCGTGTGCGAGCAAGGAGGCCTACAAACCGGACTCAGTTACACCTGCTCTGTCAGGAGGAATGGGCCAAAATTCACCCAACTTATTGTGGGAAGCTTGTGGAAGGCTACCTGAAACGTTTGACCCAAGTTAAACAATTTAAAGGCAATGCTACCAAATATTAATTGAGTGTATGTAAACTTCTGACCCACTGGGAATGTAATGAAAGAAATAAAAGCTGAAATAAATCATTCTCTCTACTATTATTCTGACATTTCACATTCTTCAAATAAAGTGTTGATCCTAACTGACCTAAGACAGGGAATATTTACTAGGATTAAGGGTCAGGAATTGTGAAGAACTGAGTTTAAATGTATTTGGCTAAGGTGTATGTAAACTTCCGACTTCAACTGTACATGATGTATGATTTGTTTTTTGATGGTTAGATTGACTCTGCAGTACATCATAGATAGACCCCCTGCATGTCTTACATGTAAAAAGTTTCCCTTTCTCATACACAAACTTCACATCTCATATTTAATACACATTTGCTCAGCCATGTCTGGGCTAGCTGACTCTTTGCTCAGCCATGTCTGGGCTAGCTGACTCTTCATGTCTCTCTTCACCAGGAGTGCTTGTACATTGAGTCTGCTGCCTGGGGGATAGAGTGGACAGACACACCACCGTCACAGACAGACTGTACCGGCCCTGACAACTTCTGCTTTTCTATATGGAAACAAACATAACAAACTGAGAAGTTGGGAGAAAAAGCCTTGCAGATTTATTCCAATGATCACTTATTCTCAACTGTCATGTCCTCCTCTCCCTCTTGTGTATGTTTGTTTATTTTCGTTGTGTGTTAGATATTTAATTTGATAGGGGGTCTCTTTTTTTCTGCCAAATCTGAATTTGATCTCAGATGTATTCTTTTTTTGCTTCTTTCTTTGTTGTTTTATAAGTATTATCCGATGTTAGAAAAATAGAGAAAACAACTTTGACATACTTTACATTCACTTTACTTTAACAGATGTCGGCATTTTATGACACTTTCAATTGCATAAAGCTTTTTTTTAAGGGAAACAAGTATGGAGAGAGAACATGAATTGAGAGGAACACGTTTTTGCTAATATTTACATAACATACCAACGCTGTATGCTGTATCATATCACTTATCATTACACATGACTGTCCGTAGATGATCATAGCTGTACTTCTTTAATCGTCACAATGTAACATTCCTTCGAAAATAATTACAAAAAAATAAAGAAAAAAGTATCAATTTTAAGAATAAAACCTGCAAGATTTTTTGAAACAATATTGAATACGTATGTTCCTAACATTAGCATATTTCGTTTTCATCCCATGTCTTTTGCAGTATGTTTGTGCCTTGATGTATGTTTACACCTGTGACATCTAGAGACTTGCTTTCTTCATAGTGTGAATTAGGGCTATTTCTACTCCCATACTATTCACACGACTGATAAAGAGGTAACATAATATATCACAATGATGAGAAAGAAATGAACAATGATAGTGTTTTGGCAAATATTTAAAATGCTTTAAAAATCCTAGTATTGTTTCATTTAAATAAAGTTTGGATCACCTCACTTACCATTCTCCTGGTGTGTCTCTAGAATAATTTGACCTATCTACAGATTCCACTGTAAGAATGCCCTTTTGAACATGGCATAGCAATGCTAATCACATTTAATTAGGGTCTGAAAGGTAAGTAGAACATCCCCATAAGGTAAACATGGCACATCCAACCTAATGTACACAAATGTAAATGACAATGTATCAACATTGCCAACAATGCTTCATCTCTCCAATTACATGGAGTATTCATATACATGAGGAACAGACAATGGAGGGTGATGGGGGGGCTTGTACATTCAAGTGTCCAGCTATGTAAATGATCTGCCTAAGGCTATACAGACTGTGATGTGCAGTCTTGCTCATTCCAATAAATTGATTAGGGACAATGTAACAGTCCAGCTGCAGTATTTGCACTGTAAAACGTCCATTAAGTAAAGAATGCAGCGAATGGTGTAGGCATTGGGACAACAATGGACTCCCAACAGCCCAGAGTACCAGGTGCTCAGGTAAATCAGGGAGTAAAATAGGATGGGGGTAGTTTGAGTGTTCAAGCTGTGTGCCGTTCCATGGTTCCAGAACAATCCGTCAGGTGGTGCTACACGCCTCCATGTGCATCAAATCAAATGTAGCCTAACTGCATCCACACGAGAAGAGCCCTTTATTCACTGTGTTGGAAATTAAGGTTTCTCTTATTATTTCTCTATAGTGAAATGCAACTGATTACATAAACTAGGTAGGTCTATACCTTTTTCAACAAAGCATCATGCGCGTTTTGCGGCAACTTTGAACTAAACGTTGCACATAGGTGAAGAAGCCTAAATCCAAAACCGTCTGTTGGCCTACGTAGGCTAACAGCCCATGATAATAGAGAAAACATCAAACAATATAGTTAGGTAATATAGTTCGGTAAACTGTGATAGTTAGTCTATGTTGTAGGCTAAACCTTGTCCCTAATTGTGTCTTTCGGTTGCAGTGCGCCTGAGTGTGCTGAAGTGTGCCAGGCTCAGAAAGAAGATTGATGGGCTATGTGTCTCTTTGCCCAGTCTGAGACAAATAATAAAAAAACATCGTCTCGTCCATGATTGACACATGACTGAAATCCCACCAGTGTAGTCCTGGCAATTGTTCTAATTCCGCGCATAATACAGCAGAACTTCTCAGGTGAGGGAGATGTTTTGACGCGGTGTTTAGGTGTTGGGTCGTATTTCAGGCGCGTTGCTATTGGCGCATTCTGTGATGCGCGCCGTTGACTGGCTGCGTGGAAAGAGACTGCGTTCACAAAGTACACAGCCGGCCCTACAACCACATGCACTCTTCTGTCTGAGGGGCGTTGAGTGGACATCGAACCTACTGAGAAAGTTGCAACCGCTTTGGATTAATTGTTCTATCAGAGGAGTCAATTATTCACCGATGTAAGTAGCCTGATTTAGAGAAATGCATCCTATAGGCTAGGCAACTTTTGAGCTAGAGAACATCATTTTGTATGCTGAATAATTCTTGTCTTTTTGCAGGATAAAGTAATCCATTTGGAATTCATAAAATCAGACACGACAAGAGCAATGGTACGTTTCTTTTGTAACATTTCCAGATTGTTATTTGTAGATGATTGTATGTGTTATTTTGTGTGAAGTGCCTATACATTTCTTCCTACCAGTTGTACAGAACAGTTGGGGAGGTTTTTATAGTGAGCGGCTGAATGTTGTGGTAAATTAAACCAAATGGTCAGCGCTTATAACTTTACGACCCTCCCGTGACAGTTAGACAATAGAGAGCAGCTGAGAATAATTGTAGGGTATAGACTACAATTTGTTGGAAAGATTACAAACTCTTGTAATTATTCAATTTGAACTTTATTAAGGCCTAAATCCATTTTCTTAACAAACTTTTCTTGAGAAATACTGTCTTGTTTATTGCTTACTTTTTCCATAGGCGACTTAGTGATTTCTGGCAGATGCAGTTGCAAATGTCTGGAAATAAGAATATATTTTAGCTGGTTAATTACAATAGACATATTCATTGGTGCGTTATATATGTGTTATTGATGATTAATCAAGGATCAATAATGTCATAGACATGTCATTATCATTTCTGTACATGCCTCCCTCCATCATATGTGTGGAGTCCTTCCTTCTGAGTCTTTCCTTGTAGCACAGATATGGCCTTTTTAAATGTTTTTTTATTTCACCTTTCTTTAACCAAGTAGGCTAGTTGAGAACAAGCTCTCATTTGCAATGCGACCTGGCCTAGATAAAGCAAAGCAGTTCGACACATACAACAACACAGAGTTACACATGGAATAAACAAACAAACATACAGTCAATAATACAGTAGAAAAAGTCTATATACAGTGTGTGCAAATGAGGTAAGATAAGGGAGGTATGGCAATAAATAGGCCATGGTGGCGAAGTAATTACAATATAGCAATTAAACACTGGAGTGATAGATGTGCAAAATATTAATTTGCAAGTAGAGATACTGGGGTGCAAAGGAGCAAGATAAATAAATAAATACAGTGTGGGGATGAGGTAGTTGGGTGGGCTATTTACAGATGGGCTATGTACAGGTGCAGTGATCTGTGAGCTGCTCTGACAGCTGGTGCTTAAAGTTAGTGAGGGAGATATGAGTCTCTAGCTTCAGTGATTTTTGCAGTTCGTTCCAGTCATTGGCAGCAGAGAACTGGAAGGAAAGGCGGCCAACGGAGGAATTTACTTTGGGGGTGACCAGAGAAATATACCTGCTGGAGCGCGTGCTACGGGGGGTGCTGCTATGGTGACCAGTGAGCTGAGATAAGGCGGGGCTTTACCTAGCAGAAACTTGTAGATGACCTGGAGCCAGTGGGTTTGGCGATGAGTATGAAGCGAGGGCCAGCCAACGAGAGCGTACAGGTTGCGGTGGTGGGTAGTATATGGGGCTTGGTGACAAAACGGATGGTACTGTGATAGACTGCATCCAGTTTGTTGAGTAGAGTGTTGGAGGCTATTTTGTAAATGACATCACCGAAGTCAAGGATCGGTAGGATGGTCAGTTTTACGAGAGTATGTTTGGCAGCATGAGTGAAGGATGCTTTGTTTGCGAAATAGGAAGTCGATTCTAGATTTAGTTTTGGATTGGAGATGCTTAATGTGAGTCTGGAAGGAGAGTTTACAGTAACCAGACACCTAGGTACCTAGTTGTCCACATATTCTAAATCAGAGCCGTCCAGAGTAGTGATGCTGAACGGGCAGGCAGGTGCGGGCAGCGATCGGTTGAAGAGCATGCATTTAGTTTTACTTGCAATTAAGAGCAGTTGGAGGCCATGGAAGAAGAGTTGTATGGCATTGAAGCTCGTCTGGAGGTTAGTTAACACAGTGTCCAAAGAAGGGCCAGAAGTATACAGAATGGTGTCGTCTGCGTAGAGGTGGATCAGAGAATCACCAGCAGCAAGAGCGACATCATTGATGTATACAGAGAAGAGAGTCGGCCCGAGTATTGAACCCTGTGGCACCCCCATAGAGACTGCCAGAGGTCCAGACAACAGGCACTCCGATTTGGCCTTGGAGCATTATCTCTTACCTTAACCAATGACTAACTGGTGCTCTCTACCGGCGTTTAATTACACCACAGTAATGGAAAACTGCTTTTCGACTATAAACACGTGTGTTACACTATACACTCTAATGTTATGCTAGGGAAATTGGGTTTCCATGTCTAGGGCTGACAGTGGGGACTTGTGAAGAGCAGAATCAACAACCTCTGCATCATCAAAACAGTTGCTTTGTGAGAAGGTGTTGAAGTTCATAGTGAACCATTGTTAGGTAAATGAAAGCTTCAAAGTACCGGTGGCCTGGCTTTGGTCCCAAGTTAGAGCGGGTCCACCAGAGCCATGAGACACGTGTAGATGGAAACAGAAAAGTCTGAGCCTTTTGGGTAAAAAAACTAGGTAAATCCTGTATGGAAATGTGCAACATATTTATGTGCCTCTTTCAGATCCTCTCCGAGATTCGATTTAGGGCACAATTTCTATCACCCGAGCCTTTCGGGGGATTCCATTGAGCTGGATGAGTCAGACCTCCACACTACTGTGAAGGACAATGCACATGGTAGACCTTTCAGTGTTTAATGCGCCTCCAAGGACCTGTCTCACTCTGTCAAACAGAGCTCTCTTCTACAGCCAAATGGTTAAGTTCCCACAGCTGTGATAACATCAGGGCATCGTCTCTGCTGATTTGGTCTCCTCACTGTGCCTCCAAACAGCACTCTGGCCTAAGGATGAGGGTTGGGAGGTAGAAAACACAAGCATGCTACACAAGCATGCTACAAAACATGGAAAAACCTTGGAGGATTATTACAACTGAAAGTTTAACAAATGACATCATTCTAAAGCTGTTGTTTTTGGTGATTTGTAGTACAGGGGGAAATGTTTTTTAAACAAGAAATGCCCTGTGCATACAGTAGCCTGTGTTCTGTTCGCTACAACACCCGAGTGAATGGGATTGATCTTGAAGTGTTGCCTTGTCACCTTTTAACCTTGATGTGATAAGATGGATTCAGTGGTGGTTCCCAGACCATCTGGTTGTTAAGACATCCTGAGAATATTGTTGTAATGTAACTGAATGCTATGGGAATTTGTGTCATTCAGACTGTGCCATTCAGACTTCTATATTTCAGATGATTTGGTGATGCCTTTGATGTGATTCATACATGGGGTTTCTCACTCCCATTGTGTAATTCCAGAACGGTGATGTCATTTCCTGCGGGACAATATGGGGTAATCCCGAAGGGATCCTGTGATTCTTGTGTGTAGTAAAGGATGTGTAATACTGAGCGCCTCTAAAATGTATCCGTCTCTAGTTTGTCCAACCGAAAGAGGCAGCGAGTGTTTCCCTGTACATCCTGTTCCCACAAGCCATATTCTAATAAACTCAGAGCATCCCGCTGAGAAGCTTCTCCATAAAGCTGCTCTGAGGTTTGGGTGGAATGTCTGACTTGATATGTGGTGGTGGTACGGATGCAGAGTGTGATCTCAGCTGATTAGAATCTTGGTGCAGTGCTGGGTAGAAGCACGGGAAACTACTTAAGCTTTTGGACCAGTATGGCATAGTTCTAATAAGAACTTGGACCGGGGGTGGACTAACCTTGCCATTCAGTTAAAGTGAACTGTAAATTTGTTTCTGTAAAAGTGCTCTGTTACACATTTTGTTCTGAAATGTTCTTAAACCATGTATAGAGGAGTCAGTGTTCAGTCTGTCAGTAACCAACCTGTTATATCTCTCTCCCTGTCTTTCTAGCTGTGTCTGCGGGACTCTGGAGACTGTCTGGTGGACCAGATGCAGTACATGATGAGGTCCTTGCAGGATCTGAAACACATGAAAAGGCCGCTCAGCGAGCCCTCCGGCCGTTCCTACGCCATGGCGCGCGTTTGCCAGCAGGGAACGCAGCAGCGGGAGCGCCTGACATGCCTCCGTAGACCCATCTCTGAGGCCAGCGAGGCCAGCACCTATGACTCAGCTTGCTGCCTGGCCAGCCCCGTGGAGGAGGAAGAAGAGGTGGAGGAGGAAGTGCAGGAGCGGCTAATGCAGAGCTCCCCTAGCAGTGAGAAGAGTCTGGAGTTTGACTCAGGCTACTCAGAGGCGTCCTGGCACGATGAGGGCGTGGTGCTCAGGAGGACCAGGAACGTACGGGTGTCTAATTCTGCCTGTCTCCGAACCAACCGGGGAGTGGGCTCTGCCGACCGGATCCGGCCCAAGTCCACGTCGGACGCTTGTCTGGAGCGCTGGACGTCATTTGAGGCAAGCAGCGACCCAGAGGACTGGACCACGTCACTGCTGAGCCGCAGCAGGAACAGACAGCCCTTGGTGCTGGGGGACAACAGCTTCGCTGACCTCATTAAGAACTGGATGGATCTGCCAGAGTGTCCTGAGCCAGCAGAACTCAAGCCCCACGCAGGCCGGCGCCTGGCCAAGGACCTCCTGGTCAACATGAGGAGGAAGCTGGCGGGGATGTCAAAAAGCGTGGAGATGAGGGCCAGACCAGCAGACTCCACCAGGGTCAGTAGGGCCGCGGCGGCCCCCAAACGCATGTCCTGCCCCGTGGGCTTCCAGCCACGCAAACCCTTCTTTCACCAATCCCACACAGGCCTGCATGAACTGAGGACGGACTTGTACCAGTTCAACGCTCTCATGAAGTCAGGCAGCCGACAACCTATCATATGTAATGACATTATCGGGTACATCTGATCTGAGTGATGTTACAGCTACGGACTCTTACCACAGATTAATGTTATTTTATTTTTTATATGCGCTTTATGTGGAAATAATGTTGAAATTGTTACAATAATAAAGTTTTTGTATTGAAAAGGGAAAAAGTGTTGACTGCAATAATTATTAACTTACACGTTTTATTCTTAAATGACTAATGAAATAATTATGCATGCTTAGGTTTAGGTTCAGCTCTAAAAAAAGGTAGTGACATTCTCGATTACATCTTGGTATAAGCACTCTAGCACATTCTTTAAATCACCTGGCAACTGACCAACATGATGGCAGTCAGAAATCTTGCCTTTGAATACCTGCTTATTTGAATACAAATAGCAGGATGGGTGTTACTGTATTGTGTTTCTACTACTGTCAGATGGGAAGTTGAAAATTATATTTCCAGTTGTGGGTTGTTAAGCCCCGTTTATACCTGGTGCTAACACGCTCCCTTTGTCCTGATATTGTCCACATTCTGATTGTGCCCACATTTTTAGACAGATGTAGGCGATTAAAATACACATAGTGATCTGATCTTCCTGACCACCTCTGGAGGTAGTCAGGCACACATTGTCTCTGGATATCAATTACGCGAAAACAGATCTGGATCACAAATCACGAAACTTCCATGTTAGCGCAAGGTGTAATGAAGGCTTAGATGTGTCATGTGATGCTTAGATCTAAAGGGAGTAGCCCTGTAAATGTGCAGCCTTCTAAAGACAAGTTGTCAAAACAGTCATATACATGTGCAGTGTTTAATGTAGCCACACACTTAGGGTTATTCAATCTGTATCGCTGAGGCACGCTAGAAATGTAAAGGTCATTTCCTATTAAACCGACATCTGCAGTGTTTACCGTGAATGCAATCTCCTCTAATGCGTGGACAATCGCCTTTACATTTAAATCACTCTGTATCGCAGAATTTCCGCAATACGGATTGAATGGAGCCCTTGAATAGCTTAAAAAGATTTGATTACATTTACAACATGAACACATCAATTCATTTATTGGAATCTAGAAACAAAAGGAAAGAAGCAGAGAAGCACGTTTTCTTTCTCAATCAGTCACCTAATGAACAAAATCTAATCAAATCCCTAAACATAGGCCTATGTAGCAAAGTAGTGCATTTCAGAATAGACCTACAGATCTATCCTTCTATCCATCTAGGGGCTTAATTTGAAAGAGATTACTCCATGTGCACGTGAGACCTAGTGCTGGGTAGGTCTCCACAGAGAGAGACTGATATTAGATCCCGGAGGGTACGAGACCAGGAATACGATGTTTACCTCTGAGGACAGAGAGGAAGGCCTGCTCACAGCCTCCTGCCACATTGGTTGATGAGCTCATGGCCTGGGTCCCCCTGGGGTTTCTCTCTGTGTGTGTGTGTGTGTGTGTGTGTGTGTGTGTGTGTGTGTGTGTGTGTGTGTGTGTGTGTGTGTGTGTGTGTGTGTGTGTGTGTGTGTGTGTGTGTGTGTGTGTGTGTGTGTGTGTGTGTGTGTGTGGAGGGGGGGTTGGTTGTTGGACTGGGCAGCTGTGTCCAGATGGTGACAGATTCAGTGAGCCTCTACTCACCCGACCCTCAATATTCCAGCACAAAGCTGACCAGGGGGCCGAGGCTCTGACTAGTCCGGGGAACCAGTCCAGCAGACCCCAGCCCAACCCAGCAGGCCTGGGCCAACTCATCTAATCCATATGCCCTGGCATATCCTCACAGCACAACTTCCCAAACACAGTCAAGACCTGCACGCAAATCTGATGATGTTTGCAAACATTGCCTCAGCATCTGTCACTTGGCATTACCCAAGGCCCAAGTTGATAAGAACAGATAATGAAGTAATCAAGGCTTGCCAGGCAGAGGCCAGAAGGAGATGCGTCTCTCTAAATCACGGTCTAGCGGAGAGATCCCCTACAACCGCTTCAATCACTCCTCTGCAAGGGGACTGGGTTTAGTTTTGGACAGTTTAGGGAAGTAATGTGTTACTTCATCTCTCCGTGCTTCTCTATTTCCAAATGTTCTATGTGGGTCAATTTCAATGCGTTAAGACTCACACTGGTCAAATCAAATCAAAGTTTATTGGTCGCGTACACAGTTCAGCAGGTGTTATAGCGGGTGCAGCCAAATGCTTATGTTACTAGATCCTAACAATGCAGTAAAAGATCATTATTTTAATTTTTTTTACAAGAAATCAAGTATGGCGGGATGAATTTGATTAACAACCCAAATAGCACTTTAGCAGTAATCAAATGCAATCTATACGTATGTACACTGGGAGAATTTACAGAACATCAGCTGGGAATGATATGTATGGATGATTTGAAAACCCATAGTCAATCGATCAATAATAAAATAATTATTTTAGCAAAAATGTTTATCTTTAATTTAAAATCTGTAGAAGCTATGAGAATAGAAAGGTTCAGTACTTTTGTAAAGCATCACAGTACAGTTGAAAAATATATGGCAAATAGAAATCCAAAATGGATGGTGTTAAGAGATAGATGGGAGGGGTTGAATGGAGCTGAAGGGTGGGACTAATAACAACAAGATAACAAATGTAAAACATTTATAACAAATGGTAAATGGATATAGGTTCAGAAATGTTGTCAAATAGCACAGTTACAAATATAAATCAGACATAGAGGAAGGCCAGGACAAAAAACAAACAAAATATAACTAATGTGAAATAGATTGTGTCTGTAAAATGTGTATAGTATGTATAAACTGAAGGTAGAAGCCTAAGTGTTATTGTTTATTAGTTTACTCCAATTGGGGGAGGGGTGGTAGGGTTGTGGGGGAAAATAAAGGTATATTCGGGGAAAAAAAGTGTGTATATGTTGAAGTTGAAGTCGGAAGTTTACATACAGTTAGGTTGGAGTCATTAAAACTCGTTGATCAACCACTCCACAAATGTCTTGTTAACAAGTTATAGTTGACCATCGTTATGTTTGGAGGAAAACGGGGGAGGCTTGCAAACTGAAGAACACCATCCCAACCATGAAGCACGGGGGTGTCAGCATCATGTTGTGGCGGTGCTTTGCTGCAGGAGGGACTGCTGCACTTCACAAAATAGATGGCATCATGAGGATGCAAAATTATGTGGATATATTGAAGCAACATCTCAAGACATCAGTCAGGAAGTTAAAGCTTGGTCACAAATGGGTCTTCCAAATGGACAATGACCCCAAGCATGCTTCCAAAGTTGTGGCAAAATGGCTTAAGGACAACAAAGTCAAGGTATTGGAGTGACCATCACAAAGCCCTGACCTCAATCCTACAGAAAATGTGTGGGCAGAACTTAAAAAGCGTGTGCGAGCAAGGAGGCCTACAAATCTGACTCAGTTACATCAGCTCTGTCAGGCGGAATGGGCCAAAATTCACCCAACTTACTGTGGGAAGCTTGTGGAAGGCTACCCGAAACGTTTGACCCAAGTTAAACAATTTAAAGGCAATGGTACCAAATACTAATTGAGTGTATGTAAACTTCTGACCCACTGGGAATGTGATGAAAGAAATAAAAGCTGAAATAAATAATTCTCTCTACGATTATTCTGACATTTCACATTCTTCAAATAAAGTGGTGATCCTAACTGACCTAAGACAGGGAATTTTTACTCGGATTAAATGTCAGGAATTGTGAAAAACTGAGTTTAAATGTATTTGGCTAAGGTGTATGTGAATTTCCGACTTCAACTGTATGTATATGGGTATGTGTATGTATGTATATAGATACATATATTTACCCCAAAAATATACGGGGGATTGGAAATGATGCAGACAATTACATTGATGGAAGCAACAATCTATCCGCAATATTAAAGCTGATCCACCCCCCAGAAAAAATATATAAAAGATAAGTAAAATAAGAATGATATGTACGTACAGCAGCAGATATATTGGAGTAAGCCATGTCAAGAATGCAGTGTATGAATCACCTGGGACTACAGGAGGGGCTGAGCACACACCTCTGGGGTGTTGAGGATCAGCGTGGCAGAGGTGTTGTTGCACCATCTGGCGTCGGCCCGTCAGGAAATCTAGGATCTCGTTGCACAGGGAGGAGTTCAGACCCAAAGCCCAGGGCTTAATGACGAGTTTGGCGGGCACTATGGTATTAAAAGCTAAACTGTAGTCGATAAACAGAATTCTTACATAGGTATTCCTCTTGCCCAGGTGGGATAGGGAAGTGTGCAGTGCAATGGCGATCACGTTGTCTGTGTATCTGTTGGGGTGGTATGCAAATTGTAGTGGATCAAGGGTGTCTGGTATGTTGGCGGTGATATAGTCCTTGACTTTAAAAGCACTTCACGATGATGGGGCGATAATCTTTTAGTTCAGTTTCCTTGGCTTACTTGGATACAGGAACAATGGTGGCCAACTGGTCTGTGCATCCTCTGAGGACACGGCTTGGTATGCCGTCTGGGCTGGCAGCCTTGTGAGGGTTAACATGCTTGAAGATCCTACTCACATCGGCTACAGAGAACGGGAGCCTGCGGTCCTCGTGAGCGGTGGGGGCCCACGCCAGTGGCTCTGTGTTGTTTTCCTCAAAGCAGGCGAATAAGGTGTTTAGCTTTTCTGGCATTGAGGCATCTGTGTCCGCGACGTGGCTGGTTTTACCTTTATAATCCGTGATTGTCTGAAGTCCCTACCACATGTGTTTTATATCTGATCCATTGAATTGCGACTCCATTTGTCCCTGTGCAGTTTTTATGCCTCTTTGATTGTTTCGTGGAGGTCATAGGTGGTCTGTTTCTAATTGTCCAGGTTTCCAGACACTTTACCGGGGTTAAATGCGGTGGTTCGGCGGGCGAAGAAGGGCTTTGTATTAATATTGGAATGGAGAATAACAATGGTCTAAAGTATTTCTCCTGCGAGTGAGGCAAGAGATGTGTTGGTGGAATATTGGGAGAATCTTCCTTGGATTTCTTTTGTTAGGAATGCGGCCTCGGGATATGATGTTTCCAGAGATTTTGAAATAAAATGCAAATTTTTCCACAATGCACAAACAATAATTAATAATTAATAAACTGGATTCCATAATCAATCAAATGCATTTATAAAGCCCTTTTTACATCAGAAGATGTACCGTACAGAAACCAAACCTAAAACCCTAAGAGCAAGCAGATGTATGGGGGCTAGGAAGCGCAGGGGCTAGGAAAAAGCACGGGGGCTAGGAAAAACTCCCAAGAAAGGCAGGAACCTAGGAAGAAACCTAGAGAGGAACCATGCTCTGAGGGGTGGCCAGTGCTATTCTGGCTGTGGAGATTATAAGAGTACATGGATATTAAGGCCAGATTGTTCTTCAAGATGTTCAAACATTCATAGTAATCACAGTGGTTGTAGAGGGTGCAACAGGTCAGCACCTCAGGAGTAAATGTCAGTTGGCTTTTCATAGCCGAGCATTCAGAGGTCGATATATCAAGTGCAGTACAGAGGGAGAGAAAGCGAGGGAGAGTCAAAAACAGCAGGTCCCGGATAAGGTAGCACGTCTGGTGAAAAAGTCAGTGTTCTATAGCAGGCAGAACAGTTGAAACTGGAGCAGCAGCATGACCAAGTGGACTGGGGACAGCCAGGAGTCATCAGGCCAGGTAGTTCTGAGGCATGGTCCTAGGGCTCAGGTCCTCCGGGATGGGAGGGAGAGAGGGAGAGAGAGAAAAATAATTGGAGGGAGTAAATGACACCCGATATAACAGTGAACATTCTAGTGAACATTCTAGCAGAAGTATTTAGCACTAACTGAAGTTTATTTAGTGCTTGTCAGATCAAACAGTAGATCTGTTTGTTTCTTGGGACCTAGAACTAGCATCTCTGTTTTGTCTGAGTTTAAAAGTAAAACATTTACCGCCATTCACTTCCTTATGTCTGAAAAACAGGCTTCCAGAGTAGGCCATTTTGGGGCTTAAACATGTTTCATCGAAATGTACTGCTGTGTGTCGTTCGCATAGCAGTGAAAGTTGACATTGTGTTTCCGAATGACATCACCAAGCAGTAGACTATATTGTGAAAATAATAGCGGTCCTAAAATGGAACCTTTAGGTACACCGAAACTTACAATTGATTTGTCAGTGGACAAACCATCCACAGAGACAAACTGATATCTTTCCAACAGATAAGATCTAAACCAGGCCAGAACTTGTCCATGTAGACCAATAGGGTTTCCAATCTCTCCAAAAGAATGTGATGATCGATGGCATCAAAAGCAGCACTAAAGGTCTAGGAGCACGAGGACAGATGCAGCACTAAGGTCTAGGAGCACGAGGACAGATGCAAAGCCTTGGTCTGACACCATTAAAAGGTAATTTACCACCTTCACGAGTGCAGTCTCAGTACTAAGATGGGGTCTAAAACCAGACTGAAGCATTTCGGATACAATATTTCTCATCAGAAAGGTAGTGAGTTGCTGTGCAACAGCTTTTTCTAAAATGTTTGAGAGGAATAGGAGATTTGATATAGTCCGATAGTTTTTAAAAACATTTTCCAGGTCAAGGTTTAGCTTTTTCAAGAGAGGGTTTATTACTGCCACTTTTAGTGAGTTTGGTACACATCCGGAGGATAGTGAGCCATTTATTGTGTTCAACATAGGAGGACCAAGCATGTGAAGTAGATCCTTCAGTAATTTAGTTGGAATAGGGTCCAGTATGCAGCTGGAAGGTTTAGAGGCCATTACTATTTGTGAATGTGTCATGAGATCCTCACTCTGCTATTGCATGTGGAAACTAACATTGCAGTGCATGGCTAATGGGACATGGCTGGAGGCTGGGGGGCTGAACTGGT
Source organism: Salvelinus fontinalis (assembly GCF_029448725.1). Taxonomy (NCBI): domain Eukaryota; kingdom Metazoa; phylum Chordata; class Actinopteri; order Salmoniformes; family Salmonidae; genus Salvelinus; species Salvelinus fontinalis. The sequence continues at coordinate 10,115,422 of NC_074682.1, forward strand.
TATGTATGAGGGGACAGACAGGACAAGGGTGTGAGGTGTGGAGATCATTAGTCACCTGCTCTGTGCTCCATTTCCTTCAGAGACCCTGTATTTTACATGGTGATGGATGCTGATGGGCAGATAAAGCACGGGTTGATCTCTGTGAATCACAAAGACAGGCTGGCGGGAACCAGGGTGGTACCCAACACACAACAGGTCATTACAGAGGTCAATAATTCAATAAAATAAAATAATAGGCCATTCTTTCTGCTTATTTAAATAACAGGAGTATGATAATATAAGTGGAAAGCTATTGTTTATTTATCACAGCAATGCAGCTTCTAGAAATCCACCCCATTTGCAAAAATATTACATTTCAACATCCAAATGCAGCTTGTTTGAATTCCCCAATATAATTTATTGGATGTACCTGCTGCACTTGATCCAAGCAGATAAATATGAAGTGACAGGAGTGTGTGGTTGGAATAGGAGGGTTGATACAGTGGCGCTCTGTACGGCTCTACTGTTAGGGCCTCTCAGGTCTGTCTCCTCTTGATGACATCATCTGAACAGGTACCTGATGGGAGGAAACATCCCACAGTCCTCGTCCTTGGCGAAGGAAGGGAAAATCTGCAGAATGTGCAGGTGTTGGGGGATCTGTGTATTGGTCACCTGACTGACAACATCAGACACACTGCCAAGACAATCCATTATACACATATCAACACCAGCCTTGTGGTTTAGGTGACTTAAAACAATGCTCTCCATTCTTACTTCTAAGAATTGTTTTAACAATGAGTAGTGATGATTTTATCTCTAGTAGGAAATATGGGACATACTGTACCGGTACATTATAGCAATTCAGAAAGATCAGAAGTCCTATAGATGTATCATCTTAATTGGGACAGTTTGCTAGAGAATTTAAATAATCATGCAGCAACAGGAAATGTGAATTTTTATGTGGATTATAATTAATACATTTTTTTGTAGGGGCTGATACATTTTTCATAATGGCAAATCAAGTCTGACATTTTAAAGTGGAAATCACCAACTTTAGAAGCCTTTTTAAACCTTGAATACACTACACGTTTGCATTTTCTGTAGTGCAGGATAATTCTCAGCAACAGAAGAGATCCTACATCGGTATAAAGTGTTACAGAACAGCTCCTGACTAGTCAAAGCCATTACACTGACTGTGTCCTATAGCTAAATGGCCATCAGACAGAATACATAAGGAAGGTTCTTCATATCATCTGGATCTCAGTCCTCCATACATACAACCCATCAGGCCTGTAAACACAGGAAGCTGAGTTGGTGCCGGGGCCTGATATCCCAGGATGTGACTCCTGGAGAGGGCATTTGTCAAGTGAGGCCTGCTGTCCACACTAACAACCCTCTACCCTGTCTTCTCTTAGCTTCCTCAGGCCAGGCGCTGGGCTGAACACTGAGGTGTTAACACAAAGCCCCAAAAGACATATGCTGTGTGTCTGGAGGAACAGAGGGAAGGGGGAGGAGGGTCAGGTTCAGAGAGGTAGAGGGGGCGAGTGTCAGGAAGAACAAAGCATAGACATGGGGGAGAGGGGGAGAGCCAATAAATTGGCTGTCGTTTTACAAAGCTAAGCAGCATCTCCTGGTGTATACTAGAAGTCCCGTTTCAGAGCTCTGAAACACTAACTGTGTTTATGAACACATGGGTGGGGTAAGTACCTGAGGATACATATTCTTCTCTGTGTGCCAATGACTTTGAGTGAGTGAGAGAAAGAGCGACACTTCATAATTTATTGCCAGCCTTCGGCTTGCTTTGCGTTTTGCTTTGAGCGTGCCTCGACAACATAGGTACTGCCATGGCAAGCCAAAAGGGCATTGCTCACAGTTACTCAATCTTGCTCCTCACCATACGGAGCAAAGGAAGCCTACAAACTAGGAAGAGCCATATCTCAGTCAGCAGTGCCCACTGATGCACGTGACAGTGTGGAGATGAGTCCCTCAGCACTCCCTTTCTTTTGAGGAAACACCTCATCCTGCCATTGTTAACAAACACCGGGGCTGCTGCGTGTGTTGATGCTTGGCTTGGACATAACCCTGTTGCTAAGGTATTCCCACACACGTTACCACATTAGAAGGCAGACTAAGGTATGGTGATGACGTCTCTACTGGCTCAAAAGCTTTGTTTCACCACAGTGGTTCAGGACTTACCTCTTCACAAGCCTCTCCTTGTGATTGGAGTCAGCATGGTACAAGACAGCCTTCCCATAAAACAAGCTGGTGATCTTTGCTGCAACATGAACAGTAATACAACATTACACTTAGGATCATGGAAAATAGAGCATAATAAAGTTCCTAATCAGTTCATGTAGAATAACAAGCAAGATCCAATAGAGTCTTACAATTGTTCTCAATTGCCAAGACACTTTTAATGAAACATGGGTCCACTTGATCTCCATAATAACCTAATGAGCACTATACTATTCTTTTTTGCAAAACTGTAAGTCAGTGCTTTCACACATAATGCAATTGCTAAGCCAAATTTTGCAAAACAGTAAACACAACTCTCTACAGGAGACGCAAAACTCCGTTGAGTAAATCATGACAAACAAAACGAAAACATTTGGTCACAGCTGATACAAATTGCTGAATGTGAATATGAACCTCTTCTGCACGTGTGCAAAACTTCTATGCACAATTGTTCAATCAGCTGTCAGTCCTTGCTCATACATAAAAGAGTTCACCTCTGAGTTGCTGTTTGCAAGAATGGGTCAAGTAAGAGGCCGAGGGCAAGGACAAAGGAGAGGTAGAGGGGCCCATAGAGGAAGATAGTTCAGCTCTCAGTTACTGTAAAATGGGAAAAGGTCAAATAAAGCTGTTTGTTGATGGATATTCATGCTCTTGAGTAACTTTCTTTCTGCATTTCTTTCTGCTTTGCGGCCCCAGGGCCTGGACAGTTTGCTATCATCGACGGAAAGTTTATCAAGACACTCATCAAGTTTTTTCAAGACATTTTGCAGGAGAATGTAAGGCTATCTGTCCGACAATTGAAGCTCAACAGAAGTTGGATGATGCATCAGGACAATGACCCAAAACACAGAAGTAAATCAACAACAGAGTGACTTCAACAGAAGAAAATATGTCTTCTGGAGTGGACCAGTCAGAGTCCTTCCCTCAATCTGATTGAGATGCTGTGGCATGACGTCAAGAGAGCGGTTCACACCGGACAGCCCAAGAATATTGCTGAACTGAAACAGTTTTGTCAAAAATTGTCAAAAATTCCTCCTGACCGTTGTGCAGGTCTGATCTGCAACTACAGAAAATGTTTGGTTGAGGTTATTGCCGCCAAAGGAAGGTCAACCAGTTATTAAAACCAAGGGTTCACATACTTTTTCCACCATGCACTGTGAATGTTTACACGGTGTGTTCAATAAAGACATGAAAACGTATAATTGTTTGTGTTATTAGTTTAAGCCGACTGTGTTTTTCTATTGTTGTGACTTAGATGAAGATCAGATCAAATTGTATGACCAATTTATGTAGAAGTCCAGGTAATTCCAAAGGTTTCACATACTTTTTCTTGCCACTGTAAGTCTAGTATCAACAAATGGCACAGACATATAGAAGAGGATTCACCATGTTTGGGTATATTTAAGCAACGAGAAGTGCCTGGATACAGACCTTAGCCATGGTATATTGGCCATATATCACAAACCCCCGAGGTGCCTTATTGCTATTATTACTAATGTTACCAATGTGATTAGGAGAAGGTAAAAATAAATGTTTTGTCATACCCATGGTACACGGTCTGATATACCACGGCTGTCAGCCACTCAGCATTCAGGGCTAGACCCACCCAGTTTATAATGATAGTTATAAACTGGGTGGTTCAAGGACTGAATGCTGATTGGCTGACAGCCGTGGTAATTCCGAACATTTATCTTTACTGTTCTAATTACGTTAATAGCCTGTTAATAAAGCAATAAGGCACCTCGGGGGTTTGTGGCATAGGGCCGCGTCGCGTCGTGACTAAGAACAGCCCTTGGCCATATACCACACCCCCCGGGCCTTATTGCTTAGTTATACTCTAGTTAGTATTTATTGGGCCATTGTGTAGCGATTGATTGAATTAACTTTTTATTAGATCAAAGGTTGTATGTTTTGAAGGAAGTAGTTGATTTTGTGTCATGTATTTAATGTTTTGAGAATCTTACTGCTTTTTGCAAAAAAAATGGGTCATTGTGGCCAACGTGTTTCAATCTGGGGCTATGTGTTCATTGTTTAAAAAAAAGTCAATTCTGTTTGGACAAATGTGCACAAGCAACCGAGAAAAACTGATTATAGAGTCTGTAACCTCAATCAACCCCTGAAGCTCAGGAAGTGGTGCAGCACAAATAAACCAGCGGATCTCAGAGTCAGGGTGTCAAAGGTTAAGGGAAAACTGGAGCAAAAGAGAGCAATGTTGTCTTGCCAAATTCTCTGCCTCAAAATAAACAGTTGGAGGAATCAACAAGCCTACGTTTTGTCCAGGGCAGGTAGCTACACGTGTACTCCACAGCCTGTTGTGTTGAGTAGTCATGTAGTTGACCTACGGAACTGCAGATAACTCTCTACACTAGCAACTATAAGGGAGAGGATGTCTAAATAGAATGAGTCAGGAAAGTATCAGATGCTGACAGTCAAAGAGCAAAATGACACGGGGCACGTGCAGACAGGATCACAATGCTTACAGGCATGCAGGCATGCAGGCATGCACACACATGCACACTCACGCCTAAAGAGTCACCGGTAAAGGCGTCGAATAAATCTGGAGTGAAAGAAAGACTGAGAGTTCACATCCCTCATCGACAGCCAGATGAGCCACCCCATCATACCCTCCCCTCAGCCCCCTCCACACTTAACTCTCATTGTGTTTGAAGAGATGCGGGTGACTAGGTCAGAGTAAGCTGTCCCAGAGAAACGCCTGCACGTCAAACTTTTTCAATGACACACAAACATGCCATCACTACATGAACAATGTAGTATGATTGCTCTGCCTCATGAGTGTGTACAGCATCTGTCAATGTTTGGTGTGAAAATGCATGCATAGAATGCATAGCTGTTTGCATACAATATTTATACCTGTGTGTGTGTGTGTGTGTGTGTGTGTGTGTGTGTGTGTGTGTGTGTGTGTGTGTGTGTGTGTGTGTGTGTGTGTGTGTGTGTGTGTGTGTGTGTGTGTGTGTGTGTGTGTGTGTGTGTGTGTGTGTGTGTGTGTGTTTGTGTGTGTGTGTGAGAGAGAGAGAGAGAGTGTGTGCGCACATGGATGTGTAGTTTATCTAGTGATAAAGAGTGTATTGTCAGTGTAGGGAGGGAGGCTGTACTATTGTACCTTGATGTGTTGCAGTAGCTTTCCCAAGGTCATTTCACGTCATCGGTCACATATTTTTAAATCACTGAGATACACTACATGACCAAAAGTATGTGGACACCTGCTTGTCGAACATCTCATTACAAAATCATTTGGCATTAATATGGAGTTGGTCCCCCCCTTTGCCGCTATAACAGCCTCCACTTTTCTGGGAAGGCTTTCCACTAGATGTTGGAAGATTGCTGTGGGGTTTTGCCTCCATTCAGTCACTTGAGCATTACTGAGGTCGGGCATTGATGTTGGGCAATTAGGCCTGGCTCGCAGTCGGCATTCCAATTCATCCAAAAGGTGTTTGATGGGGTTGAGGTCAGGGCTCTGTGCAGGCTAGTCAAGTTCTCCCACACCGATCTCGACAAACAATTTCTGTATGGATCTCGCTTTGTGCATCTGGGCATTGTCATGCTGAAACAGGAAAGGGCCTTCCCCAAACTATTGTCACAAAGTTGGAAGCACAGAATTGTCTAGAATGTCATTGTACTAGAACTAAGGGGCCTAACCGGAACCATGAAAAACAGCCCCAGACCATTATTCCTCTTCCACCAAACTTTACAATTTGCACTATGCATTGGGGCAGGTAGTGTTCTCCTGGCATCCGCCAAACCCAGATTCGTCCGTCGGACTGCCAGCTGGTGAAGCATGATTCATCACTCCAGAGAACACGTTTCCACTGCTCCAGAGTCCAATGGTGGACAGTTTTTCACCACTCCAGCTGACGCTTGGCATTGCACATGGTGGTCTTGGGCTTGTGTGCGGCTGCTCGGCCATGGAAACCCATTTCATGAAGCTCCTGACGAACAGTTCTTGTGCTGATATTACTTCCGGAGGCAGTTTGGAACTCGGTAGTGAGTGTCGCAACCAAGGAAAGACGATTTTTACGCGCTATGCACTTTTCCACTTTTTTACGCGCTCCTAGACGTTTTCACTTCACAATAACAGCACTTACAGTTGACCGGGGCAGTTCTAGCAGGGCAGAAAGTTGACGATCTGACTTGTTAGAAAGGTGGCATCCTATGACGGTGTCACGTGGAAAGTAACTGAGCTATTCAGTAAGTCCATTCTACTGCCAATGTTTGGCTATGGAGATTGCATGGCTGTGTGCTCGAGTTTACTCACCTGTCAGGAACGGGTGTGGCTGAAATTGACGAATCCACTAATTTGAAGAGGTGTACACATACTTTGTATATATTTGTTTACCCTGAACCAGGAAGTCATTACACAGGGAGTAGGCCTACTCCTTTCCTGCAACCTGCTAATAGACACAACACACACACACACACAGTCAGAACACCTTGTACTTCGAATATCAGTCAGGAGAGATATCTTCCCAAAACAAGAACTGCAGCAATGGACAATTGTATTTATTTATTCAACTAGGCAAGTCAGTTAAGAACAAATCCTTATTTACAATGACGGCCTACCCCGGCCAAACCTGGACGACGCTGGGCCAATTGTGCGCCACTCTATGGGACTCCCAATCACAACCAGATGTGATGCAGCCTGGATTCTGCACTCTCGGTTAGGGGCTCGTATGTAAGCATTTCACTGTAAGGTCTACACCTGTTGTATTCTGCGCATGTGACTAATACAATTTGATTTGATTTGATTCGAACCAGGTACTGTAGTGACACCTCTTGCACTGAGATGCAGTGCCTTAGACCTCTGCGCTACTCGGGAGCCCAACCTCAGCTGAGATCAGCTGAGATCAGCTGCCCAATCAAACGAAGCAATGTGAAGTACAATATTTTTTTTATATCACCAACACTGGATAGGTGCAGTGAAATGTGTTGTTTTACAGGGTCAGCCATAGTAGTACAGCTCCCCTGGAGCAAATAATGATTAAGTGCCTTGCTCAAGGACACATTGCCAGATTTTTTACCTTGATGGCTTGGGTATTTGAACCAGAAACATTTTTTGTCACTGGCCCAACACTCTAACTGCCAGGCTACCTGCAGCCATATACTGTATACGCAAGCCAAGCATACTTCCTCACTATAGTACAATAACCCTATTTTCAGCTTTACCAGTTTAGATAGAATAGGGTCCCATATCTTTGTTTACACTAGGAGTGTCACATTCCTGACCTGTTTTCCGTTGTTTTTGTATTTGTTTAGTATGGTCAGGGCGTAAGTTGGGGTGGGCAGTCTATGTTATTTGTTTCTTGTTTAGGTTCATGGTTAATTAGCCTTATATGGTTCTCAATCAGGGGCAGGTGTTTGACGTTTCCTCTGATTGAGAACCATATTAAGGTAGGCTGTTCTCACTGTTTGTTTGTGGGTGATTGTCTTCCGTGTCAGTGTTTGTACCACACGGGACTGTTTCGTTTTGTCTAGTCTGTTCGTGCGTTCTTCGTTTTATGTAAGTTCTCATGTTCAGGTCGGTCTACGTCGTTTTTGTAATTTATTCAAGTGTACTTCGTGTTTCGTCTTGTCTAATTAAATTCATCATGTATTCATCACCCGCTGCATTTTGGTCCAATCCTTGCTCCTCCTCGTCCGAGGAGGAGAACGACTTAGACGTCCGTTACAAGGAGAACAGTTGACTTACTGAAGATTAGCCTCTGACAAACAGACAGGGCTGAGTAGGTGCAAAACACAGACCTCCATGGGGTCCCAGGGTGCTTCCTCGGAGAGAGAGGAATATTATATCTCACATGGGGAGAATAAAGCTGAAGACGTAAATTAAAGGGATAGGAAAGCTGCAGTTTTCACACGGGGCTGCCCTCCCATTACGTATATTCCTTCCCTTTCTCTTAAAGGGTCATTTCACAATTTCATATTCATCCTCTCCAGCACCACCCAAACACTAACATCTGTGAAGATGACACGTTTCTGTGCTTTCTATGACATCAACAACCAATTAGTAGACCAGTAGTAAGCAATTAGAAGGCAATGCCTACTCATAATTGGTCAAAATCACCCGATGCACACTGATGATGTCATTGGAAACATATCTTCCTCTATGTTTTTAACTACAAAACATAGGAACACACCATATTCACATATGTTGATATCGGGGTGATGGTTGACATTTTTTCACTCCCCCCTTTAAGAGCCGAAACTCCAAAATAAAGTTGAAGAATGTGATGAAGTCCACACCGCTGTGAATATGAATCTGCTGCTTCTACTGTGAAATAACAACATAGGAATTTTCCAGAAGCTTGGCCAGACTGCAGATCAAATGTAGTAACAGTGAGGGGCTTTAGTAAAGAGTTTTATGGGCCAATTTCCCTTCAGTATTTCCTGAAGCAGTGTGTAAGTCTGCCAGTTCATAAAGAGACTGTCTCTAAGTCTGGCTGTTGGACTGGAACAGTTTACTCAAACCAAGGGGTACAGGCAGGGTGGAAAATAGAGACAGAGATGTGCTTTATCCTGTCCACTCTGGGCTTTAAGCCAACTTCCACTCCCTAAACTCTTATTTCTAACTAGGTCTGCATATTCAAGAAGAAACACTACAGTGCTGCAACACCACAGAAGAGTTACACATAAATTACAGTAGACGTGTCATTATGAATGTTAGGGTGTATGAGTAATTATCGAGTTGTTGGATTCTAGCTTGAAATGTACTTATTCATGTTACCATACCAGAACTTAGTGAGGACTTTACATGTATAAGAAATGTATATGCTGGGGGTCAAGGAAGGGTAAAGAGGAACTTGGTGTGCAGAAAGTTACTGAGTGAGAAAAGGGGAAGGGCAGAAAGTTCATTTTCTGTTCAAATATATTATTGTCCAATACGAAAGTTGCTAAGGAGGGCGTTAAAGGCAACAGTCTAGTTTCAGTTCTTGATAAGGCAGACTAGTTGCTGCGGAGCCAGGACCATGAGGGATGTAGAACTCGACTCGAGACAAGGTCAACAGTTGGAGAAGACACTGCTGGGAGGGGGGTCACAGGCCCTCCCCGAAGACCATCTGATTACAGTCCTATCTCTCTCTCACACACACACACACACACACACACACACACACACATTTCCACGCCCATGAGGGTCCTGGACTGAGGCAGGGCCATGACAATACGAGTAAGAGGAACCTACTGTGTTTCTGCCTAACACCTAAGAAGGATTGGATATCTTAGATATGCAAGGAGGTGACTCCGCCTAGTCGTGAGGTATAAAGATGTGCTTGTGTGGCTTGTATGTTGTCTTTGCAGCTGTATGACCGAATGGGGTGAATAAACTTGGTTTGAGCTTTTTCTAGACGTCCTCAAGTTTTTACTCTGTTTGTTCAGTACCAAACAGCATGTCATCAATACACCCAGAATGCAACATTAATGCCAACCAAAGCCTGTCTAATGGGAGTAAGGGGCTTCATGACCCTAAAATGGCCAGAACATACAGCTTCTGTCAGTATCCTACGGAGCTATATGAAGCTCTTTGTGTGACTCCACCATCATCGTCAAGGTGTGTTGGCTGGGAGACCTCTGGTTTTATGCCATGATAATACCAGGCACTACATCTAGCAATCAAACCATTCATTTTCAATGGGGGGAGCAGACATAAGGATACACCCAGCGACTTAATGGTCAGTGACGACGATCTCAGTGACAGGAGTTCAAATGATCAGTGACGCGACTGCACAAAACCAATCGGCGAAGGGCGCTAGCTTTGACACTATGCTAGATGACGTGATGTTATAGATGCTGTTTGGAATATACACTAAGTGCAGTGGGGGCTGGTGGGAGGAGCTATAGGAGGAAGGGCTAAATGCTGCACGGCCAATAAAGACGCCTTTTACCCTACAAGGTCCGGAGCCTGCTGGTTTTCTGTTCTACCTGATCATTAATTGCACACACCTGGTGTCCCCGGTCTAAATCAGTCCCTGATTAGAGGGGAACAATGAAATATGCAGTAGAACTGGCTTCGAGGTCCAGAGTTTAGTTTGAGGGCCATAGAGGATCAAGCTGCGATGGCCTCTAACCCCAACCCCTGTTCCTCTAACAGGATCAATCCCAGTATTCTAAACACAGTCTGAGAATGCCTCATCATAGTAATCCAGTTAAAGCTCAGCAAACATTTTTGCTTCTGTTGCCACCAGAGAGACATTACTCCAGTGGCGTCACGTGACCCAGCTGTTTACCATCAACATCATAATCCTCTCTCAGGCTCCATGTGCACAACCCGAAGGAAAGTGTCAAGTCACCTGACCACGGCAGTGCCACTCGCATGAGAATGTGTCCAAATATGTCACTTCCTGGGTCTAACCAAACGCAAGATCTGTCTGGCTGGGGGTTTTGTGACAGATTAAAAGTTGGCCGGAGACACGAATACCAAAACCAGAGCAGAACCTGGGTCCAGTTATCTGTGCTTCAGCAGCCAAGAGGAACAGTCATGGAGTATCTTACTGTCTAGTATCTACTATCACCGCCTGCCTGCCTGCCTGGTGGGGTTAGGGATATGAAGATACACTCGCAGTTTGCTGCCTTATTGGGTGTGTAGAGATGTTCTCTTGTGAATTAGAGGGAGAGCCGAGAAAGAGGGGTTGTTTTAAACCTAACAGAGAGACTGTAAAATCTCTAAAAACACAGATGTTGTGAGACTGTCGTCTTTGTGAAGAACTGCATTGCTGAGTTTTTCCCAGAGAGAATGGACCAGAGCAGTGTCTCTAATTGAGGCCTTTCTGTGTAGATTGTTCAGAATATAAACCAGGCTATTTTTTACTCTGCCTCCCTCCCTCCCTTCCTCTCTCATAGGCCTCTCCAGGAACTCTACAAGGAGCCTTCAGCCAATCGGCCACCCCATCAGTCTCTATAAGTAGGAACATAAGTAAGAACGGTGGAAACAACCAAGGCGGCTGCTGCTGGAAACAATTACAAAGTTCTGAGACTCAACCCCCCTCCAATGTGTCTTTCTGTTTGAATTCCCATAGTAAAAAAAAAACACAATCGTCCCCATTGAACTGTAAACTAAAAGAAAGGGACCCAAAATGGTGGACAACAGCATATGTCTCTGCTTTGATGGTTTCAATTAACTCGCACATTTGAGGGAACGTTCAATAAGGGAACTAACACGAAGCATGAGAGCCTCCACTTACTGGTGATGCACAATGATAGGCTTTGCCAGTGATTTAATTGTAACTGCCTTGAATCCTGATTGATTAAAACACCCTCTTGTCAAATAAAATTTGAACACCCTGGCACAGGGTCTAAATGCTGGCTGAGACTTCATTGGTTGAGTAAACCCCAAACCTGTCAGAGTATTGTGGTGAGATGGGGCAGTGTTTGGCTGCCACCCAGAGAGCAGCAATCCATATGAGATCTCAGAGTGTGAATCTACAGAATATGGGCCGATGGTGGACAGGAGTGTGCAGTTCATGTCAAACACTGCCCCTCTGGAGTTTGTCCTCAAGTCTACTTTGGTCTAATTTGAGACAGTCAGTGCAAAGCTGTTTACAACCGGATCTTCTGATGAGCTGGGATATATGAGGAGAGAGAGAGACATGCAGACTGACAGGCAGGCACTCACAGCATATGGCCTATGTTGAGTACAGTCTGTCACGGACACAGGTTTTCATGCAGCCCTCTCCGTCCATGGAGCACAGCCAACATTCTTATCTGCTATCTTCATATCATGGCCTGCTTTATAACTCTCTACTCAAACACGTCTTTACAGTTGTTGCCAGAACAACTGAGTATCAGAGCATGTACAGTACCAGTCAAAAGTTTGGACACACCTACTCATTCCAGGGTTTTTCTTTGTTTTTACAATTTTCTACATTGGAAAATAATAGTGGAGATTTCACATCTATGAAATAACACATATGGAATCATGTAGTAACCCAAAAAGTTTTCAACAACTCTAAATATATTTTATATTTGAGATTCTTTAAAGTAGCCACCCTTTGCCTTGATGACAGTGTTGCACCCTCTTGGCATTCTCTCAACCAGCTTCATGAGATAGTCACCTGGAATGTATTTAAATTAACAGGTGTGCCGTGTTAAAAGTTAATTTGTGCACATGCACACACATCAAAAAATCCAGATGAGGAAGCTACATTACAACATTATCTATGCTTTCAAAATGTTGGCCCTCATGCTGCATTCCTCCCTTCATCTATATCGTAAGATAGATAACCATGGTTAGAAGTGGACCCCTCTCCCAGACAGAAATGTTCCTCTCAGATTGAGGCAGCTCCCCCTTTCTATCAGGATGTCTACATGAACCGCATGTCGCTGTGCTGTTAGGGATCTCCTCTTCTCTCGGGCAGGAAGCTGGGGGGGTACATCCTCTGAGACTCCACTGCTACTTCCTGAGGAAAAGGAAACCGGGCTGGGGCTGTGGTGGCTTCCAGGAAAAGATAGGAAATCAGGAATGGTCCTCTATAGACACCTTGACATCACGGGATTTTTGAACACACAACTTCCCAGAACCAGCTCAATTCAGCCGGTTACACCACTGTACATATATCCAGTTTATCCACAGCCCTTTACAAGACGGACACACATACACAGTCAGGGACACAGAGATAGAGACACACACTGACACACACACACCTCACCACACACACACCTAACTCTGCATCCAGATGAAGCCAGACGTAAACACAGGAAAAGAGGAAAGCCATTCATTAGCAGACCAGACACATGGCTCAATGAAGGGCAACACACACAAACTTAGTATGACATATAACAGAGCTCAGTGATAGACGGAGCCCACAAATAGCAACAACTCCTGACAGCTGATATAACTCGCAGGGAAGCCAGGGGAAGTTCTGCCATTTAGTCTAGTGAACCCCAGCACCGGACTGATAAGGCAACCAGAATGGACCTGAGTCTGAGTCCCTGTCGAAGAGGACAATCGTGTGTGCTGGCCATTTTGAAAAGGCCACATTGTTAGCTGTGGTACTGGGACTGTAATTACGATGTAAGGCAGCAATCTGCCCCTTCACACAATGGCCCATTCTCCTGGGCAGGAAGTTGGCTCAGGGGGCTAACCTTGATAAGTCCTCCTTCCTGCAGCACCAAAATCTCAACAACGGATTCACTTTTATAAACTAAACCAAATTGACTTGAGTTCTTTTTGGGGTAAAGTGGGCCCTGTTACCTTTGGACATTTTCAAGGTGAGCTTTTGAAAGACAGATGGCATACGATCTGTGCTGTCTTATAGATCCTCGCATTATGACAGCGATCCATCCTGTATTCACCCTCTTCTCTTTCTTTCTGTGGTCTTTATCTTCCATTTCATTTCATCGTTTCAAATCAGAGAGAGAGAGAGAGAGAGAGAGACAGCTTTGACATTTTCAAATATCCTCCTCACACCCAGCCAGAATGTGACAGAGGTAAATACAGGAAATATCTATCTCTGGGCAGTTCTCTCTTCTGGCTGATGGTAGCAGTGAAACCAGAGAAATAAGTGAACAATCAATTTCCTCTTCTCCCCGTTGTGCGTATCATGGCAGTATTACAAACCCTCCGCTGACGTTCTCTCTACGTCATACTGACACCACACAGGGCATGCCAGAACAGGATGCAACCCACGTGTCTGAATAACAATAACTGCCCAAGACCCTGTGAAGAGTCACCTGGGATGCCATATTTTCAGTCTTTTTTTATTTTTCTTTGACACGCTACTTCTAAAAGTGGTGTATAATAGCTTACCCAATTGTGATGATAATGCAGATATGCACTTGTGTTTGTTTTCGATGGTATTGGTGGTGGTGTTGTACATCTAGAGCCTGGGGTCATTATTGATCATTTTTGATCATGGTTCCCATAGGAGTACTGCAAGGAGGCAGATGGCAGCATAAAAGCCTCAGCGTTCAAACTTCTCCTCACTCTCTAATCTCTTACCTCCACTCAAAAGCTTCCCAGTGTACCCACCTATCTGACGTCACTCATCAATCTACAAACACCTGACACACACCACCACAATCGGGGTATATTACGGAGCAACCCTCATTCAAGATGGTTGATTGTTATTAAACAAACACACCTAGGCTACGTTCCAGTATGTACTGCAAGTTTACACTAATTGTAATTCTATCAATGCAAATTCACCAATCCAGGGAAGCAGAGGAACAAAAAGGGAGGGAGTGGTGGCAGGCAGGCAGGCAGGCAGTACAGAGAGGAATCACTCAGGAGACTGCAAGGGATTTAATACTCAGGCTAAAAGCGGCAGCAGCCAGTCAGTCCATTTCTAAAAGCCTCTATTGACATGTGAAAAGGCAAACAGAAGCTCCGAAGATTGTCTTTTAAATGAGCAGAAAGCAGCGCTCCACCGACTGTGATGACCTATGGCAGAAGGACTGAGTCAATAAAATCTGTTCCTTGCAAATGTTCCTCTCCATTGACAGGTTGGGACCTGTAGACACAAAATGGTTTGAACTGACTGACTGATACAAACAAGTGTGTCAAAGAGCGTTGTAAGTAATACTAGCAACTTTAAAGCCAAAGACTTGTTTTGAGGTAACGATGATTCATGTTTGTTGCAAGGATGATCTTTTTTTTTTTGAACTCATCAATCATCACATGCAGTTAAGTATGTGCAGCTGCTTTTGTAAAAGTGCCAGAAAAGATCACATGCAGGGTTTTCCTGCTTTTCACTTTCAAGTGCTGAGCTTGAATATGATTTTGATGTTACCAATATTCTCCCCTCATTAAAACAGTAGCTATTCTGTATGTGGTACACAGAAAACATTACTCCATTGGCCCCATGTGGGTATTTGGTGGGCAAGGTGGGCAGGGGCTAGCCCTCACATAGACTACACCAGCCTAACACGGGATAGCCCAGCACAGGCTAGCCCACACATAGACTACACCAGCCTAACACGGGATAGCCCAGCACAGGCTAGCCCACACATAGACTACACCAGCCTAACACGGGATAGCCCAGCACAGGCTAGCCCACACATAGACTACACCAGCCTAACACGGGATAGCCCAGCACAGGCTAGCCCACACATAGACTACACCAGCCTAACACGGGGTAGCCCAGCACAGGCTAGCCCACACATACACTACACCAGCCTAACACGGGATAGCCCAGCACAGGCTAGCCCACACATAGACTACACCAGCCTAACACGGGATAGCCCAGCACAGGCTAGCCCACACAGAGACTACACCAGCCTAACACGGGGTAGCCCAGCACAGGCTAGCCCACACATAGACTACACCAGCCTAACACGGGATAGCCCAGCACAGGCTAGCCCACACATAGACTACACCAGCCTAACACGGGATAGCCCAGCACAGGCTAGCCCACACATAGACTACACCAGCCTAACACGGGATAGCCCAGCACAGGCTAGCCCACACATAGACTACACCAGCCTAACACGGGGTAGCCCAGCACAGGCTAGCCCACACATAGACTACACCAGCCTAACACGGGGTAGCCCAGCACAGGCTAGCCCACACATAGACTACACTAGCCTAACACGGGATAGCCCAGCACAGGCTAGCCCACACATAGACTACACCAGCCTAACACGGGGTAGCCCAGCACAGGCTAGCCCACACATAGACTACACCAGCCTAACACGGGATAGCCCAGCACAGGCTAGCCCACACATAGACTACACCAGCCTAACACGGGATAGCCCAGCACAGGCTAGCCCACAGCAATCCCACATCAGCTTGATCTAGCCCTTTTGTCAGTTAGAACCTGACAGTTCTAAGCTCACAAATTATTTTTGCACAACCGTTACTGAGATTGTCGTTCCAGTTTAAGTGTTCTATTGTGCAATGTCAAAAAATATTGATCTTCTACACTGCCAATGATGAAGTCTGTAAAGACTACGTTTTTTGCCAATCCAAAAGGGGTGGGCTTATTTCAGACAAATTGAGGGCTGCAATTGGGGGCACAGCTGCCTTGGAGCCAGTGTAGCCAAACCATGTCACAGTACCAATTTGCCTTGCTGCGACACAGCTGCTGTCCCCGAGACGTAGCATTTATGCCCCTACCCTTGTGCTCCTCTGCCTGGGTGTGAGCCATTGCTGTGACCTGTCACAGACAGCTTCTCCCACTCTGTTTGTGGCAGAATTGAGTGTGAAAAGTCGCTAAATGCGATCAGAATCATAGAAACCATCGATATCAAAACTCTGAAAAGTAGCTGATTTTGTCGCTAGACTCTTTTACCAATAAAAGTTGCTGGAGGGGTCTGAAAACCCCCTAAATATAGCGACTAAGTCGCTAACTGCTTGAGGCCAATGTGGAGCCGATGAGCAAAGGTGCAATGTGGGCAACCAATATTTTGTCCCCCCTGGCTCTATTGATCCACTCTTATTGCAACAGGAGGTCACATCTATGTTGTCACGCAATACTTAATCGAATAATCAATTAGGTAACACCAGTAACATTCCATGTGTTATTATGTCTAACGAGGGCCTCATCGTTAGCCTTATCATCAGCCTTATGTTCAACTACGGTGCTCAATACATGTAAACGGTTGTATATGTAATGCTGCAGACATATTTGGCCCTGATGACCCGCAGTCGGCGTGACATTTGACCGTTCAATGCGTTGGGACTGTATAGACTCTGGAGCAACTAGCCCATACAGAAAGAAACGCATGTAACGCCTGACAATATTCCAGAAATGCATGGCTATGACATCTAGTCTACAGGTTGGCCAAAGTGGTTCCTAATTCGGCTTCTTAAATTACTCTTTACGTATTGATCAATGGAGACACATTTTTTTGGACCACCAAGCCAAAACTTTGTCAGTGATATAATTACAATTGTGATGGTGAGTATATATATTTTTTTACGTTCTGGCATAAAGAACATGTGTTCAACTTCATAAAAAACGAGTTTTCCCATCTCAAGAGGTTAAAAATGAGTATCGTAAGTGCCTCTCTTCAGCTTAATTTAATAATGAAAAAAGTGTTTCAGATTTTATTGATTCAAACAAAAACGATACATTGTACAATGCACCACAATATGTCAAAGTGTAGGTCTAGTTATTGTGCAGTGAATGATATTATACGGCTCGCTCTGCAGTGAATGGCTAGCGGTGTTATTGTGAGTTTATAACCAAGTGGGAAGTGGAACGGCCCTCCAACAACCTCCAGAATTTATGCTGCAATAGTTTGTGTCGGGGGGCTAGGGTCAGTCTGTTATATCTGGAGTATTTATCTTGTCTTATCCTGTGTCCTGTGTGAATTTAAGTATGCTCCCTAATTCTCTCTCTCTTTCTCTCTGTCTTTCTCTCTCTCTTCTCTAGGAGGACCGGCGTTCTAGGACCATGCCTCAGGACTACCTGGCTTGATGACTCCTTGCTGTCCCCAGTCCACCTTGTCATGCTGCTGCTCCAGTTTCAACTGTTCTGCCTGCGGCTATGGAACCCTGACCTGTTCACTGGACGTGCTACCTTGTCCCGAACCTGCTGTTTTGAACTCTCTCTCTACCGCACCTGCTGTCTCTAATGATCGGCTATGAAAAGCCAACTGACATTTACTCCTGAGGTGCTGACCTGTTGAACCCTCTACAACCACTGTGATCATTTTTATCTGACCCTGCTGATCATCTATAAACGTTTTAACATCTTGGCCATGTTCTGTTATAATCTCCACCCGGCACAGCCAGAAGAGGACTGGCCACCCCTCAGAGCCTGGTTCCTCTCTAGGTTTCTTCCTATGTTCTGGCCTTTCTAGGGAGTTTTTTCCTAGCCACCGTGCTTCTACATCTTTATTGCTTGCCGTTTGGGGTTTTAGGCTGGGTTTCTGTACAGCAATTTGTGACATCGGCTGATGTAAAAAGGGCTTTATAACTACATTTTATTGATTGATAGTTAAAACTAGTTAAAAGCTTGTTTTGCGCAACAGGGAAGGGCAATTGAATACAAGATTCACATTTAAAAACATGTATTGTTAAAACATTCCTAGCCTGTCTATCTATGGGGAACAGGGTTTGACGTGTTATGCTCGACGTGTTATGCTCGACCCGCTCAGTTTTTCACCAGAAAATTGCCAAAAAGACTATCATCAGCTCACCTGCTTTGACACTATGATTTGAGAATTAAAATCTTCCCAGAAGTCTTCTGAGGGTGCATGGAAGGACATGTCAAAATGTTAAGTCTTTATTCATATTGAAAATCAAATGAATTTAATTCTCCATGTGTTCTATATTGAAGGGTACTTTATTTAATTTAACAGGCTTTCAAAAATTCAATATTGTTGCATAATTTCTACTTAGCATATCAAACGGAACGCAAAAGGCACTCATTTCGTGGAACAACCCAGTACACGTTAAGTTTTGCCCGTTGGACATTGGTTGCAAATCTGTCGTCAAGTTCGTTAGTAGTTATTTGTAATATGCACATGAAAGCCATGGGGTCACTACATGAGTGATAATGTATCATGTATTTAGTCTTTTTTTTATGCATGTTAGTGCTTTTAGCATGTGTCAAGTGCAATAAAAATGCATTTTGACAAAATATATTGTAGCGGCGGCAGCCTATTGGAATACTTGGAATTGATGGTTCTGGGGTGTGTGGCTTTGTCTTAGTGCTTTTTGGCCTCCCATGACACAAATTGTCATGTCATCTGTTATGTTGTGTTCTGTTAAAAGTCAAGGTTGAACACTGCCAATTCTGTAATCTTAAGGAGACTGACATAAGTGCATGTGATACCAAAGCGCCTACTAGTTTCATTGGTAAGACAGTCACCATTTGTTATAGTATGATTTTAATTATTGTATTTTATTTTTGACAATTTCAAATACATTCACTTTACACCTGGCAACAGATACGTACACTAAAAACTGTTGAGGATAATAACACAATAAAGCCATAGGACTTGTTTCCATTGGGGTCCCCTGTCAGTTACAGACAGAAACTATGCATAACAATATAAAAACAAATATATATTTTTTCATAGGATTCCTAAAAAACAGCACATTGAACTATCTGCACTGCGGGACTTCCTTTTCGATCTAAACGAGTTCCTACTTTCTACTTTATGATGCTGTTGTTGACTGCCACCGCATGCCAGTTTGTGACCCATACCTAATATACTTCCCCTGTCAGTTACAGACAGATACTCAACATTGTTCATTACTACACATACAAGACAGTGGACCGAGGACGGTGTGTAGGACTTCAAAACTCGCTTACGCAGCCAGGGTCACAGACCATCACATTGACGATACCAAAATAAACACACACCTGTGCAAGCCCTTAAAACACAAGAGTGGTTAGGCTACTGTATCACAGGTCATCATGTGTGTTATATAAAACCAATACTAACATCTAAACTTCTCCTGTTCTATATGAAGGGCCAAATACAGACCAAAGCTTGTGGGTTAGCAAAGCTTTGGTAATAGCAATTGTGTAAACTGGTCTCAAATTTGTGGAAAGGCGCAACAGTTGTCAGTTTCGTGATTTATTTCGCCATACATGTCACAGTAGGGAATTGGAAGGACTGTCTCAACATCCAGAGACCTCTGAGCTTGCAGGCATCTGATCGGCAGCCCTCCAGTTTTATCTGACCGGCCCTCAGCTGCCTCAGCTGACCAGCAGCAACACATGTCTCCCTGTCCTCCTCTGTGTTTATCTGGGATTAACCCTGACACACACAGTAACACAAGCACGCGCGCACAAGCACCAAAAAACATCTGCTTATCAACCAGTCAAGAATTTTTGGAGTCAACCGAATGAGGTTGTAGTTTTATGCACAAACAAGGCAATGCTACATGGTTTCATGACACTATTGTTAGGCTGTGTATGAACACTTGCACAGTCCGACAAATATGACTGTGTAAGTGCTTGTGTGTGATAGAGTTGGCGTGTGCGTACTGCAAGTTTGCGCAAGTGCTTAGGTGTGTGTGTTTTCTTGTCAGCAGTCCAAAAGGCTGCCTTGCCAGAGGCATACATTCTATCCTTCCTCATAAGCCATATCCTGCAGGCTCCTCTGCAACTTCTGTTCAGTGTAACAACAGGGAGAGTGAGGGTGTATGAATGTACCATAAGTGAGGGGGGTATTGTTACAGTGTTGCCCTTCTGCCTCTTTAGCTGACACATGGAACTACCCTGTCACCCTGTTGGTATGACTTACTGCCTTTTACAGTCATCTTGACCATAGGAAAAATAGGCTTTTGAATTCTGAGTAGGACACAAACACACACACACACGGGGACACACGCGCACACACAAAAGTCACGTTTAAGTCAGATTTCTTATACGACCAGAGGAAAATTAGGCCAGGGCATACCGAGGATATTTCGGATTGGACGGCATTACATCCAATTTGTTCCGCAGGGAGACCTTTTCTATATTTATTTAGACGGACATTATTTTCATGCTTTGGGCCTGCTGTAATATTGGAAGATTAAATGTTGGAAAATGTTAAACATCATTTATTTCCGTCTCGGCTTTTTCCCATGGGGGATGGTCATTTACATTATGTCGTTTCACACAAGATTTTCTTAACTCTCTCAGCATAAACACACCAGGTCATTAGCAGCAGTAAACACCATCTGAAACCACAGCCTGTAGACCTCCACAGGTTTTTTACAATTGCTTACTACTACATTAATGTGGAATTTAAGACCAATAAAGATACATTTTATTCGTAATTTTCCATTACAAAACTGGACGTGTTCCATGTGTTCTACCCTAAGCATGCATGTTTAACTTTAAGATGAACTTATTGGTGTCCTAAGGGGGACAAATGCACACACGCACACACACGTTCATGCACAGATCTTGAACTGCCCAAAACCTTAAGAAGAGCAAGGCCTTTGTTAAGCCTGTCTTTTATCCTCCGGGCCTGTCTAGCCTTGTTCTGCAATGGAGATCTGAGTGTGTCTGTGAGTAATCCGTCTCATCTGGAGTAGAGATCTGAGGGTGAGACTGCATGAGGCCTCTCACCACCTGTCACATAACATACAGTAAGTCCGGCTGTGTATATGTGCGTGTGAAATCATAACATTGGCCAGTACTAACACTGAGACAGAGTGCTGAGCTCAGAAGCAGCAGTAACCCCATCAGAAACCCCAGGAGCTGTGGTTGGGAGCTGTGGCAGCAGCATACAAGCTAATTAGCACACTAATGAGAGGCTTGGCCTGGGGCACTATACTGGTCTGCCACCACTCTACACCTCTCTTACCCTAACACCTCCATGTGAACAGAAGGATACAGATCTATAACAAAGAACAAACAGCAGAAACATATTCATGATCAAATACAAATTGTAGAATCAACTATTAAAGAATACTAGAACCCACTGGATTATTCAATCAATTACATTGAATGAACTACAGGACAGAATACAAACCCTCCAACCTAAAAAGGCTTGTTGGGTTGATGGTATCCTAAATTAAATGATAAAATATACAGACCACAAATTCCAATTGGCAATACTTAAACTCTTTAACATCTTTAACATCATCCTCAGCTCTGGCATTTTCCCAAATATTTGGAACCAATGACTGATCATCCCAATCCACAAAAGTGGAGACAAATTTGACCTCAATAAATACCGGGGGATATGCGTCAACAGCAACCTTGGGAAAATCCTTTGCATTGTCATTAACAGCAGACTCGTACATTTCCTCAGCGAAAACAATGAACTGAGCAAATATAAAATTGGCTTTTTACCAAATTACCATACAACAGACCACGTTTTCACCTTGCAGACCCTAATTGGCAAACAAACAAACCAAAACAAAGGCAAGGTCTTCTCATTCTTTGTTGATTTAAAAAAAAGCTTTCGACTCAATTTGGCATGAGGGTCTGCTATACAAATTGATGTAAAGTGGTGTTAGGTACACAAACAACAAGTGTGCGGTTAAAATTGGCAAAAACACACATTTGTCTCAACAGGGCCGGGGGATGAGACAAGGATACAGCTTAAGCCCCACCCTCTTCAACATATACAGTTGAAGTCAGAAGATTACATACACTTTAGCCAAATATATTTAAACTCAGTTTTTCACAATTCCTGACATTTAATCCGTGTAAAAATTCCATGTCTTAGGTCAGTTAGGATCACCACTTTATTTTAAGAATGTGAAATGTCAGAATAATAATAGAGAGAATTATTTATTTCAGCTTTTATTTCTTTCATCACATTCCCAGTGGGTCAGAAGTTTACATACACTCAATTAGTATTTGGAGCATTGCCTTGAACTTGTTTAACTTGGGTCTAACGTTTCAGGTAGCCTTCCACAAGCTTCCCACAATAAGTTGGGTGAATTTTGGCCCATTCCTCCTGACAGAGCTGGTGTAACTGAGTCAGGTTGTAGGCCTCCTTGCTCGCACATGCTTTTTCAGTTCTGCACACAAATTTTCTATAGGATTGAGGTCAGGGCTTTGTGATGGCCACTCCAATACCTTGACTTTGTTGTCCTTAAGCCATTTTGCCACAACTTTGGAAGTATGCTTGGGGTCATTGTTCATTTGGAAGACCCATTTGCGACCAAGCTTTAACTTCCTGACTGATGTCTTGAGATGTTGCTTCAATATATCCACATAATTTCCCATCCTCATGATGCCATCTATTTTGTGAAGTGCAGCAGTCCCTCCTGCAGCAAAGCACCGCCACAACATGATGCTGCCACCCCGTGCTTCATGGTTGGGATGGTGTTCTTCGGCTTGCAAGCTTCCCCCTTTTTCATCCAAACATAACGATGGTCATTATGGCCAAACAGTTCTATTTCTGTTTCATTAGACCAGAGGATATTTCTCCAAAAAGTACAATCTTTGTCCCCATGTGCAGTTGCAAACCGTAGTCTGGCTTTTTTATGGAGGTTCTGGAGCAGTGGCTTCTTCCTTGCTGAGTGGCCTTTCAGGCTATGTTGATATAGGACTCGTTTTACTGTGGGTATAGATACTTTTGTTCCTGTTTCCTCCAGCATCTTCACAAGGTCCTTTGCTGTTGTTCTGAAATACATCTACAGGTACACCTCCAATGGACTCAAATTATGTCAATTAGCATATCAGAAGCTTCTAAAGCCATGACATCATTTTCTGGAATTTTCCAAGCTGTTTAAAGGCACAGTCAACTTAGTGTATGTAAACTTCTGACCCACTGAATTTGTGATACAGTGAATTATAAGTGAAATAATCTGTCTGTAAACAATTGTTGGAAAAATTACTTGTGTCATGCACAAAGCAGATGTCCTAACCGACTTGCCAAAACTATAGTTTGTTAACAAGAAATTTGTGGAGTGGTTAAAAAACGAGTTTTCATGACTCCAACCTAAGTGTATGTAAACTTCCGACTTCAACTGTATATCAACGAATTGGCAAAGCACTAGAACAGTCTGCAGCACCCGGCCTCACCCTACTATAATCTGAAGTCAGACGTCAACTGTTTGCTGATGATCGTGTTCTTCTGTCCCCAACCAAGGAGTGCCAACAGCAGCACCTATATCTTCTGCACAGATTCTGTCAGTAAGACAAAAAGAATGGTTTTCCAACAAAGGTCCAGTTTCCAGGACCACGAATACAAATTCCGTCTAGACACTTTTGCCCTCGAGCACACAAAACACTATACACAACTCAGCCTTAACATCAGCGCCACAGGTAACTTCCACAACGCTGTGAATGATCTGAGAGACAAGGCAAGAAGGACCTTCTATGCCATCAAAAGGAACATAAAATATGACATACCATATTAGGATCTGGCTAAAAATACTTAAAATAAGTTATAGAAACCATTGCTCTTTATGGTTGTGAGGTCTGGGGTCCGCTCACCAACCAAGAATTCACATTAAAGGACAAACACCAAATCTGCATGCAGAATTCTGCAAAAGTATCCTCATTGTACAACGTAAAACAACAAATAATGCATGCAGAGCAGAATTAGGCCAATACCCGCTAATGATCAATATTCAGAAAAAAACATGTTAAATTCTACAACCACCTAAAAGTAAGCGATTCCCAAACCTTCCATAACAAAGCCATCACCTACAGAAAAATGTACCTGGAGAAGATCCCCTAAGCAAGCTAATCCTGGGGCTCTGTTCACAAACACAAACAGACCCCACAGAAACCCATTGCAGCAACACAATTAGACCCAACCAAATCATGAGAAAACAAAAAGATCATTCTTGACACATTGGAAAAATGTGTCAAGAATGTAAAAAAATAAGGATAGCTTTGACTATGTCGATACATAGTGAACATATCCTTGCTATTGAGAAAGGCCCCCGTAGGCAGACCTGGCTCTCAAGAGAAGACAGGCTATGTGCACACTGCCCACAAAATTAGGTGGAAACTGAGCTGCACTTCCTAACCTCCTGCCAAATGTATAACCATATTAGAGACAAATATTTCTCTCAGATTACACAGACCCACAATGAATTCGAAAATAAATCAAATGTTGATGAACTACCATATCTATTGGGTGAAATGCCATAGTGCCATTTGGGGCGGCAGCGTAGCCTAGTGGTTAGAGCGTTGGACTAGTAACCGGAAGGTTGCAAGTTCAAATCCCCGAGCTGACAAGGTACAAATCTGTCGTTCTGCCCCTGAACAGGCAGTTAACCCACTGTTCCTAGGCCGTCATTGAAAATAAGAATTTGTTCTTAACTGACTTGCCTAGTTAAATAAAGGTAAAAAAATAATAAAAAAAATAAAAAAAATAGTATACAACCACAGCATCAACAAACACCATTGTAAAATACAACCTATGTTTATTTATTTTCCCTTTGTATTTTAACTATTTCCACATCATTACAACACCATATATAGACATAATATGACATTTGAAATTGTCTTTATTCATTTTGAACTTTTGTGAGTGTAATGTCTACTGTTTTAATGATCTATTTCACTTGCTTAGGCAATGTAAACATATGTTTCCAATGCCAATAAAGCCCCTTAAAATAAAATTGAAATCGAGGGGGAATGGGTGAATAGATTTAATAAATCCCACATGTTTCTCCCTCAATCTAACTGAACAAAGAATAGAGGAAAGGACCAGAGAAATGCATACTGTAGTGAAGAGGTCAGTCTTTTTTTGAAACCGGTGAGAGTTTAATGTTTCTTTTCACTGATATGGGCCATTCAGAGTCATTACTGTACCTAAATCATGATGTGAAAGACACTTGTGTGTCCGTGTCATTGTGTGTCATTATCACCCACAGAGAGGGTCCGTTGAAGTTACACGGTCACGGGGACTGGTGGCTTTGCCTGGAGAGGTGCGTATGTATGTAAACTCAGCAGAAAAATAAATGTCCTCTCACTGTCAACTGCGTTTATTTTCAGCAAACTTAATGTGTAAATATGTGTATGAACATAACAAGATTAAACAACTGAGACATAAACTGAACAAGTTCCACAGACATGTGACTGACAGAAATGGAATAATGTGTTCCTGAGCAAAGGGAGTGTTAAAATCAAAAGTAACAGTTAGTATCTAGTGTGGCCACCAGCTAAATTAAGTACTACAGTGCATCCTCCTCATGGACTGCAACAAATTTGCTGTGAGATGTTACCCCACTCATCCACCAAGGCACCTGCAAGTTCCTGGACATTTCTGGGGGGAATGGCCCTAGCCTTCACCCTCCGATCCAACACGTCCCAGACGTGCTCAATGGGTTTGAGATCCGGGCTCTTCGCTGGCCATGGCAGAACACTGACATTACTGTCTTGCAGGAAATCACACACAGAACGAGCAGTATGGCTGGTGGCATTGTCATGCTGGAGGGTCATGTCAGGATGAGCCTGCAGGAAGGATACCACATGAGGGAGGAGGATGTTTTCCCTGTAACGCACAGCGTTGAGATTGCCTGCAATGACAACAAACTCAGTTCGAAGATGCTGTGACACACAGCCCCAGACCACGACGGACCCTCATCCTCCAAATCGAGTACAGGCCTCGGTGTAATGCTCATTCCTTCGACGATAAACGTGAATCCGACCATCACCCCTGGTGAGACAAAACCGCGACTCGTCAGTGAAGAGCACTTTTTGCCAGTCCTGTCTGGTCCAGCTACGGTGGGTTTGTGCCCATAGGCGACGTTGTTGCAGGTGATGTCTGGTGAGGACCTTTCCTTATAACAGGCCTACAAGCCCTCAGTCCAGCCTCTCTCAGCCTATTGCGGACAGTCTGAGCACTGATGGAGTGATTGTGCGTTCCTGGTGTAACTCGGGCCGTTGTTGCCATCCTGAACCTGTCCCACAGGTGTGATGTTCGGATGTACCGATCCTATGCAGGTGTTGTTACACGTGGTCTGCCACTGCGAGGACGATCAGCTGTCCATCTGTCTCCCTGTTGCGCTGTCTTATGCGTCGCACAGTACGGACATTGCAATTTATTGCCCTGGCCACATCTGCAGTCCTCATGCCTCATTGCAGCATGCCTAAGTCACGTTCACGCCGATGAGCAGAGACCCTGGGCATCTTTCTTTTGGTGTTTTTCAGAGTCAGTAGAAAGTCCTATTTAGTGTCCTAATGTTTCGTAACTGTGACCTTAATTGCCTACCGTCTGTAAGCTGTTAGTGTGTTAATAACCGTTCCACAGGTGCATGTTCATTCATTGTTTATGGTTCATTGAACAAGCATGGGAAACAGTGTTTACAACCCTTTACAATGAAGATCTGTGAATGTATTTGGATTTTTAGAAATCTTCCTTGAAAGACAGGGTCCTGAAAAAGGAACGTTTCTTTTTTTGCTGAGTTTATATGTGTGAAGAAAGCATCTCACTATCAGATGATAAAGTTTGAAAAGTCTAATTCAAATACCACATGGATAGGTTTATACCATATCAGCCAATATCAACAGGTCTCGCTTTCTCTGATTTCCATTGGAACAAAATAACACATCAGATGCCATGTTGTTTTAGTCATCTTACTAAAATTCCTCAAGGAAACGTTTGCATGAAATAAGTAAATGTTTTCATCTGTTTTCTAGATTTATATAACGAGCATATTCAGAGGCACATTGGTATACCATGACTATGAGCCTGTTATGGAGCAATGCCTGGCTAATACATGTCAACATACACTGTACAGTGCCTTCAGAAATATTCAGACCCCTTGACATTCTCCACATTTTGTTACGTTACAGTTTTCCCCCCACGTCAATCTACACACAATACCCCAAAATGACAAAACAAAAATAGATTATTTTTTTCCCCCCTCCCAAATGTATAGAAATCAAAAACTTCAATATTACATTTACATAAGTATTCCGACCTTTAACTCGGTACTTTGTTGAAGCACCTTTGGCGGTGATTACAGCATCGAGTCTTCTTGGGTATGACGCTACAAGCTTGGCAAACCTGTATTTGGGGAGTTTCTTCCATTCTTCTCTGCAGATCCTCTCAAGCTCTGTCATGTTAGATGTGGAGCTTTGCTGCACAGCTATTTTCAGGTTTCTCTGGAGATGTTTGATCAGGTTCAAGACCGGGCTCTGCCTGGGCCACTCAAGGACATTGTCAGACTTGTCCAGAAGCCATTCCTGCGTTGTTTTGGCTGTGTGCTTAGGGGCGTTATCCTGCTGGAAGGTGAACCTTCACCCCAGTCTGAGGTACTGAGTGCTCTGGAGCAGGTTTCATCAAGGATCACTCTGTACTTTGCTCTGTTCATCTTTGCCTCGATCCTGACTAGTCTCGCAGTTCCTGACGCAGAAAAACATACCTAGAACATGATGCTGCCACCACCATGCTTCACCGTAGGTTTGGATTTGATGCTTGGCATTCAGGCCAAAGAGTTCAATCTTGGTTAATCAGACCAGAGAATCTTGTTTCTCATGGTCTGAGAGTCTTTAGGTGCCTTTTGGCAAACTCCAAGCAGGCTGTCATGTGCCTTTTACTGAGCCTGATTGGTGGAGTGCTGCAGAGATGGTTGTCCTTCTGGAAGGTTCTCCCATTTACACAGAAGACCTCTAGAGCTTTGTCAGTGACCATTGGGTTCTTGGTCACCTCCCTGACCAAGGCCCTTCTCCCCAATTGCTAAGTTTGGCCGGGTGGCCAGTTCTAGGAAGAGTCTTGGTCGTTCCAAACTTTTTCCATTTAAACTTTATGGAGGCCACTGTGTTCTTGGGGACCTTCAATGCTGCAGAAATGTTTTTGGTACCCTTCCCCAGATCTGTGTCTTGACACATTCCTGTATCAGAGGTCTACGGACAATTCATTTTTACATTTTACATTTTAGTCATTTAGCAGACGCTCTTATCCAGAGCGACTTACAGTAGAGTGCATACATTTTATTTCATTTTACATACTGAGACAAGGATATCCCTACCGGCCAAACCCTCCCTAACTCGGACGACGCTATGCTAATTGTGCGTCGCCCCACGGACCTCCCGGTTGCGGCCGGCTGCGACAGAGCCTGGGCGCGAACCCAGAGACTCTGGTGGTGCAGCTAGCACTGCGATGCAGTGCCCTAGACCACTGCGCCACCCGGGAGGTCGCCCGGGAGGTTTGACGTCATAATGACATTATTACAACAGCCCTATGACAATGTTATAATAACGTTACAATACTGTTGTGGAACAACGTTGTCATCTTCCTCCTAAATACAGAGAGTTAAACTCTGCCTCCAGCGGGTGGTCTTTGTGGAATTCCTTCGACCTCAAGGCTTGGTTTTTGCTCTGACACGCACTGTCAACTGTGGGACCTTATATAGACAGTTGTGTGCTTTCTAAATCATGTCTAATCAATTGAATTTACCACAGCTGGACTCCAGTCAAGTTGTAGAACCATCTCAAGGACGATCAATGGAAACAGGATGCACCTGAGCTCAATTGCGTCTCACAGTAAAGGATCTGAATACCTATGTAAATAAATTTTTTGTAAACATTTCTTAAAACCTGTTTTTGCTTTGTCAATATGGGGTATTGTGTGTAGATTGCTGAGGATTTTTTATTTATTTAATCCATTTTAGAACAAGGCTGTAAGTTATTAAAATGTGGAAAAGTCAAGGGGTCTGAATACTTTCCGAAGGCACTGTATATATTACCTTATGGACATATGCTGTAGCTATGACTATAGATTAGCCTCAGGGCAAAACATTACCCTCCACATTGAGACAATAAAGGGCAAAACAAAGAGACACACTCCCCCTGATTTAATTACTTAAGCCCATCCACAGTGTCAGCTACAGAGTAGCATGTGTCCAATCAGGAAGTATTACGTAAAGAACAGTGAGTCACTGATCATCTTGAGGGATTTCAACTCATGGGTTCAAATCATGGGTAAAACGCTCCTGTCCCGTAGAGTACAGAGTCTCGACGAAAAGCAGGTTGTAAAAATAGTTCCATCTGTGGCCTTTTTCACGCTATGTAATGGTCGGCTAAAATTCCACCTTCAGCAACCAACTACGTAGGAAAGCTAGCAAAGGGGCTCAAGAGGAAACACATGGGAGAGTACGCTATAGTCACTTAGTGTTCTTATGGAGCAGAGCAGACTGCAGGGCTGCAGGGTGGGATATGTGTGTATGGAGAGATCTGGATGGCCGCCAGGATCGCAGGGACTCTTTGATGATGGGGAAACATCAAGGGTTAATCCCACAAAAGAAACAGTAATAGCCTGCGATCACCGCTGCTCTCTATCTCTCTCATTCTCTTTTACCAGACCATGACAGGGTTTATATCTGTCTAATCTGTTTGGAGAAATGTGGTTTGAAGATGTGGATTGAAGATGATTTGAAAATGCATTTCACAGAGGAGCCATTGAAACCCACTGAAACCCCTCATGGCTTTATGGTTTGGCTCACAGTGAGTATGCATGCTGAGTTTATGGGCTGGAGTCATAACGTTACTGGCTAAATTAATGAGGATATGTAAAATTATTAAACATATGGAACCAGCCATAGACCAGCTCTACACTGACTAAATTAATGTAGATGTGAAGTTATTACTCTCAGAAAATAAGGTGATATCTAGAACATTTAAAGGTTCCAGTTAGAACCATTTTCGGTTCCATGTAGAATCCTTTCCATAGAGGATTCTACATGAAACCCAAAATGGTTCTGTCTGGAACCAAAAAGGTTTATCCAATGGGGACAGCCGAGGGAACACTTTTGGAACACTTTTTTCTAAGAGTGTATAGAGGAGCTGTTTCTATTCAATGGTAATCTCCTGGCCATTGTATTCTGCATGTGTTATGCACAGGTGAGGGATCCTGCTCCTACATACTTTGAAGTAGGCCTAAGTGACACACCCTGTAACAAAGAAGACAATCCACACCAGGGTGAGACTGGGTAATGATGAAGTCAACACCCATGTGTAGTGGACAAATGCCAATGAGTAAACACTAACATACCCAAATTCAAACATAAGGGTTTATATTTACTATGAGGTTGGGATAATACTGTGGAATTTGGAAAATTATGATAATGGCCTTTTGGTGCAAGAACTGTTTGAAAAGACAGTCTGAAATCTCAGCCTGCCTGGTGAATAAATGAGTTAATAGATGAATAAGAAAGAGAGTCCCAAACCGCTTTGCAAAATAACAGCTAGTTTTCACCTTTCCCCTCCCCACTCAGACCCCTCCCAGACAGTTTAAGCTAAATTCATGCTTGAGAAATTGCTCTGAGCTAAGAAGCAATTTTTTAAATATTTTTTTACCACTTTAATTTAAAACAATCGCAGTAAGGTACTTAATTATTACTCAGAAATGATTTGACATTGAGATAAAAAAAAAAAACTGCTGCAATGGATCTTTAAAACAATGATAAAAAGCCACCTCTACCAAACAAAGAAAAGAGGAACAACAGAAAGCACAAGCCGTCTGTGTTCTTCACAGATGATTTTTTATCCAGTGAGATAGTGAGAGAGAGAAAGAGAGAGGCAGGGCAGATGAGCTTCAAAGAGCTTCTCCCTGCAGCATACAGCACCTATCTGGGCGAGGTGAGGCTGTGGTTGTGAGTGATTAACAGGAAATCAGCAGCCCGATCACATGGTGCTCTCCTCTCCTCTCTGGAAAATCTGTTTTCAATACAGCGCTTCCTGTGAAGGCAGGAAATACCCCTACTTTCTGCAGCCATCTGACAAAGCAGCAGTGAGAGAGAGAGAGTCAGCCGTCCTTCAAAAGAGAGAGCAGCTTCACTTTGTTCAGGAATCTGCTGCCTTCACGCCAACACAGTTAATTCAATTAGGAGAGAGAGAGAGAGAGAGAGAATACATTCCTCGGCCTAAACATCAGCCCCAAAGGTACTGTAACTTCCACAAAGCTGTGAACGATCTGAGAGAGAAGGCAAGAAGGACCTTCTATGCCATCAAAAGGAACATAAAATTCGACATACCAATTAGGATCTGGCTAAAAACACGTGAATCAGTTATAGATCCCATTGCCTTTTATGGTTGTGAGGTCTGGGGTCTGCTCACCAATCAAGAATTCACAAAATGGGAAAAACACCAAATTGAGACTCAGCATGCAGATTCTGCAAAAAATATCCTCCGTGTACAACGTAAAACACCAAATAATGCATACAGAGCAGAATTAGGCTGATACCCACTAATTATCAAAATCCAGAAAAGAGACGTTCAATTCTACAACCACCTAAAAGGAAGTAATTCCCAAACCTTCCATAACAAAGCAATCACCTACAGAGAGATTAACCTGGAGAAGAGTCCCCTAAGCAATCTGCTCTGTGGGCTCTGCTCACAAACACAAACAGACCCTACAGAGCCCCAGGATAGCAACACAATTAGCCCCAACCAAATGATGAGAAAACTAAAAGATAATTACTTGATACATTGGAAAGGATTTACAAAAAAACAGAGCAAACTAGAATGCTATTTGGTCCTAAACAGAGAGTACACAGTGGCAGAATACCTGACCACTGTGACTGCCCCAAAATGAAGGAAAGCTTTGACTATGTACAGACTCAGTGAGCATAGCCTTGCTATTGAGAAAGGCCCTCGTAGGCAGACCTGGCTCTTCGGGAGAAGACAGGCTGTGTGAACACTGCCCACAAAACGAGGTGGAAACTGAGCTGCACTTCCTAATCTTCTGCCAAATGATTGACCATATTAGAGACAACTATTTCCCTCAGATTACACAGACCCACAAAGAATTCAAAAACAAATCAAATGTTGATGAACTCCCATATCTATTGGGTGAAATGCCACAGTGTACAATCACAGCAGCAAGATATGTGACCTGTGGCCACAAGAAAAGGGCAACCAGTGATGAACAAACACCATTGTAAATTCCCTTTTGTAGTTTAATTTTTTCACTTTTGTTTATTATCTATTTCACATGATTTGGCAACGTAAACATATTTTCCCCATGCCAATGAAGCCCTTTGAATTGAATTGAGAGATGTAATGTACATCATTACAACACTGTATATATACATAATATGACGTTTGAAATGTCTTTATTCTTTTGGAACTTTTGTAAGTGTAATGTTAACTGTTCATTTTTTATTGTTTATTTCACTTTTATTTATTATCAATTTCACTTGCTTTGGCAATGTAAACATATGTTTCCCATGCCAAAAAAGCCCTTACATTGAAATTGAATTGAGAGAGAGAGAGGGCAAGGTGTGTCAGGAGGAGAGCCGTGGGAGGGAGGAAGGGTGTTGAAGAACTAAGAAAATCCAAGGACAGGGTGCAGCAGGTGGATATGTGGGAGAGGGAGGGGGTACGAGGGGGGTGGTGAAGGGGCAGGATGTGGCCTGTCCACAGCAGGCAGGCATCAGTACAAGCAGACACCACCAGCCAGAGCAGGGCAGATCAGTCCAGTCAGGCAGCTAGACTGAATGGCTGAACACCTTGCTGGACTCCTCACTCCCCACTCCTCCATCAGTCCCAGGACTGGGTCACATTTCTGCTCTGCGCACCTTCCTTTTCGGGTTTAAGGGCCCGTGGCTCCCATTTCAGCTAACAACACCCAGGGGCGTCATTAGGGGCCAACTCCTCCTCGCCCCCACACCCCTATCAACACGCAGGGTAGAGATAGCCCTGATAACAACACCAGTTACACTGACTAGAGTAATACTATAGACCTACTGAACCTCATGATATTGCTGACATTCCTGTATTGTAAAAGAACTTGGTTGGAAAAACTGAACTTTGATACTATATGGAATTCTGAGTTGTATTTCTGCAGCATGCTTTGGACAATTACATTGAGAGCTGAGTGTAAGCCCTATTCCCACTCTAGGCCATAATAGAATATCAAATGACTCAACAGTGCAAGAATGTGACCAGCGACTACCACTGTCCTAAAGAGGCACATTAAACTGTATTGTGTTGAATTTTAAAACACTCTCTTTGCAGTTCTAAACCGCAAATATCAATAACTGTGCCAAGTAAACAACAACGTTCAAAAAGAGAAGAATAAAACGCGAGGAAAGTTAGCTAGTTCTACTTGGACATAGTATTTCTTCATGTCAATCTCATCGATTAGAATCAGTGTTACAGAGTCATGTTTCAGTGCTCTCTAAAGTTATTCCCCTGCCTCCTAGTGAAAAACATCAACAGCGGAAAAATAATCTCTCCGTGTTGCTGACGAAGGCTGCCTCCCATTTGTTTACATTTTTGTGCCTCTATTGAGAGAATAACAACAGTAGTAGAAAAGCAGGAGAGGGTTTCCTATTTTGTGAAACAGCTGTTTAAAGTCCACCGTCCCTGGGGATGCAGGGGCAGTGGGAAAAAGTGCATTCGTTTTGTAAATTTGATATTGCAAAAGTACAGTTATAGTTCCAAGTGTTCGCCAGCAAAGCCCAATTTCCTCAAACGTTTTAACACAGCACAAACTGCTGTTGCTCTTATTCCAAGTTAGTGTACCAGATGGACACACCACTCCAGTCGCAACAGGAGTGTATTCAAAATGAACAACCTCAGATTCATCACATTTATGGTTGCAATAACTATCTACCACTCTCCATGGCCAGATGGTAATGGTCCATTTCTATGGGGCATTCACTGCTGGCTTTCTTTTAGCCAAACCTTGTATTTACTCTCTCTTTCTCCTCACAGAGCATGTTTTTGCAGAGAAAGAGGACTGTTGCACCCCGACAAAAGATCTAAAGATGGGGTTATCTGCTGGTCAACCTGACATTCAAGGCTTTCTCTGGCTGGGCCACCTGGGCATTAAACTTCTAGTCCAGTTATTTTATATAAAAAAACGACTGATTGTATGAGAGGAATGGTGTACAGCACTGTAGGTGTAAGTTGAGCCCTTGATACCCAGCGTCAGATCACCAGTGAAATGTAACAGCTGTCTTGCAGGGAAAAAGGCCAAGCTAAAAATGTAAAAGTACAGTCTAAGAAATGACAGGCTAAAAACAACCCAATTTAGGCTTTTTGGCAACCCAGTGCTGGTGGTTAAATAGTGGACAGAACACATGTTGGGTTATTTTGACTCAGCCAGGTGGGTTGCGTGAATAACCCAACATGTCGGGATGATGGGATTACCCGAACATGGGTTAATTTAACCATCAGTTTAGTATTTTATACTCTCATGCTGGGTTGACCTAGCAGCTGCGTCTTTTCTAACATAATCCTTATGTTGTTTTCGGGAGGCGTGGTATATTAGGGCAGTGGCTTTCGGCTAGATCTTATTGGCCACCCGTGAGAGCAAATGTCATTCCTGTTCATTATGTTAGGTTTACATATATAGGCACTTAGGGAACTCATATACTTCTGTAAGCATTATTAAAGCTGCAACAATGTATGTTACTTATGGATGGCAAACAATAACTATCCCTCCAGCCTTCTGAGCTGACCTGCTGGGTCATATCACAAAATTCCAGCAGTTGTTAAAGAAACCAACTAAGTGAACCAATGCTTGCAACCAAGCATTGTTTAAAGTGTAGCATGTTGCAGCAATGACAAAACCAAATCATATGTACTCCAGCTGTGATTCAGCTCTGTTAAAAAAATGCAAAAGTTTTGAACTTTTCTGAAATGTATTGTATATGAATACGTACTGCATATACTTCTTTAGTGAAATAAATTCAAAATACAAAAGTACAGTATGTTTGAAGCATGCAAACAGTATTTTTGTAGTATTCTGTTTAAGATTGTATAACTACAATGTCATATTCAGCCATTTTCATCTAAACTGCTGGAACTACAAAAATCTCATCTAGGTTAACTAACTAATTACTAGTGCTGTAGACTCAACCCCTTGAGAACTTCTCCAACTACTCCTCTTCTACTTCTCCTTCTCCTTTACTCACAAAAAATGCTGGATTAAAAACAACCCAATTTGGGTAAATATTGGACAGAACACATGTTAGGTTATTTTGACCCTGCCAGTTGGGTCACAAACAACCCATTGTTTTCTTTAAGTTGGGTTGTTGATGCTGGGTTATGGCGCTATGATCCACCCGGTAATGTCAGAAGACTGGAGGCGTGGCTTAATAGGGGCGTGGCTTTTATATCGTTATTTTTGGCCACATGTGAGAGTAAACGTCATTCTGGTTCATCTGTTCTGTTGTAACATCAACATGCTAAGGTTGCGCACTGACACTTTTGTAGCTTTTGTAAGGAGTAGACAAGAGAATGAATTCCTTAAGCGCTAATGCATATCCCAATGTTGGGATAGTTACCACTTTGTTATTATAGTTAAATAATCATGTTATTCATTTTTATATTAAAATGTGTAATGTGCAGAACTCTTGATGGAAAATAGAAATGTGTAGTGAACAAATGTAACAAGATGAATGAAATATAATCTCACGGGTTTCCAAAAGTGAACTCTGAAAGCCATGACCCCAATAGGCCACGCCTTTGGATTACCCAAACATGGGTCAATTTCACAATCTGTTGGGTTTTTATTCACTTTCATGCTAGGTTGACCAAGAAGATGTTTTTTAAAATGTAATCCTAGGGTATTTTCAGGAGCAGCGGCCTGTTGGGGGCGTGACTTTCAAATATGTATTTTCAGCCACCTGTGAGAGTAAATGTTATTCCTGTTGTCACTCCTCTCCTTGTTCGGGCGGCGTTCGGCGGTCAACGTCACCGGCTTTCTAGCCATCGCCGCTCCATTTTTCATGTATCCATTTGTTTTGTCTTGTTCCCTGCACACCTGGTTTTCATTCCCCAATCAATCTACATGTATTTATCCCTCTGTTCCCCATCATGTCTTTGTGTAAGATTGTTTGTGTTACGTGTGTATTGTTGACGCGCCAGACTGGCTTGTTTTTCCCGTGTTATTTTTCACGAAGATGTTTACTGTTAAACATAATTCTTGTGACTGTTTTGCGCGTTTTGCACTTTTGCCTCAATAAAGTGTGCGCCTGTTCACAAATCTCTGCTCTCCTGCACACCTGACTTCAATACCAGTACGCACACATCTGACACCTGTTCATCATGTTATGTTTGAACACGGCATATTAAAATGTATCTTAGATTTTTTTTGCACATTACATGTTTTGGTTCTTCTTTAAATTACTTTCAGCTTATAAAGGCGTCATAGTTCCTACATAAGCACTACATAAATGTGTTTCAAAGCACCTAAAGCCATATGTAATGCTTTAAAAATTGTTTTTAAATGTGGCATAACTGTTTGACAATAGTCACCAATGTCAAATGTGTCATAACCCACTATGTCGAATATGATATGAACACGTTCTTTATAAAAGGTGACATGTTGTGATGAAGGATGGAACATGCTGTAACGTGAAGTCGTGTTTGTCACATTAATCTCGTTCGCAGACACTTCTGCCCAAATGTGCGGAAGGTCTGATAGGCCAAACCATCAAATTTGGCCTTTGTTAGCCAATACAGAGTGTCGGGAGACGCATTACTCATTGGCTTAATCTACCAACCAATCATCTCCCACAACACCTTCCCCCATGTGTCATGTCTTCGCAATAAAGAGATTGTGCTTGTAACTCTTATTGGGATAGTTTTCCCCACAAGCATGACACACGTTGAGCACACATTTTGAGGGTGTAGTCGTTCTTCTTCTCTGTGAAGCCATTAGCTAGCTAGCTATGTCGTTGCTAATTACTAGCTAGCTGGAAGGTAGGGCTTGTTTTTTTTTCTCCCTTGAGGCCAGGGTGAATGGTTTCCAATAGATAGCACAGCCACAAAGTAAACAAAAATGTGCTTTTGGATTTAATTTAAAGTTAGGGTTAGGTATAAGGTTAGCAGTGTGGTTAGGGTTACGGTTAGGGTTAGGTTTAAATTACAGTTTGAAGAAGATAAATTGTGGAAATGGCTGGGGTTTAACCATAATTATGAATTTGTGGTTGTGTTTACTAGTGACGACCAGGGGTAATATTTTTGCTAGCAAAGGACATAGCCTCATGAGAAACACTTTACTTAGTATGGTCACTCCCATAGATATCTGTCACTCCCACTAAGACCAACATAAATTAGTTGATATCTCAAGCTTATATGTGCTGGGTGCGCAATAACAGTAAATAAACATAAGGAAATTGAACAGAAGGACATTGAAAGTAGCTTTCTTCTGGAACCAGATTATGTGTTCCTCAGCACACAACAATATAAGGTGCCATACCGTGCGGTGCTGGGCCCAGTTAGGTATTTGACACATTTACCCACTCCCCTGCTGAAAGAACAACCACAAAATGTTGGCACCATTGTAACAGGTTGTAATCAAGCCTTGGTCTCCAGCATTTGACCAGAAGAGGAAAACCTGGTTCGGTAGTCTCAGGTTGGATTAATCCACATCGTCATGGCTCTGATACACACACAAACACATGCTTTGCAGGTCCATCAACCCATCTATCTACCTCTCACACCCTACAGTAACCTGTGGATCATGAGAACCTTCTTAAATCAGCAGAATGCTTTTATTGACACTTTATGTAGTGTCCTGTAAAATTTAGTTTGAAGTGAAACACCTTCGTGTTAATCATAACACATCTATAAATGCCTTGTATCATAAGACGCTGTACTTTCTATAAAGTCAGACCCCTTTGGTCATTCATAAGACATACATACATTCTTTACAGGGGTGCCCAGACATTAGTTACATAGGATCTACTTTTTCCACCCTCTTCCTAACGCGGTCTACCCCCCCCCCCCCCCGCCAATATTAAATACCATTTCACCTTATTGGTTGGATGATTTGCATTGCATGCTGTCAGCAAGCTTAGTATGGTCTTGGTTGTAGCTACTGATTGCTTGCTTCAAACAGGTGTCCAGGTGATCATCTGTTTGAGTGGACCGGTATTTTGACTTGCTGATCTTCATGTCTGAAAATGCTGACTCGCTAAGGTAGGTAGATCCAAAAAATGCTGTCAAGTACATGCCAACTTTTCTCATGTTTGGATATTCTTCCTCCACGATAAGGTTCCAAAAGTGTTCCCCCGATGCCCTCAATTGATCTGGAGGTCGCTTTGCAGAGTCAAAATGTCACTCTTGATGGCTAATGTCTCCATGTGAATCTCCATTGCAATTTAGTTAACTGCAACTTCCACTCCAAACGAAAAGCACATAAATGTAGGCCTACCGTAGGCAACATGAGTCTCACTAGCGTTGAGTAATGTGCTGTTAAAAGTGGTGTAGGTCTTATTTATTTAAAAAGCATATTGAAGTTAGACGCAATAGGATCTGAAGCAATAGCCTACCCATGTGTGGTCAACTATTTCAGCACCATTTTGCGCTACTCTGAGTCAAGCATGGGGACTGGTCTTGATAAATCAATGAGATTTTTATTTTCACTGAATCTCTGTTTGGGTATTGGTTAGACTACAATTAGGGTGTGGAAATGTTAGGATTATTTTGCTCTTACTGTAGTACTGTAGCCTACTCTCGTCCAGTCACGTTGTACAGTGCCATTATGGGCTACTAGCAGGCCAATAGATACTTTGTGCAAGGCAATTGATCAGCATTTAAAACTTTGTGGATGGGGCCTCCCGAGTGGTACAGCGGTCTAAGACACTGCATTGCAGTGCAAACTGCGTTGCTACAGATGATGGTTCGATACCCGTGCCGGCTGTGACTGGGAGACCCATGTGGCAATGGTGGGCTTTTGGTTTCTCTCCCTCTAAAAACAGAAATAAATCATTCTAAATAACAAACTGGCTTTATTTACAAATTAGTAAGAATGTCTCACCCCATGTTCAAGAATGGCCTTTTTCTCACTCACTTTTGGTTATTTGAAAACAAGATCCTCTCCAAAATATCGTTATTTTTTTAACAAAGCGATTATTATTATTATTATTCATTTAGAATGACATAAAAAACCCTTAGATATTCTCATAGATCAGATTTGACATAATGAAAAGTACCCCTTAGATATTAATTTAGAATCCTCCAATCCTCTAAGTGTAATTATTAGCGGAGAGTCACATCATTGAAAAAAATATATTTAGATAGGCCTATGGTAGGCAACATGACTCTCACTAGTGTTGAGTAATGTGCTGTTAAAAGTGGTGTAGGTCTTATTTAGTTAAAAAGCATATTGAAGTTAGAAGCAATAGGATTTGAAGCAATAGCAATTTTTATTTTCACTGAATCTCCATTTGGGTATTGGTTAGACTACAATTAGGGTGTGGAAATATTATGCTCTTAGTACTGTAGCCTACTCCCGACTGTCACATAGCGCCATATTTTCTTAACGGAGGGGTTCATTTTTGTTTTTTCTGGGATAGAGACACCATAATATTAATTAATTAAGCTGCATTTCTTAAAATCAATCCCATATACTATGTTCTTACAAAAAAAGGTTTTAAATTCTCTAGTACAGCCAATATTGAAGACTATCAAATGCATCTCAAAGATGCCCTCTGGTGGTCAAACTAGCACAAACTATCATTAATGGCAATAATGGCTGACAATTACATAATGTGCCATAGAATTCTGCGGCAGCCCACAAGGTGTGCTGCAGAATGACAATACTTTTACAGGAAGAACCACTGTACCAGGAAGTTTGAAAAAACATGCTAAGTGGGCAGGGAGCTTAAATTCATGAGCTCGACTTCACTGACAAGCTCTTTGAAATGCCTAAATCAATAAACTTGGATGCAATGAGGAGTGTTGCAGTAAATACATCTCTAGCAAATTTGGTGAAACACAAAGCAACTCAAACATTGAAATTGCATCAATGATGTGAAACATTTTATACACCCTCTGTTTGGCATGTGTCTTGTGACGCAATTCACAACAGCACAAATTAATGTGTTGACATGACAACTGCATCAGAGTTTAGAACAACCCTCCCCCCTTTTTGTTCCATGCTGGCTGAAGACCTAGCTAGCCAGTAACTAAATAACACCAGACAGAGACGAAAGGGGAAACATATAAGTATTGTTACCATAGATAAATAGGATAAACTTTTAATTATATTTGCGGACACCCTACAGTCAAATGTTGGCACCAGTAAAGTAGCTACAGTATCTAGATATACAGTTCAGACACACGTATTCACTCAAGGGTTTTTCTTTATTTTTACTATTTTCTACATTGTAGAATATTAGTGACGACATCAAAACTATGAAATAACACATATGGAATCATGTAGTAACCAAAAAAGAGGCTACCCACATAAAAAATATACTATAGTATATGATGGTACAAATACTATAGTATTCAACGTAGTGGTTCTGTGGAATTTATTGTAGTATTCACTGTAGTGTTTTTTTGCTGGCTGTAGTATAATGGGGTGGCAGGTAGCCTAGTGGTTGGAGCATTGGGCCAATAACCACAAGGTTGCTGCCAAGGTAAAAATCTGTTGTTCTGCCCCTGAACAAAGCAGTTAATCCACTATCCCCTGTTAGGCCGTCATTATAATATAAGAATTTGTTCTTAACTGACTTGCATAGTTAAATAAAAAATAATATAATATTTACAGTTAACTTAAACTGCACACTGTAAAGGGTTTGCTATGAACTTGACAGTATCTTACAGGCGGCTCAGAGGCGAGTAAAATTCTGTATTTCATATTACACCTACTGTAATATAAATGCGGTACCATGGTATAAAATGTCAATGCTACCGTAATCGGAATGAATGAATGGATGAAGGAAATTCATTGAAGGGTTTATATTTCACAGTATTTTACTGTGATTACAAGGGATTGGTGCAAGCAGGTTGGCTGCTTGCAGCATATTAATGAATATTTTAAATCACTTGCACTACGAAAGGCTAGCAAAGGCTTCCAACCTGGCAGTGACTACAGAGTTAACCAGACCAAAAGAACATCGTAAAATGCTTAACCGTTTTACAGTTCTATTCGATATACATACATTTTACCATAATGCACCATAATTTACAGCATGCTGCAGTAAAACATTTTAGTTTTTTACTGCTGATAATACCTGAAATATTGTATAAATTACAGTTTTCTGTTACACTATATTGTATACTGTAGCAATTAAGGTAGTGTTTTCACAGACAATACAGTGGAATTTACTATGGTATTTGTGTTTTATTTCTTTGACATAGAGGTGGAGGTTTTATCCTTGAGAAAACCTACCAGAGAAATACGAAATGAGCACATTTTCCA
Organism: Salvelinus fontinalis; assembly: GCF_029448725.1. Lineage (NCBI taxonomy): Eukaryota > Metazoa > Chordata > Actinopteri > Salmoniformes > Salmonidae > Salvelinus > Salvelinus fontinalis. The sequence continues at coordinate 10,157,065 of NC_074682.1, forward strand.
TATCAATCCGACTTTCTATAATCTGTGGGGAATACAAAATATGGTCTATTAATGGCATGTACAGTTGAAGTTGGAAGTTTACATACACTTAGGTTGGAGTCATTAAAACTCATTTTTCAACCACTCCACAAATTTCTTTCTTCTTTCAAACTATAGTTTTGCCAAGTCGGTTAGGACATCTACTTTGTGCATGACACAAGTAATATTTCCAACAATTGTTTACAGACAGATTATTTCACTTATAATTCACTGTATCACAATTCCAGTGGGTCAGAAGTTTACATACACTAAGTTGTGCAAGGAGTGCGTACTGGCGGCAGAGAAGTCAGACGCAGGAGAGCAAAAACTGTGTTTCCCACGGCGCAGTTTAATAATAAAAACCACCGGAAAACAGAACAATCATAAATGGGTACACAACCCGACGCACACCAGACATAACGTGCACAAGCACATACAATAAACAATACCCGGACAAGGGCATGGGGGGAACAGAGGGTTAAATACACAACATGTAATTGATGGAATTGAAACCAGGTATGTGGGAAGACAAGACAAAGCAAATGGAAAATGAAAGGTGGATCGGCGATGGCTAGAAGACCGGTGACGTCGACCCCCGAACGTCGCCCGAACAAGGAGAGCGACCGACTTCGGAGGAACTCGTGACAAGTTTACTGTATGTGAACAGCTTGGAAAATTCCAGAAAATTATGTCATGGCTTTAGAAGCTTCTTATATGCTAATTTACATAATTTGAGTCAATTGGAGGTGTACCTGTGTATGTATTTCAAGGCCTACCTTCAAACTCAGTGCCTCTTGATTGAAATCATGGGAAAATCAAAAGAAATCAACCGAGACCCCAGAAAAAAAATTGTAGACTTCCACAAGTCTGGTTCATCCCTGGGAGCAATTTCCAAATGCCTGAAGGTACCAAGTTCATCTGTACAAACAACAGTACGCAAGTATAAACACCATGGGACCACACAGCAGTCATACCGCTCAGGAGGGAGACGCGTTCTGTCTCTTAGAGATGAACAAACTTTGGTGCGAAAAGTGCAAATCAATCCCAGAACAACAGCAAAGGACCTTGTGAAGATGCTGGAGGAAACAGGCACAAAAGTATCTATATCCACAGTAAAATGAGTCCTATATCGACATAACCTGAAAGGCCGCTCAGCAAGGAAGAAGCCGCTGCTCCAAAACCGCCATAAAAAAGCCAGACTACGGTTTGCAACCGCACATGGGGATGAAGATCGTACTTTTTGGAGAAATGTCCTGTTTGGCCATAATGACCATCGTTATGTTTGGAGGAAAAAGGGGGAGGCTTGCAAGCCGAAGAACACCATCCCAACCATGAAGCACGGGGGTGGCAGCATCATTTTGTGGGGGTGCTTTGCTGCAGGAGGGACTGGTGCACTTCACAAAATAGATGGCATCATGAGGAAGCAACATTATGTGGATATATTGAAGCAACATCTCAAGACATCAGTCAGGAAGTTAAAGCTTGGTTGCAAATGGGTCTTCCAAATGGACAATGACCCCAAGCATACTTCCAAAGTTGTGGAAAAATGGCTTAAGGACAACAAAGTCAAGGTATTGGAGTGCCCATCACAAAGCCTTGACCTCAATCCCATAGAAAATTTGTGGGCAGAACTTAAAAAGCATGTGCGAGCAAGGAGTCCTTCAAACTTGACTCAGTTACACCAGCTCTGTCAGGAGGAATGGGCCAAAATTCACCCAACTTATTGTGGGAAGCTTGTGGAAGCCTACCCAAAACGTTTGACCCAAGTTAAACAAGTTAAAGGCAGTGGTATCAAATACTAATTGAGTGTATGTAAACTTCAGACCCACTGGGAATGTGATGAAAGAAATAAAAGCTGAAATAAATCATTCTCTCTACTATTATACTGACATTTCACATTCTTTTAATAAAGTGTTGATCCTACAGGGAATTTTTTACGAGGATTAAATATCAGGAATTGTGAAAAACTGAGTTTAAATGTATTTGGCTAAGGTGTATGTAAACTTCCGAATTCAACTGTATGTTATGGGTGGCACAAATTGCGATATGGGGGAAGGGAATGGGCAGGGTATTTGCAAATTAAATACTGTAGTATTTACTATACTGTAGTTAACCTGTTGAGGATGGGGGCGCTGTTGAGACTATTTATGCTAATTGAGTAATTTTTGAAACGGCTTCCCACAAAATCCTTGATCGTACAATATGCATATTATTATTATTATTGGATAGAAAACAGTCTATAGTTTCTATAGGAGTTGAAATTTTGTCTCTAAGTGGAACAGCCCATTCTACAGCAATTTCCCTGACATGGAGTCAGATTTCAGAAATGTTGGCCACTGTTCTGAAGTCAGTTAAAAGGGCACTGTTATTGCTATGACTATACGGACACTTCTTACGTCTTCCCCTGGATGCCTTTACGTGACTTTACGTGATGACGATTCCAATGGGGTCGATTGCGCGTTCACAGGCCCTATAAATTAAAAAACCCTGTAGCTAGCAAGTCTTTTCTTGGTGCGTAACGCGCGTGGAGGACACCGACCCGCTCCTGTTCCAAGCGTTAGTTTAGCCTGTTATATTTCTCTGGTCATCTTTTCACTCGTTATAGGAGTTAAAAACATCATAAGGTAGTTAATTTAAAGCGTTTTATAGCAATTTATATCCGTTTAGTGCGATTTTGGGACATTTATTTTTGAAACGATGTGAATAGCTGGGCACGCTTTTCAGTTCATCCCGAACGCAGTTGGCATTTCCACATGGCAAGAGGACAGCTTTCCACCAAAAGACGATTACTCCCAAGAAAGGATCCTTTGCCCAAGATACTGATGGAAGAACAGCTCAAAGTAGGACATTTTTATTATGATAAATCGTGTTTCTGTCTAAACATTTTAGTGGCTTAGGACGCCATGTTTTTTGACGTAGCTTCGCTTGGCGCAAACTGTATTGAAAAGTAAGGATAAATTAAAAAATGTAATTCCGCAATTGTATTAAGAATTAAATTGTCTATCAATCCCTGTCCACCCTATATTTTTTAGTCACGTTTATGAGTATTTATGTATAAGAGTAGATCACTGTCTAAGTGGCGCAAGGACATTTTCTGACCAGCTGAGCTACATTTCACATTGTCTAACCATGATTTTGGTGGCTAAATATAAACGTTTTCGATCAAACTCTATATGGAATGTGTAATATGATGTTACAGGAGTGTCATCTGAAGAATTCTGAGAAGGTTAGTGAAAAAATTAATATATTTTTGGCGATGTTGACGTTATCGCTCACTTTGGCTAGAATCAATGCTGGGCTGCTATGTGCTATGTGCTATGCTAATATAACGATTTATTGTGTTTTCGCTGTAAGACACTTAGAAAATCTGAAATATTGTCTGTATTCACAGGATCTGTGTCTTTCGATTCGTGTATGCTGTGTATTTTTACGAAATGTTTGATGATTAGTAAGTAGGTAAACACGTTGCTCTAAGTAGTTTTTCTATTCCATTAGTGACGGTGGGTGCAATTGTAACCTATGCCATCTACCTGAAATATGCACTTTTTTCTAACAAAACCTATCCCATACCATAAATATGTTATCAGACTGTCATCTGATGAGTTTTTTTGTTGGTTAGGGGCTATAAATATCTTAGTTTAGCCGAATTGGTGATGGCTACTGGTGTTGGTGGACAAATAAAAGATGGCGGATTATGCTAATGTGTTTTTAGGTAATAGATGTACATCTTTACATATTGTGTCTTCCCTGTAAAACATTTTAAAAATCGGACATGTTGACTGGATTCACAAGATCTGTGTCTTTCATTAGCTGTATTGGACTTTAATGTGTGAAAGTTAAATATTTAAAAAAAATATTTTTTTTGAATTTCGCGGCACTGGTTTTTCAGTGGGGGGGGGGGGGGGGGGGGGTGCCGCTAGCGGCACGCTGATCCTAGACAGGTTAAAAAAGTGTAGTGTTTTGCGTACTGTCGTGTTTTTGTCAATATTACTCTATTATTTACTATAGTGTTATTAGCGGATAATACTGTAGTATTTATTATAGTATTCTACAGTATAATACACCATTCTATAGTAAGTACTACACATGATTGAGGGATACTACAGTAAATACTATAGTATTCTATAGTGAACTGCAGTATTTTTTCATGTGGGCAGTACATCTCTTACCACTTATTTGTGTGCTGTGAACAATGGGAAGTCTTTAGGTGAAGAAACGTGTGTGATATATCACATGTGTGTGTGTGTGTTTATGTGCACGATAAAATCTACACATCTGACACAAGGAGTGAAGAGCAGAACTGCAGAGAACTATATCTCATGTCACACCAATCTGCTTGTCATCATCACTTTCCTCACCCCCAGAGCCCACCCAGACCCAGACCTAACACGCTCTCTGTGTTCTCCCCATCTGGAGGCCTCCTGTGAGGGGAGTGTCAGCTCAGCACAGCCCAGTCCAGCCCAACCCAACACAGCACAAAAGTAGAGATCAACACAGCACAGCCATTGGCTGCAGTTATCCTGTGCATTAAAACATGAAGACACTTATTGAGAATCCGAGCTAAAATATATGCTGATGCCACAAAAAAAGAGACTCGACACAACATTTGGGGTCTGTAAGATATTGCCCCCCTCCCCCTGGAAACGACCAGAAGATCTTGACTTTGTAGTGTGTTAAAAATGTTATTTCCTGCATTTTATATACACTGAGTGTACAAAACATTAGGAACACCTTCCTAATATTGAGTTGCAGCCCCTTTTGCCCTCAGAACAGCCTCATTTCATCGAGGCATGTACTCTTACAATGTGTCGAAAGCGTTCCACAGGGATGCTGGCCCATGTTGACTCCAATGCATCCCACAGTTGTGTCAAGTTTCAAGTTGGCTGGATGTCCTTTGGGTAGTGGATCTGGATACACATAAGAAACTGTTGAGCGTGAAAAACCCAGCAGCGGTGCAGTTCTTGACACACTCAAACCGGTGCGGCTGCCACCTGCTTCCTACCATACCCCAGTCAACGGCACTTAAAGGGAATACTTCGGGATTTTTGGCAATCTACTTCCCAAGAGTCAGATGAACTCATGGATACCATTTGTATGTCTCTGTGTTCAACATGATCTAAGTTACAGGTAGTTTCGTGAGCCAAAGCTAACTAGCATTAGCACAATGACTGGAAGTATATGGGTATCATTGCGCTAACGCTAGTTAGCATTGGCTCGCAGAACTACCTGTAACTTTCTTCAAACTGGACACAGAGACACAAAAAGAGTATCCACGAGTTCATCTGGGGAAGTACAGTAGATACAAGTAATCATTGCCAAATTCCCGGAGTGTCCCTTTAAATATTTTGTCTTGGCCATTTACCCTCTGAATGGCACACATACACAATCCATCTCTCAATTGTCTCAAGGCTTAAAAATCCTTCTTTAACCTGTCTCCTTCCCTTCGTCTACACTGATTGAAGTGGATTTAACATGTGACATCAATAAGGGATCATAGCTTTCACCTGGATTCACCTGGTCAGTCTATCTATTTCATGGTAAGAGCATGTGTTCCTAATGTCTTATACACGCAGAGTACATTTCAACACTATGATGTTGGAATAGTACTGTGAAATTGTGAAAATGATGATAATGCCCTTTTAGTGTAAGAGCTGCTTGAAAAGAATGTCTGAAATTTCAGCCTGTTTTGATGGGATGGCGTTTTGGCCTGCCTGGTGACATCACCAGGCGGTAAATAATAGACCAATACAAAAGAGAGTTCCAGATCGATCTGCCAATAAAAGTTACTTTTAAATTTTCCCCAGACCACTCACAGACAGTCTTAGCTAAATGATTTTTGAAATCCCCCTTGTTTCTAGGAAGCTCTACCTCTGCATGACTGCTAACAGTCACGGGTGAATCAACTTTTCCATGCAGTTCTGACTAGGTTTGGAATGTCTGTAACAAGGGAGAGGGGGGAGAGAAAGAGTTAGCAAAGACAGAACTTCCCTAGACAGGGGAAAGAACAAGGGAGAAGAAGCATGATGACCAACATTAATCAGAACAAAAAGCCATAGTCCCTGCCCCATTGTTCCCATAGGTTTCATAAACAGGCCTACATATTGCTATAGCCATCTAGTTGTTCAACAAGCTTTGGCATACCAAAACAAGAGAGGCCAGGGTTGGTCTTAGCTGAGAAAGAGGACTGTACACTCTGTACAGTACTATACTGGTTTGGTGAGAGAGCTGTACCTGTCATCAGAACACACCATCACACAGCTGCAGCATGTTTGGTGGTAACCACAGCTGTAACCGGACCTGCACTGTTTCAAAGCCTCCCTCTCCGCTCACTCAGGTCCCAAGGGGCAGAGTTACCACGGTTACCCCGCTCTGACCTCCTATGACCCCCTCTAGAGGTGAGCTTTCAAGGGACAGGAGGGTGTGCTGGGAGGAGGCGGTCACATTACCTCATCATCAGGCACCCTCCAAATCCATGACCCAAAACTAGACCCCAAGTTCTGTTTGGCTTTCTTATTGGTAGGCGCAAATTCTTCCTCTAGGTTCTAGAGTGTGGCCATTGTTCCGTATTACCCATTAAGCCTGGCATTACCTCTAAAGCCACTGGAGATGGGGGACTGAAAGCTCTCTCTTCTAGAGCACAGGCTCTTTTCTATTGCTTTACACTTGGGTGCCTTTATGCATTGAGGTCTTCTGGATTGTGCAAACACAGCTGCAGGCAGTGTGGTGGGGGGAGGCGGTGGTACACAGTTACTCCCTGCCTTACCTGGATGCTAACACCCCTCGGATTAGACTGAATTTAGTAAGACCTCCCTTACAGGCTTTGGATTCTCAGGTTAACTGTAGTTTTTAACACTTAGGGCAGTCACTCACTGCAGGAACCAACTCTTTCCAGAGAGAATGGATGTGATTTCATGTGCCTATAAAGCTGAAGATATTTAGGCCTAAATGCTTAAAGGAAAAATCCACCCCAAAACTATCTTTTGGTAGTTTTTCGCATCATCATGATAATGTGGCAAGTGACACTTTGCTTCTTTAAAGTCCAATATCTTGAAAACTTGAGTCTTCCTTTAAGTTAAGGTACTGTAGCAGTTAAGAGTTATATGCTGTTTTACTACCTAAATACTGTCATTTCATTCTCCATTAAACAACCGATAGCATTCATCACTCTACACTAAGGGTGGTCATTCAACATGAAGCGTTGCGGCCTGAGGAGCTCTGACAGGACACAGTACAGTAAGAAAAAAGGGCTCTAAAAGGGTTCTTTGTGGAAGGATAGGGTTCTACCAAGAATCGTTTTGATCAGAATAACCCTTTTTGGAAGACAAGGGTTCTTTGTAAGGCAAAGGGTTCTACCGAGAATCTTTAATAACCATTTAGAATCCATAGCGGCCGTCAACAGCCTTTCTTTACATTACTATAGCGGCCACGAACGGCCCTGTTTTTCTAACGATAATATCTGTATCAATATCGCAAAATTAACTTGTGAACAACCTGTTGTCGTATTCGCGTGGCTGTCATCAACCAGAAATCGGAAAGAGGGTAGGCTTTCATTTGACTTTTAAAGTTAAAAATCACTTAATGAAACTACTTTTCACTGTGGAAGAGGCTGTATCTATTTATGGTTGGTGATAAGGCTTCACGATGACGTCGAGGTGAGTGAAATAAGTCAACAGCAGATATGTGTTTGGCGTTGACGATGTTTGATGCAATTCATGAGGAAAATGTCCCAGCTTCATAACTAATCCGCTAACATTGGCAAAATCTGTCGTTAGTCTGTCAGGCAGGAAAGCGACAGTTGGGAGACAACGTTCTGCTTCGCTCGCGACCCTGTCAATTTCTCGTCTCACTCCCTCCCTACAAAGACAACCAGCTAATTATGCCCATCGAAATAGATGAATCATTGTTCTAAACCCGTTCTGCTAAATTGCACATAGTGTCATCTTTGTAATCTTTTACTTTCAACATCCTAAATAAATAAACAATAGTTGATGGTGTGTTGAATCTGTAAACCGTTGTGCCACATAATTTGACTTCTTACCATCCATGAAAAGTCATCTGACTATGGGTCTTGAAGTGTGTGTACCCTATATAGCCTTTATGGTTATAATCTGACCCATCTATGAACATATTCATGAACGTCTTTTTGTGTACTTTATCCTGTCTGATTATCCATCAGTATGACATACATAGTATGCACACCATGAACTGAAAAACAATCTGGCCACTAAGGGCTTCATAAAATATTTTTTTATGGAAACCCCATATGAGGTGATAATTAGGAAGAGAGTGTGTGTATGGTTGAGAACAAGAGAGGAAGGAAGAGAGAGACTGTGTGAGAGGGAGAGAGAGATGATGTTCCTGACCACAATTGTATGCTATTTGTTGCTCCTCTCTCTCTCAAGTGTTGGCTAACTAGCTAGCTAATTGCAAAGCCATATATGGCTCTGGCTAACTGTAGCTAGCTAGCAAACATAGCTAGCTAGGTAGCAAACTTTAGCTGGCGTTTCTGTTAGGCCTACCAACTAGGCTAGCTAGTGAACACGTTACCATAGCACATTCTACAGAATAGACTTTCCATGCAATCTGCTAAGTTTTGTTTGGAATAGCTAGCATGCTAGCTAGTTTTCTAACCTTGACTAGCTAGCTAGCTGAGTTACATAACCTAAAGCTGTCAAATATCTATGCTATGGTTGCTACTCGCTAGCTAACTAAACTCAGCAAAAAAAGAAACGTCCCTTTTTCAGGACCCTGTTTTCAAAGATAATTTGTAAAAATCCAAATAGCTTCACATATCTTCATTGTAAAGGGTTTAAACACTGTTCCCCATGCTTGTTCAATGAACCATAAACAATTAATGAGGATGCACCTGTGGAACAGTCGTTAAGACACTAACAGCTTACAGACAGTAGGCAATTAAGGTCAAAGTTCTGAAAACTTAGGACACTAAAGAGCCCTTTCTACTCACTCTGAAAAACACCAAAAGATAGATGCCCAGGGACCCTGCTCATCTGTGTGAACGTGCCTTAGCCATGCTGCAAGGAGGCATGAGGACTGCAGATGTGCCCAGGGCAATATATTTAAATGTCCTTACTGTGAGACGCCTAAGACAGCGCTACAGGGAGACAGGACGGACAGCTGATCATCCTCGCAGTGGCAGACCATGTGTAACAACACCTGCACAGGATCGGTACATCCGAACATCACACCTGTGGGACAGGTACAGGATGGCAACAACAACTGCCCGAGTTACACCAGGAACACACAATCCCTTCATCAGTGCTCAGACTGTCCGCAGTAGGCTGAGAGAGGCTGGACTGAGGGCATCTAGGCCTGTTGTAAGGCAGGCACCCTGATGAAGACAGCTTGTCTGTCGAAACGTTGGACATAAATATTTTTGCATCTGAGCTCCTAGAGTGTGCGGCTCTCCTTTATTAGTGAGGCAGGTCCTCACCAGACATCACCGGCAACAACATCTCCTATGGGCACAAACCCACCGTCACTGGACCAGACAGGACTGGCAAAAAGTGCTCTTTTATTTTTTATTTTTTTATTTAACCTTTATTTAACCAGGTAGGCAAATTGAGAACACGTTCTCATTTACAATTGCGACCTGGCCAAGATAAAGCAAAGCAGTTCGACACATAAAACAACACATAGTTACACATGGAGTATAACAAACATACAGTCAATAATACAGTGAAAAATAAGTCTATATACAGTGTGAGCAAGTGAGGTGAGATAAGGGAGGTGAAGGCAAATAAAATATATTAATAAATAAAAATATAAAAAAGGCCATGGTGGCGAAGTAAATACAATATAGCAAGTAAAAAAAACACTGGAATGGTTGGTTTGCAGTGGAAGAAGGTGCAAAGTAGAGATAGAAATAATGGGGTGCAAAGGAGCAAAATAAATAAATACAGTAGGTAAAGAGGTAGTTGTTTGGGCTAAATTATAGATGGGCTATGTACAGGTGCAGTAATCTATGAGCTGCTCTGACAGCTGGTGCTTCAAGCTAGTGAGGGAGATAAGTGTTTCCAGTTTCAGAGATTTTTGTAGTTCGTTCCAGTCATTGGCAGCAGAGAACTGGAAGGAGAGGCGGCCAAAGGAAGAATTGGTTTTGGGGGTGACCAGAGAGATATACCTGCTGGAGCGCGTGCTACAGGTAGGTGCTGCTATGGTGACCAGCGAGCTGAGATAAGGGGGGACTTTACCTAGCAGGGTTTTGTAGATGACCTGGAGCCAGTGGGTTTGGCGACGAGTGTGAAGCGAGGGCCAGCCAACGAGAGCGTACAGGTCGCAGTGGTGGGTAGTATATGGGGCTTTGGTGACAAAACGGATGGCACTGTGATAGACTGCATCCAATTTATTGAGTAGGGTTTTGGAGGCTATTTTGTAAATGACATCACCGAAGTCGAGGATTGGTAGGACGGTCAGTTTTACAAGGGTATGTTTGGCAGCATGAGTGAAGGATGCTTTGTTGCGGAATAGGAAGCCGATTCTAGATTTAACTTTGGATTGGAGATGTTCTATGTGAGTCTGGAAGGAGAGTTTACAGTCTAACCAGACACCTAGGTATTTGTAGTTGTCCACATATTCTAAGTCAGAGCCGTCCAGAGTAGTGATGTTGGACAGGCGGGCAGGTGCAGGCAGCGATCGGTTGAAGAGCATGCATTTGTTTTACTTGTATTTAAGAGCAATTGGAGGCCACGGAAGGAGAGTTGTATGGCATTGAAGCTCGCCTGGAGGGTTGTTAACACAGTGTCAAAAGAAGGGCCAGAAGTATACAGAATAGTGTCGTCTGCGTAGAGGTGGATCAGAGACTCACCAGCAGCAAGAGCGACATCATTGATGTATACAGAGAAGAGAGTCGGTCCAAGAATTGAACCCTGTGGCACCCCCATAGAGACTGCCAGAGGTCCGGACAACAGACCCTCCGATTTGACACACTGAACTCGATCAGAGAAGTAGTTGGTGAACCAGGCGAGGCAATCATTAGAGAAACCAAGGCTGTCGAGTCTGCCTCTTCACTAACGAGTCACGGTTTTGTCTCACCAGGGGTGATGGTTCGATTCGCGTTTATCGTCGAAGGAATGAGCGTTACACCGAGGTCTGTACTCTGGAGCGGGATCGATTTGGAGGTGGAGGGTCCGTCATAGTCTGGGGCTGTGTGTCACAGCATCATCGGACTGAGCTTGTTGTCATTGCAGGCAATCTCAACGCTGTGCGTTACAGGGAAGACATCCTCCTCCATCATGTGGTACCCTTCCTGCAGTCTCATCCTGACATGACCTTCCAGCATGACAATGCCACCAGCCATACTGCTCATTCTGTGCGTGATTTCCTGCAAGACAGGAATGTCAGTGTTTTGCCATGGCCAGCAAAGAGCCTGGATCTCAATCCCATTGAGCACGTCTGGGAACCTGTTGGATCGGAGGGTGAGGACTAGGGCCATTCCCCCCAGAAATGTCCTGGAACTTGCAGGTGCCTTGGTGGAAGAGTGGAGTAACATCTCACAGCGAGAACTGGCAAATCTGGTGCAGTCCATGAGGAGATGCACTGCAGTACTTAATACAGCTGATGGCCACACCAGATACTGATTGCTACTTTTGATTTTGACCCCTCCTTTGTTCAGGGACACTTTATTCCATTTCTTTTAGTCACATCTGTGGAACTTGTTCAGTTTATGTGTCAGTTTTTGAATCTTGTTATTTTCATACAAATATTTACACATGTTAAGTTTGCTAAAAATAAACGCAGTTGATAGTGAGAGGACATTTTTTTTTTTTTGCTGAGTTTAGATAGCTAGCTGGGCGCACCTATGTGTGAAGCCAGCAACAATAACGATAAGCCACTACAGTGGAATTTACGGTTTGCCTTCATATTAAATGTCCCACATTGAAAGTGATGCAAACTTAGCTCAACCAGCATGTTAACATTAACTAGCTACGTGTGTCAATACACACTATGAGTAACATTAGTTCCTTTTCAATGCAGCTAAACACTAACTAACTTATTAGTGTAAGCACAGATAGAACAATGTCCCAGATGTTTCACCGGAAGTATAAATGTGATGCATTTGGTTGGAGTTTCCTCTCCACAATTTATTACTGAGATGGTTGTTCCAGTTTAGGTGATTGAGGTTGTATCAATATTCAGTCTTCCTGCCCTGGTAGTCATCCTAAATGCAGGTTGCGGTTGATTATCAACACCCTGGTTTGATTCCAGGCTGTTTCACAGACGGCCGTGATTGGGAGTCCCATAGGGCGGCACACAATTGGTCCCGGTTTGGCCGGTGAAGGCCGTCATTGTAAATACGATTTTGTTCTTAACTGACTTCCCTAGTTAAAAAAGGTTAAAAAAAATAGGAATTACTCATCACTTTGCAAACCAGCATAACGTGACTTGCAGGCCGGATGTGGCCTGTAAACTAGGCCTTCAAAGGCCAAATGATATGCACTTACTGTACAAACCATTAGGAACACCTTCCTGACGTTGAGTTACATTTTGCCGTTTGCCGTCAGAACAGCCTAATTTCGTCAGAGCATGGACTGTACAAGGTCTCAAAAGCATTCCAAAGGGATGCAGATGTGTCAAGTTGACTGGATGTCTTTTGGTTGGTGGACCATTCTTGATACACACGGGAAACTGTGTGCATGAAAAACCCAGTAGCATTGCAGTTCTTGACACACTCAAACCAGTGCGCCTGGCACCTACTAACATATCCTGTTCAAAGACACTGATAACTTTTATCTTTTGTCTGATTCACCCTCTGAATGGCACATATACACAATCCATGTTTCAATTGTCTCAAGGCTTAAAAATCCTTCCTTAACCTGTCTCCTCCCCTTCATCTACACTGATTGAAGTGGATTTAACAAGTGACATCAGTAAGGGATCATAGAGTTCACCGGGATTCACCTGGTCAGTCTGTGTCATGGAAAGAGTAGGTGTTCCTACTTTTTGGTACGCTCAGTGTATGTATTGTATTGTCATAAAGAATTACATTTTAATGGCTAATAAGGCTGGACGAACCATTCATAGAGTGTTTTAGGAAGAACCCCCCAAAGATAAAAGGGTTCTCAGTAGAACCTTTCATAGAGGATTCTAGGTAGAACAATATACACGGGTTTCTTTGAACCCTCTGTAAAGGGTTCAACCCCGACCCAAAACGGGTTCCCCTGTGGGGACAAACCGAAGTACCCTGTATGGTTCTACTTAGCACCTTTTTTCCTAAGATTTAGGCTGAGCGGTAGGAGCTGATCCTCCCTGTACAGCTCCACACACATCAGACCTGTCACCTCAGCCACGGTCGTGTCTATAACCGGGATAATGCCCCCTGCGATCAGCTTACTCTGTGGATGAGAGGGGAAAGAAACTGTCAGTCTGAGAGAGTGTGTGTGTGTTTGTGTGTTCTTGGATGTCTCCTAGGAGAACAAAAAAGAAAGGACAGGGGGAGTAAAGGTGATGTGATCTATAAACAAGATCAAACATGCATTAGCTCCAGTATGACTGGGCTGAAAAGTGTCCCCCGTCTTTAAGGTTTCAACATGCTTCAGTTCAGTTTGGCCGGCACCTAGCTAGGCGAACCGAACGAGTGTGCTCACATACTCCCTAAAAAGACCTTCGCTTGAAAAACAAGAAAAAAGCGGCAATAGTACTGCTTGTGCGTTTTTGAGAGGCCGGAGCCAGTATACACTTCCTCAAAGTCCTCAAGAGAAAAAATGTGCCGGAAAATGATTCATCTGTCATTGAATTACAACAAGGACGTCATTGAAGAATCCCTAGTGTTGACCAATCACTGACGAAGGGGCATAGACTTCGGCTACCGACGTCTGCTTGCCTCGAGAAAAAATTGTGTTTTCCCAAACAGCAGAAAACCCCCAAAATGAACGAAAATGTAGTCATAATATATTCACAAACTGTTCCGAACTGTTTCGGGCTGGGAAGCATGCAGACACCTTTACCCTTTACCTACTCTTACCCTTTACATCTTTATCCCCCCCACCCCATTTGTCTGGGTGTCTGTGTGTGCAGGGCCCAGCTCAGGTAACCCATCCCAGAGGACAACAGGTAAAGTGATTAGTTCGGCCTCAGGAACAAAAGTGAGTGGGCCGTCTTTCCTCTTTTAAAGCTCGCTTGGTGGCTTCAGGGCAGGTGAGAGCAGCAATAGAAAGTGCAGCCACTAGGGCAGAGGGGGATGGGGAAGAGTGTAGGGGTGTGTTTGTGTGTGTGTGTGTGTGTGTGTGTGTGTGTGTGTGTGTGTGTGTGTGTGTGTGTGTGTGTGTGTGTGTGTGTGTGTGTGTGTGTGTGTGTGTGTGTGTGTGTGTGTGTGTGTGTGTGTGTGTGTGTGTGTGTGTGTGTGTGAGGGGGTGGAGAGCGTTGCCGTTAACTCTCAGTTTCTCTCAGTAGTGTCGTTGTGATAAGGGAAAATAAGGAAGATATCAAAAGACCCTAATGAGATTGTTGTGTTTTATTTCAGGGAACATCTGCCACAGGAGAGACATCCTTTAAAAGAGGAGACAAATGGAGAAACATTTTGACATACATTACATCAACAGCTGTGAGATGAGATAAGATGAGAACAAAGGACTCCAGGAACAGAATCCTTCACAGCACATCCCTGTCTAAACTATGTTAGCCATATTAAAGCCGAAAGAGTCAATGCCATGATGCCACGGGTCATCTGCGTTGAGCTCTGAGGCCATTGTCTTTGTGTCTGTCACTTGAATTACACTAATACATGACTTATTCACCCCTCTGCGATGGAAATCAGATTTACCCTGTGAGCGATACTATCTATGAGCTCATGTCTCAGCCAGCACAGCTGAACAATGCCTGGTGAGGCAAAAGTCAATCAGGAGCAGCTGGAGGGGTCGTGAGGTAGTCACATCTGGCAACCCGATGCTGTGGAATCCGCTTCCACGCATTCCAGGCATCTGCAACATGACCTGGCAAGGTAGTAGGGGAAGAAAGGATGATGAGGCGGAGGAGGAGGAAGAAGAGCATGGCCGTTTTGATGGTCTCACTCCAATCAAAGATGACATCTGATACACACCTGACTCACCTCATCCACCTTACTCACATCTCCTGACAACATTCAAAACAGTCATCTACACCACATGCCTCTAAACCTCATTATAATGTCTAGAGAGTGCTAGATAAGGAGTGGGAGAGAAGAAGAGAGAGAGAGAGAGTGGGGGTAAAGAGAAAGAAAGGAAAGAGACAGTGAATAGCTGCACAATGGAAGTGTTACAGAGGAACTGTTGCCCTCAGGGCTGTGTGAGTGTGCCACTTCAAAGGGCTGGGTGACATGGTGATGGTAAACCATGTGAGATAGGGAGTGGGGGGACACTGCAGACAGGGATCCTTAGTGACTAAAACACCCTACAGCCTAACAAACAGAGCTGGAGTTCCTCACACTGCTGACTATTCATTCACCAGGCTGTTTTTAACAGGATGTGCACTCTCTAAAACGCTCAAAAGAAAGGCCCCAGAACACAGGACAGCCCTGTTTCCTAGACACCCTGTTAAGGACTGGTACAGACAAGGTTCATAGAGGACCCAAAGATGAAACTGCCATTTTGTGGCCCCATGTAGAGTTTAGCGTGGCCCCCTCCCAGGGGGCAGCCGCCAATGTGTCTGTGGACCCTAGCATTATGCAGCGTGAGCAGTGGAGATATGCCGAGCATGGTACTGCGGTTTTACTGCCTTCTCAAAGTCAATGGAGTGCATCTGCAGGGCTGAGCTGTTCACAGGAGGAGAGGACAGCTCCTTCTGCAACTCCTCCAGTCGCCATTTGTCTGGTCAAATTGAAAAGAAAAAGTGAGTAACACATAAAGCCTGAAGAAACAGGCATATAAAACATCATACAGTACATTTATACTGAACAAAAATATAAACGCAACATGTAAAGTGTTGGTCCCATGTTTCATGAGATGAAATAAAAGATCCCAGAAATGTTCCACACAAACAAAACGTTTATTTCTCTAAATCTTCTGCCACAAATTTGTTAAAATCCTTGTTAGTGAGCGTTTCTCCTTTGTCAAGATAATCCATCCAACTGACAGGTGTGGCATAACAAGAAGCTGATTAAACAGTATGATCATTACACAGGTGCACCTTGTGTTGGGGACAGTAAAAGGCCACCTTAAAATGTGCAGTTTTGTCACACAACACAATGCCACAGATGTCTCAAGTTTTGAGGGTGCGTGCAATTGGCATGCTGACTACAGGAATGTCCACCAGAGCTGTTGCCAGATAATTGAATGCTAATTTCTCTACCATAAGCTTCCTCTAATGCCGTTTTAGAGAATTTGGCAGTACATTCAACCGGCCTCACAACCTCATACCACGTGGAACCACGCCAGCCCAGGACCTCCACATCTGACTTCTTCACCTGCAGGATGGTCTGAGACCAGCCACCCGGACAGCTGATGAAACTGAGTAGTATTTATGTCTGGAATAAAGCCCAAATAAATCCTTTTTGCACAACCAAAGAATTTCTACACAAACTGTCAGAAACCATCTTAGGGAAGCTCATCTGCATGCTCGTCATCCTCACCAGGGTCTTGAACCGACTGCAGTCCAGCATCTTAACAATTTGAATGCACAGAGGTACCGGGACAAGATCCTGAGGCCCATTGTCATCCCATTCATCTGCCACCCTCACCTCATGTTTCAGCATGATAATGCACGGCCCCATGTCGCAAGGATCTGTA
This sequence comes from Salvelinus fontinalis, assembly GCF_029448725.1. NCBI lineage: Eukaryota > Metazoa > Chordata > Actinopteri > Salmoniformes > Salmonidae > Salvelinus > Salvelinus fontinalis. Next base: position 10,173,801 of record NC_074682.1, read on the forward strand.
CACAATACCTGGAAGCTGTCAATGTCCCAGTTCTTCGATGGCCCGCATACTCACCAGACATGTCACCCATTGAGCATGTTAGGGATGCTCTGGATTGACGTCTATGACAGCGTGTTCCAGTTACCGCCAATATCCAGCAACCTTTGAAGAGGAGTGGGACAACAAGCAACAGCCTAGTCAACCTGCGAAGGTGATGTGTCACGCTGCATGAGGCAAATAGTGGGCACACCAGATACTGACTGGTTTTCTGATCTACGCCCCTAAAAACAAAATCTGGTATCTGTGTCCAACAGATGCATACATAGATTAGGGCCTAATGAATTCATTTAAATTGACTGATTTCCTTATATGAACTGTAACTCAGTAAAATATGATGTTGCATGTTGCGGTTATATTTTTGTTCAGTGTATGAAGGCGAGTTTACTCACCCAAACTTCCACTCTCCCTCTCCATCTCCTTACCGGTGTGGTGGATCTTGACAGTAGACCTGGGGGTGAAAGCAGATACATGGACCCTCTCTAGGACGCTCTTAATGGCAAAGATTGTGTACCCACAATCCCATAGATCGGCCCATAGAGTTTGGCAGCTGCCACCACACAGTCCAAATGGGTGGACTGCAATACATGACAAGATAGCACAAACTGTTAATGACCCCCCCCACCTCAGCATTCAGAAGCAGACCTACAGAATACATCATTCTGTTACACATGTTACTCAAACAAAATCCATAAATCCACAAGTTATTTCTTATCCTTTCCTGCCAGTTGCACGTGGGGAGCAAAGGTTGTGGAAAATGTTCACATCGGACAGGATGTTCCTCATGGAATATGGCAACCACATGATGACTGGGCTGTATGAGCCATGAGCAGAGTCACCCGGTAGTGACCAAAGGAAAAAACCTTTTGAAATAATCGCAAGTTTAAAAACTCCCATCGGTAACCAACAAAACCCTTGTGATTCTTTTCATGTAGATTTCAAAAGTCATGTCTACCATTGAATACATCAGAGAACTGTGAAATATTCATTGGGTGGTTCCATTGACTTACAACTGATATTAAATGGCAGTTAAAAGGCCATGAATAGGCTCTATACTTTAGAAGCAGTCAGTAGACTGATTTCCATTGACCCAGGTTTATTAGACAAAAGTAACTGCGACGTGTGCAATAGAAACGGCAGCTATAGGAGACATGTTCTAAAGATCGAGAGCATTTCTATCTGTTCGACAGGTGTAGATTTTCGTTTGTTGATCTTTCTTTATTGCAGCAAATCGAGACCTTGGGACTAGAAGGTTCTATCTGACATTTTTGTTAAAAATGAGTTCTACATATGTTTGTGGAGTTATGTTTTTTTTAAAGTACAATTTAAATGAATAAATATAAAAAACTAGAGAGTTCTACCTGCATAAACCCATTTAAACTTGACGCTATAAAATTCTATCTGCATTCCAATCATAAGCCTGAACAAACACAGACGGACCAATCAGAACACATATCTTTGCCATCTCCCTCTAAGTATGGTCAAGGCTAGTCTAGCCAGCATTAATGGCACGCAAGCAAAAAACAACACTGTCAGAAATCTTAAAGTAAATGATGTTGTCACATTGTTGCTCAGCAATGACAGTAGTTTGTCTGATGATTATAATATATGTATTAATGTATTTTATGATGTGTTCTGACTATATCTGCTAAAATAGTGTTATTCTATCATTTATGCTACAGTTTTCTTAATTCTAAAAGCTGAGCATGTTTAATTCAGAAATGTTAGATAGAACCACCTATCTATGATTGCACCCTCCTAAATAAACTGATTTACAAATATTTCAGGATTTTGATACTCTGCACTTTAGGTACCTTTAAGGTGAGGTATGTATTGGGTTATGAAGATGAATTCCCTACCAAACAGTTCTGAGATCTGGGATGTGAAAACATTGACACTCAATATCTCTATCTTTTTTTGTGGCAAGCTGTATAGTCCCAAGGTAATGAAATGACGATAAAGACGGTGTTTCTTTTTATAAATGATTATTGCCAAATAATGTTGAAGGTATGCTGTACAGGTGATGTCATCACGTAACTCTAAAACCACACTCCAATTCTAAATGCCTACTGCTTGCTAAGTGTTTCTTTGCAGGACAAGGAATGTCCTGACTTTCAAGAGTACCTGAATTCCTTTGCCTTGCTTTTCTGGTTGGCTGGCAAAGGTTCACCATACAATTATTTCAGATCTATAGGAGTGCAATTTTCCCAATGGCACAGACCGAGGCGATACGTTAGCACATGAGAATGAGAATATGGCAAATATTAGTCAATTATTGCATTCTATCCATGCGTGGCTTTTGGGGGCTATCTGAGACATGAAACAGATGGGTGGGAGGGCAAACAGTTGTCGCCAATTTGTTAATCAGAAATTTGCCTAAATCGATAATGGAAATACTTTAATTAACCACTTCATTTTTATTTGACTTTGTAGGTTTTGGCGAAATGTTCATTTTTGTTGGGGGTGTACCTTCATTACGTCCAGCAGTTTTAATCAACTCAAGACAGTTCAATGGAAACACACAACAGCAGGCAATTGTTGCATCTATTTTCTATGTACACTTTCTAAATGTCTACAAAACAATCACTGGATGAGTTAATGGAAACATAGCTAGTATGTGCATTGAGTCTGTTGATAAACAGCATTCCTAAAGACCATTGCTGTTGTCCCATTGTCTGTCTGTGAGAGCTGCAGGTCCAGACCTGAGGACAACTGAGGTGACAACCCCTCATACCAGGAAAGAGGAGGGGAACATAGCGGAGAGGACAAGAGAGAAAGAGGAGAAACAGAGAATATGTAAAGAAAGACAAGGTGAGAGGAGGAGGAATGGAGAGGACAGGAGGAGAGGATTGGAAAGGAGAGGAGAAAGGAGGGAGGGAGGGAGAGCAGAGGAGTCAAGATAGAAGGTGAGCGTCATGTAAAAGATAAGAGAGAAGAGAGGTGGGACAGGGCACTAGTAGTGTGGAGAGTTAGCACTCAAAACACTCTTTATATTAACCACTTGGTCACAGACTTTTCACCTCAGTAGCTCCATTGTGTGCCTGTGCTTTGGGGATGTGGGTGTGTGTCTTTGTGTGTGTGAATGACGGAATTGATGGGTTTGATTTTATCCACCTTGCTTTGTCTGCAGCAGCAGGTAAGTGTTTCTCGCCGTTTGGTTAAGAATTAATTCAATACACAAGAGAAAGTAAGGAGTCTTATCTGCCGAGATAATGACATTTCAATCATTTCTGCTGACCTTTACGAGAGGAAAATGAGGGGAACTGCAGTATGTGACTGAGACTGAGAAAAAATACAGTAGGTTGTGTAAAACATACTTTTTTGGGGTCGAAGGTCAGGGATGGGGACATCTTTTTGCTCCAGACCAAAAAGGCAGATCTGAACTCGTCAGCTGAGAAGAGACAGACAAAGACGGTAAATGACAAAACTCAAATCACAGCAATAATTCCTGAATTTTCTTACCCCCCACTCATCCAGGCTGCGTCACATCCAGCCGTGATTGGGAGTCCCATAGAGCGGCGCACAATTGTCCCAGCGTCGACCGGGTTTGGCCGGGGTAGGCCATCATTGTAAATAAATAAGAATTTGTTCTTAACTGACTTGTCGAGTTTAATAAAGGTAAACTATATATATATATATATATAATCATTTTACAAATCTATACAATGAGGGTATTCAAACCAAGAGAAGGTTAAAGACACATGTGACTGTCTACACCAATCCATTGGTAAAATACATGACGCACTTAGATGAGCATGGGTTGATTTTCTTTCAATAAAATATGATAAACATAATATGGTCATAAGTACATTAAAAAAGGGATCCTACCCTTTCTCCCCATGTTTGGTAGATGCATGACTAGCACATTCCTAATTAATGGATGTCTAATCAGAAAGTTTCCCTGGGTCATCATCTCACATACCAACACCACATTCCCGGTGGCCATGCAGGCAGACTGGGAGACAGACTAATGTTGTTATCAGGTGTGTTAACCACGCGATTTGTTGTCCTGATTAAAAAAGAACAGAGGAACCTGACAGCTTTGATCTTAGCCAACGGTCTACCAACAGGCTTACAACACTTGGGCTTCAAAGAGAAAGAGAGAACAGGGGAAGAAAATCAGGAAACAAAAAAACAAACTGAAACAGCAGCGGATTTAAATCCTTTTTAAAACATCTAACTCCAGCCTGCTGCCCCCATAAAGCTCGAGCCACTGCAGAATAATAAGCTACACACACACAAAGGGATCTTTCTTTCTTTCTTTTTATGAATTACACTCTTATGTGATGTATTGCAGCTGCTCAACAGAACCATACCCCAGAAACTTCAGCATTTGAGGCACGGCCTGGCCCATTGTTTACCCATGACATATTCCTGCTAAATCAGTCCAATACCAAAAGGGCTTCTCTCGGGGGACTTAGAGCAAAAATGCTATGTATTTCTTCGAGACGAACCCAGCCTAGCACCAACAAGGCTTTAAACAGGATACGAGTAGAATGGAATCCGTTTTCTCGGTCAGAGGTATGTTTATTGACACATATGATATCAAGCAGGGGAGATAGTGTTTATCAGACCAGGCCAGACAGGTCCGGTTGTCAGAGTCCTGTATAGGGTTAATCCATATGACGAGGGTCACAGTGGGAGTGTATGGGTTGTGTAACGTTCGTCGTCTGAAGATGAGGAATCATCGGACCAAAGCGCAGCGTGGTAAGAGTTCATGTTAATTTATTAAAACAGAACACTAAACAAAATAACAAAGACAATGAACGAAACGAAACAGTCCTGTCTGGTACAGACACAAAGACAGAAAACAACTACCCACAAAACACAGGTGGGAAAAGGCTACCTAAGTATGGTTCTCAATCAGAGACAACGATAGACAGCTGCCTCTGATTGAGAACCAACCCGGCCAAACACACAGAAATAGAAAACATAGAACACAAAACATAGAATGCCCACCCCAACTCACACCCTGACCAACCAAAATAGAGACATAAAAAGGATCTCTAAGGTCAGGGTGTGACAGGTTGGCACTAATTCTTCTAGAGTCCCCCAGGTGTGACAGCATGTATTATGATGTCACTCTCTCATCAGTCTACATGCCACAGGAGATTATATGGATCCCAATAGAGACTTTTGAGGATAGCATAGTCTTGGGGTGTGAAATACTAACTATCCCAAGATATTTTCAGGTTGTTTTCAATAACGCTGGTAAACCAATTTAGAGCTAGCCGTATATTCCTGCATTATGCCTTTCAAGGAAAACATTACAATGGACAGCTGCAGATGTTAAAGCTGCTGAGTTTCCAATTATTTAACATGTTACTGTATATAAACTGAATTCTTGCCACTACATATGGCATAGGTCTTGATCATGTATAGGTACACTATCGCATGTAACAGAGATTGACTTACTGTTACCCGTTGAGGTGCAAGTAATGTTGCAGCCGTGCAATGTTGTTGTTGTAGATGGGCTCTAATTGGCGTCGGGCCCCACCCAACACAGTCCTCCCAGCCTTGGGGCTGCTGCCCCCCCATGCCTCATCACACACACACTTCAGGACCGCCAGAGCCTCTGCCTCCCCCCGGCCCAGGGTACGCTCCCATGAACCCAACAGCATCCATGCAGGGAACAGCAGCTTAAACACCATTAGACCAGGACCCCTCCCCTAATGGGCTGGCATGTAATCCTCTTTCAAGAGGATGATTCTCCAGAAAGAGACAGAAAAATCCAAGCCCATAGGAAAACAATAGGGGATGATGTAAGATGGGGGGGCAGGATGAGTTGGGCTTTAAAGCTAATTTAAACCATCTCAAGGTCTCATAACATACTCTCCTCTCTCCCTTCTCCCAGGGTTTATCCTTCCAGAGGTAGAGGGATTGACTCCCATTGTTCTGGCCCGGCTTGTTTCAAATTCCAATGCTAATTGTTTAACAAACGAACAGTGGTGGTAGGAGCAGCCAAGTCCTGTTCAATAACACTGCTTTTATGGATCCTGTTCTGGTGAGACATGGACACATACTGTACTGTAACTGTCCTCTTGAGCCCTTTACCTGCATTTTTCTGAGCTTATCACAACTACATTGAGGGGATTCCTATGAGTGAGTCAGTGCATGGCAGTAATTCCCTTTCTATCCTTCTACCGTCTGTCTAACAGGAAGATGAACAACTCTGCACACGGAGTCAGTCAGTTGGGGGTAGTATTGTTAGTGAGTAGGTGAGAGGTGGGTTAGGGAGGTTGCCTTTGAAACTGTCTAGAGGTCGCCCTGCATCTGAGGGGAAGGAAGTGTTTGGAGAGTTGGTGTGGTGACGGTGTGTGTGTGCGTGTGCGTGTGTGTGTGTGAGGGGTGTGCAGCAGAGCTCCATGAGTAGTATCTATCAGCCTGTCATGTCTGCCTGGTTCCTGTGCCATGGACAATGGTAGAGTTCCTCTGTAAACACTCTTGGCTTTAGTTTAAACAGCTCAGTGCTGCAGAGGAAAGACGAGCAGAGTGAAGTAGAAGCAGACTGTCTCCCCTGCAGACACTTACACTTTAAAGGGCTCTAAACAGGAAGCATGGCAGCAGTTTGAGGGCCTGTTAAAGAACATTTGACTCTTCCTCTCTTCTTATACTGAACAGCAATATAAACGCAACATATAAAGTTTTGGTCACATGTTTCATGAGCTGAAATAAAAGATCCCAGAAATGTACCATATGCACAAAAGCTTATTTCTCTCAAATTTTGTGCACACATTTGCTTACATCCCTGTTAGTGAGCATTTGTCATTTGCCAAGATAATGCATCCAACTGACAGGTGTGGCATATCAAGAAGCTGATTAAACAGCATGATCATTACACAGGTGCCCCTTGTGCTGAGAACAATAAAAGGCCACTAAAATGTGCAGTTTCGTCACACAACCCAATGCAACAGATGTCTTAAGTTTTGAGGGAGTGTGCAATTGGCATGCTGACTGCAGGAATGTCCAGGAATGACCAGAGCTGTTGCCAGAGAATTGAATGTTTATTTCTCTACCATAAGCCGCCTCCAACGTCATTTTAGAGAATTTGGCAGTACGTCCAACTGGCCTCACAACAGACCAGTATGCTAAATGTTTGTAAATACGAAGAATACAGGCACCAAAAGCACATTAGGCTACTCTTGTCCCATGTGCATAGGGGCAGTGTGTGTCACAGTTGGATAGGCTGTGTTTCCGCTGCGTAAACTCATGCCATAACCAAATGTGTTACCGCTAAAACCAGCTTTTGGTTGGTCTTAAATATCCCTATCCGCGCTTCCTTGAAATTAGCAATTTTTGGACACACTGAAATATGTCCACACAACTCATCTGAGCGCAAGCGAGCTGATATAAGACAGGTCAATTGCCGAACCTGGCGTTAGGGCTGGAAAATGCCAGTGTAGCAGTTTTTACATGACGAAATTGCAAACTAACATGTTTGATACTAGCGCCAGCCAAAAAGTGCGCCCTATGACGTTTTTCTATGCGCCCTATGACGTTTTTCCGCCAACTTTAAAGTTCCGCCAACTTTACCACGCGGCCAATTTTTTCCTCCTTTTCTTTCTATCTGAAAGGTATTGCCAAAAGCCAAAACTTTTATTTCCTCCAAATTACCTAGTAATAATTTCGGTGAAGTTCTGCCCATGGCTTAGTATGAAACATTGCCGCAATGCTGAGGCGCCATTGGCAAGCAGATTCAGATTCAGAGTGTTTAATAGTCACACGTACAGGGTTGCAGGAGTGATTTCAGGGTACAGTGAAAACCTTAGGGTTCTAGCTCCAACATGCAGGACTATGTGAAATAAAATCATGAAAATGGTCATAAAAACAACATTAGAAATAGAAATAGCACTATATACATAATAGCAACTGTGGAGGTGATGAATACATTTTATGTCCACTGGTTTGGAGGCAGATTAAAGACTGTTGGGGGGGGGGGGGGGTGACCATAGGTGGAGAATCATGACCATTGAGGGGGTGTAGGGAACAAGTCATTTAAAAAAAATAATAATAGTGGAATAAGGTAAGAGACTGTTGAGGGGGTGTGTGAGGGGGGGGGTCCATAGGGGGAGTAGATGTTGCGGGGTGGGGGGAAGCAGACTATAGTTGACTATTGGTGGCTATTTTGCAGCCTGATGGTCTGAAGGTAGAAGCCATTGGCAAGTCTTTCAGTTTTTGGCAAGTCTTTCATTTCAGATGATGCTCCTGTACTGACCGCGTCTGAGTGATTGAAGCGGGGAAAACGGCATGGCTAGGGTGGCTGGGGTCCCTGAAGATCTTCTTGGCCTTCTTGCAACACTAGGTTTTGCTGGTGTCCTGTAGGGCAGGCAGTGTGCACCCAATGGTGTGCTCGGCTGCACGTATCACCCTCTAAAGAGCCTTGCGGTCCGCGGTGGTGGAGCTGCCGTACCAGGCTGTGATGCAGCCCGACAGCATGCTCTCGATGGTGCTCCTGTAGAACACTGTGAGGGGCCTCGGGGACAGGCCAGATTTCTTCAGCATCCTGAGGTTCAAGAGTCGCTGTCGTGCATTCTTCATTAGTGTGTCTGTGTGGTTAGATCATTTCAGCTTCTCTGCGATGTGTACGCCAAAGAATTTGAAGTTATTGACCGTCTCCACGGCGGCCCGTTGATGAGTATGGGGGCGTGTCCAGCCTGGTTCTTCCTAAAGTCCACTTTGTTTTACTAATGTTGAGGGAGAGGGTGTTTGCCTGGCACAACGCAATCAGAGTGCCTCCCTCATCCCTGTAGGCTGTCTCGTTGTTGTTGGTAATCAGGCCTACTACTATCATGTCGTCAGCGAACTTGGTGATGGAGTTAGAACTGTGCTAGGCCGCGCAGTCGTGGGCATACAGGGGATACAGGAGGGGTTGAGGAATTGCATTGGGAGGAGTTGACAGTTGACAGTGCATATCAGAGTAAAAAACAAGCCATGAGGTCGAAGGAATTGTCCGTAGAGCTCCGAGACAGGATTGTGTCTCGGGACAGATCTGGGAAGGGTAACCAAAACATTTCTGCAGCATTGAAGGTCCTCAAGAACACAGTGGCCTCCATCATTCTTAAATGGAAGAAGCTTGGAACCACCAAGATTCTTCTTAGAGCTGGCCGGGGGAGAAGGGCCTTGGTTAGGGAGGTGACCAACCTGTTTTTGCTACGTCATTACGGGGTATTGTGTGTAGATTGATGAGGTGAAAAAACGATTGAATCAATTTTAAAATAAGACTGTAACGTAACAAAATGTAGTAAAAGTCAAGGGGTCTGAATACTTTCCGAATGCACTGTATATTCATTTGCTCGTCTATCACTCATCAGAAACATTTAGCATGCAATAATGTATTCTATATCAAGAGTAGGACTATTATTTAGCTTGGTCACGTATAGTGAACTCCAAAAGCCTGCGGTGGTTGGGAAATATGAACATGAGACTCACATGCTTTCGAAAATAGCATTACTTATTGGCAATTTATCATGACGAAGATAAGACCCTACACCTCTTCCCTTACAAAGTGGAGAAGAATAAGCGTGGGCTTGGCCTCGGTTTCTAAATAACACTGTTCATATGACAGCAGTTCCACATGTTCTCGTAACACAAGTTGTGTGTGAAAAATATTATTTGTATTGTATTCTGTAATATTCCATTATATTCTTACTATAAAATATACACTATTTAAACAAAAGTATGTGGACACACCTTCAAATTAGTGGATTCGGCTATTTCAGCCACACCCGTTGCAATCTCCATAGACAAACATTGTCAGTAGAATGTCCTTACTGAAGATCTCAGTGACTTTCAACGCGGCACCGTCATAGGATGCCACCTTTCCAACAAGTCAGTTCGTGAAATTCCTGCCCTGCTCGAGCTGCCGCTATCGACGGTAAGTGCTGTTGTGAAGTGGAAACGTCTAGGAGTAACAACGGTTCAGCCACTGTGAACAAAATTAGGACTTAAATGGGATTTTAACTAATAACCCCTTGCTCGCTGCCAACCTGTCCTGCTACAGTGCAGCTAAACCACCAGATCTGTGAGCATAGAAGAGATAAGGCCACAGACTTATTGGCAAGAATGCATTTCTGCACTTTGCTAAAAGCTGCCCAGGATCAATTAAATAATTGTACAGTTATCACCATCTCTAACCAGGTTTCCATCAAACCTTTTTATCCGAGTAAAGTACATGTCGGATAGAAAATGTCATGACAGCCTGATGAAAGCAGAACATTTGCTGGTAAACTTTCTAAATGTCGACAAAACAAGATATGCTAGACAAGGTGGGATCTTTATTGTGTCTGTAAAATGAATTATGTGAGAAATGTCGGTGGAAACGCTTTTATGAGCAAATATTTATATAATAACCATCATATTGAAGTAAACTTGGAGTCATGCAATGACATGTTGTGTAGTCCTCCCACCATGATTCGCCGGGAAAGCATGCAGTTTATTAGGCTACAGATGAAATAACTGATGATGACTCACACAAGGTTGTGAAAGTGCAGTGGTGAGCTTGTTGCTCCTTTCCCTTCTGGTCACATGATCATTGATGCCATTTTAGTTATCAGCTATTCTGACTATTCTGTCATCATTGATTTAATTTACTTATTTCAGCATTTTGAGGATTTTCTGTATAGTTGTCTAATGTTGGTGTGGCATACTATTTTCATTTAATGTTACTCCTGAAACACTATGATAAATATAAGAATTTTTCTTGAGTGTTTTTTTTAACAAAGCTGAGAATTACAAAGTGTATGAATACAGGTGAAGTCAGTTATTGACACAGACATGGTGGTGTAGCCAGAAGATTGGAATGCAGTGAACCAAGAGGTTGTGAGTTCAAATCCCAGGCAACGACATGTTGAATAATAATTACTGTATAAATAAACACACAATGTAGTTGAATATGTAAGTCGAATGCACTCTGTGTGTGTATTGTTAAGACTCATTTTTGTTTACAGGTCGTCACCTGGGAAATCTCATGTGAAAACGTTAATACACATGTGAAAGGTATGCGATCACGTGAAACTTCATGTGAAATATCATATGTGAAGTTTTTAAAAAATACATGGTTTCACATGATTTTCAAATATGACAATATACATAATCACATGTGAACTGTTCAAAAAACACATGGTTTCAAATGATTTCACATGTGCAATTATGTATTTGAATGCTATGAATGGTTCCTCATATTTTCCCATCACCTCTTAACAACCAAACCATATTTCTGTGAGGGGATATTTCCCATGGCTACAGTATGGGGAAGTTTGTAGGAGGCACTGAGAGAGGAGGAAGGCATTGGGTCCAGTTAACAGAGCATATCTCCTGTGCTATATAGCATCCTCTCATACTCTTTTAGCCTGAGACGTTTCAGTGGTTTCTGCTGAGTCTGTGGGCTGGCCAGGTGAGGTCCTCTCATGTCTCCAGGGAATACTAGCCTCCACGGGAGCCAGGGGGCTTTTCCACAATTTAAGGGGCTTACATTAAATCTCAGTAAGATACACTGAGCCTGGTAGGGAAACACAGGGAGGCCATGACTCTTAACTGGACTCTTACTGGGACGGATTAACAGGACTCCGGAGCAGCTGAGCTACTGAGACGCTTTGTCACTCTCACAAACCCACAGGCAAGTAAAGAAACACAGAAAAATATACAGAATATACAGGAAACATAGTAAGATGTCAACTGCATTTCAAAAGGTTTGTAAAAAAAACGAACACTTACTCTATCAGCAGTAAGTGAACTAGTCCTCAGGCCTTTTGGTGGATGGATGTATATGACTTGGAGCACTGAGTGACTGTGTGCCAGCTCATTAAACCAGGAGGGTGAGCAGCTCTGAGGCCTACATGAGAGAGACGTCTCCTTGTGGGAGTGTGGTTTTACCCAGTAACTCTCTTACCTGAGCTTTACTGCCACACTGTATGTTCTTTACAAACAGCACTACTATTGCATAACCATCCGTAGGGCTCCCTATGTATTAGGGGCATCTATGTATGAGGGGAGACTAAGGCATCAAAAAGGAATGGTGGTAGGCTGGATGATTGGCCTATGGCTGGTATGACTGGTAGCATGAGCATCTGGTCTGACATATGATCACCCTGAGATTTAAACATTCTATTTCTGCTCATCATGTGTGCAGGATTGCAACTGACTGAGTATGTTATTGAAGAAGACTTACCTCAAGTACTGATTCACGTTCTCAGCCGCTTGCTTAAATAGTCCTTCAAACGGATCTCTTGCCAACTGCAAAGACACGACAGGGACCTGATACTAGATCTGCTTTACTGTGGTTATAATTTTAACTCAAGTCTGATGCACTCTTTTCCTTTTGGCCTGGTCTCAATCACCCTCAAAAGCCTTATCCATTCTTGGGCAAGTTTGAGAGCTAAGAGTTTAAAAAGATTTGCATTTTAGATGAGTTGTGTGTGTGGGATTAAGAGATAAATGGAGTCCTGTACTGTGTGGATGGGGTAAAGTTGAGTCAATGTTGGGATAAAACGTTTTTGGTATGTTGACAGAAGGTTAGCATTGTAATCCCTGCTCTGGATAGCTTGCCAGCCTCGTGCCAGTCAGTCAGTCAGAGAGCAGCAGTGTTTAAAGTGGGTAAAATGTATCGTGGATGGCAGCACGTGGGGTAGAGGGATGCCATGAACCAAACTCCTTTAATATGCTAGGATTATAGGATGATGCTACAGTAGATTACTAGGATGATTTTAAGTTGCTGGGATGATTATAGGATGATGCTACGTTGCTAGGATGGTGATAGGATGATGCTAGGTTGCTAGGATGGTGATAGGATGATGCTAGGTTGCTAGGATGGTGATAGGATGATGCTAGGTTGCTAGGATGGTGATAGGATGATGCTAGGTTGCTAGGATGGTGATAGGATGATGCTAGGTTGCTAGGATGGTGATAGGATGATGCTAGGTTGCTAGGATGGTGATAGGATGATGCTAGGTGGCTAGGATGGTTATAGGATGATGCTAGGATACTGGGATGCGATCCAAAACACATACAATCAGACTGTGGTTCCATGCCTCAAGTACAGTGGGACTGCATTCTCGGAGCCAGTCTTGGCCGGACCGAAGGACTCAGTCAAGTGGGGTATCACCACTGGAATATGGAGCTTACTACCCAGGGTACGTCTCTCCAGCTTGTGCCTCTGGTGCGGCACACAGCGGCCATCCAGGTACACTCCTGTAGTCCACAAAAACAGACAGCAATAGCCCACAAATCTCAAAACAAATCACTTTACATTTTTTGCTTAACCTTTATTTAACTAGGCAAGTCAGTTAAGAATGGGGCTCCCAAGAGGCGCAGCGGTCTAAGGCACTGCGTCTCAGTGCTAGAGACGTCACTACAAACCCTGGTTTCGATTGCAGGCTGTATCACAACCGGCTGTGATTGGGAGTCCCATAGGGCTGTACACAATTGGCCCAGCATCGTCCGGGTTAGTGTTTGGCCAGGTAGGTAGTCATTGTAAATAAGAATCTGTTCTTAACTGACTTGCCTAGTTAAATAAAGGTAACAAAGTCTTATTTACAATGATGGCCTACCCCGGCCAAACCCTAATAATGCTGGGCCAATTGTGCACCGCCCTATGGGACTCCCAATCACAGCTGTTTGTGATACAGCCTGGAATCAAACCAGGGTCTGTAGTGACGCATCTAGCACAGACCGCTGCGCCACTCGGGAGCATGTATTATGTAACTCCCGAATTGTGCGCCGCTCTGTGGGACTCCGAATCACAGCTGGTTGTGATACAGCCTGGAATCAAACCAGGGTCTGTAGTGACACATCTAGCACAGACCGCTGTGCCACTATGGAGCATGTATTATGTTACTCCACAACCGTACATATAGAGGACTAAAATGCTACGTCTGTCTGGTGTCTGGTACGTTCCAGTGGCCACGCCATGAACCCCATGCATCCCACAATCCCTCTGAGCCAGCAGCTATCTACAGGATCAGTTACATACTGACCTCAGAGTCACAGTCACACTTGGGAATGAGGATAGTCTAGCTAACACCACTAGACAGGCAGCTGGTAATGGACTGTCTGAGGCTGATAACTACACTAGTACTGGTACTGGTGACATGTAAGCCTAGGTGCTATTACCACAGCTATTACGACATAAATAAAGGAGAATAAAATGCCTCTATTGGTGTTTATTGCTGATGCCGTTGAGACTATTAGTTATTGGTGTGGTACTAGGGATGTTATTGGTGTCAATACAGCTAGAAGTGGGTATTGGTCCTGATATTGACAGTAGTGTGGATGGGTGTTGCCAGTGTATGGATACTGCCACTAGTACTAATAGTAATATCAGTAATATGATATTGACACTGGGAGTGCTACAGGTACTGGTACTGACTGGCTTCCACTTTGTCCAGAGCTGCAGTCACTCCACCCAGCCCCATGAAGCAGGTGTGTACACAGACCTGCTTACTGTCTGGGTCCAGGCAGTTTTGTTGGGCAGTTATATTCATGCTGGGGTTCATGACCCTGATTGCCTAGGTTGCTACCTCTGACTTCTATCTCTGTGGAAGGAGAGGTGGTCAGTGAATGAAGGAGAAATCAGTCTCTTGATTAACTATGCTCTTCTCCCATACCAAGAATATGTGCATTACAGCAAACCCAGAGACAAAAAAGGCAGAAAGCGAGAAAAATAGGGAAAATGGTGAGTGAGTGGGAAAGGGGACAAGACAAGAAAACGAAAGTAGGGAAAACTGAGGGTATTGGAAAACCCAAATATTGACACAGTAGTAAGAAATCGGGATATACATTCATCATGGATGTATCTGATACAGCAGAGCCATGTATATTTTTACTTCTGAAGTACATCTGGAAGTTGCTAAGAAAGCCAATGTCAGGCACTCGGCTACATTCAAATGCAGTAGAAAGGAAACCTAAATCAACATTACTGTGGCAAATGGTTACCCATTAGTTTTGGCTTACAGCCATATAGCTCCAGTGCCTTCGGAAAATATTCATATTTTTCCAGCTTTATTCTAAAATGGACTAAATCGTTTCCCCCCCTCATCAATCTACACACAATACCCCATAATGACGAAGCAAACACTGTTTGATGTTTTTTCTAATTTATTAAAAATAAAAAATATTACATTTACATAAGTATTCAGACCCTTTACGCTGTACTTTGTTGAAGCACCATTGGCAGTGATAACAGCCTCTAGTCATCTTGGGTATGACACTACAAGCTTGGCACACCTGTATTTGGGGAGTTTCTCACATTATTCTCTGCAGATCCTCTCAAGCTCTGTCAGGTTGGATGAGGAGCGTTGCTGCACAGATATTTTCAGGTTTCTCCAGAGATGTTCGATCGGGTTCAAGTCCGAGCTCTGGCTGGGCCACACAAAGACACTCAGAGACTTGCCCTGAAGACACTCCTGCGTTGTCTTGTCTGTGTGGTTAGGGTTGTTGTCCTGTTGGAAGGTGAACCTTCGCCATAGTCTGAGGTCCTGAGAGCTCTGGAGCAGGTTTTCATCAAGGATCTCAATGTACTTTGCTTCGTTCATCTTTTCCTCGATTCTGACTCGTCTCCCAGTCCCTGCCACTGAAAAAAAAGCCAGGTTTCCTCCAAACGTGACATTCAGGCCAAAGGTTAAGTAAAAAAAAAGATTGTTTCTCATGGTCTGAGAGTCTTTAGGTGCCTCTTGGCAAACTCCATGCAGGCTGTCATGTGCCTTTTACTGAGGAGTAGCTTCCGTCTGGCCACTCTACCATAAAGGCCTGATTGGTGGAGTGCTGCAGAGATGGTTGTCCTTCTGGAAGGTTCTCCCATCTCCACAAAGGAATTCTAGAGCTCTGTCATAAGGTTCTTGGTCACCTCCATGAACAAGGCCTTTCTCCCCGAATTGCTCAGTTTGTCCGGGCTGGTAGCTCTAGGAAGAGTCTTGGTGCTTCCAAACTTCTTCCATTTAAGAATGATGGATGCCACTGTGTTCTTGGGGACCTTCAATGCATCAGAAATGTTTTGGTACCCTTCCCCAGATCTGTGCCTCGACACAATCCTGTCTATGCGCTCACTGTCAACTGTGGAACCTTATATGCCTTTCCAAATCATGTCCAATCAATTGAATTTACCACAGGTGGACTCCAATCAAGTTGTCGAAACATCTCAAGTTGGATCAATGGAAACAGGATGCACCTGAGCTCAATTTCGAGTCTCATAGCAAAGGGTCTGAATATTTATGTTAATAAGGCATTTCTGTTTAATAGATTTTATACATTTGCGAACATTTTTAAAAACGTGCTTTCACTTTGTCATTATGGGGTATTGTGTGTAGATTGCTGAGGATTTTTATTTTATTTAATCAATTTCAGAACAAGGCTATAACGTAACAAAATGTGGAAAAAGGCACTATATGTAACATTTTGGAGGGCACAATTTTCCTACATATAATTTGTCCTAACTATTGTATGTTAAGATTTAGAGAAGACAGATGATGTCCTTTTTCTACCATTGTGTGTGTGTGTGTGTGTGTGTGTGTGTGTGTGTCGCATTAATTTCGGCTGAGTGGACTGAAAAAAAATCTACATAATAGGATCATGTTTTACAACCTGCCCACTCAGCAATATATCTTCCTGTTTATGGATGATACTGAGAAACGTGATATGAAAAGTAAATAGATATGAACATGTTGCTTTGTACTGTAATTCTTATAGGAATCTCATATTGTAAGGGCTGTCGTTCTCCTCATCCTCGGATGAGGAGAGGAGAGAAGGATCAGTAGACCAAAATGCAGCATTAGGGAAATAAGCCATCTCTTTATTCGTAACGACGGCACACGAAAACAAACACTTTTACAAAATTACAAAACAAGAAAACGACGTAGACGAAACCTGAACATGAACTTAACAACTAAACGTGAAACTCACGGACAGGAACAGACTACATCAAAACGAAACGAACAACCGAACAGTCCCGTATGGTGCAAAACATAACACAGATACGGAAGACAATCACCCACAAACAAACAGTGAGAACACCCTACCTAAATATGACTCTTAATTAGAGGAAAACGCAAACCACCTGCCTCTAATTAAGAGCCATACCAGGCAACCCAAAACCAACATAGAAACAGAAAACATAGACTGCCCACCCAAAACACACGCCCTGACCATAAACACATACAAAAACAACAGAAAACAGGTCAGGACCGTTACAGAACCCCCCCCCCTCAAGGTGCGAACGCCGGGCGCACCAGCACAAAGTCCAGGGGAGGGTCTGGGTGGGCAGTTGACCACGGTGGTGGCTCAGGCTCTGGACGCTGTCCCCACACCACCATAGTCACTCCCCGCTTCTGTCTTCCCCTCCCAATGACCACCCTAAAACTAACATCCCCTAAATGAACGGCCAGCACCGGGAGAAGGGGCAGCACCGGGACAAGGGGCAGCACCGGGATAAGGACCAGCACCGGGATAAGGGGCAGCACCGGGATAAGGGGCAGCACCGGGATAAGGGGCAGCACCGGGATAAGGGGCAGCACCGGGATAAGGGGCAGCACCGGGATAAGGGGCAGCACCGGGATAAGGGGCAGCACCGGGACAAGGGGCAGCACCGGGACAAGGGGCAGCACCGGGACAAGGGGCAGCACCGGGACAAGGGGCAGGTCCCGGCTGATATACTCAGGCAGATCCTTACTGAACGGCTCTCGACGCTCATGGCTGGATGACGGCTCTCGACGCTCATGGCTGGCTGACGGCTCTCGACGCTCATGGCTGGCTGACGGCTCTCGACGCTCATGGCTGGCTGACGGCTCTCGACGCTCATGGCAGGCTGACGGCTCTCGACGCTCATGGCAGGCTGACGGCTCTCGACGCTCATGGCTCTCTGACGGCTCTGGCTGCTCATGGCTCGCTGGCGGCTCTGGCAGATCCTGTCTGGTTGGCGGCTCTGGCAGATCCTGTCTGGTTGGCGGCTCTGGCAGATCCTGTCTGGTTGGCGGCTCTGGCAGATCCTGTCTGGTTGGCGGCTCTGGCAGATCCTGTCTGGTTGGCGGCTCTGGCAGATCTTGTCTGGCGGGCGGCTCTAGCGGCTCCTGTCTGGCGTGCGGCTCTAGCGGCTCCTGTCTGGCAGACGGCTCTGTAGGCTCATGGCAGACGGGCGGCTTAGCAGGCTCATGGCAGACGGGCGGCTTTGCAGGCTCATTGCAGACGGATGGCTCAGACGGCGCTGGGGAGACGGATGGCTCAGATGGCGCTGGGGAGACGGATGGCTCAGATGGCGCTGGGGAGACGGATGGCTCAGATGGCGCTGGTAAGACGGATGGCTCTGGCCGGATACGGCGCACTGTAGACCTGGTGCGTGGTGCCGGAACTGGAGGCACCGGGCTAAGGATAAGCACCTTCCTACTAGTGCGGGGAGCAGGGACAGGGCACACTGTACTCTCAAAGCCCACTCTATAACTGATGCGTGGTACCGGCACTGGTGACACCGGGCTGAGGACAAGCACATCAGGATTAGTAGGGGGAGAAGATACAGTGTGTACAGGGCTCTGGAGACGCACAGGAGGCTTAGTGCGTGGTGCCGGAACTGGAGGCACCGAACTGGATACACGCACTACAGGGAGAGTGCGTGGAGGAGGAACAGGGCTCAGGAGACGCACTGGTAGCCTAGTGCGTAGTGTAGGCACTGTAGGTACTAGGCTGGGGCGGGGAGGTGGCGCCGGAAATACCGGACCGTGGAGGCGTACTGGCACTCTTGAGCATTGAGCCTGCCCAACCTTACCTGGTTGAATGCTCCCGGTCGCCCGACCAGTGCGGGGAGGTGGAATAACCCGCACCGGCCTATGTAGGCGAACCGGGGAAACCATGCGTAAGGCAGGTGCCATGTATGCCGGCCCGAGGAGACGCACTGGAGACCAGACGCGTTGAGCCGGCCTCATGACACCTGGCTCAATACCCAATCTAGCCCTACCAGTGCGGGGAGGTGGAATAACCCGCACTGGGCTATGCACTCGTACAGGAGACACCGTGCGCTCTACTGCGTAACACGGCGCCTGCCCGTACTCCCGCTCTCCACGGTAAGCCTGGGAAGTGGGCGCAGGTCTCCTACCTGCCCTTGGCCCACTACCTCTTAGCCCCCCCCCCCCCAAGAAATTTTTGGGTGTTACTTACGGGCTTTTTGGGCTTCCGTGCCAGACGCGTTCCCTCATAACTCCGGTTCCTCTCTCCGGTGTTCTCTGCTCTCCTCAGTGCCTCCAGCTGTTCCCATGGGAGGCGATCCCTACCAGCCAGGATCTCCTCCCATGTGTAGCAACCCTTTCCGTCCAATATATCGTCCCATGTCCATTGCTCCTTCCTTTCCTGTCCCTTACTCCGTTGAGTTTTCCCTTGCCGCTTGGTCCTAGCGTGGTGGGTGATTCTGTAAGGGCTGTCGTTCTCCTCATCCTCGGATGAGGAGAGGAGAGAAGGATCAGTAGACCAAAATGCAGCATTAGGGAAATAAGCCATCTCTTTATTCGTAACGACGGCACACGAAAACAAACACTTTTACAAAATTACAAAACAAGAAAACGACGTAGACGAAACCTGAACATGAACTTAACAACTAAACGTAAAACTCACGGACAGGAACAGACTACATCAAAACGAAACGAACAACCGAACAGTCCCGTATGGTGCAAAACATAACACAGATACGGAAGACAATCACCCACAAACAAACAGTGAGAACACCCTACCTAAATATGACTCTTAATTAGAGGAAAACGCAAACCACCTGCCTCTAATTAAGAGCCATACCAGGCAACCCAAAACCATCATAGAAACAGAAAACATAGACTGCCCACCCAAAACACACGCCCTGACCATAAACACATACAAAAACAACAGAAAACAGGTCAGGACCGTTACACATATCAACATAACAATTGTTTGAAATTGGCAGTTGTTTCCTTGTGGACAGCTTCCTCACATGAAAAATACTACGTACTTACTATAGAAATCTGTAGTGAACTGTGGAATACTATACTACACACTGTAGTATCCCACTGGGCACAAACTGGTTAAATTAATGTTGTCAACGTATTGTGATGTGGAATCTACGTGGAAAATACATTAAAGTCGTCAACCACAAGATGCAGTATGCAATATGTCGAATTGGTACCTTTGAAACAACGTCTGATCTTCAAGGTAATGTCCACTATAAGAAAAGAAGAAACTGTGTTACACCAGTGACAAAGAGTATAGGTATTGAATGTGCCTTGCAAAAGTATTCATCCCCCTTGGCGTTTTCCTATTTTGTTGCATTACAAACAGTAATATAAATGGATTTTTATTTGGATTCCATGTAATGGACATACACAAAATAGTCCAAATTGGTGAAGTGAAATGACAATATAACTTGTTTCAAAAACATTTAATTAAAAATAAAACGGAAATGTGGTGCGTGCATACGTATTCACCACCTTTGCTATGAAGCCCCTAAATAAGATCTGGTGCAACCAATTACCTTCAGAAGTCACATAATTAGTTAAATAAAGTCCACCTGTGTGCAATCTAAGTGTCACATGATCTGTCACATGATCTCAGTATATATACACCTGTTCTGAAAGGCCCCAGAGTCTGCAACACCACAAAGCAAGGGGCACCATGAAGACCAAGGAGCTCTCAAAACAGGTCAGGGACAAAGTTGTGGAGAAGTACAGATCAGGGTTGGGTTATAAAAAATATCAGAAACTTTAAACATCCCACAGAGCACCATTAAATCCACTATTAAAAACTGGAAGGAATATGGCACCAGAACAAACCTGCCAAGAGAGGGCCGCCCACCAAAACTCACAGACCAGGCAAGGAGGGCATTAATCAGAGAGGCAACAAAGATAGCAAAGATAATCCTGAAGGAGCTGCAAAGTTTCACAGCGGAGATTGGAATATCTGTCCATAGTACCACTTTAAGCCGTACACTCCACAGACCTGGGCTTTACGGAAGTGTGGCCAGAAAAAAAGCCATTGCTTAAAGAAAAAAAATAAGCAAACACGTTTGGTGTTTGCCAAAAGGCATGTGGGAGACTCCCCAAACATAATGAAGAAGGTACTCTTCTTTGATTGGCAGGGACTGGGATGCTGGTCAGAATTGAGGGAATGATGGATGGCGCTAAATACAGGGAAATTCTTGAGGGAAACCTGTTTCAGTCTTCCAGAGATTTGAGACGGAAGTTCACTTTCCAGTAGGACAATGACCCTAAGCATACTGCTAAAGCAACACTCGAGTGGTTTAAACATTTAAATGTCTTGGAATTGCCTAGTCAAATCCCAGACCTCAATCCAATTGAGAATTTGTGGTATGACCTAAAGATTGCTGTACACCAGCGGAACCCATCCAACTTGAAGGAGCTGGAGCAGCTTTGCCTTGAAGAATGGGCAAAAATCCTAGTGGCTAGATGTGCCAAGCTTATAGAGACATACCCTAAGAGACATGCAGCTGTAAATGCTGCAAAAGGTGGCTCTACAAAGTATTGACTTTGGGGGAGTGAATAGTTATGCACGCTCAAGTTTTCTCTTTTTAGTCTTATTTCTTGTTTGTTTCACACAAAAAACATTTGCATCTTCCAAGTGATTTACATCTTCCACATGATTTACATGTTGTGTAAATCAAATGATACAAAACCTCCAAAAATCAATTTTAATTCCAGATTGTAAGGCAAAAAAAAGAAGAAAAATGCCAAGGGGGGTGAATACATTCGCAAGCCACTGTATATGTGAATGCTAAAGACTTTGTGGCACAGCAGAAAGGTCAGTGTCCATCAAATCCAGAGGTTGTGAGTTCAAATTTCAGGTTTATCCATACTTTTGCTGAACAAAGATAACTCACGCAATTGCATATTTTTACATGTAAAGTTATCCAAAAACATGTTTTCACACATCAATGTCACGTGAAGTGTTCCAAAAACATTTCATGTGACATGTGAAGTGTTCCAGAAACACATTTCCATGTGAAATGTCTATTTGTTTTTTTTATATTATTCTATGGACAGTATGCTGCTGTCTTGGGACTCAAACTCACAACCTCTTGCTTGCTAACTACCAGAAGTTCCTGCTGAGCCACCAGGTCTAGGATATAATGGGGATTGACTATATCTTTTTAGCCAAGAATACATTTCTGCACTTGGCCTAAAGTTGCATTAAAAATAAAGTAAAAATATACTACTTGAAGGTCTTATTTCTATAAAATGACAGTATGCTGCTGTATTCTGATTTCAATTACTTTAAATCTTGCATAATTTTCTACCGTGAATAAAATTGCAACTCAGTCTTAAATGGTATTTGAAGTAACAACCCTTGCTCACTACCAACCTGTAAAATTCTGCTGCAGTGCCTGTGAGCGTAAACTGAATATGGCCACAGACTTATTGTCAAGAATGCATTTCAGCACTTTGCAGAAACACTGCCCAGAATCAAGTAAAAAAATGGTACAATTATCACCACCAATGTAACATCAACTAGCAGTGCTCAAGGACACGTGACGTAGAGCAAACAAGAATTCTTTGCAGATTTGAACTTGGTTGGGAGTGCATGGATGTTTCTGCAGTGCCACCAGCTTCATACTTATTGTTTGGAACATATAAACTCAGCAAAAAAAAAACATCTATTTTTCAGGACCCTGTCTTTCAAAGATAATTCGTAAATATCCCAAAAATGTCACAGATCTTCATTGTTAAAGGGTTTCAACACTGTTTCCCATGCTTGTTCAATGACCCATAAACAATTAATGAACATGCACCTGTGGAACGGTCGTTAAGACACTAACAGCTTACAGACGGTAGGCAATTAAGGTCACAGTTCTGAAAACGTAGGACACTAAAAGAGGCCTTTCTACTGACTCTGAAAAACACTACAGGGAGACAAGACGGACAGCTGATTGTCCTCACAGTGGCAGACCACGTGTAACAACACCTGCCCAGGATTGGTACATCCGAACATCACACCTGCGGAACAGGTAAAGGATGGTAACAACTGCCCGAGTTACACCAGGAAAGCACAATCCCTTCATCAGTGCTCAGACTGTCCGCAATAGGCTGAGAGAGGCTGAACTGAGGACTTGTAGACCAGTTGTAAGGCAGGTCCTCACCAGACATCACAAAACCCACGAACCCACCGTCACTGGACCAGACAGGACTGGCAAAAAGTGCTCTTCACTGACGAGTCACGGCAAGACAGGAATGTCAGTGTTGTGCCATGGCCAGCTAAGAGCCCGGATCTCAATCCCATTGAGCACGTCTGGGACCTGTTGGATCGGAGGGTGATGGCTAGGGCCATTCCCCCCAGAAATGTCTGGGAACTTGCAGGTGCCTTGGTGGAAGAGTGGGGTAACATCTCACAGCAAGAACTGGCAAATCTGGTGTAGTCCATGAGGAGGAGATGCACTGCAGTACTTAATACAGCTGGTGGCCACACCAGATACTGACTGTTACTTTTGATTTTGACCCCCCTTTTGCTCAGGGACACATTATTCAATTTCTGTTAGTCACATGTCTGTGGAACTTGTTGAGTTTGTCTCAGTTGTTAAATCTTGTTATGTTCATACAAATATTTACACATGTTAAGTTTGTTGAAAATAAACGCAGTTGACAGTGAGAGGACGTTTGTTTTTTTGTTGAGTTTATTAACATACTTTCAAAAAATAAGGGTAGGGCCAGTGATGTTCCCTGCAGTATAAAAAGGTCAAAGGAACACTTCACAGCTAAACACAAACTCACATGGTATAGTTTGATGCCTTATAGGTATGGACGATTTTTATACCCAGTATTTTGATTATAAGGTATGATCTTTGCTGCACTTTAAAATATAGGTGGGGCAATCAACTGGTTCAGGCTCATTAGCATATGCTTGGTGTGGTTAAATATGTTCACTTGTGCCAAACGTCAGTGGAAGTGAGAGAAGTATTTCATGGTTATGACGATGCAAGTTGGGCAAGACTTTTGACAGTGTTCTGAGACGTTTGCAAGAGAATGTGTTAGTAATGAGCTGTACTGTAAAGATGTTTTTGTGCATTTTCCAGTAGCTTACACAATGTAGCAGAAGACTGCAAGAGTGGCTTATTTGAAGCGTGGCTTTCAGCTAGCTCTTCTTGGTCTCTGATGACAGGGAATGTCATCCCAGTTAATGTCCCAGTTTATTCTGCTCCTAAACTTTATGCTTGTATACTATCTGTAAACGTGCTACCAAAGCACCATACACTATTTCATTGAGTCAATTACACACCAATTGCCACACTGACCATGTTAAAATATATCTTTCATCAACATAACAATAAAACCACTTAAACTGGTAGACCATTTCTACTGACGGTTGGCACAAATACAATATATTGTAGACCATGCCCCCAAATATGCTAATGAGCCCCTACCAGCTTTTCAAAGTGCAGTAATGATTGTACCTAATCCTGCATTCGTAACCAGGTGGGAAGTGATTATTTACCACATACGATTGGAAAGAAATCCACTTGAACAGCCCTCCAACTGGTAATTACTAGTGGGAAACGTGTTAATCATCCCTGAGATCCGACTTCTCCCACATACCTCTGACATCACCTACTAAGGAAATGACCTTGATAACAGCCTTTTCAGCAGTTAAATGTAACAACAAAACATTATTTATACAAAGCAATCTGTTCATATGGTTAATTTATATGGTTAATTCATATCTATTCATTTCTCATGTTCTCACGTGCTGTCATGTTGTCACACCCAAAACATAATCGTTCTAAACAGTACCAGATAGGGGTCATTTGGCTTGTAACAAAGAAGGTTCAATAAAGAACCATGCTCATAAGGTTCTAAATGGAACCTGTATGGTATTAAAAATCACCCTTTCCTAAGGTTCTATAAATAGCTATTAAAAAAGGTTCTACACCAAAAATGGTTCCCCTGTGGGTATTACCCTTTTTGAGGCTATATAGAACCCTTTTATATGTTTTTTATAGAACATTTATAAGGAACGGTTCTATAAAGAACCTTTTTCAATCTGAAAGGTTCTTTGTAGATCCTTTTGAAAAACCATAAAAGTTATGGTCAGCCATATTATATTGTTAAAATTCCATAGGTGGTTGTTGAGTCAAGTGAGCTACCTCTGGAACAGTCAACTGTTCTCAAGTTAACACAAGGCCATATGTAAGTCTTTCACAAAACACTGTCACTGGCCACAGTCATATACACTAAGTGTACAAACCATTAAGAACACCTTCCTAATATTGAGTTGCACCCCCCCACTTTTGCCCTCGAACAGCATCAATTCGTTGTGGCATGGAGTCTACAAGGTGTCGAAAGCGTTCCACAGGGATGCTGGCCCATGTTGACTCCAATGCTTCCCAGAGTTGTGTCAAGTTGGCTGGATGTCCATTGGGTGGTGGACCATTCTTGCTACACACAGGAAACTGTTAAGTGTGAAAAACTCAGCATGGTTGCAGTAATTGACATAAACCGGTGCGCCTGGCACCTACTACCATATCCCGTTCAAAGGCACTTACATCTTTTTTTCTAGCCCATTCACCATCTAAAAGGCACACATGCACATACACAATCCATGTCTCAATACATCTACACTGACTGAAGTGGATTTAACACCAATAAAGGATCATAGCTTTCACCTGGATTCATCTGGTCAGTCTATGTCATGGAAAGAGCAGGTGTTCTTAATGTTTCGTTTGCTCAGTGTAGCCTAGTGGTTAGAGTGTCGGGCCAGTAACCGAAAGGTTGCTGGATCAAATCCCCGAGCTGACAAGGTAAAAATCTGTCATTCTACCCCTGAGCAAGGCAGTTTTTTTTAGTCATTATGTCTCCAGATAAAACCATCACCCTTCCCAGCACACGCACATGCACAGCGAGCAATACACTAACAAAGGAAGCCTGGTGACGCAGGGCTTGGTAGTGCTGACTGGTTACTGCATGCGCAGGACCTATTTCTAACAGGAAATTCCACTTGAATCACGGTTGTGTGTCATTTTCAAACAGCAGCATTTACCAGAAGGAAACTGATGCTGTAGCCTTTTTAGCCATGCAGAGGTCACCCCCTGCTGGTGAGAGATTAGATGTGCACTCACAACGAAATACTTCTGTTTACCAAGCCTCTACCAGAAGACTGATCCAAACACAGCAGTCATACCGAAAGCCTCTCTGCAACAGATAAGTGGTTAGAGCACCCTGACAGGGAATAAATATCCTGCAATGGATCACCATGTATGAGTAGTTTCTTTAGAGATTATATCATACTTGCTCTATTAATTGAAGGGGCTTCCACAGATTCTAAAGGATTTCTTAGCTTTCTGTTACAACACTTGGTGAAACAGGCAAATGTGATGGCAGAAAAATATTTGTGGAAGTAATTCCAGTTTTTATTGAGCAAAACATTTTTAAATATTTTTTTTATTTTACCTTTCTTTACTCATGTAGGCTAGTTGAGAACAAGTTCTCATTTACAACTGCGACCTGGCCAAGATAAAGCAAAGCAGTGCGACACAAACAACAACACAGAGTTACACATGGAATAAACAAACATACAGTAAATAACAAAATAAAGAAAAAAAGTCTATATACAGTCGTGGTCAAAAGGTTTGAGAATGACACAAATTTGTGTCAGTTTGTAAATCAGTTTGTATGATGGCAATTTGCATATACTCCAGAATGTTATGAAGAGTGATCAGATGAATTGCAATTCATTGCAAAGTCCCTATTTGCCATGCAAATAAACTGAATCCCCAAAAAACATTTCCACTGCATTTCAGCCCTGCCACAAAAGGACCAGCTGACATCATGTCAGTGATTCTCTCGTTAACACAGGTGTGAGTGTTGACGAGGACAAGGCTGGAGATCACTCTGTTATGCTGATTGAGTTCGAATAACAGACTGGAAGCTTCAAAAGGAGGGTGGGTGCTTGGAATAATTTGTCTTCCTCTGTCAATCATGGTTACCTGCAAGGAAACACATGCCATCATCATTGCTTTGCACAAAAAGGGCTTCACAGGCAAGGATATTGCTGCCAGTAAGATTGCACCTAAATCAACCATTTATCGGATCATCAAGAACTTCAAGGAGAGCGGTTCAATTGTTGTAAAGAAGGCTTCAGGGCGCCCAAGAAAGTCCAGCAAGCACCAGGACCGTCTCCTAAAGTTGATTCGCCTGCGGGATCGGGGCACCACCAGTACAGAGCTTGCTAAGGAATGGCAACAGGCAGGTGTGAGTGAATCTGCACGCACAGTGAGGCGAAGACTTTTGGAGGATGGCCTGGTGTCAAGAAGGGCAGCAGAAAGCTTGTCCAGAGAAGACAAGGTGAGCACTACCATCAGTCCTGTGTCATGCCAACAGTAAAGCATCCTGAGACCATTCATGTGTGGTGTTGCTTCTCAGCCAAGGGAGTGGGCTCACTCACAATTTTGCCTAAGAACACAGCCATGAATAAAGAATGGTACCAACTCATCCTCCGAGAGCAACTTCTCCCAACCATCCAGGAACAGTTTGGTGACGAACAATGCCTTTTCCAGCATGATGGAGCACCTTGCCATAAGGCAAAAGTGATAACGAAGTGGCTCGGGGAACAGAACATCAATATTTTGGGTCCATGGCCAGGAAACTCCCCAGACCTTAATCCCATTGAGAACTTGTGGTCAATCCTCAAGAGGCGGGTGGACAAACAAAAACCCACACATTCTGACAAACTCCAAGCATTGATTATGCAAGAATGGGCTGCCATCAGTCAGGATGTGGCCCAGAAGTTAATTGACAGAATTCCAGGGTGGATTGCAAAGGTCTTGAAAAAGAAGGGTCAACACTGCAAATATTGACTCTTTGCATCAACTTCATGTAATTATACTTCAGTATTCCATAGTAACATCTGACAAAAATATCTAAAGACACTGAAGCAGCAAACTTTGTGAAAATTAATATTTGTGCCATTCTCAAACCCTTTGGCCACGACTGTACAGCGTGTGCAAATGAGGTAAGATAAGGGAGGTAGGCAAGAAATAGGCCATAGTGGCGAAATAATTACAATTTAGCGATTAAACACTGGAGTGATAGATGTGCAAAATATGAATGTGCAAGTAGAGGTACTGGGGTGCAAAGGAGATAAAAATAATAATAATAACAGTATAGGGATGAGGTAGTTGGATGGGCTTATTACAGATCGGCTATGTACAGGTACAGTGATCTGTGAGCTGCTATGACAGCTGGTGCTTAAAGTTAGTGAGGGAGATATGGGTCTCCAGCTTCAGTGATTTTTGCAATTCGTTCCAGTCAATGGCAGCAGAGAACTAGAAGGAAAGGCGTTCAAAGGAGGAATTGGGTTTGGGGGTGACCAGTGAAATATACCTGCTAGAGCACGTAAATGACATCGCCGAAGTCAAAGATTGGCAGGATAGTCAGTTTTACAAGGGTATTTTTGGTAGCATGAGTGATAGTCAGTTTTACAAGGGTATTTTTGGTAGCATGAGTGAAGGATGCTTTGTTGCAAAATAGGAAGCCGATTCTAGATTTAGTTTTGCATTGGACTTGCTAAATGTGAGTCTGGAGGGAGAGGTTACAGTCTAACCAGATATCTAGGCATTTGTAGTTGTTCATATATTCTAAGTCAGAACCGTCCAGAGTGGTGATGCTGGACGGGCGGGGAAGTGCGGGCAGCGATCGGTTGAAGATCATGCATTTTGTTTTACTTGCATTTAAGAGCAGTTTTAGACCAAGAAAGGAGAGGTGTATGGCATTGAAGCTCGTCTGGAGGTTAGTTAACACAGTGTCCAAAGAAGGGCCAGAAGTACACAGAATGGTGTCATCTGCGTAGAGGTGGATCAGAGAATCACGACATCATTGATGTATACAGAGAAGAGAGTCGGCTCGAGAATTGAACCCTGTGGCACCCCCATAGAGACCACCAGAGGTCCGGACAACAGGCTCTCCAATTTAACACACTGAACTCTGTCTGAGAAGTAGTTGGTGAACCAGGCAAGGCAGTCATTTGAGAAACCAAGGCTGTTAAGTCTGCCGATAAGAATGTAGTGATTGACAGAGTCGAAAGCCCTGGCCAGGTCGATGAATACAGCTGCACAGTATTGTGTCTTATCAATGGCGGTTATAATATTGTTTAGGACCTTGAGCGTGGCTGAGGTGCACCCATGACCAGCTCGGAAACCAGATTGTATAGCGGAGAAGGTACAGTGGTATTCGAAATGGTCAGTGATCTGTTTGTTAACTTGGCTTTCGAAGACCTTAGAAAGGCAGGTTAGGATAGATATAGGCCTGTAGCAGTTTGAGTCTAGTGTCTCCCCCTTTGAAGGGTGGATGACCGCGGCAGCTTTCCAATCTTTGGGGATCTCAGAGGATACGAAAGAGAGGTTGAACAGGCTAGTAATAGGGGTTGCAACATTTTCGTCTGATAATTTTAGAAAGAGAGCGTCCAGATTGTCTAGCCCTGCTGATTTGTAGGGGTCCAGATTTTGCAGCTCTTTCAGAACATCAGCTATCTGGATTTAGGTGAAGGAGAAATGGGGGAGGCTTGGGCAAGTTGCTGTGGGGAGTGCAGGGCTGTTGACCAGGGTAGGGGTGGCCAGCTGGAAAGCATGGCCAGCCGTAGAAAAATGCTTATTGAAAATCTCAATTATTGTGGATTTATCGGTGGTGACAGTGTTTCCTAGCCTCAGTGCAGTGTGCAGCTGGAAGGAGGTCCTCTTATTCTCCATGGACTTTACATTGTCCCAGAACTTTTTGGAGTTTGTGCTGCAGGATGCAAATTTATGTTTGAAAAAGCTAGCCTTTGCTTTCCTAACTGACTGTGTATATTTGTTCCAAACTTCCCTGAAAAGTTGCATATCGCGGGGGCTATTTGATGCTAATGCCGTACGCCAAAGGATGTTTTTGTGCTGGTCAAGGGCAGTCAGGTCTGGAGTGAACCACGGGCTATATCTGTTCCTGGTTCATTTTTTTTTGAATGGGGCATTCTTATTTAAGATTGTGAGGAAAGCACTTTTAATTCTTGAGAATACAGGGGGTGCTGTTTCGCATTAGCATAATTGCCTCTACAGATTAAACTGCCTCTTATTCAATTATTGCTGTTACTATATGCATATAACCATATACCATTGGATAGAAAACAAGCTATGGTTTCTAAAACCGTTCCAATTTTGTCTCTGAGTGAAACACAGGTCATTTCACAGCACTTTCCCTGAGCCAGAAGAAGATTGCAAGATGTGTATGCTCGCTTCAACGCTCTGCCTATATATGGTCACGCCACCTATGACCCGAAACACACTTCCTTCTTCTTCCTCTGGGTGTCAGGAAGACGTCAGAGGAGAAATTTTTTGTTTATCTTGTACTGACGTGAAATAAGACCTATTTCTTTAGCGTGACCGACAACTTCCGGTTTTCTGAGATGCGCGTTTTAGAGAAGCCATTGTCTTTTGTTATGCTGACGTTACGGATGAAAACTATCTCCGTCTCGAAGTTTGTTTGATACATGTGACCATATCACCGTAATGTATGTTTTTTCAATATAGTTTAATCAGATTATTAGAATTTTTTCGGGAGTTTTGCCGTGTTCCGTTCTTTGAGTTTTTTAACTTTGGACAGGGACCGTGCCAGTCGACCAGTACCCAGGCTAAATGAAGAGGGGAAGTTGCCATTGTGAATGGATTGAACGACTCATCAGGACTAAGGACACCTTGATCAACATTCTGATGAAAGACCAGCAATAGTAAGACCCAATTTACGATGTTATTTCATATATCTGTCGTGCATGTGAACTGGTCGGGCGCGTACAGCTGGTTCTGGCTGGCCTGGTTATGCTAATTTAGCGCTACATTTTGTTTTCGCTATAAAACATTTAAAAAATCTGAAATATTGTTTGGATTCACCAGATGTTGGGCTTTCAATGTCTGTACGCTGTGTATTTTTTCTGAAATGTTTTAAGACAAGTAATTAGTTATATAACGTTGGTCTCTGTAATTGTTCTAGCTGCATCAGCACTATATCAGATTGCAGCTGCAATGTAGAACTGTGATTTATACCTGAAAAATGCACATTTAAAAAAAAAAAACTATGCTATACCATAAATATGTTATCAGACTGTCATCTTATGAATTTGTTTGTTGGTTTGTGGCTATCAATATCTTAGTTTAGCCGAATTGGTGATAGCACCTGATGGAGTAAGAAACTGTTGGAGTAAGAAAATGGTGTCTTTTGCTAACGTGTTTAGCTAATAGATTTACATATTTTGTCTTCCCTGTAAAACATTTAAAAAATCTGAAATGGTGGTTTTATTCACAAGATCTGTGTCTTTCATTGGGTGTCTTGGACTTGTGAATTAATGATATTTAGATGCTACTATTTAATTGTGACGCTATGCTAGCGATGCTAATCAGTGTGGGGGAGGTGGGGGGTGCTCCCGGATCCGGGTTAGGTACTCTGTAGAGGTTAAAGAATAACCAGGCATCTTCTACTGACGGAATGAGGTCAATATCCTTCCAGGATACCCGGGCCAGGTCGATTAGAAAGGCCTGCTCGCTGAAGTGTTTTAGGGAGCGTTTGACAGTGAGGAGGGGTGGTCGTTTGACCGCAGACCCATTACGGACACAAGCAAGAGATCCTGGTTGAAGACAGCAGAGGTGTATTTGGAGGACAGGTTGGTTAGGTTGATATCTATGAGGGTGCCTGTGTTTACGGATTTGGGGTTGTACCTGGTAGGTTCATTGATAATTTGTGTGAGATTGAGGGCACCTAGCTTAGATTGTAGGATGGCCGGGGTGTTAAGCATGTCCCAGTTTAGGTCACCTAACAGCACGAGCTCTGAAGATAGATGGGGGGCAATCAATTCACATATGGGGCACAGCTGGAGGCAGAAGGTGGTCTATAGCAAGCGGCAACAGAGAGACTTGTTTCTGGAAAGGTGGATCTTTAAAAGTTTAAGCTCAAATTGTTTTGGCACAGACCTGGATAGTAAGACAAAACTTTGCAGGGTATCTCTGCAGTAGATTGCAACTCCGCCCCCTTTGGCAGTTCTATCTTGTCGGAAAATGTTATAGTTAGAGATGGAAATTTCAGGGTTTTTGGTGGCCTTCCTAAGCCAGGATTCAGACACAGCTAGGACATCTGGGTTGGCAGAGTGTGCTAAAGCAGTGAATAAAACAAACTTAGGGAGGAGGCTTCTGATGTTAACATGCATGAAACCAAGGCTTTTACGGTTACAGAAGTCAACAAATAAGAGGACCTGGGGAATGGGAGTGGAGCTAGGCACTGCAGGGCCTGGATTAACCTCTACATCACCAGAGGAGCAGAGGAGGAGTAGGATAAGGGTACGGCTAAGGGCTATAAGAACTGGTCGTCTAGTACGTTCGGGACAGAGAGTGAAAGGAGCAGGTTTCTGGGCTCGGTAGAATAGATTTAATGCATAATGTATCAATGTATGATACATATCAATGTATGAATGTTCAATAAGAGAAAAATACATGTTTTTCTAATATCTGTCACTTACCTGGGACCTTGCGTTATGCAGTCGTCCCTCGCTCTTCACAAAGCAATGTAGGGCTTGGAAGGCCAGGTGCAGGGTCTGGCGCTTCATTATCTTCCCATAATCAGGCATTACTAGTAGCACAGTATCAACTAAGGCCTTGTCCATGGGTTTCTGTAACAAGTAGGGAGAGTTATAACAGAAAGGCATAGTGAACAGACCACTGTCTTAAACATTGTATAGTTTTGTGATACTTTCAGTAAAACTGTGAGTATTATTCTTATGATATGGATTAATGCCGAACCCAGTATAATTAATATGAAAAACATGAGGCAAAAATGCTTACAAATCTTTGTATCCTTGACATTTTGACCTCGGATACCACACTGCCTTTCTTATACTCAGGAAAGAACATACTGAAGAAATCAGAGCCTGGAAAAATAAAGAGGATGTCATCTTTTACACATCATAGTCTGTGCAATGTGAATCATCTTATTAATTTACAATTATTTGGTTATTTTTATTTAACTTTATTTTGACAGGGAAGTCACACTGAGACCAAGGTCTCTTGTCAGGTGAGCCCTGTAGATATACAATTATACATATCTATACAATAAAAGCCCTTGATATACAGACCGAACACGGTCTGTGGGAAAAATTAGTTTGACCCCCCTTGCTACACATTATTATGACATTGTTATGTGAATTCTTGGTCCTCGCGACCCCAAGAGGTGCACATTTTGTTTTTTGTCCTTGCACTACACAGCTGATTCAAATACTCAACTAATCGTCAAGCTTTGATCATTTGAATCAGCTGTGCAGTGTTAGGGCCAAAACCAAAACGTTCACCCCTTGGGGTCCCGAGTTTGGGAAACACTGCCTTAGCTAATGTAAAACATATATTTTTTCACTAACCTGGCATTACTTTCTTCATTGTGTCCAGTATGTGTCCAGTTGCAGGTGGTTCTACAACAGAGAGAAGTCAGAAATGTACTGCGTGAGAAATGCCTCGTGCATGTGTGTAGATCTTTGTTTTGGTTGCACTGTGTGACGCACTGTCATCTACTTCTACACATGGGCGTATCACATTAAAATGACAAACTTTTAAACGGCAACATTGTCTATTAGCCTCATGGCAAAATGTATAGAATAGCAAGAGATTAGCTATTACTGCTAAATGTTCTCTCTGCCCCATTGCAAAATTGTTGAATTGCAGGAAATGAGCTTTAAAACATAACCAAAACTTCTGGGCGTTATCCAAATTCCCCCATGATGAACGCAGGAACAAAATAAGTATTTTGCTGATGGTGTCATCATCTGCAATCATAAAGTTAAGTTACACTGCTATGCGGATTACACACAGCTTTATTTACCAATCAGACCCAGTGACCAAGCTAGTGTAGCTACCTTTGAAATGTTGGATGTCTTTGAATCCAGCAGGTAATCATTCTTAACTTCTCTGCGCTACGGATCCCTTTAATGGGATCATTTTCCTAAACAACCGCTGAATTGCAGGGCGCAAAATATTACTAAAAATATTTATAATCATGCAATCGCAAGTGAAATATACCAAAACACAGCTTAGCTTGTTGTTAATCCACCTATCGTGTCAGATTTTGAAAATAGGCTTTACAGAGAAAGAAATCCAAGCTTTTGTGAGTGTATCAATCAATGCTAGAACAGCTAGCCCCAAATTAGCATGGTCACGAAAGTCAGAAAAGCAATCAAATTAATCGCTTACCTTTGATAATCTTTGGATGTTTGCACTCACGAGACTCCCAGTTACACAATAAATGTTCTTTTTGTTCGATAAATATTACTTTTATAACAAAAAAATGCCATTTGGGTTGCGCGTTATGTTCAGAAAACTACAGCCTCGTTCCGGTCCTGAAAGCCAGAAGAAAATTCCCAAACGTATCAGATTCAAAAATATTACAAAAAATGTTTATAATCATGCAATCACAAGTGAAATATACCAAAACACAATTTAGCTTGTTGTTAATCCACCGATCGTGTCAGATTTTGAAAATATGCTTTGCAACGAAAGCATTCTAAGCTTTTGTGAGTGTATCAATCAATGCTAGAACAGTTAGCCTTATATTAGCTTGGTTAGCTTGGTCACGAAAGTCAGAAAAGCAATAAAATGAATAGCTTACCTTTGATAATCTTCAGATGTTTGCACTCACAAGACTCCCAGTTACACAACAATTGTTATTTTTGTTTGATAAATATTACTTTTATAACAAAAAAACGCCATTTGGGTTGCGCGTTATGTTCAGAAAACCAAAGCCTCGTTCCGTTCGACGAAAATTCCAAAAAGTATCCGTGATGGTCGTAGAAACATGTCAAACGTTTTTTATAATCAATCCTCAGGTTGTTTTTAACAAACATAATCGATAATATTTCAACCGGACCGTAACCTACTCAATAAGAGAGAAAAAGAAAATGAAGCACTACCCTCTCGCGTGCAGGAACTAATCTGAGGACACCTGACTACTTTTGAAAAATCTCGCTCATTTTTCAAAATAAAAGCATGAAACTATGTATAAAGCCTGGTCACAGCCTGAGGAAGCCATTGGAAAAGGAATCTGGTTGATAGCCCTTTAAATGGAAGAAAGACGGGCCAGGAAACACAGATTAAAAAAAAATATATCACTTCCGGGTTAGATTTTCTCAGGTTTTTGCCCTCAGAATCAGTTTTGTTATACTCACAGACAATATTTTGACAGTTTTGGGAACTTTGGAGTGTTTTCTATCCTAATCTGTAAATTATATGCATATTCTACGATCTGGACCTGAGAAATAGTCCGTTTACCTTGGGAACATTATTTAAAAATAAATAAAAATCTGATCCCTTGTCAGAGCTACTAGGAGTAATGGGTGGATGGAGTCAAGCGCAGAGAGCAGGTTTAACGAACGTGGATTTATTTTCCAACACACAGGAAAACGATCATGCCCTAAACACACGGGCGCATGAAAAGAGAAGTCCAAAACACCGGACTAAACTGTTCCGAGAAAATACCACAATCCACTTCACAATCCAACACCAACATAACAGAAAACAAGCCTGCACAACAGCCAGCGGGCTACCTGCCCTTAAATAGCCTACCCACCAAACTAAACTCAAAACAGGTGCACCCAATCAGCCCAAACTAACAGAAACAAAAAAGAAAGGAATCGATGGCAGCTAGTAGGCCGGTGACGACGACCGCCGAGCGCCGCCCGAACAGGAAGAGGCACCATCCTCGGCGGGATTCGTGACAGTACCCCCCCTCTGACGCGCGGCTCCCGCAGCGCGACGACCCGGAGGGCGAGGCGCAGGACAATCCGGGTGGTGACGGTGGAAATCAGCCAAGAGGGAAGGATCTAAAATGTCTCTCCCCGGTACCCAGCACCTCTCCTCCGGACCGTACCCCTCCCAGTCAACGAGGTACCGCAGGCCCCTCACCCGGCGTCTCGAGTCCAGAATAGCTCGTACAGCGTACGCCGGGGACCCCTCGATATCCAGAGGGGGCGGAGGGACCTCCGGTACCTCACCTTCCTGAAGGGGACCAGCTACCACTGGCCTGAGGAGAGACACATGAAACGAGGGGTTAATGCGATAGTAAGAAGGGAGTTGTAATCTATAACACACCTCATTTATCCTCCTCAGGACTTTAAATGGCCCCACACACTGCGGCCCCAGCTTCCGGCAGGGCAGGCGGAGGGGCAGGTTTCGGGTCGAGAGCCAGACCCTGTCCCCTGCTGCGAACACAGGGGCCTCACTGCGGTGGCGGTCAGCGCTCCTCTTCTGCCGCTCACTGGCCTGCCTGAGAGAGGCCTGGACTGCCCGCCAGGTCTCTCTAGAGCGCTGTACCCACTCCTCCACCGCAGGAGCTTCGGTCTGGCTCTGATGCCACAGAGCCAGGACCGGCTGGTACCCCAATACGCATTCAAATGGCGACATGTTAGTTGAGGAGTGGCGGAGTGAGTTCTGGGCCAACTCTGCCCACGGGACGTACCTTGCCCACTCTCCTGGCCGGTCCTGGCAATACGACCTCAGAAACCTACCCACCTCCTGGTTCACTCTTTCCACCTGCCCATTACTTTCGGGGTGATACCCAGAGGTAAGGCTGACCGAGACCCCCAGACGCTCCATAAATGCCCTCCATACCCGGGACGTGAACTGGGGACCTCGATCAGATACGATGTCCTCCGGCACCCCGTAGTGCCGGAAGACGTGGGTAAATAGAGCCTCCGCAGTCTGTAGGGCCGTAGGGAGACCAGGCAATGGAAGGAGACGACAGGACTTAGAAAAGCGATCCACAACGACCAAAACGGTAGTGTTCCCCTGGGAAGGGGGAAGATCAGTCAGGAAATCTACCGATAAATGAGAACATGGCCGTTGTGGAACCGGGAGGGGTTGTAATTTTCCTCTCGGCAGGTGCCTAGGAGCCTTACTCTGTGCGCATACCGAGCAGGAAGAGACATAGAGTCTCATGTCCTTAGCCAAGGTGGGCCACCAGTATTTCCCCCTAAGACCCCGCACTGTCCTCTCAATCCCCGGATGACCCGAAGAAGGTAGTGTATGAGCCCACCGAATCAATCGATCACGAACACCAAGCGGTACGTACCTAAGGCCAGTCCGACACTGGGACGGCACAGGATCTACCCTCAACGCCCGCTCGATGTCCGCGTCCACCTCCCATACCACCGGGGCCACCAGACACGAGGCTGGAAGGATGGGAGTCGGATCAATGGGCCGGACATCCGTGTCATAGAGACGAGACAGCGCGTCGGCCTTAGTGTTGAGGGAACCTGGTCGGTAAGAGATCGTAAATCTAAAACGAGTAAAGAACATGGCCCACCTAGCTTGACGCGGATTCAGTCTCTTCGCCTCTTGGATATACTCCAGATTGCGGTGGTCAGTCCAGATGAGAAAAGGGTATTTAGCCCCCTCAAGCCAGTCTCTCCACTCCTTCAGGGCTTTTACCATAGCTAGTAACTCCCGGTCCCCCACATCATAGTTCCGCTCCGCCGGCTTCAGTTTCTTAGAAAAGAAAGCACAGGGATGGAGCTTCGGTGGTGTGCCCGAGCGCTGTGATAGCACGGCTCCAACACCAGCCTCGGACGCATCCACCTCCACTATGAACGCTAACGAAGGGTGGATGCGCCAACACGAGAGCCTCAGTAAACCTTGCCTTCAACTGGTTGAAGGCTCCATCTGCCTCGGCCGACCACCGTAGACGCACCGGCCCCCCCTTCAGCAGTGAGGTAATGGGTGCCGCCACTTGGCCAAAACCCCGGATAAACCTCCGGTAGTAATTGGCAAACCCTAAAAACCGCTGCACCTCCTTTACCGTGGTTGGAGTCGGCCAATTACGCACGGCGTTTACGCGGTCATACTCCATCATCACCCCCGAGGTGGAAATGCGATAACCCAGGAAGGAAACGGCTGGTTTGGAGAACACACATTTTCTCAGCCTTGACGTACAGGTCATGCTCCAGCAGTCGCCTAAGCACCCTGCGCACCAGGGAGACATGCGCAGCGCGTGTGGCAGAATAGATCAAGATGTCATCAATATATACTACCACACCCTGCCCCTGCAAGTCCCTGAGAATCTCATCTACAAAGGATTGGAAGACGTCTGGAGCATTCTTCAACCCATACGGCATGACGAGGTACTCATAGTGGCCTGATGTGGTACTAAACGCTGTTTTCCACTCGTCTCCTCCCCGAATACGCACCAGATTATACGCGCTCCTGAGGTCCAGTTTTGTGAAAAAACGCGCTCCGTGGAATGATTCCATCGCCGTAGCGATGAGAGGTAGTGGATAACTAAATCCCACTGTGATTGAATTTAGACCTCGATAATCAATGCACGGACGCAGTCCTCCCTCCTTTTTTCTCACAAAAAAGAAACTCGAGGAGGCGGGAGACATGGAGGGCCGAATGAACCCTTGTCCCAGAGCTTCCGTGACATATGACTCCATAGCCAACGTCTCCTCCTGTGACAATGGGTACACGTGACTCCTGGGAAGTGCAGCGTTCTCCTGGAGGTTTATCACGCAATCCCACCGTCGATGAGGTGGTAATTTAGTCGCTTCTTTCTTACTAAAAGCGATAGCCAAATCGGCATATTCTGGGGGAATGCGCACAGTGGAAACCTGGTCTGGACTCTCCACCGATGTGGCACCGATGGAAACTCCCCCACACCTACCTGAACACTCATCTGACCACTCCTGAAGAGCTCCCTGTCGCCAGGAAATGAGGGGACTGTGAATGGCTAGCCAGGGAACCCCCAACACCACTGGAAACCCAGGTGAATCAATAAGGTAAAAACTGATCTGCTCCCTATGATCCCCCTGGGTTACCATGTCCAGCGGAATCGTGGCCTCCCTGACCAGCCCTGACCCTAACGGTCGGCTATCTAGGGAGTGCACGGGAAAAGGTGGGTCTATCTGCACCAGCGGAATACCCAACTTACGGGCAAGTCCGCGATCCATAAAACTCCCAGCTGCGCCTGAGTCGACTAGCGCCTTATGCTGAAGAGAGGGGAAAAACGCAGGGGAAAAAATAACCAAAATCATGTGACCAACAGGGAGCTCTGGGAGAGTCTTGTGCCTACTCACCTGGGGTGGCCGAGGAGTATTCCGCCTGCCATCCCGACTCCCAGATGGACTCCTCCAGCACCGGTCCGAAGTGTGTCCTCTCCGGCCACAGTAGGTGCAAGAAGAGCCACCTCCTCCGGTCCCCCTAGATGCAGCTCCTCCCTACTCCATCGGAGTTGGAGCGGGAGGGCTGGGAGGTGGAATGGACAGGACCCCCTCTGAACGCCCGCGGGCAGCTAGCAAGTTATCTAGTCGGATCGACATGTCTATCAGTTCATCGAGGGAGAGTGTGGTGTCCCGACAAGCTAGCTCCCGACTGACGTCCTCCCGGAGGCTGCAACGGTAATGGTCTATTAAGGCCCTGTCATTCCACCCCACACAGCAGCCAAGGTCCGGAACTCTAAAGCGAACTCCTGGGCGCTCCTCGTCTCCTGTCTGAGGTGGGACAGACGCTCACCCGCCGCTCGACCCTCTGGTGGGTGGTCGAACACAGCCCGAAACCGGCGGGTGAACTCCGCGTAATGGTCCCGAGCCGAGTCTGGGCTGTTCCATACTGCGTTGGCCCAGTCCAGGGCCCTCCCTGACAAACAGGAGACAAGGAGGCTTACACTCTCTTCACCCGAGGGAGTCGGACGCACGGTAGCCAGGTAAAGCTCAAGCTGGAGCAGAAATCCCTGGCAACCAGCCGCTGCTCCATCGTACACCCTCGGGGGGGTGAGACGCAATGTGCTGGTCCCAGCCGATGACACTGTAGGAGTGGGTTGTGTCGTCTGCAGGGGAGCTGAAGGGGGTGTCGGGAGACCACTCCTCTCCCATCGCTCCATCCTCTCCATCATCTGGTCCATTGCTGACCCGATACGATGAAGGACAGCTGTATGATGATGGACACGCTCCTCCATAGTTGGGAGAGGGGTGGTCGCTGCTCCTGCTGACTCCATATGGGGGTGCGGGTTTCTGTCAGAGCTATTAGGAGTAATGGGTGGATGGAGTCAAGCGCAGAGAGCAGGTTTAACGAACGTGGATTTATTTTCCAACACACAGAAAAACGATCATGCCCTAAACACACGGGCGCATGAAAAGAGAAGTCCAAAACACCGGACTAAACTGTTCCGAGAAAATACCACAATCCACTTCACAATCCAACACCAACATAACAGAAAACAAGCCCGCACAACAGCCAGCGGGCTACCTGCCCATAAATAGCCTACCCACCAAACTAAACTCAAAACAAGGGGAACCCAATCAGCCCAAACTAACAGAAACAAAAAAGAAAGGAATCGATGGCAGCTAGTAGGCCGGTGACGACGACCGCCGAGCGCCGCCCGAACAGGAAGAGGCACCATCCTCGGCGGGATTCGTGACACCCCTAGCGTCAAGAGGTTAAAGTCATTACTTAATGTGTCGAGTTTACAGTGCCTTGCAAAAGTATTCATCCCATTGGCGTTTTTCCTATTTTGTTGCATTACAACATGTAATTTAAATGGATTTTTATTTTTATTTCATGTAATGGACATACACAAAATAGTTCAAATTGGTGAAGTGAAATGAAAAAAACGACTTGTTTAAAAAAATTCTATTAAATTAAAATCGGAAAAGTGGTGCGTGCATATGTATTCACCCCCTTTGCTGTGAAGCCCCTAAATAAGATCTGGTGTAACCAATTACCTTCAGAAGTCACATAATTGGTTAAATACAGTCCACCTGCAATCTAAGTGTCACATGATCTGTCACATGATCTCAGAATACCTGTTCTGAATGGCCCCCAGAGTCTGCAACACCACTAAGCAAGGGGAACCACTAAGCAAGGAGCACCACCAAGCAAGGGGCACCATAAAGACCAAGGAGCTCTCCGAACAGGTCAGGGACAAAGTTGTGGAGAAGTACAGATCAGGGTTGGGTTATAAAAAAATATCAGAAACTTGAACATCCCACGGAGCACCATTAAATCCACTATTAAAAAATGGAAAGAATATGGCACCACAACAAACCTGCCAAGAGAGGGCCGCCACCAAAACTCATGGACCAGGCAAGGAGGGCATTAATCAGAGAGGCAACAAAGATACCAAAGATAACCCTGAAGGAGCTGCAAAGCTCCACAGCGAAGATTGGAATATTTGTCCATAGGACCACTTTAAGCCATACACTCCACAAACCTGGGCTTTACGGAAGTGTGGCCAGAAAAAAGCCATTGCTTAAAGAAAAAAAATAAGCAAACACGTTTGGTGTTTGTCAAAAGGCATGTGGGAGACTCCCCAAACATATGGAAGAAGGTACTCTGGTCAGATGAGACTAAAATTTATTTTTTTAGGCATCAAGGAAAACGCTATGTCTGGTGCAAACCCAACACCTCTCATCACCCCGAGAACACGTCTCCACAGTGAAGCATGGTGGTGGCAGCATCATGCTGTGGGGATGTTTTTCATCGGTAGGGACTGGGATACTGGTCAGAATTGAAGGAATGATGGATGGCGCTAAATACAGGGAAATTCTTGAGGCAAATCTGTTTCAGTCTTCCAGAGATTTGAGACTGGGACGGAGGTTCACCTTCCAGCAGAACAATGACCCTAAGCATACTGCTAAAGCAACACTCGAGGGGTATAAGGGAAAACATTTAAATGTCTTGGAATGGCCTAGTCAAAGCCCAGACCTCAATCCAATTGAGAATCTGTGGTATGACTTAAACTCACAGACAATATTTTGACAGTTTTGGAAACTTTGGAGTGTTTTCTATCCTAATCTGTAAATTATATGCATATTCTATGATCTGGGCCAGAGAAAATGTCCGTTTACGTTGGGCACGTTATTTAAAAAATAAAAAAATCTGACCCTAGCGCTAAGAAGTTAACACATGTCTTGAGGTCGACATCAATTCTTACTGACCTCCAGGCAATGACCTGGAAATTATCTGATGACATAAGACTCATTCTGAACAGGTTCAAATCAAGTTTTATTAGTCACATGCGCCGAATGAAATGCTTACTTATGATCCCCTAACCGACAGTGCAGTTAAAAAAAATACGGCTAAGAATAACATGCTAACCAGACCGGACACGTCGCGTGCGTGAGTGTCGCAAACAAAATTTAGAAATCCATGTTATTCAATTATTGCACCCATACTGCTCGCGCGTGCCAACGAGCGTCTGTGATGCCAAGGGCTAAAATAAAATTCGGTTCTATTTCTGACGCAGATTGCACTGCAAGTCCCGCCTCTCCCATCTCCTCATTGGTTTAAAGAAGCAGGTACCCACGTGCCATCTCCTCATTGGTTATACCCACGTGGGTGTCTGAAAGACGACTGTTTTGCCGGTTGTCGTGGTAATACTATGAAAGTTTAGATGTGATCACCATCTAAGTTCAAAGATTAAAAATCCTGGAAGGAGGAGAGATGACTAAAAATGATTTGGTTGGCCGTTTTATGTGTGGATTAATTGTCGGAGTAGAGGACCTTGTGCATTTCAGGTAAAATAACATCTCAATGTTTATATCCCAGACAAATTAGCTAGCAACAGCAAGCTAGCTAAATATGACAGATAAGTTAGCAAGTGCAAGCTAACTAGCTAAATTGCCATACATGTTTAATGCTTTTCGACCTGTCCCCAAATTATTGTCATTGGTTCAGAGTTTGTTTTGATATTTTAACCTGCGTGTCATGATCGCATTTGGTGTAGGGGGGCAAAATACATTTATGCACGATAGCGCACGATGGCGCACGCGTGCAACCGGTTTGGATTCTGTGTAAGAGATAAAAGTAACAACAATTAAAGAGGAGCTGTAAAAAATACCAATATACAGTGGGGAGAACAAGTATTTGATACACTGACGATTTTGCAGGTTTTCCTACTTACAAAGCATGTAGAGGTCTGTAATTTTTATCATAGGTACACTTCAACTGTGAGACGGAATCTAAAACAAAAATCCAGAAAATCACATTGTATGATTTTTAAGTAATTCATTTGCATTTTATTGCATGACATAAGTATTTGATCACCTACCAACCAGTAAGAATTCCGGCTCTCACAGACCTGTTAGTTTTTCTTTAAGAAGCCCTCCTGTTCTCCACTCATTACCTGTATTAACTACACCTGTTTGAACCTGTTACCTGTATAAAAGACACCTGTCCACACACTCAATCAAACAGACTCCAACCTCTCCACAATGGCCAAGACCAGAGAGCTGTGTAAGGACATCAGGGATAAAATTGTAGACCTGCACAAGGCTGGGATGGGCTACAGGACAATAGGCAAGCAGCTTGGTGAGAAGGCAATAACGGTTATTAGAAAATGGAAGAAGTTCAAGACGACGGTCAATCACCATCGGTGTGGGGCTCCATGCAAGATCTCACCTCGTGGGGCATCAATGATCATGAGGAAGGTGAGGACCTGGTCAATGACCTGAAGAGAGTTGGGACCACAGTCTCAAAGAAAACCATTAGTAACACACTACGCCGTCATGGTTTAAAATCCTGCAGCGCACGCAAGGTCCCCCTGCTCAAGCCAGCGCATGTCCAGGCCCGTCTGAAGTTTGTCAATGACCATCTGGATGATCCAAAGGAGTAATGGGA
This sequence comes from Salvelinus fontinalis, assembly GCF_029448725.1. NCBI lineage: Eukaryota > Metazoa > Chordata > Actinopteri > Salmoniformes > Salmonidae > Salvelinus > Salvelinus fontinalis. The sequence goes on from NC_074682.1 coordinate 10,217,431, forward strand.
GAAGGTCATGTGGTCTGATGAGACAAAAATAGAGCTTTTTGGTCTAAACTCCACTCGCCGTGTTTGGAGGAAGAAGAAGGATGAGTACAACCCCAAGAACACCATCCCAACTGTGAAGCATGGAGGTGGAAACATCATTCTTTGGGGATGCTTTTCTGCAAAGGGGACAGGACGACTGCACCGTATTGAGGGGAGGATGGATGGGGCCATGTATCGCAAGATCTTGGACAACCTCCTTCTTTCAGTATGAGCATTGAAGATGGGTCGTGGCTGGGTCTTCCAGCATGACAACGACCCGAAACACACAGCCAGGGCAACTAAGGAGTGGCTCCGTAAGAAGCATCTCAAGGTCCTGGAGTGGCCTAGCCAGTCTCCAGACCTGAATCCAATAGAAAATCTTTGGAGGGAGCTGAAAGTCCGTATTGCCCAGCGACAGCCCTGAAACCTGAAGGATCTGGAGGTCTGTAGGGAGGAGTGGGCCAAAATCCCTTCTGCAGTATGTGCAAACCTGGTCAAGAACTACAGGAAACGTATGATCTCTGTAATTGCAAACAAAGGTTTCTGTACCAAATATTAAGTTCTGCTTTTCTGATGTATCAAATACTTATGTCATGCAATAAAATGCTAATTAATTACTTAAAAATCATACAATGTGATTTTCTGGATTTTTGTCTCTCACAGTTGAAGTGTACCTATGATAAAAGTGTACCTATGATAAAAATGACAGACCTCTACATGCTTTGTAGGTAGGAAAACCTGCAAAATCGTCAGTGTATCAAATACTTGTTCTCCCCACTGTATACAGCGGGGTGTCGGTACAGAGTAAATATGCGGGAGCACCGGTTAGTTGAGGTAGTATGTAAGTGTAGGGAGAGTTCATTAAAGTAACTACGGTATGCATAGATGACAACAGAGAGTGGCAGTGGTGTGTGGGGGGGGGGGGGGGGGGGGACAATGTGAATTGTCTGGGTAGCCATTTAACTAGATGTTCAGGAGTCTTATGGCTTGTGGGTAGAAGCTGTTTAGAAGCTTCTTGGACCTGGACTTGGCGCTCTGGTACCGCTTGCCGTGTGGTAGCAGAGAGAACAGTCTATGACTAAGGTGGCTGGAGTCTTTGACAATTTTCAGGGCCTTCCTCTGACACCGCCTGGTATAGAGGTCCTGGGTGGCAGGAAGCTTGGCCCCAGTGATGTACTGGGCTGTTTGCACTACCCTCTGTATTACAGACTCGGACAGGGAGAGATTGAAAATGTCAGTGAAGACACTCGCTAGTTGGTCAGAGCATGCTTGCAGTACAGGTCCTGGTAATCCATCTGGCCTTGTGAATGTTGACTTGTCTAAAGGTCTTACTCACATCGGCTGCGTAGAGCGTGATTGCACAGTCTTCCAGTACAGCTGGTGCTCTCATGCATGTTTCAGTGTTATTTGCCTCGAAGCGAGCATAGAAGTAGTTTAGTGGGCATAGCGGGATTTCTTATAAGCTTTCGGGTTAGAGTCCCGCTCCTTGAAAGCGGCAGCTCTAGCCTTTAGCTCAGTGTGGATGCTGCCTGTAATCCATGGGTTCTGGTTGGGGTATGTACGTACGGTCACTGTGGGGACAACGTCATCGATGCACTTATTGATGAAGCCAATGACAGATGTGGTGTAATGCCATTGGAGGAATTGGAGGAATCCCGAAATATATTCCAGTCTGTGCTAGCAAAACAGTCCTGTAGCTTAGCATCTGCTTCATTTGACCACTTTTTTAGTCACTGGTGCTTCATGGTTTAATTTTTGCTTGTAAGCAGGAATCAGGAGGATATAATTATGGTCAGATTGGCCAAACGGAAGGTGAGGGAGAGCTTTGTATGCATCTCTGTTTGGAGTATAGGTGGTCCAGAGTTCTTTTCCCTCTGGCTGCACATTTAACATGTTGATAGAAATGAGGTAAAACTGATTTAAGTTTCCCTGCATTAAAGTCCCCGGCTACTAGGAGCACCGCCTCTGGAAGAGCTTTATCTTGTTTGCTTATGGTGGAATACAGCTCATTCAATGCTATCTTGGTGCCAGCCTCTGACTGTGGTGGTATGTAAACAGCTACAAAGAATATAGATGAGAACTCTCTCGGTAGGTAATGTGGTCTGCAGCTTATCATGAGAAACTCTACCTCAGGCAAACAATGGCTCAAGACTTCCTTAGATATCGTGCACCAGCTGTTGTTTACAAAAATACATTGACCGCCGCCCCTTGTCTTACCAGATGCCGCTGTTCTATCCTGTCAGTACATCGTATAACCAGCCAGCTGTATGTTGATATTGTCGTCGTTCAGCCACGACTCCGTGAAGCATAAGACGTTACAGTTTTTTAATGTCCCATTGGTAGTTAAATCTTCCCAATAACTCGTCCTTTTTATTGTCCAGAGATTGCATGTTTGCGAGCAGAAGGGAGTGGGGGTTTATTCGATCGCTGCCTATTCCTCAGAAGGCAGCCCACCCTCCGGCCTCCAGCCCTTCACGCAGATCACTGGGGTCGGAGCCTGTTCCCGAGCGAGCCGTATATCCTCTGCCTCTGGCTCGTCAGAGTCGTTAAAGAAGAAAAAGGATTCTGCTAGTCCGTGGTGAGTATTCGCAGTCCTGATGTCAAATCAAATCAAATCAAATTTTATTAGTCATATACACATGGTTAGCAGATGTTAATGCGAGTGTAGCGAAATGCTTGTGCTTCTAGTTCCGACAATGCAGTAATAACCAACAAGCAATCTAACCTAACAATTCCACAACTACTACCTTATACACACACAAGTGTAAAGGGATAAAGAATATGTACATAAAGATATATGAATGAGTGGTGGTACAGAACGGCATAGGCAAGATGCAGTAGATGGTATGGAGTACGGTATATACATATGAGATGAGTACTGTAGGGTATGCAAACATAAAGTGGCATAGTTTAAAGTGGCTAGTGGTACATGTATTACATAAAGATGGCAAGATGCAGTAGATGATATAGAGTACAGTATATACATATGAGATGGGTAATGTAGGGTATGTAAACATTATATTAATTGTTTAAAGTGGCTAGTGGTACATTTTTACATAATTTCCATCAATTCCCATTTTTAAAGTGGCTGGAGTTGAGTCAGTATGTTGGCAGCGGCCGCTAAATGTTAGTGGTGGCTGTTTAACAGTCTGATGGCCTTGAGATAGAAGCTGTTTTTCAGTCTCTCGGTCCCTGCTTTGATGCACCTGAACTGACCTCGCCTTCTGGATGATAGCGGGGTGAACAGGCAGTGGCTTGGGTGGTTGTTGTCCTTGATGATCTTTATGGCCTTCCTGTGACATCGGGTGGTGTAGGTGTCCTGGAGGGCAGGTAGTTTGCCCCCGGTGATGCGTTCTGCAGACCTCACTACCCTCTGGAGAGCCTTACGGTTGTGGGCGGAGCAGTTGCCGTACCAGGCGGTGATACAGCCCGACAGGATGCTCTCGATTGTGCATCTGTAGAAGTTTGTGAGTGCTTTTGGTGACAAGCCGAATTTCTTCAGCCTCCTGAGGTTGAAGAGGCGCTCAGAACGCACCCTTGTGGGGCCCCAGTGTTGAGGATCAGCGGGGTGGAGATGTTGTTACCTACCCTCACCACCTGGGGGCGGCCCGTCAGGAAGTCCAGGACCCAGTTGCACAGGGCGGGGTCGAGACCCAGGGTCTCGAGCTTGATGACGAGTTTGGAGGGTACTATGGTGTTAAATGCTGAGCTGTAATCGATGAACAGCATTCTCACATGGGTATTCCTCTTGTCCAGATGGGTTAGGGCAGTGTGCAGTGTGGTTGCGATTGCGTCGTCTGTGGACCTATTGGGTCGGTAAGCAAATTGGAGTGGGTCTAGGGTGTCCGGTAGGGTGGAGGTGATATGGTCCTTGACTAGTCTCTCAAAGCACTTCATGATGACGGAAGTGAGTGCTACGGGGCGGTAGTTGTTTAGCTCAGTTACCTTAGCTTTCTTGGGAACAGGAACAATGGTGGCCCTCTTGAAGCATGTGGGAACAGCAGACTGGGATAAGGATTGATTGAATATGTCCGTAAACACACCAGCCAGCTGGTCTGCGCATGCTCTGAGGACGCGGCTTGGAATGCCGTCTGGGCCTGCAGCCTTGCGAGGGTTAACACGTTTAAATGTTTTACTCACCTCGGCTGCAGTGAAGGAGAGCCCGCAGGTTTTGGTAGGGGGCCGTGACAGTGGCACTGTATTGTCCTCAAAGTCTGGGAGCAAGACATCCTGGTCCGCGACGGGGCTGGTTTTCTTTTTGTAATCCGTGATTGACTGTAGACCCTGCCACATACCTCTTGTGTCTGAGCTGTTGAATTGCGACTCGATTTTGTCTCTGTACTGGGACTTAGCCTGTTTGATTGCCTTGCGGAGAGAATAGCTGCACTGTTTGTATTCGATCATGCTTCCGGTCACCTTGCCCTGGTTAAAAGCAGTGGTTCTGATGTCCAGAAGTTATTTTCGGGTTATAAGAGATGGTAGCGGCAACATTATGTAAAAAATAGTAAAGAAATAAGTTACAAACAACGCAGATAAACAAACAAAAAACACAATCGTTGGGGGCACGTAAAACATCTGCCTTCTGCTCCAGTGCCATTTTAGGATGCAGCCTACCCGGATAATTGGTTTCTTTCCTTTGGTATGTGTGCCTGTGTAAGCACAAAGCACACGTAAACAGAACATTTAAGAATTTATGCTCAGATCACTTAATGGTCCGAACAAAATACCAGCCTTAGTAAAGTTGAAAAGATATTCGTAGGCCTTTTTACTCTACAGCTACAGTACTCACCAGTTTCTCCAGAGAGGTCCATAGGTCATCCCTGTAGACTGCCGAAGCTGGTGTCTTATAGCTGTGGACTTCTCATGTAGTTATCGACTTAGGATAGTGCCCTAGCAACACATCGCAAATTAGGAAAGCCCTAGATATGACATTAGACAATGCCATGATAGGGTCATTTTGCCAAGACATTGGACGTATATAGAATACAATCCAATTAGATGAAGGTGTGATAACTATATTTTGTATATCTTTTGTCTATGCTTTCATTCCTTTTAATTTCCTTTGACACTTAAGAAGTGATAGAGCCATAAACAAGTTCCCCCTGCAACCAGTGCCACAACACCGCTCATTTGGGCGAGAAATGTAATTATGTGTTTCATGAGTGTGTGTGCGTTGTTAACATCTGCCTATGTTACTGCCCAGATCCACCAGGCTGGACGACCAGATGACGGGTCCGGAACAGCGATCCTAATCCAGACATCTACTGCCCACCCTTGTGGCGGCCTGCTCCATTTGCAGAAATCCTACCCGGGTCAACCACCAGAGGGGGACTGAGGGGGACTGTACACCAACCGGACATCCACTGTTCATCCTTGCATGTACCCCTGACTGTAGTTTGCAGTGTGGGGCAGGGCTCAATGTGGGTGGAGTTTGACCCCGACCACCTGTACTTTTTTTTGTCCATCTGAAGTTTGAGTCACACACTGAATGCGAACACACACATTTGTGCAAGGCACACGTGGAATACAAACATATTTCATTTTTGAAATTTTGAATTTCGTAAGAAATATTATATTAAATGGTACCAGCTCGTGTTGTAACACTTTTTGCTTCATGCTGTATTTGAGACAAGCTACTGATGTTGCAGTGAACAACATTCTTGTTATGTACAGTTTTAGTCCGAAGTTTAAATACGCTTCGGTTGGAGTCATTAAAACTTGTTTTTCAACCACTCCACAAATTTATTGTTAACAAACTATAGTTTTGCCAAGTCGGTAAGGATATCTACTTTGATCATGACACAAGTATTTTTTCCATAAATTGTTTACAGACAGATTATTTCACTTATAATTCACTGTATCACAATTCCAGTGGGTCAAAAGTTTACATACACCAAGTTCACTCTGTCTTTAAACAGCTTGAAAAATGTCAGAAAATTATGTCATGGCTTTAGAAGCTTCTGATAGGTTAATTGACATAATTTGAGTTAATTGGAGGTGTACCTGTGGATGTATTTCAAGACCTTCAAACTCAGTGCCTCTTTGCTTGACATCATGGGAAAATCAAAAGAAATCAGCCAAGACCTCAGAAAAAGAATTGTAGACCTCCACAAGTCTGGTTCATCCTTGGGAGAAATTTCCAAACGCCTGAGGGTACCACGTTCATCTGTACAAACAATAGTGCGCAAGTATAAACACCATGGGACCACGCAGCCATCATACCGCTCAGGAAGGAGACGCATTCTGTCTCCTAGAGATGAACGTACTTTGGTGTGAAAAGTGCAAATCAATCCGAGAACAACAGCAAAGGACCTTGTGAAGATGCTGGAGGAAACAGGTACAAACATATCTATATCCACAGCAAAATGAGTTCTATATTGACATAACCTGAAAGGCCGCTCAGCAAGGAAGAAGCCACTGCTCCAAAACCACCATTAAAAAAGCCAAAACGGTTTGCAACTGCACATGGGGACAAAGATCGTACTTTTTGGAGAGATGTCCTCTGGTCTGACGAAACGAAAATAGAACTGTTTGGCCATAACAACCATCGTTATGTTTGGAGGAAAAAGGGGGCGTCTTTCAAGCCGAAGAACACCATCCCAACCGAGAAGCACAGGGTTGGCAGCATCATGTTGTGGGGGTGCGTTGCTGCAGGAGGGACTGGTGCACTTCACAAAATAGATGGCTTCATGAGAACGGAAAATGATGTGGATATATTGAAGCAACGTCTCAAGACATCAGTCAGGAAGTAAAAGCTTGGTCACAAATGGGTCTTCCAAATGGACAATGACCCTAAACATACTTCCAAATTTGTTGAAAAATGGCTTAAGGACAACAAAGTCAAGGTATTGGAGTGGCCATCACAAAGCCCTGACCTCAATCCAATAGAAAATTTGTTTGCAGAAGTGAAAAAGCGTGTGCGAGCAAGGAGGCCTACAAACCTGACTCAGTTACACCAGCTCTGTCAGGAGGAATTTGACAAAATTCACCCAATTTATTGTGGGAAGCTTGTGGAAGGCTACCCGAAAAGTTTGACCAAAGTTAAACAAGTTAAAGGCAATTCTACTAAATACTAATTGAGTGTATGTAAACACTTAACCCACTGGGAATGTGATGAAAGAAATCAAAGCTGAAATAAATAATTCTCTCTACTATTATTCTGACATTTCACATTCTTATAATAGAGTGGTGATCCTAACTGACCTAAGACAGGGAATTTTTACGAGGATTAAATGTCAGGAATTATAAAACACTGAGTTTAAATGTATTTGGCTAAGGTGCCTGTAATCTTTCGACTTCAACTGTATGTCATATACTGTTAAAATTGTGTTGATAAATGTTATAACTTAATTATATTATTTAATTGAGCATATATATAGAGTTACTACCTATCCTGAGTTATAATGCTATTTACTTTCCTCATGAGAATGGAGACAGACTATACTATATAGACATACTGACACGCTGCATGTGCTTTTGTACATTAAGTTATACCAGCTCCAGAAAAGAGATCAGCAACTCGAGTGACTTCTACGTCATCTTTACTAAACAACATAAGACAATTAACAATTGAAACAATTAACACAGCAGACAAAAACAAGGTTTGACCACTCCTCAAAAAATGGCTTCAATCAAAAGAGGCAAAGACAATAATTGTATTGTTGTCAACTGCCTCCACATAGAACATCTCATAATCTCTCTGTAACATGAATGGTTCTTCATCCAGGCCATCATACAACCGTTGTTCTTTAAGGGTTGTAATGCGCTCTTCCCCGTCCATCCCAATTACACTAGGGAGGATAACGGTTCCTTTAAATGTTTGGCGTTCGCACCACCTTGCTACCTCTAGAGTGTCCCTTAGAAGAACATCTGCTTCCTTGAAGAAAAAGGAAGAATTAATATTAGTAGTGCCTCATTGGGTGATCAAGAACAATTACACCCCACTTTCACAATACCACCATGCAAACAAAAGTCACTATTACTAAAGGGGTTTTCAGTGATATCTATAACTACTAAGTCATCACAGCTATTATATCTTTCCATACATCAAGCCGTCAGCATTACACACAATAGACTACATACCCAGTTCATAGCTCCCAGTTCGCCGTGCATTTTGTTTTCAGTATCGTCTAGAAAGTAAACAGATTGTGGTCATTACGTCATGTAAGGGAACCTCTAGGGATGGGTGTCAAGAATGCACCTTACTTTAGCTAATAGCCTATACAGTACCTGATCCTGCAGAGCTGGATGCTGATGTGACATTATGTGTACCATCCAAGCTCATCATTAAGCTTGAGGCCCTGGGTCTCAACCCCGCCCTGTGCAATTGGTTCCTGGAGTTCCTGACGGGCCGCCCCCAGGTGGTGAAGGTAGGAAACAGCATTTCCACTTCGCTGATCCTCAACACTGGGGCCCCACAGGGGGGCATGCTCAGCCCCCTCCTGTACTCCCTGTTTACTCATGACTGCGTGGCCATGCACGCCTACAACTCAAACATGAAGTTTGCAGACGACATAACCGTAGTAGAGAATAAAAAGCTCTCTATGGTCATGGTGTGACAGTACCCCCCCCCCCCCCCCCCCCAACGGTGCGGACTCTGACCGCAAAACCTGACTCAATAGGGGAGGGTCCGGGTGGGCATCTACCGTCGGGGGCGGCTCCGGTGCGGGGCAAAGTACCCACTCCGCTCGCAGATACGTCATCTTCCATGGCGGCTCTGGTGCGGGGATCCTCGCCGGTGGAACCTGGACTGTAGATCGTCGCCGGGGACTCTGGACTGGGAACCCTCACAGGAGGCTCTGGACTGGAAACCCCGCTAGAGGCTCTGGACCATCGACCGTCGCTGGTGGTTCCGGATCGTGGACCGTCTCAGGAGGCTCCGGAACATGGACCGTCTCAGGAGGTTTACGAACCGTGGACCGTCTCAGGAGGTTCCGGACCGTGGACCGTCTCAGGAGGTTACGGACCGTGGACCGTCTCAGGAGGTTACGGACCGTGGACCGTCTCAGGAGGTTACGGACCGTGGACCGTCTCAGGAGGTTCCGTACCGTGGACCGTCTCTGGAGGTTCCGGACCGTGGACCGTCGTTGGAGGTTCCGGACCGTGAAACGTCGCCGGAAGCTCTGGACTGGGAACTGTCGCAGGAAGCTCTGGACTGGGAACTGTTGCCGGAAGCTCTGGACTGGGAACTGTTGCCGGAAGCTCTGGACTGGGAACTGTCGCCGGAAGCTCTCGACTGGGAACTGTCGCCGGAAGATCTGGACTGGGGACTGTCACCGGAAGCTCTGGACTGGGGAGGCGCACTGGAGGCCTGATGCGTGGGGCCGGTACAGGTGGCACCGGGCTGGTGACACACACCTCAGGGCGAGTGCGGGGAGGAGGCATAGGACATACTGGACTGTGGAGGCGCACTGGAGGCCTGATGCGTGGGGCCGGTACAGGTGGCACAAGGCTGGTGACACGCACCTCAGGGCGAGTGCGGGGAGGAGGCACAGGCCGTACTGAACTGTGGAGGCGCATTGGAGGCCTGATGCGTGGGGCCGGTACAGGTGGCACCGGGCTGGTGACACGCACCTCAGGGCGAGTGCGAGGAGCAGGGACGTACTGGACTGGGGACACGCACTCCAAGGAGAGTGCGATGAGCAGGGACGTACTGGACTGGGGACACACACTCCAAGGAGAGTGCGATGAGCAGGTACAGGACGTACCTGACTGGGAAGGAACTTAGAAAATCTAATTTTTTGGTTGCATACACAGATTTGCAGATGTTATCACAGGTGCAACAAAATGCTTGTGTTTCTAGCTCCAACAGTGCAGTAGTAATTAGCAAGAAAAAAAGTTATACACAAAAATAACCCCCCCCCACAATAAAAATAAATAAATAATAAAACACACATTTTGCTACAGACAGTACACTCTTACACCATACCCAAACTGGTTGCGTGCGCAAATTGATTTTGTCCCCCCACAACAAACGCAATCACGACACGCAGGTTAAAATATCAAAACAAACTCTTAACCAATTATATTAATTTGGGGACAGGTCGAAAACCATTAAACATTTATGGCAATTTACCTAGCTAGCTTGCAGTTGTTAGCTAATTTGTCCTATTTAGTTAGCTTGCTGTTGCTAGCTAATTTGTCCTGGTGTCACGCTCTGACCTTTATTTCCTTTGTTTTGTCTTTATTTAGTATGGTCAGGGCGTGAGTTGGGGTGGGCAGTCTATGTTATTTGTTTCTATGTTTAGGTTTGTTCATTTAGCCTGATATGGTTCTCAGAGGCAGGTGTTTTGCATTGTCTCTGATTGGGAGCCATATTTAGGTTGCCTGTTTTCACTGTTGGTTTGTGGGGTGTTTGTCTTCCGTGTCAGTGTTTGTCGCCACACGGGACTGTTTCGGTTAGTTCTTTTGTATTGTGTCTTGTTTTCGTGGATTATATTAAAACATGGAAATTTACCACTCTGCGTATTGGTCCTCCGATCCTTCTCGCCTCTCCTCGTCAGATGAGGAGGAAGAGATAGACAGCCGTGACACCTGGGATATAAACGTTGAGTTGTTATTTTATCTGAAATGCACAAGGTCCTCTACTCCGACAATTAATCCACACATAAAACGGCCAACCGAATCGTTTCTAGTCATCTCTCCTCCTTCCAAGCTTTTTGTAATTTGTACTTTATATGGTAACTTTCATAGTTACCACGACGACCGACCGAACTCAGTTCATCTTTCAATCACCCAGGTGGGTATAACCAATGAGGAAATGGCACGTGGGTAATAGCTTCTATAAACCAATGAGGAGATGGGTGAGGCAGGACTTGCACCGCGTTCAGCGTCACAAATAGAATTGACTTCTATTTTAGCGCTTGGCAACGCAGATGCTCGTTGGCGCGCGCGAGCAGTGTGGGTGCAATAATTGAATAACATGTATGTTTACATTTATTTTGCAAAACTTGCGCTCGTGACACGAGCGGTGTGGTCAGCATGTTAGAGAAAAGGGTTCCAAAAGGGTTCTTTGCAGAGTGACCAAGAACAGTTTTGATCAGAATAACCTTTCTTGGAAAAGGGTTATTTGTAAGTTAAAGGGTTCTCCCTAAAACTTTTAACATCCTAAGAACCATTTTGGGAAGAAAGGGTTCTTTGATGATTCTTTGGAAGACAATAAGGATTCTTTGGAAGGCAAGAATGGTTCTACATACAGTGCATTCAGAAAGTATTTAGACAACTTTTTTCCACATTTTGTTATATTACAGCCTTATTATGAAATAGTTTTTTCCCCTCGTCAATCTACACACAATATCCCATAATGAAATCCCAGACATTGTGGGTGGCAACCCGTCTGCCTAGAGAGACTAATCCGTGATCACTGATTAGGAAAAAGTACACGTCACTTAGGCAGGAAGTTATACTGTGGATCATTGGCACATTGGCTGGGGTAATGATGTAATGAAGGGTGTGAGGCTAAGTCACTCCTCCCCATGGTGACACTGGCAGAGGTCCAGGATTCATACATGCGTGACAGAGTGGAGAACTGGATTTATCTGCCCTCCAGGCAGTGGTTATCATTTGGTAAAGTTTGACTTGTTCCTGTTTCAGGAATATTCATAAATTATAGACTTCTAAAATAAATATTTGTGCCTGGTTTCTCCTTCCGTATTGGAAAGGACTTTATCAGTTATTACCACATACCAAGTGTTTAAAGGGAAATTGCACCACATTTTAACCTCATATTCATCTTCTCCAGCACCAAACCAGTGTCTACATACAGTATATGACTCTTATAGCCACTGGAGAGCTTCTCTTCCACTCTGTGTATCACCACTTGGGTGACGCCTCAGCAGCTCTGGGTGCCAGAAAGCTCACCACACAAAGTTCAGAATTGTAGCCAGGTGTCCTAACTACGAGCCCTCCGTCTTAGCATTGCTGTATTCCTCCATCTGCCATTCCTATTACACTTCAGGTGACTCCTCAAATGATGTTATCAGAAGATCAGGAATTCGCAGCTAGGTGAAACAAAAGCTGGTTCTATGTCCAGGTGTACTTTTAAACAAAAACATTAGCCAGCTAGCTAGCTAGCTAAGCCAAAAAGTGTTAACCTGTCAGTCAATCTGCAAATCCGTGGCTCAAAAACACCAGATATATGCAATATAAAATCAATGTTATCAAAAACAAAAGAGCTGATTAAAAAATAAACTATTTAGAACGCCTACAAAAATAACAACATATGTACACATTTATGGGAGCTCTGTGCTCAGGCTGCTACTAGTGTGCCATAGCAACTATGGAACTACAATGAGAAGCAATGAGTTTCTAGCCCAAGAGAGGGTATTTTAGGGGAGGTGAGTTCATGCAATGGTGTATTTAGGAGAGATTAAGTTTAGTTTTCCCAGCTAGGTTCCATCCCTATACGAATGAAGGTTCATTCTCGGACTGCCAAGTCCCTTCAAACAGACCTGTGAGTCAGTCCAAGTCAAACAGAGCTGCAAGGAAAACAGCCAGACATGTTGTTGACAAGCACTTAGTGGGATGGCTGCTAATGGGAAAGGCTTTATCAATCCGATTAGAAAATGACTGCACCATTGAAGTCGTACTACTCACCTTACCTAACCTTTATGCAACCCAGGGGGGCCTGAATGTGGTATGACTGTGTGAAGGATATGATCCTGTGTTATTTGTGCTTTGCTTCAAGCATATTTAACCCATGGGAGGGAGCCCTAGGTTCCCTTTTAGACCCCTGTGGTTAAGGGATCAGGAAAACAAACGTAGAAAATCAAAGTTTATTGGTTGCGTACACAGATTTGCAGATGTTATCATAGGTGCAACAAAATGCGTGTGTTTCTAGCTCCAACAGTGCAGTAGAATTTAGCAATAAAAAAAAGTTATACACATAGTACCCCCCCTCCCCCTCCCAAAAGAAAAACCCCACACATTTTGCTACTCTTACACCGTACCCAAACTGGTCGCGTGCGCAAATTGATTTTGTCCCCCCCACACCAAACGCAATCACGACACATAGGTTAAAATATCAAAACAAACTCTAAAAGAATTATATTAATTTGGGGACAGGTCAAAAAGCATTAAACACTTTCTTGCTAAAGTGGAGATGCTTAAAAAATGTTTTTGCCCACGCTACAGATGTCTATATCTGTCCGCTAATAATAGTAAAGGCCCAGCGCAATATATATATTTTAAATTATTATTATTCCGATTTTTCAGGGGGTGCTCCAGCTCTCCCAGTACCCCTACTACCCGCAGCGATGTCTACGAGCACATTTTTTCCAAAAAGTGTACTTTGGCTTCGGAAGATTACATACACTTAGGTTGGAGTCAATAAAACTCATTTTTCAACCACTCCACAAATGTATTGTTAACAAACTATAGTTTTGGCAACTCAGTTAGGACATCTACTTTGTGCATGACACAAGTCATTTTTACAAAAATTGTTTACAGACAGATTATTTCACTGTATCACAATTCCAGTGGGTCAGAAGTTTACATACACTAAGTTGACTGTGCCTTTAAACAGCTTGGAAAATTCCAGAAAATTATGTCATAGCTTTAGAAGCTTCTGATAGACTAATTTACATAATTTGAGTCAATTGGAGGTGTACCTGTGGATGTATTTCAAGGCCAACCTTCAAACTCAGTGCCTCTTTGCTTGACATCATGGGAAAATCATGGGGGGAAAAAAGAAATCAGCCAAGACCTCAGAAAAAAATTGTAGACTTCAACAAGTCTGGCCTATCCTTAGGAGCAATTTCCAAATGCCTGAAGGTACCACGTTCATCTGTACAAACAATAGTACGCAAGTATAAACATCACGGGACCACACAGCCGTCATACCGCTCAGGAAGGAGACGCATTCTGTCTCCTAGAGATGAACGTACTTTGGTGTGAAAAGTGCAAATCAATCCCAGAACAACAGCAAAGGACCTTGTGAAGATGCTGAAGGAAACAGGTACAAAGGTATATATATCCACAGTAAAACGAGTCCTATATCGACATAACCTGAAAGGCCGCTCAGCAAGGAAGAAGCCATTGCTCCAAACCGCCATAAAAAAAGCCAGACTACGGTTTGCAACTGCACATGAGGACAAAGATCGTACTTTTTGGAGAAATGTTCTCTGGTCTGATGAAACAAAAACAGAACTGTTTGGCCATAATGACCATCGTTATGTTTGGAGGAAAAAGGGGGAGGCTTGCAAGCCGAAGCACACCATCCCAACCGTGAAGCACGGGGGTGGCAGCATCATGTTGTGGGGGTGCTTTGCTGCAGGAGGGACTGGTGTAATTCACAAAATAGATGTCATCATGAGGAAGCAAAGTTATGTAGACCTATTGAAGCGACATCAGCCAGGAAGATAAAGTTTGGTCGCAAATGGGTCTTCTAAACGGACAATGACCCCAAGCATACTTCCAAAGTTGTTGCAAAATGGCTTAAGGACAACAAAGTCAAGGTATTGGAGTGGCCATCACAAAGCCCTGACCTCAGTCCCATACAAAATTTGTGGGCAGAACTGAAAAAGCGTGTGTGAGCAAGGAGTCCAACAAACCTAACTCAGTTACACCAGCTCTGTCAGGAGGAATGGGCCAAAATTCACCCAAATTATTGTGGGAAGCTTGTGGAAGGCTACCCAAAACATTTGACCCAAGTTAAACAATTTAAAGGCAATGGTACCAAATACTAAATGAGTGTATGTAAACTTCTGACCCACTGGGAATGTGATGAAAGAAATAAAAGCTGAAATAAATCATTCTCTCTACTATTACTCTGACATTTCACATTCTTAAAATAAAGTGGTGATCCTATCTGTCCCTAGACAGGGAATTCTAGGAGTTTAAATGTATTTTGGCTAAGGTGTATGTAAACTTCCCACTTCAACTGTAGGTAAACGTTTGACTATGTGCACCATGATGGGTGTAACAGTTGTAACTTTACGTCGTCCCCTCGCCCCGACACGGGCGCGAACCAGGGACCCTCTGCACACATCAACAACAGTCAACCACGAAGCGTCGTTACCCATCGCTCCACAAAAGCCGCGGCTCTTGCAGAGCAAGGGGCAACCCTACTTAAAGTCTCAGAGCAAGTGACGTAACTGATTGAAATGCTACTAGCGCGTACCCGCTAACTAGCTAGCCATTTCACATCCGTTACATGGGCAGATAGTTTTTTTTATGTATTTTGAAAGTGAAGAAGTTAAAACTGGTCCAAGACATGCGTGCCTTTAAGACAACATTGACTCATGCCTTTTGCATCGGTTTCTGGTCCCCCAGAAGTACATGGTTTTAATAAATCTAGTCAGTGGCTAAATGTCCACACTTAACATGAAGTAATTGATCTTGCTATTATTTTAATGTCTTGTTGATTTGAGGTGAGTATAATTATAATTATTTTACATGTAAATAATATATTTGTTCCTTGAGACTGCACATTCTTTCCTGGGATGTGTTTGAGTTTCTTCTGATAGCAATGCATGTCTGGCAACTGTATGCAGACAGGCCTACCCCACAGCAGCATTCCTTCTGCCAAGAATGCTTGGACATACTGTAGTTGGGAGTGTTGCGTTTCCTGTTACCCGGAAGAGTGAGTGCGTGATCTCTTGTTTTCATGAGTGTGAAAATTTCTGTCCTTCAAGTGACTTCAGATGATGAGAGTAAAAAGTAATCTGGATGTTACATATGAAAGAAAAGAAACCTTAGAACTGAGATTGTGCAATCAAAACCAGTACATACTTCATTGCCGTAGGCGGGGCATGTGAGGAGTGTACAAGGAACTTTGACTTGTCCCACACGTAATTTCTGAAATTGCTCCATAATATCGCACAGAATTGAAAAACGTGTAATAGTGCCACATACAACTAGACAACTGGTGTTGTGTCTGGGAATCAAGATTTTTCAGTTAAACTGGATGCGCGGCATAATTTACGCACTCAGGTATGTAATGTTAATGGCAATCTGACTGGCATATGACTTTACACCAATTCAGTGCTTTTTAAATGTGTTTATAAATTGTCTTAAACATGCATGCCGGTTGTTGGGCGACGTAGTATTTTTCTCCTTCTGTTATCAATTTATCCTGAATGAGATTGTTCCATCTATAATGTACTTTTATATGACTTAGTAGGCAAAATAGCAACTCACACTCATTCTTACGCTGCTCTGTCGTTCTGGGGGGGGGGGGACTATATGGACACGCCTGGTGCCGAAATTGATCACATATGTTAGGCAGCTGAGAGTTGGGACGCACTGATTCGGTTCAGTCATTCTTCATGATGAGCACTTCCCAGCTAGCTAGTGCTCGTGGCTAGAAACTTCAGGGAGAATTTGAAACTTGTCTGCCTAAATTGGGATTTGGGAGTGTTTTAAGAATCATTCAGTTTTTATCGGAGTAATAGTTCTTAAAAATAAAAGTTTTTACAAAAATGTATATATTAAATGTCGTACTTGTATTTTTTTTTTTTAAATCTCACTTTAGCCAAAGACAGTTTTTAGATAGGCTAAAACTGCTCCCAATAGAAATCCCTGATCACACCTGAAATGGCGACGTTGGCTATAAACCTAACTAAGCATATCCAGGCCGTCAAATCAAAGGCTCTCATTCGATATAAAGTTGTGTTTGGCGAGGTTGGAGTAACATCATTTTCAACTACTTAAGATATTGCCTCGAATCTAGGTTGCACCTTTCGATTTCGAAAAAATGTACAACTAAGGACGCATTTTTCACTTATTGACTTCTCACACCCCAACCCGATCTGTTTCGCAAGCGTTTCCGGATGTTGCACCTCTGGGTATAAGAAACCGTGTGCTTTAGCTGTCACCCTGTTATATCGACTGATTGGTTCTGTATGGGGTGATAGTGTAGCCTATCTAGTTTGTTCCAAGCTGCAGTGCTGTGCCGGGTGGTGTTGTGTTGCAGCGCACACTGTCCCCATTGAGCAGCGACGTTATACCTTATCACGGTGACATCCAAATGTTTACTACCAATACAATAGGACAAGTTAATTATAATATAGGCTGCTATCATAATCAAAATAAAATACAGTGGGATGGAAAAAATTGGCCACGTTACGTCGGATGACATGTGATACAGCTGCCCAGCGCGAAGAAACTGCATAGCACCCCAAAACGACACCATTGCAATGGTAATTCGCACCGGTTTGTCGTTACATTAGCTACGTTAATTGGCATGTTACGCTGCTCTGTCGTTCGGGAGAGTCTATATGGACACGCCTGGTGCCCAAATTGACATCCAGATGGTGACCAATACTACAAGTTAACTTTATATTTAAAAGTCTTAACTAGCCCCATGCTGTCATTGTTTCCAGCTAACCAGCATAAACTAGCTAGCTGGGAAGGGCTCATGAGGATGACTGGGTATAGCCAAATATTTGCTAAATCTCGCTTTCATTCTGACAGTATATTTTCCTACATGAAATATATCAGACAATGTAATGAAACATGAAATAGGGTTACACAAAGTGTTAGGTATTATTTTTAGTTGAGGTAAAACGAGACTGAGAAAAATACAGAACATTTCCATAGTTATGTCAACATTGTGCACGTTTTGTTTTGTCCAACTTTGAACAAGTTGGCATTTCCCATTAAGTGCAACCCTAATGACTCAGTCTGGACTGCTACTCACACATTTAAGTCATGCATACGAATCTGTTTGGATAAATATGAAATCATGTTTAAAATGTTAGTACAAAAAACCACTCTCTCAACCACAGATTGTATTAACAAACCTTCCCATCCCCCAGTAATACACATACTATCGTGTCTCTTTTACAACACATGTAGGGAGAGCAAAGTAAATAAAACTGTGACTCACTGGTCATTAAATGTCATATCCCTCAGTTTAAAAAGCTGAATACATCAAGCCACTGTAATTCTATGTTTAGTTCACGCCCACTCTTCTCTTTTTCTCTCTGGCTGTCTTTCTTTCTCTCTTTTTCTCTCGTTCGCTCTGTCTCTCAATTCCGTTCAATGGGCATTATTGGGCTCCCGAGTGGCGCTGCGGTCTAAGGCACTGCATATCAGCGCTAGAGGCATCACTACAGACCTTGGTTCGATTCCAGGCTGTATCACAACTGGCTATGACTGGGAGTCCCATAGGGTGGTGCACAATTGGCCCAGCGTCGTCCGGGTTAGTGTTTGGCCGGGTAGGCAGTCATTGTAAATAAGAATTTTTTCTTAACTGACTTGCTTAGTAAAATAAAGGTTACATAGAATATGTTTGCATTGCCAAAGCAAGTGAAATAAACAGTACACATTTCAGATGTCATATTATGGCTATATACAGTATTGTAACGATGTGCAAATAGTTCAAATAAAAAATGGAAAATAAATAAATATGGGTTGTATTTACAATGGTGTTTGTTCTTCACTGGTTGCGCTTTTCTTGTGGCAACAGGTCACACATCTTGCTGCTGTGATGGCACACTGTGGTATTTCACACAATAGATATGGGAGTTTATCAAAATTTGATTTGTTTTCAAATTCTTTGGGAGTCTGTCTAATCTGAGGGAAATATGTGTCTCGAATATGGTTATACATTTGGCAGGAGGTTAGGAAGTGTTGCTCAGTTTACACCTCATTTTGTGGGCAGTGTACACACAGCCTGTCTTCTCTTGAGAGCCAGGTTTGCCTACGGCGGTCTCTCAATATCATGGCTATGCTCACTAAGTCTGTACATAGTCAAAGCTTTCCTTAATTTTGGGTCAGTCACAGTGGTCAGGTATTCTGCCACTGTGTACTTACTCTCTGTTTAAGGCCAAATAGCATTCTAGTTCTCTCAGTTTTTTTGTTAATTCTTTCCAATGTATCAAGTAATTATCTTTTAGTTTTCTCATGATTTGGTTGGGTCTAATTGTTTTGCTGTCCTGGGGCTCTGTGGGGTCTGTTTGTGAACAGAGCCCCAGGACCAGCTTGATTAGGGGACTCTTCTCCAGGTTTATCTCTCTGTAGGTGATGTCTTTGTTATGTAATGTTTGGGAATCGATTTCCTTTTAGGTGGTTGTAGAATTTAACGTCTCTTTTCTGGATTTTGATCATTAGCGGGTATCGGTCTAATTCTGCCCTGCATGTGTTATTTGGTGTTTTACATTGTACAAGGAGGATATTTTTTTCAGAATTCTGCATGCAAAGTCTCAATTTGGTGTTTGTTCCAATTTGTCAATTCTTGGTTGGTGAGCGGACCCCAGACCTCACAACCATAAAGAGCAATGGTTTCTATAACTGAATCAAGTATTTTTAGCCAGATCCTAATTGGTATGTCAAATTTTATGTTCCTTTTGAAGGCGTAGAAGGCCCTTCTTGCATTGTCTCTCAGATCGTTCACAGCTTTGTTGAAGTTACCTGTGGCGCTGATGTTTAGGCCGAGGTATGTATAGTTTTTCGTGTGCTCTAGGCCAACAGTGTCTATATGGAATTTGTATTTGTGGTCCTGGCAACTGGACCTTTTTTGGAACACAATTATTTTTGTCTTACTGAGATTTAATGTCAGGGCCCAGGTCTGACAGAATCTGTGCAGAAGATCTAGGTGCTGCTCAGCAAACAGTAGACATTTGACTTCAGATTCTAGTAGGGTGAGGCTGGGTGCTACAGACTGTTCTCTCTTTCTCTCTCTAACTCTCTCTCTCTCTCCTCACAGATCTCCTGCTGTTCCCCAGAATGTTCATGAGGAGAGGAGAAATCTCGTGGCTGTAGGTAACAGACAGTAGCAGTAACAGTGCAGTGTGGAGTGGCGATGGTCCCCTGGGCCACCTTCCTGGTGACATGCATGTGGATACAAACCCTCAAAGCCTCAGGACTGTACACCTGTCCCAGGACCCCTCGCAAGGACGTGGATTTCAATGTTAGCTACTCGATAACCCACTTCCAGACTGCTAAACCCATCCAGAACATAGTGATCAACCCGGACGAGCCTGAGGTTTATGTGGCTTCTGAGAATGTCATTGAGGCAGTAAGTGATAGGCTCAGTAAGTTATGGGAGCTGAGGACAGGCCCAGTGGGCAGCCCAGAGTGTCAGACCTGTACCCTGTGTGGCATTGAGGCTGATCCTGAGGACTCAGTGGACACGAACAATGAGGTCCTGCTCTTGGACTCATCGTCTTATCTTACCTCTCTATACTCCTGTGGGAGCTCTCAGCATGGGGTCTGTTACTTACATGAAATTAACTCTAATGGTACCCCACCTAAATCTGAGTGTCTCTTCAGGCAGGTTGCTAACTCACCCTCCGACTGCCCTGACTGCCTGGCCAGCCCCCTGGGCACTGAGGTCATCATCGTGGAGCAAGGCTACACAACCTATTTCTTTGTAGTGGCTACACTCAATGAGAGTGTGGCACAGAGGTATGGCAGATTGTCCATATCGGTGCGCCGGCCGCTGTCGACCCTGGATGGCTTTGACATGGTCATGAAGGGTCTGACCGTGCTCCCTCAACTACAGAATTCCTACCGGATCGACTACATCTACAGCTTCTCCACACAGGACTATGTCTACTTCCTGTCTGTCCAGAGAGAGAACTTCCTGGACTCCTCTCTGTATCAAACGCGACTGGGCCGTCTTCCGGTGAAGGACACAGAGGTGTGGATGTACCGTGAGCTGGTGCTGGAGTGTCGCTTCGAGCCCAAACGCAGGCGGAGGAGGAGAAGGACGGGGAGCAAGGTGTTCGAGGATGTGGTTTATAACAGGCTGCAGGCGGCCCACTTCACCCGGGCCGGGAAGGAGCTGGCAGACGAGCTAGGAGTGGGGGAGAAGGATGACATTCTCTATGGGGTGTTTGCAGAGACAGATGAATCTGGGAAGCCCTACAGTAACTCAGCCCTGTGTGCCTTCCCAATTGACCACGTGAACAGGGCCATTGATGAGGGAGTGGAGGACTGCTGCAGCTCCAGCCCAGAGCAGCTTTCCAGGGGGCTCTGCCACTTCCAGCTCTGCGAGAGCTGCCCTCATGAGGTCAGTGACAGGTCTACTCCGCTCTCTTCTGCTCTGCCAGGGCTTCAGTTAGGTAGTTGGTGAAGCCTGATGGTAGACAGGAATATGTAATAGTTTGATTGATATTCAACAGTCCAAAATCATGACTATGTCATTGGACTGATATAGGTTAGTCTTATTGTATTGTCTATTAGAAGTCCCAGTACTATGAGAGGAGGAAGTCAGATGTGTGAGAACAGGGAGGAAGGGAGGGAGGAAGAGGTGAATGAGTCCGATCTCACCGGCACATTGCCACACTGTTGTTCTGCTCTGTTGAGTTTCAGCACATGGTAATAACCATGATTGTAAGGGTCGTAACTGTTGATACTGCCTTAGTACATGAAAGTCCTGCTATCGCTGTTCCTGAAATCTTAACTATGTTAGGTTAGGGTAGACTTGACCTATTGTATGATGCCCTATGTTTGAGAAAAACAAATGAAGCTGTTTAATGATATTATGACTATGACTAGGTTAAAGTGTGACATTAATTATTACTTTGAAGAAGAAGAATTGGAAATGTAGTGTATGGATAGTTGGAAAAATAGACAGCAGTTGCATTCAAAAAACTGTATTCATTTTTTTTTTAAAGTGTTTGGCTGTGTAATATCCGCTGTCAAGGTGTGGCGACTCTTAAACTTGACGACTCTGAGCTCATAGAACGATGTGTACACCTGCAGGTACAGTGTGCCAACTCAGAGGTTATAAATGGTGTTGATAAAGAGACGGAATGTGAAGGGGAGGGAGTGTATCCCTGCGCCTGGCTGCTACACGTGTTGTATGAGTGCATGGAAACAGGCACACGAGACACAGAGAGAGCAAGCGCAGGAAAGAGCAAGGAGCAGGGAATGGTCTCCATTTTAAAGTAGCTGTGTCACTTCAAAGCATTTTACTGTCTGACTCATCCAATAGAGGAAGAACAGTGTTTGTAGGGTTACTGTTTATAGGAAGGGATACTCTACTTATTCCATCTCTGAGGTGTTTTAAGTGGATGACGCCATGAGTTGTCTGCTGTCGTTCGTCAGTACTGTCATTAATGTTTAAGTCAATAAAGTACACTGTTACAAAAGTGTAACAGCCAGCCATATTGTCAATGTTAAACATTTCAATGGATTATAGTATTTGTACGCAACAAAAGTGCTGGGTTAAAAACAACCCAGTATTTTATATTGGACAGAACACAAGTTGGGTTATTTTTGACCCAGCCAGTTGGGTCACTTGAGCTATGATCCACCGTGTTAGATCGGAAGACTGGAGGCATGGCTGAGTAGGGGAGTTACTTTCAGATTGTTATATTTGGCCAACTGTGAGAGTAAATTTGATTCCACTTCATCTGTTCTGCTATATTGTCAACACAAGTTAAAGTTGAGCACTGACACTTGTGTATCTTAATGTCAATTACACAAGTTGATTTCTTCAAGGGCCTATGCGTATCCCAGTGTTGGGATAGTTGCCACTTTGTTATGCTGTTGAAATAATGTTATGAATAATGTTTTTTTATATTAAATTATGTAATGTGCAAAAATATTGAAGGGAAAGGTACATTTGCAGTGCACAAACATGAGATGAACAAGTGGCCAAAAATACCTATCTGGAGGCCA
Source organism: Salvelinus fontinalis (assembly GCF_029448725.1). Lineage (NCBI taxonomy): Eukaryota > Metazoa > Chordata > Actinopteri > Salmoniformes > Salmonidae > Salvelinus > Salvelinus fontinalis. The sequence continues at coordinate 10,240,021 of NC_074682.1, forward strand.
TGCCTCCTGAAAATAACCTAGGGATTACATAAAAAATACCCATCTGCTGGGTCAACCCAGCATAAAAGTGAATAGAAACCCAATTGATGGTTAAATTTTAAGAAAATTGTAAAATTGTGTAATCCAAAAACGTGGCCTTTTTTCAGAGTTTCAGAGTTCTTTTTGGCCCGTGAGAGTAAATCTCATTAATTTTCTTCATGTTAAGTTTATAAACTGAAAATTAAAAAAAATCTATATTTTTGCACATTGCACGTTTTAATATAAAACAATTATAACATTATTTAAATATTATAACAATGTGGTAATTGTCCCAACTTTGGGATATACATAGGCACTTAATGAACTCCTTCTCTAGTGTACGCCATAATTAAAGCTACAAAAGCGTCAGTGCTCAACCTTAACATGTTGACAATACAACAGAACAGATTAACCGGAATGACATTTACTGTCATGGGTGGCCAAAAATAAATATCTGAAAGCACCTCCTCCAGTCTTCTGCTATGACCCGGTGGATCATAGCTCCATAACCCAGCGTCAACAACCCAATTTAAAGAAAACAATGGGTTGTTTGTGATCCAACTGGCTGGGTCAAAATAACACAATGTGTGTTCTGCCCAATATTTACCCAAATTGGGTTGTTTTTAAACCCACATTTTTTTTAGTAAGTGGGGAAGATCAGATTAAATGTGTATTGAAGACACTCAAAGGAATGGTAGAGGCATGTCGGGGTAGGTTAGCTAATTGTACTGTACTGGAGTAGCTGTATTTATGTTCAGCTGTGTTTGTGTTGATATATTCAGCTAAAATTACACTCCATGCTTGATAGTGAATGGGGGAATAATCGATACAGTAACATATCAGGATATTATATTTGATGATATATCGTGTAGTATAATTTTGACAATACTATTTTTGTGCTAGTTGGCTGTACCTTTACCAAAACTCCAGTATTTGTCCTTCATAGCTTGTTCTCCATCTTCTTTTTAAATAGGGAGCCAATTTGTTTAAAGCACTTTTATTTCCATGACTGATCAAAACTCGTTTTCTCATGGCTCTCTCTTGACCCGCTGCAGCAGACACTGGTGAGCAGTATGTTTGGAACATCGAATCGCAATAAAATCCCTGTATCGAATCACAATATAGATTTGTGAGAATTGTTAGAATCGCAATACATATTATTTCGACGCTTAAGTATCAGCATAATATCGTATCGTGAGGTCCCTGACAATTCCTAGCCCTAAGGTTGATACAGTATGCTCGTAGTTCTGGGTGTTGCACCAGAATCACATTACGGAACATCTGTTTAGAGTTTTTCCCTTGCTACCAGAGCAGTGAGTTTAGCAACAACAGTACCCATGCGGAGCAGTGTTGTTTTTGTCTATTGCTTCGTTTGATCTTTTCAATAGTATGTCCATCTCTGATAAGCTACACAAGAAAAGGCTATATTAATATATGTAGCCTTAGAAATAAGGTTCAGGAAATCAATAACTTGCTAACATCGGATAATATTAATATATTATCCATTTCTGAGACTCCCTTCGATAATTCCTTTGATGATACAGCGGTAGAAATACAAGGAGATAACATTAACAGACGAGACAGGAATGGCTTTAGGGGAGGTGTTTCTGTATATATTCAGAGCCATATCTCTGTAATGCTTAGAGACGATCTCATGTCAGGTGTTATTGAGGTGTTGTGGTTGCAGGTTCACCTGACTCATCTAAAGCCTATTCTTTTAGGGTGTTGCTATAGGCTAGCAAGGGCTAACAGTCAGTATATATGTAGATAATGTGTGTGAAATGCTTGATAGAGTGTGTGATCTTAACAGAGAGCTTTATTTTCTGGGTGACCTGAACATTGACTGGTTAGCAACTAGCTGTCCTCTCAGGAGGAAGCTTCTAACTGTGACTAATGGCTGTAATATGACCCAGGTTATCACTCAACCAACTACAGTGCATACCAGTAGTGTTGGATCTGTGACATCCACATGCATTGATCATATCTTCACTAATGCTGAGGCGCTTTGCTCGAAAGCAATATCAGTTCCCATTGGCTGTAGTGACCATAATATTGTGGCAATAACAAGGAAAGCCAAAGTGGGCATAAAGTAATTTATCAGAGATTTTTTTTTTTTTTTTAAATCCTCAGGACACTTTTGTTAAAGATGTAAAAAAAATAATGTGTTGGTCTGATGTGTATCATTAAGTGAATCCAGATGCAGCACTGGAAGTATTTTTTAACATTTATTCATGACAATTGTTGACAAGCATGCACCTGTTAAGAAATTAACGGTGAGAACTGTTAGAGTCCTCTGGATTGATGATGAATTGAAAAAGTGTATGGTTCAAAGAAATGATGCAAAAGTGATGGCAAACAAGTCAGGCTGCACAGCTGATTGGTTGACATACTATAAATTGAGAAATGTTGTGACTAGGGCTGTGGCGGTCATGACATTTTGTCAGCCGGTGATTGTCAAACAAATAACTGCCGGTCTCACGGTAATTGACCGTTAATTTACATAAACACATTTAGCATCTCCCGACTTCCATGTATAGCCTACGAGCCACTGAAGCAGACCTTTGGAACAGCTACATTTTAAAAAGTCTAACGAATCAATTTAATATAGCCTACACCATCACAATAAATCCATGATTTATTTTAGATAGGTCTAAAGAAACATGATATGAATAAAATGTAGTCTATTTCAGAAGAAGAGAATACCATACTCTGAGTTGTCCTTATGTTAGCTCCGGATCTGGCTATGCCATATGGCTGTGGGCTACACTAGTTCATTTAGCAGACAAGCTTTTCTTAGAATTCCATGGCATTGTTTTAGATTATTTTATAGTATGAAGAATACAATTGAACATAACTAAATAAAATAGAAACAATATTTTATCCTAACGATTTGAGGGAATGCGTACATGAGGCTATTCTGTGTTGAACTGTTAACAAAGAAACAGGTCCTCCTAAATGTTTAATTTAGAGTTATTTATGCAACTTTACAAAAGTTGGGCTATTTGTTTAGATTTTTAATACACTCTAAGACAGCCTGATGCGACTCTAATGATGCTTTGTTTTTTTAGTTGTGATACAATCCTTATCAAAACATATAGCCCTATGGGCTAGGCTACATGAGGTGTGCAACTACGATTTGAAAAAGTGATAATATATCATTCACAAGGGATAGGATATTATTGTCACCCATTCGACTATTCTTGATTTAATCTTGTCTTTACATATACTAAATAATATATGTGTGAAATTTGTTTGGATTTAGAATGGACCATTATCATATACCCGTCTCAATACAGTGGAAGTGGAACAAAAATACATGTCATCTATGCACTTAAATAGCAAAAGGAGCACGCTTTTCTCGTTATTTATTTTCATGCCAGGCAGGCTATACTCCTGTTGTAAAGCGAAGCAATGTGCTTAATATTAGGAAAGTTGAGAAATAAATATAGAAAGCTGATTGGAACATCCTCTTTTTAGTAGAGGCCATCACTGCATAGCCTACAGAAATGTTTCTTAACATGAGCTCATGGGCTCTCATGAAGTGTTGGATTAGATTTTCTATTATGTTTGCATTGATGTCAGAGTGATTAGAGGGGCAATAGAGTGCTGAGTACTAGGCACTTAGCAAGTTTGGTAGGCTACTAATGAGCATCAGCACGATCAGAGCTTGAAAAAGCCTAGTTACCGTGACTAAATGGTCACATAGAATTAGGACTCGTGACCGCCGGTGTGGCGGTAATACGGTCACCGTAACAGCCCTAGTTGTGACTAAACTTTAAAAAATAATAAGAAATTACATGACCAAATCTAGATAAATTACATAAAACACAATGGGAAAAGACTAGAGTACCTTAAATGATATGGGCAGAAAACCCAATTAATCTCCATCATTCATTGAAGTTGATGGGTCATTTTTAACAAAACTTTTCAATATTGGCAATCATTTCAATTACTATTTCACTAGTAAAGTGGAAAAACAGTCAACCATCATATTTTTGTATAAAAGCTTAAATAATGATTGAGAAGGATTGCTGTTTTGAATTTGGTCAAGTTCACGTGGGAGAGGTGTTAAAAACTATTGTTATCTATTGTTTCACAACACTCTCTTAAAAACACCAATATTCAGGTTGAAGAACTACTTTGGTGTTTCAAGGTACTTCAATTCTGTTTTGAAATACATTCTGTGTATCTTAACGCTTACATTGGGTTTACATTCAACCACTCTCCAAACACATCTTTGGTTAGGTGCACTACTTTTCATGGTTTTACTACACGAAGATAGTGTTTTGAGTCTTTCTATTTTCACAGTGTGAAGCCATGGTTCACTACTGGTTTACAGCCGTTTTCAGTGTCAGGGTTGTCAGAGCTATGCTCTGTTACAGGGGTGAGGGCTGGAGGTGCAAGGGTGTGTGTGTGTGTGTGTGTGTGTGTGTGTGTGTGTGTGTGTGTGTGTGTGTGTGTGTGTGTGTGTGTGTGTGTGTGTGTGTGTGTGTGTGTGTGTGTGTGTGTGTGTGTGTGTGTGTGTGTGTGTGTGTGTGTGTGCACACGGAAGGGAGGGTGGGTGGGTTCAAGACACTACAAAAACAAATCACATAAACTTATTGCAGCTTAATGGAGAATATGACAAACAACCAATATAGGCAAAGAGGGATCCCGAGTGGCGCAGCAGTCTAGGGCACTGCATCTCAGTGCTAGAGATGTCACTACAGACCCTGGTTCGATTACAGGCTGTATCACAAGTGGCTGGGATTGGGCGTCCCATAGGGTGGCGCGCATTTGGCCCAGCGTCGTTAGTGTTTCTCCGGGGTAGGCCGTCATTGTAAATAAAAATTTGTTCTTAACTGACTTGCCTAGTTAAATAAAGGCAAAATTAAAAAAACAACAACTATGTAATGTAAAATAAATCCGTGTATACACCATTTTAATAAAGCAATCTAAAAAGGGAAGTGGAAATTGTGTGAAATGAGTACTCATGTATGAGTAGTCAGTCAGTCCGTATGAGTAATGTTGTTGTCTCTATGTGTGTTGTGTCTGTGCAGAGCTCAGAGAACAATGCCACGTGCAGGGAAAGTCCCACCCTAGTGTCTAAACCCTACTACAGGGTGGACCTCTTCAACAGGTACATGAACAACGTCCTGCTCACCTCAGTGTTGGTCACCATCATCGGGGACAACACTGTGGCACACATTGGCACCAAGGACGGCAGGCTGCTGCAGGTACACTCACTGTGTCTATGTGCTTAGTGTGTTTGTGTTGCAGTACAGTCACTGAGGTGTCTAGTAGGAGAATATGAAATGACAGTGTCTAGTTCATGAATGCAGATTCAGTGAAAGTGGGGGTAGATTGAGCTATATTAAAAAATTGTACCATGTGCATGACTGTCTTTCCTCGGGTGTGAACATTATACAATCAGTTTTTTCCAATGAAGATCATTAGGTCTCTCAGCACTTTAACCAACCTGAGTAGAACATATTATAAATCCATTCCTTTCATAGGTCTGCCATGGCTCAGTGATATAACTGTAGTGTCTTTGACTGTAGCTCATCCTGAGGAGGTCAAGTCCTATCATCTTTGCCAACTATTCTCTGGGTGAGGAAACAGAAGTGTCCAGGAAAGCTGCTGTGCAATCCGACGAGTCCTTGCTCTTTGTGGTTGGAAATAAGGTGCCTTTTCTATTCAGTCATAAGTGCTCATTACCTCACTTTTACTTTTGATTTCTAAAAGGCAGAGAATACTGTAACAATTTCTTTCCCACTCCCTTTCTTTTCTCTCTCTTCCTCTCTTCCCCCTCTCTCTTCCCTCTCTCCCCCTCTCTTCACCTCTCTCTCGCTTCCTCTTCCTCTGTGACAGATGTTCAGTGTGTCTCCTAAAGGGCCAGGATGTAAACACTTTCTAACCTGCTCCACATGCCTGGCGGCGCCCAGGTTTACAGGGTGTGGCTGGTGCTCGGCGGTGTGCTCCAGGCAGGAGGAGTGTCCCGCCCAGTGGAAGAACGAGTCCTGTCCTCCCTTCATCACAGAGGTAAGACTGCTTGGGGGCCGGAGTAGGGAGTGGCTCTTTTTAAACGGATCCTCTGTCATAAATGTCAGAACAACGGCCACCAAAACACATGGGTCGAAGAAACCGACACATTCTTAATAGAATATTTGAAAGTGAGTAGTTGACCATTTGAAGAAAATGTGTAAAGCATTTGAGGAAATGTCAACTGCATCATGTTTTTCTGATTGTATTGTATGGGGGGATCCAGTTTTTCCCTAAGACAGCTCCCCCTAATGGTGAGACGGAGCTTAAGCTGTGTGGCTGGGAGTTCCAGTCTCCTATAAGACCAGCCGTCATCAGCAAGGAGACCCACCTGGTGAGGGTGGGAGAGACTCCCTGCACTGTACTGTCAGAGAAGAGCAACAGCACGCAGTAAGTAACAGACACAGAATGCATGGAGACATCCAAACTTCAAATCAACTCTGTCAAATGACCTCATAGCTTTGTTATTCTTGAGGCCGTAGTCAACACTGATCTTTCACCCTGACCACTCCTAGGCTGGTGTGTAGCATTCACCCTAATGTTACAGGCCCATACCAGGATCTCAACATCACTGTGGAAGTGCGTGAGGGGAAGGTGGAGGGACGCTACTCAATCCAAGGGCAGGCTCAAATTACAGGGTTCACTTTTGTGGTGAGGAGGATTACATTTATTTGACTGTTGACACAACCTTTTATTCAAAACAATGTATTTCATCCACTCTAATGTCTACAATTCTATCCAGGAGCCAAGTATCACAGAAATCATGCCTGACTACGGGCCTCAGGTAGGGGGCACTTTGGTCACACTGACAGGGCCTCACTTGAATGCTGGGATGATTAAGACTGTGGCTATAGGAGACCAGGACTGCCCCATCAAGAGGTAATTATGGGCATCTACTGTTTCAGCTGTGCAATTTGCTCTCTCAGCCTGGGTGTCTCATTGTAACTGTAGAACCTGTGACTTTCATAGTACATATAACTTTTACTGTTTCTGTCTGGATCTATATCAGTGTCCATAATATGATGTTATTGTCTTACTGTGTCTCTGTCAGTGTCTCTAAGGGTACGGGGACCATGTCCTCCATAGTCTGCCTGTCTAAAGGTGTGGCAGCAGTGAAGAAGGTGCCCGTGAGGGTTGTCATTGACCAATCCCAGGTGTCCACTAACAAGATGTTCCACTACAAGAGCAACCCTGTGATCACTGAGATACGGCCTGCCTGCAGCTTCCGAAGGTAGGCCATACAAATGGATACTAGCCACTAGGCATCATCTGTGTGCTTCTGGGCCTAGCTGATTGACCTGCAAATGTGCTCTATAGAGCTGTAGAAAACAGTTAATTGCACACAGATGATGCTGACCAAGAAGACAGTGATAAGTCAAATGTGTTCCGGGCAGTGCCTACACTTTTAGCTGAGGGGAAACATGCTGTGCAGGAAATGTGCAATCTCTCGAGAGGCAATGAGGTAAACCTAAGTGAGGATGTGATTAGCCAGCAGAAATAAACAAGCTAAGACCTGTTGTGTAACAATGCTGTGCCTTTTCTGGGTCACATTTCAGCAACTGGCACAACCATTTGAATAATAATAGAGAATAAACTGCAAATAGTGCTGGTTTCTCTGGTTTCTACAGTCAGCAACGTTGACCTCTAACAGCAAGTCTCTATGTGTTTGTTTTTCTCTTTGTTCAATTCTGTGATTAAGTGGATCCAAGATCATCATCAAAGGCAAAAATCTGGACTCTGCGTACAACACTGTGATCCACTACAAATCCAACAGACTGAAGAAGTATCTGCAGCGTGTAAGTTACCCTGCAGGGTTCACAACTCTGGGCTTCATAAACCTATGATGGGGGTAATATCCATTAAATGCCAGTCTTTGATTGTATTTGATTAAATGACCCCAGAGTACTGTTATTGACACTATTTGATGTGTTGAACATAACGCAGGTCTGCAACGGCACAGCAACCCCCACGCATATGGAGTGCTTTGCCCCTGTCTTCCCCAGAAATGAGACAGACAAGGGTTTTATTAATATCGGCATGGACGGGGCCATCAATCTGGTGAGGAAGGACTTTGAATACCAACCAGACGCCAGCATCACCCCCTTTGAGTATGAAGGCAACGTACTGAGCCTGAGCCCTGGACAGACTGAGGTTTCACTGCATGTACGTTCACAATTATACACACAGGACTCAGCTTTGAAGAGAGTCAGTTACGTAGTCAGTCAGTCAATCATCATTGTTTTCAACCATCACAGTAACTCTAGATTAACCAATTGGTTGATGGGTAAATCTAACCACAATTGTTGTATAAATAGTGTGAGTAGTTGATTTCTTAGGTACCAGTGGGCAAAGCTGGTTGAAATGACTTCATTGCAACCAGTTTACAACTGAAACAGTGTGTAATCTGGTTTTAAAGATGTCATTTCATATTCAAGCTCCGATGAATTCCTCATTGAAGTGTTTTTCCATGGTCTGCAGCACAACAAGCTAAGCATGGTGAGCCTCTGCATGGAGATCATAATGACCATCGGAGGTGTGGACTGCGGAGTCCAAGTACTGGACAACGAACTGACCTGCAGGATCCCCAAGGATCTCATCATCCCCAGGGAAGGTTCGCCTGTCATGGTGAGCTACTGTAATGGCTAACCTAGTTGAACTTAATCCTTAAGAGTCTAAGCCGTGGGGGTGGGGGGGGGGGGGGGGGGGGGGCTATTAGCCCATAGAAAGCATTAAATACAAGGGGAAACAAAGTAAAAAAAGAAATCTAAAGGAACTTTGTTCTAAAGTGTCTTTCCTATATCTGAGAGATTTAAGAAAGATCAGGAAATTATTTTTAAAAATATATATATATGTGCTTTACCCATAATTAACCCTGTTTTTGGGCACTAAACTACTTCCATATACACTCAGTGGCCAGTTTATTAGGTACACCACCCCCTTCATGAAAATGTATCACTCCTACAGACAGTCACGTGGCCGTAGTTTGCTATATAAAGCAGGCAGACAGACATTGAGGCATTCAGTTACTGTTCAATTGAACATTAGAATGGGTAAAATGAGTGACCTACGTGACTTTGAGCGGGGTATGATCGTCGGTGCTAGGCGCTCCGGTTCCAGTATCTCAAAAACAGCCGCCCTCCTGAGTCTAGGGTTTCCCGCGAATGGTGTGACAAACCAAAAACATTCAGTCAGCGGCAGTCCTGTGGACAAAAGAGCTCGTTGATGAGAGAGGTCGAAGGAGAACGGCAAGAATCGTGCGAGCTAACATGCATTGATAATTGAATTTCTGTTTACTTCCCGAATTAAATGAATTGAAATGGAATTGACCCTAACCTTGAAAGCAAACCATCAATCCATTAGTAGACTGGTCCTTAAATGAAAGTGATATTAAACTGATCCCAGAATAAGGTGTGAGTAATATCCTGGTTTCTGTCCTAGGTGTCTGTAAATGGGCGTGCCTATGAGGTGGGCACGGTGGTCTTCGTCAACAACACCACCAACGTAGTGGTTATCATGTTTGGAATTGTCATTGCGTTGTGTGTTGGTGCTGCCATGGCCTTCATCACCATGAAACATGTGAGGAGGAAGAAGAAAGGTGAGAACCGTTACTGTGTGTGGAATTCGCTACAAGAAGATGCACTTTCATCTACCAGTACATTTACCAGTATTCTTAAATGATAGCACGGGTTAGACAGACCTACATTTTTATGCCTTTAACAATTGTTGTCATGTAAGCAATAACTTACCATGTGTGCATTTAAGACATTTTATATTTTCTGCTAGGTATCTAACGTTTTTGAGTATGTACTGTGTAAGGCAATGTAATTAATTATGTTGATGAAAACATTTCAGGCGAAGTAGACACTAGTTTAGCAAGGATGTTTGTCCGCAGTCGGCTAAGCAGCAACCCTGACCGATCCCCCACAGGTGACTATCGACAAGGTGAGATCTTTGGTGTGAACATTTATTATGGTTCATTAATCTTGTGATTCATATCAATGAATCAAGGGTTTCTCTTGCCGTGTCTCCTCTGTACTCCAGAATGGTCCAACCAGGTGAGCCAAAGGACAGGCTCAGGAGGGATAGCCTTACATAGCCTGCTCTACGCTGCCACCTTTGACCCCTCAGCCACGCCTCTGATCTCATTGGACACCCTGAGACCTGAGCTCCTGGAGGAGGTCAAAGATGTCCTGATCCCAGCCGACAGGCTCAACGTTCACCACAACCAGATCATCGGCAAAGGTATGGTCTGGATAGCCCGGTCCAAGATCTGTTTGTGCTGTCTTGCCAACTCCTATGGTCATTGTCACGCCAAACAGATCGGGACCTCCTCAGACACTGACTAAGAGAAGCAAAATGGGTCTGTCCGTAATATTCATTAGAATCCATCTATTTCTATTTCCACTCATTTACCTGTTCGTTCTTTTTGTTGTTGTTTAAGGTATGTAACTAGACTAGCACCATGTCCCCCAAAACACTGATGTAATTTTGTCGTTATTCAGGTCATTTTGGGACTGTGTACCACGGCTACCTGACAGACAACAATAACCAAGAACAGTTAATCCACTGTGCTGTTAAGTCATTGAACAGTAAGTGGATTCTTCTCATTTTGTTGGGCTGAGCCCTCATGCCATAAACAACTGTGCTAGTGTATGTCCTGCTTGGTACACATAGTTCAATTCTCCCTCTCTCAGGGATCACAGACCTGGAGGAGGTGGAGCAGTTTCTGAGAGAGGGCATCCTGATGAAGGAGTTCCATCACACCAATGTTCTCTCCCTGCTGGGTATCCTGCTGCCTCAGGAGGGGCTCCCCCTGGTGGTGCTGCCCTATATGAAACATGGAGACCTGCGCCACTTCATACTCTGTGAAAGGAGGGTATGTTAAATGCCTACTCTTCCTCATACTTCATCATAACAAAGTATAGCCACTAGTCAGCTCGTCAGAGAGAACATACGTTTATATTGTTCATGAATGACTCCTGTGTCACCTCTCTTCCTCCAGAATCCAACAGTGAAAGACCTGATTGGCTTTGGGCTACAGGTTGCCAAAGGGATGGAGTACCTGGCCCAGAAGAAGTTTGTACACAGAGACCTGGCAGCTCGAAACTGCATGTAAGTGCACGGCAGCTCTATCACTCGTTAATGTTTTGTTTATGCTATTTCTCAATCCAGTGCCTGGCTGTCCCATCTATAAAGTCTGTCTATTATCTATGGTCTCTTTAGGCTTGATGAAACGTTCACGGTGAAGGTGGCAGATTTCGGAATGGCCAGAGATGTGTTTGACAAGGAGTACTACAGCATCCAGGACCACAGGAAGGCCAAGCTACCAGTCAAGTGGATGGCCATAGAGAGCCTGCAAACACAGAAGTTCACCACCAAGTCAGACGTGGTGAGGGATTATGACTCTATTTCAATTTTCTTATAGCCATTGTATACTGTATCTGGCTTACAGTACGAAAAATAATGAAAATGGATGCACTCACTACTGTAAGTCGCTCTGGATAAGAGCATCTGCTAAATGAATCTGGTCCAGGAGGTGCTAGAGATCCAGTTCTTGTAAATGTTTTCTAGCTCTTTATCCCTTGTCTTCACAGTGGTCATTTGGGGTCCTGATGTGGGAGCTGTTGACCAGAGGAGCGAGCCCCTATCCTGAAGTGGACCCCTATGACATCACTCACTTTCTGTTAAAGGGACGCAGGCTGCACCAGCCACAGTTCTGCCCTGATGCTTTGTAAGTGATCTAGTGTAAGATCATTTTAACGGGCAACCGGCGTCACGTGGATCATCCCATTCCTGATCTACAGCTGTTCTATCACAGTCTTTTATAGCTGTTGTTGTTGCATTAGGAACTCTGTCATGGTTGTTGACAGCTGTTGTCATTGTTCTATGCTGTTGTTTCTCTACAGGTACTCCATCATGCTGGAGTGCTGGGACCCGGAGCCAGAGCTCAGGCCTGACTTCCACATGCTGGGCCAGGAGGTGCTAGAGATCCTGTCCTGCCTGGAGGGAGAGCACTACATCAGCCTGAAGGTGACCTACGTCAACCTGGACCAGCCACGGCCTTACCCTACCCTTACCACCTCTGCTGATGAGGCTGAAGCCTCTGGATCAGACAGCGTTGTGTCCAGCTGAGGACCGCAGAGCCTCAGGGGTCAACAGAACTGACCGGTCCATACCATACCAGAATTTAGTGGACCAAACCAGACCAGGACAAGGGACAGTAGGGCGTGGTCAGAGGGCACGGATGGGGGGCATCACAATAGATGGGGGGCTCCCCCTGTTCCCATCCACGACGCAGTATCAGTACACAGAAATAATTGTTCACTTCTGTTGCTCAAGACTGGATTGGTAAGGAATAGAATATTGATTATTGACTAAGAAGACCTTGTGAAATGTGTTTACTTGTGTGAGCATTGACACTGCATTTCAATGTAGTTTCCCCTTCCATGTGAGTACACAAATTATGACTATATCATATTTGTCTGTACTTTCAATGCACTTGTGGGGTTTTTTTTAAGGAAGATTTTCAGGTGAAGAAATTGTATTTATAAATGGGACACCAAGTGAACCTTCATGTTTGAAGCACAGCTGTAAATATGAACAACTGAATGTACAGTATACTGTATGTCTGAAATGTGTATATGTTTTATAACAACTAAGGACTATGATTTGGTTTTGACACGTTAAATCAGATGGATTTCACATTTGTCAGCCATATTTTTCTCACTTTTTTTGCTGGCATCCAAAGATATGCCTTAGAGATGGTCATTTGTGTTGATGGTCATTTGTGTTGATGGTCATTTGATGTATGGTTCTGAATGTGGCCATTGACTGAACTGGTCATTCTCATGGATACTTCTGAGAGGATATTTCAGTGAACCAAACTAGCGTTGTCTGTGGTTATCTGCTAGCGTTCTAGTAGATAGACTCCCAGTCATTGCGCTAACGCTAGTTAGAATTGGCTTGCGAAACTACCTCTTACTTCCTTCATACTGGGCACAGAGACATAAAATTGGTACCCATAAATGAATCTGACTCCGGGGAAGTAGATACGAAATCTGCAAATGGTACATATATGTGTATTTTTAAATTAACAATATTATACACCTTAATTTTTCAAAAATATAATTATAAATGCCTAATGAGGTTAGATCAACTTGTATGCCCCTTCAGAACCCATAATAGATTTTACTCTATTGTTTGTAAACAATGTAATTGTAAAGAAACACTGTCACTGTATAGCGTCAAAACATGGTTAAATCTATACTATACATGGATGGTCAGTCCTTGCATCTATAGCGCTGACCATGAAATTGAGGGTGGTTACAATTCTGCTTGGTTGTTTGAACTGCAGATTGTCCCTTTAACTCTGATATGCAACCCATGTCTTACTGCTTGTTAGTCTTTAAAACCACCACTAGCTGTCAGTAAAAACCTTTGTCACCAGTCCTTATGCTGCAGTGTTCTGCACCTCATGAGACCACGGTACAGACAAGACCTTTGATACAACAGTCTACGCTCCGGGATTATGAAACTGAAAGGTGATAAAAAGGGTGCTTATGTTTGGTTATGATTGACAGACTGTTGTCGGTCTCTTAAATGGCACTGAAATCTCTCTCCCCATATCCTCTGTTTTCTTCGTTTATTTCAGTCGGTAGATGTGGATTCAACGGTGTTGGTCTTGTTCCTGGTGGATTCAGAAACATCAATCAGAAAAGACAAGTCTGAATGTTTGTTTCAACATGAGGATAGTGACATATTAGATTTTAAACACAGCCAATCTCAGGTGGTTTCTGTACCGTAGCTTTGAATAGTGTTCATGAGAGAGAGATTTTGGTTTATTGGTTATACTGAAGGGTTCTAAGTATTTCATAGACTTATCTGACCTCTCTCCTCTGAGCCTCTCACTGAGCTGAGCTGGAGATATTCTCACTGTGGAGATGATAGGTTTACGTGTCATAAACAGCATCACATTGTTTGTGTGTGCCACGCACATGTGTGTGCACGTGAGTTTGTGTGTTAATGTTAACCTTTTCAATTGGTAGGGTGTTCAATCAAAAACATAATTCTTATTTTGACCAATGGGTAAAATAATATGTTAATTGTGTAGATAATCCGCTAAGAAAACCAATGGTCCAAAATAAGGAAAACTGTACCACTTCTTGTCAACTAGGCTAAGATGCTGTGTGAGGATTAAGGTTAAGGCTCACTTTCCCGTTGAACTCGTCATCTTTCTTCTCAAATCCATAGGACATAAAACAATATACAGTAGAGGTAAGATAGATATTGATTTTGAAAGATGACTTGTAGTATTTTCTTGTTTTAGTATACTCTTTCCATATGAATGTGAAATTCCTGTCCTTTTTCGAAGATCTCTCACTAAAACAAGTGTATCTCTTTGAAATGACATTGGAGCACTAAGTGTACCACAAGCTTTGTATTTTCAAAGCCTTGTACATTTAATTCAGCTCGTCATGCTAATTTAGTTTTTTGTGACCGGCAGACACCACTTTGAAGACAAGTAAAATCCTCAAAAGTTTCTGCAAGAAAGCTGCACCTCTCTGTCAACAGAGCTCGGTGCTTATTATCGGATGTATTAGGTTATGAAATCCGACTTTGTACATACTGTAAATTAAATGCTAGAGAAAGACCCCACTGAACTATTCAGCACATGAATAATCATATTTGTCTTGGTAAAATGTATTTTATAACATTAGGAAGTGAAACGTCATTACCAAAACAAGTTTTCACCCACTCTGGGCAGAGTGGGTGGACACCCTACAATTGGGCTCTCAGCTGGCTCAGTGGTCTTCAGACAGAAAAACTTTGAGGAGACCACCACAGTACATCATATCACAATTTCTTATTTTGACAGAATGCAAAATAGGTAAAGCTTGGTATAAAGGGCTTTTATATAAACAGTTATGTAAACGTGTTATACAGTGTTGTTGTAGGCTGCAGTACTGATTCATGCTTTTCTGTGGGTACATGGTCCTTGAGACAAGTGTTTTTTTAATTCAATCTGGAATGACGATCAGAGAAATTGGCTGGCCTGCCAATGCTGTAATGACTGGTGTACTAACTGTCCTGTTAAGCAGCCAAGGAAAGCAAGCCATTTGCACTCACAGATTGGCGATGCAGAGTAATTTTCCATCACTCCTGCAGTGCTTTTTCTTCCGTGTTGTTCTTTTGGTGTAGCTAATTGTAACACAAGCAGGTTAGTTTGCAGGTGAGGGGGGATCTTGAAAGGTTGGATGGGAGGCAGGGAGAGCGGGAGGGAGTAGGAGGTGGATGGTGAACTGAGCTGGGATTGAAGTGAGTCTTCATCAGAGCCTCCTCCCCAGCTCTACTCTGTGCAGGTGGAGGAGAAAGAAACACTGTCAGGGCACTACCAGGATGAGATACAGTGGGGCAAAAAAGTATTTAGTCAGCCACCAATTGTGCAAGTTCTCCCACTTAAAAAGATGAGAGAGGCCTGTAAATTTTCATCATAGGTACACTTCAACTATGCAAGACAAAATGAGAGCAAAACCCCCAGAAAATCACATTGTATGATTTTTAATGAATTTATTTGCAAATCATGGTGGAAAATAAGTATTTGGTCACCTACAAACAAGCAAGATTTCTGGCTCTCACAGACCTGTAACTTCTTCTTTAAGAGGCTCCTCTGTCCTCCACTCGTTACCTGCATTAATGGCACCTGTTTGAACTTGTTATCAGTATAAAAGACACCTGTCCACAACCTCAAACAGTCACACTCCAAACTCCACTATGGCCAAGACTAAAAAGCTGTCAAAGGACACCAGAAACAAAATTGTAGACCTGCACCAGGCTGTGAAGACTGAATCTGCAATAGGTAAGCAGCTTGGTTTGAAGAAATCAACTGTGGGAGCAATTATTAGGAAATGGAAGACATACAAGACCACTGATAATCTCCCTCGATCTGGGGCTCCATGCAAGATCTCACCCCGTGGGGTCAAAATGATCACAAGAACGGTGAGCAAAAATCCCAGAACCACACGGGGGGACCTAGTGAATGACCTGCAGAGAGCTGGGACCAAAGTAACAAAGCCTACCATCAGCAAGGGCATTGAAGATGAAACGTGGCTGGGTCTTTCAGCATGACAATGATCCCAAACACACCGCCCGGGCAACAAAGGAGTGGCTTCGTAAGAAGCATTTCAAGGTCCTGGAGTGGCCTAGCCAGTCTCCAGATCTCAACTCCATAGAAAATCTTTGGAGGGAGTTGAAAGTCCGTGTTGCCCAGCAACAGCCCCAAAACATCACTGCTCTAGAGGAGATCTGCATGGAGGAATGGGCCAAAATACCAGCAACAGTGTGTGAAAACCTTGTGAAGACTTACAGAAAACGTTTGACCTCTGTCATTGCCAACAAAGGGTATATAACAAAGTATTGAGAAACTTTTGTTATCAACCAAATACTTATTTTCCACCATAATTTGCCAATAAATTCATAAAAAATCCTACAATGTGATTTTCTGGATTTTTTCCCCCCTCATTTTGTCTGTCATAGTTGAAGTGTACCTATGATGAAAATTACAGGCCTCTCTCATCTTTTTAAGTGGGAGAACTTGCACAATTGGTGGCTGACTAAATACCTTTTTGCCCCACTGTATTCAGCCTCCTGCACTATCTTTGGGGGGGATTTACAATGACCAGCCAAGATTGGACTCGACTGCGAAGGGCGAGCTAAGAATGTAGCATTGCTTAAAGCTATTGATTTAAAAGCATGTTACCTGTATGAATAGGTTTTTACTGTAAAGGTAATAGCTGCTTACATTTTAACACTTAAAAGGGCCATCTAAAAAGTTTTTAAAAAGCTCAGAAAAGCTGCAAAGAAAAGGGCAACGGGGAATTGAATTCTGTATAATGGTAAATTATCCAAATTATCTCCGTTCTTTTATGATCAATGGGCCTCAGGACTCTTGCATGTTCCCCGGTAACTTATGCTGAGTCCCTCTCTTTCACCATCACCTAAAGGCACACTTAAGAAAAACTAGAAGATTAATCAAAATCTAATTATTTCTTTATGCAGAAAAATGTTAGCTGGGTCATTCCTACCGTGCGGTGCCATTTGGACCTGATAACTTTTGGGGTAAAAAAGTATACACTACCGTTCAAAAGTTTGGGGTCACTTAGAAATGTCCTTGTTTTTTAAATAAAAGCAAAAATGGATCAAAAATACAGTGTAGACATTGTTAATGTTGTAAATGACTATTGTAGCTGGAAAGGTCAGATTTTGTTATGGATTATCTACCAAGGCGTACAGAGGCCCATTATCAGCAACCATCCCTCCTGTTTTCCAATGGCACATTGTGTTAGCTAATCCAAGTATATAAAAGGACCATTAGAAAACCCTTTTGCAATTATGTTAGCACAGCTGAAAACTGTTGTTCTGATTAAATAAGCAATAAACTTCTTTAGACTAGTTGAATATCTGGAGCATCAGCATTTGTGGGTTTGATTACAGGATCAAAATGGCCAGAAACAAATAACTTTCTTCTGAAACTCATCAGTCTATTCTTGTTCTGAGAAATGAAAGCTATTCCATGCGAGAAACTGTCAAGAAACTGAAGATCTCATACAACGCTGTGTACTACTCCCTTCACAGAACAGTGCAAACTGGCTCTAATCAGAATAGAAAGAGTGTGAGACCCCGGTGCACAACTGAGCAAGAGGACAAGTACATTAGAGTGTCTAGTTTGAGAAACAGACGCCTCACAAGTCCTCAACTGGCTTCATTAAATAGTACCCACAAAACACCAGTCTCAGTCACCAGTGAAGAGGTGACTCCCGGATGCTGGCCTTCACTGGCTCCTTAACAGTATTGCTACTCTGCATAGACATGAACCCGTCTGAAACAAAGGGTTCATACACATCTGATTCAGAATCTTGTTTAGGAGATACACCAATCCCAACCAGAGACTTAATAGCCTGGAGTGCTCCCACAAGAAGAAACAGCTTTTCTCTCTCTAATTTTTGTTTCAATTTAGGACACTGAGAGACATTATGTCCTTTCTCATGGAAGTCATGACAAACTGATGGATACGAAAGAACAGTTTTCTGCCGATCTTTATCTTTGGGTACTGTAGAAATGGACTGAAATCTTGCAGTAGGAGGTGACTTCTCAGGATTGCTTTTTCCGTAGGGATAACTGGGTGCTTTGTTTGTGAAGATAAAGGAATGTTTTTCCAGAAATCTAAATAGGGTTAGCCAACTAAAGCTGTTGACCCTCTGCATCTGTCAAGACAACTGGAGCACTGGGCCAGCCACTCTTAAATATCACCTGGGCCTGCGGCACATTCCCACTAACGAGATGGCAACCAGCACAGGTGTAACACCTACTGAGTAATGAGGTGACACCAATCGGTGCACCCTATGTGCGAACATGCTATATGTGCTAAAGTCCAATCTCAACTTAAATAGAAAAACCAAAACCTGTAACAATTATCTCCCTGGACTCTGTAGCAGGGATATTTCTGAGGTCCAGATTGGATGCATGTAGACACTGTCCCATTACTGAGAATATCCTAGCTCCGTATATGAAATTAAGGACATGTGTATCTGGAGCACGTCCACTCCTTCTATCCAATCAAATGTCAGATATCCAGAAATATACAGATAATGATATGCCCTGATAATGACCCTTTTCACCCAGTGAACGCCAATTGGCTAATGGCCAACAAGCTGCGTCAACCATAAACTTAAAGTACAGCTATCATGAAAAACCATATTAATAGGTTGCTTTTAAAAAAGATTTGTGTTGTTGTTACATTTAATTGCTGAAAGTGCTGTTATTGAGGTAATTTTCTTAGTTGGCGATGTCGAAGGTTCCACATGTGGGCGAAGTCATATATCAGGGATGATAAACGCATTTCCCACTAGTAATTACCAGTTGGAGGGCTGATCAGGGAGATTTTACCCGTTCGTATGTGATAAATTCCCACTTGGTTGTGAACGCATGATTAGGTACACTCATTACTGTACTTTGAAATGTAGGCTGGGGCAATGTGCTGGCGGGGGTTCATTAGCATATTTGGGGGCATGGTCTAAATATGTTCTATTTGTGCCAACAGTCAGTGTACATGTTGTACCAGTTTAAGTGGTTTAATTGTTATGCTGATGAAGGTTAAGCATCTCTTTTGACTACCAGTTCTGCAGTCTTGTAAGGACTTATGACAATCGGGCGCTGCACTGTTAAGAGGTGATTGTGCTTCTTTCAAAAGCTGGATCACAGGACGTTCATGTACTCATTTTCCTTAACTTGCTATCAACTAGTTGCAAGTGGGTCAATGTAAAATTCACAGTAGTTTACTGTAGAGATTGCAACACACTTGCTGACAGTCTGGTAGGTAAGAGCATATTTCAATAATATGACTAGCTATGAATGAAATATCGTACTTCACAATCACATGCAATATTTCAGCCTTAAACAACCCTGTAGAACTGATAGTATACAAGCTTAATGTTCAGGAACAGACCACGTTAACTGGGATCAAATTAACCAGATTCCTTCTCATGGGAGAGCAAAAAGAGCTGACTGAAGCCACGCCTCGAATGACTCTTCTGCAATCTTCTGATAGGTTGCCACTGCTACAGTATGCTGCCAACCAGCAGGTGATGTGCATGTTGTCAACAGAAACGTCAGTGAAGGCACTGTAGGTTACTGCCAAAGATGACAAATTCACAGCATCTTCTGGCAATATGTGGCCATTAAATTACTGGAAAATGCACAATAACCTCTTTACAATGCAGGCTATTACTGACACATTCTCTTGCAAACTTTGCAGATGAGTGTCAAAGGAGTTGCTCAACTTCCATTAGCATAACCATCAAACACTTCTACAGACAGTTGGCACAAATGCACACATTTATCCACGCCCCAACCAGTACATTGCCCCCTACCTATATTGATGACCTATAGTGAAAAATCTCCCATACCCACAAGGTACCTAATTGTCACATGTAAGTTTATATGTGTAGCTGTGAAATGAACCTTTGCCCTTTTTTGTACCCCAGGGAACAACACTGTACCCTAACCATACCCTTGTTTTTTGAGTGTGTTAATTCTTAACATTTCCCCTTAGATAGACCAGCTACAAAGTCAAATTTGGCTGTATTGTAAAAATTAATGAAAACAAACTGTTAGAGCTGTCGCTCTCCTCATCCTCAGATGAGGTGAGGAGAGAAGGATCTTCTGACCAAAATGCGGAGTCTGGGAAATATGCCATCTTTATTATAAATTACAAACGATGCAGATGGCAACACGAAAACTAAACAAAAACACTTTCAAACTACAAAATAACAAAACGACATAGAACGAAAACCTGAACATAAACTTACATAACTGAAACGTAAACTCACGAACAGGCAACAGACGACATCGAAACAAAACGAACAGCCAAACAGTCCCGTTTGTGAATATACATCGAATAACGACACGAAGACATCACAAGAGACAATCACCCACAAACACACAGTGAATAATGCCCTACCTAAATATGACTCTTGATTAGAGGAAAATGCAAACCACCTGCCTCTAATCAAGAGCCATACCAGGCACACCGAAACCAACATAGAAACAGATAACATAGACTGCCCACCCAAAACACATGCCCTGACCATAAACACATAAAAAACAACATAAAACAGGTCAGGACTGTTACAGTACCCCCCCCTCAAGATGCGCACGCCGGGCGCACAAGCACAAAGTCCAGGGGAGGGTCCGGGTGGGCAGTTGACCACGGTGGTGGTTCCGGCTCAGGACGCTGTCCCCATACCACCATAGTCACTCCCCTCCTCTTTCTACCCCTTCTAATGCCCACCCTAACACTACCTTCCCCTAAATAAACAGCTAGCACCAGGACAAGGGGCAGCACCGGGACAAGGGGTAGCACCGGGACAAGGGGCAGCACCGGGACAAGGGGCAGCACCGGGACAAGGGGCAGCACCGGGACAAGGGGCAGCACCGGGACAAGGGGCAGCACCGGGACAAGGGGCAGCACCGGGACAAGGGGCAGCACCGGGACAAGGGGCAGCACCGGGACAAGGGGCAGCACCGGGACAAGGGGCAACACCGGGACAAGGGGCAGATCCCGGCTGAAGGACTCTGGCAGGTCCTGTTTGGACGGCTCTGGCAGGTCCATGCTGGCTGACGGCTCTCTACGCTCATGGCAGGCTGACGGCTCTCGACGCTCATGGCAGGCTGACGGCTCTCGACGCTCATGGCAGGCTGACGGCTCTCGACGCTCATGGCAGGCTGACGGCTCTCGACGCTCATGGCGCTCTGACGGCTCTGGCTGCTCATGGCTCTCTGACGGCTCTGGCTGCTCATGGCTCACTGACGGCTCTGGCTGCTCATGGCTCTTTGACGGCTCTGGCTGCTCATGGCTCTTTGACGGCTCTGGCTGCTCATGGCTCTCTGACGGCTCTGGCTGCTCATGGCTCTCTGACGGCTCTGGCTGCTCATGGCTCGCTGGCGGCTCTGGCAGATCCTGTCTGGTTGGCGGCTCTGGCAGATCCTGTCTGGTTGGCGGCTCTGGCAGATCCTGTCTGGTTGGCGGCTCTGGCAGATCCTGTCTGGTTGGCGGCTCTGGCAGATCCTGTCTGGTTGGCGGCTCTGGCAGATCCTGTCTGGTTGGCGGCTCTGGCAGATCCTGTCTGGCTGACGGCTCTAGCGGCTCCTGTCTGGCTGACGGCTCTAGCGGCTCCTGTCTGGCGGATGGCTCTGTAGGCTCATGGCAGACGGGCGGCTTTGCAGGCTCATGGCAGACGGGCGGCTTTGCAGGCTCATGGCAGACGGATGGCTCAGACGGCGCTGGGGAGACGGATGGCTCAGATGGCGCTGGAGAGACGGATGGCTCAGATGGCGCTGGGGAGACGGATGGCTCAGATGGCGCTGGGGAGACGGATGGCTCAGATGGCGCTGGGGAGACGGATGGCTCAGATGGCGCTGGGGAGACAGATAGCTCTGTAGGGAGGAGAAGGAGAGACAGCCTGGTGCGTGGTCTAGGCACCGGCTGCGCTGGAGAGGAGGAAACAGCAGGAGAGAGAACCCGGAGAGACAGCCTGGTACGGGGGGCTGCCACCGGAGGACTGGTACATGGAGGTGGCACCGGATATACCGGACCGTGAAGGAGGACACGTGCTCTTGAGCACCGAGCCTCCCCAACCCTACCAGGTTGAATGAACCCCGTAGCCCTGCCAGTGCGGCGAGGTGGAATAGCCCGCACTGGGCTATGCAGGCGAACCGGGGACACCACCTGTAAGGCTGGTGCCATGTACACCGGCCCGAGGAGACGTACTGGAGACCAGCTACGTTGGGCCGGCTTCATGGCACCCGGCTCGATGCCCAACCTAGCCCTCCCAGTGCGGCAAGGTGGAATAGCCCGCACTGGGCTAAGCACGCGTACTGGGGACACCGTGCGCTTTACCGCATAACACGGTGTCTTACCAGTACGACGCCTTCTACCTCCACGGTAAGCACGGGGAGTTGGCTCGGGTATCCTACCCGGCTTTGCCACACTCCTCGTGTGCCCCCCCCCAAGAAATTTTTGGGTCTTACTCACGGGCTCCCAACCGCGTCGTCGCGCTGCCTCCTCATACCAGCGCCGCTCAGCCTTCGCTGCCTCCAATTCCTCCTTTGGACGGCGATATTCCCCTGGTTGAGCCCAAGGTCCTCTACCGTCCAATATCTCCTCCCAAGTCCAGAAATCCTTATTGCTCCGTCGAGCATTCCCATACCGCTTGGTCACATTTTGTAGGTGGGTGATTCTGTTAGAGCTGTCGCTCTCCTCATCCTCAGATGAGGTGAGGAGAGAAGGATCTTCTGACCAAAATGCGGAGTCTGGGAAATATGCCATCTTTATTATAAATTACAAACGATGCAGATGGCAACACGAAAACTAAACAAAAACACTTTCAAACTACAAAATAACAAAACGACATAGAACGAAAACCTGAACATAAACTTACATAACTGAAACGTAAACTCACGAACAGGCAACAGACGACATCGAAACAAAACGAACAGCCAAACAGTCCCGTTTGTGAATATACATCGAATAACGACACGAAGACATCACAAGAGACAATCACCCACAAACACACAGTGAATAATGCCCTACCTAAATATGACTCTTGATTAGAGGAAAATGCAAACCACCTGCCTCTAATCAAGAGCCATACCAGGCACACCGAAACCAACATAGAAACAGATAACATAGACTGCCCACCCAAAACACATGCCCTGACCATAAACACATAAAAAACAACATAAAACAGGTCAGGACTGTTACACAAACATTTTCTTTTTGGTCTTAATTTAAGGTTAGGGTTAGGCATTAGGGTTAGCAGTGTGGTTAAGAATAGTGTTAAGGTTAGGTATAAAATCTGATTTCATGACTTTGTGTCTGTGCTAGTTGACCAATCTGCAGAGCTGCCTCCAGAACAAGTATTAGAGTTTGTTTGTCACATACATTGTTTAGTGAGGTACAACTGTGGTGTTATTTGTGAACGATCGCCTCGATTTGGGCTTATGTAGCAAATATGAAATTGTGTTTTTTACATTGAATAAAAGTAGAGACTGCAGTTGAGGAACAATGTGAAAGTAATTCTGCTTTGATAAACTTGTAACCCCACTTTTGAGAAAATGTCCCTTGAATTTTTTGATACACCTACTGGAGAGCTCTTCTTTGTCTACACCCATTCAGCATCGTTCACACCCTCTTAAGCCTTAGTCCCACCCATCTTTTTAAGGATTCAAATGTGAGGCCACGTGAAAAATAAAATCAACGTTTATTTGTCACATGCACAGGATACAGAAGATGTAAACGGTACAGTGATAGTACTTGCATAGTAGCAATTTCACACAGAAAGTGTCCTGGTAAAAATATTCTATAAATATTTTATCGTTCTTAGATGACGCTTACCCGACACACTTGTCTAAATTGATGGGTCGTGTGAAAGAAATGCTATAACTACCCCTCAGCCACATCTAGCTAAGTGGATGGGTCACTATTGTCTAGACATGTACACATGTTCATGAAATACAATAGATGGACGTAACCACCCCCAGACACACCTGCTAATTTTATGGGTCATGTAATAATCCGGCCAGTGTGTCTGGGTAAGCATCATCTAAGAATGATAAAATATTCATACAGTGTATTTATCTGGACACTTTCAAATTTGGTTGCATCCCTGTTAGTGAGCATTTCTCTTTTGCCAAGAAAATCCATCCACCTGACAGGTGTGGCATGTGAATAAGCCGATTAAACAGCATGATCATTACACAGGTGCACTATACAATGTGGCCTCTCAAAAGGCCACCCTAAAATGTGCAGTTTTGTCAAACAACACAATGCTACAGATGTCTCAAGTTGAGAGAGCATGCAAATGGCATGTTGACTGCAGGAATTTGATTTGATTTTGATTTGATTTGGAATTTCCACCAGAGAATTTAATGTTCATTTCTCTACCATAAGCCCGTTCCAACATCGGTTTAGAGAATTTGGCATTACGTAAAATTGGCCTCATAACTGTAGACCACGTGTAATCAAGCAAGTCCACTTCCGGCTTCTTCACTTGTGGGATCGTCTGAGATCAGCCAGGTGGACAGTGGATGAAACGGAGGAGTATTTCTGTCTGTAATAAAGCCCTTTTGTAGGGAAACACTTATTCTGATTGGCTGGGCCTGGCTTCCAAGTGGTGGGCCTATGCCCACCCATGGCTGCGCCTCTGCCCAGTCATGTAAAATCCATAGATTAGGGCCTAATTCATGTATTTCAATTAACTGATTTCCTGATATGAAACTGTAACTCAGTAAAAGCGTTGAAATTGTTGCATGTTGCTTGTTCAGTATGTATACTGTAAATAATATTGGTCTTTCTGTTAAAACTTATAATATTAATCTCATACATACAACACCATTATGTATGCCATTATCCCAACTGTAGACCAGGTGTTAGAGCTGCAATCTGACTTTGTTGCTTTCCGAAAAGCCCTGGTTGGTTTAAAAGGTGTACTTCATGTGGGCAAAACTTAATATATGTTGGTCTCTAATACTTGCAAAATATTTTCTGATGGACTAGTGTACATATTTGTTAATTGAATGTTTCTCCCATCGATCGGGTTCCCGCATATAAATATCTGGGCATTTGGATGGACAAGGATTTCATGTTTAAAAACATACTGATGAGCTAGTTAAAAAGCAAAGATTTAAAGTGGGCTTCTTTTTTAGAAATAGATCGTGCCTCTCCCTAAACAACAGGAAGCAGATTGTACAGTTAACTTTCCTGCCAGTTCCTGACTATGGTGACACCATTTTTCCAGAATGCAATAGCCACTACTCTTAATCATGTGGATGCCATCTACCATAGCGCCTTTCTGCTTTATCACTGGTGATACAGTTTTAATATGCATCACAGCATCCTGCATCAAAAGATTGTCTGGTCCTCATGAAAGTCTTGTAGATCACTTCACTATTCCCTTTTAGTTTACACAGCTCCACTACACAAGCTTCCGACTTACTTTACTTAGTTATTTCTTGAAGTATAAAAAAATAAATGTATAGAGTTTTTTTTATTGGTATGTCCGTGTTGAATTTGTTGTCCTCAGAGCACCATTGGAAAATTAGACCCTGGTCTCATTGGGCTCCCGATTAAATACGTAAAAAAGTAAGTAAAAAAATGTAAAAAAACATTCTGTAGGGGCAGACATGAGCGTTAAGGGCTTGAAGGTAGACTAACGTTAAAGGGAATGGACACTTCACAGATCATTGACACAGGAGGACCTAAGTCAACAAATAATTTGGAGCAGATTTGGTGGTGAATGCTAAAAATACTTCTTCCTATCTTTCAGGTTACCAGAAATTTCCCAAGAAGGGGGGCCCTGAAACGAGTCACCTGTGGCTGCTTTAGACGTGCTAGAGCAAGACCAAGCCTGGACTAAAATACAGGCATTGTTATACAGTCAAAATACTACTGTACATCGGTTATTGTTTTGTTAAATGCATTATTGTATTGATATGCATAAATGTTTTATTCATTAGACCTACTTGTTGTCACTGGCATTCTTTTCAGCTGTCATGTTTTGATGGGAAACTTTTGATTTGATACCTAAGGCACAGTGTAGAGTAGACCTACAGATGTAGGATCTTAATTTGATCACTCTTTTGTTGCTGCGAATTTTCCTGCACGGTAGGAAATAGAAACTTGTAGTGTATCTAAGTTTTAAAAAGGCTTCTAAAGCTTGTAATTTACACTTTAAAATGTCAGACTTGATTTACCCTAACAAAAAATGTATCAACCCTTGCAAAAAAAGAATTTAATTATAATCCATATAATAATTAAAATGTTCTGTTGCTGCAGGATTATTTTTCTGCTTTAGCAATCTAGCTCAAATTAAGATCCTATATCCGTATGCTGCTTTCAAATTAAGCCTAATTTCATTTAACAGATAAGATGACACTATTTTCATAATTTGTCAGTAGTTCTAGATGCATCAATACACACCATGATAAAGGATCATCATAATTGGATAATGTAATATAAAGTGTTACCCTCAATTATTATTATTCTTTTATTTAACTAGGTGAGTCAGTTAAGAAGAAATTCTTATTTACTATGATGTCCTACACCATCCAAACCCAGACGACGCTGGGCCAATTGTGTGCGGCCCCACTCACGGCCGGTTGTGATACAGCCCACAAACACCCTATAGATTAGCCATTTAGTTTATCTTAGAAGTACACGTAGCATAAGAAAACAAAACACTTGATTTTCTATCATTATTTTCAATGTTTGTCATGACTGTATTTTTGTCCAAACTGGGAGGCCAGTGTTTATTTTGGGTATACTGTATAGCTCTAATAGAAATATTTCAGAATGTGTATGTACTATACTGCACCACCCTGGTACGGAAACGCCCCAGGAGAATTAAAGATAATAAAAATAATTCAAGAACCTTTGTTAAGTTTCACCTTGGATCTGCTTTGAGTTGGTTTTGTGTATGGTATGTATGAGGCTCTGGGCTTTGTGTGGTTTTGAAAGTTTCTATCGCCACTAAATCTACACCACTGACGGTCTCAGATTTGAAAAAAAATGTGTTCTGTCTACAAGTCTGTCTGGTAGAAGAGTGAGAGGATGCAAAAGTGGGATGATGATTTATTGGATGCAAATATTATTCATGTATGAACGTAGGATCTTAATTTGAGCCAGTTTGTTACAATAGCAAAATAATCTTGCATTAACAGGAAATGTGAATTATGTGGATTATAATTAATGGACATTTTTGTAGGAGTTGATACATTTTTCGTAAAGGAGAAATCTAGTCTGACATTTCAAAGCGGAAATTACAAACTTCAAAAGCATTTTTTAAACTTTTAAAAGTTATCCTGCAACAGGGTGATCAAATTAAGATCCTACATCTGTACTGTATGCATGTGCATGCACTCTCACACACTTTAAATGTGGTGTACCACTCCCATTGTTAATATCAAACATAAGAGGCTGCAGAATGTAACTGTTCATGACTGGTAAAAAAAGCTAATATTTAATTCACACTACATTTTTTCAATGTCAGATCACAATTACGTCAGTGGAAATATATTTAGGGATGTTGAATAACTAGGGGATCTCTCGGGGTCTCTGACCTTCAGGTTGGTTATATCTCTCGCTGAATCATACTGTAAATGGCAAATTCTCTGCCTGCTTCCATGCTGAAGGAACATGTTATTTCAAGATCCATTTTGCACTTCCTCAAACTAAATTGTTTGGAAGAAAATGGACACCAAACAAGTTTAGTTTTTAGTCACTAAAGTGCATGTCAGGTGCACATACAGTTTATTATTACTGGTGGCTTGAAGCCTCTCCTCTCTCAGACCTTTCCTTTTTAGTTATCATCTGTGGGCTTTGGCACCTTCTTCACCTACTTGTTTTCTGAAATCAATTTGCTATTTATCCTTGAGCTAGTGTATCAGCAGCAGACACCTGAATGTAAGTGCAGGATTTTTCCCCTCTCCCTACCTACAGTATCTCCTCCATTGTTGCCTACTAAGGAGACGATGTCAAACTCTGAAAGGTCAGAGAGAGAGAGAGAGAGAAAGAGAGTAAATGTGTCCACAGATGAGGAGAAATTGAAAAGCAAAGGATTTGCAGAGCATTGAAAGAGGCTTTGGAGACTCAAGGCCATGCAAGTGATTTTTATCATCCTGCAATTCACTGGGCCACAATGTCCAACAGTGAGGATAAAGGAAATGCTCAAAATATGTTGTACCTTTCGGGATTCATGTCAAATTGCTAAAATACATAGCTACATAGATGATACGTATTTCTTGTCCTTTGTGGAAATCTTACAGAAGAATTTCAACGGTATGACATGTTCTAGATTAAGCTTTTTCGTTATATACAGTTGAAGTATTTACAGTACATACACCTTAATATTTACATACATCTTAGCCAAATACATTTAAACTCAGTTTTACACATTTTCTGACATTTAATCCTAGTAAAAATTCCCTGTTTTGGGACAGTTAGGATCAACACTTTTTGTAAGAATGTGAAATGTCAGAATAATAGTAGAGAGAATTATTTATTTCAGCCTTTATTTCTTTCATCACATTCCCAGTGGGTCAGAAGTTTACACACTCAATTAGTATTTGGTAGCATTGCCTTTAAATTGCTTAACTTGGGTCAAATGTTTTGGGTGAAGTTCGGCCCATTCCTCCTGACAGAGCTGGTCTAACTGAGTCAGGTTTCTAGGCCTCCTTGCTCGCACGCACTTTTTCAGTTCTGCCCACAAATTTTCTATAGGATTGAGTTCAGGGCTTTGTGATGGTCACTCCAATACCTTGACTTTGTTGTCCTTTAGCCATTTTGCCACAACCTTTGAAGTATGCTTGGGGTCATTGTCCATTTGGAAGACCCAATTGCAACCATGCTTTAACTTCCTGACTGATGTCTTGAGATGTTGCTTCAATATATCCACATAATGTTGTTTCCTCATGATGCCATCTATTTTGTGATGTGAACCAGTCCCTCCTGCAGCAAAGCACCCCCACAACATGATGCTGCCACCCCCGTGCTTCAAGGTTGGGATGGTGTTCTTCGGCTTGCAAGCGTCCCCCCTTTTCCTCCAAACCTAATGATGGTTGTTATGGCCAAACAGTTCCAATTTTGTTTCATCAGACCAGAGGACATTTCTCCATAAAGTACGATCTTTGTCCCCATGTGCAGTTGCAAACCGTAGTCTGGCTTTTTTATGGCGGTTTGGAGCAATGGCTTCTTCCTTGCTGAGCGGCCTTTCAGGTTATGTCGATATAGGACTCGTTTTACTGTGGATATAGATACTTTTGTACCTGTTTCCTCCAGCATCTTCACAAGGTCCTTTGCTGTTGTTCTGGGATTGATTTGCACTTTTCAAACCAAAGTATGTTCATCTCTAGGAGACAGAATGTGTCTCCTTCCTGAGCGGTATGACGGCTGCGTGGTCCCATGGTGTTTATACTTGCACACTATTGTTTGTACAGATGAACGTGGTGCCTTCAGGCATTTGGAAATTGCTCCCAAGGATGAATCAGACTTGTGGAGGTCTTCAATTCTTTTCTGATGTCTTGGCTGATATCTTTTGATTTTCCCATGATGTCAAGCAAAGAGGCACCGAGTTTGAAGGTAGGCCTTGAAATACATCCACAGGTACACCTCCAATTGACTCAAATGATGTCCATTAGCCTATCAGAAGCTTCTAAAGCCAAGACATAATTTTCTGGAATTTTCCAAGCTGTTTAAAGGCACAGACAACTTAGTGTATGTAAACTGCTGACCCACTGGAATTGTGATACAGTGAATTATAAGTGAAATAATATGTCTGTATACAATAGTTGGAAAAATTACTTGTGTCATGCAGAAAGTAGATGTCCTAACCGACTTGCCAAAACTAGTTTGTTAACAAGAAATTTGTGGAGTGGTTGAAAAACAAGTTAAGTAAGTCAGCCATATTTTCTTAAAGGCAGTAAAGAGGCTAAATGAACTGTTTCGCTGCCAGACAAGGCTCCGCTGATAGCCAGGTGTAGCAGTGGTAAGTTGTTGGGACTGCTGTTGGGACTCTGCTGTTGGGACAGGTTTATGTAGTCCCTATCAGTTTGTAGGCACTGTGTGTCACCATTCTAGTGCAGTTAATGTAGTGTTTAGTGTTGTGTTGTGGCTTTGCAGGGCTGCATACCCACCCCCCAAAAATGGTTTGCCCCACCAAGATATACATGCTAAAATCGCCACTGCTTTCTACCAACCACACCTGCTGTCCCAACCGCTGAATGCTTGGGTATGAAAAGCCAACTTACATTTACTCCTGAGGTTCTGACCCGTTTCACCTTCTTTATACAATGGGTGGTGTAGCAGGCTCAAGGTTGTGAGGTTTCCACGTCACCAAGTTCAATAACAAAACATGCACCAGTAGCACAAATAGAATGCAAATGGGGAGTTTAGTACACAGGGAAAGAAGGGGGAATTCACCAATCCCCTCACTGTCCACAAACCGTTCTCTTTGTCCGTTCCGTTTTCCAGGGGTAATGCTCACACTCGGGTCCTCAGTCAATCCGGTCCGGTACACAAGAGAGGTAGTCCGACAGTCCAGGTCACAACGGGTAATCTCACAGATATTGCTCTCTCTTCTTCCACTCTTCATCATTCACTTGGCTCTCTCCTACTCTGCCCCTTTGTGCAGGCTGCTTCCTCCTTTATCCCCAAGCACTCCCTGGCTTAACGACACACAGCCTTGCCTCGTTGAGGCAGGAAGTCCATATAAGGCCCGGGGGTGGAGCCAACGGGCTGCCAGATATCTCCCCTCAATAACCACTCCCCTCACCTCTCCCTTAGCTCTGACCAGGAGGGAGGGGTGGTCTAGTTCCCTAGAGCATCCCTCCTGGAGAGTGCATCGGCATTTCCATGGGCTGCACCTGATCTGTGGACGACAAAGAAAGCAAAGAGATGTAAGAATAGCTTGGTTACAAAAAATCAGAAAAGCAATACAATTAATCGCTTACCTTTGATGATCTTCGGATGTTTGCACTCACGAGACTCCCAGTTACACAATAAATGTTATTTTTGTTCGATAAAGATTATTTTTATAACCAAAAACCTCCATTTAGTTTGCGCATTATGTTCAGAAAACCACAGGCTCGTGCCGGTTCTGAAGGGCAGACGAGGGCAGACGTTTTTTTATAATCAATCCTCAGGTTGTTTTTAACATATATAATCGATAATATTTCAACCGGACGGTAAACTATTCAATACTACAGAGAAAGAAAATGTCGAGCTACATCTCTCACGCGCAGGAACTAATTAAAGGACACCTGAAGCGTTTTGAAAAATCTCGCTCATTTTTCATAATAAAAGCTTGAAACTATGTCTAAAGCCTGGTCACAGCCTGAGGAAGCCATTGGAAAAGGAATCTGGTTGATACCCCTTTAAATGGAGGATGGGCAGCCAATGGAACAGGGATTTTTCCAAATAAAAGGCACGTCCGGGTTGGATTTCCTCAGGGTTTTGCCTGCAAAATCAGTTCTGTTATACTCACAGACAATATTTTGACCGTTTTGGAAACTTTAGAGTGTTTTTTTTATGTTTATGTCCAATGGCCGATGAGCACCAATATGTTTTATCTATAATTTCTCTTTTATAAGACAAGGATTTAAAATAATTTGCCAGTAGATTGTCAACTTAACCCTCCTGTTGTATTAGTTTCATGTTAATTAATTCTGTGTTCCTGTAACGATTGTTCTCCTCCTCGTCTGAGGAGCATGGATCGGACCAAAACGCAGCTTGTGGAGAATACATGTGTCACGACTTCCGCCGAAGTTGACTCCCCTGCCTGTTCGGGCGGTGCTCGGCGGTCGTCGTCACCGTCCTACTAGCCGCCACCGATCCCTTTTTCGTTTGTCTGTTTGTTTTGTCTTATTAGTTGCACCTGTTTTTTGTTTCGTAATTAGCTTCCCTATAATTAGGAGTTTAACCCGCCCTTGTTTTATGCGGGATTGTTTTTTGTTACGTGTGTGATTTTTGGGTGTTTGGCAAGTGTTCTCTCTGCGCCCTGGATGTTCGGGCTTATTTCAGTTTTGTGAAGTAAAAATATAAGGAATATTTTTCCAAGCGGCTCTCTCTCTCTGCGTCTGGTTCTTTCGCCAACCTAGTCCCGCGTGACAACATGTTTGATTTATTTTTTAAAGAAGACGAACACTGAAAAACTATATAAAACAACAAACAACGTCAACTGACCTGAACATGAGAACTTACATATAACGAAGAACGCACGAACAGGATCAGACTAAACAAACGAAACAGTGCCGTGTGGTACAAACACTGACACGGAAAACAAACACCGACAAAACACACGTGAAACCCCGGCTGCCTAAGTATGATTCTCAATCAGGGACAACGATTGACAGCTGCCTCTGATTGAGAATCATACCAGGCCGAACACACAAAATCCCAACATAAAAATCACACATCGACAACCCACCCAACTCACGCCCTGACCATACTAAATAAATACAAAAACAAGGGAAAACAGGTCAGGAACGTGACAGTTCCCGGTCCAAAATGATTGCCCCATTATAGCTGATTATAAATCCATAATAATACACATATTATCACCAAATGTTGCGTTAGATCTTTTTATCAACTTAAGTTCTTGTGAACATTACAAGTTTTGAACTTCTATTTGCTATTTATGACCTGTAGGCCTCATTGACTTGAGCTCATACAACTAGTTTTTGAGTAAAAAAAACAATGTATGGATTATTTTGACTATAACAAATACTCAGATTAAATATATTGTGCTATTTATGACAGACTACTTTGTGTCAAAGTTTAACAAGGACTCTCTCCTCCTCACCAGTGTCGTGATCAAAGATATGATCAAGAGCCTCACATACAGTATATCGTTTGGTCATTGTGCTGCCACAAAATTAATTGTGAGCAAGGCCTCAAAAAAGTTTTATATACCAGAGCTGTAAGAAAAGTTCTATATATTATTGAAACAATGTTGCGATTGTTTGTGAGAATGCCAACAGGTGTGGTTCCTGTGGGGGAAAGATTCTATTGGGGAAAGGTTCCTGTGGGGGTTGCCATGGAAGCCAAGAAGGGGAGTGAGGTGTGTGTGTGTGTATGTGTGTGTGCGCTCAAACACACATGCATGTGGGGGTCTGGGAGAGGAAGTGTGTCCATCTGATGAATGGGCATGTGCCTGAACTCAATTCAATACACTAATTGTAGTCTCACCCATTCATTCCAAATGACCGGTCATTTTTGACCGGGAACACCACAGGTGTACAAAAGTTAAATGAAAGTCATCTAAATGTAATTTGTGTATTCAGATGCCCTGTGTGGACAAAGTAATGGAACCTTATGACATTCAGATTAAATTAACTACATTTTTCAGAGAGAAAACCGGTCGAATCAGTCCAATTCGACCGGAACACAGCAGGAGGGTTAAATAATGATGATGACTGCTAGCTAAGATTGAAAAATATGATTTTGACATGATCAGTCCAATTAAAGCTACTGTAGATACAGTATAACGTGATATGATGTCACTTTATCTGTGGACAATGACCTTGAACCTTCTTGGATGGGCACTTCTAATGTAACTCTATGGCAGCACCCAAGGGGGTTGGATTTGTATTTATTATTTGATAAAAATGTGGGGCTCAAAACATGACGGGTCGCCACTGGGATGGAGGGAAGGAGGTGGGAGGGAGGGGGAGAGAGAGAGTCAAAACAGCAGGTCCGGGACAAGGATATGGCTAATGGTTTACAACAAAATCAATGGGGGCCAGACTGTCTAGCTTTTATTTTTTTGATTGTAAGTTCTCAAAGATTCTAGGCTATTATAAAAAAAAATATATATAGGTCCATTATCTTTTCTGCATACTTTCTATTGCATTTTAGTCGTTTACGTTGACAATGAAAGAGTTTTTCCATCCCAAAAATGTATTTCTAAATTTGTGCAATGCACAAAAAATGTCATCCCGTGACCCACCTAGACCCCTGCTGCGACCCACAAGTCCATCCTGACCCACAGTTTGAGAACCACTGTCTTAGCAGGCAAAGAATAGGTCAGAATAGCACAATATCCATTATTAACACCAAATCTGAAGAACACTGGGCCTCCATTTTCCTTTACGGTACTATTTTGATAACCGTCAAAGTCAAATGAATGAAGTCATCAAACTAACCAGAGGACACTGGGACTTCACTTTGCATGTAATTATGACATTGCTTCATTTGACTGCTCTGGTCTTGATTTGAGGATCATGAGGTGACCCAGCCCCTGTCTGTGACACAGCTGAAATGAGGTGCCATGGGAGTGTTCATACCAGATGTGGCTGTGCAGAGGTTTATGTATTAACAGGCTTGAGGTCACACCAACTCTTTACTTAAATTATATGACAGTGACCCATGAAGTATGGGGTGGCGTTGTGTTCTACATATTTCCGTTGTGGAATCAAACAACTTCCACATCATTTCACCCCCCCCCCCCCCCCCCAAATAATGTGATGACAGTGAATACATGTGGAAAACTAATTCAATTTGCAAAAAGTAATCAATGTAAGAGCATTTTGTATTTTTTCAACCAAATTTTAACATAAATCCAATGACATTGGTGACCTTTTTGGTTGATTTCACCTTGAATTCACGTTAGTTGAAAACTTAACCGAATATAAATGAACTAGATGTTGAACTGATGTCTGTGACCAGTGTGTTGCTACAGCAGGAACATAATCCTGCAGCAACAGGAAATGTGAATTATTATGCGGGATTATAATTAATGTACATTTTTGTAGGGGCTGATAAAAAAAATGCAGGAAGGCTCTCATGCAACAGGGTGATCAAATTAAGATCCTACATCTGTAGCTCTCTGAATGCTACTTGATGTGAAATGCAACCCTTTCACAGTGATCCTTAATATTTCTCTCTAAAACCGACAGATTGAACTATTTCAAACTTGGCAGTGTTGGCCATGCCCTCTCCAGATCTCTCTCCCTGGTGCCCTATTAAAATGTTTTGCATATTACCAACTCTCCATAGTACTGGCAGAAGATTAATTGAGTCAAGCTCTTTCTGACCATTTTTCTGACAATAGAGACTGTCATTCTCTATTTGGAGCTTTTATTGCATTTTTAATAAGACACCAGACAGCTCTTAATACATGCCTACATGTCTAGCTAAATGTGGATAGGTTGAAATACAATCAAAAGCCAATTACTTAGATACAGACCTACCAGTTTAAAGTTATATACTGTTTGTTTTTACAATTAATTTCCATTATAGTCCAGGACACCGTTACAAATCTCCCTCAGGCAGTGGTGTAAAGTGCTTAAGTAAAAATACTTTAAAGTACTACTTAAGTAGTTTTTTGGGGGTATCTGTACTTTACCTTACTATTTATATTTTTGGCAACATTTACTTTCACTTCACTACATTCCTAAAGAAAATAATGTACTTTGTACTCCATACATTGTACATTGTACTCAATACATTTGGAATGCTTAGCAGGACAAGAAAAGGATCCAATTCACACAATTTTTTTAAATTAATGTAGACTACACTGTCCCGTGAATGTCCGGCAAAATCATCCCTTTGTCCCGCCTTTGGGTATTTTAAATGTGGCCACCCTACGTGTGCCCCTGGCTATACATACACTTAAACAAAACACAACAATTTCTGTGTCTGATTTATATAAGTATTAAGACCCTTTGCAATGAGACACAATTGAGCTCAGGTGCATTCTGTTTCCACTGATCATCCTTGAGATGTTTCTACAACTTGATTGGAGTCCACCTGTGGTAAATTCAATTGATTGGACATGATTTGGAAAGGCACACACCTGTCTATTTAAGGTCGCCACAGTTGACAGTGTATGTCAGAGCAAAAACCAAGCCATGGGGTCAAAGGAATTGTCCGTAGAGCTCCCAGACATGATTGTGTTGAGACACAGATCTGGGGAAGGGTACTAAAATATTTCTGCAGCATTGACGGTCCCCAAGAACCCAGTGGCCTCCAACATTCTTAAATGGAAGAAGTTTGGAACCACCAAGACTCTTCCTAGAGCTGGCCACTCTGCCATACTGAGCAATCGGGGGAGAAGGGCCTTGGTCAGGGAGGTGACCAAGAGCCTGATGGTTACTCTACCAGCGTTTCTCTGTGGAGATGGGAGAACCCTCCAGAAGGACAACCATCTCTGTAGCACTCCACCAATTAGACCTTTATAGTAGAGTGGCCAGACGGAAGCCACTCCTCAGTAAAAAGGCACATGACAGCCCCCTTGAAGTTTGCCAAAATGCACCTAAAGGACTCTCAGACCATGAGAAACAAGATTCTCTGGTCTGATGAAACCAAGATCCCTACGGTGAAGTATGGTGGTTGCAGCATCATGCTGTGGGGATGTTTTTCAGTGGCAGGGACTGGGAGACTAGTCAGGATTGAGGGAAAGATGAGCGGAGCAAAGTACAGAGAGATCCTTGAGAAAGTGATACGATTTCATGTTACATGCCTTACAAAATGTCGAAATACCAGACAATCCTCAAGGCCATAACATGAACGAGGGCAATAATGAATGGTTGTCGATTTCCTTTAGTCAATCAGGGTGCATGTTATGTGTGTCTGCTATTACAATGTAACACTTTCTTTTTCAATGTGTGTGTGTGAGGGTGTGCCTGTGTGTGTGTGTGCGTGTGTGCGATGTGATTTGGGCAAAACTCACGCTTTAAGCAACTGTCTGAAACTTGGAGATGTTTTTTATTTGCTGTCTCAAAAAAGGTAAATCTGCTAATATTTCCATTATGGCAATTATAGCGAATAATACATTAAATGATAGAAAAAAAAGCTTAGCCTATTTCTCTTCACTGATGATATATTGTCCATGAATTCATCATACATTGTAATGAAAGTTGCGGGTGAGAAACTCCAAATGATCATTTTTGGATGTTAAACAATGAAATAGTGGACTTTATGTAAAACAGTAGGTTGCTGCCATAAAATGGCTACATGGGGTTCCAAGCATTCTGAGTCGTGTTGCTGTGCTACTGTATTTCTCAAGGTTTCTCTCCTTCAGGCATATTCAGGTTGTTTTGCTCTTTCATCTGTATGCCTGGGCTGCCTGGCACATTTAAGGATGACAGGTTTCCATCACATTGAGCCTCATTACTTCTCTCGTCTTTCTTTAAACTAAGCTCAGGTTAAGTCCATTCCTCTCGGCCCATCAGGTTCAACTGCTAGCCAAAATTCTGATATGAAAATATCCCTGTTGTATGGCTCTTCCTATTTATGTTGTAATAGTGGGGTTATTAAAAGCCTTTTCCAACATAGACCAATAAAGAGTAAATATCCAAATGTAAATAGAAGCATGTTGTGTCTGACTGAGTCAACCTTGCAGCCTGATTTGACCTGTAACTCTCAGCTCTCTCACAATCACGCCAACCCACAGGTAACCCTCAACACTTACACTAATACATTCATGCGTTACCAACAAAAGTAGTCCCTCAGCTTTTTAACAGCCTTTCTTTTCTATATTCAATCTATAGAAATAGAACACTAATCTATCAGTGTTACAATGTTTCTCAAATCTCTCCCAAAATAAAACCCTTCAGCAAGAAAAATCTGTTACCCCTGAAATTCACAGAGACGTGCTCATGCTTTTCTGCACAAAGGGCTATTAATTGAGTGTTGAAGTGTTGCACAAATCTCTGCTAACGTTGTTCTAATAGAGAGCAATAGTCATTTTTATAGGCACTAACGGATGCTAACTCTGCCATGGCTCGTTGGCCAAAGGCTATGGGGAAATGAATGTTTTTTGTTGTTGATAAATGCCCAAAATAATGTTTGTGGAAAACACCGGCTTAGAAGATCTTATACATGTTGTTCTATGAGATCATCTTAATCAGTTAACATCACCTTTTTTTCAGCATTTATGTAATCAAAACAAGTAAAAAGCTAACGCAGTGCTGGCATGTAAAAAAATTCAACTACACCTCCGGTCGCATGCCTTTAATGTATAACTAACAGGCTTAGCTTACGTTATCCAACAGGCCCAAAGTCTCTTCTGGACAACATCGTTCGAGAACCGATAAAACAAGCAACTTTCCATGGAAGAGATGTGGTTACTACCTGGAGCAATACAATGTACCATCCTTGCGTTATCGTTTGATTTCGGAAGCATAAAGCAAACTAGATTTTTGATGGACTAGTGTTAGTAGTGTACACTAGTTTGCGTGGTCGGTGTAGTGAAGTGAAACAT
Organism: Salvelinus fontinalis; assembly: GCF_029448725.1. NCBI lineage: Eukaryota > Metazoa > Chordata > Actinopteri > Salmoniformes > Salmonidae > Salvelinus > Salvelinus fontinalis. The sequence goes on from NC_074682.1 coordinate 10,278,372, forward strand.
TTTGCCACTAATGTTGTAGTTTCATTTCTATGGCAGTTAGCGACTTGTTAGCAACTGATTTATTTTGAGCACATGTTATATTTATATTTTAATAATTTAGCAGATGCTCTTGTCCAGAGCAACGTACAGGAGTAATTACCGTTAAGTGCCTTGCTCAAGGACACATCGACAGATTTTTCACCTTTCCAGCTCTGGAATTTGAACCAGCAACCTTTCGGTTACTGGCCCAACGCTCTTAAGCGCTAGCCTTCATAATTCATAAAGGTCACGTTAACTGATTGATATTATCTCATAGAACAAAACGTATAAGATCTCCTAAGCCTGGGTTAACCTCAGACCTTATTTTCGGCGTATATTTAAAAAAAAAACATTATTTTTCCAAATCACTTCCACCATAGGAATGGCCAACGAACCAGAGGTATAGAATGCTAACTAATTTTCAGTTTTAAGGACTACAAGCTGGCGAGCTATATTCCCTCATTAATTGGAGAACTTGATTTAAGATCCAGGGACCCAATAGCTCAGCTATTGTAATAGAAATTAATGTCTGTCATGCAGAAAAGATATTGAGGACTTTATTAAGCCCTGCTTACCAAGGGCTTGACTTCATTAAAAGTATATATTAGAAGTGGATTGAAGTTCAAGAGGAGATATGTTAACAAAGATATAGATCCAATAAAACCTGTCACCAAAAAAAGAAAGTCCTTGGACCAATATCAGACAAAACAAGCTAACAGCTATAGCAGATATCTACCCCCAGGACTGGGAAGCAGTGTTTGGAGTGTCATGTGAATTACAGAGCAAAGGCGAGACAGAATTAATATTACAGTAACTTGCCTGATTCTCTATGTTCCATATAATGTATCCGCTTATGAAGCAGCTACGATGTTTGGTGTAGCGTATAGTAACACTGACCTCCATTTAGGAACCACTCTGTTCCACATTTTATACTGTAGAATTGATGTTCCTCATCATTGTGCTGTAACCTTCAGGCTCTAGGAGGTCCTCCCCTAGCTAACATGTCTCTGCCGATATGATCTGTTTGAGCAGCTAGTCTCATCTTCTTTTAACACAAGCACTGAGCACGATCCTGACCTAGCATCTCCCTCAGTGACAGGCTGGTCTATGATTCCACATCAGCTTGCTGTGCAGGGCCACCAGAACAGCCAGTGGGCCAGAGCAAGAGAGCAGCAGCTACTCTAATTACCATGGCCCCTGTCAGGGAGCCTCATGTCAGCCTGAGCCTCCACACGTCTCACCATGGAGGTCCTGGAAGCAGCTGCCTGCTGGACACATTCACTGTTGCATTCAGTGAACCCTATGGTGTTGAAACAGTGTTATTCTGATGCTAGTGGTAATCTGTGGTGAAAGCACAGTTTTTTTTGCAATCAAGGATTTTCTACGAGTGACAGATTTGTGTTTATTTATGGGTTTAATTGTAGTGTGAGCTGCAAGAACAGAGTGCTGTGGATAGCACTTTATTCGTCCATTATAGAACGCTAACGTAAATGTGTCTTTTGTGCAATCTAGATTGTTGAGTGTATAGTATCTGTGGCCTCTCAACAGCTCCAAGAAGCTATCCAGTAGAAAGGAGAGAAGTAAAGCCCTTTTCAGCTTGAGAAGGTACTTGGGAAACTTGAATCATGGAACTTTAATTCACTCTCTCAACGCTGGAGGGGATGATTAAAACAGGGACGAGGATGGAGGTCTTGTCTGTGTTCTGTAGAGTGCAATTAAAGTGGAACTATGCACTAAATCACATACCGGGGATAGACCACCAAAGTCATTTGGATGAAATAGATGAATGGTCTAAGTCACCGACTGGCAACAAATGAGATCCGTCGACTAGTGTTCCATACGGAATAGTGTTGATGTGTTTGCCTCATTGCTGTGAGTCTTGGTTTGTTTTCATTTTTTACATCAAAGCAGATCAATAATGGGATTGGGTCGGTGGTGTGTGTTTAGTAGTGCATGAATGCACAAATCAGTGTGTTGACGTGTGCATGCCTGCGTATGTGAGTGTATGCCTACAGTATGTGTGTGCCTCTGCGTACGTGTGAAGCAACCTTCCAAATGATATTATGTTGTTCATACCCGTACCTGTCAAAACGGTCAAGGTGAATTTAGACTCCGAGGGGGTAAAGAAGGAGAAGTTTACTCAGTCAAGAAGGCCTATATCTGGATTCTTCTCAAGGTCTCATCACAGAGAACTCTAACAGTGCTGAAAAAGGGGATATCTACAAGACTCACTGTCATATTTTAAACTAAAGAGATCAACAAATGGTAAAACAAATCAGGTTTTGATAGAGTAGAATGCTTGAACCAAAGTCAATACAATAGTAAAACAACTATCTTGCCGATCACCTGCCAGTGACAAAGAAAGTGATCTAAATACATCAGTCCATAGGCAATTATGTATTTAGAAATGTAACGGTGTAAACAACATGCAACTAAAGCGTGTTAGTCTCAGTCAGTGTGTTTCTATGTGACTTAGAAGTGTTTCCAGACAGGAAATGTGTAACATGTTGACTAGACCGGGAGTGTGCGTTCACACACCAGACACGATCAGGACACGCAGGTTGAAATATCTAAACAAACTCTGAACCAACTGTATTCATTTGGGGAAAGGTCCAAAATCAAACATTTATGACAATTTTGCTAGCTAACTTGCTGTTGCTAGCTAATTAGTCCTGGGATATACACATTGGGTTGTTATTTTACCTGAAATGCACAAGGTCCTCTACTCTGACAATTAATCTACTGATAAAAGAGTAAACCGGGTTCATTTCTAGTAAAATCTCGTCCTTCTGGCGTCTTCCTTCTTCTTCTTTGGACTTTTTTATGGCAGTTGGCAACCAACTTTAAGGTGCATTACCACCACCAACTGGACTGGAGTGTGCACCTCAGTTTCTTTCAATCCACCACGCGGGTATATGCTCCTAAAAACCAATGAGGAGATGAGAGAGGCGGGACTTGCAGTGCATCAAGCGTCACAAATAGAACCAAGTTCTATTTTAGTGCCTGGCTACGTAGACTCTAATTGACGTGCGTGAGCAGTGTGGATGCAATGGTTGAATAACATGTACGTGTACATTTATTTTGGGATCAGCATATAAAAGAGAGTAATTCCATTACACTGATCCCCAGTCTGCTGAAAGCATCTCAGCCATTTGTGTTCATTTACCAGGGGCGCTGTTGTGGCTTGTGAGCTTGTTGCCATAGTAACCGCAGTTTGACACCAAGGGTGTTTACACTGTAATCCCCAAGGACTTTTTAACTCAAATACTTCTAGTAAATTGAACACAATGTCAGTGCATTCTAGCTGTTTGGGGTTTTAGGCTGGGTCTCTGTACAGCACTTCGAGATATTAGCTGATGTACGAAGGGCTATATAAAATAAACTTGATTGATTGATTGATTGATTGAAAAGGAATTACTACTTAAAATGTTCATGTGGTACTGACTGAAAACTAAATGAGAAGTCACATCAACTCTAATGATAACAAATGAGCTTTTTTTGCAGCATGCTCTACCCACAGGTAGATAAAAAAATTAAAAAAAATGTAATCTGTGTATTTGCATATACATTGAGTGATTAATCTTACGCTACACAAAGATAAATAACATATTTTTCTAAACTAATCCAATCATTTTGTTATATTTTTTAATGAAATGGTTGTTCCTGTTTTATAAAATATTTGTTTGTTTTTTTATTGAAGAATTCAAGAACCATGTCACTAACAAATACAGTCATGGGTGGTACAATTCACTCAAAAAGGCAAGGCATTCCGGAAAATGATATTGGAGGTGTGGCTTAATGAGGGCGACCCCCTATAGGCAGAAGTGACGCTTGAAAATGGGCAAACCACAATAAATGCATGTTTACTGAGATACTGTGGCTGATTCATATTTCCTCCAATAGCAGTGTATACCTGTATTGTACCTGTTCCTGTCCTTTTCATTTTGAACTCTGCTTTGAAAGTTTTGCATTATATTTTTTGTTTCTTCCAGAAACCTGTGCATATTTTTTGAGATTGGCGAGAAATAGCAAGTGCTTAGAATGACATCCATCCAAGCAGTGTTGACAATCACGTAGAGGGAACTAAAGGGGGGTCAGGATTTTCTAATGGACTGGGATTGTAGTGTGTGGGTATTTGAGTTGGTGTATAGGCAAGGAAGGATCGTATCAGACTTCATTTGTCGCCTTTCTACAGCTCTACACAACACAACCCAAACGAGTCAATGATCTGCCAAGTAAACATTTAAAATGATAAAGACCATAAACATTTTCTTAAGAACTCAAATATAAAATAGATAAAAATCGCAACGTTAAATGAATTTAATTCCCCAAGAATGGTAATCTAATTGTGCCGGAGAATACCTTTTATTTAGAAAGGTGGTGTCATAACAATACACATAATCTAGCCTTTTAATTGGGAAACATTTTACTGCTGGCAGCCTCTTTTTTCTGTGTCTGTGTCTCTCTGTGACCATCAGAGTACTTAAGGATGGTTCCCTACACAGTAGCAGCCAAATGACATTGGATAGATCCATCAACTCTTCAAACACATCTGTTTAATAATGTATAGATACATTTAGAGGATAACCGATGCTTCAAAACATTGAGCTATCTTAGGAGAGTTCTGTACCAGGGTAAAATTGCAGCAGTACTGCATGTTATGGTACAGTTCTTCTAAAAGCTTGAGGTAAGATAATGAAAGTGGTGAAGTGTTTCTAATGGACTTGGAACCGATCAACGGGACTGGAGTTTGGTGGTTTGAGTGGGTCTGTTCTCACAATTGCTTTTACATAGTATTTATTTAGCATTGTGAGTATTCATCTGGTTTTGGGTAAGGAGAGTGAAATATTTATTTTTTGCATTGCGTGCTTGTACCAGACAGCAGAAGTCACTCCTTCCGCATAATTGCCTCAAGGTGCTGGTCTGGGCACTGTGCTTATAGTAATAGTTTTTCATATTATTAGTACTGTGTACTTGAGTTTGTGCACTCAGAAGTGAATACTCCTCAGCAATTTATAACAATTATTACCAGAAAGGTGAGTTCCAGACCTTTCTAGAACTACGCAGAATTAGTTATTGTTGATGTCCATCTCATGAAAAATTATTACTTTTGGGTATGTCTATTTACACTGACATCTATATTTTGCCTTAACGTTCAAGAGGTAAAAAAAATCATATATAATTGTTTTCCTATTCAACAAAAGTGGGGAAATAGGGCTTAAAATGACTGAAACGCTTATAAATACAGTAACAATGTAAGGGGTCGTACTGGCGGCAGAGAAGTCAGGCGCCGGAGAGCAAAAACTGTGTTACAACGGCGCTGTTTAATAATCAAAACCATCGAAAACAGAACAATATCAATCAATGGGGACAAAACCCGTCGCACACCAGAACTAACGTGCACAAGCACTTACAATAAACAGTTCCGGACAAGGACATGGGGGGAACAGAGGGTTAAATACACAACATGAAATTATGGAATTGAAACCAGGTGTGTGGGAAGACAAGACAAATGGAAAATGAAAAGTGGATCGATGATGGCTAGCAGACCGGCAACGCCGACAGCCGAACGCCGCCCGAACAAGGAGAGGAACCAACTTCGGCGGAAGTCGTGACAAACAAATTATTAACATTTGACCTTTCTTATAACTGTAAAATAAAGATGATCACATTTAGTGACAGTACAAATTTGGCCCCATTTCATATAACTGACGACAAAGCATTTTCTGCCAAGCTTCCTCTGAGTAACGTAGATACCATTCAAAATGTCTGCAGACTCCTTACAACTTCCGCTTTGAGGATGAAGTGATTTTGTCCCTCTGTGACCAAGGGAAAGTGGTCTCATTTCAATTTGATAAAATTATTTAGTAATTTTTCATGTTGAGAGTTCCAATTCTGGCTAAAAATATCAGTGAGACAAGACCACGGTTGATGAAATTGCTGGCTGTCCCCTTTCATATGCCGTCTCCCAGTTGTAACGTCGGATTACAAATCAAAGGCCCCGGGGCTTTGTTTCTTTATATATATATATATTTTTTTTTACTCCGTCGGGTTCTCAAATTTTTTTGTGCATCAAAAGGTTTTGTCTCATTATGGCAGTCACTGACAGTCACTCAATTAGCCATGTCAGCTAACAGTTTTTTGATTGGTAATTTAGTCTAGCCAGCTATCTAAACTTGTAGTAATCATGGCCGAATACTGACCGGGTGGGGCATGCAGGCCACGTGATCCCAAATGTCCCCCAGCCAAAAAGTGTCCCCCCCCCCTGCGTCACAATGGCATTCGATAAACTATTAGCGTACATTGCTATATCAACGGTGTGATGACCTAATGATTCGAATTTGGAGATCATTACAGCCTAAATTACGTTCTTTTCATCATCGCTATACAAACAAGGCTGATTTCCATGATCATTTCGCTGTTTTAACCTGTTGGGGATGGGGGCGCTGTTTAGACTATTTATGCTAATTTGGCAAATTTTTTAAACGGCTTCCCACAAAATCCTTGATCGTACAATATGCATATTATTATTATTATTGGATAGAAAACAGTCTATAGTTTCTATAGGAGTTGAAATTTTGTCTCTAAGTGGAACAGAGCCCATTCTACAGCAATTTCCCTGACATGGAGTCAGATTTGAGAAATGTTGGCCACTCTTCTGAAGTCAGTTATAAGGGCACTGTCGTTGCTATGACTATACGGACACTTCTTACGTCTTCCCCTGGATGCCTTTACGTGATGACGATTCCAACGGGGTCGATTGCGCGTTCACAGGCCCTACAAATGAAAAAACCCTGAAGCTAGTCATTCTTTGGGAGCTGCGTCATGAGCCTAGAGGACACCGGCGCGCACCTGTTCCAAGCGTTAGTTTAGCCTGTTATATTTCTCCGGTCATCTTTTCACTCGTTATAGGAGTTAAAAACATCATAAGGTAGTTAATTTAAAGCGTTTTATAGCAATTTATATCCGTTTAGTGCGATTTTGGGACATTTATTTTTGCAACGATGTGAAAAGTTGGGCACGCTTTTCAGTTCATCCCGAACGCAGTTGACATTTCCACATGGCAAGAGGACAGCTTTCCACCAAAAGACGATTTCTCCCAAGAAAGGATCCTTTGCCCAAGATACTGATGGAAGAACAGCTCAAGGTAGGACATTTTTATTATGATAAATCGTGTTTCTGTCGAAACATTTTAGTGGCTTAGGACGCCATGTTTTTTGACGTAGCTTCGCTTGGCGCAAACTGTATTGAAAAGTAAGGATAAATTAAAAAATGTAATAACGCAATTGTATTAAGAATTAAATTGTCTATCAATCCCTGTCCACCCTATATTTTTTAGTCACGTTTATGAGTATTTATGTATAAGAGTAGATCACTGTCTAAGTGGCGCAAGGACTTTTTCTTTACCAGCTTGTCTACATTTCACATTGTCTAACCATGATTTTGGTGGCTAAATATAAACATTTTCGATCAAACTGTATATGCATGTTGTAATGTGATGTTACAGGAGTGTCATCGGAAGAATTCTGAGAAGGTTAGTGAAAAAATTAATATCTTTTGGCGATGTTGACTTTTATCGCTCACTTTGGCTAGAATCAATGCTGGGCTGCTAATTGCTATGTGCTAAGCTAATATAACGATTTATTGTGTTTTCGCTGTAAGACACTTAGAAAATCTGAAATATTGTCTGTATTCACAGGATCTGTGTCTTTCGATTCGTGTATGCTGTGTATTTTTACGAAATGTTTGATGATTAGTAGTTAGGTAAACACGTTGCTCATTGTAATTATTCTAGTCCATTTGTGATGGTGGGTGCAATTGTAAACTATGCCATCTACCTGAAATATGCACTTTTTTCTAACAAAACCTATCCCATACCATAAATATGTTATCAGACTGTCATCTAATGAGTTTTTTTGTTGGTTAGGGGCTATAAATATCTTAGTTTAGCCGAATTGGTGATGGCTACTGGTGTTGGTGGACAAATAAAAGATGGTGGATTATGCTAATGTGTTTTTAGGTAATAGATGTACATCTTTACATATTGTGTCTTCCCTGTAAAACATTTTAAAAATCGGAAATGTTGACTGGATTCACAAGATCTGTGTCTTTCATTAGCTGTATTGGACTTTAATGTGTGAAAGTTAAATATTTTAAAAAAATATTTTTTTTGAATTTCGCGGCACTGGTTTTTCAGTGGGGGGGGGGGGGGGTGTGCCGCTAGCGCCACGCTGATCCTAGACAGGTTAACAAGTTTTGTTTAGCTAACAAAATGAAAACATTACTTCAAACTACTTTTGGGCACCTTTTTAACATGAAATCCATGTCTTAAACTTTGCTATGTTTTGGAAATAGTCAGATCATTTCCATTCATATGCAAATCCGTTTGATTCATACACTGGCTTGTCTGGCTGTCATGTTTTTATTTTACATTTAACATTTACATTTAAGTCATTTAGCAGACGCTCTTATCCAGAGCGACTTACAAATTGGAAAGTTCATAGATATTCATCCTGGTCCCCTCGTGGGAATTGAACCCACAACCCTGGCGTTGCAAGCGCCATGCTCTACCAACTGAGCCACACGGGACCATTTTAACCTGCCCTTCCCTTATTTACACTGAAATAATACAATTTCAGTAGTCCTCTATTACGATTCATTTTTTTCCCTATCTCGCATAGCTCATTACACCCGTGTGGTTGAAGATATAAACAGTATATGCATCTATTGTAGGTCCTAGGATACAACAATGAATCATGTGGAACAAATCAATTCCATCAAAGGATGCCTTACAACTTACAATAATTAGCACCGTGTGAAACATCTGTGGAAACCAACCTGGCAATATTTAAGATTGTAATACATAAACGTAGATATTATTTTTGGTACAGTTGTGTCATTCATTTATTTTCACAGATTTTTTTGAACACTCACATGGCAATCATAGACTAAAAGTCTGAATTCTGCTGTGTGGAATATAGAGAAGGTGGTTGCTGTGTGGGTTTGAGGTTCTGCCTGTCACTTGTTCTCAACAGACAGCCAGTCTCAGATGGGGGACTTGAAGAGGGAGACTGCAAAGTCCAGACACTGCTGCTCTCTTTGTTCTGAGCGTTTCCAGTGCTAGTGTTTTTAATTAATCTGTGTATCTCAGTACTGTGCCCAGTATGATAGAGAAAGAAAACTTTCTTAGCAGTTAATGACATTAACTGTAGGTGATGTAATGCAAAGTTGGAGGGTGGTTGGTAATGGAGGAAATCAGGTGGATCCACGTCTGGGTGTTGGGCAGAGTTTAAGGGAACAGGGTAGGAGACAGACGTAAACAAGCAAACACACAAGTTAGCCTTTGCTGTGAGAATATTTGATGGATTAGTGCAGTGTTATAAATGGGAGATCCTGTATGTACTTTTAAACAGTTTTGGAAGGTATAGCCTACCTCAAGCTGGTCCCCCTCACACTCAGAGCACAGAGAATCAGACTGATCTGAACTCACTGGTTCTGGTAGATGGGATACCTCCTGGGGGTCTTGGACAGTCGATGGTCCTAAAGTCATTTGGAGAGGTAAATTGAAGTGGTACATTTTTATAAGTTCAGCATAACTACCATTTCTTGCTTTCTCGAATGTCAACCAAAGCTTAACCTACTTTGTCTATTGGGCTTAACCAAAGTGTAGGGTGTCAGTGCTTTCAGTGGTCGACCGTCCAACTGCTCCAACTGGAGAAGAATGTTGGCTTCCGCTAAGGTAACCCTATGAAGACAAAGAGAAAAATATAAGTGCTAGGGAAACTAAAACCATCTTCAGGTTATTTTGTTTGCAAATAGTTATTATCTGAGATGTTTTGTATTCACCTTAACAGATGGTGACCCCAGCTAGGAGCAAAAGTGCAGTGAGGTTTCCCAGGTCTCGCCTTCCTTTCCTACTTCTTCCAAACCAAGTAATTCGCCCGGATGTCAAAGCACTTGTTCCCCTTCTTGATTCTGCTCCGGTAGCTCTCCTTCTGTTTCTCCTGTACCTTGTCGATGTTCAGTTTCACCTTGATTGATAACAGGAATAAATGCAATTATATTTCATATAATTTTTTACCTCCTTCCTCGGAGGCCTGGACGCTGCTATGAACGACCTTCAGGTTGTTCTCCCACCGTTCCTGGTACCTGCCAAGGGACTTGCCCTCGGCAGTCTTTAGGGTCTGGTTGATCCATTCACCAAACCTGGAAGGGGTAGGAAAGCGATATCTATTGAGAATGTAAGATATTGAAATATGTCTGATTATGTACCATGGATAAACAAAAACAAAACAAAAAAATGAAATAAAACAAACCATTGGTGACAGAATACAACCTATAACATCCATACCTTGTTCCAGCGTTCATGACCTCGGTCACTCAAGAGGACCTCAGGAGAACCGTGGGTGTTGAAGATGTCCATCATCGCCTTGGAGGTGGCCTCGTCAGTCTCGTCCTTGATGGGTATCATACAAAACGAAAATACATTTTTGGTTACAAGCACCCTTTTTAATGGGTTACAGAAGGGAATTTAGAGTTAAGCACGTTCTCTTCCTTCACTGACCTTCCTGGGTATTGCCTCCACCCACTTGGTAAAGTGATCGGTCGCCGTCAGACAGTAGCTGTTGCCATTCCTGGATATCGTGAAGGGTCCGATGAGGTCCACCCCTAACATTTAAAGTGTTACAGAGAATATGACTTTATTCTTATCCGTATCTGTGTCATACAGTAAGCAGATTTTCATATTCGTAAGGATACTGACACACACACACTCTATAATATTGAACTCTGCTGTGGTCAAATAAAGCAACCATTACAAAACAACTTATTTTGAGTTGAATTGGGACACTTACTGATCATGAGCCGTGGTGAAACACCTTTGATGGGCTTCAACTCCGGCATCACAGTCTTTACCCTCTCAAACTTCTGGCAGGCTACACAGCGTACTGACCTTTAAGCAAAAAGTGACACATTTAAACATTGTGTGCTCTCTGATATGACATTAATTGAAATCATAATAATTTCAGAAATAATAGAATGTGATTGATAAACAAAAGGTTATTTCACTTGCCCAGCTGTCCACCTCCTTGACAATTCCCTGTCAGAAGAAGCGTAGGTTGAGTTTGGCAATCATGCTCTTCAATCCGAATTGGCCAGCATGCATCTCGGTCAGCACGGCCTCCTTCTCCTCTTTAGTAAAAATTACCCTCCTGTGTGGCTGGCCATCCTTTCCCCGTAGGTACTGTGCTTGCCTAACAAGTTGAAAGAGATGAGTTGTTGAAATACTCAAGTCTAAGTACATTTGCACTGCTACCTTTCTCGCTCTCTGTTTCTCTCTCTCCATCTCTGAGTCGGTCTTCCACTCTCTTCCCACCTCTCTCACTTTCATCCTTTCTTTCTCACTTTCTTCCTCTCTCTGTGTCTGTCTAGAGAATTAGTTTGGAATTACCATAATTACCATAATTGCTTACACCTATCCATTTGATTGATCAGGTTTAACTTCTAGCTAGATACCTCAAAATGACAGACATATAACTATACCAGTGGAGGCTGCTGAGGGGAGGACGGTTCATAATAATGGCTGAAATGGAGTCAATAGAATGGTATCAACCACGTGTTTGATATCATTCCATTAACTCCATTACAGACATTATTATGAGCCATCCTGCCCTCAGCAGCCTCCACTGAACTATATGTACAGCTAGCAACATGTAGAGGACCAACTAGCTAGATGGAAAATGGTTGTTGAAAAATGGTTGTACATACCTACAGTGGGGCAAAAAAGTATTTAGACAGCCACCAATTGTGCAAGTTCTCCCACTTAAAAAGATGAGAGGCCTGTAATTTTCATCATAGGTACACTTCAACTATGACAGACAAAATGAGAAAAAAAAATCCAGAAATCACATTGTAGGATTTTTTATGAATTTATTTGCAAATTATGGTGGAAAATAAGTATTTGGTCAATAACAAAACTTTATCTCAATACTTTGTTATATACCCTTTGTTGGCAATGACAGAGGTCAAACGTTTTCTGTAAGTCTTCACAAGGTTTTCACACACTGTTGCTGGTATTTTGGCCCATTCCTCCATGCAGATCTCCTCTAGAGCAGTGATGTTTTGGGGCTGTTGCTGGGCAACACGGACTTTCAATTCCCTCTGGAGTTGGCTAGGCCACTCCAGGACCTTGAAATGCTTCTTACGAAGCCACTCCTTCGTTGCCCGGGCGGTGTGTTTGGGATCATTGTCATGCTGAAAGACCCAGCCACGTTTCATCTTCAACGCCCTTGCTGATGGAAGGAGGTTTTCACTCAAAATCTCACGATACATGGCCCCATTCATTCTGTCCTTTACACGGATCAGTCGTCCTGGTCCCTTTGCAGAAAAACAGCCCCAAAGCATGATGTTTCCACCCCCATGCTTCACAGTAGGTATGGTGTTCTTTGGATGCAACTCAGCATTCTTTGTCCTCCAAACACGACGAGTTGAGTTTTTACCAAAAAGTTATATTTTGGTTTCATCTGACATTCTCAATCTTCATCTGGATCATCCAAATGCTCTCTAGCAAACTTCAGATGGGCCTGGACATGTACTGGCTTAAGCAGGGGGACACGTCTGGCACTGCAGGATTTGAGTCCCTGGCGGCGTAGTGTGTTACTGATGGTAGGCTTTGTTACTTTGGTCCCAGCTCTCTGCAGGTCATTCACTAGGTCCCCCCGTGTGGTTCTGGGAATTTTGCTCACCGTTCTTGTGATCATTTTGACCCCACGGGGTGAGATCTTGCATGGAGCCCCAGATCGAGGGAGATTATCAGTGGTTTTGTATGTCTTCCATTTCCTAATAATTGCTCCCACAGTTGATTTCTTCAAACCAAGCTGCTTACCTATTGCAGATTCAGTCTTCCCAGCCTAGTGCAGGTCTACAATTTTGTTTCTGGTGTCCTTTGACAGCTTTTTAGTCTTGGCCATAGTGGAGTTTGGAGTGTGACTGTTTGAGGTTGTGGACAGGTGTCTTTTATACTGATAACAAGTTCAAACAGGTGCCATTAATACAGGCAACGAGTGGAGGACAAAGGAGCCTCTTAAAGAAGAAGTTACAGGTCTGTGAGAGCCAGAAATCTTGCTTGTTTGTAGGTGACCAAATACTTATTTCACACCATAATTTGCATATAAATTCATTAAAAATCCTACAATGTGACTTTCTGCTTTTTTTCTCTCTCATTTTGTCTGTCATAGTTGAAGTGTACCTATGATGAAAATTACAGGCCTCTCATCTTTTTAAGTGGGAGAACTTGCACAATTGGTGGCTGACTAAATACTTTTTTGCCCCACTGTAAATCGTCCCAGTTAACTGCATAACGTTACCCTGAATTGTGAATTTCTCTGAATGTTGTGCCTCTTGTCGAGATCGGTGGTGCCTTCATAGTACTTTGCCTGGTTGGAAAGATAACAGAAAATCTTCTTGAGGGATGCCATTGAAGTGCAAGCTACATACAAACAGAAAGCTACAATAACAGTTACAGTACCTAGCTAGCTAACTGGCAGCTTCATTAATTTAACTTCTTATGGCTGAAAGGCAAAGTGTTGAGTAGCCAGTGAAATCGTGCCCATTTCAAACGGCCTCCTACTCAAATCTTGCTCGTACAATATGAATATTATTATTCTTTTTGGATAGAAAACACTTTCTAGTTTCTAAAAGAGTTGGAATTATTTCTCTGAGTGAAACAGAAGTCCTTCTGCAGCACTTTTCCTGACCAGGAAGTGAAATGTCAGAAATCAATGCTCTTTTCAACTTGATGCCTATACATGGTCTTAACACTTAGGAGTCTGCTGACACTCTATACGCCTTCCTATTGGTGTAAAGAGGATGTCAGAGAATATTTTTTTTTGCTCCTCTTGGTCTGTGGTGGGAAAAAAACTATTTATTTGACGTGACCGTCCACTTCCGGTACTCTGAAGGAAGTGGGATTGACTTCTGTTTTGCCTTGGTAACGAACGGCTAACGTCTCCGCTCGAATTTTTTTCGATACATGTGACCATATCATTGTAATGTATGTTTTTTCAATATAGTTTAATCAGATTATTGAAACTTTATTCGGGAGTTTTGCCGTGTTCCGTCCTCTGACTGTGTTTACGTTGGAGAAATTTATGCCACTCGGCTAGTGCCAATGCTAATTGAAGAGGGACATTTGCCATTCTGAATCGAAACAACGACTCATCTGGACAGAGGACACGTTCTTCAACATTCTGATGAAAGATCAGCAAAAGTAAGACCCATTTTATGATGTTATTTCATATATCTGTCGTGCATGTGAACTGGCCGTGGGCGCCCAATTATTTCTGTCTATTGTAGCTACGCTAATATAGCGATACATTTTGTTTGCGCTGTAAAACATTTAATAAATCGGAAATATTGTTTGGAATCACAAGATGCCTGTCTTTCAATTGCTGCAGACTATGTATTTTTCAGAAATGTTTTATGATGAGTAATTAGCTATTTGACGTTGGTGTCTGTAAATATTATGGCTGCTTTCAGTGCAATTTCGGATTATAGCTGAAATGTAAACTATGGTTTATACATGAAATATGCAAATTTTTCGAACAAAACATATGCTATACAATAAATATGTTATCAGACTGTCATCTGATGAATTTGTTTCTTGGTTAGTGGCTATTTATATCTTTATTTGGTCGAATTTGTGATAGCACCTGATGGAGTAAGAAACTGATGGAGTTAGAAAAAGTTGTGTCTTTTGCTAACGTGGTTAGCTAATAGATTTACATATTTTGTCTTCCCTGTAAAACATTTTAAAAATCGGACATGTTGGCTTGATTCACAAGATGTGCACCTTTCATCTGGTGTCTTGGACTTGTTAATGTGTGAAAGTTAAATATAAAAAAAAAATAGATTTTGAATTTCGCGCCCTGCACTTTGAGCTGGATGTTGTCATAAGTGAACCGGTGTCGGGCTGCCCCCGTAAAAGGTTAAATAGTACCCATAAAACACCAGTCTCAACGTCAATCAATCAAATGTATTTATATAGCCCTTCTTGCATCAGCTGATGTCACAAGTGCTGTACAGAAACCCAGCCTAAAACCCCAACAGCAAGCAATGCAGGTGTAGAGGCACGGTGGCTAGGAAAAACTCCCTAGAAAGGCCAGAGCCTAGGAAGAAACCTAGAGAGGACCCAGGCTATGAGGGGTGGCAAGTCCTCTTCTGGCTGTGCCGGATGGAGATTATAACAGAACTTGGCTAAGATGTTCAAATGTTCATAGATGACCAGCAGAGTCAAATAATGATAATCACAGTGGTTGTAGAGGGTGCAACAGGTCAGCACCTCAGGAGTAAATGTCAGTTGGCTTTTCAAAGCCGATCATTCAGAGTATCTCTACCGCTCCTGCTGTCTCTTGAAAAGAGAGTTGAAAACAGCAGGTCTGGGACAGGTAGCACATCTGATGAACAGGTCAGGGTTCCATAGTCGCAGGCAGAACAGTTGAAACTGGAGCGGCAGCACGACCAGGTGGACTGGGGACAGCAAGGAGTCATCAGGCCAGGTAGTCCTGAGGCATGGTCCTAGGGCTCAGGTCCTCCGAGAGAGAAAGAAAGAAAGTAAGAGAGAGAAATAAAGAAAAAGCCAGAATTAGAGAGAGCATACTTAAATTCACACAGGACACCGGATAAGACAGGAGAAATCCTCCAGATATAAGAGACTGACCCTAGCCCCCTGACACAAACTAATGCATCATAAGTACTGGAGGCTGAGACAGCAGTGGTCGGGAGACACTGTGGCCCCATCCGACGATACCCCCAGACAGGGCCAAACAGGCAGGATATAACCGCACCCACTTTGCCAAACCACAGCCCCCACACCACTAGAGGGATATCTTCAACCACCAACTTACCATTCTGAGACAAGGCCCGAGTATAGCCCACGAAGATCTCCCCCACGGCACGAACCCGGGGGGGGGACGCCAACCCGGACAGGAAGATCACGTCAGTGACTCAACCCACTCAAGTGACGCACCCCTCCTAGGGACGGCATGGAAGAGCACCAGTAAGCCAGTGACTCAGTCCCTGTAATAGGGTTTGAGGCACAGAATCCCAGTGGAGAGAGGGGAACCGGCCAGGCAGAGACAGCAAGGGCGGTTCGTTGCTCCAGTGCCTTTCCGTTCACCTTCACACTCCTGGGCCAGACTACACTCAATCATAGGACCTACTGAAGAGATGAGTCTTCAATAAAGACTTAAAGGTCGAGACCAAGTCTGCATCTCTCACATGGATAGGCAGACCATTCCATAAAATGGAGCTCTAAAAGGAGAAAGCCCTGCCTCCAGCTGTTTGCTTAGAAATTCTAGGGACAATAAGGAGGCCTGCGTCTTGTGACCGTAGAGTACATGTAGTAATGTATGGCAGGACCAAATCGGAAAGATAGGTAGGAGTAAGCCCATGTAATGCTTTGTAGGTTAGCAGTAAAACCTTATAATCAGCCCTAGCCTTAAAAGGAAGCCAGTGTAGAGAGGCTAGCTACATTTTTTGGTTCTAGTCAAGATTCTAGCAGCCGTGTTTAGCACTAACTGAAGTTTATTTAGTACTTTATCCGGGTAGCCGGAAAGTAGAGCATTGCAGTAGTCTAACCTAGAAGTGACAGAGAGTTTCAGATTTTTGCAATGTTACGTAGATGGAAAAATAGCTGTCCTTGAAACAGTCTTGATATGTTCGTCAAAAGAGATCAGGGTCCAGAGAAACAGCGAGGTCCTTCACAGTTTTAATTGAGACGACTGTACAACCATCAAGATTAATTGTCAGATTCAACAGAAGATCTTTGTTTCTTGGGACCTAGAACTAGCATCTATGTTTTGTCCGAGTTTAAAAGTAGAACATTTGCCGCCATGCACTTCCTTATGGCTGGTCCCAATTCTTTCCGTCAGCCTCCATCACCTTCTTTATCATCTGCTTCAGGGTTCGATTGAATCTTTCCACCAACCCATCGGTCTGCGGGTGATACACTGAGGTGCGCAACTGGGTTATTTTCACTAGCTTGCATAGATCCTTCATGATTCGTGACATGAACGGGGTGCCCTGGTCGGTCAATATCTCGTCGGGGATGCCTACTCGGGAGAACAGCATGACCAACTTACGTGCGATTTCCTTGGTGGCCATGGTGCGCAGGGGAACGGCTTCCGCGTACCTGGTGGCATAATCCAGAATCACTAGAATGCATTGGTTACCTCAGTTGCTCTTGGGTAGAGGTCCCACCAGGTCCATTGCGATCCTGCTGAAAGGGACTGAAAAAAGGGTTAGGGGTGGGACAAGCCTTTTCAAGATTGGGAGAGTTTATCACAAATTGAGCAGGAAACCGTCACCAAAATCACACCAGAATGAGAGTTCTTTCAAACAGGACAGTACCTGTGTGTTTGTTTCTCCGTCCTGGTCCACGCAGGCGAGGTCAAGGATAGCAGGGTTCGGTACACAAATCGGGTTCTTGGTAGATCCAGGTCCAAACGCCAACAGGTAAGTCCAAACAGTCCAGTTCATACACGGTAAATCCGGCCAATATATATATATAGTCTCTTTCTCTATGGTTCACAGATCCTTCCAGCCCCTCCTCTCTCTCTTCCTAGTTTGTCTTGACCCCTCATCTGTGGGTTGGCCCCACCTTCTAACCATTCCCCTTGCTTCTGGGAAGTGTAGTTTTGGCGGTCGGCCATTTGTGAGAGGGCAGCGCCCGTTTATGAGTTCTACTCTCACATATCTGCCATTTTCACTCAACCCCCTTCTTTGCCACAGGGGAATTCAGGGAGTGCGAAAATTGGGTTGTGGCGCTCCGGGAAACTGCGGCAGTATTCTTCCACTGCTCTCTTCACCCCTGGCCAGTAAAATCATGCCTTGATCCTGTCTAAGGTCTTCTCCACCCCTAGGTGAGCCCCAAGAAGGTGGGAGTATGCCAACTGCAGGAAAGATGGTACAAAGGGACAAGGCACCAACAACAACTCGAGACAACTCACACCGTGTATGCACGTGATGACCACGGTCTCCGCCATGTTGGATCATGGTCACCATACTCCCAGAGTCTACAAGTGCCGTCCTTTCCATTGGCTCTTACCGGGGAAGGACCACTCTCCCTAGCCCAGCATTCCATCAGCAAGCCGCAGATCCACCCATTGGCTACCTCACTGGCTGAGGTCGAAGGCATCGGGACATTGCGTTTTGAACAGTTCCAGGCAATGTGTCCCGGCTCGCCACACTCGTAGCATTTCCTGCTGTCCAGGTTCTGGAAGGGAAGTCATCTCGGGGAGCTGGCTTTGGGTGTTCTCCATCCTTGGCTGGGGTCCCGGCTTGGTCCTCCTTCCTTTTTTGCTCCTTCGGACGAGGGGAGGGTTCCGACTTCCGTGGTTGTCCGCTGCGCAAGACCTTCAAAGTCACCTGTTGTCCTTCCACCAATTCTACCAGCTGATCTGCGCTCTGCGGATTAACTTGGCTGTCTAACTTTTTAGCTTAGAACGGGAGAGAGCGTATACATTTATCCATGACCACTTTCTCGATGGTCGTGAGTATCAGGGGTTCAGCAGTTAGCCTGCTCTTGGCCAGGCTAATTAGATCATGCATTTGTGATCGGGGGGGACGGTGTAAGATCATACGCCCAATCATGGAATATTTGTGCCCTGCTAATCAGGGTGTAGCCATAGCGGCGCAGGTTTTCCTTTTTCAGCACCTCGTAATGCATCGCCTGGTCAACCGTCAGATCCTGATATGTCTTCTGTGCCGCGCCTGACAGGAAGGGTGCTAACAGGCTGGCCAATTGCTCATGGGGCCATTTCTCCCTAGCCGCCGTCCTCTCGAAAGCTTGTAGGTAAGCCTCGATGTCATCAGCGTCTGTCAGCTTCAGTATAAACCTACTGGGTTTGGGACGAGAGAATGCTGCGCTGCCGCTATGCCGGCTTGGGCCGGCTGTCAGCTGACTGAGTTCAGCTCGCAGGAGAGCGGTCTGCTGACGCTGTTCCTCCAACAGCTCCCAATGCAGAGCCTACTGTGCTATGTTCGCCTCCACCAGCTGTTTCACCAATGCTTCCATTGTGCTCCGTGTCTGTTTAGTTATTGAGCTTGGTTTGGGTTACCCGCATTCTCCACCATATGTAGCAGGCTCAAGGGTGTGGGGTTTCCACGTCACCAAGTTCAGTAACAAAACATGCACCAGTAGCACAACTAGAATGCAAATGGGGAGTTTATTAGGCATTTTTATACACTGGGGAAGAAGTGGAAATTCACCAATTACTTCACAATCCCCAAGCTGTTCTCGTTGTCCGTTCCGTTCTCCAGGGGTAATCCAAAACTCGGGTCCTCAGCCAATCCGGTTTGGTACACAAGGGGGGTAATCCGACAGTCCAGGTCACAACGGGTAAGGTCTTCATCAAGTTTTGCTCATAATAAGGTCAGAAGTAAAATTTCAGGGAAAATCACGATGGATACATGTCACTCATTGCACGGTTGTCCATTTTGATGACAAAGCAGAGCCTGGAGAATATAGAGCTGATTGATTAGCTTATCGGGGGTCAATCTCAGGTGAAGAAGCATAGTAAGATGATCACAATCTGATAAGCTTCTATGTTGTATACCGCAGTCATCACATTAGTTTCCCTGAAAATCGGGACATGCTAACTTAGGGAAATCTATGTGAAATATCAATTTGTCTTGAAACCAGGACATGTTACTTTCACTTTTTTGTTTCCTTCGTTACAGGTTATGAGAATCTACCGTCTGAAGCTGAAACAATATTCCTTGACCCAAGGGCAGTACCCGAAATGATACAAGATCACCGGGGAATTGTTTATTAGAAAAGTCCTTTTCAACTAGTGGAACAGAATAATTCCTCTCTACCGGCAGACTGTCAGAACATAATTTCTCATAGTTATCTATGTGGGACTGATACCAGTGTGGAAGAGCTGGTCACTTTTAACTTCTTTGGGCTGCAAGCCCGAAGCCGGGCACAATATGACAACAGCCACTTCAAGTGCAGGGCGGGAAATTCAAAATATATTTTTTAGAAATATTTAACTTTCACACATTAACAAGTCTAATACAGCATATGAAAGATAAACATCTTGTGAATCCAGCCAACATGTCCGATTTTTAAAATGTTTTTCAGCGAAAACACCACGTATATTTCTGTTAGCTCACCACCAAATACAAAAAAAGGACAGACATTTTTCACAGCACAGGTAGCATGCACAAAACCAACCTAACTAACCAAGAACCAACCAAACTAACCAAGAAACAACTTCATCAGATGACAGTCTTATAACATGTTATTCAATAAATCTATGTTTTGTTCGAAAAATGTGCATATTTGAGGTATAAATCAGTTTTACATTGCAGCTACAATCACAGCTACCATCAGAAATAGAACCGAAGAAGCCAGAGTAATTACAGACACCAACGTCAAATACCTAAATACTCATCATAAAACATTTCTGAAAAATCGATGGTGTACAGCAAATTAAAGACAAACATCTTGTGAATCCAGCCAATATTTCCGATTTTTAAGTGTTTTACAGCGAAAACACAATATAGCGTTATATTAGCTTACCACAATAGTCAGAAAGACAAGCCATTTCCCACATTTATAGGCAGGCCCTAGAGCAGAGCATCGACTTCAGATTTTCCACTTCCTGTCAGGAAGTTTGCTGCAAAATGAGTTCTGTTTTACTCACAGATATAATTCAAACGGTTTTAGAAACTAGAGAGTTTCTAAAAGTTTTTCTATCCAATAGTAATAATAATATGCATATTGTACGAGCAAGAATTGAGTACGAGTACGCTTATTTTCAGATTTCTTTGCACAAAAACCATTAGATTTTAAAAAGAATTATTTTTATTAGAATGCCTTCCCTGCCTACCCTGACTGCATGTCACTATGTGATACATCTCACTCATATTATCAGAGAACCGGGGTTACACTAGGAACTTTAAGTTCTCTTTCAAATACTTGTTTCGATGTATCACTATAGGGATATGGCCGACTCCCATATGCTCTCTGAAACCAGGGTAGTCCCAACAGCATCACCCCTCAGAGATCCGACACTGAGGACAGTATGCGTCAATGAAGATGCATTTTTCTACGCAAAAGTGATTGAAGGCGGATGGAAGGCTGCAAGCTCCAAGGCTAGACAATTGTAATTGTTGCATACATTAGGCCTAAAGGCAGGGTTAGGTAACAAGGTCACCTTGGATAACGCCGGGGAAAATTGTAGGCATGAATGGTGAACTGACAGGGCGTGCAGCTCACTGACTCACTTTGTGGATGTAAGGGCAAGCAGTAAAGCAGTCTTAAAGGAGATATATTTCATCTTCATGCTTTTGGACAGCTCAAAAGGCTTCTGTGAAATAATGTCAAGCACAATAAACAGGTCCCAAGACGGGACTAAAGGCTTGGAGACTGGGGGTAAGTAATGCGCTCCCTTCATGAAACGACATAACAGAAGAACTGTGTTATTATCGAAGCCTATATGACATGCCGAGATAAAGGCTAAATAAACCTTGACAGTGGAAAAAGCCTCCCCCCTTTATTGAACCAGAAAGTATGAGCAATTAATACTGTACTGACTGTTCTTTAGCTCGATAGAGCAGAGCTGTTAAGTAAGAAGACAGGAGTTGAGTCGTAGGAGCCGTAGTGAAACTTCCGCAAGGAAGAGAGGCGAGAATGACCAAAAGGCAGGCGAGTGGTGCCTTTATAAAGAGGGAGGGGCTCACCTCATTCACCACTTCACCTGTCTGTACCCAACAGACATTGTGTGATTGGACTATTTGTAGTAGAGCCGCAGAGCAAATCCCCGCAATGATACATCTAAATGAGTATTTGAAAGAGAACTACCTCTTATCACAGATCTGTTTGCCCTTTAAGATATGTTCACAATGACAAAGAAAACCATGGATATGCCACCACTAGTTATAACATCGGATGTAACTAGGGCATCTGGTCTAGCTGTGTTGTGGTAACTATGGCAACGTGTGTATTGCTGAGAGCACCAACTGCTCATTTTGGAAGTGTGAGGCCATCATCCGTGATGCGCTGCCTGCGCCTCCTCCCCCGAGTCCTCCATCTTTGAACTGTGTACTCTGGCACAGATTTGGTCCATTCCAGTCAGGGGACCCTAACCCTTTAACCAACATGGCACGGAGGTCTGAAGCCCTGTGTGAGGTGGGAACCATCTGCACCCCCCAAGGAGAGAGGCAGATCATGCATGCCTTAGATGAATATAACAGATTTTCAGAATAGCTTAAAAAGAGCTTCTGTTGGGATTGCAATGGGACAAATGAGACCTAACACATGCGTGTTAGGAAAGTGTGATCAGGTGTGACATGTTTGAGTAACACATTTATTATCAATTTATTATACATGAAGGATTATAAATCGTTTGCCAGTAGGCCGTGACTGAGGCAATGGTTAAATTAAGGTTTCAAAGAAAAAACTGTTGAGAAACAGTGCTGAAGGATTTACAGTACCAGGAGGACTGCTCATTCAGTCATTGATGAATTATAGAGTAACAAGCTATGTACCTAGAGAGACAAGATACTGCCAGGTAGTACACTAAGATTCTTATAAAGATTAACTTACAGCACATGAGTTGATACCGGTACTAAGGTACTAATTGGAGTTCATCAATCAATACGTGGACTAATGTTTTACAGACAGGGATACAGTGAAGGAAAGCGATCACAGTTTCTGTGGGAGAAAATAGTCTTAATGTCTCTTCTGTGCTTCATGTCTTCTAATATAAAAGCAACATGCAACAATTTCAAAGATTTGACTGAGTTACAGTAAAAAGGAAATACATTAATTAGGCCCTAATCTATGGATTTCACATGACTGGGCAGGGGCGCAGCCATGGGTGGACCTGGGAGGGCATAGGCCCACCCACTGGGGAGCCAGGTCCAGCCAATCAGAATGAGTTTTTCCCCAAAAAAGGGCTTTATTACAGACAGAAATACTCCTCAGCACCCCCCTCAGACTATCTTGCAGGTGAAGAAGCCGGAAATGGAGGTCCTGTGCTGGCGTGGTTACACATAGCCTGCGCTTGTGAGGCCGGTTGGATGTACTGCCAAATCCTCTAAAACGATGTTGGAGATGGCTTATGGTAGATAAATGAACTTTCTAATCTCTGGCAACAGCTCTGTTGGACATTCATGCAGTCATCATGGCAATTGCACGCTCCCTGAAAACTGGAGACATCTGTGGCATTGTGTTGTGTGACTAAACTACACATTTTAGAGCGGCCTTTTATTGCACCTGTGTAATGATCATGCTGTTTAGCTTCTTGATATGCCACGCCTGTCAAGTGGATGGATTATCTTGGCAAAGGAGAAATGCTCTTTAACAGGGATGTGAACAAATTTGTGCACAAAGTTTGACAGGTAAGCTTTTTGTGCATATGGAACATTTCTGGGATCTTTTATTTCGGCTCATGAAACATGGGACCAACACTTTACATGTTGTTTTTATATTTTTGTTCAGTATATAGAGATGTTCTTTTTAATGAGGATGTCTGATACATTAATTAAGATACAAGAATTAAGCGCTCTCTCCCAGACAGAACTGACCCACATATCTCCCTGTTCACAAATCAAATGTCAAGATTCACTGTCTGTGGTATGTGTTTCATGGATTTACAGAGTCGCAATGATCTTTAAATAGGGATTATCTCTTCAGAAACGGCTTTGATGGCATTGAAGGCCACCATTAAGCCTTATCTTTACAAGCCTGGCTTCAACCAATCAAAGGTTTCCATTACAATCAAAATGAAATAAATGTTTATACGTCACACACACAAGTTACAGCTACTGGGAAATACTATTGGTTTTCATGACAACAAAGTTGACACATCTTCTGTGAGCATCATAACAGCTCAGAGAAGAAGAAAAACACTCATAATAATATAACAGATTGAAGCTCTGCTCAATTGAATACATTGTGTGTGAGCGAGTGAGAGTGGGCTAAAAAATAGAAAATTGCACTTTGCTCTGCATCACAATTGTATGTGTCTGTAATTGTCATACGTTTTTGGTCATTTTGAATTGGAGCAGATTTAATTCAAATCTTGTGATGAATGAAATAAATGAAGAACTTGCAGTACTATGAATGGACTCGCAAGCAGTAAAAAAAAAGCCTGCATTGACTGGATGTATACAGCCATGGTAACATACAGTACTGTAGGGATAGCAGAGCTGTTTAGCTTAGCCGTCACAGTGGCTGTGTGACGCAGATAGATCCTACTTTCCTGTCCGCTGCTCCAGCAGCATAGATAGCCATCTCATGGCTAACGGATATAGATCACATTAAAGGAACACACTGCATGGGATATTGATGGAGACACTATTCCCAATGGGCGCAATTGAGCAAAGGGTCTTAATCTTGATTTTTTTTTGTTATCTCCATGGAAACCCATGGATAAATGCTGGGAAAACACTTGAATGATGTGTAAGGAACCACAGGGAAACAAGATGCATATCGTATCGTAACTCAAAGGGCTTTCCCATCGATCAATCTGTAACGGCGGTCCTCCTCCTCTTCGACCGAAAAGGAGGAGTATTGAGGGAACCAAGGCGCAGCGAAGTTTGAACACATATTTATTTAACGAAAAAACACGAACTTGTATAAACTAACAAAACGGTGAAGACAGACCTATACGACGAACTTACATAAAACAATAAGAACGCACGAATAGGACAATTAGACTACACAAACCGAACAAACCGTAACAGTCCGTATGGTGCAAACAATTACACAGACACGGAAGACAATCACCCACAACGAACACTGTGACAACGCCTACCTAAATATGACTCTTAATTAGAGGAACGCCAAACACCTGCCTCTAATTAAGAGCCATACCAGGCAACCCAAAACCAACACAGAAACAGAAAACATAGAATCCCCACCCAACCTCACGTCCTGACCAACTAACACACATAACAAACTAACATAAATAGGTCAGGAACGTGACATAACCCCCCCCATAAGGTGCGAACTCCGGGCGCACCAGCACAAAGTCTAGGGGAGGGTCTGGGTATATAGCCGTTTCTGGCTGAAGGGCAGCTCATGGCTGACTGACGAATCTGGACGCTCATGGCTGGCTGACGGCTCTCGACGCTCATGGCTGGCTGACGGCTCTCGACGCTCATGGCTGGCTGACGGCTCTCGACGCTCATGGCTGGCTGACGGCTCTCGACGCTCATGGCTGGCTGACGGCTCTCGACGCTCATGGCTGGCTGACGGCTCTCGACGCTCATGGCAGGCTGACGGCTCTCGACGCTCATGGCAGGCTGACGGCTCTCGACGCTCATGGCTGGCTGACGGCTCTCGACGCTCATGGCTGGCTGACGGCTCTCGACGCTCATGGCTGGCTGACGGCTCTCGACGCTCATGGCTCTCTGACGGCTCTGGCTGCTCATGGCTCGCTGGCGGCTCTGGCAGATCCTGTCTGGTTGGCGGCTCTGGCAGATCGTGTCTGGTTGGCGGCTCTGGCAGATCCTGTCTGGTTGGCGGCTCTGGCAGATCCTGTCTGGTTGGCGGCTCTGGCAGATCCTGTCTGGTTGGTGGCTCTGGCAGATCCTGTCTGACGGACGGCTCTAGCGGCTCCTGTCTGGCGGGCGGCTCTAGCGGCTCCTGTCTGGCGGACGGCTCTGTAGGCTCATGGCAGACGGGCGGCTTTGCAGGCTCATGGCAGACGGGCGGCTTTGCAGGCTCATTGCAGACGGATGGCTCAGACGGCGCTGGGGAGACGGATGGCTCAGATGGCGCTGGGGAGACGGATGGCTCTGGCCGGATAAGGCGCACTGTAGACCTAGTGCGTGGTGCCGGAACTGGAGGCACCGGGCTAAGGACACGCACCTTCATACTAGTGCGGGGAGCAGGGACAGGGCACACTGTACTCTCAAAGCCCACTCTATACCTGGTGCGTGGTACCGGCACTGGTGACACCGGGCTGAGGACAAGCACATCAGGATTAGTAGGGGGAGAAGAAACAGTGTGTACAGGGCTCTGGAGACGCACAGGAGGCTTAGTGCGTGGTGCCGGAACTGGAGGCACCGAACTGGATACACGCACTACAGGGAGAGTGCGTGGAGGAGGAACAGGGCTCAGGAGACGCACTGGTAGCCTAGTGCGTAGTGTAGGCACTGTAGGTACTAGGCTGGGGCGGGGAGGTGGCGCCGGAAATACCGGACCGTGGAGGCGTACTGGCTCTCTTGAGCATTGAGCCTGCCCAACCTTACCTGGTTGAATGCTCCCGGTCGCCCAACCAGTGCGGGGAGGTGGAATAACCCGCACCGGCCTATGTAGGCGCACCGGGGAAACCATGCGTAAGGCAGGTGCCATGTATGCCGGCCCGAGGAGACGCACTGGAGACCAGACACGTTGAGCCGGCCTCATGACACCTGGCTCAATACCCAATCTAGCCCTACCAGTGCGGGGAGGTGGAATAACCCGCACTGGGCTATGCACTCGTACAGGAGACACCGTGCGCTCTACTGCGTAACACGGCGCCTGCCCGTACACCCGCTCTCCACGGTAAGCCTGGGAAGTGGGCGCAGGTCTCCTACCTGCCCTTGGCCCACTACCTCTTAGCCCCCCCCAAGAAATCTTTGGGTGTTACTCACGGGCTTTTTGGGCTTCCGTGCAAGACACGTTCCCTCATAACTCCGGTTCCTCTCTCTCTTTTCCTCCACTCTCCGAGCTGCCTCCAGCTGTTCCCATGGACGGTGATTCACTTTAGCCCATGGTCCTTCTCCGTTAAATATTTGCTCCCAACTCCATAAGTCCTGTATACTTCCCCGTTGCTCCAAATTACGCTGCTTGGTTCTGGATTCTTGGTGGGTGATTCTGTAACGGCGGTCCTCCTCCTCTTCAACCAAAAAGGAGGAGCATTGAGGGAACCAAGGCGCAGCGAAGTTTGAACACATATTTATTTAACGAAAAAACACGAACTTGTATAAACTAACAAAACAACAAAACGGTGAAGACAGACCTATACGACAAACTTACATAAAACAATAAGAACGCAC
Organism: Salvelinus fontinalis; assembly: GCF_029448725.1. NCBI lineage: Eukaryota > Metazoa > Chordata > Actinopteri > Salmoniformes > Salmonidae > Salvelinus > Salvelinus fontinalis. The sequence continues at coordinate 10,305,447 of NC_074682.1, forward strand.
GAATAGGACAATTAGACTACACAAACCGAACAAACCGTAACAGTCCGTATGGTGCAAACAATTACACAGACACGGAAGACAATCACCCACAACGAACACTGTGACAACGCCTACCTAAATATGACTCTTAATTAGAGGAACGCCAAACACCTGCCTCTAATTAAGAGCCATACCAGGCAACCCAAAACCAACACAGAAACAGAAAACATAGAATGCCCACCCAACCTCACGTCCTGACCAACTAACACACATAACAAACTAACATAAATAGGTCAGGAACGTGACACAATCGATGGTGATAGATTAACAATGTATCAGGCATTTGCAGGGAAGCATCACCCTGACTTTTCACATGAAACACCACTGTGAGACTTAAGTCATAGAAACGATAGGAAAAAACGGGTGAAAGTAGAATGCAGTTTTTTACCGGTCAATCAAATAAAATCTAATTGTATTTGTCACATGTTTTAAGTGTTAAGAAAGTATTTACTAAAATAAACTGAAGTAAAAAAATAAAAAAATAAAAAAGAAGAAAATAGAACAATTACAAATAATTAAGGAGCAACAATAAAATAACAGTAGAGAGGCTATATACAGGGGGTACCGGTACAGAGTCAATGTGCGGGGGCAAAGGTTTTTCATGCCTCTGACATGCAGTCATGATAAAAAGTGGTGTAATAGCCTACAGTTTTCTTTGGTTTAATTATTTTGCCGGGACCCTTACGCTAAGCCCTGTGAAAAACACACATCATGTGACAAGCGATGTGATTTTGAATTATCATCAGAGAAATGAAAGATGAGGAGAGTAAGGATGACAATGATGGAATGTGTTTTTCGTCAAGCTGAATCCCAATCTATCGAGCACAGCTGCCAACATTGGGAAACAGGCGTTCTAATTAAAATATGCCTGTTTTAACAAAGGTCAGAGACACAGAATCAAATTGAATCAAATCAAATGGTATTAGTCACATGCACCGAATACAACAGGTGTAGACCATACTGTGAAATGCTTACCTACAGGCCCCTAACCAACAACATTTCAATCATATTAGAGAGGACACCAAAATGTGTTGTCACCCTCCAAATTGAAACATCAATTGCAGTGTTGCAAATACAAAACAAATCCCATCAACGGCATTATAGTTACTGTTGAGATAAAACTATAAACATTCAACCTGCTACAATCGATCAATTTCAAATAAATTCCAACTTTTCTTTGGCCAACAAATGTAGGTTATACTGTTTATAAATGAGTATGGCCTGAAATAAAATTCCATCTCAAGTTGTCAGGCGTACCATCTGTGAGGATTGCGTCACTTGAGAGCAGAATTAAATGTGCCTCAACGTTGGTTCGCCCACGGTGTTTATACACTGCACAGGTGGCCTGCGCTAGCAGACCATCCAACCCTCCATCTCACTCCCAGCAGGCTTTGCGAACCAGCTGGTTAATTTACCATCACTCTCTGCAAGTCGTCATGAATTATACAAACAAGCAACAGTATAAATATTACAGATGTCATTTGATCACCCTGTTGCAGGAGATCTTTCCTGCAACGCAGGACATTTAAAACGTGTGTCTTTGAGGTTTAAAAAGTCTTCTGAAGTTTGTAATATCTACTTAAAAATGTCAGACTTGATTTTACCTTGTGAAAAAATGTATTCATGTATTAATCAGCATGCTTCCAAAGCGACCAAAAGTGCCAGGATGTTTCCGTGAGCAGTGGAGCCTCAAAGTGCTCAGGAAATTAAGTTAGTATTTCATTTGTTCACGCGCTATGTAACACATGCTCGGCTGCAAAAATAAATGTTGATATCCAGCACAAATGATTTAAGTCCCCTGATGAAAAATGCAAAGGTCTTTGAGCAATGCAATTTTTACTATTGATATTTCCTGATCATGCTTGTCAGAGTGGGGAGGTGTAGGTGGGTCCATGGGCCATTAGGCCACATTCCACAGATTTGTCCACTTTCGGGTGGCAAAGTCTAATGATGATTTTCATTAGGGACCATGTCTGTAGGTTATATTTTGATCTGATACCCAGGTATTGGAGGTAGTTAAATGTGGTTATCACTGCGTTATATGTTATGACCCCCATGCGTTAGCTGGACCAACAGGATTGAAGGTATCAATTGTAATCAACAATCTTCTCAAAATAAGGCAATTGATATGTTATGAACTTCATAATCCAACACCAATTAAGATATGAAACAATTGGAATGGTAATGAATCTCTATGGGCCCACCTCTATGAGATCAAAGGTCATACATGTAAGCATTTTAGGGTACATCGAGACAGAATAGTATTGGGATGCACTCTATTATCACATGGTACCCTTCATCAGATGATAACTACTTCAAATTCCACACAGAACCATTGGGATTTTTTGGGGGGGGCTATATAGAGTCATCCTAGATTTTGTCCATAATCCCTCCCAGCAAGATGGCCACCATTTATTTCAATGGGGAGAAACTTACAATGAGGACAACACAAAATAATGGCCCAATTATGTCAGTTACATGTATTTAGCAAAATATTACCTGAATAAAGTAAACATTTGACAGAAAAGCTGTTTTGTAGCTGTTTTAAATATATTACATTAAAACACTTAAATGTTCGAGGAGCATTCACTGACGTCTATTAATTCACATGATATGTAATATGATTCTATATATTATGTTAACAAGAAATGTGAACGTTAAACCTGCCCCATACATTGCACCTTAAATGAAATCCCGTAGGAATGCATTACGTCCAGCAAAGAGGTACAGGTAAACCGTTTTCACAAAATGTCTTCATAATGAGTGCACCAAACTTTACACAAACCTAGGAAAAGTCAAAACAATGATTCCTAGCTGTTGCTGATTTAACCACACATTTTCCAATATGGCCGCCATTCAGCTCCATTGGTTTTAAATGGATTGGTCTGACATTGCCACAACTCTTTCAATAATAGGTGGAATATGCCTAATGATAATTTTAAAAGTATTATAGTTATGCAGATAACAACCAGTTTAGCCAGGTTTGCAAAATATATATTCTTTGTAAAATATTATCAACATTTTGGCCAAAATCAATATTCATATACAATCAGGTCCAAACATGCCCTGGTACTGGGTAAGGTTCATGATGCCGTTATTTCCTTCCTGATTATAAGGTGTAAGAACAGATCATACCTGGCGTACGTTATGATTGCATAACAACAGAGAGGTGTCTCACTTCAAAGTAAAACAGACTCTACAACAGGTTGGGAGAAGAAAAAGCCCATAAACATGTCTGTCACTGTAGCTTTGTTTTGCTATTCAAATGAAGTGGACATCCTCTACTACAACCTGTGCCCATCTATGACATAAGGGAATTGGTGTCAGTATTTTCATACAGTAGGTGTCGGACTTTAGGAAGGAGAGGTGGGTTGTTGTATCTGCAGAGGAACATTCAGCGAATTCTAAATATTGCTATATCATTTAAGCAACACAAATAGTGTCACTTGTAGGCCACAAGTCCACTCATCTTGTCCCAGAACATATTTGGATGAGGATGAGGAGCAGGGGAGAAAAAATCACCTGTGTAACAAAACAACACCACTCTTGGAACGTTGCTGTGGTAACCACAACAGTCAGAGGAGGTGAGGCGAGGCTGAGGGTCAGAGGGTGGAGAGAGTAGGAGGCATCTGTTGGTGGGCGGGGAGGAGGTCAACGGTGTTCCGCCACTCTCTCCTGTCACCTTAACAGTCCTTCATCGGGATGACTCATTTTGGGAGAGAGACACTTGTTATATAATCCAAAGCTTCAGAGAGAGGCTGCCTGCCTGCCATCAGCCTAAAAGCCCCGCTGGCCCACTCTCTCCATCTACCTCCACATAATTGCAGTTAGCTGTGAATGGTCGCATCAATTTTCCTGTCAAATTTGGTGCCTGCGTTGACCCCCACTGACGAATCATCTTTCATGCAGAGGGTTCTCGGCAAAAATGGACCTCAAACATACAGTACCAGGCAAAGGTCGGACACACCTATTCATTCCAGGGTTTTTCTTTTTTTTACAATTTTATACATTGTAGAATAATAGTGAACACATCAAAATTATGAAATAACAAATATGGAATAATGTAGTAACCAAAAAAGTGAAAATCGATTTTTATATTTGAGATTCTTCGAAGTAGCCACCCTTTGCCTTGATGACAGCTTTGCACACTCTTGGCATTCTCTCAAGATTCACCTGGAATGCTTTTCCAACAGTCTTGAGGGAGTTCCCACATATGCTGAGCACTTGTTGGCTGCTTTTCCTTCACTCTGCGGTCCAACATGTCACGCGAAACGGAACAGGTGAACCCAAGAGCAGACTCCGACGAGGAGACTGGGATGAGGTAACCAACATATTTATTGAAACATGGGGGGAAGATTGAGTGCAGGCTAGGGGAAGCTTGGGCGGGTTGCCGGAAACCAGGTGCGGAGGCTGAGGCTGGAGCAAGAGGTGTTGGGACAGGGTAAGTAGGTCCGGGGGGGAATCCAAGGTAGCGTAGAGTGGGAAATCCAGGACAGAGTAGCAGGACTTTATTTTTTATTTCACCTTTATTTAATGTGAGTCTGGAAGGAGAGTTTACAGTCTAACCAGACACCTGGGTATTTGGATTTGTCCACATATTCTAAGTCAGAACCGTCCAGAGTAGTGATGCTAGTCGGGTGGGCGGGTGCAGGCAGCAATTGGTTGAAGAGCATGCATTTAGTTTTACTAGCATTTAAAAGCAGTTGGAGGCCACGGAAGGAGTGTTGTATGGCATTGAAGCTCGTTTGTTAGCACAGTGTCCAAAGAAGGGCCAGATGTATACAGAATGGTGTCGTCTGCATAGAGGTGGATCAGAGAATCACCAGCAGCAAGAGCGACATCATTGATATATACAGAGAAAAGAGTCAGCCCGAGAACTGAACCCTGTGACACCCCTATAGAGACTGCCAGAGGTCCGGACAACAGGCCCTCCGATTTGACACACTAAACTCTATCTGATAAGTAGTTGGTGAACCAGGCGAGGCAGTCATTTGAAAAACCAAGGCTATTGAGTCTGCCGATAAGAATGCGATGATTGACAGAGTCGAATGCCTTAGCCAGGTTGATGAAGACGGCTGCACAGTACTGTCTTTTATCAATGGCGGTTATGATATCATTTAGGACCTTGAGCGTGGCTGAGGTGCACCCATGACCAGCTTGCATACCAGATTGCATAGTGGAGAAGGTATGGTGGGATTCAAAATGGTCGGTGATGTGTTTGTTAACTTGGCTTTCGAAGATTTTAGAAAGGCAGGGCAGGATGGATGTAGGTCTATAACAGTTTGGGTCTAGAGTGTCTCCCCCTTTGAAGCGGGGGATGACCGCGGCAGCTTTCCAATTTTTGGGGAGCTTAGACGATACAAGAGAGAGGTTGAACAGGCTCGTAATAGGACTGACGAGAAGTCAACCTGGAGACAGGGACCAGAGTCAGAGCGGGCAGAACTGTAGCGGAGAGGAAAACAGCGTCAGGCAAGGGAAACCAGGCACAACAGGAACAAACGGCTAGAAACATGGACTGACTGGGCAGAGATTACGATCTGGCAGTGTGGAAGTGGCAGGACTGAGTATTTGTAGAGGTCTTGATTATGGAACAGGTTGCAGCTGGTGTGGATCTGTTCTGACTCCAGCACACCTGTCTCCGCCCACACAATCACACACACACACACAGAGAGGGAGAGGGAGAGGGAGAGGGAGAGAGCACTGGGGGAGTGGCGGCAGGTCAAGGAGACACAGGATGAGCACTGGAGGGCATGGCATTAGCAGATGTGACACGCACATCCCAATCATCTCAATTGGGTTGAGGTCGGGTGATTGTGGAGCCCAGGTCATCTGATGCAGCACTCCATCACTCTCCTTCTTGGTTAAATAGCTCTTACACAACCTGGAGGTGTGTTGGGTCATTGTCCTGTTGAAAAATAAAGATGTCCCACTAAGCGCAAATCAGATGGGATGGCGTATTGCTGCAGAATGCTGTGGTAGCCGACAAAGACCAGGGAGGTTTTCCAATGCCTCCGCAAAGGGCACCTATTGGTAGATGGGTGAAAAAAAGCAGACATTGAATATCTTTTTTTGAGCATGGTGAAGCTATTAATGACACTTTGGATGGTGTATCAATACACCCAGTCGCTACACTAATAGAAGCGTCCTTCTTACCTCTGTTGACAGAGAGGAAGGAAACCGCTCAGGGATTTCACTATGAGGACAATGGTGATTTTAAACCAGTGAGAGTAAAAATACAGAGTAAAATGCCTGGGATAGGAGAAAACTGAGGATGGAGCAACAACATTGTAGTTACTCCACAATACTAATCTAAATGACAGAGTGAAAAGAAGGAAGTTTGTACAGAATACAAAACATGCACCCTGTTTGCAAAAAGTAATATTGCGAAACATGTAGCAAAGAAATGTACTTTTTGCCTTGAATACAAAGCATTATTTTCTGGGGAAAATCCAACATCTCACTGAGTATCAATCTATATCATTTCAAGCATGGTGGTGGCTGCATCATGTTATGGAGTTTAGGAAAAAAGTAAATGGAAAAGAGCTAAGCACAGGCAAAGTCTTAGAGGAAAACCTGGTTCAGTTTGATTTCCAACAGACACTGGGAGACAAATCCTCTTTTCAGCAGGACAATAACCTAAAAAGGCCAAATACACACTAGTTACTTACCAGGACGACATTGAATGTTCCCTAGTGGCCTAGTTTCAATTTTGACTTAAAATCAGCTTGAAAATCGAAATCAGCTTAACATCCTATGTCAAGACTTGAAAATGGTCTAGCAATGTTGTCTAGCAATGATTAAAAAGCAACTTGACAGAGCTTGAAGAATTTTAAAAAGAATAATGGGGAAATATTGTACAATCCAGGTTTGCAAAGCACTTAGAGACTTAAACAGAAAAATGCACAGCTGTAATCGCTGCCAGAGTGTAACGCTCGTCTGAAGAAGAGGACCAAAGCGCAGCGTGGTACGTGTTCATGATTATTTATTCAAACTGAACACTGACACAAAATAACAAAGTGGAACAAAACAAAACAGTTCTGTCTGGTACAAACACAAAACAGAAAACAACTACCCACAAAACACAGGTGGGAAAAGGCTACCTAAGTATGGTTCTCAATCAGAGACAACGATAGACAGCTGCCTCTGATTGAGAACCACACCCGGCCAAACACACAGAAATAGAAAACATAGAACACAAAACATAGAATGCCCACCCCAACTCACGCCCTGACCAAACCAAAATAGAGACATAAAAAGGATCTCTAAGGTCAGGGCGTGACACAGAGGTCATTCAAACATGTATTGACTCAGGGGGTTGAATCCTTATCTAATCAATATATACAGTATTTGTGTTTTATTTTCCATCAATTAAAATAATGGCATTACAGAGTACTTTATGTAGATAGTTGATCAAATACGTTTGAATCCCAATTTGTAATACAACAAAATGTGGAAACAGTCAAGGGGTGTGAATAAATGTTAAATGATATTCCCAAGCTACCCACTGTCGAAAGCATTTTCTCAAGAGGTGCTATTTTCCCCTTCTCATAGGTCAAAGCTTCTCCATATATGACTCACTACCTGGATTTGGTCTTATGTAGCACAATTTGAAATTGTGTTTTATACATTGGATAAAAGTAGAGACTCAGAGCAAGAAAATGGTATATCATACACTGCATTTTTGAGGAACACTGGGAAAGTAAGTCTGCTTTGAAAGTTGATAAATTTGTAAACTCACTTTTGAGAAATAGCCTTTGAATGTTTTGGTATCTAGTGAAGAGCTCTTTTTTGTCTACACCCATTCAGCATCGTTCACACCCTCTTAAGCTTTAGCACCACCCATCTCCTTTCGCTCTGGGAGAGTTCACAGCGCACACTTGATACTCTGGCCGATGATTTGTTTACCTCTGGATAACATGAAAACAGCCTAACCAGCTCTGCTGGCAACAAGATTCAATGTTAGAACTAGTTAACATTAGGCTCTATCTAGCAAAGCAAACGGTTCTGGGATACAAATAATAACGTCTTATACGTAACGTTAGGAAGGGAGCCAGCCAGCTAACTTTAGATAGCTAGCTAACAGTACACCTTAGCTTGAAATGAAACCACTTTCTGTCAAAATTAGAAACCTGTAATATATGAAAATGTAGCTAGCTAGACTATCTTGCCTGTATATATCAACATGCATGATGGACGCGTCTCCCTGTCATGGATGCCATGCCACGGTTGCCCTTAGTTTGAAGATGTAATCTGGAGACAGGTGTTTTCTCCGTCTCTTTAGTTATCATACTCTAATTCCACTGCTTTCAAAACTCGATCCTCCAGAAAGTTGAGAGCAACACTTTTGCAGCTCCACTACACAATAAAAAAAATGTAAAAGCCGTGTTTGACAGGATTACCAACACAGACTGACCAGTTAAAATAGACAGAACCAATCCTAACTCCTCTCTCGGCATGTCCAGCCCACTCATTATCTCAGCCAATCATGGCTAGTGCGAAGGTTGAGCTCTTTTTCTGTGGCTTAACCAACAAGGCTCATAATTTAACAATTGTATTCGTATTTACAGATGGCATACAAGTTTTTGTTAAGGCACATTAACCTCTAATTCCTCCCAAACCCGGATCCGGGAGCACCCCCATCAGTAAAAAAGCTGACTAGCATAGCCTAGCATAGCGTCACAAGTAAATACTAGCATCTAAATATCATTAAATCACAAGTCCAAGACACCAGATGAAAGGTACACATCTTGTGAATCCAGCCATCATTTCTGATTTTTAAAATGTTTTACAGGGAAGACACAATATGTAAATCTATTAGCTAACCACGTTAGCAAAAGACACCACTTTTTTTACTCCACCAGTTTTTTACTGCATCAGTAGCTATCACAAATTCGACCAAATAAAGATATAAATAGCCACTAACCAAGAAACAACTTCATCAGATGACAGTCTGATAACATATTTATTGTATAGCATATGTTTTGTTAGAAAAATTTGCGTATTTCAGGTATAAATCATAGTTTACCATTGCAGCCACCATCACAACTCTCACCAAAGCGACTAGAATAACTACAGAGAGCAACGTGAATTACCTAAATACTCATCATAAAACATTTCTGAAAAATACACAGCGTACAGCAAATGAAAGACAAACATCTTGTGAATCCAGCCAATGTTTGTAACAGTCCTGACCTGTTTTATGTTCTTTTTTATGTGTTTATGGTCAGGGCATGTGTTGTGGGTGGGCAGTCTATGTTATCTGTTTCTATGTTGGTTTTGGGTTACCTGGTATGGCTCTTGATTAGAGGCAGGTGGTTTGCGTTTTCCTCTAATTAAGAGTCATATTTAGGTAGGGCGTTCTCACTGTTTGTTTGTGGGTGATTGTCTCCTGTGATGTCTTCGTTGTGTTCGATGTTATTCACTATCGGGGCTGTTTGGCTGTTCGTACGTTTCGATGTAACGTTCCTGTTCGTGAGTTTACGTTTGTCGATGTAAGTTTATGTTCAGGTTCCGTTCGTTACGTTTTGTTATTTTGTGTAAGTTTTGAAAGTGTTTTGTTTTGTTTAGTGGCCGTCGTATTTGTAATAAAGATGGCTTATTTCCCTGACTCCGCATTTTGGTCTGAAGATCCTTCTCTCCTCACCTCATCTGAGGATGAGGAAAGCGACAGTCGTGACAATGTTTCAGATTTATTAAGTGTTTTACAGCGAAAACACAATATAGCATTATATTAGCTTACCACAATAGCCAGAAACACAACACCATTTACCAGCAGCAAAGGTTAGTGATCGTAACAAGCAAGCAAAAGATATATAATTTGACTAACCTTCATAAACTTCTTCAGATGACAGTCCTGTAACATCATATTACACAATGGTTTGTTCGAAAATGTGCATATGTAGCGGCACAAATCGTGGTTATACAATGTGATTAGTGGCCAAACTTCAAGCAATCTGTCCGGCGCCATCTTGGAGAGGCACCTAATCTAATCGAAAACTATTCATAAACTTGACTAAAAAATACAGGTTGGACAGCAAATGAAAGATACATTAGTTCTTAATGCAACCGCTGTGTTATATTTTTAAAATTAACGTTACTGCGCATACAGCGTGCGCTAAAGCGAGACCGCACCGAAATTCATGGCGGAATTATTGTTTAACATTTGTCAACATAAATACGAATTAACAGCATAAAGACTTCTTACTATTTGACGAGCTTCCATCAGAATCTTGGGCAAGGTGTCCTTTCTCCAGAACAATCGTCTTTTGGTAGAAAATGTCCTCTTCTCCTGTAGAAATAGCAGCTAACGCTAGCTATGTGCAGGAGAGGTGTCCAACTCGTGAAAGCGCGTGACTAAGAAATTCCAGAAAATCGCAATAAACTGATATAAACTGCTATTAGTCGGTTTAAATTAACTACCTTATGATGTCTTTAACACCTATAACGAATGAAAACATGACCGGATATATCTAAAGGCCTATAACCGGAGCGTTCTAGAGCCACAGCCAGATGTCCTCCCTGCGTCAGAGCGAAGTGAAAAATGGCCGGACACTTTGTTCCGAGGTCTTTTATAAGCTCTCAGTTCTGCCTAGCAACCCCATTTCAACTCTCACTATTCGCTGACACCCAGGGGAAGACGTATGCAGTGCATCTCAACCAATAGAAGACAAGCAGATTTATAAACAGATCTCAGAACAGCAAGAAGATTTCTGCATTCTCACATCCTCATAGGAAAAATGCTCTAACTCGAGTTCTGTTTCACTCACAGATATAATTCAAACGGTTTTAGAAACTAGAGAGTGTTTTCTATCCAATAGTAATAATAATATGCATATTGTACGAGCAAGAATTGAGTACGAGGCAGTTTAATTTGGGAACGAAATTATTACAAAGTGCAAATAGCACCCCCTATTGAGAAGAAGTTTTAAAGTTCACATGTCCCAGAAGGCATTTCTGCCAAAAAACACATTTTGATAAAAAATGAAAAAAAATGTTCAAATGGCTCTCCTGTGAAGTCGTGACTTGCGACATACGCCTAGTTTCCTCATAGTGGGGTTTGTTTTCATAAACTCAGCAAAAAAAAACAAATGTCCTCTCACTGTCAACTGCGTCTATTTTCAGCAAACTAACATGTGTAAATATTTGTATGAACATGACAAGATTCAACAACTGAGACATGAACTGAACAAGTTCCACAGACATGTGACTAACAGAAATCTAATAATGAGTCCCTGAACAAAGGGGGGGGGGGGGTTCAAAATCAAAAGTAACAGTCAGTATCTGGTGTGGCCATCGGCTGCATTAAGTACTGCAGTGCATCTCCTCCTCATGGACTGCACCAGATTTGCCAGTTCTTGCTGTGAGATGTTACCCCACTCTTCCACGAAGGCATCTGCAAGTTCCCGGACATTTCTGGGGAGAATGGCCCTAGCCCTCACCATCTGATCCAACAGGTTCCCAGACGTGCTCAATGGGATTGAGATCCGGGCTCTTCGCTGGCCATGGCAGAACACTGACATTCCTGTCTTGCAGGAAATCACACACAGAACGAGCAGTATGGATGTGGCATTGTCATGCTGGAGTGTCATGTCAGGATGAGCTTGCAGGAAGGGTACCACATGAGGGAGGAAGATGTCTTCCCTGTAACGCACAGCGTTGAGATTGCCTGCAATGACAACAAGATCAGTCCGATGATGCTGTGACACACCACCCCAGACCATGACGGACTCTCCACCTCCAAATTGATCCCGCTCCAGAGTACAGGCCTCGGTGTAACGCTCATTCCTTCGAAGATAAACGCAAATCCGACCATCACCCCTGGTGAGAGAAAACCGTGACTCGAAGTGAAGAGCACTTTTTTCCAGTCCTGTCTGGTCCAGCGACGGTAGGTTTGTGCCCATAGGCGACGTTGTTGCCGGTGATGTCTGGTGAGGACCTGCCTTACAACAGGCCTACAAGCCCTTAGTCCAGCCTCTCTCAGCCTATTGCGGACAGTCTGAGCACTGATGGAGGGATTGTGCGTTCCTAGTGTAACTCGGGCAGTTGTTGTTGCCATCCTGTACCTGTCCCGCTGGTGTGATGTTCGGATGTACCAATCCTGTGCATGTATTGTTACATGTGGTCTGCCACTGCGAGGACGATCCGCTGTCCGTCCTGTCTCCCTGTAGCGCTGTCTTAGGCGTCTCACAGTACAGACATTGCAATTTATTGCCCTGGCCACATATGCAGTCCTCATGCCTCCTTGCAGCATGCCTAAGGCACGCTCACACAGATGAGCAGGGACCCTGGGAATCTTTCTTTTGGTGTTTTTCAGAGACAGTAGAAAGGCCTCTTTAGTGTCCTAAGTTTTCATAACTGTGACCTTAATTGTCTACCATCTGTAAGCTGTTAGTGTCTTAACGACCGTTCCACAGGTGCATGTTCATTAATTGTTTATGGTTCATTGAACAAGCATGGGAAACAGTGGTAAAACCCTTTAAAATGAAGATATGTGAATTTATTTGGATCTTTACGAATTATCTTTGAAAGACAGGGTCCTGAAAAAGGGATGTTTCTTTTTTTTGCAGAATTTATATTGTCGCTATCTTCCCTGGAGCATAACTTGCATGTGTGTTTCTGTTATTTTGGGCTGTTCTTTAGAGCCAGTTCCTGATGGAGAGGACCATGTTTGGGTTTCTATTGTTGTTCTGAGGCTGCACATAGTAAACATTCCAGCTCGTGTCCCAATCTGACATGCATATGGCCATACATGGTGACATTTCTGTGGAGCTAGGTGCCGCTGCAGCACATTTCAATGAGTAGCCTAAATGCTATTAGAAGTGATGGTTGTTTCCAGTGATGGATGTCTCCAGTGCTTGTTTTGTTTACATTTTGAGGGCTTGTGACATCGTCACTGTCGATGATGCATCTGAGTCAGTTCTAATTCAGATTTTTTTTTTTATACCCTTTGCAGGTAAATCAATTAAGAGCAGATTCTTATTTGCGATGATTTGCATTGACGGCCGAACAAAGCAATATCGATACAAACACACCCGATTCCACCTGTGCAGCCTACTTTAAAGAGCAGAATTGGTTTCCTTAATAACATTTTGTTTGCTGACTCTCGCTCATTAGCACACTTACTGTATAAAGGAGACTGTAACCCCAGGAAGATACTGTGCTGTATGGCGGTAGTTAGTGTCACTGTTGGAATTGTCTCTGCTTTCATACTGTAAAAAGGTGGCAAAGTACCATATTACCTGAGGTGAAGCAATTGCAGAGTGTGTTGTAGGGGAGCTAACCTGTGCTGCTGTATCTCTTGTTCACAAGGTGTCCTGTCACATCTCTACTTTACTGCCTCTGTCTACTGTCTACTGTCTCACCATGTCTTGTTTCTGTTCTTTAACTAAACTCCTCTACTCTGCCTCCAGGAGTGGCCCAAATAAAACCCTTTCCTGCAGCCAAAACACCAACTCATCCTCTAGTGGCCTCATGGGTGGAATGTTATTAATATTTTTCAGAATTAAAAACATTTCTTTTTTACTGCAGAAAATCCGGTATTTCTATATCAAATGGTTTTATTATATTTCAGTCTTCTGTGATGAATATAAAGTGTAATGTTGGGATGCAAACTCAAAATGAAATACATTTCAACTCTATATCTAACATAGTACAGGTGTCTTCTTTTTTTAAGCCCATAACCATGTGTGTGAGGTGTATACTTTTGTTTCAAAGTAGATTTAAGACTACCAAGAAACACTCTGTGCGACCCTGATTTAGCCCACTGTGTAAAAGGATGAAGTCTCAGTCAGGCCCCCAGTGCAACAAGCCCATCAATGTCGAACCTAATCAAACATACACCGTTCATTTCACCTCCATGGAACTGGAACTCAGCACTGCATCAATGTCAAAGGTTCTAAAATGGAACCGGGTGTGTGGTTTCATTCTTCCATGGAATGATGGGGGAAGGGGTATGAATCTTTCTTGCCTCAGAGTTATCAAAGTACAACGGCCAAAGAAGGAATGAAATGCACTGTTGATAGCATGGATTTGTCATCCAACCACTGTATGGAGCTTGATCTGAAATGGACTCTCTGTACCCCATTCAAATTAAAAATGCAAGTTTCCTACAGGCCCCAGTCTCACTGGCCTCTGACGTACAATTTGCACTACATCATTCAGCATTATTCATTCATTTACTTTGCAAAGAGAATTGATAAGTGTGAGTCTCTTTAGATAAACTCAGGGAAGTAACAAAGAAGTTTTAAAATAGAATCCTTGAGAAAAAGTTGATGTAAGCTTTTATTTCCCACATCGTTTATCTGTTGTCAAATAAAGTGGCCAGTTTATTAAGTACACCCCCCCCCCCCCCCCTTCACGAAAATGGTTCGCTCCTAAAGTGAGTCACGTGGCCGTGGCTTGCTATATAAAGCAGTCTGACAGGCATCGCGGCATTCACTTACTGTTCAATATAATGCTATAATGGGCAAAACGAGTGATATGGCCCTTACACAGCCTGGAGGTGTGTTTGGTCATTGTCCTCTTGAAAAACAAACGATAGTCCCACTAAGCGCAAACCAGATGGGATGGTGTATCGCTGCATAATGCTGTGGTAGCCTTGCTGGTAAAGTGTGACTGGAATTCTAAATAAATCACACAGTGTCACCAACAAAGCACCCTACACCATAGCACATCCTCCTCCATGCTTCACTGTGGGAACCACATATGCGGAGATCATCCATTCACCAACTCTACGTCTCACAAAGACACAGCAGCTGGAACCAAAAATCTCAAATTTGGATATCCACCGGCCTAATGTCGACTGCTGGTGTTTCTAGGCCCAAGCAAGTCTCTTCGTTTTGGTGTCCTTTAGTGGTGGTTTATTTGCAGCAATTCGACCATAAAGACCTGATTCACGCAGCCTCCTCTGAACAGTTGATGCTGTCACGCCCTGGCCTTAGTATTTTTTATTTTCTTAATTATTTTAGTTAGGTCAGGGTGTGACATGGGGAATGTATGTGTTTTTGTAGTGTCTAGGGTGGTTGTAAGGTTTAGGGGGTTTATTAGAGTAGTTGGGTTTATGTTTAGTATAGTAGTCTAGCTGTGTCTATGGTTGAGTGTAAGTGTCTAGGAAAGTCTATGGTTGCCTGAATTGGGTCTCAATTAGAGACAGCTGGTTATTGTTGTCTCTGATTGGGAGCCATATTTAAGGCAACCATAGGCTTTAGCTGTTTGTGGGGAATTGTCTATGTCTAAGTGTTTTGTGTCTGCACTTATGTTTTATAGCTTCACGGTCGTCTGTTTTGTTTGTGGTTTTGTTTTTCCTTCTTGAAATAAAAAAGAAGATGTACTTTCCACGCGCTGCGCCTTGGTCTGTCTCTCCTCCACACGATTGTGACAGATGTTGAGATGTATCTGTTACTTGAACTCTGAGAAGCATTTATTTTGGCTGCAATTTCTGAGGGTGGTAACTCTAATAAACTTATCCTCTGCAGCAGAGGTAACTCTGGGTCTTCCTTTCCTGTGGCGGTCCTCATGAGAGCCAGTTTCATCATTTTGCACTTGAAGAAACTTTCAAAGTTCTTGACATTTTCTGGATTGACTGACTTTTCATGAATTAAAGTAGTGATGGACTGTCATTTCTCTTTGCTTATTTGAGTTGTTCTTGCCTTAATATGGACTTGGTCTTTTACAAATAGGTCTATCGTCTGTATACCACCCCTACCTTGTCACAACAGAACTGATTGGCTCAAACGCATTAAGAAGGAAATGCCCTTCTCACCTATCTATGCTGGCCACCCTCTTCGGATTTCTATGCTCCATATATCTTTCAACTATGCTGTGTTGTTTAACATACAGTTTCAATCTATCTAATCAAATAGAATCGACAGATTGTGAGTTGAAGACAAATTCTTTTACTAAGGTATATTAGTAATTGACTGACCCGGTCTCTCCAGATCTCCTAACAGTACTATATCTAAGGTCAATTTTAGATCCCTGTTATGCATTTTCAGGAGGATTTTTAAGCCTTGAGACAATTGAGACATGGATTGTGTATGTGTGCCGTTCAGAGGGTGAATAGGCAAGACAAAATATTTAAGTGCCTTTGAACGGGGTCTGGTAGTAGGTGCCAGGCGCACCGGTTTGAGTGTGTCAAGAACAGCAACACTAATGGGTTTTTCAAGCTCAACAGTTTCCCGTATCAACAATGGTCAACCATCAAAAGGACATCCAGCCAACTTGTTACAACTGTGGGAAGCATTGGAGTCAACAAGGCCAGCATCCCTGTCGAACGCTTTTGACACCTTGTAGAGCATGCCCCGACGAATTGAAGCTGTTCTGAGGGCAAAAGGGGGTGCAACTCAATATTAGGCAGTGGTGTAAGGTTCTTAAGTAAAAGTACTTTAAAGTACTATTTAAGTAGTTTTTTGGGGTATCTGTACTTTGCTTTACTATTTATATTTTTGCCAACTTTTACTTTTACTTCACTACATTCTTAAAGAAAAGAAAATACGTTTTACTCCATACATTTTCCCTGACACCCAAAAGTACATATTACATTTTAACCGGGAAATGGTCTAATTCACACACTTATCATGTCACACCCTGATCTGTCTCACCAGTCCAAGTGCTTGTCTCCACCCCACTCCAGATGTTGCTCATCTTCCCTATTATCCCATGTGTATTTATACCTGTGTTCTCTGTCTGTTTGTTGCCAGTTCGTCTTGTTCGTTCAAGCTAACCAGCGTTCTTCCTGTCAGCTCCTATCGTTTCCCAGCCTCTCTTTCCTCGTCCTCCTGTTTGTTGACCTTTGCCTATCCTGAGCCTGACCACTCTGCCTGTCCCTGACCCTGAGTTGCCTGCCGTCCTGTACCTTTGCCTTACCCTGGATTTTCGACCCTTGCCGGCCTTGACCTGTCTTTGCCTGCCCCTGTTGCCACAATAAACATTGTTACTTCGACAGTCTGCATCTGGGTCTTACCCGGAACCCTGATATATCAAGAGAACATCCCTATACATCCCTACTGCCTCTGATCTGAAGGACTCTTTAAACACAAATTCTTCATTTGTAAATTATGTCTGAGTGTTGGAGTGTGCCCCTGGTAATCCGTCAATGAAAGAAAAACAAAAAAATTCTACCGTTTGCTTAATATAAGGAATTTGAATGATATTTTAGCAATTCCATTTACTTTTGATATGTAAGTGTTTTTTAGAACCAAATACTTTCAGACTTTTAGTCAAGTAGTACTTTACTGGGTGACTTTCACGTTTACCTAGGTCATTTTCTATTCAGGTATCTTTACTTTTACTCAAGTATGACAACTGAGTACTGTTTCCACCACTGATATTAGGAAGGTGTTCCTAATGTTTTGCACACACAGTGTATAATATATATTATTTAAATACAGTTTTCGCTCGTGTGTTGCGTGCAATAGCCGACTATTTGTATAATATTCTTACTGATAATAATCTTACTGTACTACTGCCATGCTGGTCATTAATCTCTTGCTAGTACATGGTTATTAGGTCATTATTAGATACAGTCCTTGTGGTTCTATCCCATATTCTATTCTATCATACTCCGCGTGTATCTATTTAGGCCAGTGTATTTATCTCATGTATAGCATATTCATTATCTCTGTTTCTGTCCATTACAGAACCACCCCCATGTACATCTTCATCTTCTCCTGTGGGTGAATAACGTTTCCTGTGTGTGTGTGCGCGTGTTAACTCTTCAACCTCCTTACTCCCCTTAAACAGGGGTGGTGTCAGTGGGTCACAGGTCAGTAAATACAGCTTCACCTGACCCAGACATAGCCCTGGGTCCCGTTTGGGCTGACCAGGATTCCCCTGCCCATGGTGCACCACCTGATCCAGCACTAGTCCTGGATCTGCTGCTGCTGGACTCAACCCACCGCCGTGACTGTGGGGGACACACCAGACCTCACCGCCCAGGGACACTACCTATTCCTGCTCCTAGGGTTCGAGCTGATCCACCATCTGCCCTGGACTCACCAGTATTACCTCCTGATCTGGCCCTGATCTTGGGTCTACCGTTGGGGCCTGCTCCGGGTCCTGCCCTGGGTCCTCTTCTGGTTCCTGCACTGGGGGACTTGAATGCCTCAGTTGGTGAATCGCCGCCACCATGCCTGCTATCCTTTGCTGGGGCACGGCCCCCCTCAGTTGGAGAGCTTATGCTGCCAGGCCTTCTCACCTCTGATGGAGCACAGCCCATCTCTGTTTCTGTCCATTACAGAACCATCCCTAAGTACATATCCATGTTCATCTTCTCCTGTGTGTGAATGAAGTTCCCTGTGTGTATTTACTCTTGGGCTGCCTTACTCACCTCTAAACTGGGGCGGTGTCAGTGGGTCACAGGTCAGCAAATAAGTAGAGCAGGGTTACTCTCTTTCAAATGTGATAATGGATGGGGTCCTTTATGCTGTTCTCCAAATAGTATTTTAGAGTTTATTAATTCTATAGGAATGCAGTACATTTGCTTTAACTTTCTTAAAATGTCTTGGGACCTCACTAAAACTCAGACCCTGGCTACGGCCCTGGGGGGAGTATCTGTGAGTAACGTCCCGTCAATATACAGTGCATTCGGAAAGTATTCCGCCCCCTTGACTTTTTCCACAAATTGTTACGTTACAGCCTTTTTCTAAAATGGATTCAAATTGATTTTTTCTCATAAATTTACACACAATACCACATAAGGACAAAGCAAAAACAGTTTTTATTTTTTTATTTTGCGGAGAAACATTTCTAATACACCTGAAATATCATATTTACATAAGTATTCAGACCCTTTACTCACTACTTTGTTGAAGCACCTTTGGCAGCGATTACAGCCTCGAGTCGTCTTGGGTATGATGCTACAAGCTTGGCACACCTGTATTTGGGGAGTTTCTCCCATTCTTCTCTGCAGATCCGCTCAAGCTCTGTCAGGTTGGATGGGGAGTGTCGCTGCACAGCTATTTTCAGGTCTCTCCAGAAATGTTCAATTGGGTTCAAGTCACGGTTCTGGCTGGTTCACTCAAAGACATTCAGAGACCTGTCACAAAGCCACTCCTGCGTTGTCTTGGCTGTGTGCTTAGGGTCGTTGTTCTGTTGGAAGGTGAACCTTCACGCCTGTCTGAGGTCCTGAGCGCTCTGGAGCAGGTTTTCATCAAGGATCTCTCTGTACTTTGCTCCATTCATCTTTCTTCAATCCTGACTAGCCTCCCAGTCCCTGCCGCTGAAAAACCTCCCCACAGCATGATGCTGCCACCACCAAGCTTCACCGTAGGGATGGTGCCAGGTTTTTCCAGACGTGATGCTTGGCATTTAGGCCACAGAGTTCAATCTTGGTTTCATCAGACCAGAGAATCTTGTGTAGGTGGCTTTTTACTGAGGAGTGGCTTCCGCCTGGCTACTCTACCATAAAGGCCTGATTGGTGGAGTGCTGAAGATATAGTTTTCCTTCTGGAAGGTTCTCCCATCTCCAAAGAGAAACTCTGGAGCACTGTCAGAGTGACCACTGCGTTCTTGGTCACCTCCCTGACCACCGCCCTTCTCCCCAAATTTTTCAGTTTGGCCGGGTGGCCAGCTCTAGGAAAAATCTTGGTGGTCCCAAACGTCTTCCATTTAAGAAAGATGGAGGCGCCTCCCGGATGGCGCAGTGGTCTAGGGCTGTGCCACCAGAGACTCTGGGTTCGCGCCCAGGCTCTGTCGCAGCCGGCCGCAACCGGGAGGTCCGTGGGGCGACGCACAATTGGCCTAGCGTCGTCCGGGTTAGGGAGGGTTTGGCCAGTAGGGAGACCGTCGCTGGAGGCTCTGGACTGGAGAACGTCGCTGGAGGCTCCGGACTGGGGACTGTCGCTGGAGGCTTCGTGCCATGACTCCTCACTGGAGGCTTCGTGCCATGGATCATCACTGGTGGCTTCTTGCCATGGATCATCACTGGAGGCGTCGTGCCATGGATCATCACTGGAGGCTTCTTGCCATGGATCATCACTGGAGGCTTCGTGCCATGGATCATCACTGGAGGCTTCTTGCCATGGATCATCACTGGAGGCTTCGTGCCTTGGATCATCACTGGAGTCTTCTTGCCATGGATCAACACTGGAGGCTTCTTGCCATGGATCATCACTGGAGGGACACACAGGAGGCCTGGTTCTGGGAGCGGGCACAGGATACACTGGGCCGTGGAGGCGCACTGGAGGTCTCGAGCGTAGAGCCTGCACAACCCGCCCTGGCTGGATGGTTACTTTGGCCCGGCACGTGCGGGGCGCAGGCACAGGACGCACTGGGCTGTGCAGACGCACCGGAGACAGTGCGCAGAGCCGGCGCAGGATATCCTGGGCCGTAGAAAGGTACTGGTGGCCAGATGCGCTGAGCCGGCACCCTCCGACCTGGCTGGATGCCCACTCTAGCCCGGCCAATTCGGGGAGCTGGAAGGTAGCGCACCGGGCTGTGAACACGCACTGGAGACACCGTGCGCTCCACAGCATAACATGGTGCCTGACCAGTACGACGCTCGTCACGGTAAGCACGGGGAGTTGGCTCAGGTCTATAACCCGACTCCGCCAATCTCCCCTTCCTCTCGGGCTTCCTTGCTAGCCGTGTTCCCTCGTAACGATGGGCCCCTTTACCAGCTGTTTCCGCCTTCCTGGCT
Organism: Salvelinus fontinalis; assembly: GCF_029448725.1. NCBI lineage: Eukaryota > Metazoa > Chordata > Actinopteri > Salmoniformes > Salmonidae > Salvelinus > Salvelinus fontinalis. The sequence goes on from NC_074682.1 coordinate 10,326,121, forward strand.
GCTTCCACCTGTTCCCATGGAAGGTGATCCCTTCCGGCCAGGATCTCCTTCCATCTCCAGGATCCTTTTGCCGTCCAGGATGTCATCCCATGTCCAGTCCTCCTTTTTACCACGCTGCTTGGTCCTTTTGTGGTGGGTAGTTCTGTCACGGCCGTTGAAAGAAGTGGACCAAGGTGCAGCATGGTGAGCGTACATTTTCCTTTTTATTTAAAATGTCGCCAACAAATTAACAAACGAAAGAAACAACCGTGAAGCTTACAGGGCATTAGTGCCACAAACAAAGTTAACTACCCACACGGTATGGTTCCCAATCAGAGACAACGATAGACAGCTGTCCCTGATTGAGAACCATACCTGGCCAAAACATAGAAATAAAGAAACATAGAAAACAAAACATAGAATGTCCACCCTAAATCACACCCTGACCAAACCAAATAGAGACATAAAAAGGCTCTCTAAGGTCAGGGCGTGACAGCTTTGTGGCTGTTATCTGGTTTTGTGATAAAACAAAGGTGTGGTTGAATTTATTCTGTGTCTTCTTATTGGCTCTGCCTTTAGTCCTATATATCACGGTCGTAAGTCATATGAATTAACAGGTTATAGAGCAAACAACGCAATTATCACAACACATCGGTTGTCATATGGCTTTTCCTGTGTGTGTGTGGGGGGGGGGGGGGGGGGGGCTTACCCAGTGATTTTACCCACGCACCTCTAGTGGCAGAAACACACAGTCAGAGATTTGGGCAAATTAGACAACTGCAAAGCAAATGTTGCCATTCATAGTTTGCACCTCCATCACTGGGTCGCGCCATACCATTGCTATGAACGTAATGTTCTCAAACCTCCCTCTGTCAGAACAGGAACCAACTTTGCCATAGTGGCCCCCAAACGTTGTGATAGATGGTGGCTAAAGACTGCTTAATCTAAATGAATCAATGGTGATCTGGAAATACTATGGCATTGCTAAAGTAGGCAATTGTTTAGAAGGAAACAACTTTGGCATCATTATCATTTTGTCAATGTACTTTAGACCGATAATGTTGTCATTAGCTAACAAAGGTAATCAAAAACAGCTGCCTCCTTTGAAATGTAATTGTTTTCCCAAGCCACTGTAATGCACTTTTGATGAATTCACTGCTCATTGACAATGCACAGAGTAGAATGCTTGATCACTCATGCTTCTCAGATAGGGTCTTGCTTGTTCTTGCTATGAGTATAGCCATAGCTAACAACTATTGTGATCCCCTCGACAGTAGCTAAATTCAGGTCATTATTCATATAGCTTGCTAGCTAGCAAGCTAGCTAGTTGGCTGTGCTATAAATTATATAATCATGCTAGCTAATTGTTTCAATTCACCTTCCAGATGTGAAATTACAAGACAAAAAAGGACACTTACCTAAGGCTGTTCCTCTATGACCTCTTGGATGTGAAGGTAAGGTAGCTAGCTAATCTCTTTTCCAGAGACTTCCATCAAAATGCGCTGTGTGCAATAGCCTGGGGACGAGGTTACCAGCTAGCTAACTTTTTGCGAGGGAATGCAAAATAATTCGATTTTTTCCTTTTCTATGTGTCCCTTCAGGGGTTCCATAACATAGGCTACCATTAGCCTTGATGAATGAATGCTTTCGAGCGGATCACTTTTGTCAAGTGTCACCGCTTTTCACGGTGGGTTGCATTATAGGGATAAAAATAGTCAGACTTGCGCCAACATGTTGACTGCATTAACTTTGCAAAAAACATGTGATCAAAGGTCATGAAGTTTTGATTTCAGTCAACTACACGTTTCTGCAGTTGCTCTTCACCAACTTCATCCTGCAGCCATCGCCTGCATTGTTGGAGGCTCTATTGTCAACCAATCATTTGGGTGTTTTTGTTTGACCAACACGAACGTGACCAAAGATGACTTGAAACAGGAACCAACTTTGCCACGATTCATACAGTGGATACAAACTAATGTGATATTAAATAAGGCTCTCTCTCACTAATTGATTATACAATGTACACAGATATGATTTCAGTTTGTGAGTGTGCGATATTGGGGCTGGGGACATGTTTATTTCGACATTATAAAGAAAAACATTTATGAACAATGGCAACACTGCCAAGTTGATTTGATCCTTGATGTTGGAAAACCACATTAGTATCCGACTTTCGGCTGTTGCAGATCCACCTCCCCCGACTTCACTCCTTGACTTTCATCGAGTCAGTTGTGATCGTCAGGGGTCCCATTGTGACATAGCTACACGGCTCTGAGACCACCGTCAGACATACAGCCAAAATGCACATCTCCCCACAATGCCCAACCAACGCGGCTCCGCTACCCGTCCTCTATTCATTTGAATGTGTTGACAGAAAATGTGAAAAGTCTGAAAGCCAACAGACCAATTTTCTACAACGCTGCTGTGCATACAGGTACATGTTTTGGACCAAGATAAACACTTTAGCCTTACCCACTCAAACGCGCTCAATATATTTGCACACTCACATGCGCACACTCCACACCTTCCTTGCCTGGATGTTGTTGATGGTATTTAGAGCAGCCTACTATTGATGCGCATCATTCCTCCTCTGTGTTGCTCTCTTTAAGAAGCTTTGACGGAGCAGATGAGCGAGGATCTATCTCTTTTATTTCACAGGGAATAAGTCTGCACTGCTAACCAACCCAGGAAAACCAAGCTCTTATCACGTTCTTTCTGCGACAAAGCACGCATAGGCTAAAGAAAGAAAGAACTGGGGAAAAAAACGGCCACAATTTTTACAGAGCTAATTTCAGGTGAGTGAGCAGCATGCAATTTGCAAATTGTACTTATTAAAACGTGAGATGTAACCTAAGATATCCCACACATTTTCTGGGGGCCTTCTGTTTTGGAAAATATATAAGACAGGGTATCACTAGATGCAATGGTTGAAAATGTACCCAATTGTTATACTTGAGTAAAAGTAAAGATACCTTAATAGAAAATGACTCAAGTAAGAGTGTAAGTCAGCCAGTAAAAAGTACAGTATTTTCTTTAGGAATGTAGTGAAGTAAAAGTAAAAGTTGTCAAAACTATAAATAGTAAAGTACAGTTACCTCCAAAAACGACTTAAGTAGTACTTGAAAGTATTTTTAGTAAAGTACTTTACACCACTGACTATATACGAATACCTTTCTTAATAAAGGACATTCTTCACGTTGCAGGTTTCGGAAACTGTGTGCCTGTTGTACCCCCCTCGAAGGTTAACTGGCTTTACATTACAAAAATGGTTAATTTCAGAAAGTATTGTAACAATTACATTTACTGTAAACACCTGATGGCAAACTTTTTTCATATGGCTTTGCCCAAAATTGTCTGAGATGTTTCCAATCATTGTATAACATAATAACATAGAATTTTAAAATAAGTCAGGAATTGGTGGGAAATGTACTTAATTTCATTAAAATATCGTAAGATTTGATTGCAGATGAACTATTGAAAAATACATGTGATGCTAAATCCATTAACAATGTATGACAACTGGAAATTACATTGTTTTCATGTTACCATGTTATTTGCATTGTGCGTGCGTTCCTTCCCCGAGTCATAGTAGGATGGCAGCTACTACAACCCTGTCACCTTAACTTGGGGTGCAGCTAATTACATTGTTGCACTCTCAAGTGATTTTACTGTCTAAAAGGAGTCAGAATACTTTTGTTACAGCGATACCTCACTTTTGGGTATCAGGCAGCACCCTCAGACCCAGGAGGAATAATGATTATAACCCGACTCCGCCAATCTCCCCTTCCTCTCGGGCTTCCTTGCTAGCCGTGTTCCCTCGTGATATGGGTCTCAGGGTAGATTTACATGAGTAAAATATGTATTTCAGTCTGGGTCTTAGCCCAGCGATCATGCCCTGCTCTCTCTGTGTGAAGTTGGGCTCGGCATGCGTTCTTTAGGGCTGATAATGGGCCCTGATATGCCTGACAGGCTGTGACAGCTAATGGCCTTGGCAAAGCCTTTCTTTCAGTCGCCACTTGTCTTTTCTAACTAGCACTGAGTTTGCTGATTGTTTGCTGACTGTGGCGTGGATGGAACCATTGCTTATCACTAACCCTGTTTCAAAGAGTTTCTAGTATTGTTGCGGCTGTATGGAAAGACTGAAGTGCAGAAGCACCTGGCATGTTGGAGAATGGTATTTTTTATCCAGGTTTACAGACTTCATAACACTGTTTTCTCTGGCCTGTCAGTGGAGGATATTTCATGTTTATGTAGCATGCTGTGCGTTGGTTTCTATGACACCTGTGTCGGGATGTGTTTTTATTTTGCATCCAACCGACATTATGAAACCTTAAATTCTTAATTGAAGCCTGGAAAGCTTCATGTATCAGACACGAGAGGAGAGGAGAGAGGCTGTTGTTTTTTCCGAATAAAAATCCAATGTAAAAGCTATATCTCGGAAAGTTAACGTACCACCAAAAATCTCCAGTAGCAGCCTATAGCAGTCATAGGTGTGAATTACCACTGCTCTATTTAATGACGTCAAACCCCACCTCCCCAATCACCCAATTGAAAGCAGTGTATGCGTTGTAGTTTTTTGGCACGGGGAGTTAGGCACTCGCCTTTGATTCGCAAAGTTCCAAGGATGGACTCTCGCATCAGCTGTTCACTCTCTTTACATATGTCAGCTATATTTTCAACCGCAAAACGTCTACATTTTACATTACACATTCTCTCCCTGCCCAACTGAGTGGAGCCCTGTGTTTGTAAATCATCTTGGGATAACACAATGTCCTAAATTAGGATTGAAGGAGAGAAGTCATTTAGGATGCTGTTGGTGGTCTTGCAAGGACACCTGCCTCTCTACTTGGCTCCACTTGAATTGATGGCTGTCAAAGGGTGTAAATATTGTCTGAAACAGAGAACACCGACTGGACAAATGGCCTTTGTGTTGGCTCCCATTCAAATTGACCGTATAGAATGACTGGATGTGGGTTGGCACGTCCTTCTTTGTGACCTACGATGGGCAACAGTCCTTGTTCTGAGAGAGGCGGAGCCACACAGGTCTGTCTTATCAGGTCAAATTAAGGAATGCGTTACCTCAGGTTAAGCGCTCTTGGGGATGCAGATCTTTTCAAGAGGGACAGAAATCACAAAATACAGAAGAACTGGTAAACATGTACAGTCTGGACAACATGTACAGTCATATAAGCCATTGCTTTTATGCATGAAAGTATTACCAGAAAGAAACTGATTTGTATATCCCTGTTAAGATCTGGCCTCCTTCAACGTATTTTTTCTGTTGCATCTCCCATGAGATGGCAGATTAAGTGAATAATTGCTTCAGCAGAAAAGCTGCTCTTGATGGGGTCAAAGGTGAAGGAAATAACCCAGCAAATCAGACCATACTAGCTATGTCTCCATTAACTTGTCCAGTGATTTTTTGTTGTTGTTGTCGACATGTAGAAAGTTCACATTGAAAATGGATGTGCCAATTGCCTGCTATGGTCCGCTTCTATTGAATTGTCTTGTGTCGATAAACACTGCTGGCCATATTGATGTCACCCCCCCAAAAAGAAACAGTGTTGTTTTTGTTGTTTGACTGCACTGTTTGTTGTCCATAGCTTATGCCTGCCCATACCATAACCCCACCGCCACCATGGGGCACTCTGTTGACACAGCATTGACATCAGCAAACCGATCGCCCACAAGACGCCACACACGCTGTCTGCCATCAGCCTGGTACAGGTGTTGAAACCGGGATTCATCCATGAAGAGCACACTTCTCCAGCGTGCCAGTGTCCATCGAACGTGAGAATTTGCCCACTGAAGTCGGTTACGACGCCAAACTGCAGTCAGGTCAAGACCCTGGTGAGGACGACGTGCACGCAGATGAGCTTTCCTGAGACGGTTTCTGACAGTTTGTGCAGAAATTCTTTGGTTGTACAAGCCCACAGTTTCATCACCTGTCCGAGTGGCTGGTCTCAGATGATACTGCAGGTGAAGAACCCAGATATGGACGTCCTGGGCTGGCATGGTTACACGTGGTTTGCGGTTGTGAGGCTGGTTGAACGGAATTCTCTATAACAACATTGGAGGCGGCTTATGGTAGAGAAATGAACATACATTTATCGGACAACAACTCTGGTGGACATTCCTGCAGTCAGCATTCCAATTATACGCTCCCTCAAAACTTGAGACATCTGTGGCATTGTGTTGTGGGACAAAACTGCACATTTTAAAGTGACCTTTTTTATTGTCCCCCGCACAAGGTGTACCTGTGTAAAGATCGTGCTGTTTAATCAGCTTCTTGATATGCCACACCTGTCAGGTGGATGGATTATCTTGGCTAAGGAGAAATGCTCACTAATGGATGTAAACAAATGTGTTAAAACATTCGAGAGAATAAGCTTTCTGTGCATATGGAAAATGTCTGGGATCTTTTATTTCAGCTTATGAAACATGGGACCAACACTTTACATTTATATTTTTGTTCAGTGTAAATAGTTTGTGATTACTGGCTAGTGGCCACTGTGATATTTACGGTCAATTTGAGCTGCAGATCAAGAATGTAGCATTGCCAGCCACAACGAAGGGAAAAGCAAGGGTGTAGCCTAATGTGAATTGCAAAGTAGAAATCTCTTTCGTCCCTCCATTCCTCAGACCTTCCATCTTTCACAGTGGGAATATGGCTTAATTAACAAATAGACAGTTCTCTGAGGCAAACCAAGAGAGGGAGGGAAAGTATGGTTTCATTAGGGTTTAGTCAGTCTACTAACGCAGCGTCTACATTCAGCATGCCGCTGCACAGACTCAAGCAGAGGAAATGAAAGGAAGCAATCCATTTGCTGAATGGCTGTAAGGGAAATTCACATCTCCCCACTGAGTATAATGAAACCACTGCAAAGGTCAGTAAGAACCATATTCCCATGGGTGACAATTAATAAAGCCATGGAAATGATAATGTGTTATTTAAGTAATGTAGCCACACGCCTGTGATAACAACTTCTTCTGGGAAGCATCTTTTGGGTTATTAGTGTGTGTGTGTGTGTGTGTGTGTGTGTGTGTGTGTGTGTGTGTGTGTGTGTGTGAACATAATATTTATTTAGAGGAGATGTCAGTACATTCAAATGTCAGTACATTGCTTACCTGAGGGAAAATCCGGAAAAACAAAGCAATTGGATGAGTTTATAGAGGTCCCATTCACACAGTGAAGAGGCCGGAGAGCACTCAAATACCATTTTGAGAAAATAGGTCATTCGCCAATCAAAGAACACAAGAGTAAAGCCCATTTTTATAAGCAATAAAATGTGAGTAAGCACTGCTGTCAAAGAAAATCCTCACATCCTTCTGAAAGTGTTGCAGAGATCTGAGTAGATCCAAGTGAATGACTGCATCTACAAAAAGCTAAAGTTGAAAGAGAACTTTAAATTATAGCATTAATTAATATTTCACCCCCGCTTGATCCATTTTGTAATTTTGCTAGATACTGTATGTCAATCTTCAACTAGTCATTGATTGGATGACTAGAGAGAGACAGATTATTACAGAACCCTATCAGTTTGCCTTCCATAGAACCTAGTCTGATACGGTTAAACCACACTAACTAATTAGTGTCCTTGTTGTATATATTTTACGGTTATTGCGTGTTTACAGTAATGTGAAAAACAGTCAACAAGAAAAAAGTGGAAGTGAGTGAAGAAAAAGTGGTCACGTCATGCTTCATGTGCATGCAGATGAAAATGATGGGCTGTATACTGGGTTGCAGGCCAACGGGTACTGTTCTTATTACAAACACAGTCTATTTTGAAGGTACTAAGATCATTCCATGAAGGATCTTCTATATTGATCTGTTGATGCGAGACGAAACATCCGTTTGTTTTGCGTCAATAGAAAACCAGCGAGGTGAGCATGACCCTAGCCAGCCACTAAATTTAGCTCTGTTCCTGCACAACAGTGTGGATGGGGAGTGCGTCCATACCCCCCCCCCCCCCCCTGCATGTGATGCTGCTGGTTATGCTCTAAAGGCACAGCACTGTACCATGACGCTTATGTAGGACTTGGTATCCAAGGCAACAAACAACAGAACAGAATGGTCAGATTAGGCAGAGAAGCGTGAAGAAGAAGAATAGGAAAAAAATATGTCAGACTCATAACCAATAAGTCAGAAGCTGGAACACAAGGGGAAGAGGGACCTACGTCTTTCCTCTTCAATCCTGTCAACAGCCAGATCAAACAGGTAAGAAGAGCCGAGCTATCTCAGCTGTTCTCACCAGTGATTTCATGTAGTTTTCCGATTCCCTTGCAGTTCTGTTGTGGAATCTGTTGTCCTAGGTGCTGATGGCAACGATCAGTATGGCTGGGAATTGGACCTCACGATATGATATTATCACGATACTTAGATATTTATTGCGATTCCCACGATTCTATATGTATTGCGATTCAATAATGGGATTTTATTGCGATTTGATGTTCCAAACATGTTACTCACCATATGTCTGCAGCAGAGGGACCAGAGAGAGCCATGAGAAAATGAGTTTTGATCAGTCATGGAAATAAAAGATCTGGAAACAAATTGGCTCCTTATTTAATAAAAAGAAGATGGAGAAAAATATGTAAAGGAAAAACACTGGAGTTTTGGTGCAGGTACAGCCAACTACAGGGAAAATAAGATATATATCATCAAAAATAATATCCCAATATGTAACTGTATCGATTTTTCCCCCCCATCACTAACATTCAGGGGTGAAAGTAGATTTAATTTCTTACCGGTATGGGACTCCCTATGTGTCACATACATAACAATAATTATAGCATTTAGATGGAATCATCGAATTACATATAGAATCCCTATTCATTTCATATGATCTCTGTGTGCCTAGTAGACCTAGTAAAGATTTGTCATATGACTTCTAACATGTGTTATCTTTTAATGTGGCATAAACACAACCAGTCGTGATGTTTTTATCTGATTGTCAATCATTTCAAAAAAGCGCTCCTGTAGGATACCTGCGCAGGTTCGTCCGCTCATCAAATAATTCCAGCATCCAAACAGTGCACTGTGCACCCACAATTTGATGAATAGAAAGAGACATCTGTTACAAAACACCTACAAGTGTATTGTAATGATACTTGTAGCCTGAATTGATGTGTCCACTGCTGTCCGCACGCATCTCGGTATTGGCCACTCATCTCCACCTTGGCAAAATGGAATTGTTCTCATGGAATTACACTGTAATTTGGAGCGTACTATACCATCCAGTTTCAAGTCAATTCGCTCATTTTCTATGCGGCTGACATGCTGCAAAGTTAAATAATGGTGTAATAGCCAACAGTTTTCTTGGCATTTTGTGTTACAGTGTAACGCCACTATTTATTTTCCCAGAATTCTGAACCAGACCGTACTGGCTTACTTTCACCCCTGGCGACGATATATGTTTGTGTTTCATCTGTTTTATACTAAATCTAGTCTGTATTGAGGTTGATTTAATCAAATTCCTCTAAGCGAGGATAATACACAGTGACGGTCTTACCGTTCCAAAAGGCAACGTCTGTTTCCTAGCTTGAGGTTGTGCATGACCATCTCCCCCCTGTCACTAGTGCTTCATAAGCCTTAACCTTCGTGGGCCCCAGGCTCGTGCCACGGATCAGGCACCAGGGCCATGCCTACGTCAGACGGCAGGTAGCCTAGTGGTTAGAGCGTTGGACTAGTAACCGAAAAGGTTGCAAGATCGAATCTGTGAGCTGACAAGGTGAAAATCTGAACAAGGCAGTTAACCCACTGTTCCTTGGCCATCATTGAAAATAAAAATGTGTTCTTAACTGACTTGCCTAGTTAAATAAAGGTTAAAACAAATATTTTAAAAAAGACCTGGGAGACTGGGGAGAATAATTTACCTGGTTATTGTATGGTACATACAGTATTATGAGAGAGTATGAAATGAGCTACTGAAACAGCCAGTCAAGGATCACCCAATTGTACAGTTCATGACGCCTTATTACTCCATCACGATATCTGCGGTAAAAGATTTGAAGTCTCTGTAGCTCCCAAGCCATTACTCTCAGATAAAGACTGACTGTGTCCAAATACCCATACCAGCGTACTACATACTTAAACTGCATACTATGTTCTCATCGTCACATATTATTTAGCACAAACCATTTAGTAAAAAGTATGCAGTATGCTATGGCCACAACGCAGTAGCAGCTCCTGACTGGCTCAGCTCTTGACTGGCTGAGTAGGTGGGGCGGGGCCGAGTGCAGGTGGATATTTCCAAATTCAACAGACAAACATCGCATTAACCAGGCTGATAATAGCTCATTTCCAATTCGATGGATTTCTCTTAAACTCTGAATTGAATAGGAATGGAGTTACAGGCCTAAATAGGCTGTTTATAGCCAGACTACCACATTCTACTTGTACTGTAGGCTATGTAATCTACCTATCCTATTTCAAAAGTACTAAAGAAAGAAACTGATTGTTTAGTTTCATTTCAACATATTTAGTGAAACCAAAGTTCTGTAACATATATAAATTAAGTCAAATAGCCAGAAGTGTTCAAATGTTCAAATCAAAAGGCTACAAATCAGAAACGCTGGACAGCAACATAATACACTAAAGCACTGATCATTGGGAACGAGATCAGAATGACTGCTAATGCTTGACCCATAGATTAAATAGGTATCCTAGCCTACAAAACTAAAACAATCCATGTGTTCAAATCAAAAGGCCTGATTAACATGACATAAATAACGCAGCCACATTTCGAGTCCCCGCTGCCGACACAATCAAAAATCAAAAGACGGTTTAATATTTAGTTTAGTTTCAAAGCTCTGACAAAGGGCAAGAGAACAATAAATACTTGTCAATGAGAAAACATCATTTATTTTTTTAAGACTTCCGCTTCGATGCAATAGGCCTACTTGTGATCATTTTAAGTAGAACAAAAACTATTTAGCCTACATTTGAATACCACCGCAGAAGCTTTGCTATTAGGCATCTTTCCAATTCAGTAGCCACAGTTTTGTTGTTTGGCTACCTGAAGAGAACTAGGTCCTATCACTCACAGCCCACCCCTTCCAATCTACTAGAGGAAGAGCCAAAATGAATATAACATCCTGGCATTTAACCTATACTTGATTTTTTGAAACTTTGAATACTATAAAACATTGTATTTTCGAATACTGAGAATGCGTCATGCCACAATTGCGTTGTTTCCCGCTATTCCTTGCGCATCCACATATCCAATTGATCAGCTGTTGTCAAAGCCAAAATTAGTGGCACATCAGGGCATTTAAAGTATACTCAAAAGAATTTGAATCAGAGTAAGGAGATTGCATGTAAACCCATGCTAAAAAACTATGGTCTACTATACAGCATGTGTATTGCAAGTTATGTTGAATATTTGATGATGAATCTCAATATACTGTAGCAGGCTCAAGGGTGTGGGGTTTCCACGTCACCAAGTTCAGTAACAAAACTTGCACCAGTAGCACAAATAGAATGCAAATGGGAAGTTTATCAGTGTTTTTTGTACACTGGGGAAGAAGGGGGAATTCACCAATTACTTCACAATCCACAAGCTGTTCTCTTTGTCCGTTCTGTTTTCTTGGGGTAATCCTCACACTCGGGTCCTCAGCCAATCCGGTCCGATACACAAGGAGGGTAGTCCGACAGTCCAGGTCACAATGGGTAATCACACATATATTGCTCTTGCTTCTCTCACTCTTCATCACTCTCTTGGTTCACTGCTCCCTCCTTTGTCCCCAGGCACTCCCTGGCTTAATGAGCTACAGCCTCGCCTCGTTGGGGCAGGAAGTCCATATAAGGCTCGGGGGTGGAGCCAGCGACCTGCAAGATATTTCCCCTCAATAACCACTCCCCTCACCTCTCCCTGCCATCTGCCACAATACATATACACTTAGCATTTGTTTATGGTGTAGTTTACTGATTGTGGCACCCTGAATTATAGTCCTAAACAGACCCTGGACCAGACAGTTGATATTACTGTAACGCAGATTCTTTGAAGAACTATAGGTTTCCATCCAATTGGCGATATTCGCATTTTTCATGCGAATATTCTAAAAACTTCTTAAAAACAACATGGCCATTTTCCCACCAGAGATATGTTTCCATCAAATTGACTTGTTGCGGATAAAAAGCTGTGTGTGATGACGTAGTGCACATAAAAATAACTCGCATAGAGCCCCGAATTGATTATCCCTTTTATACCATGGCTATAATTTAACATAATTGCCACTTGAAATGTGTTAATTTGCCAGTAGAAATATGTTCAACATTCATTGAAGTAGCTAGCAAGTTTACTTGAAAGCTTCAGTAGTTACCTTGGTAACCAAACAAACATACTTGCTAATTTATCTAACCAAACCATCAGTCCTAGCTTGCTAATATGAAAATCGAATTCAACAACGTCAATAATGTTTTCAATTTGTCTTTCGCTTTCAAAAGAAGCTCGAACATAGAACTATAGTCATTGTTATTCTACTGTGCTGATATACCGTGCATTATAGGGAAATAATGCACATGCTAGAATGCCCTTCAAGCCAATCAGAAACGAGTATTCGACAATGCCATAGTCCAATTGTATTTGTCAAATGGCAGCCAAGCATCGACCATCAAGTCACCAGAATAAGACCCTTGATATTTATTGAAAAGGAGCATCAAACTCATCACAGTGCACTTTCGCCACCCTGTGAAGTTCATCATAACTTATCTCATGTGTAGCCTGATAAACTGAATGCTTTTCCAAGTCGTAGTGGGAGGACCACAAAACAAATCCTACTTCGTTATTTTCTCTATTATTTGCTCATAAAGATGTTCCCACCGCCATTTCTCACATAATACATTTTACAGACACAAAAAGATCCCACCTTGTATAGCGTATTTTGTTTTGTCGTCATTTGGAAAGTTTACCGACAGAATTTGCTGTTTCCATCAAGCCTGTCGTGACATTTTTTATCCAACATGTACTTTACTCGCATAAAAAGGTTGGATGGAAACCTGGTTAGTGCGTAACAGTGTTGTGACGAGGCTTTTTGCATATTCATGATTAGCACAGAGGCTCAGACAATACAGCGAAGAATGATGAATGTTTATGCATTATGCTAAGCAGTATTTCTATTAGCTATATCAGTATCACCACTGATTGATGCTGTGTCTCGCACTTGTTATGTTTGCTGAAACTGAATTGGATTAATGCTTTGCTTAGAAAACCAAATAATATAATAAAAAGTGAACAAGGGTTATTGTTACTGTCCTCTTATTCAGACATGAAACCATTTTTAAAAGTGACCCCTGAGCCAACACTTCACTATTGGAACAATAGCTCCATAGCAAAACCATAATGGGATTGTAGAACAAGGGGGAATGTCATTATGAAGCAGTTATATAAGCTAATTTGATGTGTGTGTGTGTGTGTGTGTGTGTGTGTGTGTGTGTGTGTGTGTGTGTGTGTGTGTGTGTGTGTGTGTGTGTGTGTGTGTGTGTGTGTGTGTGTGTGTGTGTGTGTGTGTGTGTGTGTGTGTGTGTGTGTGTGTGTGTGTGTGTGTGTGTAAGAGTATGCTTGTGTTACACCCCCTGCGCCCCCCCTGCCGGCGCTCCCCACAGTTTAGGAACCACTGGGTTAGAGACAGCCAGGCAGGCAGCCTTTGTGGGGTTCGTTCCCCTAGGATCCATGCTTGAGAAGGGGTCTCAGCATGTGGAGAGTGGCAGGCTGTACTTTGGACTTGAAACTACTAACAAATCTCTGTTTTAACATACAGTACCAGGGAGTGATGCTGAGCTCTGCAGCTTTCAGACGGAAGAGAAAGGAGGTGTGCATACTGTATACAGGCTGTATACTGTAGGCTGTTTATGCACAGAACATGTTTAGCTACGAAATACATATGTTTCAAACGTATATCTGCATTTTTCCATATTGTTCAGAGTGCATATGTGAGCATGTGTCTTTGGCTATATTATCTTACACCTGACTGTCTCTTCCCTTGATTTCTAGAAGTCTACAAAAATGGCTCCTCCGATAGTGGATTGTGAACATGAACATTCTCCTTTCCCCCTTATGTTCCCCCTATAGTGTCCTATAAAGTGTTAATAATGCAGTTAATGAAATATTCATTCGGTTAGAAACTACACATACACACATATCGATAGATAATCCTACACTGGAAGGGGAGTGATAAAATCCAATCTTTTTATGCGAGTAAAGTACATGTCGGATGAAAAATGTCATGTCAGGCCTGATGGATACAGTTAATTTGTCGTAAACTTTCCAAATCAAAAGGTGGGATCTTTGTGTCTGTAAAAATATATTATGCGAGCAATGACAGTGGAAACTGTAATATTGATACAATAACCATCATATGGAAGTAAACTTGGAGTCAGGCGATTATATGTTGTGTGGTCCTCCCACTACGAAAGCACGCAGTTGATTTGGCTACAGATGAAATAAGTTATGATGAACTTCACAGGGTGGTAAAAGTGCACGGTGATGAGCTTGATGCTCCTTTCCAATAAATATCAAGAGTCTTACTCTGGTGACATGCTTAGCTGCCGTTTGATAAACAGAAATAATCTTGCTCTTTTTGTTCATAATAATCTCATCATGTAAACTATACCCACACTGTATCTGCGAGCTGTTGGCTAGAACGCACATGTCAAGATCAGCGTGGGCACATTCACTATATAACACAACATTTTTAGTGACAAAACCATCAGTAGAGTTAAATGCGATAAAAACCCATCTCACTTTTTTATTAGGTATATGGGAATTTAACCGCAAACGTTAGTTTTATGTGCACTACGTCATCACACACTGCCTTTAATCAGCAATAATGGGAAAACATCTGTGGTGGGAAAATGCAAATATTGGAATATTCATATGAAAATCTGTTGCCTATTGGATGGAAACGTACCTACTGATACATACTACAAAGGCTGCTGTTTAAGGCTAGGCTACATTTGAAATTCTCCGTATGCCAAGTGCCAATACATCCAATGTAGCCTACAGTTGACAATACTGGCCTCATGCCCTCATCATTCATGCGACAGAGCAAACAGAAACACATTTGCAGAGGCTTATTTTAGGGTATGTATGGAAGGTCAAAACAAAAATGAGTGTATTCACACACAAGCAGCTTATGAAAATGTGCTGGCAAACCTGCTGGCACCGCTCTTTCATTATCTCTTTACAACCACGTAGAATATCGAATACGAATGCTAGGATCAATGTGCTGCTAGGTGACAGCAGATTACAGGTCTCGTGTGGCTCAGTTGGTAAAGCATGGGGCTTGCAATGCCAAGGTTGTAGGTTTGATTCCAATGGGGGGAAAAGTATGCACTACTGTAAATTGCTCTGCATAAGAGTGTCTGCTAAATGACTAAGATATTGAACGGTCTCAAACATACACCTGAATGTGTTGCTACTAATGGATTGCCAGAGAGTACAAAGCTAATATGTCTAAAACAAACATTTTGGGGAGTGGTGTTGTCGATCTAATCTCAAACTGAGGAAGGTATTGACTAATTAGCTAGAGTGTGTCCCGATCTAATCTCAAACTGAGGAAGGTATTGACTAATCTGCTAGAGTGTCCCACATGTCAGAACTGACTCGCTGTCAAATTTACATCTAAAATCAAGACAGATATGACAACCCTTGTATGTCATTGTCCCTTTGTTTTTGACTTCTGAACTCTTTTGTTGTAAATTTTACAATAGATACATTTACTCCAGGTACTGTAGAAGCAGTGTTATGTAGAAGTCTGTGGCAACTGTGATGGAAGTCTAACTGTAAGGTACAGTTAGGACTCAATGAGTCCTCCAAGCTCATCACTAAACTAAGGACTCTTTGACTGAACACCTCCCTCTGCAACTGGATCCTGGACTTCTTGATGGGCCACCCCCCCATCATTAAGTTTACTGACAACACAACGGGGGTAGCCTTGATCTCCGCCGACGACAAGACCGCCTATAGGGAGAAGGTCAGAGATCTGGCATCACACTGCAACAATCTCTCCAACAACGTCAGCTAGAAAAAATGGCTAATCATGGACTACACGCCCCATTTACATTGACGGAGTTGTAGGGGAGCGGTTTGAGAGCTTCAAGTTTCTCGGGTTCCACAACACTAAGGATCTATCATGGTCCACACACACCAACACAGTCATGAAGAGGGCACGACAGCTCCTCATCTCCCTCAGGAGGCTGAAAAGATTTGGCATGGGCCCTCAGATCTTGAAAAAGTTCTACAGCTGTACCATTGAGAGCATCTTGACTGGCTGCATCCCCGCTTGGTATGGCAACTGCTTGGCATCAGACCGCAAGATGCTACAGAGTGTAGTGAGTATGGCCCAGTACGTCATTGGGGCTGAGCTCCCTGCCATCCAGGACATCTATACCAGGTGGTGTCAGAGGAAGGCCATAAAAATTGGCAAAGACTCCAACCACCCAAGTCTCATAGACTGTTTTTTCTGCTACGGCATGACAAGCGGTAACGATGCACCAAGTCTGGAATCAACAAGACCCTGAACAGCTTCTAACCCCAAGCCATAAGACTGCTAAATAGTTAGTTAAATAGTTAACCAAATAGCTACCTGGACAATCTGCTTTGACCCTTTTTGCATTACCTTTTTTGACTTTGATATTGATGCTATTAGATATTCTTCAAAGTAGCCACCCTTTGCCTTGATGACAGCTTTGCACACTCTTAGCATTCCCTCAACCAGCTTCATGAGGTAGTCATCTGGAATGCATGTCAAATAACAGGTGTGCCTTGTTAAAAGTTCATTTGTGGAATTTCGTTCCTTCTTAATTTGTTTTAGCCAATCAGTTGTGTTGTGACAAGGTAGGGGTGGTATACATAAGATAGCCCTATTTGGTAAAAGACCAAGTCCATATGATGGCAAGAACAGCTCAAATAAGCAAAGAGAAAGACATGAAGTTCAGTCAATCCATAAAGTGCAGTCGCAAAAACCATCTGGTTTGCGCTTAGTGGGACTATTATTTGTTTTTCAACAGGACAATGACCCAACACACCTCCAGGCTGTGTAAGGGCTATTTTGCCAAGAAGGAGAGTGATGGAGTGCTGCATCAGATGACCTGGCCATTATGATCACCCGACCTCAACCCAATTGAGATGGTTTGGGATGAGTTGGACCGCAGAGTGAAGGAAAAGCAGCCAACAATCAATCAATCAATCAATAAAATATATTCATAAAGCCCTTCTTACATCAGCTGATGTCACAAACTGCTGTACACAAACCCAGCCTAAAACCCCAAACAGCAAGCAATGCATGTGTAGAAGCACGGTGGCTAGGAAAAACTCCCTAGAAAGGCCAGAACCTAGGAAGAAACCTAGAGAAGAGCCAGGCTATGAGGGGTGGCCATTTCTCTTCTGGTTGTGGCGGGTTGAGATTATAACAGAACGTGGCTAAGATGTTCAAATGTTCATAGATGACCAGCAGTGTCAAATAATAATAATCACAGTGGTTGACGAGGGTGCAACTATCAGGCCCTGGCCATAGAGAGGTTTTTATTCTCTATTTTGGTTAGGCCAGGGTGTGACTAGTGTGGGCATTCTAGTTTCTTCATTTCTATGTTTTCTATTACTGTGTGTTTGGCCGGGTGTAGTTCTCAATCAGAGGCAGCTGTCTATCGTTGTCTCTGATTGAGAACCATACTTAGGTATCTCTTTTTTCCACCTGTGTTTGTGGGAAGTTGACTTTTGTTTAGGGCACATAGCCTGTAGCTTCACGGTTTGTTTTTGTAATGTTTGTTGTTTTGTTTGGCGTCATTTTTATTCAATAAAAGAAAATGTACCTTGGTCCACTTTTTTCAACGCCGTGACAGAACTTCCCACCACCAAAGGACCAAGCAGCGTGGTAGAGAGGACTCCTGGAGATGGGAGGAGATCCTGGATGGTAAGGGACCCTGGAGGCAGGCTGGGGAGTATCGCCGTCCAAGGGAGGAACTGGAGGCAGCTAAGGCGGAGCGGCAGCGTTATGAGGGAACAAGGCTGGCAAGGAAGCCCGAGAGGCAGCCCCCCAATTTTTTTGGGGGGGGGGAACACGGGGAGTGTGGCTGAGTCAGGTTGGAGACCTGAGCCAACTCCCCATGCTTACCGTGGCGAGCATGTGACTGGTCAGGCCCCGTGTTATGGGGTGATGCGCACTGTGTCTCGGTTGAGTATTCACAGGCCGGTGTGCTCGGTGCCAGCGTCCCTCATTTGCCGGGTGGAAGTGGGCATCCAGCCAGAACGTTTCGTATACATTGTTTGACTTCAGGAAGACAGTGAGTTGCTGCTTTTTCAAAAATGTTAGAGATGAATGGGAGATTCGATATAGGCCGATAGTTTTAAAAATATTTTCTGAGTCAAGGTTTGGCTTTTTCAAGAGAGGCTTGATTACCGCCACTTTTAGTGAGTTTGGTACACATCCGGTGGATGGAGAGCCGTTTATTATGTTCAACATAGGAGGGCCAAGCATAGGAAGCAGCTCTTTTAGTAGTTTAGTTGGAATAGGGTCCAGTATGCAGGTTGAAGGTTTAGAGGCCATGAATATTTTCATCAATGTGTCAAGAGATATAGTATTACAAAACTTGAGTGTCTCCCTTGATCCTGGGTCCTGGCATAGTTGTGCAGACTCAGGAAAACTGAGCTTTGGAGGAATACGCAGATTTAAAGAAGAGTCTGTCATTTGCTTTTTAATGATCATGATCTTTTCGTCAAAGAAGTTCATAAATGTATCACTGATGAAGTGAAAGCCATCCTCTCTTGGGGAATGCTGTTTTCAGTCAGCTTTGCAACAGTATCAAAAATTGTTTTGTGATTGTTCTTATTTTCCTCAATTAAGTTGGAAAAATAGAATGATCGAGCAGCAGTGAGGGCTCTTCAATACTGCACGGTACTGTCTTTCTAAGCTAGTCGGAAGACTTCCAGTTTGGTGTGGCGCCATTTCTGTTCCAATTTTCTGGACGCTTGCTTCAGAGCTCGGGTATTTTCTGTATACCAGGGAGCTAGTTTCTTATGACAAATGATTTTTGTTTTTAGGGGTGTGACTGCATCTAGGTTATTACACAAGGTTAAATGAAGTTCCTCAGTTAGGTGGTTAACTGATTGTTGTTCTCTGACTTCCTTGGGTAGGCGGAGGGAGTCTGGAAGGGCATCTAGGAATCTGTGAGTTGTCCGAGAATTTATAGCACGACTTTTGATGATCCTTGGTTGGGGTCTGAGCAGATTATTTGTTGCGATTGCAAACGTAATAAAATGGTGGTCCGATAGTCCAGGATTATGAGAAAAAATGAATGAAATTCAGGGAACTCAGTGAGGAACGCTGTATATGGCCCAGGATGCCTGTAAACAGTAGCTATAAAAAGTGATTGAGTAGGCTGCATAGATTTCATGACTAGAAGCTCAAAAGACGAAAACGTCTTTTTTTTGTAAATTGACATTTGCTGTCGTAAATGTTAGCAACACCTCCGCCTTTGCGGGATGAGCGGGGGATATGGTCACTAGTGTAACCAGGAGGTGAGGCCTCATTTAACACAGTAAATTCATCAGGCTTAAGCCATGTTTCAGTCAGGCCAATCACATCAAAATTATGATCAGTGACTAGTTCATTGACTTTAACTGCCTTGGAAGTGAGGGATTTAACATTAAGTAGCACTATTTTGAGATGTGAGATATCACAATCTCTTTCAATAATGGCAGGAATGGAGGAGGTCTTAATTCCAGTGAGATTGCTAAGGCGAACACCGCCATGTTTAGTTTTGCCCAACCTAGATCAAGGCACAGACACGGTCTCAATGGGGATAGCTGAGCTGACTACACTGACTGTGCTAGTGGCAGACTCCACTAAGCTGGCAGGCTGGCTAACAGCCTGCTGCCTGGCCTGCACCCTGCTGCCTGGCCTGCACCGTATCTCATTGTGGAGCTAGTGGAGTTAGAGCCCTGTCTATGTTCGTAGATAAAATGAGAGCACCCCTCCAGCTAGGATGGAGTCCGTCACTCCTCAGCAGGTCAGGCTTGGTCCTGTATGTGGGTGAGTTCCAGAAAGAGGGCCAATTATCTACAAATTCTATCTTTTGGGAGGGGCAGAAAACAGTTTTCAACCAGCGATTGAGTTGTGAGCTCATCACTCCCCCTAACTGGGAGGGGGCCAGAGACAATTACTCGATGCTGACACATCTTTCTAGCTGATTTACACGCTGAAGCTATGTTGCGCTTGATGACCTCTGACTATTTCATCCTAACATTTTTGGTGCCGACGTGGATAACAATATCCCTATACTCTCTACACCAGTTTTAGCCTTAGCCATCACCATCTTCAGATTAGCCTTAACGTCGGTAGCCCTGCCCCCTGGTAAACATTGTATGATTGCTGGATGATTCGTTTTTTGGTCTAATTCTGCAGGTTATGGAGTCGCCAATGACTAGGGTTTTCAATTTGTCAGAGCTAATGGTGGGAGGCTTCGGCGTCTCAGACCCCGTAACGGGAGGAGGAGAGACCAGAGAAGGCACGGCCTCTGACTCCGACCCGTTGCTTAATGGGGAGAACCGGTTGAAAGTTTCTGTCGGCTGAATGAGCGACACCAGTTGAGCATTCCTACAGCATTTCCCTCCAGAAGCCACGAGAAAATTGTCCGGCTGCGAGGACTGTAAGAGGCGATTTATACTACTATCTGTACTTTTTGGTGGCACAGACGCTGTCTCATCCTTTCCTACACTTAAATTACCCTTGCCTAACGATTGCGTCTGAAGCTGGGCTTGCAGCACAGCTATCCTCGCCATAAGGCGATCGTTCTCCTGTATATTATGAGTACAGCGACTATAATTAGATGGCATAATGTTAATGTTACTACTTAGCTTCGGGTGGTGGAGGTCCTGATGAACCACGTCCAGATAAAGCATCTGGGGTGAAAAAGTTGAATGAAAAAAGTCAAAAGAGGGAAAAAATGTAAATATAAAACGGTAATTAAAAAATAAAAACTGTAAAGTTGGCAGTTAGCAAAGTAAGATTAGCAACAAACCGCACAGCAGCACATAGACAAGTCTACACGGTGTGACCGGAAATAACGTCAAATCAGTCCTTGCAAAAACCCAACAAGTGCTCAGCATATGTTGGAAGTCCTTCAAGACTGTTGGGAAAGCATTCCAGGTGAAGCTGGTTGAGAGAATGCCAAGCATGTGCAAAGCTGTCATCAAGGCAAAGTGTGGCTACTTTGAAGACTAAAATCTCAAATATATTATGATTTGTTTAACACTTTTTTGATTACTACATGATGTCATATGTGTTATTTCAGAGTTTTGATGTCTTCACTATTATTCTATGATGTAGAAAATAGTCAAATAAAGAAAAACCCTTGAAGGTGTCCAAACTTTTGACTGGTACTGTACGTATCTACCTCAATTAGCTTGTACCCTTGCACATCGACTTGTACCCTTGCACATCAACCCCGTGTATATAACCAAGTTATTGTTACTTATTGTGTATTTATTATTACTTAGATGTTTTATGTGTTATTACTTTTGTATTATTTCTTTATTTAATTTCTCTGCATTTTTGTGAAAGGCCCGTAAGTAAGCACTTCGCTGTTCACGAAGCATGTGACGAATAACATTTGATATGATTTGATGTATGTTTATCAGTTGCAGTAATAGAGTTGCTTGAGGGGAGGCTGATTATATCAGCGCCACTGTGCTATTCAGCCAGCGAGTCAGGCAATGCGTATCTCTGGAGACCTGATCCTGGAGATATATAGTAATGAGTCCCACTGTGGCCCGCACTACACTCAACCTTCTCTTCTCCTCTCCTCTCCTCTGAGTCTTCATCCCAGAGACTCTCTCCTTCCCGTGCCGATGATTGATTCACAACCTGAAACAGAACTATTCACTCTTCTTCTCCTCTCTCGCTGCACAGGGTTCATTATTTCCCTCTCCTGGCTCATTACTACCAGTCTACGTGTCGGCTGGAGATATTGCCCACTCCGCACCAAACCAATGCAGGAAGGACTGCTGCTGCTGCTGCTGCTGCTGTAAACAGCACCGTTGAATCACTAGGAAAAGGGAATTTAATCAACGCTTTGAAAGTTTTTGCGATTAAGTAGACAAAAATAACACCCTCCTCTGCCAGAGTGTAGACTGAGTAGCTAATGGCTTTTGTGTGTTAATTTGAGGAAAAACAAATTCTGGATGCAATCATTCTGGCTCTGAAATTATACTTCAGTCTGCTCTCCTGGCCCAAAGAGCTATTCTGGGAGATGGAGTGTGTTCTTTACATGGTCTAGTCAGTGGAAAAGCAGGCTTTGCTGTAACAGCAAAGAAGTTGCCCTTTAATTCAGTGGTGTAGGGCTTTCAAAACAAATGGCCACTGGATTGGTGCAAATAATCATGATTCTGCCAGGTAGGCAGAGGCTACTTTGTAGTTACCGTTCAGTTGCCTTTCCACCTATATGAAAATGGTTAGGCTATCATTAGCATCACTAACCGTTACACAAAGTTGTAGATAGATAGGGCCTACAGGCATTGCACACAGCAACTGAAAACTACTGGCCCGAATGAAATAAATACTGGCAGGAAAGCAAATGATGTGTGCATAATTTGAATAGCAGGTGATTTTATTACGGGCTGAGCAAGTATCCTAAGGACTTTTTCAAGCACTATTATTTGTGGAAAAAAACTTCCCCCAAAATTTATGCAAAAAATGTGGCCTATTAATTACCATTTGAAGAATAATTCATTATTTAACAGGCCTGCATTGACACTGACATTATTTTTATTTTCCAAAATATGTCAGAATAATGTGGGCATTGCTTGACTAAATAGACAGCATGCTCCCGACACAAACACACTAGTGGGTGGCAGTTAGCCTAGCGGCTGGGTCGAAGGGCTACTAACCAAACGGTTGTTGGTTCAATTACTTGAGCTGACATGGTGAAAAGTCTGTTGATGTGCAAACCACTTAAACCTAATTTGATCCAGCTGTGCCGAACTACTACAGCTGACCCTATAAAACTGCACCTGTTCATGTGGTAGCTAGCTAGTAAGTTGCTAAAACTAGATGTTGTTGAGGGGTTACTATATAATATTTTAAAAGGAGAAAGCAACCAAACACCGGGTTCCCTTTGTAATGGAACACTTTTTATGGAAAACCAAGTTGAAGCCAACATTCGATGCTGTCTTGCTCATAATAACCACACATGGTTTTACGACAACAAGCACAATAACGCAACACCTTTAATTGAGATGGCAGGAAACAAACGAAAGCACCTACATCTCTTAAATCAGAAATAAAACTTAACTAAATCAGCTACAATAACTTCACTGACTATTTAAGGACCAAATAGCCTAGATATTTCTGAATTTTAACCTCTACTGGATCTGTGTCCCCCCCGTGCGGCAGGGTTGAGCTAACGTAGGCTAATGTGATTAGCATGAGGTTGTAAGTAACAAAAAAAATCCCAGGACATAAACATATCTGATATAGGTAGAAATCTTAAATGATTAACTGCACAGTCCAAATTACAGTAGCTATTACAGTGTAAGAATACCATGCTATTGTTTGAGGAGAGTGCACAATTATGAACTTGAAAATGTATTAATAAACCAATTAGGCACATTCGGGCAGTCTTGATACAACATTTTGAACAGATATGCAATGGTTCATTGGATCAGTCCACAACTTTGTACATACACTGATGCCATCTAGTGGCCAAAATCCAAATTGTGCCTGAGCTGGAACAATACATTATGGCCTTTCTCTTGCATTTGAAAGATGATGGTACAATAAAAAAAGAAAAACACATGTTTCGTTCTTTGTATTATCTTTTACCAGATCTAATGTGTTATATTCTCCAACATTTATTTCACATTTCCACAAACTTCAAAGTGTTTCCTTTCAATATCCATATCCTTGGTTCAGGTCCTGAGCTAGAGGCAGTTAGATTTGGGTATGTCATTTTAGGCGAAAATTGAGAAAAAAAGGGTTGAATCCATGATGACTTAATTCCAAATATTCAAACAAGACTTTGAAATGTTTAAATACCTGCTTTGCATATCTGATCTTGCCTTAGCATTCACTGGGAGATATCATAACTTGCAACATCTTGACTAACACTAACCCTGTCAGTCTTCACTCCACACAACAACCAGCTGCTTGAGAGCTTGCCTTCAGAAAGTATTCAAACTTCTTCACTTTTTCCAAATTATGTTTAGTTACAGCCTGAATTTAAAATGGGTTAAATTTAGATTTTTTTGGTCACTGGCCTACACACAATACCACATAATTTCAAAGTGTAATTATGTTTTTATACATTTTGGGTTGAGCGTGCAGAGATTGATACAGAGACAGGGAGGTTTTAGTCCGCAAAAACAACTTTACTAGGACAGAAAATAAACATAACAAAGAAAATCACTTAGGTTTGGCGCAGTCCTTCTCTCCTTTTGCTTGGTGTCGGTCTTCCCCCGTTCTCTCTCGCGGGGTGCCACAGTGCTCCTTATATTTTGCCTCCATGCCTGGTTGGCACGTTCCCCTAATTACCTGCACTTGGAGCTGTCCGTGTCGGGGTGCCCAGCTCCCGTATTCTCAGCGGAGGAAGCCAAAGTTGCCTCACTCTATTAACATTCCCCGGGTAGACCTCCTGGGATACCACAATTTTTTACAAATCAATGAAAAATAAAAAGCTGAAATGTCCTGAGTCAGTAAGTATTCAACCCCTTTACTATGGCAAGCCGAAATAAGTTCAGGAGTGAAAATGTGCTGAACAAGTAAAATTATAAGTTGGACTCACTCTGTGTGCAATAATAGGGTTTAACATGATTTTTTAATGACTACCTCATCTCTGTAACCCACACGCAATTATCTGTAAGGTCCCTCAGTCAAGCAGTGAGTTTCAAACACAGATTCAACCACAAAGACCAGGGGGGTTTTCCAATGCCTCGCAAACAGTGACACTTATAGATGGGTTAAAAAAAAAGCAGACATTGAACACTTTGGATGGTGTATCAAAACACCCAGTCACTACAAAGAAAGAGGTGTCCTTCCTAACTCAGTTGCCGGAGAGGAAGGGAACCACTTAGAGGTTTCACCATGAGGCCAATAGTGACTTTAAAACAGTTACAGAGTTTAATGGCTGTGATAGGAGAAAACTGAGGATGGATCAACAACATTGTAGTTACTCCACAATATTAACCTAACTGACAGAATGAAAAGCAGGAAGCTTGTAAAGAAAACAAATATTCCAAAGCATGCATCCTGTTTGCAACAATGTACTAAAGTAATACTGCAAATAATGTGGCAAAGCAATTAACCTTTTGCCCTGAATACAAAGTATTATGTTTGGGGCATATCTAATACAACACATTACTGAGTACCACTCTCCATATTTTCAAGCATAATGGTGGCTGCATCATGTTATGCAGCCACCATTAAGCACAGGCAAAATCCTAGAGGAAAACCTGTTTTAGTCTGCTTTCCACCAGAAACTGTGAGATTAATTCACCTTTCGGCAGGACAATAACCTAAAACCTAATGCCAAATCTACACTGGCGTTGCTTACCAAGAAGAGTGAAAATGTCCCTGAGTACTCAAACAGGAATCTGATTACCTAAAAAAAAAAAGTAAGAAACTTAAAGAGCTGAAGTAAGCAGTACTACCTTCATATGAGTAATACAAATGCAGCTTTTTTTGTAAGGTATAATTAAATGTAACTAATGTGTACTAAGCCACGCCTCCAATCATATCCCAGTGTGGCTTGCCTTTTCGATTGAATTGTAGAGTTACCACCCATGACTGTATTTCTTAGTGACAGCGACACGGTGAGTTCCTGGGCAAATATAAAAAATTAGAATTCAACTATTACATATATCGTAAGGCCTTATACTGTGGCCTGAAACTCAGTTTACAGGCCACACCAGGCCTGCAAGTAGGGTTGCAAAATTCCACAAACTTCCCCCAAAGATTGTTTACAGATCTTCCAACCAGGATTTCTGGAAAAGCTGGGAAATGTACCAGAATGTTGCAACCCTATTTGTAAATCACATTATACTGGCTTGTAAAATGATGTGTAATTCCTATTGGAATCTAGCCAGCATTAGACTATCCAACAGTTGAAATGTGTATTAATCCGGAACTTGCATTCGTAATGACTGCCAGGGTTAAGCACCGTGGAGGAAACTACCTAAGCCTGTTAAACTGGAACAACCATTTCAGTAACGGGTGCAAAAATGTAATGATTGGCTTAGTTTATACTGAAAAAAAATCTAAACACATCGAAACATGCAACAATTTCATAGACTTTTGTGAGTTACAGTTCATATCAGGAAATCAGTCAATTGAAATAAATAAATTAAGCCCTAATGCATGGATTTCACATGACTGGGAATATGGCAAGCCTATTTTTTGTGAGTTAGTCACAGATACTTTTTCTAAAAAGGTAGTGGTGTGGATCAGAAAACCAGTCAGTGTCTGGTGTGATAACCATTTGCCTCATGCAGTGCGACACATCTCCTTTGCATAAAGCTGATCAGGATGTTTATTATGGCCAGTGGAATGCTGTTCCACTCCTTTTCAATGGCTGTGTGATGTTGCTGGATATTGGCGGGAACTAAAAGACGCTGTTATACACATCAATCCTGAGCATCCCTAACATGCTCAATGGGTGACATGTCTGGTGAGTATGCAGGCCATGGAAGAACTGGGACATTTTCAGCTTCCAGGAATTGTATACAGATCCTTGTGACATGGAGCCGTGCATTATCATGCTGAAACATGAGGTGATGGTGGCGGATGAATGGCACGACAATGGGCCTCAGTATCTCGTCATGGTATCTCTGTGCACTCAAATTGCCCTTGATAAAATACAATTGTGTTCGTTGTCCGTAGCTTATGCCTTCCCATAACATAACCCCACTGCCACCATGGGTCACTCTGTTCAAAACGTTGACATCAGCAAACCTCTCGCCCACATGATGCCATACACGCTGTCTGCCACCTGCCCGGTACAGTTCAAACTGGGAATCATCCATAAAGAGCACACTTCTCCAGCGTGCCAGTGGCCATCGAAGGGGAGCATTTGCCCACTGAAGTTGGTTACGAATCCGAACTGCAGTCAGGTCAAGACCCTGGTGAGGACGACGAGCACGCAGATGAACTTCCCTGAGACGGTTTATGAAAGTTTGTGCAGAAATTCTTCAATTGTACAAATCCACAGTTTCATCACCTGTCCGGGTGGCTGGTCTCAGACGATCCCGCAGGTGAAGAAGCCAGATGTGGAGGTGCTGGGCTGTCATGGTTACACATAGTCTGCGGTTGTTAGGCTGGCTGGACGTACTGCCAAATTCTCTAAAACAACGTTAGAGGTGGCTTATGGGAGAGGAATTAACATTAAATTCTATGGCAACAGCTCTGGTGGACATTCCTGCATTCACCATGCCAATTGCACACTCTGTCAAAACTTGAGACATCTGTGGCATTTACTGTCCCCAGCACAAGGTAAACCTGTATAATGATCATCTTGTTTAATCAGCTTCTTGATATGCCACACCTGTCAGGTGGATGGATTATCTTGGATAGGTAGAAATGCTCACTAACAGAGATGTAAACACATTTGTTCATAAAAGTTGAGAGAAATCTTTTATTTTAGCTCATGAAACATGGGACCAACACTTTACATTTTCGTTGATGTTTTTGTTCACTACTGTATATATGGCAAGACTGGAAATGGTTGTCTAGCAATGATCAACAACCAATTTGACAGAGCTTGAAGATTTTTGAAAAGAATAATGGGCAAATGTTGCACAATCCAGGTATGGAAAACTCTTAGTGACTTACCTAGAAAGACTCACAGCTGTAATCTCTGCCAAAGGTGCTTTTACAAAGTATTGAGAAAGGCTGTGAATACTTATGTAAATTACATATTTCAGTTTTTCATTTGAAATACATTTGCAAAAATGTCTAAAAACATGCTTTCACTTTGTAAATATGGAATTCAGGCTGTAACACAACAAAGTATACAATAAGTCAAAGGGGTATGAATACTTTCCGATAGATAAACAAAAAATACCATTATTACAAAAGAAATTCACTGGCCCAAGCGGGCCACAGACCGGGCCACTGACCGGGCCACTGACCGTTTCTATCAGGAATATTAATTAGGTGACACTCCGTCTTAACCCCTCCACATTTACTGGATTGGTTGAACAGTGCAGAAGAGAACCGACCCCAACAGCTTCTCGTCATATGGAGCATTTGGTTTCAGGTGTTTCTTTAACACCTACTACATGACGTTAGTCCTGCTGTAACCTTTACCTTCTACTAGCCATTAGTAAAGGAAGGCTCACAACGAGCATAGCAGATGCCTCATACGTCATGAATGATTGGTGTTGTCAAAAGAAAATAAGTGAATCTTAATGTACAACAAGATTGTTTCCCAATATATTTACTCACTTAGAAATGTGCATTTCTTGCATAAAATGTAGTTGTACCTTACTGTTTGTTACTCCTAATACTACTACAAGATTATAATTGTTTTGAAATCTATTAGCTATTAATGCAGGAATGGTAATGGCTCATTTACAAAGGCCAAATGCCTTATTCCCTGTATCATTTATTTTTGTTGTTTCCTCATATATTCATGATCCTTCCATAAGGACGTGTTATTTTCCTCTACCACAGAGTGAAACCTCGCATTGATTTTCCACCAGAGATGAGGAATCCATTTTTCTTCTCATAATAGGGACATGATTGATGGCCCCACTGAGATGACACCTCGGTCAAATTCACTCTCCTCCTCCTCCTCCCACTATATTTCACTCTGCTTCCTCTGCTGCCAAATCAACAAGATTGTTCAGCAGCCAGAAACCCATCCAGAGAGGATCATATTCGTATTGCATGTATTCAGGGAACTGTATGCTTTGTTCAGGAAGAACAATAGCTACTGCTGCTCCTGGTGATATTAATAGTCCCATGCTGAATACTGAGTATGTGTTGCTGCTGTGGACCAGATTCATGGAAACCTATTCAGTTCTATAAAGTAACTTTGTAAATGGTGATTTCCCTTTGTTCCTCAATCAAATACAATCAATGAACTTTGCTTCTGAGGATCACACTGGCTAATTAGTAAATTAGTTAGAAAAGAACAAAGAATGCTATCCTGAATTCATAAAAATATGAGCAATGTGCTGGAAATTAAATCTATGTTTTACATTGAAACATTTGCCAGCTTGTCTTTTATTACATGCATATCCCCCCCCCCCACCCCCACCCCCCCCACCCCCGCATTCCCCACTGCTGTACATAATTTCAGAGTACTCTCACAGAGATACAAAGAGCAGACAAAGGTTGCAGCCGCAATGCCAGTACAGGGCTGGCTGGCTCACTGTTGAGTAAAAAATAAACACGCCTTCCAGACTACTGGAGACTTAAGTCTTTGTACAGTAGAGTCATGTGATGGATGAATATGAATTAATCCGTTTTTTTTCAAGGTCTCATGGCGTACAATGTTCTCTAAAGATTTGAATCCAAGTCATTATCATGTGGGGTTCAAAGTGCGTGATGAACTCAATGAGCGGCATGTTCCATAAACACATTTTGAAAATGATAAGTGCATGCTGGCTAATGTGTGCATTGCATTGAAAGAATACATTTTTTGGTCTGCACCTTAGTTGTTAGCAATGACAGGCTACTTATAGACTGGATACCTCTAACACAATGCCAGGCCTGGTCTTATGTAACCTCCCTCAGATAGAGTATTGTTACACTAAAAGTGGACTGCTACAGTAGGTAGGTGAGGGATTTAACATCCAGCAGCAACCTATTACAATTGTGCCATTTAGAGCTAACAGTGACATGCTTCCTTATGGGCCCTTGAAAACAATGCATAGAGGAAAATGTAGAAATAATACAAAAATAATAACACAAGGAACAAATACAAAATGAGTAACGATAACTTGGCTACATACACAGGGTAAGTACCGAGTCGATGTGCAGGGGTACGATGTAATTGAGGTAGATGTGTACCTACAGGTAGGGATAAAGTGACTAGGCGAAGGGATAGGTAATAAACTTTAGCAGCAGAGTATGTCCTGGTGCTCTTATTCAGTTGTTTAGTAGTGAGATGGAACTCGTACCTATGACTGCAGCACAGCCACGCTAAAGAAGTTGTTAAACATGCCTTCTCGTGTACAATTGCTTTAATGTGTATTGTAGCAACAATATGCTCTGTCTTGTTAACAGGCGGTGCTGCTGTGATTTCCCTGTGAAGGGCAGGAGCTGCCATGCCATTTGGCTGTTTGACACTCGGGGAGAATAAGGATTACAACAATCCCTCAGAGGTGACCGATAAATATGACCTTGGACAAATTGTCAAATCGTGAGTATTCCTTCACAATGTTTAAACGACTGCTACATTCTGTATTCTGGGACTCTGACTTAATAGGAACACATATACCTCTTCCTTTCGGTATAGATTTGACCGTTTTAAAATGTTTCTTTCGTTTGTTCTTGTGTGTGTTCCTGATTAAGGGAGGAGTTCTGTGAGATCTTCAGAGCGAAGGATAAGAACACACTCAAAATGTTCACCTGTAAAAAGTTCTTGAAAAAGGACGGGAGGAAAGTGAGGAAAGCTGCCAAGAATGAGATTCTAATCTTGAATATGTGAGTGAAATTCCGTTTTGGCTTATTCATTAATGCAAAGCTTTATCCGTGGCATCTGAAATGCCACAGGAAAGCATGAATCATTCTGTTACGATTATCGATAGTTTTACAATTCACCTGTATGCAATTGAAATGGAGAAGAAAAACGCAGTAGATATATTTAACAGAAATTAGTTAATAATGGTTACTAATTACTAACGTTATTGTTTCCATAACATCACCATAACATTTCCATAACACCAGTCCTGTTCAGCTTGAATTATACATCTGCCTTTAACAAATAGTTATAATGAAGCAATATCTCTTGAGCAGTCCAGACTTGAATTTGAAGTAGGATCTGTAATGAAAGCGCCACAGACCCATCAGTATTTTAAAAACAAATATTAAAATGCAATTGAAACTATTGGGATTACATTAATTAAAACATGAATTAACTTAAAACTATGAATAAAATATGTCAATCAAGATTCCTTTAAATACCTAATGAAATGTCTTATTAGCATGTCAGTGGAGTACTTCGGGGCGGCAGGTAGCCTAGTGGTTAGAGCTTTGGACTAGTAACCGCAAGGTTGCAAGATCGAATCCCCGAGCTGACAAGGTAAAAATTGTTCTGCGCCTGAACAAGGCAGTTAACAAACTGTTCCTAGGCTGTCATTGAAAATAAGTATTTGTTCTTAATTGACTTGCCTAGTTAAATAAAGTTAAGAATAAACTTTGGTAGTGAGACCAATCTCTAGTTTGTATTCATTAACTGGAAGTGGAAATGGTCCACTCTCCATACATAACGAAATATAATCATTAATGCACCCCTACAATATCACAAATTATGTCTGTTTTTAATGTCTATTGTACATTTTTGTCTATGGGGAGAGTGGGCCAAGTTGAGCATTCCGCAGCCCTCTGTCAAAGGAAATATAGTATTCTTTCGAACAAAGATATCGACATACAGTATATTTCAGGATGTTGTGTATCCCCCCAAAAAATCCGAATTCATGTAAACATTACAGTTTTGAAAACATAGCTTGTCCCACAAAATTGGTCTTTTGACACAACTTACCCCGGGTATGGATTAAGTTAACCGCCTTCAAATGTATGTACTGAATGAAATATTACCACTACCTTTTTAAAACCATGTCGATCTTTATTTCCCAATAACAATTGCTTTTCTGTCTTTCAATCATTTTAAGCATCTTTTAACCGAGGCTCAACACCTAACACTTTGTACTTTTTAAAAAACACTTTTGACATAGGCCAGGCCCTGCTGTTACCTCATATCCCAGTGATAATGCCTTTCATTACGCCTGTGACGAAAACACTTAAATATGCTCAACTTGCCTTTGGCTCAACTTACCCCAAGGCAAACATTTTGACTATATTACAATGATTCACTTTCATGCTAGGTTTAGAAACACATTGAAGCTTATAGAGACCACAACTGATGTGTTGAACAATCTCAAAAATATGTACTTTGGTTTAGATACCAGCATCATGAAACCTATACCACAATAAATGAAAGGTCTCACGGATCCACCTGTACCTGAATACCCCAGACCCAATCCGGGACCCGAGCAGGTCTGGATCCAGAATTCTAAATAATGTCACGGGTCTGGGTCAGATCTGAAATAATTGTCACTGGTCTCAGGTATGTGTAATTTGAGCTGACTTGTCCGGAAGGACCCGTACATATCCAAACCCGAATGCTGCAGTAGAGAGAGAGAGAGAGAGAAATTGTATAATTTATTCTGCTGATCTTTTCACGAGAGTGGTATGTGTAGCTTGTTGTTCTCCAATTATAAGTCATCAAAGTGCCATAGATCCTCCTTATGTGGCTAAATTTAGGAGATATATGACCAAAAGTATATTGACACCTGCTCGTCGAACGTCTCATTCCAAATCATGGGCGTTAATATGGGGTTGTTCCCCCCCTTTGCTACCATAACAGCCTCCACTCTTCTGGGAAGGCTTTCCACTAGAGGTCGGAACATTGCTGCAAGGACTTGCTTCCATTCAGCCACAAGAGCATTAGTGAGGTCGTGTACTGATGTTGGGCGATTAGGCCTGGCTCACAGTCAGCGTTTCAAGTCATCCCAAAGGTGTTCGATGGGGTTGAGGTCAGGGCTCTGTGCAGGCCAGTCAAGTTCTTCCACACCGATCTCGACAAAGCATTTATGTATGGACCTCGCTTTGTGCACAGGGGCATTGTCATGCTGAAACAGGAAAGGGCCTTCCCCAAACTGTTGCCACAAAGAGGGAAGCACAGAATCGTCTAGAATGTTATTGTATGCTGCAGCGTTAAGGTTTCCCTTCACTGGAACTAAAGGGACTAGCCTATAACCATAACCATAAAAAACAGCCCCTGACCATTATTTCTCCTCCACCAAACATTACAGTTGGCACTATGCATTTGGGCAGGTAGCGTTCTCCTGGCATCCGCCAAACCCAGATTCGTCCGTCGGACTGCCAGATGGTGAAGCGTGATTCATCACTCCAGAGAACGTGTTTCCACTGCTCCAAGTCCAATGGCAGATAGGTTTACACCACTCCAGCCGACGCTTGCGCGTGGTGATCTTAGGCTTGTGTGCGGCTGGTCGACCATGTAAATCCATTTCATGAAGCTCCCGAAGAACGTTGTTTCCGGAGGCAGTTTGGAACTCGGTAATGAGTGTTGCAAATGAGGACAGACGATTTTTATGCACTACGCACTTCAGCACTCAGCGGTCCCGTTCTGTGATCTTTTGTGGCCTACCAATTTGTGGCTGAGGCCGTTGTTGCTCCTACAGGTTTCCACTTCACAATAACAACACTTACAAATGTCTGGGGCAGCTCTAGCAGGGCAGAAATTTGACGAACTGACTTGTTGTGACGGTGCGACGTTGAACGTCACTGAGCTCTTCAGTAAGACCATTCTATTGACAATGTTTGTCTATGGAAATTGCATGGCAGTGTGCTCAATTGTATACACCTGTCATTAACAGTGTGGTTGAAATAGCCAAATCCAGTAATTTAAAGGGGTGTCCACATACTTTTGTACAAATAATGTATCTGATCAATGGAAGATGGAATTACAGTTACGGAATTAAAAGTTAAAGGATAGGCTACAACGACGAAGAGCCAACAGGTATGCTGCTACTTAAAATTCTGAATGGAGTTGTTATTTTAACTGTAGGAAGAGAAAGTGCAGCCTCAATTAGCCTAGCTTGCTAGCTAGTGCGGCATGTCAAGAAGTTGATTAAACAAGATGATCATTACACAGGTGCACCGTGTGCTGGGGACAATAAAAGGCCACTCTAAAATGTGCAGTTTTGTCACACAACACAATGCGACAGATGTCTCAAGTTTTGTGGGAGCCTGCATTTGACATGCTGACGGCAGGAATGTCCACCAGAGCTGTTGCCAGATAATTTAATGTTCATTTCTCTACCATAAGCCGCATCCAACATTGTTTTAGAGAATTTGGCAGTATGTCCAACCGGCCTCATAACCGCAGACCACGTGCAATCACGACAGACCAAGACCGCCGCATCCGGCTTCTTCACCTGCGGCATCGTCTGAGACAAGCCACCCGAACAGCTGATGAAACTGTGGGTTTGCACAACTGAGGAATTTCTGCACACTGTCTCAGGGAAGCTCATCTGCATGCTCGTTGTCCCCACCAGGGTCTTCACCTGACTGTAGTTTGGCGTCGTAACCAACTTCAGTGGGAAAATTATCACCTTCGATGGCCACTGGCAAGCTGGAGAAGGGTGCTCTTCACGGATGAATCCCTGATTCAACTCTACTGTGCAGATGTTCGGGCGAGCGGTTTGCTGATTTTAAACAAAATGCTTAATGGTGGCGGTGGGGTTATGGTATGGGCAAACATAAGCTACGGACAACGAACAAAGTTGCATTTCATTGATGGCAATTTTAATACCCAGATATACTGTGACGAGATCCTGAGGCCCATTGCCGTGCCATTCATCCGCTGCCATCACCTCATGTTTCAGCATGATAATGCACGGCCCCATGTCGCCAGGATCTGTACACAATTCCTGGAAGGTAAAAATGTCCCAGTTCTTCCATGGACGGCATACTCACCAGACATGTCACCCATTGAATATGTTTGGGATCCTCGGGATCGACTTGAACGACAGCGTGTTCCAGTTCCCACCAATATCCAGCAACCTCGCACAGCCATTGAAGAGGAGTGGGACAACATTCCACAGGCCAAAATCCACAGCCTGATCAACTCTATGCGAAGGAGATGTGTCGAACTGCATGAGGCAAATGGTGGTCATACCAGATACTGACTGGTTTTCTGATCCACGCTCCTCCGTTTATATTTAAGGTATCTGTAACTAACAGATGCATATCTGTATTCCCAATCATGTGAAATCCTTAGATTAGGGCCTAATGATTTAAGCTTATCAGACTTATTTCCTTATATGAACTGTAACTGAGTAAAATCTTTGAAATTGTTGCATGTTGCGTTTATATTTTTGTTCAGAGTATCTTCTCGGTTTGATGTAGTCAAGACTGGTCCTACGTAATCATATTGGATAATAAATAACCTAACTATGGCAGGTATTATTCTACTATAGCGTGAGTCGGCTTGGTTGGTTGCTGTCTCTCATCTCTCTCTCCCTCCTCCCTGCTCCCCATGTCACTCGCTCACAGTAATCCCCCATCCCCTCGTCTGCTAGAGCAGCAGCTCTCTCTCCCTCCTGTGCCTCGCGCTTTATCAGCTCCTGTTGATAAAGTAGCTTAAAAACGTGACTTTTCTGCTGCTTCCTTGCTTACCCCTTCTTCCATGTGGTTTATTCCTTTGGTCAAATTATACATTTTGTGTATGGTTTCCTAGAAACACGGGTGGCTCTACTTACCCCTTTGGCTCAATTTGCCACACTCTCCCCTACTGATTGTATTTAGTGCATGAGTAGGCATTTCATAATCTGAATTTCACTTCAATTGGAAATGGTCTAATTCTCTAATTGTTATTAAATCTTTAAACCACTGATACAAATGATCAAATGTATTATATTTTGATGATTGCTAGTTAATCTTATAATTGCTTGATATGTAATATTGTCTATGTCTTTCTCTGTTTCCTTCTGTGTCTCCCTTTTTAACAGGGTAAAACATCATAACATCCTCCAGCTGGTTGATGTCTTTGAAACTAGAAAGGAGTACTTCCTCTTCCTGGAGCTGTGAGTGTTATTGGAAATTATTGAATGACGTTGGTTATTTTTTACGTTTTTTGTACTCATTCCCTTGAAGTCATTGTGGTTCTCTCCCACTGTTTACACCATTTTAAGGAGTATACAAAAATATAGCCTACATCCTGCAGACTTGTCAATGCATGCTTCCCTTTCTGAACCCCTGTGCGAAATGTCTATTTTCCATATTCTGCAGGAGAATCTAATTTTAGTCGTCTCATCTGAGAGTTGATTTGACTTCTTGAGTTTTGCAAGAGGCCTACAGTACATTTGAATGATACAGAGAAAACCACTGTCATATGTTGTATTTTCTCTGCAGAGCTACAGGCAGAGAGGTCTTTGACTGGATCTTAGACCAAGGCTACTACTCAGAGAAGGACACCAGCAACGTTGTCAGACAGGTGTTGGAAGCCGTGGCCTATTTGCACTCCCAGAGAATCGTCCACAGGAACCTCAAGGTATACTGCACACCCAGCACACTGCCCCCATCTGGTGTTGCATAGTGGCTATTACACCACAGGCCACTCACTTGGGTGCCAGCATTAGAAATTAAGCTACTTTGCCCTTTGCCTGAAATAAACATGTATTGAATGGAACCATGAGTAATTCTTTAACCTGACAATTATGAATATTTTGTCATGCTTTCTACATAACAAAAATGAATTATGTTCTATTCAAATGTACACTTTGTTTTGTCTCACACAGCTGGAGAACTTGGTGTACTTCAACCGCCTGAAGCACTCCAAAATAGTGATCAGTGACTTCCACCTGGCCAAGCTGGAGAGCGGACTCATCAAGGACCCCTGTGGAACCCCAGAGTACCTTGGTGAGGGGTAGGGAGGAGGGCAGATCATAGACTTAGGGGGGGCAGATGGGTTTGGCAACTTTAGAGCTGGACACCATCTTGCTACCTCTGGGCATTCCATTTTTCTATTAACAAAATATTGGATTGTGTGTGTCTTCCTGCAGCTCCTGAGGTGGTGGGTCGTCAGAGGTACGGAAGGCCAGTGGATTGCTGGGCCATCGGGGTCATCATGTATATTCTGTGAGTGTTCTCTATCACCTAAGTTCACTAACGCTTACAGTGTCTTGCACATACAGTATTAATGTCATTGCCCATCTCAGGTGACTATCAACAGTCTTGTTTTCCCTTCCTCTAGACTGTCAGGAAACCCCCCTTTCTATGACGAAACGGAAGATGAAGACTATGATAATCACGACAAAAACCTTTTCCGCAAGATTCTGTCGGGAGACTATGAGTTTGACTCACCGTACTGGGATGATATATCTGACTCAGGTATAAAGAGTCATGTAATTTCAAATAAAAATGCACTACTACGTATCACATTTATAAACCAGTAAAGCAGCTAGATGGAAAAACGACAGTTTTTAGGCGTGTCCACTTTATTGCGCCAGAGGAGAGAAAGAGCAGATGTGTACTGTATTGTTCTTGTCGATTTCTTCCACAGCGAAAAGCCTGGTGTCATGTCTGATGGAAGTGGAGCAGGATCAAAGACTGACTGCACAGGAGGCCATCAACCATGAATGGTATGGATCCAAGACTGAAATACATACCAATTTCTGTCTTAAGTGTTTTGGTGGGTTTTCTGTTTACCTATCCCTTGTTTCAGGATTTCTGGGAATGCAGCCTCCAACAAGAATATCAGGGATGGAGTGTGTGGGCAAATTGAAAAGAACTTTGCCAAAGCCAAGTGGAAGGTACTCTTCCTTTCTGTCAAACTAACTTTAAAAAAAATACAACCATTTCTGAACTGGGCTACACCGTAGTATGCAAAATGCATGAATGTTGTGCATATGTTGTTCGATTCATTCACTGGACAGTTTGTTCAGTTAGATGATGGTGTTCTAAAAACATCCTTCTATGGTCTTGCTCTTCCGCAGAAAGCTGTAAGGGTCACAACCCTGATGAAGAGGCTTCGCGCTCCAGAACAGAGTGACTCCGGTGCCTCCAGCCCAGTTCCAGGGGCCACTGCTGGCCCTGTCACCCCGAGCAACACTCCAGTACCCCCAGCTGATGGGTCTGAGGGCACCCCTGCCAGCACAGAGGCCTCACTCACCCTCCAGGTTCCCAATTCACAGAAGGCACCCGCCATCATCACTCCTGGTTCCCCCTCCCAGCTCCAGCCCAGCCCAGCTCCTGAGGAGCCAGAGGCTGAGCCCCTGGAACGGTGTAACGGGGACTCAGCAGCACCACTCCAAACACCCCCACAAACACAGGAGGATCAGAATGGCTAGACAAAGCAGGACCAGTGTCACCCCACCACACACACCCTGCAAATAAGGCGCTGGCATAATGATCCAGAATCCGTTACGCCCCACTCACCCTCTTGCAGCATTAGTGCAGCAGCATCTCACACAGTCTGTTTTATCTTGAGCCTTTGCTCTGCACCCTGTGATTGGTTGAGTGGTCTGTCTATCCTTTGCATTGTTTCCTCTTACTCTTTCCCCTCTAGTTTTGTTGATACTCATCCTTTTGAAAAAAAAAGAGTGTGAGGAATATATACCTCTAACATTTGTTTTGAGCAGGTCTAGCAAATTTCTGTCTCACACTTTCTAGAATTCTCAATTCTATCAATTTATCTGTTTGAATCTGAATCACACCTTTAGTGAAATTCTTAGACACCTACATGTTTGTACTGGCCAGCCTCTTTGGTTCCTTAAAGGTCAACTTAGAGAGCAATCTCAAAATCTGTTTTCTGCTGTACCGTACCCAATGTTACTGAGAAATGGTCTGATAACTGCTTATATTCTCTCTGTATACTCCAGTTTTTTGGAAAGAAGAAGGAAACCTGGTGGGAAAGTCTGTATGCTTGATTATTGATCCCAATAAAATAGTGTATAGGCCTTTATGAACATTTTGCAAATAGTAGCTCATGTTGTGTGTAAGTTTAAGATAGTGTCAAGCCTGTTAAAGTGTGTGTTATTTATGTTTTAAGCATCTTTTAGCTGAGCTGAAGTGCTGCCAAAGTATTATGTACATCTATGAACTGAGCAATATTTGTATTGCTGTATAAAACTGTGACACTTTTCAGAATTTTATTTAATTGTGACTGATCCGTATGATTTATTTTGAAATGAAATGTGTTCCTATGTAGGTATGGGACAGTATAAAATATTTGAAACTTTTTCACATTATTGTTTTTTGCCATTTAATTTTGCCCATGAATACCTGTAAAACTGAAAAAAAATAATCTTAATTCACTTTGTCTGATTCATATCATGGGAGCCACCACAAAACAAAGTGTAACAAATCAAAGCAATGACTTAATCAACCCTCACACATTTAAAAGTATTCTATAAGGTTAATGTATGGTGAATTATTTAACAGTATGCTTTTATTATGCATTTATTTAGCTAATGTACTTTTTCTTGTATTTTGAGTCATGTCCCATTTGTAGTCTGTATTTCTTGACTGTAATCTAAAATAAAATGTATTGTGATTCACAAGCTATAATGTTTATTTTTGATGCACAATGTACAGTATAGGTGCTGCATCTGTGCTAAAAAGGTGAGTTGGAAAACAATGTGTAGGTTTATGGTCCAGTAGCTATCAAAGGGGAAATAAACGTATCATCATCATTTTCAGAAAATACACTCTCTGTCATCACATCCTGCGTTAGGGGAGGCTGAAATTACACACACAAAAAAAATAATTTTATTGTCTATGTAGCTACCGTAGCAAGAAAGCAAGTAATGTGATTATACTTGTGTTACTTATATTTATTTGTGGTGTTGGTTTGTGTTACTTATATTTTTTTGTGGTGTTGGTTTGTGTTACTTATATTTTTTTCTGGTGTTGGCTTGGGTTACTTGTGTTTTATTAAAAGTTACAGGTTGAGGTTTGTCACAAAAGGTGGCTCACACTGCTTTTCCAACTTGCACAGAGCTCGAGACCAACTGAGCATGTGTCGTTCGATCACCACTACCAAACAAGTTTATTAAAAGTTAAAAAAAAAAGTAGTTTATCTTCTACC
Source organism: Salvelinus fontinalis (assembly GCF_029448725.1). Classification (NCBI taxonomy): domain Eukaryota; kingdom Metazoa; phylum Chordata; class Actinopteri; order Salmoniformes; family Salmonidae; genus Salvelinus; species Salvelinus fontinalis. The sequence continues at coordinate 10,365,932 of NC_074682.1, forward strand.
GACTCAGAAACCCGGATCCGGGAGCACCCCCACCTCCCCCACAAGTAAAAAAGCTGAATAGCATAGCTAGCATAGCGTCACAAGTAAATAGTAGCATCTAAATATCATTCAATCACAAGTCCAAGATACCAGATGAAAGATCCACTTCTTGTGAATCCAGCAATCATTTCTGATTTGTAAAATGTTTTACAGGGAAGACACAATATGTAAATCTATTAGCTAACCACGTTAGCAAAAGACACCATTTTTCTTTGTCCACCATTTTTTCTCTCCACCAGTAGCTATCACCAATTCGACCAAATAAAGATATTGATAGCCACTAACCAAGAAAAAACCTCATCAGATGACAGTCTGATAACATATTTATTGTATAGGATAGGTTTTGTTAGAAAAATGTGCATATTTCAGGTAGAAATCATAGTTTACAATTGCACCCACCATCACAACTCGACTAGAATAAATACAGAGAGCAACGTGTATTACCTAATTACTAATCATAAAACATTTCTTAAAAATACACAGCGTACAGTAATTGAAAGACACAGATCCTGTGAATCCAGACAATATTTCAGATTTTCTAAGTGTCTTACAGCGAAAACACAATAAATCGTTATATTAGCATACCACATGTGCAAACATTACCCCAGCATTGATTCACGGCAAAAAGAGCGATAGCATTATCACCACCAAAATGTATTAATTTTTTCACTAACCTTCTCAGAATTCTTCAGATGACACTCCTGTAACATCATATTACAACATACATATAGAGTTTGTTCGAAAATGTGCATATTTAGCCACCAAAATCGTGGTTATACAATGAGAAAAGTAGCCAAGCTGGTCAGAAAATGTCGGGCGCCGTATTGGACAGTGATCTAGTCAAATGAATAAATACTCATAAACTTGACTAAAAGATACAGGGTGGACAGCGATTGAAAGACAATTTAGTTCTTAATGCAATCGCTGAATTAAATTTTTTAAATTATCCTTACTGTGCAATACAGGGTGCGCCAAAGTAAAGCTACCCCAAAGAAAATGGCGGAATATGCGTTTAACATTTTTCGACAGAACAACGATTTATCATCATAAATAGTTCTTACTATTAGCAGAACTGCATTCAGAATCTTGGGCAATGAATCCTTTCTCCGGTCTAATCGTCTTTTGGTCGAAAGATGTCCTCTTGTCCCGTCGAAATGGCCACTAACGTTCAGCATGTACTAGAAAAGTGCCCATCTCTTGGAAGTGCGTCACACAGAAATGCCAGAAAATCGCACTAAACGGATATAAATTGCTATAAAACGGTTTAAATTAACTACCTTATGAAGTTTTTAACACCTATAACGAGTAAAAACATGACCGGAGATATGTTACTGGCTAAACAACAGCTTGGAAGGAGGCCAGTCCGACGTCCATCGTGCGTCAGGCGCAGGGAGGAAAAGAAATGTACTTCCGGTCTTTGGTCTTTTATACAGGCCCTGATTGCACAATCGACTCCATTCAAATTGTCACCACTTACTGACATCTAGAGGAAGACGTAGGCAGTGTTTGTATCCCCATAGCATTCACAGGGACATTACAACTGACCTGGGAACAGGGGCCAAGATTTCTGAAATCTCACTCCCTGTCATGAAAAGTGCTGTAGAAGAAGTTCTGTTTCACTCAAAGACATAATTCCAACGGCTATAGAAACTAGAGAGTGTTTTCTATCCAATAATAATAATAATATGCATATTGTACGAGCAAGAATTGAGTACTAGGCAGTTTAATCTGGAGACCAATTTATGCTAAGTCGAAACAGCACCCCCTATATTCGCAAGAAGTTATCTAGCGGAAAGCTTTTTGAGTAAAGCCGATTTAAGCCGCATTCCAGCGCAGTATTTTTTTATGTGCATCAATTCTACCGTGTTAACCCATTACAGTCTACGCCCTGTCTAAGCCGGGGGGGGGGGGGGGGGGGGGGGGGGTTCTATTAACCTCTCAAGAGCACCTCCCCCCAGCTGCCCACTGCACTGAGGCTAGGTAACACGGTCACCACCGATAAATCCGTGATAATCGAAAACTTCAACAAGCATTTCTCAACGGCTGGCCATGCCTTCCTCCTGGCGACTCCAACCTTGGCCAACAACCCCCCCCCCCCCCCCCCCCCCCCCCGCTGCTACTCGCCCAAGCCTCCCCAGCTTCTCCTTTACCCAAATCCAGATAGCAGATGTTCTGAAAGAGCTGCAAAACCTGGACCCATACAAATCAGCTGGGCTTGACTATCTGAACCCCCTATTTCCGAAAATGTCCGCCGCCATTGTCGCACCCCCTATTACCAGCCTGTTCAACCTCTCCTTCGTATCATCTGAGATCCCCAAGGATTGGAAAGCTGCCGCGGTCATCCCGCTCTTCAAAGGGGGAGACACCCTGGACCCAAACTATTACAGACCTATATCCATCCTGCCCTGCCTATCTAAGGTCTTCGAAAGCCAAGTCAACAAACAGATCACTGACCATCTCGAATCCCACCGTACCTTCTCCGCTGTGCAATCCGGTTTCCGAGCCGGTCACGGGTGCACCTCAGCCACGCTCAAGGTACTAAACGATATCATAACCGCCATCGATAAAAGACAGTACTGTGCAGCCGTCTTCATCGACCTGGCCAAGGCTTTCGACTCTGTCAATCACCATATTCTTATCGGCAGACTCAGTAGCCTCGGTTTTTCTAATGACTGCCTTGCCTGGTTCACCAACTACTTTGCAGACAGAGCTCAGTGTGTCAAATCGGAGGGCATGCTGTCCGGTCCTCTGGCAGTCTCTATGGGGGTACCTCAGGGTTCAATTCTCGGGCCGACTCTTTTCTCTGTATATATCAATGATGTTGCTCTTGCTGCGGGCGATTCCCTGATCCACCTCTACACAGACGACACCATTCTGTATACTTCTGGCCCTTCCTTGGACATTGTGCTATCTAACCTCCAAACGAGCTTCAATGCCATACAACACTCCTTCCGTGGCCTCCAACTGCTCTTAAACGCTAGTAAAACCAAATGCATGCTTTTCAACCGTTCGCTGCCTGCACTTGCACGCCCGACTAGCATCACCACCCTGGACGGTTCCGACCTGTGGACATCTATAAGTACCTAGGTGTCTGGCTAGACTGCAAACTCTCCTTCCAGACTCATATCAAACATCTCCAATCCAAAATCAAATCTAGAGTCGGCTTTCTATTTCGCAACAAAGCCTCCTTCACTCACGCCGCCAAACTTACCCTAGTAAAACTGACTATCCTACCGATCCTCGACTTCGGCGATGTCATCTACAAAATAGCTTCCAATACTCTACTCAGCAAACTGGATGCAGTTTATCACAGTGCCATCCGTTTTGTTACTAAAGCACCTTATACGACCCACCACTGCGACCTGTATGCCCTAGTCGGCTGGCCCTCGCTACATGTTCGTCGTCAGACCCACTGGCTCCAGGTCATCTACAAGGCAATGCTAGGTAAAGTGCCGCCTTATCTCAGTTCACTGGTCACGATGGCTACACCCACCCGTAGCACGCGCTCCAGCAGGTGTATCTCACTGATCATCCCTAAAGCCAAAACCTAATTTGGACGCCTTTCTTTCCAGTTCTCTGCTGCCTGCGACTGGAACAAATTGCAAAAATCTCTGAAGTTGGAGACTTTTATCTCCCTCAACAACTTTAAACATCTGCTATCCGAGCAGCTAACCGATCGCTGCAGCTGTACATAGTCCATCGGTATATAGCCCACCCAATTTACCTACCTCAACCCCCATACTGCTTTTATTTATTTACTTTTCTGCTCTTTTGCACACCAGTATCTCTACTTGCACATGATCATCTGATGATTTATCACTCCAGTGTTAATCTGCTAGATTGTAATTATTCGATTTATTGCCTACCTCCTCATGCCTTTTGCACACATTGTATATAGATTCTCTTTTTTTCTACCATGTTATTGACTTGTTTATTGTTTACTCCATGTGTAACTCTGTGTTGTTGTCTGTTCACACTGCTATGCTTTATCTTGGCCAGGTCGCAGTTGCAAATGAGAACTTGTTCTCAACTAGCCTACCTGGTTAAATAAAGGTGAAATTAAAAAAAATATATATATATATATGGCTGCAGGGGCAGTATTGAGTAGCTTGGATGAAAGGTGCACAGAGGTGTACATAGTAAACGGCCTGCTCCTCAGTCCCAGTTGCTAATATATGCATATTATTATTCGTATTGGATAGAAAACACTCTGAAGTTTCTAAAACTGTTTGAATGATGTCTGTGAGTATAACATAACTCATATGACAGGCAAAAACCTGTAGAACCTTGTCTGATGCCTCTACTGTGAAGTGGGGCCGAAGGAGACAGGAATTAGTCAGGTCTATCATGACCTGACCATGCGCTGACCATGCACGTTCACATGAGAGGGAGCTCTGTTCCATCGCACATCTGAAGTCAATGTAATTCTCCGGTTGGAACGTTACTGAAGATTTATGTTAAAAACATTCTAAATATTGATTCAATACATCGTTTGACATGTTTCTACTGACTGTTATGGAACTTTTTGACATTTCGTCTGCTTTTAGTGAACGCGCTTCCTGACTTTGGATTTGTTTACCAAACACGCTAACAAAAATAGCTATTTGGACATAAATGGACATTACCGAACAAAACAAACATTTCTTGTGGAAGTGGGAGTCCTGGGAGTGCATTCCGACAAAGATCAGCAAAGGTAAGTGAAGATTTATAATGCTTTTTATGAGTTTTGTTGACTGCACAATTTGGCCGGTAACTGTATGGCTTCCTTTTGTGGCTGAACGCTGTTCTCAGATTATTGAATATTGTGCTTTTGCAGTAAAGCTTTTGAAATCTGACACAGCGGTTGCATTAAGAACAAGTGTATCTTTAATTCTATGTAAAACATGTATCTTTCATCAAAGTTTATGATGAGTATTTCTGTTATTTGACGCGGCTCTCTGCAATTTCTCAGGATATTTTGGAGGCATTTCTGAACATGGCGCCAATGTAAACTGAGGTTTTTGGATATAAATATGAACTTTATCGAACAAAACATATACGTATTGTGTAACATGAAGTCCTATGAGTGTCATCTGATGAAGATCATCAAAGGTTAGTCATTCATTTTATCTCTATTTCTGCTTTTTGTGACTCCTGTCATTGGCTGGAAAAATGACTGTGTTTGTCTGTGATTTTGCGGTGACCTAACATAATTGTTTGTGGTGCTTTCGCTGTAAAGCCTATTTGAAATCGGACACTTTGGTGGGATTAACAACAAGATTACCTTTACAATGGTATAGGAATTTCAATTATGAGATTTCTGTTGTTTGAATTTGGCGCCCTGCACTTTCACTGGCTGTTGTCATATCATCCCGTTAACGGGATTGCAGCCATAAGAAGTTTTAATAAGCTATATGGAATTGTTTTAAGAAGGTCATACCAAGGATAATTTTGCTATTTAATTTTGAATTTTAAGACCCCTTGAAGTATCAAAAAATTATATAAAACAATTATTTCATTAACATTTTTATTTGGCCTTACTACTATTATCCCATACAAATGCATTGAATAACAGATTCACTACATGGAACAGATAGCCCACACCGCCCCCCAAAAAATGAAAAGGAAGTGTGTCCTATATCTGAGAGATATAAGAAAGATGTATTTACTTCTTCCCATACAACCATCAGTTAGTGCCACAACGCCGCTCATTTGGGAGGAAATGTAAATATATTTTGTGAGTGTGTGTGCATTGTTAACATCTGCCTAAGTTACTGCCCAGACCTTCCAGTCTGGAGACAAGATGACAGGAACGCAACAGCGATCACCACTGGACATCCGCTGCCCATCCTTGGAGCGGCCTGCTTCATTCGCAGAAACCCTACCCGGTGAAACCCTACCCGGGTCAAACACCAGAGGGGGACCACAACGATGGTCCACAACCGGGACAACCGACAGTCTTTTTTTTTTTTTTTGTTAGTTTACAACTTACAGGATAATTGCAAGATTGAACCCAACAAAGGGGGACTGTCATGACATTGCCCTGTTGGGTGAGGTTTATGACTCCCCCCAATAAATACATTTCCCCCTTCTCTCTCCACTCTACAGAATATACTGCTGTCCTAACGATTAAATGGGCGAATTTCAACGTGGAGGTCACGATCACTACGCTGGCTCTCATGAGGACCGCCACAGGAATGGAAGACCCAGAGTTACCTTACCGCTACAGAGGAGAAGTTTATTAGAGTTACCAGAAATGGCAGCCCAAATAAATGCTTCACAAAGTTCAAGTAACAGGCACATCTCAACATCAGCTGTTCAGAGGAAAATCAGGACTCCATGGTCGAATTGCTGCAAAGAAACCACTACTAAAGGACACCAATAATAATAAGAGACATGCTTGAGCCAATAAACATGAGCAATGGACATCAGACCGTTGGAAATCTGTCCTTTGGTCTGATGTATCCAAATGTGAGATTTTTTGGTTCCAACCGTGTCTGTGAGACGCAGAGTAAGTGAACAGATGATCTCTGCATGTGTGGTTCCCACCGTGAAGCATGGAGGAGGAGGTGTGATGGTGTGGGCGTGCTTTGCTGGTGACACTGTCTGTGATTTATTTGGAGTTCAAGGCACACCTAACCAGCATGGCTACCACAGCATTCTGCAGCGATACACCATCCCATCTGGTTTGCGATTAGTAAGACTATCATTTGTTTTTCAACAGGACAATGACCCAACACACCTCCAGGCTGTGTAAGGCCTATTTGACCAAGAAGGAGAGTGATGGAGTGCTGTATCAGATGACCTGGCCTCCACAATCACCCGACCTCAACCCAATTCAGATGGTTTGGGATTTTAGCGAAGGACAATCAGCCAATAAGTGCTCAGCATATATGTGGGAACTCCTTCAAGACTGTTGGAAAAGCATTCCAGGTGAAGCTGGTTTAGAGAATGTCAAGAGTATGCAAAGCTGCCACCAAGGTAAATGGTAGCTACTTTGAAGAATCTAAAATTTAAAATATATTTTGAAAGGTTTAAAACATGTATGATTACTACATGATTCCATATGTGTTCCTTCATAGTTTTGATGTCTTCGCTATTATTCTACAATGTAGAATGCTCTGCTGCTCTGACTGTGGGAAGAGTTTTGTTTCTTCAGGACATTTAAAATCACACCAGAGAACACACACGGGAGAGAAACCTTATAGTTGTGCTCAATGTGGGAAGAGATGCACTCAGTCAACAGACCTTAAAAAAACACGAGAGAATACATACAGGAGATAAACCTTATAGCTGCTCTGACTGTGGAAAGAGTTTTGTTTTTTAAGAAAAGTAACAAGCACTGAAAATCTTCTTTACACTCTCTTTGGATAATTCATTCCGATAATTTTAAAGTTAACAGCAGGTATTTTGCATGTAAGTTTAAGTATTTTGATATCTTCACAAATCTACAAAACAGCCGTTTTACATCCTGGCACAAAATGTAATTAGGAAAATCTACAGATTGATTTTCAGAAAAAAATTATAATATATATTCTAAGAGTGTAGTACTTCAACATACAATTAGACAATCAAATCCAAATGGCGTACAGATTTGTAGCAGGGAAAAATGTTATGATGCACTATGAATCAGTATTATAGACTTCCAACCCTCAAATAATAATGAGTCGCTATTTATGATGCAAGGTGCTTTGTAGATCAGTCCAACTGCAATGTCGAACAGACCTATCGTCTCAGTGGATAGTGTAGTACATATTGCCAGAGGACTACAAATCCCACCAAAATATTACCCCTCCCTGGATACCACTCTTTAAAACCTCCGGTCTCCATTTTCTTCCCGATTGATTGAAGATCTCAGAACAAATATAAGGTGAGCGTCTCCTATTATAAATACTTAGAAATTGATTAAATATAGTTATTTCCGTTCATATCAACCTTTATCATCAAATAAAAACATAACCTCGCGTACGTTTTGAAAATCGACGCTTACCTGCCAGGATATTAGCTCGCTAACGTTAGTAGCTTGAAAACCAATCCGGTGGAGGCAGCTAGCTAGCTGACAGCAGAGAGGAACGGCGAAGCGAGAGGGTTTACTCCCTTCGAAGTCTTTCCACGATAAGCAGACTGCCTGGTCTGCTTTCCCGCCTATGGGACAAGACTTTCTCGTCATTATACACATTATCTCTGACTTTAGCTACTTAGAAAATGTTGCCAGCACGGCTAGCTAACTGAAACGTCGTCATTAGCGTATCTGGCCTTGTAATGCACGCCAGAGTGTACCTTGATTGTTTATCAAAATACTTGATAGTTAGCTCGCTTCAACTATACCACAAATAGTGGAGGAAATATTGACTGAAAGTAACTAACGTTATCTAGCTAGCTAACTTAATTTAGCTAGCTAGTTAACATGTGTAAGGCCTAGCTAGGAAATGACATAATGTCATATTGCTAACTAACCCATTCCTTGGCACAACATACGATGCTAAAGAATGGTGATACCGACTATTGTGTCAATGCCATCTTCCTTTGTAAACGGTAAACTGGTAGCAATTTGTTTCCTTGAATTTGCTATTTATAGATGCTTATCAAGCCCCTGTAGTTCATTGTTATACTGAAGGTAAGTAACACTGCATTGAGTCAAGCTACTGTCTGCGATTTAACATGAAAACGTTTTACTCTGTCAGATAAATTTGGTGATTGAAGTTTGGAGAAATATGTGGGACGGACCCAGGAGAGGACCACAAGCGGGACCACCCTTTCGGTAAGCAGACAGTGGTAATGGCAGTATCCACAGAGCTGTTTTTATAGTCATATGAGATGAGGAACAATAACGTTTCAAGTTATTTTCATTGGTTGCTTGATTTGAAAGAGGTGGTCAATTGAAAATGTTTGTCAGTAGCTAGGATGCTATCCAATTGGCAATAGATTTTCATACAAATATTCTAAAAGCCACCAGTAGTGTTTCCACCAAACAGACTTCTTGCAGATACAAATCAGTGCTTGAGGATTTAGTGCACGCAATGTACATTTTAGTTTAAGTACTGAATAAGAATCTAAAGTTCAATGTGTTTCCACCTCATTTTCAACTCTACTGATAGTTTTGTCAGAAACTGTTGCGTTAAATAGCAAATGTGCTTATTCTGGTCTTGGCATGTGCTCTCTAGTCAACAGCTTGCAGATACAGTGCGCGTAGGCTAGTCTACATGAAATTATTATGGATAAGAGTGAGAATGTTTATTTGTCAAGCATGGATCATCATGTCACCAGAATAAGACGCTCTATATTTATTGGAAATGAGCATCAAGCTTTTCAGAGTGCACTTTAACCAACCTGTGAAGTTCTTCATAACTTATTTCATCTGTAACCTAATAATTTGCATAGTTTCCTGAGTCGTAGTGGGAGGACCACACACCATATCATCACGTGACTCCAAGTTTACATTGATATGCTTATTATATCATGGATATTTCTTGCATAATTAATTCTACCGACACAAAAAACATACCACCATTTTTTTTGTTCCAGTGGGGGCAATCGTGGAGAAATGTTTGGGGACCGAGGTGGAGCTATGCCCAATTTCAGGGGTCGAAATGGGATGAACATGGGTCCCAGGGGGCCACAGGATCGGGGGCCTCGTATGGACATGAGGAGGATGGATTGTCCGTCTGATATGAGGGGTCCGTCTGATATGAGGGGTCCGTCTGATATGCGGGGCCATGTTATGGAACCGCTTGACATACGAGGGAGAGGAGAACCACCCAGGGATTTCCTGGGGAGACCTGGGGAGGAATCAGACTTCGGCCTCCGAAGGCAGTATGAAATATCAATCCGAGACAAGCTGCTAAATGCAGCAGGTAGTGGTGGTTTCAAGGGGCCAGGCCCAGGCATGGGAGGGAGAGGCATGCCACCACGAGATCTACGAGAGCCAAATGACAGATTTATAGATATGAGAGATGGGGACACATTCCGCAAGGATATGCCAGGTTTCAACAATCCCAATATGGATGGAAGGCGTGGAGGATTTTCCATTGAGCCTATGGGTAGAAATGAGGGGTTCAGAGACATGCGTGATAGAGACAGGCCTCATATTGACAGGCCCCCGATGGGCATGGATGACATTGATGGGTTTAATATGGACATGCCTCCACGGGACTCGGACAGGGGAATGATGAACTTCGACAGGAGGGGTGCTTCATCGTTGAATCCGAGGAGAAGATTTGAGTCTGATATGGACTTCAGAAACCGTGTTGGACTCCAGGCTGAATACAGAGGAAGGGACAGATCTCCTGTAAGATTTGGCGACAGTGAAGGTGCGCCAATGGATGTCAGGGGAAGTCCTGGTTGCCCTCCAGATCTTGGTGGGCCAAACAGACCCAAGTTTATGGGTAAAGATCCAAAAGGCACTCTTAGAGACTTTCCAGAAATGGAAGAGGTGTCACTTGCAGAGGAGTGGAAGAACCGAAAAATTAAGGACAGTCTTCCATCTCCTATGACCAGAGGTCTTCCTCCTTTCAACATAGATGTTCAGGGACAGCGATTCCCTCCAATGTCCAGAAGGGGCGGTCTTCTTGGAGAGCCACCAATCTTTAAAGAAAAAGACAGACCATCCACAGAATTCCCAGGGAAAAAGGATGGGCCTGCCTTTGGCTTTCCTCACACCGAGAGAGAAGCTCCAGGTTCCCAGGACTGGGATAAAAAGCCCCCCCCAGATTTTCCTGTCATGGATTTGCCATCCTTTGGCCGTAGAGGTCCCCAGTACCCTCCCTTTCCACCCATGGGTCCTGGGCTCCTGCCAAACACCCCGAACAGAGAGAATAACAGCAAGCGCTGGCCTGGAGACAGAGATCCCAAGCAGAATCAAAATGTACCAAATCGAGGTGACAGACCCCCATACCTCTTAGAGATGGACAGGCCCCCATATCTCTTAGAGAAGACTCCACCAACTCCACTGGGCCAGGGCCCAAAAGGTAACACTAGTTTCAAAGGGCCAAAGGATGCATTGCTTGAACAAGGCCCAGAGAGGGATAAGCTGGTTCCAGGGCCAGACTTCCAAGGCAAAGACCAGGACTACAGGGACATTGACTACAGAACAGGCTCAGGGAGAGTTTTTTACCACAAACCTGAGGAGCTGCAAGTACCTAACGAAGTTCTAAAGGAATCCAAACCAGTCCAGACTCCCAAATTCAATGACTCTGGTTCCCAGGTTAGTAAAGCAAATGTATAGACTAAACCCCATAGAAAATGCAAAATAAAAATGTTGCATCCAAACCAAATTCCATACAAATTTCTTGTACATCTGTTGGTTGAGTGTTCCCCTTTTGTCATTTATGTGATTTTTTTTTTTTTCAATTGCTTTAACCTGTTATTTAAATCTGAACTGTCAACCAAAGGATCAGGATTACAGGAGTGCGACTGTGAAGGACAAGGTTACTCATACAATTTGCATAACTGGAATTCCTAAGACAGCCACAATGGAACAGGTAGGAATCAAATCAGACATTTTGCTTTTGACTTTTCTGATTGCGTAAAATCATCTAGTTAGAAGATGAAAGTTTTTAGTTATAGACCTATAAGTGTGTGTTTTATCAAAGGTTAATGCCTAACAATATTTCACTCTCTTGCAGATTCTTGGTGCCTTTGCAGTCCGTGATGGTGTCCCAATGCAGGGCATGAAGATAAAGAATGTTGTGCCAGGTGAGACAAAGTCCCTGTGTGGACATGCTCAACTCGAACAGTATCTCAAATCTCCTACGAATTGTTTCGCTATTTCACTATACGACTCGTATACGCTTTTCAAAGTGTCTTTGTTGCCTCCGGTGTTCTCGATCTTTGATGCAGTCGCGCATCAGTTCAACAGCCAGGTTTTCTTAGTATTTATCCATTAGAGTTTTTCATTCCTGATGATGTAGGAACACGTTCAAAACATTTTGTAGAAGCTTTCATCCTCAACGAAGCCATCTTTGACAGTGATTATCTGTCACAACAGTTCATGTGACAAGCATTTCTTGCGTACACACCATTTGTTTCATTATACGCAATTTCCTTTTTTTAACAAATAAATCATTGATTATAAACGAATGTAGACAGCATGCCTGTATTACAGACCACTCTAAGTGTTTTGCTGAGACTTCAGGTTCTTGGGGTTGCGTTTCTCATCATTCAGCTTAGACCAAAAGTTTTTTCAATGATTTGATTGTAGGACTGCTTCTGCCATCTACTCCCAACTGTTCATTCACATGCTTACCAAAGAACATCACATTAATAAATGCTGCAAGTTGAGTTTAAACTGTGTTCAGTTGAAAAGGGCTGAGCTCATGCAATGTAAGGCGTTACATTTCAGATCCCTGAGACGCTACAATACCATGTTTCTGAAATGACAAAGTTTAGATATGGCAGCAAGACAATTCATCAATGGCATAGCCTATGTTTCATGTTAAAGAGTGTCTTTCATACACCGTAAGCCTATGCCTTAGTAGCACATAGGTCATACCTTTATGCTTGCAGGAACGTCTCTTTATGGAAATGAAGCTATAGTTGGCATACTTGGCAGGATGTTTAGAGACAACGTTCAGTCCATAGTTGGATTAGGAAAAGATGTCGGTACTGGCAATTAAATACGGACAACATTGACAATTCAAATGCAAGATAAATGACTAAAATGCATGTTGTGCTGCAAACGTACTTACTGTATTAGTGGAGACATTGGCATACATGTCTCAACATGAATAATTAGGACAATGTTCTATCCCCCCCTCCCCATGTAGTCATCTAAATGCACCACCATCACCACAAAAATGCTGAATGTGATCTCCTTTCGTGATGTGCTCATGAACTGCTGTCCTTACTGGCATTGACTAACTCAAACCCATCTGTATTTCAAATGCTGTCCCCAGGTTACAGCTACGATACGGCCTATGTGGAGTTTTTAAACCTCGAGGATGCAGTCCACTTCATGGAATCCAACCAGGTGGCCCATCCTCGTCTCTCTACGTCGGCTGTGCCTTCGGGCAGGAAGAAGGCTTGGGCTGGGGGGGCTGGCATTTTATAAGGGTTAGGGGAGGGAGAGGTGGGAGCAGGGTTGGTTATTGTTTGGGATCATTTGTCGTAGTTACTCCCTACGTGTGGGTGTGTGAATTTACACTTGGTGTAGGTTCAAGGATGCTGAGAATAGCTTTTGGGGAAACATTCCACTTTTCATAATAGTTCAATAATACGAGGTCGAGGAGGCGTGTGTCTGGTGCATTGTACACTGAGTGTACAAAACATTAAGAACACCTGCTCTTTCCATTACAGACTGACCAGGTGAATCCAGGTGAAAGTTATGAACCCTTATTGATGTCACTTTTTAAATCTACTTCAATCAGTGTAGCTAAATGGGAGGACACAGGCTAAAGAAGGATTTTACAGCCTTGAGACAGTTGAGACATGGATTGTGTATGTGTCATTCAGAGGGTGAATGGGCAAGACACAATATTTAAATGTATTTGAACGGGGTGTGGTAGTAGGTGCCAGGCGCACCGGTTTGTCAAGAACCGCAGCGCTACTCGGTTTTTCACGCTCAACAGTTTCCCATGTGTATCACGACTGGTCCACCACTCAAAAGGACATCCCGCTAACTTGACACAACTGTGGGAAGCATTGGAGTCAACATGGGCCAGCATCCCTGTGGAACACTTTAGACACCTTGTAGAGTCCATTCCTGACATATTAAGGCTGTTCTGAGGACAAAAGAGGATGGTGCAACTCTATATTAGGAAGGTGTTTTTATTGTTTTGCTCACTCGGTGTATGTCTAGGCCCATAGGCATGCTACATAATGTCTTGTTCCTGCATTCTTGGTCCTCTGTCCATCGAAGTCCTAAGTTGGATTGGTTTTCTTTTAGTGATCTCTTTTTTTCATCGTTAGGTAGCAATGTCAAGGCGAATAAGGCAGCCATTTCTGCGCTAGCGTTCAAGTCCATCTAAGGGTTTGTTTTGTTCTCATTTTTGCACAGAATTAAAAAATACGAGAGTTTCTTCTTTTTTTTTGCTGGCAATATTGGAAAGTTGATCTCTACGCTTCAGACTGCTGTGCCCTGTTGACTTATACCTTTCTGGCAATATCTTGCCTTAACCTTTGGCTATCTACAAGCACAACTTTACCCCAATTACTTTGGGGTACTACATTCTACAATACTCTGACTGTTTGTTGGGGGTTATGCTCATTCCTTGTTCTCAAGTCGACAGTAATGTTCTATTCCATTCTTCTTTCTTTACACATGGAGAGCTGTGCAGCAACCATGGTATTCTTTCGCGGTGCTGAATGGATAGACTCTGTGCCTAAATGCGTCCTCCACATCAGATCCACTCTTGTCTGATAAATACAAGTGTAAATCTGCTCGACACCCGTTCACTTGACACTTGAGAAGTCTTTTCTCTTGACCACAGTTCTTTGCTCACTTTTTCTTTTTGGGGACTGTGAGGCCTTCCTTTTGGTCAAATTGGTATAGGTTCAAATTGGTATAGGTTCATGTAGAGTATCAGAAGCCTGCATTGGTTGGTTTTTAGCCATTTTAGCACAGGTCAATGTCAGTGGTGCACTCCACCATTATAGGTGACTCATATTCTCCCAACCATATTGGCCGAATCTGGTACCCATATTGATGGACTCATGACGCACTACAATGTTAAGCAACAGACAATCATCAAGGCTAGAGTCATATCTGGCTCTGATCAAGGCTGGAACGATGCAGAATCAGTGACAGGTGTTACATGTTCCTTTGATCTATCCTCTATGTTAATTTACTAATTGGGTAGCTGGTTGGTAGAATGGTTTTGGATTTTGACATAAGATTTTAAAGACCTGCATTTCCTCTCAATTGTTTAATGAATTCGGCTGTATCTTTTTACCCATCAGCAGCAATAAAACGGTTGAAGTATTGTCTCGGCAAGTGGGGTTATTGTAGATATAACTGCCACTTACCATTTTAGATGTACTTGCAGTGCATTCGGAAAGTATAGACCCCTTGATTAAATAAATGTTTTTCCTCCTCAATCTACACCCTACCCCATAATGACAAAGCGATTACAGGTTTTTAGAATTTTTTTTGTTGTATTATTCACACCCTTTGCTATGAGACTCGCAATTGAATTTTTCAGCGGCAGGAACTGAGAGATTAGTCAGGATCGAGGGAAAGATGAACGGAGCAAAGTACAGAGAGCTACTTGATGAATACCTGCTCCAGAGCGCTCAGGACCTCAGACTGGAGTGACGGTTCACCTTCCAACAGGACAATGACCCTAAGCACAGCCAAGACAACGCAGGAGGGGCTTCGGGACAAGTCTCTGAATGTCCTTGAGTGGACCAGCCAGAGCCCGGACTTGAACCCTATCGAACCCTGTCTCTGGAGAGACCTGAAAATAGCTGTGCAGCAACGTTCCCCATCCAACCTGAGAGCTTGAGAGGATCCACAGAGAAGAATTGGAGAAACTCCCCAAATACAGGTGTGCAAAGTTTGTAGAGTCATACCCAAGAAGACTCAAGGCTGTAATCGCTGCCAAAGGGGCTTCCACGAAGTACTGGGTAAAGGGTCTGAATACTTTTGTAAATGTGATATTTCAGTTAATACATTTGCAAAAATTTCTAAAAACCTGTTTGCTTTGTCATTATGGGGTATTGTGTGTAGATTGATGAGGGTGGGAAACTATTTAATCCATTTGAGTAAGGCTGTAACGAAATGTGGAAAATGTCCAGAGGTCTGAATACTTTCCGAATGCACTATATTAGTTCAACCTGAGATTATGTTAAATCTGCGAATAAAAAAAATATTTTTATTTATTTTTGTCTTTAAACCAACAGCATGCATGTCAGATCCAGCACAGTCATGCTTTTAGGCAGATTAGTGTCATACATTTACAATGCACTGCCAACACAATGGTCTATTGAATTTCACATTTTTGAAGTACAAATTTGAGTCCTGCACTGTCAAAGAATATAGATTTGTATCTATATCTAGTAAAACGAGTGATATGAAATTCATAATCTCCGCTTTTGATAGTACTATACATAAAAGGTTGAATTACCTCCTGGGAAACAGTAATGCGATTGCATGGAGGAAGTACTTTGGAAGGTATTGGTCGACATGGCTTCCATATTTCTGTCAGAACTGTTTGTCCTACTACCCTCTCCACTGAGGAGGACTTAACCTGCCACAGTGCATGATGGGAGTCTGTTCTCTTTGAACATTTAGAGTTGTGTCACTTGGTTGGCAAGGGAGCAGATTACTCGGTTTGGATCTAGCGAACTCTCTTCCTGTTTTTCAGGGATCGCTGATGGTTGGCACTAAAACGGCTCTCATGAGATACGTCCAGCCGGACAGAGGTGTCAAGGAAGCTCAAGTAAGTGTTGTATATCACACAGGAAGGGCCTGCTGTGGATGGCAGTGATTTATTCATTCCCTTTACATTGGTCCATAGACCTTTTCTTATTTTTAGAATGCTAGTAGCATAGGTATTTTTATGCTTGGTGGTATTTACCCCAAGATTTGTATGCATGGTAGAGTTGTTTTGTCTGTATTCCTTATGTTAGGCTGTACGTTAAGACAACTGCCACTAAGTAATTGATGTGGCTCCTCTCGCTGTGTTAGGAACCAGGCCCTCCGGCCCAGGAACCCCTGCTGCCAAGCCCGGGCCAGCTCCTGGTCAACAAGGCCAAGAGTGACCACTACGGCCAGAATGGCTCACAGGCCAAGGCCCCAGTGGACCCCCTGTCTCAGCAGGGCTCGTGGCAGCGCAGCTCAGACCTCACCCCAGAGGCCTGGCAGCAGCAGGTGGACCAGCAGCTCAGACAGCAAGAGGCTGAGCAGCAGGCAGAGTCCTGGGCCAGCCGGAATCCCCCTCGTCAAGCTCCTGGCCCTCATCAGCTGGACCCCATCTTTAAGGAGAGCAAGAGTGAGTATTATTGGGCAATATTGGGATAGTTGGTTTGAGGTGTGACTGGATAATAATACATTTGTTTGTCTATGGATAACTGTTAACTCAATGTGGTATTATAGCTCCCGAGTTTATAGATCAGTGTGCTTGTTCTCCCCTCTTTTGCCCTTCAGCCATGATCATAAAGAATGTGAAGCCCACCACAACAGTGGAGACCATCCTGAAAGCCCTGGACCCCTTCGCCTACCTGGATGAGAGGAACGTCCGTCTGGTTAGAGGCAAACCCCCGGGTGCCAAATGCTTCTGCTTCATTGACATGGACTCTCATGAGGTATCACATAGCTGCCATAACATGTCAATTGGCACTTTGTCATGGTTTATCACATTCCCATTTCCAACTGATATGTGGATTTGAAATGTCTGAGTTGTACCCCGCTTAATGGATGTCATGACGTGGCCTTTTTTCCATCCTAGCAAGTGACCCGTCTAGTTGACCTGCTCACCAAGCCCAGGCCTCTCTCTATCGACGGGGTCCGGGTTTACGCCGAGGTCGCCAAGCCTTTGAAGAATCAAAAGTGAGTTCTGTAGCATGTTATATCATGTAGCCACAGATTTCAGTGCACTACTGAGGATTTGATGGTGTCTTCTCCTGCTAGCTACAGAAGAGAGTTTGATAAATCCAACACTTCTCTCCTGGGGTTCCCACCTGAGGCCAGTATGATGGAGGTAAGTTAGGGTTTTGCTATCATTTTGGGTTTTGAGTTTGTGTTGGTTAGAAAACTGAACATGTTTTTGTGCCCTAATTCCAGCCGCAGCAGTACTACAGTTCATCCCAACCTCACAAGCAGCCATCAGGAGCTCCCCCGCCTAACATGCAAGGTAAGTCCTCTCTGTCAGTATCCACATTCAAACACTATTCTGCCTGAGGATTTGCACATGCATTTTTCAGCTCAACATGCTTCAATCATCAGGTAATGTTGAGTCCAAAATGATCTGTAAGAATCCATCTTCTTATTTTTTGACCTAGGAGACCGTTTGGGTGGGCCGATGAGCTTAGACATCCCTCACTCCCATTCATCTGTTTCTCACTTGAACTCCAGCATGGCTCAGGTGAGATACTATTATAACCTACTTTATTCTAAAGTGAAGACACACGCATCCGTTCAGGCTACACACACATCTCTGCGGCTGCTGCTACCAGACTCTTTGTCTTTAAATTGTTCAGTATTTAGCAATAATAACACGTGTGCTCTCCTCTTCCCCAAAACACGTGTAAATATTTGACTAGAAATTGTGCCTTCCTGTATTATACTTATGCTAAAAATGTTTATTCCATTTGACTGCCGTTTACTTTTTGTTTTGTATTATCTTTCATTGTGTCTTATTGTTGTTGCATTGTCGATGGAACCTGCAAGTAAGCGTTTCGTTGGACAGTGTATACCATGCGTGTCCTGTACATACTTGAAGCGTTGATAATGATTGACAGTTTAAACAGAGGAAACGCCTGAGTGAGTGTCAGTGTGAAATGCCCAGGTAACCGATGTTTCCCTCTCCCACATCCCAGGGAGGTGGCTATGGCGAACCTCCATTAGTTGTTCCCTACCAACAGGCTCTGCACCCCCAGGTCTCCTCTGCTGGAGTAATGACAGCTACAGGAGACCATAGTACTGACGGCTACAGCTACGGTAAGGCCACGCAATAATGCCCCTCTGACAGAATGCGAATAGAAAGAATGCGAATAGACAGGCATTTTGTCATGCTCTTGTAATAACTGACCTTCTTATTTCCCTAGCTACTGAAACTCCTGACGTGACTAACTACCTGTATGATGCCACTTCCGGGTTCTACTACGATCCCCAAACTACCTTGTACTATGACCCTGCCTCTAGGGTAAGAGTGCTACACAGCAGCTCAAATATGATCTGATGCATGCTCTTGTAAATTATTCTCTTTGTGTGTCTGTGCTTCATGTCCTGTGTCTGTGTGCAGTATTTCTACAATGCCCAGACCCAGGAGTACCTTTACTGGGACAGTGCGTCCAAGACGTACATCCCCGTGCCCGGAGGACACTCCACAGACACCCAGCCCCCCATGGCCCAATTTAGTGTTGCCCTGGCACCTGACGTACAGGCCATTCTGGCCAATCCAGTAGCAGACGCTCCACTGGACATAAAGAAATCAGAGCCAACCCCTCACGTCGACCCTCCCCCAGTCCTGAACCCTACACCTGTTCTGAACACCATGCCTAACCCCAACCCTTCCCCTGAGAAGAGAGAGGAGGAGGACACTGCACCTCACATCCTCGACAAGAAAGACAGCAAAGACAAACCAGGAGAGAAAGAGGAGAAACCCAGGAGCCTAGCCGCGGTCAAAGTAAACCCACATTACCACATTGAACAATCCTCTTGCCCAAATACACTACCTCATAGATGGTGAATACATATGTGTCTGTCTCAGGTCATGAAGGATATGGAGCGCTGGGCTAAGATCCAGAACCGTCAGAAGGACAGCGTCCGTTGCCCGTCCCCCGTACTGAAGACCTCCGTGGGTGGGCTGGACGACAGGAAGACCTCCAAGGCAGCTGATGCGGCCTTCGCCATCTTCGAGAGGAAGGTGGGTGGAGAGTCACGGTTACATGCATGCAAATGCTTTGTTGTGTTTATTTTTACTCTTCATGTGTAGTGGGCAGTAATATTTGACGTGTGTATACAGTGTATTTATATACAGTACCAGTCAAAAGTTGAGAGACCTACTCATTCAAGTTTTTTTTTTTTTTTTTTTTACTATTTTCTTCATTGTATAATAATAGTGAAGACATCAAAACTATGAAATAACACACATGGAATCATGTAGTAACCAAAAAAGTGTTCAACAAATGAAAATATATTTTAAATTTGAGATTCTTCAAAGTAGCCACCCTTTGTCTTGATTACAGCTTTGCACACGCTTGACATTCTTTCAACCAGCTTCACCTAGAATGCTTTTCCCAACAGTCTTGAAGGAGTTCCCACATATGCTGAGCACTTGTTGGCTGCTTTCCCTTCACTCTTCGTTCCAACTCATCCCAAACCATCTCAATTGGGTTGAGGTCGGGTGACTGCGGAGGCCAGGTCATCTGATGCAGCACTCCATCACTCTCCTTCTTGGTCAAATAGCACTTACACGACCTGGAGGTGTGTTGAGTCATTGTCCTTTTAAAAAACAAATGTCCCACTAATTGCAAACCAGACGGGATGGCGTATCGTTGCAGAATGCTTTGGTGGCCATGCTGGTTAAGTGGGCCTTGAATACTAAATAAATCAGTGTCACCAGCAAAGCACCATCATATCTCCTCCTCCATGCTCCACGGTGGTAACCACACATGCGGACATCATCCGTTCACCTACTCTGCGTCTCACAGAAACAGTTGGAACCAAAAATCTCAAATTTGGACATATCAGACCAAAGGAAAGATTTCCACCTGTCTAATGTCCTTTGCTCGTGATGCAACCAGTCAGGATGCTCCCGGTGTTGCAGCTGTTGAACCTTTTGAGGATCTCAGGACCTATGCCAAATCTTTTCATTCTCCTGTCCTGGGGGTAGAATAGGTTTTGTTGTGCCCTCTTCACAGCTGGTGTGTTTGGACCATTCTAGTTTGTTGGTGATGTGGACACCAAGGAACTTGAAGCTCTCAACCTGCTCCACTACAGCCCCGTCAATGAGAATGGGGGGCATGCTCGGTCATCCTTTTCCTGTGGTCCACAATCATCTCCTTTGTCTTCATCACGTTGAAGGAGAGGTTGTTATTCTGGCACCACCCACCCAGGTCTCTGACCTCCTCCCTATAGGCTGTCTCGTCGTTGTCGGTGATCAGGCCTACCACTTATGTCGTCTGCAAACTTAACAATGGTGTTGGCGTCGCGCCTGGCCACGCTGTCGTGGGTGAACAATGAGTACAGGAGGGGACTGCGCACGCACCCCTGAGGGGCTCCAGTGTTGAGGATCAGCATGGCGGATGTTGCTACCTACCCTCACCACCTGGGGCGGCCCGTCAGGAAGTCCAGGATCCAGTTGCAGAGGGAGGTGTTTAGTCCCAGGATCCTTAGCTTAGTGATGAGCTTTGAGGGCACTATGGTGTTGAACGCTGAGCTGTAGTCAATGAATAGCATTTTCACACAGGTTTTCCTTTTGTCCAGGTGGGAAAGGGCAGAGTTGAGTGCAATATAGATTGGATCATCTGTGGATCTGTTTGGGCGGTATGCAAATTGGTGTGGATCTTGGGTTTCTGGGATAATGGTGTTAATGTGAGCCATGACCAGCCTTTCAAAACACTTCATGTCTACGGACGTGAGGGCTGTGGGTCTGTAGTCATTTAGGCAGGTTACCTTTGTTCTTGGGCACAGGGACTATGGTGGTCTGTTTATAACATGTTGGTATTAGACTCAATCAGGGACATGTTGAAAATGTCAGTGAAGACACCTGCCAGTTGGTCAGCCCACGTCCTGGTAATCCGGCAGGCCACACGGCCTTTGTGAATGTTGACCTGTTTAAAGGTCTTACGCACGACGACTACGGAGAGAGTGATCACACAGCCGTCCGTATGGCTCGCCACCATTGGACTCTGGAGCAGAGGAAATGCCTTCTCTGGAGAGATGATTCACGCTTCATCTGGCAGTCCAACGGACAACTCTGGGTTTGGCGGATACCAGGAGAATAATGGCCTGGGGCTGTTTTTCATGGTTTGGGCTAGGCCCTTTAGTTCCAGGGAAGGGAAATCATAATGCCACAGTGTAAAATGGCATTCTAGATGATTCTGTGCTTCCAACTTTGTGGTAACAGTTTGTGGAAGGCCCTTTCCTATTTCTGCGTGACAATGCCCTGGTGCACAAAGAGATCCATACATAAGTGGTTTGTCCAGATCGGTGTGGAAGAACTTGACTGGCCTGCGCTGAGCCCGGACCTCAACCCCATCGAACGCCTTTGGGATGAATTGGAATGCTGACTGCGAACCAGGCCAAATTGCCCATTCTCAATGTTCTTGTGGCTGAATGGAAGCAAGTTCCCGCAGCCATGTTCCAACATCTAGTGGGAAGCCTTCCCAGAAAAGTGGAGGCTGTTGTAGCAGCAAAAGGGGGGACCAACTCCATAGTAATGCCCAGGATTTTGCAATGAGATGTCCATATACTTTTGGTCATGTAGTGTAAAAAGACTATGCAATTAGCCCATTTTAATGAATTATCTGACTCCATAAAGATTATTTAGCAATATGCAAGAACACCGTAGTTGAGTTACAGTAATAGGCAATGAAGAAATGTCTGAATGGAATTCTAAATACAAGTGTATTTAATTACTTTGAATGGATTCGCATACGAGGCAAAAAGCTTAAGTTACAAAGCATTAACTGGCATTCTAGGAGAGGGAGAGATCTCGAAGACCCTTTTTATAAGCATCTGCGTTGTTTGGATTACAAATCTGAGTTGAACAATAGCGTTACTGTACCGTTAACCTCCGATCAGATGTCAGACCTACATGATATAATTGCAACAGAACTGCTTCTCAGAGGTGTGACCTTGGGGGCTGGCAAGATCAACACAGAGAATGCGGAATTCTTAAGAACACAGGAAATTCTTGCTTACAGCTGATGAGTCACTTCGAGAGCTGCCCTACACATTATTTATTTACCATGATTTTATTGATTCTACTGTAACTCCTCTGTTTCCACATACAGGGTGGAGACGACCCCTTCAAGAAGCCTATGGCTCCTCCCAAGAAAGAGGGGAAGGGCTCAAAGGTGAGATTGGCTGGATGATTCATGAGCGGTCACCGCCAAATGCCTAGAATGTTCTGTGGTGTGAGCTGGGGAAAGAAGGTGTGAATTTGATTCCAATCCATAATGTCTGGGCTGTTTTCCTCACTCCCTGGTGAACTTGTTCCTGACCTTCCTGCTCTCTCCACTCTACCCAGCAGTCCATTGGTTCTCTGGGCCTGCTGGCATCAGACTACGCAGCTACAGGCAGTGACGAGGAGGAGGAGGTGGTGCAGCACGAGGCTCCTCAGGTTTCTAGGAGCCAGTCCCAGGACGAGGAGGACAAGCTAACAGACTGGAAGAAGATGGCCTGCCTGCTGTGTAGGAGACAGTTCCCCAATAAGGACGGCCTCGTGCGCCATCAGCAGCTATCTGACCTTCACAAGCAAAACATGGAGATCCACATGAAGATCAAAAGGTCAAAGAAGGAACTGGAGGCTTTGGAGAACCAGGAGAAAGAGGTCAGTGGAGGCTTGATTTTTCGTTACCTTTTACATAAGTGTGTACACGTTTAATATGTAGCTGTAAAGCACTTCCAGTAGTCGCAAATAGCTAAATCATAGTTGCATCAGTCTCTAACCTCCTCAGCTTGCCAATTATTATATACTGGCAACGGACATAATCAACAAACCGGACAGGGGAGTTTGTCATCTGATACCCCCCCAGACTTAGGCGAGAACTCCACAAATCGACCTTTAAATACAGACCTGTCACTGAATGGATCTCCTTACCTACTAGAGCTGGGACGATAAACCAAAATGAGTGAAACGGACCATTTTATCAAGGAAATTTTAACATTTCACTGATATCGACAATAACGGTTAGTAGCCTTTTACTAGGGGAATGTGAAGTTAGTAATAGCTCATTCAGTTTCATTTCAAACTGGACAATTGTTTGCTACGTCATTCAAAGTAGTAGTAGTAGTTTTAAGGGTTATATAAAAGAAAGTAACTGCACATTCATGTTAAGAATTTATCGTTCAGTTTATGGTTAATTATGATGGTTGAGTCATTTTATTGCGATGTGGATTTTTTTCCCCCCATGTTGCCCAGCTCTATTACCAACTCATATTTCCCAAGCGAAAAGCCTTTAAGAAAATATAAGACATCTAATGAGATACTGATCCCTGAAATATGGACCTTGACCGTTAAATGTTACCTTTCAGGTATTTTAAATGTCTAGCAGTCGGTGTGACGTCAGCTAATGGGGATCCTAATAAAGTATGTTATTTTTAGATGTCATATGGCTGACGTATTACTGTGTAGTCTGTCCCACAGCTAAGTGCTGGCGAGTCCAACGGCTCCCCAGAACAGAAGAGAAGGAAGCACCAACATCAACACCAGAATAGCTGGGCCGGTGGCTCCAGGGACATGCACAAAGGCAGCGAGAGACCTGGGTTAGGCTCTGAACCTGTTGAGGTACGTCTGTAACGCAGCCCTCCAACTCTGTTCCTGGAGAACAACCTACAGGACGGTATTCACTCCTACCCTTAATGTAGCACTAATTCTAATAGTTAGCTGGTTGATGAGCTGAATCCGGCTAGTTACAACTGGGTTTGGAGCGTAAACCTACAGGAGGGTAGCTCTACAGGAACAGGGTTGACGAGCCCTATAACATTTTGTATTTTTCTGTCTGTAGTCCACCAGATGGGTTTCTTGGTGTGTTTTTTTTTTTTACCCTTCGTGATGTTTCCTCTCTCTTGTCTCAGAGGAAGAAGAAGGAGCCTGTTGTCTGGAACCATGCCACCTACAAACAAGCTGTGCGCAAGTCCATGTTCGCACGCTTCAAAGAGCTGGACTGACCCCTTCCTGTGAACACCAGGGGTGCGTTCAGTTCTCCAGTATGTTTTGTGCCCACCATTCTTCAACAGTCTGAGGTTTGTTTGCTGCTGGTGGTGGTTGTGGCCTGATCAATATGGATGTAACCTTTCGAAATCGCAAAACTAATGTAGCACAACGTACACAATCTTCCTCCGTTACCATAATCACAACATTCTTCAGCTGGTCATTCAGAAGGGCGCTGTTTCCGTTGAATCAAACGTTGCACACCGTTCTGTTCTACTTAACACACCCAAGATCACACACTCTTGTGTGTTGGTCAACATAATGGACTTGCCATGGCCAGCGGAGCTTTTGGACTGAGCTTACCTCTTACTGTACCTGGTGGCCCCACTTCACTGTACTACAAGGACTTTGACTCCCCAGCAAAGAAATCAGGCCGTGGCCTGCCCACTCAGCTCAACTGTTGAGACCATGGAGCTGTAGGGAGACCGCTAGGGCCTCCACATTTCTGCAGTATTTTCTGTGCTTGTTGGAGGGCCCCGTTCACCCATCCCCATCCCAACGCTGTACTAACTGCTGGAGCGAGGTAGAACCAGTGGCGTTGGGGCTAAACTGCTCCACAGACTCACCCCAAACACCAAGCTGGCTTTGACTGGCTCCTAATCAATCCTTTTTATGGATGTAGCTTTGTTTTGCTGATGTGTAGTATTATTGTGACGTGTACTCAGCAGCCAGATCTGCCATTGTAGAATCTCTGTATGCTACCAGCTGGATCCAGCTACACCATCATTTATTTTAAGATGTTTTTATATGGACTTATTCCTTTCCTTGTTTGGGTAATACTCTGTATGTGTACACGTTTACATTTTTAAGTAAACCAAAAAAAAAATCTCCTTGTCTGGTTTATTTATGTTTACTGTTAGATTAGGAATGTGTGCAATGGTAGTCGCTAGACATCCGGGTTGCCTCCCATAATTTCCAAACGTTCCATCTTAACACGTCTGTATGTAATCAAATGTCAGTTTGGCATACAGGAACTACGTCACTCCCATCCCGGAACAAATTGTTTTTCCTTATCGAAGTAGCCGAAGGAGTCCGTCATTGAAACCAGATCCTATTCACTCACTGCTGTTGCCTAGGGTCGGGTTTACAAGACTTTCAGACAGATTCTATTCAGGACCTCTCCATTGGGTGGCAGCAGTGTTATTTAGATGTGTGTACCATCACTAAAGCTGAATAGTGTTGGACATTCCCATGATGTTATATGGTTAACCCTTCAGATAATACAATGAACTGGACTATGTTTCATTGTTTGAACAGGGAATTGTCGCAATGATCTCTACGCTTGTTGGTCTTGGTGATTTGTTGAAGGTGATGAGAAAAGGATGTCTTAATGCTGAGGCAGAACATCATGAGGATGTTCAATTTTTGTTAAACATCGGTATTACCCATAGCACTGGTGACACAGGGAAGGAACAGAAACTCTCTTGGCCTCCCTGACTAATTTGCTTCTGTTTTGTCTAGGTTAGGATTACTAAACCAGGTGATTTACCTAATATTTCATATAAGTCCCATTCCTGCTCTGCAGGTGTCAGAATATGGGCTCTACTCCCACGTGGGTTTAGCTATGTAATTGGAGGATTACCTGGGTTTAGTGTTCTCCGAGTTCCTCTGATCACAACAGGAACCAGACCAAGGCGGAGCCCCAGGGGCAACATGCTGTCAATGCAGAGCAGAATAGCAGGAACACAACTGAATGTAGGGGGCTGCTTAATCCCACTGATGGTGCTCTGACTTCGTAGTTTTTTGCCATTTGGATTTTTTTCCCCTCAGCGATATCAAGGTTATTGCACGGAGGGCCGAGTGTCTTCAGGTTTTTCCTTTTTAAACAGAAATTTAATCATGAGCACAGAGAATGGCAAAAAAATGACACTGTCCAGTGGAATAAACAAAATCGGAAACAATATTGCTGCATCATTATTTTTGCTCAGTATGATCAAATTTGTGACTAGAGATGACATTTTCCAGGTAGTTTGATTCATATGGTGCAAACCCCATTGTAATGTACAGACTCGGATACAGTAAATGACTCCCCACTCAGGGGAAAACCCATTGTTTTGTGATTTCAGTTCCCATCAGCAAATGACTTTGGACTCAACTTTACTGTCTGCCATCCAACCTGCTCCTTTTCTCTTAAGTTGCTCCAACAAGGAGTGGTTAATGCAGTTTCTAACCAGAGGCATTGACAGTGAGGAGCCTGTAAGTCTGGAGACAGACATGCAGGGAGGCAGCACAACTCCCTAAACCCTGCTCTGTGGCTTGGCAGGGAAGCAAGGGTGAGTGCATAGTCACAAACACAACAAAACAACCCCACCAATAATATAAAGTAAAAAGGCCATTGGACTTGAAATCACTCGACTTGCTGTCCGACATTTGTTTTTGGAAAGTGCTATGGTTGAGTAATTTACATACTTTAAATTGCAACTCTTATCTCTCTGTATTATTTTGTTCATGGTGACGTAGCCAAGTGTTTGATTATGTCAGAGCTGATGGCAGAGCAGCATCCTCATCGCTCCTGTGTGGTCGGATAGAAGTGGAGGTGGTAAGGTATGATTGGTTATGCCATGCTGGATCAACAGACACTCCATCATGGGTAACCCACCATGGTCAGGAGGCTGACAGCTGCAGAGTGATCCTGGAGTTGCCCCACCATAGGCTGGTCATAAATCACTGTCCTCTGGCTTGCCATGGCGCTCTCCTCTCACTGTGGACAAGAGAACCACCCTGTCCATCGTGTTCTGCTTTGTGAAAAGGCTCATGCTTGTGCTGTTCACCATTCACACTGTGGAATCAAACCAGTCAACTTTTCTTACATAACAAACTAGTCTATAAATATCAAGTCCTATTTTTTTTGGAGCTGACTATTTGGTTCCTGACTCTTAAAGAGCTGTGGAAAAACTCAAAGAGAAACTGCTGAGACACTCGTCTGTGGTGTATTAAAAAAAAAAAAAAAAATTATAATAATCTGTTATTTTACCAGGTAAGTTGACTGAGAACACATTCTCATTTACAGCAACGACCTGGGGAATAGTTATAGGGGAGAGGAGGGGGATGAATGAGCCAATCGGAAACTGGATTATTAGGTGACCGTGATGGTTTGAGGGCCAGATCGGGATTTTAGCTAGGACACCGGGGTTAACACCCCTACTCTTACGATGTCGCTATGTTGCGATATCTGTGGTTCTAATAGCGAGATTTGTGCTATGTCAAGTATAGCTCTTTGCAGCAGTACAGAGGGAATCACATCAAACATTTCCGTTTCCCTTCTGATATCGAAAAATTACACTACGCTTTTAAGTCAGTGTGAAATCTATAAAGCTATGTTGTGATTTTTCAGTCCTTGGGGTGTAAGTTATACAGTACATCAAATCACAATTTATTTTAAGTCAATTTATTAGTGTACCCCTTCATCGAAGTATGCATGCACACCACTATGTAGCATGTCTAGCTGTATCCTTAGTGTAAATGAACTAATGTTCCTGCTTATCCTCTCACGAAAGCTCCACTGACTCAACACATTTTGTATTTAAAAACATTACAATACATTCATAACAGATTTCACAACACATTACCTGTGTGCACTCAGGCCCCTACTCTACTACCACATATCTACAACACAAAATCCATATGTGCGCGTATGTTATTGTGTGCTTATGTTTGTGTTGCTTCACAGTCCCTGCTGTTCCCTAAGGTGTGTTTTTATATATTTTGTTAATCTATTTTTACTGCTTGCATGATTTACTTGATGTGGAATAGAGTTCCATGTAGTCATGGCTCTATGTTGTACTGTGTGCCTCCCATAGTCTGTTCTCGACTTGGGGACTGTGAAGAGACCTCTGGTGGCATGTCTTGTGGGGTATGCATGGGTTTCCGAGCTGTGTGCCAGTAGTTCAAACAGACAGCTCGGTGCATTCAGCATGAAAAGTAGTCCAGGTGCAACGAAACTAGGGCCTGTAGGACTTGCCTTGTTGATAGTGCTGTTAAGGTAGAGCAGTGCTTTATTTTCTTAGCTACTACTGATCAATATGTTTTGACCATGACAGTTTACAATACAAGGTTACTCCAAGCAGTTTAGTCACCTCAATATAGTGTTGTCATTCGCATACATAGAAGCCAGTGGCATGTCGTTAGTAAAGATTGAAACAAGAACGGGGCCTAGACATCTGCCCTGGGGAATTCCTGATTCAACCTGGATTATGTTCGAGAGGCTTCCATTAAAGAACACCCTCTGTGCTTTATCCACAATATAGCAGGGGGTGTAAAGCCATAACACGAGTTTTTCCAGTCGCATTCTATGATTGATAATGTCTAAAGCCACACTGAAGTCTAACAAAACAGCCCCCACAATATTTTTATCAACAATTTCTCTCAGCCAACCAGTCATTTGTGTAAGTCCTGTGCTTGTAGAATGTCCTTCCCTATAAGCGTGCTGAAAGTATTGTCTATTTGTTTACTGTAAAATAGCATTGTATCTAGTCTAACACATTTTTTTCCTAAAAGTTTTCTACGGGTTGGTAACAGGCTGATTGGTTGGCTATTTGAGCCAGTAGGTAGCGGAATTACTTTTGCTTCCCTCCAAGCCTAAGGGCACACTTAGTAGGCTTAAATTTAATATATGGCCAATAGCAGTGGCAATATTGTCTGCTATTATCCTCAGTAATTTGCGATCCAAGTTGACAGACCCCGGTGGCTTGTCCTTGTTGATAGGCAACAATACTTGTTTTCACCTCGTCCACACTCGCTTTACGGAATTCAAAATTACAATGCCTGACTTTTCAAATTTGGTCAGATGTACTTGGATGTGTGGTGCAAAGACAACAACCTCTCCCTCAAAGTGATGAAGACAAAGGAGATTGTGGACTACAAGAAAAGGAGGACCGAGCACTGCCCCTTTCTCATCAACGGGGCTGTAGTGGAGCAGGTTGAGAGCTTCAAGTTCCTTGGCGTCCACATCACCAACAAACTAACATGGTCCAAGCACACCAAGACAGTCGTGAAGAGGGTACCACAAAACCTATTCCCCCTCGGGAGACTGAAAAGATTTGGCATGGGTCCTCAGATCCTCAAAGTTTTACATCTGCACCATCGAGTGCCTCCTGACGTGTTCCATCACTGGTATGGCAACTGCTCGGCCTCCGAACGCAAGGCACTACAGAGGGTAGTGCGTACGGCCCAGTACATCACTGGGGCCAAGCTTCCTGCCATCCAGGACCGCTATACCAGGCGGTGTCAGAGGAAGGCCTTAAGTCAGACTCCAGCCTCGATAGTCAATGACTGTTCCTTCAGCTATCGCACGGTAAGCGGTACCGGAGCGCCGAGTCTAGGTCCAAGAGGCTGAACAGCTAATCAAATGGCTATGTACATAATTACCTCGACACTAACTTGCCTAGTTAAGTAAAGGTTAAGTAAAATATATACAAATAAAATTGTCAACACAAACCTAATGCTGCACAAGCCCAAAAGGAACCCAAATAAATTGGGTGGATCCCATCCTCCTTATAATACGAACTTTGTTTCCAGATGTACATCGAAAGGATTATAATGAGGTGTCCTGATGTTATTTTTCTATTTCAGAGGTTTGATCTTCTCCAGGGCAGGTTCTTTGATTCACCCAGGTTGTTCATCCCTGTAGATTCCCCCATGAAACAACAAGCTGCACAGGCATATTTCCAATGAGTAATTTATGGAGCCAGTGGCACTGATCAAATGACTATTGTCAATGCCACACTTGTATTTTTTTTTTATATCTATTTGCATATAGATTGAGAGGTGATCATTTCCTTGAATAGGGTATGCTGTATGACTTGGACTCTGAACTGAAGGCTCAAAGAGATGTCTAGAACAAAAGTGTAATTGTCTGGAAGATCTGAATGGTGTTATAGATAGACAATGCAATACAGCAAGCTTCCACGCTGTAAGCTATAGCATAACATTAACATTGGTTAGTGCTATAAGACGACAAGGTGCTCATACTAATAGACTCTCTTTTAAAACTACTGTGCTGTTGAATATGCATATTGGGAGGTGGAAGCTCCTCAGAGGAGGAAGGGGTGTAAACATCCGCAGTGAATTTCATAAATGTGGTGAAACCATTTAAAGTTATCCTTAGAATAAAACATTGTTTTGCAAAGAAGGTCTACAGTAGCGTTGCACCAAGGTGTAGTGGGAGAACAGCTAGTGTCTGTCCTGCTCTGGGAACATTGACTTCTATACAAAACCTAGGAGGCTCATGGTTCTCACCAACTTCTATAGACTTACACAGTAATTATGACAACTTCTGGAGGATATCTTCCAACCTATCAGAGCTCTTGCGGCATGAACTGGACAGGATGTCCACCCAATCAAAGGATCAGAGAATTAATGTAGTACTGAATGCATAAGCTAAAGCTTGCTAGCACTGCAGTGCATAAAATGTGAGTAGTTGACTCAAAGAAAGACAATAGTTGAACAAATACATTTCTTCCAAAATTTAAGGAGAAGTGAGAGAGAGCTATATTTTGTTGTATTAAAAAAAAGCTTTCTCTTAGTTAGCAAATGCAGCTAGCTAGTTTCGCCTACTCAGCATCCCTCCGTTTGAGCCGGGTGTTTATGTTAGCTAGCTGGCTATGGCTAAGTCAAGGTAAGCTTTTGGTTTTGTTCATTTATTGCCACTGGGGCCCACTGGTGTAACTGATAAACTGCTTTCTGACTACACTGTACTGCTTGATTGTAGCGGGTTTACTAACGCGTTAGTTCTAGTAGCTATGTTGACTATGACTTGACAACGATGTAGGTTGTGTAGAGCGTTGATGATATGAAGGTCACAGACAGCTGATGTGTTGTGCGCTGAAGTCCACAAGTGAAGGGAAAGGTGAGAGGAGAAGAGCGCATAGCTGTGGGAAGGAATGATATATATATATATACACTGCTCAAAAAAATAAAGGGAACACTTAAACAACACAATGTAACTCCAAGTCAATCACACTTCTGTGAAATCAAACTGTCCACTTAGGAAGCAACACTGATTGACAATAAATTTCACATGCTGTTGTGCAAATGGAATAGACAAAAGGTGGAAATTATAGGCAATTAGCAAGACACCCCCAAAACAGGAGTGATTCTGCAGGTGGTGACCACAGACCACTTCTCAGTTCCTATGCTTCCTGGCTGATGTTTTGGTCACTTTTGAATGCTGGCGGTGCTCTCACTCTAGTGGTAGCATGAGACGGAGTCTACAACCCACGCAAGTGGCTCAGGTAGTGCAGTTCATCCAGGATGGCACATCAATGCGAGCTGTGGCAAAAAGGTTTGCTGTGTCTGTCAGCGTAGTGTCCAGAGCATGGAGGCGCTACCAGGAGACAGGCCAGTACATCAGGAGACGTGGAGGCGGCCGTAGGAGGGCAACAACCCAGCAGCAGGACCGCTGCCTCCGCCTTTGTGCAAGGAGGTGCACTGCCAGCACCCTGCAAAATGACCTCCAGCAGGCCATGAGTCATGTAATAGCCTAAACCTATCTCAGTTACATTGAGCTGGGTGAATGGGATATGAATGACAGTCATCCAATATGCTGTAATAGAAATCAGGCCATGCTCATAAAAAAAAAAGAATCATCTTAAACGGCACCGATATCTTACGCTGACAATTAAATTATAGCATATTATGTATGACTCCTAGGGGGGCATTAGATTGTGACCCCTTAGTGTATGAGCTCTTATTTCATTTACAGATTGAAAAAGTATAATACCAAGGAAATAGTTATCTGGAGCTGTGGCTTGCAATGACGGGTCATCATTTCTTGCAATTTGACATGACAGATTTTTCTTTTTAACGACCTGTTTGTCTAAGGGATTTGTGTTATGCAGATATCTCAATTAAACCCAGTCAGAATCTATTCATTTACTATCTGGCATCAGATGGCATCTTTGAAAAGGGGTATCATATGGTTTCCTTTGTGTTTCATGGTCTGATTTCCAGTCCTCTTTATCTCCCGTCTGTCACAAGCCCCCGGTGTGACAGATGTCATCATTACTGACCGACGGCCGGCGTGTCGCAGTCGATTTGAATATGAACTGACTTGATGAGGGACCAAACATAGAGGTGGTGGTGTCCAAGGGTGGCGAGTCACCATTTTGTAATCCATCCGCGTGCTGCGGGAGCTTTCAGGCACCCGGGGTGGCAGGGATGTAGCTCAGGGGGCCCAATTATCCCAGTCGGACAGCTGATGGGCGGAGAGGGAGCAGGACCCTCCGATATTTAGATTTTCTGTCAGCCTGCACAGCAGAGAGAGGCGGGAAGAGGCTCTTTTGATCACCATGAATACAGGTTTTGAAACGGCAGCACTTCCAGATAGGTAACCATGCACCACATTATGTGCAAAACAAATTAAAATGTCCATGAAAAGCATAAATGATGTGAGCATTCCATGTTTTTATTCATGTGACAAACGGTGACTCCTTGTGGATAGTGCTGGGTGTAATGACTGTTTTTTTTTAGTAGGCCTAAAGTCACTGTAAATGTGGTCTTCATTTAGCCATTTTCTGCTAGTCACTTCAGTACTCCCAAATCATTGTTGGAATATTAGTGTATAGATTAGTTTGCCTCAAACAGCCTAGGATAAATTCTACTTTTAATGTCCACTTTCAGAGTTTCAGATTTCCTCACTGTAAAATTGATGCAAGCGAAAATCAATTTATACAGTATTCCGGATGACATGCTGGATTTACTTCTGAAATTCAAGTATGTAACGAAACCACAAATGTCCGTCTATTTTGTTTTATGACAGATGGTAACATGTACGCCTCATGTAAACGATTCCCCTTAAATAGTAGCATGTGTTTTTTTTTGTCATCTGTCCGTGCAAACAGAGTGCAGTATGTCTAGCAACCGGACAAAGAGAAAAGCCTGACCATGCTTGTCTCTACATAATCTCCCTGGTGTTTTTCCTTTCAAGTGTAAGTAAAAACAAAAATTGAGTCTACCATTGATCTTATCCACATGACGTCCTCTTAAAAATGTCCTGGTGTTCAGAAAGGGACCGGGCTTCAAAGGGCAGCTTTGATTCCGGAGACAGTGCCAGTGGCTGGTATAACAGGACTGGTTCCGTTGTCTGGACTGTCACTGAGAACATTATAAATGATGGGAACGCTTGGAGATGGTGATGTCATTGGTCTTCGCCTCAGCTCAGACATGAGAAAAGACAGGAGTGACAGCCTTGAACAAATACGGGGAACAGGAGGTTGGAACCATTTCCATTGCTGATTGAGCTCTCCAGCGCACACTCAAATAGTTGACAAAGAGAGAACTTTCAAGAAAGAAATGGAGAGATTTAACTTCTCTAACAGTTATTTTGAAGCAAGCAGCTCAGATCATAACTTTGCTGTCAAGCCACCACCGTTCTCTACGTTGAGGTTGTAGAACAAGGAGAGGTGAAGTGTGGTTCTGTGAAGTGTTGGCCTTGTCCTCTTCTGGCTGTGTTTTCTTAGCGTCACAGCGGTGTGTGTCTGACACTGGGAGGAGGTTAAGAGTTACAGTACACTGACCTCGTTCACACTCATCACTCATTTCACAACGCCTCTCTAAACATACTGTACAAAACAGCTCCTCAAGCTACATATGAGTGATTTACGAAGCGTCACCTGAACCTATGCTTTATTACAGATCCTATCATATACTGCATCCAGTCGCCAGCAAGTTTATATTTTTGTCATTGATAAAATTAATGTCAGCTGTCATGAAACTGAACGTTTTTTAAATTCTCCATAAATCAGTATCTTCCAAACAATTACATATTAGCCATGCTTCCACTGCAGGAGCTGAGAGCAGGTTTCACAAAGGCCAGGAACTATGGGATAGCTACTGCGTTTAGACTACCCAGGCTAGGCTACTGTACAGCCACTACTTATCACATGGTGTTATTTACCAGCTCCCCTCCATCAAGGGAGGGGAGCATGACAATAACAAAGTGCCTCTATGGCAACTGTGAAGAGAGACCACAGCAATTATGGTTTGATGGGATGAATGCACCCGGGTTGTTGTGTGCGTGTGTGACAGGGCGTTTCTATGTTGTGTTAGCGTACCTGTTAGCTTGAGGTAATAAGATAATTACTCAGTTATGTTTCATTTTCCACTCTCTCTCGACTGATACTGAGATATGACCTAGGTCATGTGTTTTAATAGATTCCACCGCAGTCATGGGGTGTAAACAGTCAGTCCTGCCTGGCCTGACATTTTAATCATTTAGCAGAAACTCTTATCCAGAGTAGAGGTCGACCGATTATAATTTTTCAATGCCGATTATTGGAGGACCAAAAAAAGCCGATACCGATTTAATCGGCAGATTTGTATTTATTTATTTGTAATAATGGCAATTACAACAATACTGAATGAACACTTATTTTAACTTAATATAATACATCAATGAAATCAATTTATCCTCAAATAAATAATGAAACATGTTCAATTTGGTTTAAATAATGCAAAAACAAAGTGTTGGAGAAGAAAGTAAAAGTGCAATATGTGCCATGTAAGAAAGCTAACGTTTAAGTTCCTTGCTCAGAACATGAGAAAAAATGAAAGCTGGTGGTTCCTTTTAACATGAGTCTTCAATATTCCCAGGTAAGAAGTTTTAGGTTGTAGTTGTTATAGGACTATTTCTCTCTATACGATTTGTATTTCATATACCTTTGACTACTGGATGTTCTTATAGGCACTTTAGTACTGTCAGTGTAACAGTATAGCTTCCGTCCCTCTCCTCGCCCCTACCTGGGCTCGAACCAGGAACACATCGACAACAGACACCCTTGAAGCAGTGTTACCCATGCAGAGCAAGGGGAACAACTACTCCAAGTCTCAGAGCGAGTGCCGTTTGAAACGATATTAGCGCGCACCCCGCAAACTAGCTAGCCATTTCACATCGGTTACACCAGCCTGATCTCGGGAGTTGATAGGCTTGAAGTCTTAAACAGCGCTGTCCTTGAAGCACAGCGAAGAGCTGCTGGCAAAACGCATGACAAAACGCCTACCATCACTGTCAGACTGCTCTATCAAATCATAGACTTAATTATAACATAATAACACACAGAAATACGAGCCTTAGGTCATTAATATGGTTGAATCCGGAAACTACCTTCTCGAAAACAAAACGTTTATTCTTTCGGTGAAATACGGAACCGTTCCGTATTTTATCTAACGAGTGGCATCCATAAGTCTAAATATTCCTGTTACATTGCACAACCTTCAATGTTATGTCATAATTACGTAAAATTCTGGCAAATTAGTTCTCAACGAGCCAGGCTGCCCAAACTGTTGCATATACCCTGACTGCGTGCAATGAATGCAAGAGAAGTGACACAATTTCACCTGGTTAATATTGCCTGCTAACCTGGATTTCTTTTAGCTAAATATGCAGGTTTAAAAATATATACTTCTGTGCATTGATTTTAAGGCATTGATGTTAATGGTTAGGTACAGTCGTGCAACGATTGTGCTTTTTTCGCAAATGCGCTTTTGTTAAATCATCCCCCGTTTGGCGAAGTAGGCTGTCTTTGTTTGGAAGAAATAGTTTTCACACAGTTCGCAACGAGTCAGGCGGCCCAAACTGCTGCATATACCCTGACTCTGTTGCAAGAGAAGTGACACCATTTCCCTAGTTAAAATAAATTAATGTTAGCAGGCAATATTAACTAAATATGCAGGTTTAAAAATATATACTTGTGTATTGATTTTAAGAAAGGCATTGATGTTTATGGTTAGGTACACGTTGGAGCAACGACAGTCCTTTTTCGCGAATGCGTACCGCATCGATTGTATGCAACGCAGGACACGCTAGATAAACTAGTAATATCATCAACCATGTGTAGTTAACTAGTGATTTATGATTGATTGATTGTTTTTTAAAAGATACGTTTAATGCTAGCTAGCAACTTACCTTGGCTTCTTACTGAATTTGCGTAACAGGTAGGCTCCTTGTGGAGTGCAATGTAAAGCAGGTGGATAGAGGGTTGGACTAGTTAACTGTAAGGTTGCAAGATTGAATCCCCGAGCTGACAAGGTAAAAATCTGTCTTTCTGCCCCTGAACAAGGCAGTTAACCCACCGTTTCTAGGCCGTCATTGAAAATACGAATGTGTTTTTAACTGACTTGCCTAGTTAAATAAAGGTGTAAAAAAAAAAAATAGGCCAAATCGGTGTCCAAAAATACCGATTTCCGATTGTTATGAAAACTTGACCTGTAATCCAGAGCAGTTAGGATTAAGTACCTTGCTTAAGGGCACATCAACAGATTTTTTTTACCTCGTCGGCTCAGGGATTGAAACCAGCGACCTTTCTGTTACTGGCCCAACGTGCTTAACCGCTAGGCTACCTGACCACTTTCACCTCTCTTATTCTATCTGTCCCAGTGTGTCCTTATTTGTATATCTGTCAGTCTTCCTCCCTCCCATTCTTCCACTCTTTTTATTTATTTTGAAAAATAGCACACTTATCATTTATCATCCCACAGCCCTAATTTCTCTCACCTTTTCTCTGATTTTGTTGCACATTTTTCTCACCGTATGGGCAAATTTCACGAGTGTTTTGTAATTCTTTGTGAGCGTATGCCATTATTGAGCACAATGCACAGACTCCCCCATTAGATCAGGAAATACCCAACTCCTACCGTGAGCTCTCCATCCATCCCCAGTCTGTAAGGTGGTGCCCAACTCCCGTTGAAACTAGTTGATCCTAAACGTGCCTTGCATTCCTAGCTCTTAATTTATTGGGTGTTATACTTATATTTTGGCATTATGCTGTGATGGACATTTTATAGAAATACCAAAACATTTTCCTAAATTACCTGATGAAATTATGTGTTTGTCAAAGAATCTGTGGAAGATTAAAAGAGATGGGGATTCAATATCAATCTGTGGTCATTACCAGGCCTGTTAAATGTGTCAGATGTAGGATCTACCCTGGAAGATAAAGCCGCATGCGTCCACGAAGACAGAAGACTCAATATCCCAGCAGAATCTAAATCGTCTTGAGGTTCAGGCCTCTGGTTAACCTGACTTGACTCCTCCTAATATACTGTCATCTCCCACCACAGGAGGTTTATTTCAGCCCCCTCTCGGCCCCTGGGGCAGCAGCAGGTAGACACAGAGGGGGAGAGAGACTCATCCTCCACCCCATGTTCTGGCAGGCCCAGAGGCAGATCCTCCTCTGTAGTATCTGGTGTTTCCTGGTTTTGTCCAGCTGCCAGGTTTCTGGGTAGAAACATCTGCACTTTGGGAGAGGATAAGAGGGCACGGAGGGCAATGTCAAAAGAATGTTATACAGCCTGTTATTCTCTCTCTCTCTCTCTCTCTCCACTCATGCTCTTTGTTTTAGAGACACTACATGGCCAAAAGTATGTGGACACCTGCTCATTGAATATTCCAAAATCATAGGCATTCATATTTAAGATTTGGTCCCCCCTTTTCTGCTTTAACAGCCTCCACTCTTCTGGGAATGCTTTCGACTAGATGTTGGAACATTGCTGCGGGGACTTGCTTCCATTCAGCCACTAGCATTAATGAGGTTGTGCCCTGATGTTGGGCAATCAGGCCTGGCCCGCAGTCGGCGTTCCAATCCATCCCAAAGGTGTGCAATGGGGTTGAGGTTAGGGCTCTGTGCAGGTCAGTCAAGTTCTTACACGCAGATCTCGACAAATCATTTCTGTAACAGGAAAGGGCCTTCCCCAAACTGTTGCACAAAGTTGCCTGTAGTGTATCTGTGGTCTTTGGATCCATACACATCCTTTTCTCATTGCCTGAGAAGCACTTACAGCCATTGGTGTTGAGTGGAATCCATGTTTAGTGTCTGGTGTGTTAGAAAGTTTGGGAGGTCAAACCCGGGAGGGTAGATCTTGACGAAGCGTTTTCTACAGTACAGTAACAGCTGGTAAACAGCTCCCCGTTCTAAACCTGTGATGATAGAATAATGGCTGTGCCCTTGGCCAGTCTCCTGCTGCTCACAGGACAGTACCTGTGTAGCGGGCCCTCTAAATGTGCACTGAATCAGGGGGTGTTGAAAGGTGCTTACAACACTAGCGCTTTCTCCCAGTCCTGCTCTGCTCTCGGTTCCTAGGCCTCTACTCCGTGCCTCTCACGCCACACATGGTTGCTTTCGTCATCAGCCGTTTACAGTACATGTTTTCCGCAGCAGATAAACCTATCATCACACAGCATTGTGAAACAGATGTTGCTTTTATTTTTTTATTTTTTTACAGTATTTTCCCCCTCCTACCCTTGTTCCATTGAAGAGAACTGATTATCTGTTAGTTGACCTATTAGGGAGAACGTCAGTCCCCTACCTCGTGCTTTGTGAAACGCTTGTGGTAGTGTTGTATTATGAACCTGAATTATTTTAGGCCAAGACCCTGAAAGAGTCTGATTCGGGCACTATGCTCCTTTCAAATGAATAATCATCCTACAGTTACACATTTAGTTGGTCTAGCCACTGTGATCGCTTCTGTGAATTATTAGAAAGACTAGTGTCTTTACCTCTTATTTTGTAATTTAGTTCATTTACCTATGCCCCTCAACTCAACTGTGGTAGGCTATCTATTTTCTGTTGCAAAGTTCAAAGTACACAAAAATAAACGGCAGTGTGTTTCTATAGGTTTTGTAATTAATTATATTGATATTACCTGTTATCTTTCCAATTAACACAGTGTGTATTTGTTGAGTGTGCAAATCTGTCATGGAACCAAGTAGGGGCACTGGATTCGGTAAAACCGAGCAAGTGGTTGATGTGCAAAGAGTGTCAGAACATTTCATTTTTTTCTTACTGTGTCTGTATGGTCTATTTTAAGCTATATCAGGCCTAGTTTTGTCCTGTCAGTTGTTCCTAACTACACATAATTACAGCGTTTTCTCTGAGTGTGAAAATAAGCACATAAAAAGCTATGAACTCATTCTCATGTAGATGTAACAGCATACACAGGCAGCCTCATGTTTTGGGAGTGCCATTTAAATGTGACTCATCTAATCAATAAAACTAACCACAATTAGGTCAGCATTTCATGCAACTTCGTAATATTTATGGGACTTCAATAAATAAATGTAAGAAAATTGAAAAACAACATTTTCTGTTGGTCATCTTCCTTGCACTGCACGGATTGTTTCCATCACAGATATAGTCAAAGGTTTCCAGTCTTGAAAACAAAGGCCTGAATCAGCCAGCAGGATTAATCTCACGTTTGGGAGACTTTGACAAGAAATATATGACCAGCATAGACACCTACAGTGCATTCAAAGTATTCAGACCCCTTGACTTTTTCCACATTTTGTTATGTTACAGCCTTATTCGAAAATTGATAATATTGTTTTTTCCCTCATCAATCTACACCCAATACCCAATAATGACAAAGCAAAAACAGGTTTTTAGAAATGTTTGCAAATATATACAAAAATGAACTGATATACCATTTACATAAGTATTCAGACCCTTTACTCAGTACTTTGTTGAAGCACCTTTGGCAGCGATTACAGCCTCAAGTCTTCTTGGGTATGACGCTACAAGCTTGGCACACCTGTATTTGGGGAGTTTCTCCTATTCTTCTCTGCAGATCCTCTCATGTTCTGTCAGGTTGGATGGGCAGTGTTGCTGCACAGCTATTTTCAGGTCTCTCCAGAGATTGGGTTCAAGTCCGGGCTCTGGCTGGGCCACTCAAGGACATTCATAGACTTGTGCTGAAGCCACTCCTGCGTTGTCTTGGCTGTGTGCTTAGGGTCGTTGTCCTATTGGAAGTTGAAATTTCGCCCCACTCTGAGGTCCTGAGAGTTCTGGAGCAGGTTTTCATCAAGGATCTCTCTGTACTTTGCTTCATTTATCTTTCCCTCGATCCTGACTAGTCTCCCTGCCACTGAAAAACATCCCCACAGCATGATGCTGCCACCATCATGCTTCACCATAGGGATGGTGCCATGTTTCCTCCAGATGTGAAGCTTGGCATTCAGGCCAGAGAGTACTATCTTTGTTTCGTCAGAGCGGAATCTTTTTTCTCATAGTCTGAGAATCCTTTAGGTGCCTTTTGGTAAACTCCAAGTGTACTTTTACTTTAGAGTGTCTTCTGTCTGGCCACTCTACCATAAAGGCCTGATTTGTTGGAGTGCTACAGAGATGGTTGTCCTTCTGGAAGGTTCTCCCATCTCCACAGAGGAACTCTGGAGTTCTGTCAGAGTAACCATCGGGTGCTTGGTCACCTCCTGGACCAAGGCCCTTCTCCCCCGTTTGGCCAGGCGGCCATCTCTAGGAAGAATCCTGTCTCGGAGCGCTACGGACAATTCCTTCGACCTCATGGCTTGGTTTTTTCCCTGACATGCACTGTCAACTGTGGGACCTTATTTAGTCAAGTGTGTGCCTTTCCAAATCATATCCAATCAATTGAATTTAACACCGGTAGACTCCAAGTTGTAGAAGCATCTCAAGGATGATGAATGGAAACAGGATGCACCTGAGCTCAAAGTCTCATAGCAAAGGGTCTGAATACTTATGTACATAAGGTATTTTATTTTTATAAAAAATAAAAAATGTCAAAAAACCTGTTTTCGCTTTGCCATTATGGGATTTTGGGTGTAGCTTGATGAATATTTTTTTTTTTTTTAATCCATTTCAGAATAAGGCTGTAACGTAACAAAATGTGGAAAAAGTCACGGTCTGAATACTTTCCGAATGCACTATAATTGTATCACTGAAGCTGTGGGGAGAGAAAGTAGAGACTTACAAACAGATAGCATTGGGGTGTTAATGTATGCATTTTATCTACTGTACCAGTCAACAGTTTGGACACACCTACTCATTCAAAAAAGTGTTCAACAAATCAAAATATCAAAGTAGCCACCATTTCCCTTGATGACAGCGTTACACACTCTTGGCATTCTCTCAACCAGCGTCAGCAAACTCCGTGATTGGGAGTCTCTTAGGGCAGCGCACAATTGGCCCAGCGTTGTCTGGGTTTGGCCGGGTAGGCCATCATTGTAAAAAAATAATTAACCAACAGTGCAGTTCAAGAAGAGTTAAGAAAATATTTGCCAAGTAGACTAAAATAAAAAGTTACACAATAACAAGGTTATATACAGGGAGCACCGGTACCGTAACAGTGTGCGGGGGGTTAGTTGAGGTAATTTGTACATGTAGGTGCGGGTGAAGTGACTATGCATAGATAATAAACAGCGAGTAGCAGCAGTGTACAAAAGGGGGGGAAAGGCAATGCAAATTGTCCGGTGGTGATTTTATTAATTGTTCAGCAGCCTTATGCCTTGGGGGTAGAAGCTGTTGAGGAGCCTTTTGGTCCTAGACTTGGCATTCCGGTACTGCTTGCCATGCGGTAGCAGAAAAAACAGTCTAACTTGGGTGACTGGAGTCTTACAATTTTATGGGCTTTTCTCTGACACCGCCTATTGTATAGGTCCTGGATGGCAGGAAGCTTGGCCCCAGTGATGTACTGAGCCATTCGCACTATCCTCTGTAGCGCCTTACTGCCGAGCAGTTGCCATACTAGGCGGTGATGCAACCGGTCATGATGCTCTCGATGGTGCAGCTGTAGAACCTTTTGAGGATCTGGGGACTCATGCCAAATCGTTTCAGTCTCCTGAGGGGGTAAAATGTTTTGTCGTTCCCTCTTCATGACTGTCTTGGTATGTTTGGACCACGATAGTTCGTTGATGATGTGGACACCAAGGAACTTAACTCTCGACCCGCTCCACTACAGCTCCGTCGATGTTAATGGGGGCCTGTTCGGTCTGCCTTTTCCTGTAGTCCACGATCAGCTCCTTTGTCTTGCTCACACTGAGGTAGATGTTGTTGTCCTGGCACCACACTGACAGTTCTCTGACAACCTCCCTATAGGCCGTCTCATCGTTGTCGGTGATCAGGCCTACCACTGTTGTGTCGTCAGCAAACTTATTGATGGTGTTGGAGTCGTGTTTGGCCACGCAGTCGTGGGTGAACAGGGAATACAGGAGGGGACTAAGTACATACCCCTGAGGGGCCCCAGTGTTAAGGATCAGCGTGGCAGATGTGTTGTTGCCTACTCTTACCACATGGGAGCGGCCCATCAGGAAGTCCAGGATCAGTTGCAGAGGGAGGTGTTTAGTCCTAGAGTCCTCAGCTTAGTGATAAGCTTCATGGGCACTATGGTGTTGAACGCTGAGCTGTAGTCAATGAATAGCATTCTCACATATGTGTTCCTTATGTCCAGGTGAGAAAGGGCAGTGTGGAGTGTGATTGAGATTGCATCATCTGTGGATCTGTTGGGGCGGTATGCAATTTGGAGTGTGCATATTATGGTGAGAACAGCTGCAGATGATAAGTTCATTAGAGTTAACTGCACCTCAGATTGCAGCCCAAATAAATGCTTCACCGAGTTCAAGTATACAGACACATTTCAACATCAACTGTTCAGAGATGACTGCGTGAATCAGGCCTTCATGGTCGAATTACTGCAAAGAAACCATTACTAAAGGACACCAATAATAATAAGAGACTTGCTTGGGCCAAGAAACACGAGCAATGGACATTAGACCGATTGAAATCTGTCCTTTGGTCTGATAAGTTCAAATTTTAGATTTTTGGTACCAACCGCCATGTCTTTGTGAGAAGCAGAGTAGGTGAACGGATGATCTCCGCATGTGGTTCCCGCATGGAGGAGGAGGTGTGATGGTGTGGGGGTGCTTTGCTGGTTACACTGTCAGTGATTTATTTAGAAATCAAGGCATTCTTAACCAGCATGGCTACCACAGCATTCTGCTGTGATACGCCATCCCATCTGGTTTGTGCTTGGTGGGACTATCATTTGTTTTTCAACAGGACAATGACCCAACACACCTCCAGGCTGTGTAAGGGCTATTTCTCCAAGAAGGAGAGTGATGGAGTGCTGCATCAGATGACCTGGCCTCCACAATCATCCGACCTCAACCCAATTGAGATGGTTTGGGATGAGTTGGACCACAGAGTGAAGGAAAAACAGCCAACAAGTGCTCAGCATATGTGGGAACTCCTTCTGTTGGAAAAATATTCCAGGTGAAGCTGGTTGAGAGAATGCCAAGAGTGTGCAAAGCTGTCATCAAGGCCAAGAGTTGCTACTTTGAAGAATCTAAAATATATTTTGATTTGTTTAACACTTTTTTGGTTACTACATGATTCCATGTGTTATTTCATAATTTTGATATCTTCACTATTATTCTACAATGTAGAAAATAGTAAAAAAATAAAATAAAGAAAAACCCTTGAATGAGTAGATTTGTCCAAACTTTTGACTGGTACTGTATATTATGGTAGGCCTACATGTGGCAAACAAACCATATCTCAATCCCAGGGATGCCATCCATGTTTACAGCCTGTAAATACCTGTTAAATTATCGGTCAAAACAGACAGTTGGATTATCAAAGTCTGGGGGGCTGTGTCTTCAACAGTGGAAGTTATCTTAGGTCTGATTGAGAAATATTGAGCAAATCTTCCTCAGTTGAACAAAAACATAATTATTATAGAGATATTTAATTTTCTCTTCTTTAATGATAAACATTCAACATTGAAATGTAGGAAATCTGTTGTAGGCTTCCCTTTCACCTTTCATTAGTCTTTTCCTCTGAAGTATTACAGCAATTTTTCATGTGGATTGATTTACACAGATGAAAATGGATGCCGACAGGAGGAAACATGCAAATGTTGCCATCTTATTGTCTTTTACACTACAGTTCCCATCCACTCTCCTTGATTGTCAGTGACTGTCATGAGATTGCATTGTGTTTTTTTTCTTTTTCTACCCATGATAATCTATGTAATGGGGTTGGAAAACCATGGCAGATTTAATGATTTTTTTTGTGTGTGT
Organism: Salvelinus fontinalis; assembly: GCF_029448725.1. Lineage (NCBI taxonomy): Eukaryota > Metazoa > Chordata > Actinopteri > Salmoniformes > Salmonidae > Salvelinus > Salvelinus fontinalis. The sequence goes on from NC_074682.1 coordinate 10,410,311, forward strand.
TGGAAGGAGAAAAATATAATATCTTGTCTTCCACAACCAGAGATCTATTTTGGCCGTTGCAATCCAGACAGTGGGGTCTCTGTGTCTTGTTAGTGTCATTTGTCTTCAGTTGAAAGGCTAGAGGCCCCACGGGTGACACATGGAGGTCATAAATCACTCATGGGTTGTCTTCTAAGTGACCTAAACACGGATAGGAAACTAGCAGAAAGACAGCGATTGAAGAAGTTTACCCAAGGCAACACAGAGCTTCAAATTGTGCCAGCTCGTAAGTTTGAGTGATTTGAGACGGTTTACAATTGTAAATTTGTAAAGACAGCAATGCCGCACTCATATCACTGACTAATCTTTAACCAGAGATGGACTCCTCTCTCTGGGGGTAGAGTGCTGGTGACAGCCCGTCATCAGAAGAACAGTCACTCCTTGAGTGCTGGGTGGGTGTTAGAAGGGAAGAGGCAGAATACATGTTTGTTCCTGTGTCTTTAAAAAAATAAAAATAATTTACCTTTATTTAACTAGGCAAGTCAGTTAAGAACAAATTCTTATTTTCAATGATGGCCTAGAAACAGTGGGTTAACTGTCTTTTTCAGGGGCAGAACGACAGATTTTTAACTTGTCAGCTCAGGGATTGGATCTCGCAACCTTTCGGTTACTAGACCAACGCTCTAACCACGGGGCTACCCGCCGCCCCGTCTATGTGTTCCTGTGTCTGTATGTTCGTGTGCACATGGTGATGTGCGTGCGTACAGGCATTACTCTATCACCTCTCCATTTTTCATAAACAGAAAGTCTTCTCTGACATATTCTTGGGTTTCCACTACCTAGTTGAGAGGTGTTTTAGGCCCACCTTCGCCCCAGGACAAGATTAACTATCGTATCTCTTTAAATATTCAGCTTGTTTTTCAACAAAGGAATAACACCGTTTGGGAGCCCTAGGCTGTTCACTATTCGAATGCTAAGCGGCTGTGTGCTTGTCCATAGGTGTTACCTTTGTTTTAATATCCTGGTACTCTTGGCAATACTTTTCCAATTTTGATTTTGAAACCTAGAGTACTTTTGCATAAGTACTACATTATAATACTGGCGACTTGCTCTCATGCCTTTCAAAGCAGAGTCAGTATTAAGCCAGATGAACCTGATTACATTGACATGATGGTCTCATCACCTCTATTTAATGCTCAGTGTTTCAATAACACTGTCTGCTCGGCTCATCACAGTGGATGATTACTTTTAAACCTGGCTGCCCTAACCCGCTCAATAAGACTTATGTCTATGACTAGGAGGTGGAGGAGAACTGATGCACATTTGACCTGCATTATGGCTGTCAGTCATAGACATAGGTTATCCCAGGTCTGTGCAAGGTGGTAGGAGTCGTGTGTTCCATCACAGTATTTGAGGGAAGTGGAGGATCTAGCGTCCACCGAGGCATGAAGAGAGGTGTGTGTGCGTGTGCTTGCATCGTGTGTGTGTGTGTGTGTGTCCTTGCATCGTGTGTGTGTGTGTCCTGTTAAGGATTAAGGGTAGGGCAGACTGGCCAGTAATGTGGCACTCCTAGGTCAATGAGTTCCTCTGGTCATCAGCGATGATGGAGACTCATTGACCCGTATACACCCTGGTCCTCACATTGACCACTTCCTAAACCATGTCACGCCTGACCTGACCTATTGGTCAATGTGTCGAAACGATTGTCCTTTACCCTCCCACAACAGGATACAGGTTGATGGGTTTCTAAAGAGGTTTATTTTAAGTGAGTTAGCAGATGACTCTTTAAACACATACTGAAGAATCTCACAACTAGGATTTTGATAAGGCACTAAACACATTGAGAATTTAGGGAAAATGTTAGGCTTATAAAGTCACATACAAAATGAAGAAATGCAGCAATCGAAACACTTTGCATCATCACTGTGGAATCAACTGTGCTGAAACAAAACAAATGAAGTCAGGTCAATCAATCAGCCTATTCTCTGCACGAAATGAAGCAGAGTCCCTTCTATTAAAGAGCCATAAAATGAAGCCTCGGCAAATAAAGCCTTTGTGCTGAGCTGATTTCTGGGATTCTTTTGTAATACAGGCCAAGTATGTAACCCCCCCCCCCCCCTTCCCCCAAAAGAAAATCGAAAAAGAAGACTTTGATGTGAAAAAGAAAACATTTACACCGTACAGTAGATATCCACAGTTATCGGACAGCTGTGAATGGTTGTTTGGTTGTTCAAACACCCTTAAGGTTTTGTCTTATGAGGGGACGTTTGACATCTCTAACTAGTTCTAAAGCAAAACTGTCCGGACAGGAATTGAAGCACTTTTGTTGCCTGAATCAAAGCAGCTCACACAAGAAGAACTTCAAACAGTGGAAGCATTCCTATGTGGCATATACTAGTTCTCTGTTGGATACACCAGACAGACATGCCTATAATCTCACTTCATGATTTATTAAAACCTTGGACCAGGTCCAACATACTGAAAAGAAGTGCTGAAGTTGATCATTTATAAGATCCTGCATTGGCAGTATACCGTATGCTCCATTTTCTGATACTCTAAGACCTCAAATGTAACATTCCTAATAGTGTCATAAAAATACAGTAGCAAATTTAACCGAGTGATACTTTCATCATGAAGTGCTTTGAGAGACTAGTCAAGGATCATATCACCTCCACCTTACCTTAGACCCACTGTCGCCCCAATAGGTCCACAGAAGATGCAATCGCCATCACACTGCACACTGCCCTATCCCTTCTGGGCAAGAGGAATACCTATGTAAAAATGCTGTTCATTGACTACAGCTCAGCATTCAACACCATAGTACCCTCCAAGCTCATTAAACTTGAGGCCCTGGGTCTCAACCCCGCCCTGTGCCATTGGGTCCTGGACTTCCTGACGGGCCGCTCCCAGGTGGTGAAGGTAGGAAAAATCTCCACTTCGCTGATCCTCAACACTGAGTGCTCAGCCTCCTCCTGTACTCCCTGTTCACCCATGACTGCGTGGCCATTCACGCCTCCGACTCGATCATAAAAAAAAATATATATACACTGCTCAAAAAAATAAAGGGAACACTTAAGCAACACAATGTAACTCCAAGTCAATCACACTTCTGTGAAATCAAACTGTCCACTTAGGAAGCAACACTGATTGACAATAAATTGCACATGCTGTTGTGCAAATGCAATAGACACAGGTGGAAATTATAGGCAAGTAGCAAGACACCCCCAATAAAGGAGTGGTTCTGCAGGTGGTGACCACAGACCACTTCTCAGTTCCTATGCTTCCTGGCTGATGTTTTGGTCACTTTTGAATGCTGGCGGTGCTTTCACGCTAGGGGTAGCATGAGACGGAGTCTACAACCCACACAAGTGGCTCAGGTAGTGCAGCTCATCCAGGATGGCACATCAATGCGAGAAGGTTTGCTGTGTCTGTCAGCGTAGTGTCCAGAGCATGGAAGCGCTACCAGGAGACAGGCCAGTACATCAGGAGACGTGGAGGAGGCCGTAGGAGGGCAACAACCCAGCAGCAGGACCGCTACCTCCACCTTTGTGCAAGGAGGAGCAGGAGGAGCACTGCCAGAGCCCTGCAAAATGACCTCCAGCAGGCCACAAATGTGCATGTCTGCTCAAATGGTCAGAAACAGACTCCGTGAGGGTGGTATGAGGGCCCGACGTCCACAGGTGGGGGTTGTGCTTACAGCCCAACACCGTGCAGGACGTTTGGCATTTGCCAGAGAACAGCAAGATTGGCAAATTCGCCACTGGCGCCCTGTGCTCTTCACAGATGAAAGCAGGTTCACACTGAGCACATGTGACAGACGTGACAGAGTCTGGAGACGACGTGGAGAACGTTCTGCTGCCTGCAACATCCTCCAGCATGACCGGTTTGGCGGTGGGTCAGTCATGGTGTGGGGTGGCATTTATTTGGGGGGCCGCACAGCCCTCCATGTTCTCGCCAGAGGTAGCCTGACTGCCATTAGGTAACGAGATGAGATACTCAGATCCCCTGGAGTGTGTCAGCAGTTCCTGCAAGAGGAAGGCATTGATGCTATGGACTGGCCCGCCCGTTCTCCAGACCTGAATCCAATTGAGCACATCTGGGACATCATGTCTCGCTCCATCCACCAACGCCACTTGCACCACAGACTGTCCAGGAGTTGGCGGATGCGTTAGTCCAGGTCTGGGAGGAGATCCCTCAGGAGACCATCCGCCACCTCATCAGGAGCATGCCCAGGCGTTGTAGGGAGGTCATACAGGCACGTGGAGGCCACACACACTACTGAGCCTCATTTTGACTTGTTTTAAGGACATTACATCACAGTTGGATCAGCCTGTAGTGTGGTTTTCCACTTTAATTTTGTGTGACTCCAAATCCAGACCTCCATGGGTTGATACATTTGATTTCCATTGATCATTTTTGTGTGATTTTGTTGTCAGCACATTCAACTATGTAAAGAAAAAAGTATTTAATAAGAATATTTCATTCATTCAGATCTAGGATGTGTTATTTTAGTGTATTTTTTTGAGCAGTGTATATATATTTCACCTTTATTTAACCATGTAGGCTTGTTGAGAACAAGTTCTCATTTGCAACTGCGACCTGGCCAAGATAAAGCATAGCAATTCGACACATACAACAACACAGAGTTACACATGGAATAAACAAAACACACAGTCGATAATACAGTAGAACATAAAACAAAAAGTACATATAGAGTGAGTGCAAATGAGGTAAGATAAGGGAGTTAAGGCAATAAATAGGCCATGGTGGTGAAGTAATTACAATATAGCAATTAAATACTGCAAGTAGACATACTGGGGTGCAAAGGAGCAAGATAAATAAATAAATACAGTATGGGGATGAGGTAGGTAGATAGATGGGCTGTTTACAGATGGGCTATGTACAGGTGCAGTAATCTGTGACAGCTGGTGCTTAAAGCTAGTGAGGGAGATATGAGTCTCCAGCTTCAGAGATTTTTGCAGTTCGTTCCAGTCATTGGCAGCAGAGAACTGGAAGGAAAGGAGGAATTGGCTTTGGGGGTGACCAGTGAGATATACCTACTGGAGCGCGTGCTACGAGTGGGTGCTGCTATGGTGACCAGTGAGCTGAGATAAGGCGGGGATTTACCTAGCAGAGACTTGTAGATAGCCTGTAGCCAGTGGGTTTGGCGACGAGTATGAAGCGAGGGCTAACCAACGAGAGCGTACAGGTTGCAGTGGTGGGTAGTATATGGGTTTTTGGTGACAAAACAGATGGCACTGTGATAGACTGCATCCAATTTGTTGAGTAGAGTGTTAGAGGCTATTTTATAGATGACATCACCGAAGTCGAGGATCAGTAGGATGGTCAGTTTTACGAGGGTATGTTCGGCAGCATGAGTGAAGGATGCTTTGTTGCGATATAGGAAGCCTATTCCAGATTTTATTTTTGGATTGGAGATGCTTAATGTGAATCTGGAAGGAGAGTTTACAGTCTAACCAGACACCTAGGTATTTGTAATTGTCTACGTATTCTAAGTCAGAGCCGTCCAGAGTAGTGATGCTGAACGGCTCTGGGTAGTGATGCTGGATTTGATAAAGTTTGCAGACGACACAACAGTAGTAGGCTTGATCACCAACAACGACGAGACAGCCTATAGGGAGAAGGTGAGGGCACTCGGAGTGTGATGTCAGGAAAACAACCTCTCACTCAACATCAACATCAACAAAACAAAGGATATGATCGTGGACTTCAGGAAACAGCAGAGGGAGCACCCTCCTATCCACATTGACGGGACAGCAGTGAAGGTGGAATGTTTTTCAAGTTCCTCGGCATACACATCACGGACAAACTGAAATGGTCCACCCACACAGACAGTGTGGTGAAGAAGGCGCAACAGCGCCTCTTACACTTCAGGAGGCTGAAGAAATTTGTCTTGTTACCTAAAACCCTCACAAACTTCTACAGATGCACAATTGAGAGCATCCTGTCGGGCTGTATCACCACCTGGTACGGCAACTGCACCGACCACAAACGCGGGGCGTTTGTTCAATCTCAAGGCCATCAGACTGTTAAACAGACATCACTAACACAGAGAGGCTGCTGCCTACATACAGACTTGAAATCATTGGCCACTCTAATACATGGATCACTAGTCATTTTATTAATGCCACTTTAGTAATGATGTTTACATATCTTGCACTGCTCATCCAAGATGTATATACTGTATTTTATACCATCGATTGCATCTCGTCTATGCCGGTCGGTCATGGCCCATCCATATATTTATATGTACATGTTCTTATTCCATCCCTTTACTTAGATTTGTGTTGTGTTGTTCGATTACTTGTTAAATATTGCTGCACTGTCGGAACTAGACGCACAAGCATTTCTCTACACTCGCAATAACATCTGCTAACCATGTGTATGTGTATAACATTTGATTTTAATTTGATAATTGAAGTATAGCAAGGTTTTCCTCACACGACCCTCACATACCCTTCCTACTGTATTCTCCAGTCTGCCACCCACAGTGCCTGTCTGTCCCTCCAGCCATGTCTCCACTGGTCTTACAGACTACATGTGAGCAGCACAGGGAGCTGTAAATATGTTATCATCCCCCAACTGCTGGAGGCTTGGCTCCGACACCTGTCCCATATTCTACACTGGCTGCTTCTTTCCCAGCGCACTCTTCCCTGAGCAGAACCGACCACTGTGGTTCCCCCCATCATGTCTGTCAGGACCTACCCACCAAAACAACCTCACTAGGATGATAGAAATCTACCACAAGATTAAAAAACATTACAGGACTTAGTTGAACTGGAAGTTGTGGCCATCACTGGCAGGTGAGGTCGAAAACTGGTGTGGTAATATTCCAGACTTTTCCATGGTGCTGACAGGGAGAGTCTTATTTTGTGTAGAGAAATATGTCCTGTAAACATAGTGGGGTGTGATGAACTACAGAGGCTTGCAGTAGATGCCCAAGCTGACCCCTGCACAAAGGCATCAACTCCATAGAGAAAATAGGCAACATGGGGAAAAGGATTTCCCCTAAGATAGAATCATAATGACAGCCATAAACATGATAAACTTACTATTAGAGGAAATGTGAAATTAGGCCTGTAAATTTGTAGACAAGTGGTGTGACAGGCAGCGAGTCAACCATCTCCTCTTTTTTTTAATTTCATGTAATGAGTGTTTGTGTCCGTTTTTAAGGTCAAGTAATAATAATTAGAACCTTAATGAATGCTATATTATTAGAGTGTTGTTTACTGCTCAAGTTGGGTTCTGGGTTTCTACTCACTGGATGGAGTAACTCAATGTGATAGATGTACTGTATATCCTTGTGTATCTTTGCAATACTTTATATTGGTTCAAATAAATCTATTTCCTTATTGTGGTTTTTCCCTGGTTACTGAAAGGATCTGGTTAGCTCTGTGCTAACTGCTTGCGCCTTCTTTTTAAATTCTGAAGATATCCTTCACTTCTTATGTTTAAAAGCAGAAAGAATAAACCAAAGAGGAATCTGCTGAGCTAAGAACCTTTTTTCAGTGGTGCTGTCACTGAAGTTTCCCCTTCCTGTCCATCAGTGAATAACTTTTTTTCACAATTTCTAAAGGCAGAAGTGTGAAGTTTACCTTTGAAATGCCAGACTTTCAGTCCTGTCTAGTTAAGCTCCAGGTTTCTCCAGGCAATTAGTGTCAACACAGTAAGTCTCCCTCTCATTGTTGCACATACCGTCTATCTCTGTTCCTCTCCCTGTCAAAAAGAGAAAAACATTTACTTTGAAAGAACACAAAGGGAGAGGATTTTTGGAAATATCTATACAACTAGCTTCAACACACAGTGTGGGTGATCCCCTAGGCCTCGTCTAAAGCACATCTACTAGACAAACAACAGAGGGCACGTGTCTGTGTCCCCACAACTGAGCCAACAGTAAATCACACAGAGCTGATGGAGGTCACAATGGGGGGGGTCCTGTCAGGGCCAAAACCCACCCTCTCCTGTCCACCGGGCCTGGGCAGGCATGGCTGCTATCCATGGTCCCTGGTCCTGCTTGGTGAATGGGAGCTGTCAGTAGGGTCTGAGTGATGGAGGCAGGGAAGCAGGCGGGGTCGGTTTGGTAATGAGGACAGTAATGGCACCACTTTTCCTGGCTATGGCCGAGGTCTCCCAGGGTGGTGTAACCAGACCTGGGCTTTGTGGGATGACAGTGAGAGTAAGTGGACCCTTGGGGGTGGGGGTCACGAGTCTCTGGTTGTTTGGCAGTTGTTTGTTTTCCAGGCGCAGGAAAGCTACCCTGTGTTTGGGGCTAGGGAGACCTGGAGAAGGGGCGAATGGATGGATAGATGGTGCCCTTTCCTCCAGGAATGTCATGGTCTTAACTCTAGGGTTTATGTTTCAGAGTGACTATGCGTGTGGTTCTTACCTAAGTATTTACCGATAATCGACCAGCTCTTTATAGACCTACATGGCATATCACATTGTTTTATGTGTGATCACAGTGCTTGTTTAAGTGTGGGCCCCAGATATGTGATTACCCCCCCCCCCCCCCTTAAAAGATTTAGATGCACTATTGTAAAGTGGCTGTTCCACTGGATGTTATAAGGTGAATGCACCAATTTGTAAGTCGCTCTGGATAAGAGCGTCTGCTAAATGACTTAAATGTAAATGTAATGACTTAAATGTATGTGTCCAAGAACGTGCCGGTCACATGAGATTTAAGGATTAGTATTGCACTGCAATAGATATCTGACTGAGTTTTTACGTAAGCTTTCAATTTGAAATCTCTAGATATTATGTTTATGGCTTATAGGAAATGGAAAGGAAATGAAACTTCCATCAGGCCGTTGATGTACACTACCGTTCAAAAGTTTGGGGTCACTTAGAAATGTCCTTGTTTTTGAAAGAGAAGCACATTTTTGGTCCATTAAAATAACATCAGATTGATCAGAAATACAGCGTAGACGTTGTTAATGTTGTAAATGTCTGTTGTAGCTGGAAACTGCTGATTCTTTTATGGAATATCTACATAGGCGTACAGAGGCCCATTATGAGTGAGGGGTCTGTTTCTCAAACTATACACTATAATGTACTTGTCCTCTTGCTCAGTTGTGCATCGGGGCCTCCCACTCCTCTTTCTATTCTGGTTAGCCAGTTTGCGCTGTTCTGTGAAGGGAGTAGTACTCAGCGTTGTACGAGATCTTCAGTTTGTTGGCAATTTCTCCCATGGAATAGCCTTCATTTCTCAGAACAAGAATAGACTGACGAGTTTCAGAAGAAAGTATTTTGTTTCTGGCCATTTTGAGCCTGTAATCGAACCCACAAATGCTGATGCTCCAGATACTCAACTAGTCTAATTTCAACTAGTCTCACATTTCTAAGTGACCCCAAACTTTTGAACGGTAGTGTACATGCCATCAGTCGTGCTGTGCTATTGGCCTACAATGTGAACAAATAGGTCATGTAGACAGGATCCTTGGGTTTGATCCATCTCCAGTGAGGACCCAGCATGTTTTCCTCTTGATGTGAGCTCAATCACCTCCATGACTCATAACTGGGGTCATCCAGGAGGGCAGGATTGTGTTACACAGTTAGAGCCCAGCTCGCCCACCTTTGTGGTGCGTACATTCCGATTTGGGATGGGCACACTACCACTGCAGCTGCTCCAGTATAAATCACACTCAGAAACCCGATCAGGCATCCTCAAGGGCATGGTGAGCATGGTGCACATACTCTACTCCTGGTGCCCATGAATGCCCTCAGTAATGAATTTGGAGTCTTTGTCTGACAGAAACAGTTTGTTACACACAGATTCACTTACCAATCAAATGTTACCTGGATTTGAGGGGGAAAAAACTCCCTCACTAAGTGTCTTCACTCGCATAGTTTTCATGTCAAAACATCAATGGCCATTGTTTGACATGTCCAAAAGTATTTATATGGGCCTAAGTCTGTCTGACATTAGACAGTCAGTCGCCATTCTAGAGTGCAATCATTTAGCCACCGAAGGAAAGCTTTATTCTGTAATTCACAACTTTCTGTTGAGACCCTGTCACTAAATAACACATCCATCCGTTTTCTACACTGGTTCCCCGACACAGAAATGAGACAGCCACATGAGGTTACAGGCTATCCTCAGGAGAATCAACCAACAGGCTCTCAGCCAGGCTAGTCTCTCAGTCCTTGGCATATATACAGATGGGTTCAACAATGGAAATCTCCTTGGCCCCAGCTCCTATGTGAATCTCATCTATCAGACTCTACAAGAGGAGACCTGCTCCTGTATGTGAGGTTGCCGCCAACTGTCTGAAATTGCTCTGCATGCACTTCACAGCAATTCATGTGTCAACTGTCATTGCCCCGTGTCCCATGACAAGTATTTAGTATCATTATCATGAGTTGCCTCTTTTTTCCCCATTCTCCCAACTTAGAACTCCTGTCTGGACTTTCTCCCAGTTTGGGTTTATGAACAAACGTTGTCACGAATAAAGACTTTGTCCTTGATATAGATACCTACACATGTCAGTGTAGACTGGTTCATGTACAGTGTACACTATGTGAATTGAAAGGGGCTCATTGAAAATTTGTGAAAAAGGCGGAGACATTGAACCCTCTTTTGAGGTACCGGTAACAAGGCATGTGGATGTAGTTGTGGCCGTTGTTGGATGAATTACTGCCTCATGGATCTCCCACAAGCTGTTAATACAATGGTGTAGACGTGTTTCCAAGGAGTTCTGCCCTGAAGGGAATAGGTAATGTTCTGTTCCTCAAGCCAAATAAAAGAATAGCTCAGGACTATGTTTCAGTCGAACTCCAGAGTCGGTGCCAACCACAACATAGCTGAGCCATTCTAGAGACGCCGCATTGGCCCGATACAATTACAACCAAGTCGACTTTCGGAGGCACGCACAGTCCATACTCACACATGCATCAACAAATGAACGGAGTTCTTTAACGCGTCACATACACTACTGTAAACTAAAGTCGCGTGAAATAATCTCTGGTGTAAAAAAATACAAATAAATCTGCTGTCTGTTGGTTAGTCGTTCTTTACGACTACAATGTATCTCAATCTCTACCATGCCGGTTTGCTCCCCCTGGGGGATCATTGGACAGCAGATGGAATCTAAAATGAGTTGGAACAAGCCGACGCCTGAAACAGTAAGTTGCTGATGGCACACAGGAATGACAGACACATTCCTAGTAAAGCTCTCCAAAGAAAACATCCCTATGGGAGACTCCTCCATCTGAAAACACCTCTCGTCTCACCTCTCTCTCATCCCGCTCACTGGAGGGGAATTCTCCATTAATTGAGATAATGATAAGAAAAACAAATTCTTTGTCTGAGCAACTCACTCCCCTTCAGTGTCTCCTCTCTTCGCCGTCTGTCTGCCTCTCGATCATCTGTCAGTCTGTCTGTCTGGCCCCCGCCTGGAGCAATAGCCTTTTAGAAAGCTGACTCTTGTTACCATAACAGACATCTCAAGAAGTCAACATCAATGGAGAGTTGATGTTGTACACTCTTAGAAAGAAGGGTTCCAAAAGGGTTCTTTGGAATTCTCCATAGGAGAACCCTTTTTGGTTGCAGGTAGAACCTTTCTAGGCTCCATGTAGAACTCTCTGTGGAAAGGGTTCTTTGTGGAACCCAGGTTCTACCTGGAACCAAAAAGGGTTCTCCTATGAGGACAGCCAAATAACCATTTTAGGTTCTAGATGGCACCATGTGGGAAAACCATTGCAGCTACAACACAATACCTGTACTCTTGATAAGGCTGAAGGTCTGTGCTGTGGGAGCATGGTAGCTTTCTACCCATACCAACAGATAACAGAAGCCTATGACGGCGCACGGGACACTTCAGATTAATTCATCTTCCCTAGCTGGCCAAAGAAACAGAATGTGAACAGACAGACAGACTGACCTGGCAGCGATGCCCGGGCACGGGGGGAGGGACAGCTCTCTCAGCACTGTAATTGCTTTCTCGTTTACAGGGTCATTAGTCCCAGGTGTGAGGGCGGTCGGGAGTGGGGGGTGACCGGTCTGTTCATCAGTCTTCTTGCTGACAGATTGGCTACGACGCAGAGTATGTGGGCTGTGTATGTCACCCCGTAGTCAGGCCAAGGTCATGCAGTTCAGAGACTGGATGGAAACATGGATCCAGAGCAGGAGATGATGTTCTGAACTAAACCACAGCGCAGTGTATCACTCTCTACCATCATGCTTAGAACAAGATGATTCACCATATGATTTGTAACTTGTAGTCTTCCGGTTCCCATAAATCTATTTTGATGATCCATCTGCTCTTCAGCCATTGTTTCGCATGAGTAGTAGTCAGAATATATGTAAAAGTATGCTTTGGTATTTCATCCAACATATGTTGATGCTCGGGGTGACAGATCCCCAGACCCAGAAAAGCCTATACTGTAGGGGTATACTCCTGGACCAAAAAGCATGCCCAATAGAGATTCTTCATTGAACGTGTTTTTTAGTTCAGGGATAGGTTTGATCTGGGTCTGGGAAACCGTCAGTTCTATATCATCATTTTACATTTTAGTGACTTTGTGCCATTTTAATCACTTGTAACCATGACACGTCTTTGCTAAATGAAATGAAAACTTTCATTATAAGATGTGCCTTGATAGTTATTATGACTCATAATGTCTATATTTGGTCAAACAAATTCCCTTAGCAACACTCATTCTCTACTTGTCTCTCTCCCTATTGGGACTTTGCAGCTGAGAGATTTTGCAGCTGAGAAATATACACTGGAGAGTGAGACTGACAGGACCGTTGGAGAGTGAGACTGACAGGACCGTTGGAGAGTGAGCAGAAAGCCATATCTCTGTCCCTCTGATCCATCAGAATAGGTGCCAAACTAAACCAGTTCCGTGGTCCTTATGCATGGCGCTTCTCCGCTCTGGAGTCCTCTGGGATTCTGAGGCCTAAGCAATGGATCTCCCATGGCCCCGAGATGGGCTTTACTTATTTCTGAAAATTCTCACCCTCTAACCTTTTCCCAAGAACAATGTAAATCCTCGGTTATTTCCGGTAGTTTAATTAACACCACGCACAGAGAGACCCCGGTGTGTGTGCACTTCCTGAGGTGTTATGGAGCAGACAGGACCTCAGCCCAAAACATGAGCTATTGAATTCAAGGGAAATGAGGCGAATACTGTATTCACCCACGGAAGGGCTTAATGTACGATGATAGATGAACCCATCACTCCCAATATCTAACAGGCAGGTCAGACAAAGTAGGTTTCAGCAAAGCTTATTGCATATAGCAGATCTTTTTTTTCCTGATTCTTCTTAACTGTTTATTTAATGACAGGAACTATTTTGATGTTTTCACTTCTTTCTTCAGATTATCTCGTCACTTGATCCTCAGTAGTGATTGTTATTCTGATGTCATTCTGTTTTTACTTCCTTCTCTCCTCTGGAAGACTGGGAGGCCAGCTGGAGCTCCTCTTCCTGCCAAATCACACTAGACACTCCTCTCCTCTTCCTCTCTGTCTGTCAATCAATCAAATGTACACTGCTCAAAAAAATAAAGGGAACACTAAAATAACACATCCTAGATCTGAATGAATGAAATATTCTTATTAAATACTTTTTTCTTTACATAGTTGAATGTGCTGACAACAAAATCACACAAAAATGATCAATGTAAATCAAAGTCATCAACCCATGGAGGTCTGGATTTGGAGTCACACTCAAAATTAAAGTGGAAAACCACACTACAGGCTGATCCAACTTTGATTTAATGTCCTTAAAACAAGTCAAAATGAGGCTCAGTAGTGTGTGTGGCCTCCACATGCCTGTATGACCTCCCTACAAAGCCTGGGCATGCTCCTGATGAGGTGGCGGATGGTCTCCTGAGGGATCTCCTCCCAGACCTGGACTAAAGCATCCGCCAACTCCTGGACAGTCTGTGGTGCAACGTGGCGTTGGTGGATGGAGCGAGACATTATGTCCCAGATGTGCTCAATTGGATTCAGGTCTGGGGAACGGGCGGGCCAGTCCATAGCATCAATGCGTTCCTCTTGCAGGAACTGCTGACACACTCCAGCCACATGAGGTCTAGCATTGTCTTGCATTAGGAGGAACCCAGGGTCAACCGCACCAGCATATGGTCACACAAGGGGTCTGAGGATCTCATCTCGGTACCCAATGGCAGTCAGGCTACCTATGGCGAGCACATGGAGGGCTGTGCGGCCCCCCAAAGAAATGCCACCTCACACCATGACTGACCCACCGCCAAACCGGTCATGCTGGAGAATGTTGCAGGCAGCAGAACGTTCTCTACGTCGTCTCCAGACTCTGTCACGTCTGTCACATGTGCTCAGTGTGAACCTGCTTTCATCTGTGAAGAGCACAGGGCGCCAGTGGCGAATTTGCCAATCTTGGTGTTCTCTGGCAAATGCCAAACGTCCTGCACGGTGTTGGGCTGTAAGCACAACCCCCACCTGTGGACGTCGGGCCCTCATACCACCCTCACGGAGTCTGTTTCTGGGCGTTTGAGCAGACACATGCACATTTGTGGCCTGCTGGAGGTCATTTTGCAGGGCTCTGGCAGTGCTCCTCCTTGCACAAAGGCAGAGGTAGCGGTCCTGCTGCTGGGTTGTTGCCCTCCTACGGCCTCCTCCACGTCTCCTGATGTACTGGCCTGTCTCCTGGTAGCGCCTCCATGCTCTGGACACTACGCTGACAGACACAGCAAACCTTCTTGCCACAGCTCGCATTTATGTGCCATCCTGGATGAGCTGCACTACCTGAGCCACTTGTGTGGGTTGTAGACTCCGTCTCATGCTACCACTAGAGTGAAAGCACCGCCAGCATTCAAAAGTGACCAAAATATCAGCCAGGAAGCATAGGAACTGAGAAGTGGTCTGTGGTCACCACCTGCAGAACCACTCCTTTATTGGGGGTGTCTTGCTAATTGCCTATAATTTCCACCTTTTGTCTATTCCATTTGCACAACAGCATGTGAAATTTATTGTCAATCAGTGTTGCTTCCTAAGTGGACAGTTTGATTTCACAGAAGTGTGATTGACTTGGAGTTACATTGTGTTGTTTAAGTGTTCCCTTTATTTTTTTGAGCAGTGTATTTTTAAGCCCTTCTTACGTCAGCTGATGTCACAAAGTGCTGTACAGAAACACAGCCTAAAACCCCAAACAGCAAGCAATGCAGGTGTAGAAGCACGCAATGCAGGTGTCCCACCATACTACACGATTAACCTCCAACAACCTTCAAAACATCACATCTGTTCAACCTCTAGTCAACACCTGACAACTGTCTGCAGCTGTTGATGCCATGGTGAGTCCTCCCAGGGCACTATTTTCCTGGACTGCAGTACGCCTCAGTTCAGTATTCACACAGTCCGATCACAGCGGTGACAGTAACGCTTTGAAACAAACCGGACACCCAACCCCCCCCCATCCTCCAAATGTCACATGTTGACCCCAGATGTGCACACACGAGCTGACATGTCATGTGCCGTCATGTGTCGTGTCATAGGGGCTAACGTGACCTAAATATGGCTGCGCTCTTTGGACCCAGCTGCCATCCACTCACTGTCAATCACCGACTAGCACAATACAACGGAGAGTGCTTTCCCAACTCCACAGAACTATGTGGTTGGTTTACATTGTTACAGTAAGTCGTTTAGAACAACAATATTTCTGGGTTTAAGAGGCTGAGGTCTCTGGATTTGTGGTCTACAATTGGGTAGACCACTTAGAAAAGGACAAAAAATAGCCAACCTTTTCACTGTCTGTATACCAGTTTATGGCGGTGGAACACCCTCACTGCCCTATGGCTGGTTAATTATAGGCTTCTGTGAGAGGAATTCTCATGTGGTCTGCTTGACGGAAGGATGGCTGCTTGTGAGGGTGTCCTGACCATCGTAGCATATGGCTTAGTTAGCATCACAACTGCCTTCCACTACAAGCAATTATCATTTTATTTCATATTTCATATTTCTATGTAAATATAGTGTAAGATTGAAATAGGGTTGAAATTATAGAAGAGGTGCTTCTCCCATGTGTCTGTGTCCTTGGAGATTTGTTGTGTTCATCCCCAGGCCTTAATGAGGTAGAGACCCCTGTCCTGACCGGATAGATGTGAGTAGAACCAACGGCAGTTTGATGGAGCCGCCCCCCCCCCCCCCCCCTAGAGTCCATGGTTCCTCTCTTTGACATGCCTCGGAAATTAGGTCTCTCGCCAGTGGAGGGGGGCAAGGGAGACGGCGTGAAAGAGTCTGACACAGGACACGTGGCACGCTGGGGAGGAAACGAAGAAGTTTCACCTACTGTAGGTGAGCAGGCTGCACTCAAGGCCTCTCCTTACTCACACCTACGTTTATCAAGATGAGCATGAGTGGATCCTAAAGCTATGTGGCTGCTACACACAATGTTATGGGTCCCCAGATGTCGGTGTCTTTACGGCTGGCATGTACAACTAATGCAAACCAATAATCACAGAGAGAGCTGGAGTTTCCTTGCTGTAGATTGATGTGGAGAGATAGCAGTCTGTTGCCAGTCAGGATTGTTCCTTACTTTGAATTTGAGACACAGGACTCTGAAAGCCCTCTGATTCAGACCAGGCCTTCGCTGTCTGACATACGTTTTCTTCGTCATTGACAAATTCCACAGCTTTTTTTCATTTAGTTTCAGAACATCCCATACTTCCCACGTTACGGAATGAAACTCTAGTCTTTTGGGATAGTTGAACCAGAGCAGTATGGAGCAGGGGCATCTGGGAAATTTAACATAATCACATAGGCCTATGACATGGGACAACTATTGTGTTTTTTCCCCCACAGTGTGACATTGTCCAAGAGACTGTCCAATGTATTTTTTAGCCGTCAATTATGCACTTGCTAAACTGCAAACTTGTCTACCCAAGTCCTTTCATTCAATGCTTGTGTATAATAATGGATTTTAAGTGTGCTGATTGTGGTTTCCCCATTCACCAGCCACGATAAAAAAAAAAAATCTAATTACACACGATACAAACAACCAGGAAAAAGTTGTATTTGAAACAAAGGCATTTACTTCCTGTGGTTTAGTCAAGTTTAGCTGCTGCCCAGCGAGACTCTGCCTGTCTGCCACTCGGCTAGCTGTGCCTTATCTGCTCCTGCTCACTGTGTGTCTGACACAACTCTTGTTCCAATGTCCCTCAGCTATAACAGACTTGAGGGCACAGCAGAGCATGCAGGAGGCAGTTTGTCTGCTCTACACGCTAATGAAGCCAGCCTGTCCAGTAGGACCCCCTGGGCACGCCCTGTCAGAACCATCCATATGCCACTATGCAGGAGAGTTTAAGGACCTAGTAAAGGTCCTTGTGCTTGTTACTGAATCCCTTCAGGCAGCACCCCAGACAGCCCTGGAGCAGGACCCCTGCTAATGAGAAGCCATCCACTGGCTGCAGCTCTACATCTACATGGTTACATGGCTGGACATAAGTTAAGTTACCATCCCAAGGGACTCAAATAATACTACAATACCAAAACTTGGGAGAGGTTTACAACCAAAACTTTGGATTCCTTTCTTAGCATTGCACATTGGCCACAGTCTTTAGAGGCGAACTTGGATGGAAAGAAATCAGATTTGTCACGGCAAAGGAGAAAGGACTGATCACCAAATTGGTCAAATCTTGAGGTGGCCTGGATGGGTCAACCAACACTGCTCCCATGCAATAGTCCAGCCATAAATAGTGTCCATTATTCCAACAGAACATCACAGATAGCTTGTTGTTTCCACCTTCCCCTCTGACCAACAACAATCTGAGACCCAGTTTACTGGAGCTCTAATATTGTCCGAGACAGTTATCTGATACCCATAAATCAACAACATTGTTTGGTACCAAGGGAAATAGGCCATTTTAAAGTTTACTTAAAAAATAAAAAATTGCCCCCCTTTTCATGGTATCCAATTGGTAGTTACAGTCTTGTCACAGCACTGCAACTCCTGTACGGACTCAGGAGAGTCAATGGTCGAGAGCCGTGCGTCCTCCACAACCCAGCCAAGCCGCACTGTTTCTTGAAACAATGCCCACTTAACCCAGAAGCACCAATGTGTCAGAGGAAACACCTGGCGACTGTGTCAGCGTGCACTGCACCACAGGACATCCCTACCAGCCAAACCCTCCCCTAACCCAGACGACGCTGGGCCAATTGTGCAACGCCCCATGGGTCTCCCGGTCGCGGCCGGCTGCGACAGAGCCTGGACTCGAACCAGGATCTCTAGTGGCACAGCTAGCACTGCGATGCAGTGTCTTAGACCACTGCGCCACTCGGGAGGCCCACTATTTTTCATGTTGTCAAAGGTTGAGGCCAATTCCAAAGTCTCAAATGTGAGGAATTTATGTTTGTGATGAATATCAAGTTGCAGAGTGTCTGCTCGTTTGTCTCTGGCTGTCTTACATTTCCTGTCGATGGCTAATATCATTTCTCATTTGAGTGAAATGATAGGGAGCAACATCTGACTCTCCTCTCCCCTCACACTCCTCTCCCCCTATGGCCCCTGTCTATCTATCAGTGCTTTAATGGATGCTATCTTACAGACGAGTGTTTCCTATCAATTTCTGGCCTCACAGTCTCACAGACAGGGGAGAGGAGAGAAAGGGAAAAGCAGAGAGGTAGGCCGAGCCAGACCATTGGGCGGTGTGTTCCTTCCGTGTGAAATGTGTCTGTAACCATTTCCCCTCTGCATCATTCATGCCTCACTCAACCAGATCACCGCACGGCTCCCCAGCTGTGTTAGCTGTTGACAGTTTTGTGCCTTTTCTCTGATTACTTTAAGGAGTGCACAATCCAAATAGCTGCTTGTAGTCATGTTGGATGTTTTTATGCATTAAATAGTCGGTCCAAATTGGAAAACCCCAAAAATTGCTGATTTTACGTAAATTCACAGCACACCTGGATCTGTCTCCAGATGTTCCACAGAAGTCATGGGTCACAGAGCTGAAACACGTTGGGGGAGAGAGAGAACACCAGTCTATTCAGAATGGCCTGGTTTCCTGCACTGAAAGGAGAGGAGAGTCTGGCAAAGCCATGTTCATCCTCCTTGGCTGAGACTGAGACCTCCTTGCTGGCACTAGAAACGTCTGGATGCAGGAGAGACGACAAGGAGACAGTGCTGGTGGTACAGGGGTATTGAGTGGTCCCAAAAGGGCCATTACATAGAGAGGCATGGCTAATATGAAGGAGCTGGTGTGAACCTGGTGTTGCAGGAATGAGTTCAGGCTGAATCGTCACTGGGACTTGAGCTAATGGACAACAGTATATATCCTTAGAATTATTGTGTCGTCACTAAAGGGAATGATCCTTTCATAAACACTGTAAATACTGAGAATTAGCCAATATTTTAAGAGTATATTTTTTTCTACGGGAATGTGGCCACTTGAGTGGTTTCCTGTAGTCTCCCTGGTGTGGTTCCCAGGTGCTACATGCTATGGGACGCTTGTAATGAAGTGTCTGTCCAGGCCTCTAGATAAGATCAGTTTTGCTCTAAATACATTTCCTGCCTGATTTCCGTTGATACTTCCCCCCAGTTCTCTACGGGATAGGATATTTTTCAGATGTCTGTGATAGTACGGAAATGTATGCGATTCACTACCTATCGTAAGTCACTCTAGATAAGAGTGTCTACTAAGTTACTAAAATGTCAATGTAGTAAGAGAAGAAGTGATTGTGTGTGGAAGGTGTGCGCCTGTGTGTGGGTTTGCATGTGCTTGCGTGCATGCTGACAGGTGAGAGGCATCTCTGAGAGTTTCAGAGTGAGTGACTTTTTGTTCTCAATCTCTACATGTAGAAGTATTTTCATTTGTTATGTTTTTTATTTCACCTTTATTGAACCAGGTAGGCCAGTTGAGAACAAGTTCTCATTTACAACTGCGACCTGGTCAAGATAAAGCAGAGCAGTGTGACAAAAAACAACAACACAGAGTTACACATAAACAAACATACAGTCAGTAACACAATAGAAAAATCGATGTACAGTGTGTACAAATGTAGAAGAGTAGGGGAGGTAAGGCAATAAATAGGCCATAGAGGCAAAATAATTACAATTTGGCATTAACACTGGAGCGATAGATGTGCAGATGATGATGTGCAAGTAGAGATACTGGGGTGCAAAAGAGCAAGAGTAAAAATAACAATATGGGGATGAGGTAGTTGGGTGTGCTATTTACAGATTGGCTCTGTACATGTACAGTGATCAGTAAGCTGCTCTGACAGCTGATGCTTTAAAATTAGAGAGGGAGATATAAGACTTCAGCTTCAGTGATTTTTGCAATTCGTTCACATGGTGATGGGAGGTACACATGGTGATGGGAGGTACACATGGTGATGGGAGGTACACATGGTGATGGGAGGTACACATGGTGATGGAAGGTACACATGGTGATGGGAGGTACACATGGTGATGGAAGGTACACATGGTGATGGGAGGTACACATGGTGATGGGAGGCTGACAGCTATCACATGCTCAGCTGGCTACTTAAACACACTACTAACTCTCTTGGTAGTTTCTCAGAAAATGCTAGTACAGCTGTAAAGGTGCGCTGCGTGTCTTTGTACACACGTTTAAGCCTTTGTGCATATGAATGACGTATGCGTGCGTTTGGTACATGCGTCAGTGTGTATTTGTGTGTTTGCACCATGTGTGACAATTCTTTTAGTTTGTGGGTACGAGAGGGGAACATGTGCTTGTAGGAGGCTGTGTAGCAGTCGTTCTCTTCTTTCACTTGTCGAGCCCAGATGTTTCCCAAACCATGAGATTTCTTCTATGATTCCCCCCCCCACTCATTATGCCAGTAGAACTATTTCTGACAACTGAATCACAGCTAAGTTAACTTGACTCAGTCCATCATGCGTGTTGGACCCTAACATAAACAGCGTTTCAAAATGATAAAACCACCTGTACCACAAATGTTTCAACAGAAAAAAAGTGGAATGACAATATTTACATTACTTTGACTGATCATGAAATTCAAGATACTGTTGAGAGCTTTTTGGTTGGCAGGTACAGGGGATTGTGTGACAATTTTGACCGACTTTTGTGGCCTGCTGGCTTGCATTTGTATCAAGGGTGAATGTTTTTAAGAGGTGGAATTGTACACTGCGGTGCAGAAACCACAGCCTAACACTGTGGCACTTTTTCCCTGAGTATAAACTCACAGTGAACTCAAATCACACACAACTAAGCATTCAACCTAACTGACTGGCATGTAGCCTCTGGGTCAAAATTCTTCAAGTGGCTTCCTAATCAGTGAGGAGTAAAAATCCCTCAAAACCAGAAATGGGGGCAGTAACATGCTAGGTAAAGAGGTGAAAAGGCCATTTCTAGGTTTAACCTCAGATCCTACCACTGCTCTCAAGAAGGACAAGAGCTGAATTCCAACCTAGTCTAGTGTGAAATGCTCTGGGGGCCACTCCTTAGGGGTCGTCCCAAATCAAAACATATCATGCTCCAACAGAGGGGTCTTGTGCCTTCAGTTTCAATGAAACCAAACATTTATGACTTTCTCAGGCAGTTGACATCACACTCATGTATTGTCCCCTTCATTATGTTTCCATGATTGAGTATCAACAAACTCAATAAGGAAGCCATAACACACTCTTTAAAAAAAATACAACCACTCGACTAGATGCAATGTGAATTGAGAGTCTACAGCCCATCAACACGAAGAGTCTGCTCCCCGAAGAGCTCTCACAGAGCCATCTATCAACAACAACATCAACAACGACAGACCCAGTGAAGACAAAGAAAGGCCTAGCTACTGGCTGAGCTGATCTTTCCCCTTATTGTTTTGCTTCTTTAAAGCCTTCTGTGAGAAATCTGGAGTGTTTTCCACTTCCTTTTTGTGGTGAAACAAAAAGAGCCACCTCTCGTTGCTAGAGCCCCACTGCGCCCGGTCCTAATCCTCCTCTGAAGTGCTTCTCCTCCCCAGGGCTCTAAAGACCTGGTTGGTCCCAGAGAAAGCCAGCAGCTCACCGGGCAAAGCAACAAAGAGTCGCTGTGAACATTTTCAATGAGAAACCCTGCTAGCATGAAAAAACGCTACAGTATACCTCTGGAACTGAAGATTATGCCCAAAGACATGTGTCCTGCAGCTGCTTTGTCCAGGGTTCTTCCTGCTGGCAAGAGAAGCATTTCAAACCCAATGGGCCTTACACATATCTTGATGTGATGTCTTTCAACCAACGATGTAAACCACAGCTGCAACCTAATGGAACCCAATAATGCAAACAGCTTTGTCATGGGCTGGAAGGGAGCTTCATAGCATGACTCAACATAAATACACACTGCTAAAGCCTCCCATCCATCTGCCTGTTTTCTGTCTTGTAAACTCGGTGACACGCTGAACCTCCCAGTTTTACCGTCAGAGCAGTCAGCATCATTACCGGTGTGTCACACGCTTGAGTGAGGGCCAGTAGAGAGGAGGGGATTCGAGAGGAGGGGGCATAGATTTTCCTCGTTCCCTCGCTCTATCCACCCTCCCTAGTCCATCTCTCTGTCTTGGGCTAACAAGCCTCTATTAGGACTGTGCATGAGCTTGATCTTCACAGGGGTATCGATTGGCTCTATCTCTTTGTGGCGCAACATTTATGGTATGGTGCTTGCTGCGGGCCGCTTTCATTGGATCCTGGCCGGCTCAGCACTGCAGGTTTCTGTTGTGAGAAGAAGAGCAGAATAAACTTATTCCATTCAAAAAGGTTGAATAATTGATGAGAGAGCAAAAGACAACACCCATTTCTATTTTTCAGCCTGGAGTTATTATCTTATGATGTACTGCCAACGCAGTCAGACTTAAGTTGAAATGGCTCCTGTTCATTCAAGCGCTGTTTGTTTTCAGTGAAAACATTGGTGGGAACCTGATGGTAACACAGTTAGGGGACCTTAGAGATTCTGCTCTCACGTGACTATATATTATCTTGTTTATTTGTAAGCTCAGGAAAATACTAATAAATGGATCATTAATCAGACCTAAAGTACTCTGTATGAACCCATACACATACTAAGCAGTGACGTATACCTTGGTGGTACAGTAAGTTCCTCCTACACCCAAAACACGTTCTTATCACATTTCTAGTTTTAGTGGCACGTTCTACTTTGACAATTCCGTATAATCCCTGTTTTGTTTTCAACCACAAAGCCGTTTCCCTTTCAGTGTGGAGCTCAGAGGGATTGACAGAGCAGAGGGACAGCTGTCACAGACCTGCTTACATTGAGAGGGAGGAAGGCGGGAGGCGGACCCCTCTGTCACAGTGGCTTAAGGAGTCTCCTGTTCTGACCCCCCCCCCCCCCCCATCCACTACGCCCCTGGAGACGTGGCCAGGCACTCCCCTCACTACCTGATTAGCACAGCAATGACGGGTGGCCGAGAGAGAGAGAGAGAGAGAGAGAGAGAGAGAGAGAGAGAGAGAGAGAGAGAGAGAGAGAGAGAGAGAGAGAGGGGGGCAGGGAGGGATGGTGACCAGACCATGCCAGTCCAGTCAAGGAGGACTATAGAGGGCAAAGGGGAGAAGGGTTGAAAGAGCAAGGGGATGTAGCTATGTGGGTGCTGCCTGCCTGAGAACTACTCAAGCGACATCGGATCGAGTGTCGACAGCGCATGCCAGAATTTATTTAGCATTGGGCAACAAGTTGTGAGGAAACCGGATCCTCTTACAGACGCCAGGTTGCCTTCCCTCTTCAACTCTCCAACAGCCCCATGGCCCGCCATGGTGCCCCCACCCTCATTGCCACTACCAGGGGAAGGCAACAGGCACTACCCCCCTCAGCAGCACCCTGAAGCAGGAGCTGTCCCCCTCCTGCCCTCCCTCATGGGGCTAGTCCGTGTCCAGGGTCTTTTAGGTTTCACAGACACCGCTGACCCAGAATGGTAAAACCCACTGACGATAGCTCGGTCAGCGGCGTGTGAAGCAGGAAGAGGATCACCTAACAGGGGAGGGACACTCCCTGACTTGGCTTGCCTGAAATGCACCGGAGAGAGAGGAGGACATCACCAAAGTCTGTCCCTCCCCTAATCTGTGTGTGTAACCCAATCTGCCATCGTGTGCCGCAAGAGTAGAGGCTCTCCTTCTCAGTTCCCTCCTTCTTCTCCCTTTCCCTATCAATTCACCTATCTCTTATCCCTGTCCCTCGACCCAGAGCCTATCTGGTTTATCAGTCCAGATGGGAGGTGAAGATAGGAGGGTTTTTTTTTGGGGGGGGGGGCTCATTACTTATCAGTAGTCATGATTGGATGAAGAGGACAGATGGACATAACGGCAAACACTTGACTTTTAATCCTCTTAACATTTCCAAATCTTACCCCCTAAATGATACTTTGAATCCGACTCATTATCGACCCTGGGCCCGCATCAGTAGGGAAGACAAGTGACGTGTCATCTGGCAGTGGCACGGGGAGTATCTGAGCACCAGCAGTCGCTCTCCAGGGTCCTAGAAGAGAACACAAAAATGACACTTCACTGCACTTACAGAGCATTTGAAAAAGACACAGCTGCTAAATAAAGCACTTCTTTAGGGACCGGTGCTCAACGCAGAGCGCATCAATCACTCTCTGGACATCTAGGAAACGAGGGACCAGAGATGGAAACGCTCAGAAGCACTGCTCTCATTCGAGAGACAACCTCTTACACACGGGAGGGAACAAACCTGTGTTCTGAACGTTACTGTGTAAGCAAATTGATGAGTCCTCCATGATGCTCATTTGTTAGGGCTGTCAGTAGAGGACGGCCCAGGCCAGGGTCTGCATGTGTTGAATCTGCCTGAGATGAACACTCTGCTGTTCCCCTGGCGCCTGACTCCATGAGGATCAACATGCAGTGTAGTGTAGCACAGATTGCGTGTATTCCCATGGAACTCTATGATGAAAGTGTGCTGAATTGACCTCACTCCGGAGTGTTTTAAAGCAGCTTGTCTTTACACCGCTCTGTTAGGCATGTGTCTGATAGCAGAAGATGGATGAGGCCTCTTAAGTGTGTGGGATGATCCTTCCCTTCCCTGGGTGAGCACCAGAACCCCTCCCCCCCTCTCTCTCTCTCTCTCTCTCTCTCTCTCTGCCTTGAGAGATGACCCTAGACTCCCTCGTTGAGACGGAACTCTCAGAGGAACGTTGGAACACACACTATACTGACATTCCATAGGCTAAGATTAGATCTGATGTAGTACTATTGCCACAGTACAGAATCCATTTGGCTCGTCTTGGTTTATGATGTGGTGTATTTCATTACCAGTTAAGCCACTCATCTACGGCCAAGTATCCTATTGATATTACCAAGACCATATCAAAGATGTATGCATGACAGTGATTCATGCTTTTACATCAGAATAAGATCATACATAGTAAGAATTTTTTCACGCATATCCAGTGCTAATCGGAGAGCCTTTTTTTTGTCCTTGTAAACACACTCTTCTCATGTGTAACACCCTTTGGGAGAAGTATTCGCTGGATTGATACTATTTAAAGCTGGAATCCTTAATGGTGAAACTGCCGGGTCCGTTTGGGATATTACAACAAGCACACGTGGTCGAACAGCAGAATATGTACCGCCATTTTTTTTATTTTAGCGCACCGCTCGACACCCCCCACCGCCACTTCATCACAAAACAAAAAGGTCCTGGGTCAGACCGTGGTGCTGCTTCCCTTAAGGCAGATTCCACCGCTGAAGCTTTCATCCAAAACGAATGGGCCTCGTTGCCAGGAGCGGCAGATGTCGCTGTCAACATTGCTTTAATATGTTTATATGTGAAGGTGAGACTGCAGTGGCTTATACATGGTGTGGCCAGCCTTTGTGTGGGCTTCCCCTCCATTACCTCACCCAGAATGTACCCACTGCCTCTTTTTGGTCTAGCCCATGTTCTCACATAGCCCCTCTCGCTGTCTGTCTACTTGCTCGGCTGACTTAGCGTGTTAACTCTGAACGAACTCGATATAAAGGAGTCTTAAATGATGCTCTGTTTGTTGCGTCCTATTTATTATCTACACATAGCTTTTAAAAAATACTGTTTTACAGATCGCAAACAACACATGATAGAATTGCACTATCCCTGCACTGTGTGTGTATTTACCAGCTGGTGAGGCCAGGCCACCTGTTGTTAGGTTCCCAGTCTGCTGGGGTGTTGATTATAATGCTACATTTAATCCATTCCTCATAATGGGATGCTGGGATTTTGACAATACGGACAAAATGTGTGGGCCAAAAGCCAAGCAAAAGGAATGTCATTGAGGACAGGCAGAGCAAGCTAAT
The DNA here is from genome assembly GCF_029448725.1 of Salvelinus fontinalis. Lineage (NCBI taxonomy): Eukaryota > Metazoa > Chordata > Actinopteri > Salmoniformes > Salmonidae > Salvelinus > Salvelinus fontinalis. Next base: position 10,436,532 of record NC_074682.1, read on the forward strand.
GTATAACAAACAGTGATTAACAGCAGGATTAGGATAAGTACAAAATGGATTACATTGTGTACAATAATGGCACAGGGGTAAACACGAAACAAAAGAGGGCATATTCGCTAGACAAATTCAACATATCCCCATTTCCCAGATGTTAAAACTCCGACCCCGTGGCCCCGTCTGCACCACAGCCCTCATACATACAGAGACTGGAGCCCGCTATTCCGTATCCACGGCGACAGCTCCAGACTTTTGTGCCAAGGCGGTCACGCGTGACTGCGAGGGGGAGATGATGATTGCATGTTAGCGTGTGGTGTCTCCTGTGGACCGCAGGTCTAAGGTTGGCCTCCACCCAGCTCCACCACAGATAACAGTCTGATAACAGTCTGAGGTAATCAAAACAGAACATGGCAGATGAGATCTCCCCTCTTCAGTCTGTCAGCTCTACCTAGAGTAGCCACTGATAAGGCCTATCCATCACGCTACCAACAGCAACATCCCTGAGCTGTTTCTCTGAAGGAACCTGTCTGAAGGAGTCTGCTGCCTGCCTGTCTGCTTGCCTGTCTACTTGCCTGTCTGCTTGCCTTTTTGCTTCCCTGCTTGCCTGCTTCCCTGCCTGCTTGCCTGTCTGCCTGTCTGCTTGCCTGTCTGCTTGCCTTTTTGCTTCCCTGCTTGCCTGCTTCCCTGCCTGCTTGCCTGTCTGACTGTCTGCTTCCCTGTCTGCCTGCCTGCTTGTCTGCCTACTTCTCTGCCTTTCTACTTGCCTGTCTGCTTGCCTGTCTGCCTGCCTGTCTGATTCCTCTTCCAGGAATAAGACTCAGAAGATAGATGGGAAGACAGGGAGACTAGGGGACTGGGAGACAGAGGTTGATGAGAGAGTGGGTGCAAGGGACAGACACGCACATATAACTTATACAACCCAATAGAACCTACTAACCCCTTTATTACTATAGTATTACAGTTAATTCTGACAAAGAGCAAGAGTCATGCCATGCTAATCTATCATGGCTTAGACTACTGCCATTCCATGATGGTTTTCTTTGGACAGACTTTCACCACATCAGTGCCCGTGTTAGTTGCTGTGGTTCGATCTATCAGCCCCCTGCATAAGCTACACTGTCAGCATGAGAGCGTGAAATGGAGGCTAGATATGTGTGTGTGCGCTCCGAATCCTATCCAGGAGATCTTACTCAAATACCCCTATCCCCTCTATGCAACAACAAAGGGACGCTCTGCCGATAATCTGTGTTCCGTGCGGTGAGAGTGCAAAAGGGAGGGGAAACGCTAGCAGATCCAAAGGCAGCCTCTTTGCTTTCTTGATGATGTTTGGGAGGAGAGTCTGCTTGCTTTTGTTTACAGCGTGAGATAGCAAAGCTCGATCATATGAAGAGAGTCCAACAATACCCTACATAACAAGGAGTGCTGTGCTGTGCTGTGACTTCAGAGATGAATTGAGATGGTGGTGGATGGATGGGGAGCTGGTTTTGACTATGGCTGGAAGGGATGTCTCGTCATGGTTAGTCCCTATAGACACACAGAAATAGAGGTCATTTGAGTCATGTCTTTGTTCTGTGGACAGGCCCCAGCCAGAACAGAGAGGCTTAACCATAAACCACTCACCCACCCAACGACTGTCTTATCCTATCCCCCTGCTCATCCAGGCTGGGTTGGCCATAGGGAAGTAACCCCTTTGTTCTGGTGGTATTGAAATGTAGTGAGCTCATTGTGGACAATCATCTTTTCATGAACTGCGACTTACGTGCTGATCTCTATCTCACCTTCAAAAGTTTCCATCGGGAGTCTTAATATTTGCCAGGTCAAAGTTGATTCAGTGCTTGGTCAGTGATTCGATTTGGTCACTCTGCAGTCGCGTTGCCCTGCCTCACCCTCTGTGTACTTTGTGAGATTGTTTTTTGTAGCTGAGCCTGGAGGGTTGGTGGGAGCGACTGAACTCTTGTCACCACTATAATGTCATCCAGCATCAGGGTCTCAGAGGCCTGGTGTGTTTGTGTAGCAGAGGCGGTTTGAACCTGCAACGGCTCGCACAATGAAAACTATGCAATCTGCTAGACTTAGAGATATCAGAGGTTGGGGAGTTGTGCAGTTCTTGAGTTATGCAGACAACTCGGGTTCGATTCTGAGTCAGTTGTATTTTGTTTTGGAGTAGATGGCATTGCAATGGGCGGAGCAAGGGAAGGAGCAAGCCCAATTTTCCACGTAGTCTTGAATGAGGTTTGATGTGTTAGTTGGTGACAGGCTTGGCCATCCGTGACAAACCCAACCCTCTACTGAATGGCATGAATGGCTTTTACTTGTACTCTACCCAATTAGGGGAATTTTAGACTAAACACAGCTTTCGCTCATAAACATGGCTGGGTTGGGTCCCCTCCCTGAACACTCCAGTTAGGTTCTAGTTGGTGAAGTTGTTGATCCCAGAGAAATATACCAGAGAGCCAGCGTCCTAATTGAACCATAAGAGTGACCTATAGAATAGAGGCACTGTATTGAAATGTGCCTTCACCTTCTTTTCATTATTCCTGGATATTGAACTGCTCACTGGCCCTCAACTCACAGAGGCAGTAGTTTCCAAGGACTTAGACATTAAGAGTCATTTTCTCTTCCTTGCCAAGGTTCATTGTAATTTTTACGAATGTGCACTCAAAAACACTCAAACGTATCCTTTTGCGTGGGAACAGACGTTATCCACAGGTCTAGCTTCGTTCCGGTACTTCATCCTCATCCTGGGCTGCTGGTTCTCTTGGACACACTGGAGGTGTGACACTAGGGTTCAGGGTTACCATTAAACCTAAACATCTGTTGCTTAAAACAAGAGAGGGACGAGAGAGAGAGAGAGAGAGAGAGAGAGAGAGAGAGAGAGAGAGAGAGAGAGAGAGAGAGAGAGAGAGAGAGAGAGAGAGAGAGAGAGAGAGAGAGAGAGAGAGAAGAGACGAGAGAGAAGGAGAGAGAGAGAGAGAGAGAGAGAGAGAGAGAGAGAGAGAGAGAGAGAGAGAGAGAGAGAGAGAGAGAGAGGAGGGAGAGGAGAGAGGAGAGACAGACCGGAAGTCGAGAGAGACGAGGAGGAGAGCGAGAGGAGAGAGAGGAGGGAGAGAGAGAGAGAGAGAGAGAGAGAGAGAGAGAGAGAGAGAGAGATACATACATACATACATACATACATACATACATATATACATATATAGAGAGAGATAGTTCTAAGTCTCTGGAATCAAATCAAATGTTATTGGTTACATGTTTCGTTAACAACAGATGTAGACTAACAGTGAAATGTCCGGGCCCTTCCCAATAATGCCAATATAGAAATAATAGAAAAGTAATAACACGTAATAATAAATACACAATGAGTAATGATAACTTGGCTCTATACATGGGTTCCCAGTACTGAGTCGATGTGCAGGGGTACGAAGTAATTGAGGTAGATATGTACATATAACTAGGAATAAAGTGACTAGGCAACAGGATAGATAATAAACAGCAGCAGCAGTGTATGTGATGAGTCAAAAAAAGTTAGTGCATAAAGGGTCAATGCAGATAGTCTGGTGTAGCTATTTGGTTAACTATTTAACTAACTATTTAGCAGTCTTATGGCTTAGGGGTAGAAGCTGTTCAGGGTCTTGTTAGTTCTAGACTTGGTGCATCTGTACCGCTTGCCGTGTGGTAGCAGAGAAAACAGTCTATGACTTACGTGGCTGCAGTCTTTGATCATTTGTAGGGCTTTCGTCTGACACCACCTGGTATAGAGGTCCTGGATGGTAGGGAGCTCAACCCCAGTGATGTACTGGGCAATACCCACTACCCTCTGTAGCGCCTTATGGTCGGATGCCAAGCAGTTGCCATACCAAGCGGTGATGCAGCCAATCAAGATGCTCTCAATGGTGCATCTGTAGAACTTTTTCAGGATCTGAGGGCCCATGACAAATTTTTGCAGCTTCCTGAAGGGGAAGATGTGTTGTCGTGCCCTCTTCATGACTGTGTTGGTGTGTGGACCATGATAGATCCCTCGTGATGTGGACAACGAAGAACATGAAGCTCTCGACCCACTCCACTACAGCCCCATCGATGTAAATGGGGGCGTGCTCGGCCTTCCGTTTCCTGTAGTCCATGATCAGCTCATTTGTCTTGCTGACATTGAGTAAGAGGTTGCTGTCCAGTCACCACACTGTCAGGTCTCTGACCTCCTCCCTACAGGCTGTCTCATCATCTTCTGTGATTAGGCCTACCACCGTCGTGTCGTCAGCAGATTTAATGATGATTTTGGAGTTGTGCGCGGCCACTCAGTTGAGTACAGGAGGGGACTAAGCACGCACCCCTGAGGGGCCCCCGTGTTGAGAGTAAGGGTGGCAGATGTGTCGTTACCCAGCCTCACCACCTGGGGGCTGTCCAGGATCCAGTTGCAGATGGAGGTGTTTAGTCCCTTCTTAGGTGTCTGGAATGGCAGGCAAGCCCAGCCGAACTCATTACAGAGAGACACAGATATAAAATAAATGGATGCTAGGTCGTGGGAAGTCTTGGTTGTCAGAAGCGTTGTTGTCCTGCACTGACCTGACTGTGACACCGAACAGACACACCGAGACTATTTCAGGAGATTTACTGAGTGATGTCTTCAGATTATATTATGGAGGTTATGGAGGTTTTTAACACTCATGAATATGCGTGTGCACGCTGTTAGTGAAGCAGCATTCTTACCAGTATTTGAGTTTGCATCAATCTAAGTAACATAAAAAAAGCCCCATCAAAATCCGTCAGTTGAAGCTAGAGATATTTTTTGCGTCTCAATCCACCTCATCCGTCTGTCGGGCCTTCCGCATCTGCGGTGGAAGGTGCCTGAGCTACAGCGATGTTTGTCAGACCATAAGACATCCCAAAAATCTGTCTTCTCTGAACGGTGTTCTCTGTTTTGCTCTACGACCCCCACAAGTGTCATGGGACTTGTCTGAAGTGGTAACGCTATGTTGGCACATCAGTAGCATCCGAACCGTTTGAGCTACAAACAAATATGACCCCACTATGGAAAGACTCTCGTGAACCCGATGGTCCATTTAGCTCTACGACCCCCACAAGTGTCACGGGACTCATCTGAAGTAAACCCATACAAACGAATGGAAGTATGGAGGTAGTTTTGTGCCAACAAAAATAAGGGCTTAAATATGTGAGCTTTCTTATACAGAATCTCCTAGATATAGGACAGACACTTTAAAACCTGATGCCTTATGATTTATTCTTTCACTGTCTTTTTTTTGTGCCATTTATGAACGTGTTATTCCAATGCATTTCTATCGGCTACAGTAGTAAATGCCAAATTCAATATTTTATCAAACGGCTTAGCCTTTTAGAGGTTAAACAGATAAGGATGTGGTCAACAGAAATGATCCCAGCTCTGACTGTTGTCAGTTCACCTACTGTACTCATAACGCTGCACTATGATAGCGTGCCTTTGGGGGTTGTAACTACATTGTTTTTATTGGCTACGTTGATACAGACGAATGTGATCAAACAGAGGACGATGACATTGATGATGATAAAGCAAATTAATATGAGGTTGATGATGACAGCGATGATTAAACAACAGGGGGATATTGTACAGGGAGAGAGAGAGAGGCAGGGAGGGAGAGAGAGAGGGAGGGAGGGAGGGAGAGAACACACACACTGTGAAGGTAAAGATATGGGGGAAATGGGGGGGATAAAATTAGTCTTGGTTTTTCTTATCTCGGAGAGTGATATGAGATATCCAGTCATACATTACTAATCACAGTGCACATTGCTAATCCAGGCGGAGTCCCTGGTGGAGCTCTGGGAGCCTGAGAGAACAGCACAGTGCTGTTTTGATTTATCACCCATTCATCGCTGGATTGGTATTGGATGTGAAATTAAATGAAACCCAGGCCGCATGCTCCTGACAGTAATTATCACAGTGTTTCCCGTGCGAAGCGAGCGGAGGAACAGAGCAACGGCACCATCTCAGCTCACTGACTCAGTTACTTGGACATTGACTGCTGAATGACTGGCAGCCTGAAAAAAAGGTGACGTCTGTTTTCACATAGTATAAGCACTCGGAAGCTGAGTTAGCATAATTAGCATTCTCATAGACTTAACATGGCGGGTTAGCTAGTTAGCTTTGTGGCACAACAGATTGCAAATGTCAGCACTGCGTCTATCTTTTGTCATTCATATTCCGTGTGTAACATCATTGCCTTTTCACGTATTTAGATGCAGTCTAATATGATAACTACCTAATCCCATGTTACGTTGATGGGAATGCTAATTATGCTAACTCAGCTTCTGAGTGTTTATACTACATGAAAACAAACAGTAGATTTTTTTTTTTGAATTTTCAACAACGTAGAATTAACATATAGTACCTTTCAAATTATTTGCATGTTATTCATAGTGGATGATGGTTTTGCTTGTTTGTGAATGGGTTGGAAGGAGGAAAACACGTGCGTTCATCAAGTGGGCGCGGCAACATGAGGTCAATGCGTACATGCATTGCTACTGAGTGCATCTCCTTTGTTCTTCTCCTGCTGTTGTTAATTGATCGTAGTCCCTGATTCTCTGTCAAATATTGCATCCAACCACATTCCTTTTCATTCAACACAGTATACCTTGGAAGTTGAACCACGGAAACCAGCGTACTCATATTTCCTCCCTCCTTTGTGTGCACTGTGCAGTGGTTTGTCCTGGTCTGACGCTGTTGTTTTGGCCAGTGGGTGGGTGTTCTCTTCTTGGTGTAGTTTTCTAAGTCTGACTCTCTCACATCGGTTTAACACATGAGGATATGTGGTGCTGGCTCACTCAGTCCTGGCCTCCGTTTGTGACCACACAGGCTGTTTGTTACCACATGTTATGATGTAAAAACACCCAGTCATAAAATAGCTCCCCCACCAATAAAGAATAAAGTCACTGGGCATCACACCAGTCATTTAGTATGTGTTGGACATCTAATTGAGGCGCTCAATAAAAAAAGGCTTGCGAAATTCATGGGAGAGGAAGGGTGATAAGTTGTGGCCTAACTGTCTGGAACTTAGTTCTCATCCAAATCATCTAGGTTTCAGCTTGGTTTTGGGTTTATTTTTGGGGTAATGTTAGCAGTCACAAAGGCAATTTGTGGGTCTTTCAATCAGTGTAAAATGATGCATTTGCATGTGCATGCGTGTGTGCCTGTCGGTTAGTTGGCCAGTCCGTCAGTCCATCCTTTTGTTTGTATGTGTGTCAGTATGCCCGTGTCTTTGTTGTTATGGGCGCTCACTCCTTCACTATGTCTCTTTGCATCGCATGCCTGGCACTCCAACTATCTGTCTGCTTTGGCTATGGCTCGACTGTTTTCTCCCCAGGCTCACGCTCCTGAGATAAGGCCAGTGTGGAGATAACGAACACACATAGGCCCAGACCCACCCTCCTCACCCCATCATCCCCAGAGAGTCGACACATTGGTGGCCTCATTCCAGAACCTGATTTAGAGAGTCTCACACTATATAATGACCCCTTAAACACAGATAATCACAATCTGTATCAATGACCAATTCATTTGTAATAAGATAGTACCGACGGAGAAGGGCAACATCTTATGAGTTCCAACCAAACATTGCTATAAGTGATCGACATTGGATAAAAGTAGAGATATAAATGTTATATAAAATGTTATATTACACACTACAGTTGAGGAAGAATGGAAAAGTCATTCTACTTTGAAAGTTGATAAACTTCTAACCCCACTTTTGAGAAAATGGCCCTTGAATTTTTTGGTACACCTACTGGAAAGGCCCTCTTTGTCTAAAACCCATTCAGCATCGTTCACACCCTCCTAAGCCTTAACCCCAAACATCTCTTTAAGGATTCACATGTGAGGCCATGTGCTAAACAGAGTGAGTACGGTAGAGTACTAAACAACAAAAGATTTCAAGACATTGCCCAGCAATGCTGATCTTCCAAACAAGCTAAATGCCTTTTATGCCTATTTCGAGGAATCTAACAGGGTGAAAACCCCTGTTTATCCGGATTACTGTTTGATCTCTCTCTTCGTGGCCGATGTGAGCAAAACGTTTAAACAGCTTAATAATCACGGAATCAGACAGAATACCAGTGCTCGTTCTCAAAGCATGCGCAGACCAGCTGGCAAGTGTCTGCAACTGGATCTTGGACTTTCTGACAGGCCGGCCCCAGGTGGTGAGTTTAGGCAACAACACCTCTGCCGCTCTGACCCTCAACACGGGGGCCCCTCGTGTGTGTGCTTAATCCCCTCCTGTACTCCCTGTTCACCCACAACTGAGTGGCCACGCACAAATCCAACACCATCATCAGGTTTGCTGAAGACACAACTGTGGTATCAACGATGGCGATGTGTCAGCCTACAGGGAGGAGGTCAAACACTTAGCAGTGTGGTGCCAGGACAACAACTCCCTCAACGTCAGTAAGATCAAGGAGCTGATCATGGACTATAGGAGAAAGAGGGGAGAGCACGCCCCCCATCCATATCGATGGGGGTGTTGTGGAGTGGGTCGAGAGCTTCAAGTTCCTTAGTGTCCACATCACTAAGAACTTAACATGGTCCACACACACCCGCACAGTCGTAAAGAGGGCGCGGCAGCTTCTCTTCCTCCTTGGGAGGCTGAAAAGATTTTTCATGGGCCCTCAGATCCTCAAAAAGTTATACACCTGCACCATCGAGAGCATCTTGACTGGCTGCATCATCGCTTGGTATGTACCGCCCTTGACCGCAAAGCGCTACAGAGAGTTGTGAGGACAGTGAGGACAGCTCCCTACCATCCAGGACTTCTATACCAGGCGGTGTCAGAGGAAGGCCCGAAAAGTTGCCAAATACAAAAGCCACCCAAACAATACACTGTTCACTCTACTACCGTCCGCCAAACGGTACCAGAGCACCGGCTCGCAGACCAACAGGCTCCGAGACAGCGTCTACCCCCAAGCCATAGGACGGCTAAATAGCCAGACTGTTAAATTAATGGTACCCAAACTATCTGCACTGACTCTATTTTGCACCGTCCCTATGCACACTCACTAGACTATATATACAGTACACCATATACACACTCACTCACACACATACATTGACACTCCAACATAAAACCCACACACGTTGAAATACACTACATATGCACACACACACATACCGACACAACACAAACACACCTACATACACATTACACACACACACGTACACACGTACACACACACATGTACACATGTACACACACACACATAATTTGCTGCTGCTACTCTGTTCTTTATTACTCTTATTATCTATATTGATGCCTTGTCACTTTACTCTGCCTTCATGTACATATCTATCTCAAATACCTTATTATTATCTATCCTGATGCCTAGGCACTTTACCCTGCCTTCATGTACATATCTACCTCAAATACCATATTATTATTTATGCTGATGCCTAGTCACTTTACCCTGCCTTCATGTACATATCTACCTCAAATACCTTATTATTATCTATCCTGATGTCTAGTCACGTTAACCCTGCCTTCATGTACATATCTACCTCAAATACCTTATTATTATCTATCCTGATGCCTAGTCACTTTACCCTGCCTTCATGTACATATCAACCTCAAATACCTTATTATTATCTATCCTGATGTCTAGTCACTTTACCCTGCCTTCATGTACATATCTACCTCAAATACCTTATTATTATCTATGCTGATGCCTAGTCACTTTACTCTGCCTTCATGTACATATCTACCTCAAATACCTTATTATTATCTATGCTGATGCCTAGTCACTTTACTCTGCCTTCATGTACATATCTACCTCAAATACCTTATTATTATCTATGCTGATGACTAGTCACGTTAACCCTGCCTTCTTGCACAGTGTACAAATCTACCTCAAATACCTTGTACCTCTGCACATTGATCCACAAAATAGCTCCCTTTTTGTGTATTACATTTTATTCCTCTTACTATTTTATTTGTATTATTATTAAACTCTGCATTATTGGAAAGGGCTCGTAAGCAAGTATTTCACGGTAAAGTCTACATCAGTTGTTTCCGGTGCATGTGACAAATAAAATAGTATTTTCTTTGTGCAGACATGGGCTGAGGCTACGGGCCTGGACGGAGGGATAGATCTGCCAGGCACACCAACACACAGGGAATAAAGGGAAAGGTTAGGTATTGTTGGTATCGGGTAATATATTTTATAGATGTGTTACAGTAGTACATTCTATCAAGAGCTGGCATACTTCTTACATTTATAGATTATCCATCTTGGTGCTATTTTACAGTGCATTCGAAAAGTATTCAGTCCCCTTGACTTTTCCCACATTTCGTTACAGGACAATGACGCTAAGCACTAAGCAGGTGGGAAAAGTCAAGGGGTCTGAATACTTTTCGAATGCATTGTACAACAAAGGAAACAAAAATAGCACCAAGATGGATAGTCTAAAATTGGTTAAATAGTTTTTTCCCCTCATCAATCTACACACAATACCCCAAAATGACAAAGCAAAAACAGGTTTAAAAACAAAATAAGAAAAAAACTGAAATGTCACATTTACATAAGCATTCAGACCCTTTATTCAGTACTTTGTTGAAGCAACTTTGGCAGCGATTACAGCCTCGGGTCTTCTTGGGTATGACGCTATAAGCTTTGCACACCTATATTTGGGGAGTTTCTCCCATTCTTCTCTGCAGATCCTCTCAAGCTCTGTCAGGTTGGATGGGGAGCGTTGTTGCACAGCTATTTTCAGGTCTCTCCAGAGATGTTCGATTGGGTTCAAGTCCAGGCTCTGGCTGGGCCACTCAAGGGCATTCAGAGACTTGCCACGAATCCACTCCTGCGTTGTCTTGGCTGTGTGCTTAGGGTCATTGTCCTGTTGGAAGGTGAACCTACGCCTCTGTCTGAGGTCCTGAGTGCTCTGGAGCATGTTTATATCAAGGATCTCTCTGTACTTTGCTCCGTTCATCTTTCCCTCGATCCTGACTAGTCTCCCAGTACCTGCAGCTAAAAATCATCCCCACAGCATGATGCTGCCACCACCATGCTTCACCGTAGGGATGGTGCCAGTTTTCCTCCAAAGATTTAAATCTTGGTTTCATCAGACCAGAGAATCTTGTTTCTCATGGTCTGAGAGTCCTTTAGGTGCCTACAAGATCTACTGCCTACTTCATGTCTCCCTGCAGCCCATTCAACATCCCCTCAGACTCAAGAGCCCTCCGGGGCCTCCAGGAGGAACAGAACTAACCCAATAAGTCTGGTTACTGGCGCAGTCAAAGGTCAGCAGCTTTAACATACCTCCAACAGACAGGTAAACAATATAATAAGAGGAGATGCTTCCTCTGTATCATCCAGACTGGAGAGAGCCCTCCCAGCTAGCATATAATGTTCTTAGAACCACATGTTTCTTAGAACCTGGTGCGCGCGTGGTTGTCCTAATGGTTAATTTGGCATACAACCTTTCCACACCTTTCTGGAAATGGTGTAGGATAGTTGCTTGGCTTTGGAACATTCTCAGCACATTTTAAAGAATTTGACAAAAAATATATATTTACTTGGATTTTCGTAACTTTAACAGAACGTTTCCTAAAAGTTCAAATGTGATTACATTTAGTTTCAATTTTGGTAATGTTCTAGGGATTTGTTCTCAAACTGGTTTGGCATTGGGAATGTTCTGAAAATAGTTCAGAGGATGTTAAGAAACAACGTTCTTCTGTAGGAATTTCAGTACTCCAGCATAACGTTTGTTACAGGTTTCCTCATGGTTCTATTTAAAGTCATGTTCTCAAATTGTTCTGAGATCATTAAAAAAAAACATTAAAAAACCACAAGAAAACTTTAACGTTCAGAGAACATTCTAAGAATGTTATTTAAAAACATATAAATTGTGTTCTCAGAATCAACAAAACTCTTTCTATCCTCTATCCTGTTAATTATGTTCAGGTCTAACTAATATGCAACTAACAGGCAACACCTGATCATAATGAGTTCTTGTTTCCTTTGAAATGGGGTCTGTTTGAATAGACTAAAATGAACAGCTTTGTATGAGTAAAAAAACATGGAATGATAGCTCCATCTTGGTGGCTCAGTGGACTTATTTCATGGCTTGAACAGAACATCATAGGTTTAAATCTCACTGAAGCCATGCTACAATAAAAAATGTGAAAATGAAGTTCAAAACAGTTAACCTAAGCTAGAAGAAGTGTTATTAAAAGTCTTCTTGAAACATGTTCTCAAAACGTTATTTGATTATCTTCAAGTAACTTATAACTGTTCTCAGAAGGTTAATAAAACCTCCCAGGAAAACTTTCAGGGAATGATAGTAAAACGTTCTCAGAACCTCCCTGCAAACTTTTCCCAGAACAGGTGAAATTTCCCATTCCGTTCTCAGAACGTTTAAAAAAAGTTCAGTTTTACTGGTCAGCAAACTGTAGGCTTCGTCCCCAGAATCAATGGGAAACCAAAAACAACTTCCAAGGAATCAAATGTGCTAGCTCTGCTTGATCTGTGTGGGTGGATCCCTACATTGGCTAACTCAAGATGTCTCTCCTGTTTGAGCTCATGAGATTCAAACATTGTGATAGAGGTTGCTACTGGCGTCTCTGTCTGCCTCTGTTATATGGCTGGTCTTCCAAATCTACATCAACACTCCATTAAGAATGCTTAAGAAGTGTTGACCAACTGGAGAATCCACATTGGATGTGTAACTCATAAGAGGAGGTTATGCCAGCCATTCACAGCCTCTCACATAAGACATATATCTGAGTGAAAACTAATTTCCACCATCCATAAAATACTTGCAAATCATAACTTGCATCTCATAAACCACCCATGAGATTCTGACCTCACCTCAAAGCGAGTTTGTTCTACATTTGTCACCAAGGCGACACCCATAAACTTTTCCTTAGCTAACACTTCTTTAAGCATGACAAATGCTTACTGCTTATTTCAGTCCCCACAGCCTTTTTTAAGGCTGCATAATTGAATAGACTGCAACATAAAAACCCATTGGCTATATTGTCCTAATTCAATTGCCTTAATGTTATTTGCCAGGGGGAAACACAGTATCGGGCCTGTCCAAAACATTATTCTTCCACTTCTTCCACGTATTCAGCACAGCTGCTTTTTGCCCTCAACTTTATATCATGAAATAGAAAGTTTGTCATATTATTTATAGAGATTTCATGAACCCTGTGTGCAGTGCGAATGACACACTCTGGTGTCATCACCTGAGGACGGACTGATACGAGCAGTGTGGAGATGAAATTGAGAGTACATTTTCCTCTTGAGGCTTGAAAACCAATCAAGGGGAGCTTTGAAATTGTTTCACTCCATCTCCTCGTCCGCTCCATGTGTCTGAAAATATAACAGAGAGGCTTGTTCAAATCAAGGGCCCTATGTAAACAGACTCCTAGGAGGCCGAGACAATCACAGATCAGCTCAGCGCAAAGTCAAAGTTCACCAGAAACATGTTCCTCATTTTGAAGGAATACTCCTGGGTTTAGAATGGAGCCCTGGACGACAGGCATCCTTTTATCATGGAACCAAGGAATGCAGCAGGACCTGACATCATTGACATTCTGATCAGCTAAAGCAGCCTGTGATTATCCTCTTGATTCCCCAAGAGAGATACTGTCTGTCTGTCTGTCTGTCTGTCTGTCTGTCTGTCTGTCTGTCTGTCTGTCTGTCTGTCTGTCTGTCTGTCACTCCATCCAACATACAGACAGGCTGCTCTTGAATCTCTGGACAGATAATGACACGCAGAACCATCTTTTTTAATACAGCACATACAGTTGAAGTCGGAAGTTAACATACACTTTAGCCAAATACAAGTAAATTCAGTTTTTCACAATTCCTGGCACTTAATCATAGTAAAAATTCCCTGTCTTAGGTCAGTTAGGATCACCACTTTATTTTAAGAATGTAAAATGTCAGAATAATAGTAGAGAGAATGATTTATTTCTACTTTTATTTATTTCATCACATTCCCAGTGGGTCAGAAGTTTACATACACTCAATTAGTATTTGGTAGCATTGCCTTTAAATTGTTTAACTTGGGTCAAATGTTTCGGGTAGCCTTCCACAAGCTTCCCCACAATAAGTTGGGAGAATTTTGGCCCATTCCTCCTGACAGAGCTGGTGTAACTGAGTCAGGTTTGTAGGCGTCCTTGCTCACACATGCTTTTTCAGGTCTGCCCACACATTTTCTATAGGATTTAGGTCAGGGTTTTGTAATGGCGACTCCAATACCTTGACTTTGTTGTCCTTAAGCCATTTGCCACTACTTTGGAAGTATGGTTGGGGTCATTGTCCATTTGGAAGACCCATTTGCGACCAAGCTTTAACTTCCTGACCGATGTCTTGAGATGGCATCATGACTCAGGAAAAATATGTGGCTCAATTGAGATGTTGCTTCAATTGATCCACACATTTATCCTTCCTCATGATGCCATCTCAAGACATCAGTCAGGAACTTAAAGCTTGGTCGCAAATGGGTCTTCCAAATGGACAATGACCCCAAGCATACTTCCAAAGTTGTGGTAAAATGGCTATTTTGTGAAGTGCACCAGTCCCTCCTGCAGCAAAGCACCCCCACAACATGATGCTGCCACCCCCGTGCTTCAAGGTTGGGATGGAGTTCTTCGGCTTGCAAGCCTCCCCCTTTTTCCTCCAAACATAATGATGGTCTTTATGGCCAAACAGTTCTATTTTCATTTCATCAGACCAGAGGACATTTCTCCAAAAAGTACGATCTTTGTCCCCATGTGCGGTTGCAAACCGTAGTCTGGCTTTTTAATGGCGGTTTTGGAACAGTGGCTTCTTCTTTGCTATGCGGCCATTTCAGGTTATGTCGATATAGGACTCGTTTTACTGTGGATATAGATGCTTTTGTACCTGTTTCCTCCAGCATCTTCACAAGGTCCTTTGCTGTTGATCTGGGATTTATTTGAACTTTTCGCACCAAAGTACGTTCATCTCTAGGAGACAGAACGCGTCTCCTTCCTGAGTGGTATGACGGCTGCGTGGTTCCATGGTGTTTATACTTGCGTACTATTGTTTGTACAGATGAACGAGATACCTTCAGGTGTCTGGAAATTGCTCCCAAGGATGAACCAGACTTGTGGAGGTCTACAATTTATTTTCTGAGGTCTTGGCTGATTTTTTTTTACATTTTCCCAGGTAGGCCTAGAAATACATCCACAGGTACACCTCCAATTGCCTCAAATGATGTAATTTAGCTTATCAGATGCTTCTAAAGGCATGACATCATTTTCAGAAAATTTCCAAGCTGTTTAAAGGCAGTCAATTTAGTGTATTTAAACTTCTGACCCACTGGAATTGTGATAGAGTGAAATAATCTGTCTGTAACAATTGTTGGAAAAATGACTTGTGTCATGCACAAATTAGATGTCCTAACCGAGTTGCCAAAACTATAGTTTGTTAACAAGAAATTTGTGGAGTGGTTGAAAAACGAGTTTTAATGACTCCAACCTAAGTGTATGTAAACTTCGACTTCAACTGTAGCTATCTATGTCTATGTTACCGTATAATAATTGTATTCCAAGGGACATGCTGTTCCCATAGGACTTTTGATAATAAATCAATAAGGTAAAAAACTGACACCTTGTGGTTCCAAATAATATTGAGTCCTGTAGTTGTATTATGAGTGCTATTATGAGAATTTGCTGAAAGATCGATCAGCTCTTGAGCCAAGTGACAATTATTTTATTCTCTGAAGCAAAAAATGAAGCCATCCTGCAGATCCAGATAAACACGATAGTTTTGAGGTTTGTGTTTGACCTGCGATCCCAGGGTGCTGCCTCCGATGACATGGCAACAGCTGATGCTGTTATTCTTTCTGCTCATGAAGACTGTGTGCATGATGTGTCTGCTTTGAAGCGTGAGGAGTAAGCATGGTCAGTATGTCGAGGTCCCTGTAATCAGAGACCCGCGGTGTGCAGGGGGAGGAGACAGTGGGGTTGTAAACACTTACGAAGAAAATCACTCTCCCTTCTCTGCCCAAGACTCACGCCAACAATGCCGACCCTCTATATGGAGGATAGACTATGTGGAGGATGGACATTTCCACCATTTAAAAGTTGCGGGAAATCCCTTATGTTTAAAATATCTGTGACTGTAATTATGTACTGTCAATAATTAATTGTGTTTTAAGCCAAACCAGAGGTAATATCCGAAGTAGCTTAGATGTGTGGGTCCATGAGTGTGTGTGCATGTATCTGTGTGTTCTCCTGAACCTGTGTGTCTGGTGGTGTGTCACCAGCATTGATTCATTCTGACACAGGTTGTCAGTTCCCTTAGCATGGTGATATATTCTACCACACGTGCAGAGGATTGAAAAGCGTTTAAACCATGGGCCACATTTTCCCCCTCTGAAAGTATCAGAAGTTTGGTCTCTGTGAGGAAGTTCTGTCTCTACTAATCAAAGTCAGAGTGGGCGGTGGGGAGCAAATGGTATAGAGATTGCTCCTGCTTTTCAGTTATTCTGGCCTGGCTCAGGAATGAAAAACACTTACAGTTTTCTAATTTCCTTAGATAAATACATATGGCTACACACATGTTATTTCCTGATACCTAAGGATTTCATGTGAAACCCAGTTGTTCTATTAATCAGCCATTTAATGTGCCGATCTCTCTCAGGACCTCGGGAAAGTGAACTTATTTACGACACATGGATTGGCAGCTCAGTGCCTGTGTTCCAGACTGGTTCATTAATTAAAGGCATTGGATACAGACTCAGGTAAAAGGTCATATCCTCTGTGGTCATTTGATGTCATTGACGTGGCTGAAGGCCCCGCTCCACCGGACCTACGCCCCGGTGATATTTGCTGCCCGGTTTGTTTGGTCTGGAAGGCCTCTATATTGAGACCAGGTGGGGGAAATGAGAGCCCAATAACCTCTTAAGAGTTCAGACTGTGAGAGGAATGGAATTCAACCAACACTGGAACGGACTGCAAATCTGTTACAATAGTTTCTGGAGTGGATTGCAGTTACATAAAAATTGTCTTTTTTTAAATTGTATATGAATTATCTTTCATATTTCTTCCCAAATTTACAATTGAACGAAATCATCAGTTATTTTATGATGGTGTTCTTCTGTCAAACACTGCAATAGTTTGAAACCAAAGTCTTTAATTTACTGCCCTGTAAAGTCAGCTTTAGGCCTACTATGCATACAAACAGTACAGTATGACTTCTCTCCTCCTGTAGCACGCTCCACCACACAGCAAAATCAATGGTGTACATTTAACTCTGAAAGTGTAAAATGTACACTATTTTTAGTCAACATATAAGTCCTACTGTACTGGAGTTAAAATAACACTTGAAAGTGTTAAAGATTTAACTATGTTGCAGTGTTCTCCATTTAACTCTTAAAGCGTTCAAAGGAACTCAATTGTGGTGTTCGCATAGCTCTACTGTAGAATAAAACACCTACAGTGTTAAAAATAACACTTTATTTAGTGTTTATCTTGAACAAATATAAATGAAACAATGTTTTCATCACAATTGATTGTTTATTGCTTTGAACTGAACAAATTGGAAAGACACATTTTACATTTTGTTGATGAGCTGGTTGCTGATGAGCTTGTCCTGGGGCTGGCTGCTGACGGGCTGGTCCTGGGGCTGGCTGCTGATGGGCTGGTCCTGGGGCTGGCTGAGGGTCAGTCGCATCCTATTCTTCCAACTCACTGTCAGACTTCGAATTGACAGATACATGATCCTCATATTCTGAAAATTCTTCATCTTCCAATGTGGAAGACGATCCTTCCACACTAGCTTCTCTCTCTGCAAAGAAAATGTGAAGGCCTTCTGAAGAGATTATTTTTGCCATACTGATTGATTGTGGTAAGGAGCCACACATGCAAAGCTGTGGTAGAGTGTAGGAAAACACCATTTCTTTTACAACGTATAGAAATAATGTATAGAAATAATGTATTGTAATCACATCGTGCAGGTTACCTCAAAACATTGTGTACTTTCACACATTACAAAAGGTAAAGAGTGCAAGAAAAGAAGGAGACGGGCAGACAGGCAGGGAAACAGACAGACAGGTTATTGGTGCTATGTTGAAACAGCAGGCCCAGGGAGGAGGAAGACAGAGTAAAGGCACACAGCAAAAAATTTTGTTTCATTTTTAGTTGTTTTCACCTACACACACACTTTTTTGCACTATTGGTTAGAGCCTGTAAGAAAGCATTTCACTGTAAGGTCTACACCTCTTGTATTTGGTGCACGTGACAAATACACTTTGATTTGATTTGATTTTCCACACTTTTAGTACCCTCGAACACCACATATGTCATATAAATGTGAAGGGGGTGCACAGTGTGCACTCCATGGAAATGTGTTATTTTACATGTTCTTCACAGAAAATGAGCCATGGCCAATGAGTCTCAGGTTGAAAAAATGATTTATTGTATCATTCTTCTCTTAGTAAACACTTGAAAATGGGTCCCCCAGACCCGAACACCACACAAGGGCCAAAGGTGGATTGAAATGTACAGAATGGTTACCTAGAGGAAAATGGGGGAGGGTCATGCTTTTTTAATTCCAATCAAGGGGAGGATTTCATTCTCTTTTAATATGTCCAGGGAAGGGTCATGTAATTTGTAATTGAGGAAATTTCAAACTTTCTCAGATTTTTGGAATTAGTTGCTTATTAGGTTACATATCAATGGTGCGATATCACGTGCGCCTATAGGCTATTTAGTGTGGTCTCAATCAAATGATCCATAGACTATAGGCTACGACGTGAATTCTCGGAGAAGCGTGCAGGCTAGCCTATAACCTATGTTCGGTTCAGTTTGAGAAGGAGAGCGCTAAGGTGAGGAGGACCGGAGGTCAACTTTGATAGCTTGCTACTACTACAAGTTACTATAGGTTATTGACCTCACGATAAGCAAGATTCAAGTAACTTACATTGTGGTGCTGAAACCTGAAGCAGCCAACCTGCGCCACAATCAATCGGAAATGGACAGCTGATGGTGCTCAACGTAGGAATATTAGAGTAGGCATAATTCATTTTAACCGTCTTCATTTGAATTATACTTCACAAACAACAAGATGGCTTTGTGTTGGAGCCTATTTCTTCCTATTTAAGAAATAAGATTAGAGTTGGGTGCTATATTCATAGATTTTTTTCCCGGTCGATTCCTCCACCCACCATGCACTCTTTAAATAACAGCCCTTGACTGACACGGATGTAGGCTAAATTAAAACCAAGACTCGAATTGAGGGGGTATGAGAGTGTGTGCCATAGGTCTACCTTTTATGTTTTTTTTTGTTGCAAAAAGCACAGGACTTCCTGTTGTTAGTTTAAGATTTTGAAGAAAACAAAACAGATGATATAAAGTGATTATATAAAGTCATCTATAATAGCGCTTTGGTCCGCGATGCTTTATGCTAGAAACAATACCTGGGAAAGACGTGACTCCGATGCATGTGGGAATATCATTGTTTCCTTTCTTTGACATTCAGAGGCTGAGCTAGAACCTTCTCTAGCCGAGGATACATAACAAAGACTTTGCTTGGGATGTATTCTACTTCTATCACTTTCAATGAATTACGCTATTCACTTTCTGTACAGTAGAAGATGTTTAAACCCAGACAGCTTTTAGGGAAACACTTGTGACCTTCTCTCGCTGGGTTAAGCCACGGAAGAGGAGTAGCAAGCAGTTAAAACTTCTATATTTCGGGCCTCCCGGGTGGCGCAGTGGTCTAGGGCACTGCATCGCAGTGCTAACTGCGCCACCAGAGTCTCTGGGTTCGCCCCCAGGCTCTGTCGCAGCCGGCCGCGACCGGGAGGTCCGTGGGGCGACGCACAATTGGGCTAGCGTCGTCCGGGATAGGGAGGGTTTGGCCGGTAGGGATTTCCTTGTCTCATCGCGCTCCAGCGACTCCTGTGGCGGGCTGGGCACAGTGCGCTAGCCAAGGGGGCCAGGTGCACAGTGTTTCCTCCGACACATTGGTGTGGCTGGCTTCCGGGTTGGAGGCACGCTGTGTTAAAGAAGCAGTGCGGCTTGGTTGGGTTGTGCCTCGGAGGACGCATGGCTTTCGACCTTCGTCTCTCCCGAGCCCGTACGGGAGCTGTAGCGATGAGACAAGATAGTAATTACTAGCGATTGGATACCACGAAAATTGGGGAGAAAAGGGGAGAAAAAAAAAAAAAGAAAAAAAAAAAACTTCTATATTTCTGCCTTGGTAGGCCTACTCTGTCTGGGGTGGAGAGGTACTGTAGGACCTAACTTTTGAAGTACCAGTTTCTTAATGATGTCTTCGTTGCAAACAAGACACACTGATTTGGCGTTGGAGAAATACAGTATGATAAGATGAACACATAGGCCTATCTCTATGTCCATTCTTAGCCTGTCATTTGGGTGGTTTATAAAAGGCATTTTTTTTCTTCTCTGACCTGGAAATGCGATGATAGATTCGTGCAATGCTTTTGCTATGAAGGAGATCTTTCCACGCCTACTCTTGTCCACCGTGGTCTGCGAACCCACAACCTTCTGGCCCGCAGCCCTGTACAAAGTTCCTGCTTTGCATTGTAATGCTTACAGACTGAAGAACAGTTTCTACAACGGCATATCTAAGGCTCTGGTATGGCCAAGAAGTGAGGGTAAATGGTAGACATGTTCTCTGCTGTATACCTTGTTTTAATTATTATTTTGGGTATAGGGGAGGGTCACTTGTTTTTGGGGTTTTTAAGCATTGCTGAAGGAAGGGCCAACCATTTTAATTTCAGAGGTCCAATTTTCTCCATGTAACCATTACTATAAATAAAGTTCACTCGCTAAGCAAATTGGTAGTGATGTGCAGAGTTGTAGTGACATGTTTTTGGAACTATCTATTATGTCGAATGCTAGAAAGTTTTACGTAACTGGTGTTACCGCCTTGAACATCTCTCATTACAAAAATATAAAAAGACCTTGAGTATTCCCTCCAGTGGCAAACTTTTAAAGGGGCGAAGGGTTTTATTGAAAAGAGAACTATTAGCTAAACGCACCCTTTCAGCATGTCATCATTTTGAGGATTCCACTGACAATTTGGTGTGTCCAAAGTGTCACTTGGTGTTAGTCAATCTAAATGAAGGTAAATATTATTGTGATCAAAATGGTTAATCACATCACTTATGTAAACTATTCTTAATGACCTTACATTTTAGTATCTGTGCCCTCCATTTAAAGAGTCGATTGAGGCACACGTGCGCAGGGGCGCCACCAGGGATTTTGGGCCCCACCACCACAGGCCACACCAACCCTGCGCAATTGCTGTGACCACACACCTCCAAAACCCAGTCGACCCATTCAAAGCAGTGGTGTTAGGAAACTCCTGGTTAACAGGCCACATTGGGCCTACAAGTCACATTGTTATTTATTGTTTTATTTCACCTTTATTTAACCAGGTAGGCTAGTCGAGAACAAGTTCTCGTTTACAACTGCGACCTGGCCAAGATAAAGCAAAGCAGTGCGACACATACAACCACACAGAGTACAGTCAATAACACAATAGAAGAAAAAAAATTGACTATATACAGTGTGTGCAAATAGCGTGAGGAGGTAAGGCAATAAATAGGCCATAGTAGCGAAATAATTGCAGTTTAGCAAATTAACACTGGAGTTATAAATAGCAGATGATTATGTACAAGTAGAAATACTGGTCTGCAAAAGAGCAGAAAAGTTAATAAAAACAATATGGGGATGAGGTAGGTAGATTGGGTGGGCTATTTACAGAAGGGCTATGCACAGCTGCAGCGATCTGATAGCTGCTCAGATAGCTGATGTTTAAAGTTAGTGAGGGAAATATAAGTCTCCAGCATCAGTGATTTTTTTTTCAATTCGTTCCAGTTATTGGCAGCAGAGAACTGGAAGGAAAGGCAGCCAAAGTAGGTGTTGGCTTTGGGGATGACCAGTAAGATATACCTGCTGGAGCGCGTGCTACGGGTGGGTGTTGTTATCGTGACCAGTGACCTGAGATAAGGCGGAGCTTTACCTAGCATAGACTTTTATTTATTTATTTATTTTATCGTTATTTTACCAGGTAAGTTGACTGAGAACACGTTCTCATTTGCAGCAACGACCTGGGGAATAGTTACAGGGGAGAGGAGGGGGATGAATGAGCCAATTGTAAACTGGGGATTATTAGGTGACCATGATGGTTTGAGGGCCAGATTGGGAGATGTTTAATATGAGTCTGGAAGGAGAGTTTACAGTCTAGCCAGACACCTATTTATTTGTATTTGGCTTACAAAGGGATGTGTAATGCCTATTGGAATCCAGCCAGAGATAAGATATCCAACAGTTGGAATTTTTATTCACCCGCAATTTGCATTCAGAATTACCGTCAAGGTTAGGAAACTTGTTTTAAAAATAACACTACCTAAACCATTTAAACCGGAACAAGCATTTTAGTAATGGGTGCAATAAATCTAACTATCTGATTGGATTATAGAAAAAGGTGTGTAATGTATCTTTGTGTCACATAACATTAATCAATCAATCAATCAATGTATATGCAAAAACACAGATATTAAAAACAATTCTAAAAACATGTTGGTTTTTTTACCTGCAGTAGAGCATGCTGGGAAATATGATAATAATGGGCTGGTTTTGATGGGACTGTTTTACTCTCCACAGTGTAAAACAATAACTCTGGTTTATTAACACCAACACTGGGGGTTCCTTTACACCACTGAGTGTTAATTTTACTCTTACAGAGTGAATCAACACTATAAATGTTACACTGAAAATTCAACACAGGACAATTTGTTGTGCAGGAACCCCTTTCTCGGGGTATTGTCAGGTCAGAGAATGTAGCACAGCAGCATTGTGCTAATGATTCCCATGGCATGGTAACAACTTTGCTATTTAAAGCAATAGAGTCCTGTCCTCTGATTAGAAGGACAACACTTCCCAGTAGGAGCCATTAGGAACAGACAGCCAGGACATCTTTGTTCCTCCTGGCCAGGGGGTTGGAGGGGGTGGCCTCTCTGGGATGTGAAATCGGGGCCAAATGGAGCCCGTGGAGGGACAGGTGAATGCTATTTCTCATCCTCTTAAATGCATGAGACAGCTAGTCAGAGTCTGATTTATGATGCTAGCTCTCTGTGGGAGGGTCAGGGTTGAGTGCACCACATCCACAATTATCCCACATGCTTGAATTGGTTTATATAACTCAGTCATGGTTGAAAGAGCAGCAGAATGCTTCCTGAGCTTCACCTGCCCTCTCACATCAAGGAATGGTAGGGCGGGAGACGATGAACTAGAAATATGAGTGGTAACAGGTACTGTTTAATATAAGGTTGTCTTGCAATGGGAAACAGGGGAACAATTTTGGGGGTATAAATAGTGAAGTGCACAAAAAGTCTTAAGAGTGATTTGTGAGAGCATATAAAAACCAGATTCACCTTCATTTTGACTTCAGGGGTTTAAAACAGTAAGTCTGCATGCCTTTGAGGGCCAGCGAGGTAGGCATCCATGTGCGTTAAACGGCCCATCTAGTTCACATGCTTTGGAGCTCTTGGTCAGACACATGAAATATAGAGCAAGGCTGAAGCTTGGATGAAAGTATACGGTCCCTACAAGCCAAGTAATTTCTTCCACCTACTACCCTCTACCTTCCTCCCTACTGCACCAAGCTACCTGTGGAGGGATCTTGGAGGATTAGGACCCTGCTTAGGGACCCAGAGACATGCCAGCATGTTGACAGACTTGTTAAGCTGCTGCCTGCGTCTTCCATGGCGTGCGTGGACAACAGGGGATGCATCAATGCAGGCTACAAGTGTAGGCCTAATGACAATCGCAGAATGTCATTACAATACACGTAGGTGTTTTGGAACAGATGTCTCTTTCCATTCATTAAATTGTGGGTTGTGGTTTCGATGCCGAAATTATTATGAGTGGACGCATGTGGTGGGTTGCCTACAGGAGCGCCTTTGTTAAGTGATTGTTTGACAATCAGATGAAAACATCATGGCTGGTTGTGTTTATGCCACATTAAAAGGCATAGGCGGCGTGTCAACAAGGCTAGGGTAAGATAAGCTTTCCCTGAAGTAAATTGAATTAAAATTGCCAAAATTATAGTATAGCCAAATTAGCTATAGTCTATACTGTGACAACCCTCCCACTCTGTCTGCCAAATTATTTCTCTTTGCTCTTGTTTTCCTTCATAGGATGTCGGTGGGTGGAGCCGGAACAGTCATCAGCGAAATGGGACACACTTGGGCTCGTGTGATTCCTGGGGATAAATACACCTTTCCCCCATTCATTGAGGAGACTCTCTCCATGCAGACACACTGTTGGATTTTGGTTGTGGCATTCTTGTTCAGTTTTGTTTGTTAACTTTGGCACCATTCAACACCCCGCATTATAACATATATGCACGCAACCACTCACTTACACTACATACACCATTGTTAATTGTATGTAGTTAACTTCAGTTTTTGTTATTCCTTGATCTATAGGTTGTCAACCCCTTTTTGTTCCTGCTTCGAGCCGGTTCGTTACAATACATACACTACCATTCAAAAGTTTGGGGTCACTTAGAAATGTCCTTGTTTTGAAAGAAAAGCACATTTTTTGTCAATTAAAATAACATCAAATTGATCAGAAATACAGTGTAGACCTTGTTAATGTTGTAAATGACTGTTGTAGCAGGAAACTGCTGATTTTTTTATGGAATATTTACATAGGCGGTCAGAGGCCCATTTTCAGAAAATTTGTCGGCAGAACTGAAAAAGGTTGTGCGAGTAAGGAGGCCTACAAACCTGACTCAGTTAGACCAGCTCTGTCAGGAGGAATGGGCCAAAATTCATCCAACGTATTGTGGGAAGCTTCTGCAAGGCTCCCTGACACATTTGACCCAAGTTAAACAATTTAAAGGCAATGCTACCAAATACTAATTGAGTGTATGTAAACTTCTGACCCACTGGGAATGTGATGAAATAAAGTGGTGATCCTAACTCACCTAAAACAGCGAATCTTTACTGGGATTAAATGTATTTGGCTAAGGTGTATGTAAACTTCCGACTTCAACTGTACACTGTGCACTGTGTACACACACACAGAACATCTGTACCAGGATAGAGCATTTACAAATAGAGAATGTGATTTGTGGTCGCCCTGGTTTCTGTGTTTGTGAGGGGTGAAGAATGTGTTGTTCAGCTTCAGACACCTAGTCAGCATACATAGCCCTTTCAAAACATGAAACGTTGAGTCATTTTTTTCTCAGTTGTGTTAAAATCCTTCTGCAGCTCTATCTCCATCATTTTCAGGGACTTGTAGATGTATTAAGAGAAGTACATTGTAATGTTACTGGTAGAACTACGCTATATATACAAAAGTATGTGGACACCCCATCAAATTAGTTGATTCGGCTATCTCAGCCACACGAGTTGCTGACAGGTGTATAAAACCAAGCACACAGCCATGCAATCTCCATAGACAAACATTGGCAGTAGAATGGCCTTAATCAAATCAAATTAAATCACATTTTATTGGTCACATACACCTGGCGCTGTTGCGCCATCTTCCCCATGCTGTCTGTGTGGGTGGACCATTTCAGTTTGTCCGTGATGTGTACGCAGAGGAACTTTCCCACCTTCTCCGCTACTGTCCCGTCGATGTGCATAGGGGGGTGCTCCCTCTGCTGTTTCCTGAAGTCCACGATCATCTCCTTTGTTTTGTTGACATTGAGTGTGAGGCTATTTTCCTGACACCACACTCCGAGGGCCCTCACCTCCTCCCTGTAGGTTGTCTCGTCATTGTTGGTAATCAAACCTACCACTGTAGTGCCAAACTTGATGATTGAGTTGGAGGCGTGCATGGCCACGCAGTCATGGGTGAACAGGGAGTACAGGAGAGCCCTGAGAACGCACCCTTGTGGAGCCCCAGTGTTGAGGATCAGTGGGGTGGAGATGTTGTTTCCTACCCTCACCACCTGGGGGCGTCCCGTCAGAAAGTCCAGGACCCAGTTGCACAGGGCGGAGTCAAGATCCAGGCAAGTTTGGAGGGTACTGTGGTGTTAAATGCTGAGCTGTAGTCGATGAACAGCATTCTTACATAGGTATTCCTCTTGTCCAGATGGGTTACGGCAGTGCGCAGTGTGATTGCGTCGTGGAGTGGGTCTAGGGTGTCAGGAAGGGTGGAGGTGATATGATCCTTGACTAATCTCTCAAAGCACTTCATGATGACGGAAGTGAGTGCTAAGGGGCGATAGGTGTTTAGTGAATAAAACATTTCTTGGGAACAGGAACAATGGTGGCCCTCTTGAAGCATGTGGGAACAGCAGCCAGCTGGTCTGCGCATGCTCTGAAGACACGGCTAGGGATGCCGTCTGGGCTGGCAGCCTTGCGAGAGTTAACACGTTTAAATGTTTTACTCACGTTGGCTGCTGTGGAGGAGAGCCCGCAGGTTTTGGTAGCGGGCAGTGTCGGTGGCACTGTATTGTCCTCAAAGCGAGCAAATAAGTTGCTTAGTTTGTCTGGGAGCAAGACATCGGGGTCAGCGATTTTCTTTTTGTAGTCCGTGATTGACTGTAGACCCTGCCACATACCTCTTGTGTCTGAGCCGTTGAATTGTGACTCTACTTTGTCTCTATACTGACGCTTAGCTTGTTTGATTGCCTTGCGGAGGGAATAGCTACACTGTTTGTATTCTGTCATGTTTCCGGTCACCTTGCGATGATTAAAAGCAGTGGTTCTCTCTTTCAGTTTTGCTCGAATGCTGCCATCATTCCACGGTTTCTGGTTGGGGAAGGTTTTAATATTCGCCGAGGGTACAACATCACCGATGCACTTGCTAATAAACTCGCTCACCGAATCAGCGTATACATCAATGTTGTTGTTCGACGCTAACCGGAACATATCCCAGTCCACGTGATTGAAGCAGTCTTGAAGCGTTGAATCAGATTGGTCGGACCAGCGTTGAACAAACCTGAGAACGAGCGTTTCCTGTTTTAGTTTATGTCTATAGGCTGGGAGCAACAAAATGGAGTCGTGGTCAGATTTGCAAAAAGGAGGGCGAGGGAGGGCTTTGTATGTGTCGCGGAAGTTAGAGTAACAATGATCCAGGGTTTTGCCGGCCCGGGTCGCGCATTCGATATGCTGATAAAATTTAGGGAGCCTTATTTTCAGATTAGCCTTGTTAAAATCCCCAGCTACAATAAATGCAGCATCAGGATATGTGGTTTCCAGTTTACATAGAGTCCAATGACGTTATTTCAGGGCCTTTGAGGTGTCTGCTTGGGGGGGATATACACGACTTTGATTATAATCGAAGAGAATTCTCTTGGTAGATAATGCGGTCGGCATTTGATTGTAAGGAATTCTAGGTCAGGTGAACAAAATAACTTAAGTTCCTGTATGTTGTTATTATCACACCACGACTCGTTAATCATAAGGCATACACCCCCACCCTTCTTCTTACCAGAGAGATGTTTGTTTCTGTCGGTGCGATGCGTGAAGAAACTAGGTGGCTGTACCGACTCTGATAAGATTGGTAACGTATCCCGAGGAGCTCAGTGACTTTTCAACGTGTCACCTTTCCAACAAGACAGTTTGTCAAAGGTCTGCCGTGCTTGAGCTGCCCCGGTGATGTTATTGTGAACTGGATACGCCTAGGTGCAACAACGGTTCAACCATGAGGTGGTAGGCCACACAAGCTCACAGAACGGGACCATCAAGCGCTGAACCGTGTAGTGCGTAAAAATGGTCTGTCCTCGGTTGCAACACTCACTACCGAGTTCCAAATTGCCTCTGGAAGCAACGAAGAACTGATCGTCGGGAGCTTCATGAAATGGGTTTCCATGGCCGAGCAGCCGCACACAAGCCTAAGATCACCATGCTCAATGCCAAGCGTCGGCTGGAATGGCAGATGCCAGGAGAACGCTACCTGCCCCAATGCTTAGTGCCAACTGTAAAGTTTGGTGGAGGAGGAGTAATTGTCTGGGGCTGGTTTTCATGGTTTGGGCTCGGCCCTTTAGTTCCAGTGAAGGGAAATCAAAACGCTACAGCATACAATGACATTCTAGACGATTCTGTGTTTCCTACTTTGTGGCAACAGTTTTGAGAAGGCCCTTTCCTGTTCAGCATGGCATTGCCCCTGTGCACAAAGTTAGGTCCAGAAATGGTGCGAAAGAACTTGTCTGGACTTCTCAGAGCCCTGACCTCAACCCCATCGAACACCTTTGAGATGAATTGGAACGCTGACTGTGAGCCAGGCCTAATCGCCCAACATCCGTACCCGACTTCACTAATGCTGTTGTGGCTGAATGGAAGTAAGTCCCTGCAGTAATGTTCCAACATCTAGCGGAAAGCCTTCCCAGGAGAGTAGAGGCTGTTATAGCAGCAAAGGGGGGACCAACTCCATATTAATGCCCATGATTTTGGAATGCGATGTTTGACGAGCAGGTGTCGACAAACTTTTGGTCATGTAGTGTATATGAGTCCTGCTGGAACACATTTTACAAATCGTATATTGACAACCACAATAACAAAACTGAATGTGATTTGGCAACTCTAATGCATTTTAGTGGTTTTCAGTAAGATTAAATCCAGGACTGTGGACTTTCTGATTCCCTGTAAAGCTTATTTAGAAAATAAACAACACATTTCCTCTAACAGTTAATTTGTGTGAAATGTAGTGAGTTTTTTTCTTGTCTTCACTCATTCCATTTTGCTGCAGGGCTTTCTGTCCTCTTGTTTTGTTTCTACTGCTAACAGAGAGGGAACAGTGCCCCAGTCCATGGGGTGAGCTAAGCAGTCAGCCCTCCCTCTGAGCTGGCAGCGTTTGTTGGCCAGCTCACATCGTGGTCGTTGAGACAGCAGGGTGATAGATGGCCGATTAGGCAAGAATAATTTTTCTCTTGACAGGGGTGGCAGTAAATAACAACACATACAGCCAGCCCTCTTTGATGTGTGGACCATGCCACGTTGAAGACCTGAGGTTTTGTATACTTTTCTGATGCTGAAGCCATATACTGTAAGCAGATCAAGAGCATAGGTTCATTTAGATCATTTTGATATGAGAGGTTGTTCATTCTGTGTTTCATCAGTGTACATGTACTGTTCCTCTGATACAGTGGCCATCAGTAACCCATTTACTGTATAGCACCATAACGAATTGATCTTCTCTAATACTCACTTGACAGTGGCGGCTCGTGAATGGGGGGGGGGGGGGGGGGGGGGCAAGCAAGCTCATTCAGGCAAGCAAGCTAGCTAGCTCCTGGTAGCCAGCTAGATTGCTGGTAGCATCTTACGCTGGGGGGGAAAAAACTGTGTTGCGAATTGGGCACAGCGACATGTTTTTTTTGGTGCAGTCAAGACACGTACTACGTAATCATATTGGACAGTAAATAATCTAGCTATGGCAGCTATAAATCTACTATAGCGCGATTCGGCTTGATTGGTTGCGGTCTCTCATCTCTCCCTCCCTCCTCCCTGTTCGTGTAACTCGCTCACACTCACAGTAGACTACACACACAGCACAACCCTTGCTTTATCAGCTCTGGTTAAAACTTCTTGTCAATAGGGGGGCGCTGTTTTCACTTTGGAAAAAATCGTGCCCAAATTAAACGGCCTCGTACTCTGTTCTAGATCATACAATATGCATATTATTATTACTATTGGATAGAAAACACTCTGAAGTTTCTAAAACTGTTTGAATTATATCTGTGAGTAAAACAGAACTCATTTGGCAGCAATCTTCCATACAGGAAGTGAAAAATCTGAAAACGAGGCTCTGTGTCAGTGCCTGCTTATTCAACTGGCTTTTATTTATCGATCTGTATGCACTTCATACGCCTTCCACTAGATGTCAACAGGCAGTGGAAGGTTGAATGGGGTGTCTAGCTTGATCTGAGGCCAAATAAGAGCTGTTGGAGTGACAGGTCTGTCCTTTTGTCAGTTTTCCACGGCGCGCTAGGGAGCTCCACATTGTCTTCTGAAAAGCGTTCGGTATACACGGCGAATATCTCCGGCTCTGATTTTATTTGATACATATGAGAAAAACATCATACATTAGGATTTTTCTTCCGAGTTTGATCAGTTTATTCAACGTTTATTGGGAATTTTGGAATTTTTCGTTCCATAACCACTAAGAGAAGATGGGCACTGTCCAGCCAAAGTTGCTAAT
The DNA here is from genome assembly GCF_029448725.1 of Salvelinus fontinalis. NCBI lineage: Eukaryota > Metazoa > Chordata > Actinopteri > Salmoniformes > Salmonidae > Salvelinus > Salvelinus fontinalis. The sequence continues at coordinate 10,466,654 of NC_074682.1, forward strand.
TCGACAGAAGAAATGGACATTCTAAAACCAAACAACGATTTATTCTGGAAATAGGACTCCTTGCACAACATTCTGATGGAAGCTCAAGAGAGGTAAGAGAATATTTATGATGTTATTTCGTATTTTTGTGGTAAATGTTGACTCCAACAAGGCGGAGAATATGTGAGTGCTGTCTCACAATACTGCATGCTGTATGTTCTACTAAAGTTATTTTTAAAAATCTGACACAGCGGTTGCATTAAGAACCAGTGTATCTTTCATTTGCTGTACAACATGTATTTTTTTGTAAAGTTTATGATGAGTTCTTTGATTAGATTAGGTGACTGTCCAAAATATCTCTGGAGATTTTGGTGAATTGTTGCTACGTATTCACAATGTATAACCACGATTTCCAGCTCTAAATATGCACATTTTCGAACAAAACATAAATGTATTGTATAACATGATGTCATAAGACTGTCACCTGATGAAGTTGTCCAAAGGTTAGTGATTAATTTTATCTCTATTTTGCCGGTTTTGTGCAAGCTATTTTGGCGGGGAGTAAATTGCGTTGTGTGTTTTTACTACTGTAGTGAGCTAATAGAAATACACTGCTCAAAAAAATAAAGGGAACACTGCCAGAGCCCTGCAAAATGACCTCCAGCAGGCCACAAATGTGCATGTGTCTGCTCAAACGGTCAGAAACAGACTCCATGAGTGTGGTATGAGGGCCCGACGTCCACAGGTGGGGGTTGTGCTTACAGCCCAACACCGTGCAGGACGTTTGGCATTTGCCAGAGAACACCAAGATTGGCAAATTCGCCACTGGCGCCCTGTGCTCTTCACAGATGAAAGCAGGTTCACACTGAGCACATGAGCACATGTGACAGACGTGACAGAGTCTGGAGACGCCGTGGAGAACGTTCTGCTGCCTGCAACATCCTCCAGCATGACAGGTTTGGCGGTGGGTCAGTCATGGTGTGGGGTGGCATTTCTTTGTGGGGCCGCACAGCCCTCCATGTGCTCGCCAGAGGTAGCCTGACTGCCATTAGGTACCGAGATGAGATCCTCAGAGCCCTTGTGAGACTATATGCTGACACATGCACATTTGTGGCCTGCTGGAGGTCATTTTGCAGGGCTCTGGCAGTGCACCTCCTTGCACAAAGGCGGAGGTAGCGGTCCAGCTGCTGGGTTTTTGCCCTCCTACGGCCTCCTCCATGTCTCCTGATGTACTGGCCTGTCTCCTGGTAGCGCCTCCATGCTCTGGACACTACACTGACAGACACAGCAAAACAGCTCGCATTGATGTGCCATCCTGGATGAGCTGCACTACCTGAGCCACTTGTGTGGGTTGTAGACTCCGTCTCATGCTACCACTAGAGTGAAAGCACCGCCAGCATTCAAAAGTGACCAAAACATCAGCCAGGAAGCATAGGAACTGAGAAGTGGTCTGTGGTCACCACCTGCAGAATCACTCCTTTTTTGGGGGTGTCTTGCTAATTGCCTATAATTTCCACCTTTTGTCTATTCCATTTGCACAACAGCATGTGAAATTTATTGTCAATCAGTGTTGCTTCCTAAGTGGACAGTTTTGATTTCACAGAAGTGTGATTGACTTGGAGTTACATTGTGTTGTTTAAGTGTTCCCTTTATTTTTTTGAGCAGTGTATATATTGTGTTTTCGCTGTAAAACACTTAAAAAATCGGAAATATTGGCTGGATTCACAAGATGTTTATCTTTCATTTGCTGTACACCATGTATTTTTCATAAATGTTTTATGATGAGTATTTATGTATTTCACGTTGCTCTCTGTAATTATTCTGGCTGCTTTGGTGCTATTTGTGATGGTGGCTGCAATGTAAAACTATGATTTATAACTCAAATATGCACATTTTCGAACAAAACATAAATGTATTGTATAATATGTTATAAGACTGTCATCTGATGAAGTTGTTTAAGGTTAGTGATTAATTTTATCTCTATTTTTTCAGTTTTTATGATAGCTACCTTTGCGGTGGAAACATGGTGAAAACCTGCCGTTGTGTGTTTGGCTATTGTGGTTAGCTAATAGAAATACATAGTGTTTTTGCTGTAAAACATTTAAAAAATCGGAAATGATGGCTGGATTCACAAGATGTTTATCTTTCATTTGCTGTATTGGACTTGTGATTTCATGAAATTATATTATATGATATCCCTGTCGCGTTAGGCTAGGCTATGCTAGTCAGCTTTTTTGATGAGGATGCTCCCGGATCCGGGATGGGTATCAATGAAAGGTTAATAAAGTAGAAAAAATGTGACTTTTCGGATGCTTTCCTCACTCAGATCGGACCGGACTGCGTCTGGATCCGACCAGGTCTATACAGAACGTTCTAGTTGTCCTCGGGTCCGTTCGGGAAACGGTCTCTATATAAAAATATACTGTATATATATATATATATACACATTTCGGGTCCAGATGGGAAAGCCCCAGGTCCCTTTCGGGAACGGGTCCAACCTTTTGGACCCATGAAGGCCTCTAGTCCCAGCCTCCCAATGACTTCCCAACGTTTGTTGCAATTTTCTATTTAGCGCTATCTGTTCAGTACCTGATAGAGCAGACCCAGCAAGGCCCAGAATCATGTGATGAAATCCTGCAGATTTCAAGTGCAATTTTAGCAATATACATCAACATTGTGTAAGAATTTTATCAAAGTTTCATCGTACTGTCCAGGCACAGCCAATGGAAAGTACTTTCATAGCCCACACATGTAACACATAACATGTTAATAGTTTATCATCCATGTGTTTTATTGTGTGGTAAATAAGGCTGTTGGTGGCCAACATCAGAGCAGAGGTGCTTTATTAGGCAGGATTTGAGATTCTTATTTTTAGGAGCACTTTCTGGCAGCCCATCAACATGTGTTTGATTTAATCACAGGACCTGGCAGGAGCATTGGCTGGACAGCAAACCCTCAGGGTCATGGAAGAGTGTGGATCCTATTCAGGGTTGGGTAGGTTACTTTCTAAATGTAATCATTTACAGTTACTAGTTACCTGTCCCAAATTTGATCAGTAACGTAACTTTTGAATTACCCAAACTCAGTAACGTAATCTGACCACTTTCAAGTACCTTTAAAGGGTCAGAAGTGTGAGTTTTACTCACCTAAGTAACAACACAGTGTGGTCAAAGACTTAATGACTTAGTTGTAGTCACAATCTGGTTACCTATAACAACAAACATCGTTTCTGAACATCTTCGAACACCCACAATGCACTATTTCTTAACGTCGGTGCTACCTAGCTAGTTCCAGCTGGCTACATATATCTACTAGCCATGCTAGCATGTAATTCCATTCAAGACCAAGTGTGAGCTACTATCTACATCCACGAAGAAGAAACCATATAAATTCATGCAAAAAACTGCTCTGCTCTACTCCTGTGCATTTGGTAGTGGTAATATCACGTTTCAGGTAAGACCCAAATGCAGACTGTGTCGAAGTAACAATGTTTATTACAGCAACAGGGGCAGGCAAACAACAGGTCAAGGCAGGCAGAGGTCGATAATCCAGAGTAGTGGGGCAATGGTACAGGACGGCAGGCAGACTCAGTGTCAGGGCAGGCAGAAAGGTCAAAACCGGGAAAAACAGGAACAAACAAGAAAAACGCTTGTAGGCCTGGCGAAACAAAACGAACTGGCAACAGAGAACACAGGTATAAATACACAGTGGATAATGGGGAAGATGGGCGACACCTGGAGGGGAGTGGAGACAATCACAAAGACAGGTGAAACAGATCAGGGTGTGACTGTACCCCCCTCCCTAGGGGCGCCACCTGGCATCATACTTGGGCGCATACCTGGGTCCAGGATGTCCCTGGCGGGGACCCAGCACCTCTCCTCTGGGCCATAACCCTTTCAGACAACCAGGTATTGGAACCCCCTGCTCCGAGGTCGAACCTTCAGGAGACACCTCACCGTGTAAGCCGGTTGGCTGTCGATGAGACGGGGGAGAGGGGTGTGCCTGGAAACAGGAGACAAAGGGACATGAGTTTAACTCGGGACACGTGAAAGGTGGGGTGTATACGAAGGGTAAGGGGCGACAGAAGATGAACAGCAGAGGGGCTAATAATTTTGGAGATGAAATGGGCCGATAAACCAGGTGGAGAGTTTGCGGGATTCCACCCGGAGGGGCAGATCCCGGGTGGATAGCCATACCTTCTGCCCGAGACGATACCGGGGAGCCAGGGTCCGATGGCGATCCTCTTGTTGTCAATACCTGGAGGTGGTCTTGAGGAGGGCCGACCGAGTACTCCTCCATGTACGATGACAGCGGTGAACAAACATCTGGACAGAAGGTATGCCGACCTCTTCCTCCTGGGAAGAATGGGGGGCTTATACCCCAGGGAACACTCAAAAGGAGATTGGCCTGTGGCAGAGCAGGGAAGGGTGTTGCGGGCGTATTCCACCGACACCAGCTGCTGGCTCCAGGTGGTGGGGTTGGTGGAGCCCAGGCAGCGCAGAGTAGTTTCTAGATCCTGGTTGTCTCGCTCCGACTGGTCATTGGACTGGTGGTGAAACCCAGAGGACAGACTGGCTGACAACCCAATGAGGGTGCAGAACGCCTTCCAGAACCGGGACGAGAACTGAGGGCCCCGGGCGGAGACCATGTCCACGGGCAGTCCATGGATCCGGAAGAAGGGCTGCACCATGAGAGCCGGAGCTTGCCGAGGAGTCTTGTTCTGAGCACAGACCGTGTAGGCGGTGACATCCGGAACCATAGTAGCCCACCAAAAGCATTGTCGCACGAAGGCCAGAGTCCGACGGGAGCCCGGAGTGGCAAGCAAGCCTGGAGGAATGGGCCCACTCCAGGACTGCGGAGAGGACAGCGCCAGGCACAAACATCTGGTTATCTGGGCCCCCCCAGGGTTTGGCCGGGACCGCTGTGCCTCCCGGACCTGTATCCTTATACCCCAGCTGAGTGCCGTCACCAGGCACGAGGTGAGAAGGATGGTCTCAGCCTCTGGGGTGGTAACCATGAGGCTATAGTGGCGAGACAGAGCATCCGGCTTGATGTTCTTGGACCCCGGTCGATAAGAGAGGGAAAGGTTGAACCAGGTAAATAGCACTGCCCATCTTGCTTGCCTGGAGTTGAGGCGCTTGGCGGTGAGGAGATGCTCCAGGTTTTTGTTGTCGGGCCACCCAATGAACGGATGTTCCACCCCTTCCAGCCAGTGCCTCCATTCTTCCAATGCCATCTTCACCCCAAGAAGCTCTCGATTCCCCACATCGTGGTGGGAGAAGAAGGCGCAGAGATGCAGCTTAAGATCCAGGGCAGAACGTTGGGACAGGACAGCCCCCACTCCGACATCCAATGCATTGGCCTCCACCACGAACTGATGGGACGGGTAAGAATGAACCAAGATAGGAGCAGTGGTGAAGCGGTGCTTGAGATCCCGGAATGCCCGGTCAGCGGCAGAGCGGCAGAGACCACGCGATGCACGGGCGCAGGGTCTTGTCGTTTTTCTCCACAAAGAAGAACCCTGCGCTGGCGGGAGAGGAAGAGGGATGGAGAAATCCTGCAGCTAGGGAGTCCCCAATGTAGGCCTCCATGGCCTTGGTCTCCGGTCCAGACAGAAAGTACAGACGTCCCTGGGGTGGCGTGGTGATAGGGAGAAGGTCAATCCCACAGTCATAGGGTCGGTGCGGTGGATGCGAAGTGGCCCGGGCCTTGCTGAACACCTCCCAAAGGTTCTGGTTCACGGCAGGGATGTCGGAGAGGTCCAGGGCAACTTCCAAGCCCCCAGGAAGACGTCCCATGGCAGGTTGCGCTGACTTCAGACAATGGGCGTGGCAGAATGGACTCCAGCCCATGATGGCACCCGTAGACCAGTTGATGAGGGGATTGTGTTGCTGGAGCCAGGAGAATCCCAAAACCACGGGAATCTGAGGAGACTTGATGAGCAGAAATGTAATAGTCTCGTTGTGATTCCCTGACACCCGTAGGTTGATGGGAGTGGTATTATGAGTGACCAGGCCTATAGAGGGCTGGTCCAGCGCTCTAACATCCATGGGAATGGAGAGGGGCTGAGTGGAGATGTTCAGCTTGGAAGCCAGGGTAGCATCCAAAATCCAAAAAACTCTCATCTGCCCCAGTCAATGAGGACCGGGAGTGATTTTGACTGGTTTCCCCACAGCATAATGGCATGAAAAGGGCTGTGAGTAAGGGAATCAGAAAAGTTCTCCAGATGGCCCACCAGAGTACTCACTCCTACCGGTGAGCCTGGTCTTTTTAAAGAACAAGAGGACACAAAATGACCAAGAGTGCCGTAATACAGACAACTCTTCGTGTTGATCTTGTATTGCCGTTCCGCTGGCGACAGCCCAGCTTTGCATAAGCTCGGGAAGCGGTGACCCGACCGTCTTTGGTGACTCTCTGGGGAGGTCAGGAAGCCTCGGGTTCTCTCAGTAACAGGACCGTCGGGGACTTCCGGGATGACTCGGAGGAAGGGTGGAATCTCTGGATGTGCGAGCGAAATCGAATTTCCTCTCCCTCGTCGTTCCCTTAATCGCCAATCGATACAAATGGTCAACGTGATGAGGGAATCGAGATCCGTAGGTAACTACCGAGCAACAAGCTCGTCCTTGGCCTCCTCCGAGACGTCGTGCAGGAACACATCGAACAGCGGTTCCTGGTGCCAAGAACTCTCCGCTGCCAACGTGCAGAATGCCACCTCATTGTCTGCCATACTGCGGGAGTCCCGCCGAAGCTGGATTAGCTTCCAGGCAGCTTCTGTCCCGGAGAACGGGGCATCGAAAACCTTTTTCACCTCTCCAACGAACCCCTCCAGACTAATGCTGTTGTTCCCACACAGCAGTAGCCCAGGTGAGAGCCCTCACGGACATCAGCGTGATGAGGTAGGCTATCTTGGAGCGATCCGAGGGGCAGGAGAAGGGCTGAAGCTCGAAGTTGAGGGCACACTGAGCTAGAAATGCCCGACAGGTGCTTGGCTCTCCATTGAAGCATTCCGGGGGAGGTAAGCGGGGCTCCCTATAAGGTGGAGTGACCGATGAGATTGCGCTACTCACAGCTGAGTTACTGAGGGGCTGAATTGCTCTAGCAAAATGTCCAACGCCTGATCATGGCGTTCAACCAACGTTTGGACCCCCTCCATAAGGCCACGAAGTAGTTCCTCATGCTTACCGATGGTGGCTCCTTGGGAGGAGATGGCATTGCACAGCTGGCCCGGGTCTGCTGGGTCAGTCATGGCCAGTTCGTACTATCACGTTTCAGGTAAGACCCAAATGCAGACTGTGTTGAAGTAACAATGTTTATTACAGCAACAGGGACAGACAAATATCAGGTCAAGGCAGGCAGGAGTCGATAATCCAGAGGAGTGGGACAAAGGTTCAGGGCAGGCAGAAAGGTCAAAACAGGGAAAAATAGGAACAAACAAGAGACAGGAACAGAGGGGAAAACACTGGTAGGCTTGACAAAACAAAACGAACTGGCAACAGAGAATAAGAGAACACAGGTATAAATACAAAGGGAATAATGGGAAAGATGGGCGACACCTGGAGGGGGGTGGAGACAATCACAAAGACAGGTGAAACAGACCAGGGTGTGACAGGTAGTCGAGCGAGTTAGTGAGTGTTGTAGTAGTAGCAGCTAGTGTTTGTTTTAATTTCAGACCCAACAGGTTTTTAAAAGCTAAACAGGTTTTTAAAAGCTAAATATGCCAATTAGATGTGTTGTTATCCATAAGGACAGGGTTACGACTCATTTGTGGCCCAAAAACGAGAAGCTAGCTTTGACGTGGGAGGGCTTTGTCCGGTTGAAGCGAGCGGATTGGAGTAATGGAACTGCAGGCATGTCTACTGTATGCGGTGCTCATTTAACCCCAAAGGATTTCGATGGCTATAACCAGTGGAAGGCAGGATTCGGAATGAGACTGAAACCAGGTACTGTGCCAAGCATGAATGTAAGCCTGCAACCTCTGTTTCCTACCACCCTACCGGTAACATTGCAAGTGTCAGTAGTGATGGAGATAAAACAGATAAGTCCAACATCTATTACAGCTAGCTACACTTTATGCCTGAACTAGCTATGCATTTTGCTATGTATTTTGTATAAATTATATCTATCCATCAACTTGTGACTGTGTTCCAAAAACATGTTGACACATTGCTGGGATTCGAGACATGGGAGCCAGCCACCCACCTCTTGAACTTGCCTAGCTAGCTAATGTCACTTTAAGTTATTTTTGCCAATGATGCTGTTAGTCAATGTCATTACATTGCATACCAAAAGTTGTCTGCCAAAAGTTGAGCAGAAAAAAATTTCTGCCAAATTTGGTCAAAATCATTGCATTGTATACCAAAAAATGTCATACAAAAGTGTCATACATAACATTGTCCACCAAATTACTCAAAATGTTGGTGTATTTTACATTTTTTGATAAATCATAAACTTGAGAATATAACATTTTTGTGCACATACTGAAATATGTCTAGGATGTCAAACAATCAAGACTATGGCACAAGTCCCAACTTTATTGTGTTCCAGTCCAACTGATTAAGCTTTTCCAAGTCTGTGTTGAGTGTGGTGCAGAGATTCCTGGGACTACGTCAACAGCCAGAGGAACAGCTCTCAACAGCTCTGTTCCAAATGGACCCGAGGACAGACCCGTTCCAAAAAAGCCAGTGCAAAAGAAGACCCAAACAGGCCCGTGCCAGTTCAGGTCCGAGAGGCCCGTTCAGATCCGAGAGTAGAAAGAGAGCGAGAAAGAAACCTCTGGTGCTGCCAGTGCCATCAATAAACAAGCGATATTGATCCAGTGTCCTTTAAAAACTGCCTATAGCAAATTACCAAAAAGCATTTGTTGTGTTTCGATATGTAGCGTATTTAAAAACTTTATAGCCTATCGTGTTATTGGTTTTTACTTTCTTAAAACAATAATTGTCCAACTCTTGGTTCAGCTGTCAGAGATTTTACCGTTAAATGTATCAGGGCAATATTCAATCAGAATATTTTTTTGTATCAAGATAAGCATTATATTGTTAGATATAACTCTGGTAGGCCTAAAACATTCTTCAACTGTCGGAGTCAGTTGGAATTTTGGTGTGCACTGCCTTTATAGGCCTGCATAGCTAAGCCTTATAATAGCCATACCACACCAAACCTTCACAAAAGTTTCTTAACTTTTTTAGGGTAATATCAAAAGTAGGCCTAAGTCAAGGCATTGTTTATAAGGAAAATACGAACAGGTTATTATATTGTGGCATTATTGCGGCTGTACCACCCCAGATAGCCACAATTCCATCTGATTAACTGAACTGCCTGTAGGCAAAGTTTCTGAACTTTCTAGGTGGAGTGGTAACATTATTTGATTTCCTTATTGCATTTGATTAGTGAGGATCTATATACAGATTAACTTTTGTTGAGTATGGGTTCTGTCTGCATCATAGGCACATTGACATCTAGGCAGACTGTGGGGAAACCAGAATGTTGAGTTATACAACCCCCTCCATCATGGACGTTGTCTGCCGGTATTCCTGACAGCCCACAGACTCTATGGCTGTCGGCATGGGAATACACTTGCTGCACGAGCACCAACAACAAGTTATTTTTACGCGGTTCAGCAATAGTTGCGAAGGATGTGACATTATAGGGTTTATTCTTAGTAGCAAACTAGCTATCCATATCACCAATCAACATTCCCCACACGTGGAGCCACATCCTGCACTACCGGCTCGTTCTCGGTGCCTTGCTTCGGGATCAAATCAAAACTGGAAAGTGATCCCTGCCTCAGCTACCTGCTCTGCCACCACCTCATCTTCATCAGATTCTCCAAAAAGTTCCAGGGAAACAGTGTTGCTGCTTTTGTTGGACATTTTGACATTTCATATCTGGAGGAAGTTTCCACTGCAGTGATACGCTAGCTGACAAGGCTAATAAGCTGGCTAAAATAACTAGCTAGGCTTCTCATATTGTAATTGCCTTTCTCCCTGACTCTTGTTTGGTAGCTAACTCAGCCTACAGTCCTTACCATGATGGGCCCCAGCCTGCAAATGTTTTTCCGGCATCACTTCGTAAGTTTTTGGATGCGGCGTTGGACCAGTCTGAGGAGTTCACCTGTCGTTTCCGGGCAGTCTTCGACCACCCGCCCGAGGGTAGAGCGGCGGGTGAGCGCCTCTACCATCTGAGGCAGGAGACGAGGAGCGCCCAGGAGTTCGCCCTGGAGTTTAGGACCCTGGCTGCCGGCGCGGGATGGAACGACAGGGCCCTGATCGACTGGTCGCTGCAGTCTGCGCGAGGACGTCCGTAGGGAGTTGGCCTGCAGAGACATCACCCTCACGTTTGACCAGCTGGTGGACCTGTCCATCCGGCTGGACAACCTGCTGGCTACCTGCGGACGTTCAGATCGGGGTCTGGTGGTTCCGTCCCCCCGCACCCCCTCTCCGATACCTATGGAGCTGGAAGGGGCGGTGCGCAGGGAGACCGGAGGGGGTTCCAGCTCGTGCACCATCTGTGGCCGCAGAGGTCACACTGCCGGTCGGTGCCGGGTTGGTTCCTCTGGGGATCGAGGCAGCAGGCAGGGCGCTCTGGCGTCACCCCAGGTGAGCCGGCACCATTCTCACCCAGAGCCCTCTGTTGCTCATATGTTTGTCTATGTCACTTTTTCAGAGTTTCCCCCCATTCCCAGCATAAGGCGCTCGTCAATTCATGCGCAGCTGGGAACTTTATAGATAGATCGTTCGCCAATAGTTTAGGGATCCCCGTTGTTCCCGTAGCTGTGCCCTTCCCCGTTCCCACCTTAGATAGTCGACCATTAGGGTCAGGTTTGATCAGGGAGGCCACCGCTCCTCTGGGCATGGTGACGCAGGGGGGGGCACTAGGAGAGAATTAGTCTCTTCCTTATTGACTCTCCTGCGTTTCCCGTGGTGCTAGGCCTACCCTGGTTAGTTAGTCATGACCCCACTGTTTCTTGGCCACAGAGGGCTCTCACGGAGTGGTCACGGGAGTGGTCGGGGAGGCCTAGCACCACGGGAGTTTTTTCTCAGGTTTTTGCCTGCCATATGAGTTCTGTTATACTCACAGACATCATTCAAACAGTTTTAGAAACTTCAGAGTGATTTCTGTCCAATACCACTAATAATATGCATATATTAGCATCTGGAACTGAGTAGGAGGCAGTTTACTCTGGGCACGCTTTTCATGCAAATGTGAAAATGCTGCCGCCTATCCATAAGAAGTGTTAACAAGAATTTAAGCTTTCTGCCAATATCAGATATGTCTATCTCCTGGGAAATGTTCTTGTTACTTACAAAATCATTAGCCTACGTTAGCTCAACCGTCCCGTGAAAGGGACACCGATCCTGAAGAAGTTTTTAACAACTTCTACCCCCAAGCCATAAGACTCCTGAACAGCGAATCAAATGGCTACCCATACTATTTGCATTGCCCCCCCTTTGACACTGCTGCTTTTCTCTGTTTATTATCTTTGCATAGTCACTTTAACTCAACCTACATGTATTACCTCAATTACCTTGACTAACCGGTGCCCCTGCACATTGACTCTGTACCGGTACCCCCTGTATTTAGTCTCGCTCTTGTTATTTTACTGCTGCTCTTGAATTATTTGTTACTTGTATTTTGATCTACATTTGGTATTTTTCTTAAAACTGCATGGTTGGTTAAGGGCTTGCATGTAAGCATTTCACTGTAAGGTCTACACCTGTCGTATTCGGCGCATATGACAAATAACATTTGATTTGATTTGAAGTCGTACGGCTGAAGCTCCTTCAACCAGAGTGCAACCTGTCCCTCTGGCTCTTCGAAAGACATGAGCCACTGGAGAGCAGAGTGGTCAGTCCTTACCGTGAAGGGCAAGCCACACTCGAAGTGCATGCTGGACGCCATCACAGCGAAGAGCTCCCACTGGCCGACACCAGTAGCTGCGCTCTTGTTTGTTGCGATGCTGGAGAAGCCCCTTACAAACCCCCTGTAGTACAAAGCCATGCCCTGGAAGCTCTACAGCTGCTGCTAATCAGTGGGGGTGGGCCAGTCTCAGACAGCACACACTTTTTCCTCCTTGGTGCTGATGCCCTCTCCCCCTACTTTGTGCCATAATAAGGACACCTCCCTGGGGGAGGGGGGGGGGCAGCTACGGTGGGCAGGTGACATAGGGGCTAGAGGAAAGTCAAACACAGATGTGGGAGGGGGGCAGTCATGGGTCTCTGATGCTTTGACTGCCCACGCAAGGGGGCTGCTTGGCTGCGCAAATTCAACATTAAGAGGGGCCATGGTGACCGCAGGCTCAGAGTGCCCCTGTCTAGGTCCAACCCCAGGATACAGAGGTCTTTTTCAGCCGCTACCCACACAAGATGACGTACAGTCCTGCCCCGTACTGTCAGAGTCCTTATCCCTTTCCCTTTCATGGGTGCCAGCTCACCTTTGACCGTGCGGAGCTGCACAGTTGTGGGCTTGAACTGTGTCGAACCTGGTCCGGCCTCACCAGGGTGACCGTTGACCCAATATCTACCAGAGCAGGGCACCTCCTCCACCGTGACAGGGACGTGACAAAAGTCCCCAACACAAGTCCGGCACACCACTACAACAGGCTCCCAACAGGAGCCTTTCTCTGTGCCGTTGGGCTCCTCCTGGTGATGTTGGGGGTTGGGAAAGAGAGCTAGGGGTCCGCACTGCGGACTCCGAGCCATTTCTCTGGGCCCTGGGGGACAAGGGGCACTCCCTGCACAGATGGCCTGACTGGCCACACCCCCAGCAAACCATGGGGCCAGAGTGTGTGTTGCGTGCTTTCTGTATTTCTACAGCACGAATGAGTTCAGTCATTTCAGCCACCCATGCAGGCTTTCCTGGCTCTGGGCTCCTCTGCACCACAGGCCGCACAGGAGGTGTATCTCCACATGCCCCCACCAAAACACAAGCTTTATATGCAAATTGAATACTGTTGTCTTTTCTATATTTAAAAAATAGTAGTGTTTTAGCAGACTGTAGTGTTTTTGTGGGCATTACTGTAGTATTTAGTACTGTGTTTTTTTTGCAGATAATACTGTAGTATTTACTGTAGTATTCTACAACATTCTATAGTCCTACACATGATTGAGGGATACTACAGTGTGTAGTTTAGTATTCTACAGTTTACTATAGAATTCTATAGCAAGTACTGTAGTATTCTATAGCCAATTTTATAATTTTTTAATCTGGGTAGCTTGGACTGTAGCCTAAAAAATAATTTTCCTGCTCTTTTCCTGTGATCCATCAAACGCATTTGATGTGTCATCGTAGTGGTCTCTGACTTGTGGTCAGACTTAAACGTGTGCCTTTTATGATGACAATATTCTAGCTGGTAACTTAATGGATTACAGTTACAGTTTCTTTGTAATCTGTTACATGTATGTACTCCCCAACCCGTATCCTATTTTAGCACATAATTCAAGCCATCATCCCCAAGATCATCTGGCTACAGCTCCACACAGAGTTTTTTTGCTGCCTTGCCTCTACCCTCTGGGTTAAAATGTGGTTTGGTGGTTTGGTGTTGGCATGATATGTAATTTAGCTATGTACGTTTTCTCTCAAGTTGTTGTAGTTTTGTTGCATTTTAACAGATTTGTCAAATGTTGAGGTTTAAGATGCATAACAGGCAACAATCTTATTTGTTGCTAGTTTATTTGGAGAGCTTCAGATTTAGAAAGGGACTAAGCTGGGCAGTATTAATATGTGTGAGAAACGTCACTGGCCATGTAATGTGAATCAGTGTAAGGAGCCCAGGGGTACCCTGGCGCCGCAGCTGAGGCTAACACTAGCCAGGCCTCTCCTCTCGCCAGGCCAGGCCCAATTCAGCTGCACTGACCTGGAAGACTGAGAAAGACTGGCTACTTCCTAACACCTGGCCTCCCTGTCTGCCTCCTCACACCTGCCCCTCTGCACACATACTCTTCCCTCAGTCTCTAAGGAAAAGGCCTCCCACTGAGCCAGGTGACAGCGCCATGGGGAAGGTAAGGTTTGGGAAGCTGTCAGACTATCGTTGTGTGTGTGAGTGGAGTGGGATTTGGTTTTAGTTTTAGAGAAAATTTTGCCAGTCCCAACAAGGAAAACTGCTTTTTTAGGCTTAGGGTTACAATTTGGGTTAGGATTAGAATTATGGTTAGGGTTAGGTTTAGAGTTAAGGTTTTGCAGTTAGGGTTAGGTTAAAAGGTTAGGTTTAGGGGTTAAAGAAAATAGGATTTTGAATGCGAATCAACTGTTTGGTCCCCAAAAGGATTGTAAAAAAGTGTGTGTGTGTGCGTGGCATGTGACAGGACGGGGAGAAGTACAGGTCAGACTGATGGAATGTGTCAGCTGTTCTTTCCCTGTGGCGAACCCAGAGCGTTCCTCCATACCTGGGCCCCAGCAGCCCGTCAGCCCAGCCCAGCCAACTTTCACAGTCACACCAGCATCATATCAACCAACCCTCAGCTGATAAGTAGTTCAACACAGACATGTAGGACATGGTCGCCTGTCCATTTTCTTATTTCTCCAATTCCCTTTGGTTCCTTCGTCCCAAGAGACAGCAGAAAGTAGATCATCTTTTTGGATATGCCCTTACGGTGTCAAGAACCGGCTCGAAGTTCGTAACAAAAGGGAGACGTGGATATAAAGAATAACAAAATATATTTATCAACTGAAGTAAAGTAAATACAATTAACAATGGTGTGTGTAATCAGTAGTCAGTAGTGTAAGTGAGTGGTTGCGTGTTTACATATGATAATGAGATGTGTTGAAAGGTGCCAACACAAACAAACAAAACATCCACAAAAATGCCAAAATCTGTGTCTGCATGGAGAGAGTCTTCCCAATGAATGGGGAAGAGGTGCATTTATCCTGGGACACACCCGAGCCCAGGTGTGTCCCATTTCTCTGACGACCCTCCCGGCTCCGCCCACCGACATCCTATTAAGGAAAACAAGAGCAAAGAGAAAGAATTCGGCAGACAGAGTGGGAGGGTCGCCACAAAGGAAACACGTGTCACAACATTTTTTTTGACAACATGGTGATGCAAAATGTCAACATGTGATACCATGAAATTCCACGTGACAACATTTGAGCACATGTGAAAGCCCAGGTGTTAAATGTCATTTTGGATATTTTACTTTTAAAGGCAAAATTGTCATTAATTCATTTTAAACAGTCATGGTCCCCTGTAGGTTTTGTTTAGTTCCCTGTTTGTTCCAGAGACTTCCCCAAGGACGTTCTCTGAACATTGTGTCATGGTCCCCATGAGGTGTTTGTTTAGTTGCGGTGAAAATACTGTAAATCTACAACAAGTTCTGTATTTGTACAGCTAAATTAAGGAGTCAATGTTAAAGGGCAGTTTGCTGCTGTATGCTGATTACAGATGTCGGATCTTAATTTGACCCCTTTATTCACAGGAGGATTTGAATATCTGAAGAAATGTGTAGAATCGCCGTCAGGGGGCAGATGGAAGCGATGTTTGTATACAATGCAGTACCGTACCTACATTGAACCTTATGAACTTTATGTAGGCTACGTGAATTATAATAAAAGCATTTATTTGTAGGGGGTAGATGTCTTTTTTGTTCTGGAAAATGCATTGTTTTAGATCAATTGTTTTATTATGTTGAAGGCAAGCAATAGGCAGAATAAATGAATGGTTACCTCAGTACCGTTAAAGCCACTTCCCCCGGGACACATATGCCAGAGTTGTCACAGAATCCGGCCCACTGCGCTTTGACTAATGGATGAATGTCGATTTTTGATGCAGTAATTCCACGTGGTAATAGGGTTAAAACAGAAACAACTCAAAGGTTAACAGTTTAGGCATTTAATTCTGAGTGGTTAAGGTTCGGGCGAGCTATGGTTTGGGTTAAAATAAAATCCTTTAAAACGATGCGCCTACGTATCATCAGTATTCATAGGATTCTTAGTGCTTGCTAGAGCATTGTTATCACCAGTGAAAGGAAACAATAATGAGCCAAATGTCGCCTACAACTGAAAGTCAGACTGAAATGTCTTGATACCAACGCCTGCCTGACTAACCTCTGTATGACACCTGCGTCATATGAAATAGCATTGAGCTATTTTGTTCATCTGCTGGCTATTGTAATATCCTAATCCCCTCAACTGCGGGAAGGTGTACTTGTACAATTTTGATTAGATTTTCTTTATTTTAGGTTAAAAAGAAATGTGTCTTCCTCTTATATGGTAGGCCTACTGCTGGCATCTGTAGCCTGTAATCCACAGTTTTGTTTTGTGGCACCGTTGCATTTGATGTAAACATGGCAATGACAAACTTCAATAGTGATTATATGCAGCAGGCATCAATCCACTGTCGGCCTATCGAACAATGCATGTGTCATTATCATCATCCAGCCTAAATATAGCTGGGATAAAATCTAATTCTGCGCAACCACTTATCGATAAGGTTAGCCTAAACTCTGGCAGATATTTCACATTGTTCCCTTCTTGTAATTCACACATCTCCGCTGGAAACTTATCTATCTCTTCCCCCCCTCTCTCTATCTTAAACGAGTAGCCTAGGCTATGTACAGCATGGACAATGAACAGCGATATACTGTAGTTTGAAATAGGCCTATTTGAGGAGAGAAGATACAATGGATCATCTTGCCTGCTGAATTGCTAAAACATTCAGATTCATAGGACTGCATTTAGGCTAATTGGACACATATGGAGCGGGGTGAAGTCAAAGGATCCTAGAAGTAAGGCCATGATCTGTTCAATCCAGAACAAATATAGGCCTTTATGGGTATCAAATATGTATGTAACAGTGGGCTAAATCAAGTAGAAATATAACCGACGTTTTCGGTTCCGATTAGGCTATAGGTAAATGCGTAAAAACACAACTGCACTGAAATTAATAGCCTGATTCAATGTTATTCCCCCCTCCTGAAAATCAATCATGTGTATATCTGTTAACCTCTACGGTGGATGCCCGCGTCCCGTGGAAATGTAATTAGCATTATAAAAGAATCACCATAAATATCTTGCTCTACGACCCCCACAGGCGTCTTGGGACTAGTCTGAGGTCGGGACAGCCGATCTGCCAACTTCTGTCTTTAGCATCCAAACTTTTTGGGCTACATAGTAACATGACCCCTCTGTGGAAAGGTGAAACTCTCACAAACAAGTAGATGCCAGTTTGCTCTAGGACGCCCACAGGCCCCACAAGACTCTCCTGGTACCAGCTGAAAATATTAATGAAGGTATACAGTGCAGTCGGAAATTATTCAGACCACTCGACTTTTTCCACATTTTGTTAAATTACAGCCTTATTCTGAAATGGCAAAAATAATGATTTGTCCTCATCAATCTACACACAATACCCCATAATGGGTAAAGCGAAAACAGGTTATTTGCATAAGTATGCAGACTCTTTGCTATGAGACTCGAGCTTGAGAATTGAGCTCAGGTGCATCCTGTTTCCATTGATCATCCTTGAGATGTTTCTTCAACTTGATTGGAGTCCATCTGTGGTAAATTTTATTGATTGGACATGATTTGGAAAGGTACACATTATTATTACGATTATGATTTTTCGCCGCCGATACCGATACCGATTATTGGAGGACCAAAAAAAGCCGATACCGATTAATCGGCCAATTTTTATTAATGTATTTATTTATTTGTAATAATGACAATTACAACAATACTGAATGAACACTTTTATTTTTACTTAATATAATACATCAATAAAATCTATTTAGCCTCAAATAAATAATGAAACGTGTTCAATTTGGTTTAAATAATGCAAAAACAAAGTGTTGGAGAATAAAGTAAAAGTGCAATATGTGCCATGTAAGAAAGCTAACGTTTAAGTTCCTTGGTCAGAACATGAGAACATATGAAAGCTGGTGGTTCCTTTTAACATGAGTCTTCAATATTCCCAGGTAAGAAGTTTTAGGTTGTAGTTATTATAGGAATTATAGGACTATTTCTCTCTATACCATTTGTATTTCATATACCTTTGACTGTTGGATGTTCTTGTAGGCACTTTAGTATTGCCAGTGTAACAGTATAGCTTCCGTCCCTCTCCTCGCCTCTACCTGGGCTCGAACCAGGAACACATCGACAACAGCCACCCTCGAAGCATCATTACCCATCGCTCCACAAAAGCCGCGGCCCTTGCAGAGCAAGGGGAACAACTACTTCAAGGTCTCAGAGCCACTGACATCACCGATGGAAACGCTATTAGCGCACAACCCACTAACTAGCTAGCCATTTCACATCGGTTACACCAGCCTAATCTCGGGAGTTGATAGGCTTGAAGTCATAAACAGCTCAATGCTTGAAGCACAGCGAAGAGCTGCAGGCAAACGCACAAAAGTGCTGTTTGAATGAATGCTTACGAGCCTGCTGCTGCCTACCACTGCTCAGTCAGACTGCTTCTATCAAATCATAGACTTAATTATAACATAATAACACACAGAAATACGAGCCTTAGGTCATTAATATGGTCCAATCCGGAAACTATAATTTCGAAAACAAAACGTTTATTCTTTCAGTGAAATACGGAACCGTTCTGTATTTTATCTAACGGGTGGCATCCCTATGTCTAAATATTGCAGTTCCATTGTACAACCTTCAATGTTATGTTATAATTATGTACAATTCTGGCAAATGAATTACAGTCTTTGTTAGGAATAAATGGTCTTCACACAGTTCACAACGAGCCAGGCGGCCCAAACTGCTGTATATACCCTGACTGCTTGCACGGAACGCAAGAAAAGTGACACAATTTCCCTAGTTAAAATAAATTCATATTAGCAGGCAATATTAACTAAATATGCAGGTTTAAAATATATATACTTGTGTAGTGATTTTAAAGAAAGGCATTGATGTTTATGGTTAGGTACACATTGGTGCAACGACAGTGTTTTTTTTTGCGAATGCGCTTGTTGAATCATCACCCGTTTGGTGAAGTGGGCTGTGATTCGATGAGAAATTAACAGGCACCACATTGATTATATGCAACGCAGGACACGCTAGATTAACTAGTAATATCATCAACCATGTGTAGTTAACTAGTGATTATGTTAAGATTGATTGTGTTTTATAAGATACGTTTAATGCTAGCTAGCAACTTACCTTGGCTTCTTGCTGCACTTGTGTAACAGGTAGTCAGCCTGCCATGCAGGCTCCTCGTGGAGTGCAATGTAAGGCAGGTGGTTAAAGCATTGGACTAGTAACCAGAAGGTTGCAAGATCAACTCCCCGAGCTGACAAGGTAAAAAACTGTCATTCTGAACAAGGCAGTGTTTTTTTATTTTTTTACTCCCTTTTCTCGTGGTATCCAATTGCTAGTATCTTGTCTCATCGCTACAACTCTCGTACGGGCTCGGGAGAGATGAAGGTCGAAAGCCACGCGTCCTCCGAAACACAACCCAACCAGGCCGCACTGCTTCTTAACACAGCGCGCCTCCAACCCGTAAGCCAGCCACACCAATGTGTCGGAGGAAACACCGTGCACCCGGCTCCCTTGGTTAGCACGCACTGCACCCGGCCCGCCACAGGAGTCTCTGGTGTGCGATGAGACAAGGATATACCTACCGGCCAAGCCCTTCCTAACCCAGACGACGCTAGGCCAACGGACCTCCCGGTTGCGACAGAGCCTGGGCGCGAACCCAAAGTCTCTGGTGGCGCAGCTAGCGCTGCGATGCAGTGCCCTAGACCACTGCGCCACCCGGGAGGCCTATAAGAATGTGTTTTTAACTGACTTGCCTAGTTAAATAAAGGTTAAAAAAAAAACTGATTGTTATGAAAACTTGAAATCGGCCTTAATTAATCGGCCATTCCGATTAATTGGTCGACCTCTAGTACACACCTGTCTATATCAGGTCCCACAGTTGACAGTGCATGTCATAGCAAAAACCAAGCCATGAGGTCGAAGGAATTGTCCGTAGAGCTCCAAGACAGGATTGTGTCGAGGCACAGATCTGGGGAATGGTACCAAAACATTTCTGCAGCATTGAAGGTCTCCAAGAAAGAGTGGCCTCCACAATTGGAGAGCTGGCCGCCCGGCCAAACTGAGCAATCGGGGGAGAAGTGCCTTGGTCAGGGAGGTGACCAAGAACCCGATGTTCACTCTGACGGGGCTCCAGAGTTCCTCTGTGTAGATGGGATAACCTTCCCAGAAGGACAACCATCTCTGCAGCACTCCACCAATCAGGCCTTTATGGTAGAGTGGCCAAATGGAAGCCACTCCTCAGTAAAAGGCACATGACAGCCCACTTGGAGTTTGCCAAAAGGCACCTAAAGAACTTAGACCATGAGAAACAAGATTATCTGGTCAGTTGAAACCAAGATTGAACTCTTTGGCCTGAATGCCTAGTGTCACATCTGGAGGAAACCTGGCAGCATCCCTACGGTGAAGCATGGTGGTGAAGTTTTTCAGCGGCAGGAACTGAGAGATAAGTCAGAATCGAGGGAACGATGAATGGAGCAAAGTACAGAGAGATTCTTGATCAAAACCTGCTCCAGAGCGCTCAGGACCTCAGAATGGAGTGACAGTTCGAACATCTCTGGAGGACAACCATATCGAACATCTCTGGAGAGACCTGAAAATAGCTGTGCAGCGACGCTCCCCATCCAAACTGACAGAGCTTGAGAGGATCTGCAGAGAAGAATGGGAGAAACTCCCCAAATACAGGTGTGCCAAGCTTGTAGCGACATACCCAAGAAGACTATAGGCTGTAATCACTGCCAAAGGTGCTTCAACAAAGTGCTGAGTAAAGGGTCTGAATACTTACAGTATATACATTTCATATTTCAGTTTTTCAAAAAAACATTTTTTCTTTGTGTGTAGATTGATGAGGAAAAATAACTGTTTAATCCATTTCAGAATAAGCCTGTAACGTAACAAAATGTGGAAAAAGTCAAGGGGTCTGCAATGTATATCCTTACATACCCCATAAATCCAAGCCATGTTTTTAACCATAACACATCAAGCCCTTCACAGAAATTGATAGCTTATAGCCTGAGGAGTGCATGGTGTTAGTGATTGCGTCTTGAAA
This sequence comes from Salvelinus fontinalis, assembly GCF_029448725.1. Lineage (NCBI taxonomy): Eukaryota > Metazoa > Chordata > Actinopteri > Salmoniformes > Salmonidae > Salvelinus > Salvelinus fontinalis. The sequence goes on from NC_074682.1 coordinate 10,487,664, forward strand.
AATTAAAGGAGAGCCGTACACTCCAGGAGCTCAGATGCAATAATTTAATAACCAACGTTTTGACAGAAAAGCTGTCTTCATCAGGGTTTTGCGTCTGCCAAACAAGTAAACCTAGACCCACACTATATATACAAAGTATTTGGACACCCCTTCAAATGAGTGGATTTGGCTATTTCAGCCTCCATAGACAAACATTGGCAGTAGAATGGCCTTACTGAAGAGCTCAGTGACTTTCATTGTGGCACCGTCATAGGATGTCACCATTCCAACAAGTCAGTTTGTCAAATTTCTGACCTGCTAGAGCTGCCCCGGTCAACTGTAAGTGCTGTTATTGTGAAGTGGAAACTTTTGGAGCAACAGCGGCTCAGCCGCGAAGTGGTAGGCCACACAAGCTCACAGGACGGGAGTGCTGAAGAGCACAGCTCATAAAAATTGTCTGTCCTCGGTTGCAACAATCATTACCGAGTTCCAAATTGCCTCTGGAAGCAATGTCAGAACAAGAACTCTGGGGTGATGAATCACGCTTCACCATCCTGGCGTTTTCCAGGAGAACGCTACCTGCCCAAATGCATAGTGCCAACTAAAAAGTTTGGTGGAGGATGAATAATGGTCTGGGGCTGTTTTTCATGGTTCGGGCTAGGCCCCTTAGTTCCAGTGAAGGGAAACCTTAAAGGTACAGAATACAATGACAATCTAGATTATTCTGTGCTTCTAACTTTGTGGCAACAGTTTGGGGAAAGCCCTTTCATGTTTCAGCATGACAATGCCCTGTGCACAAAGAGAGGTCCACACAGAAATGGTTTGTCAAGATCAATGTGGAAGAACTTGACTGAACTGCACAGAGCCCTGACCTCAACCCCATTGAACACCTTTGGGATGAATTGGAATGCCAACTGCGAGCCAGGCCTAATCACCCATCATCTGTGATCGACCTCAGTCATGGTCTTGTGGCTGAATGGAAGCAAGTCCCCACAGCAGTGTTCCAACATCTAGTGGAAAGCCTTCCCAGAAGAGTAGGTTGTTATTGCAGCAAAGGCGGGACCAACTACATATTAATGCCCATGATTTTGGAATAAGATGTTTGACGAGCTGGTGTCCACTAGTGGTGGAAGAAGTACTCAATTGTCATACTTGAGTAAAAGTAAAGATACCTAAATAGAAAATAACTGCCAAAGGTGCTTCAACAAAAGACTGAGTAAAGGGTTTGAATACCTAAGTAAATGGAATATTTTATTTTATTTTATATTTTATTTTCTAAAAACCAGTTTTTGCTTTGTCATAATGTGTGAGGATTGATGAGGGGAAGAATGACTATTGAATCCATTTTAGAATAAGGCTGTAACGTAAACAAATGTTGAAAAAGTCAAGGGGACTGAATACTTTTCGAATGCACTCTATATGTGTGTGTGTGTGTGTGTGTGGTGTGTGTGTGGTGTGTGTGGTGTGTGTGTGTGTGTGTGTGTGTGTGTGTGTGTGTGTGTGTGTGTGTGTGTGTGTGTGTGTGTGTGTGTGTGTATATATACAGTATATATATATATAGGGAATTGGAAATGATGCAGACAATTACATTGATGGGAGCTACAATCTATCTGCAATATTGAAGCTGATCTACCCACCCCAAAATTATTATAATTCAACCTCACCTGGGATTTGAATTCAGAACCTCTCGATTTAAGGTACACTGACCTTTCTACTGCACAACAAAGACTGTAGCATTCTCATACACAATACCTATAATACATCTCTGCACTTAGCAAAAGAGAGCCACCTGTACTGCTGTATTAGTTCTCAGTTATTCTGACTATTTTCTCATCATTGATTTAATTGACTTATTTCAGCAATTGTAGGGTTTTCTGTGTAGTTGTCTAATGTTGGTGAGGCATATTATTATGTTTTTATGTTACTCCTGAATCACTATTATAAATAGAATAGTTTTGCTTGAGTGTATTTTTTTTTTAAAGCTGAGATTTGTGTCAGTCAGAGAACCGGTGGTGGCCCATGGAGACGACATCATTGGGCGCAGCTCTGGGTAAGAAACCTGGGTCTAGGGTGCGTCCCGAGTGGCACAGCGGTCTAAGTCACTGCATCGCACTGTTGAGGCGTCACAACAGCATGGGGTTCAATCCTAAGGCTGTTGTGACGCCCGTCCGTCCCGTCCGTGATTGGGAGTCCCATAGGACAGCGCACAATTTGTCCAGCATCATCTGGGTTAAGGGAGGGTTTGGCCAGGGGGGCTTTTCTTGGCTCATCGCGCTCTAGCGACTCCTTGTGGCGGGCCAGGCGCCTGCAGGCTGACCTCATTTTCAGTTGAACAGTGTTTCCTCCGACACATTGGTGCGGCTGGCTGGTTTGGCGGGTCATGTTTCAGAGGACGCATGACTCAATCTTCGCCTCTCCCGAGTCCGTTGGGGAGTTGCAGCAATGAGACAAGATCGTAATCATGAAAAAGGTGGGTAAAAATGACAAATAAAGAAACCTGGGCCTCCCTGAATGACCGAGAGATGTCTCATTGTGGCTTCTTAATGATAACAAAAAATAATAGGCCTGGCCTACATTATTTGATGAATGCATTGTTGAAGGCTGACTTATGCGACTTAGTCATTCTTGGTAACACTATGCTTTGTGAGCTACTGTATACATACCATCTTTGACATGCATATGTACACACATGGGCTTCAGTGGTTTTAAGATCTCACACATCTGCCTGTAACCTAGAAACCAGACAGTTTGTGTCAGTGTTAGGAAAAACAAAGAGAAGAGGGTGGTCTGGTGGGGGTAAACTTGTGGAACAGAGTGGATGTCACGGCTGTGGGGTGGTGGTGAAAAGGTACAGGGGGTTGATTGAGGTCATATGGGGTCAGAGTTCAATAAGGGCCAATGGAAAGTAGTCTAGATCTGGGTTCCCCAATATTATTTTAATGTTGGACATAAAAGTGATTTTAATTTGGGGAATCTGTTCCAAAATATTCCCACGCATATTAGAGAGATGTACAGTATGTACTAGTATACAAAGTAAGCAAGGTTTGAAATCTTTTAGTCAAATATTATATCTGTTTGAGCTGCTTGTGGTCAATTTGTAGCCTACAAATGACTTGTAATTAGGTTCTGGCCCTTTGACCATCCGCTAAAAGAAAAATCAGCCCACGGTTTAACCCAGTTGACGATCCCTGGTCTAGGTTTAGCAAAGGTTTGTCACATCCATTTCTGTCCGATTCCCAAGAGTATTTTGTCAATCATGACACAACAGATCCGTGAATGAATCATATAGTGTACTCTTAAGGTGTCATCCAGATACAACTCCCGTTGGCTTGTTATACAAGGCATCCCTCAGTGTGTTATGTAGCTAATGTAGTCATGGTGACATGGCTCTTTTGGGACACCACAGGCAGTAGGAAGGGAAGAAGGGGGTTATGTGTGTATGTAGATTTAGTGACTTTCACATGTGAACACATATCACTCCACATGGGCGCAGATGCTCTGACAAACACACAGGGGCATGGTCTGCTCTCTGCTGTCACTGCCTCATTGGGGGTTGGAGGGGGTGAGGGTTCTTGGGGGAGGATGGGGACATGAGCCCAGGGGAGGGGGAGAAGGAGGGCGAGCCCTAGAATCATCAGTGTGTCAGCAGCCTTCTCCATGGTGGGGCTGTCAGGCAGGCATGATGTGGGCTCTTAGCAGGCAGGTGTCTCTCTCTCTCTCTATTGTGAACTGAGGGTGAACCGAGTGTTAGGCTGGAACCTCCTAATGCTCCATTAATATTACAGACGTGTCGTCACTCCTCAATAGATGACAGACCTGAGCAGCGTTCATAGAGCACTTTGGGGCATCACTGCTTGGGGAGACCGAGCCCTCCCCTACCTGCATGGGAGAGGATGAGGAGAGGGGAGGAAAAGAGGGGGAGTGGAGGACAATAGATGAGCTGTGGAGAGAGAGAAGACCAAGTTGACCTACAACCTACAACTAAGATACTTTCAAGCTCATTTTCTTGATACATTTAAAGCGCAGAAGGAAATGAGCCCATTACAGTACAACCAACATCGGGGCTTTTCTGGGCTTAATTCAGGGCTATTCCTCCATTGAACAAAACAATCCTCCCCCATGTAATAATTACAAGCCATCACTAGGCGGCTTCCTTACATCTCTAGGCGGCTTCCTGCCATCCCTAGGCGGCTTGCCCCCGGTTACATAACCCTGCACCTTAGAGGCTGCTGCCCCATATACATAGATTTGAAATCACTAGTCACTTTAATAGTGTTTACATGTTTTTGCTTTACTCATCTAATATGTATATACTGTATTCTATTCTACCTTATTTAGTCTATGCCACTCCGACATTGCTCATCCTAATATTTATATATTCCTTAATTCCATTCTTTTACCTTTAGGTTGTGTGTATTGTTGTGAATTGTTAGATATTACTGCACTGTTGGAGCTAGAAACACAAGCATTTCGCTACACACGAAATATCATCTCCTAAACATGTGTACGTGACAAATACAATGTGATTTGATGGGCTCCCGAGTGGCGCAGTGTTAGAGGTGTCACTACAAACCCTGGTTCGATTCCAGGCTGTATCACAACCATCCGTGATTGGGAGTCCCATAGGGCGGCGCACAATTGGCCCAGCATTGTCCGGGTTAGAGTTTGGCCGGGGTAGGCTGTCATTGCAAATAATAATTTGTTCTTAACTGACTTGCCTAGTTAAATTTAAAAAATGAAAACATTTGAAGGCAGTGGGAAAGCCTGGATGTCAAAAACCCTCTAGGCTCAGGATTAGCACTTCCAGGCTTGTGAAGTATGTTGCACTACTACTATGGTGGGCAGACTCCTTTACCTGACTACTCTACTAATGAGAAGCGACAGTAAAGATGTGGCTGATTTCCTTCATGGCACCAGCAGTCGATTTGCATTAGCAGGAATCACAGATGATTAAAAGAGCATCAGAGAGTGGGATTACCCTAAGTGACAGCCAAATGAGGGAAACATGAATGGGGCGACAACCTGTAAAAAATAACAGCTTGATTACTTAATCAGTCACTCCCTATTGATGTTGATGGTGCAACCGCGTGCAAGCCCTCTATAGCTGTTTAATGAAAGAAAGATTCTGATTCAGGTAGTTAACTGGTTAGCCTACTGGTAAATCACCAAGCCTCACAGTGAATTAATTAGAACATTCAATATCAGCATATTTAAAGGCCCAGTTCAGTCAAAATTAGATTTTTATATATATTTCCACACTATGAGGTTGGAATAATACAGTGAAAGTGTGAATATGATGATAATGCTCTTTTAGTGTAAGAGCTGTTTGAAATTTTGGCCTGCCTGGTGTTTTGGCCTGCCTGGTGTTTTGGCCTGCCTGGTGTTATGGCCTGCCTGGTGTTTTGGCCTGCCTGGTGTTATGGCCTGCCTGGTGTTTTGGCCTGCCTGGTGTTTTGGCCTGCCTGGTGTTTTGGCCTGCCTGGTGTTTTGGCCTGCCTGGTGTTATGGCCTGCCTGGTGTTATGGCCTGCCTGGTGTTTTGGCCTGCCTGGTGTTTTGGCCTGCCTGGTGTTTTGGCCTGCCTGGTGTTTTGGCCTGCCTGGTGGCATCACCAGGCGCTGAATTAGTTAACCTTTTACTGCAGTGGGCTAAATCAGGGTCACACAGAGTGATTCTTGGTAGTCTGAAACAAATCTACTTTGAAATAAAAGTATACACCTCACACACATGGTTATGGGCTTTAAAAAAGACGACATCTGTACCATGTCAGATATAGAGTTTAAATGTATTACATTTTGAGTTGTATCCCAATATTACACTTTATATACATCACAGAAGACTGAACTATAACAACATGTTTGACATAGAAGCACCAGATTTTTGTCCAGGTTTATTGAAATAATCTTTATTAATGATGAAATTATGAAAAATATTAATACCATTCCACCCATGATGCCAAAGAGGGCGCTTTTGGTCATTGACTGCAGGAAAGGCCTACTAGACCAATACGAAAGAGAGTTCCAAACCTTGCTTGAGAAATCTATCTTGGATAAGAAGCTATTTTTGTTTCTCTTTGACCCTTTTAATTGAAAATAATCACAGTAAGGTACTTGTTACCCAGAAATTATTTGAAATTGAGATTAAAAAGGTTGCATTTGACCTTTAAGTAATAATATACAGTAGAGTAGTGTATACATTTACAACAATTATCCACACCATCTGGAAAAGTGATACAGCATATCCAATTAATTATTTATTCACACCAATTTTGATATGTTTACATTCAAGAATCACAGTCAAATATCATGCAGTATTTTTAAATCCTTGACCCTGACTTAATCGTATACGGGCCAACGTCAGTCACCTAATCAGATTTCAGCATTTTGAGCTCCGACTTGATTGCTTCAAGCCAAGGTACAGATATTGAGTCTCGTCTTGTACTCCCCAATGCACCAGGCACATTTGTATGATGTGGATTAAACAAACTCTCATTAGCTATGTACACAGACTTTTTCCTCCTGCACCAAATGTCTGTTATGATGATGAGCAGAGCTCCATGGAAGTCCTTTCATTGCTGAGAGGTGTTTAAGCTCTTCCCATCCGCCTGTAATCATTCCAAACAATATTCCTTCTTCCCATGTCACTGACACCTCATATGATGAAATCCCACAGGAGAACCAGGGAGGCTGCCTTCTCTCTTGGAGATTCTATAATAAAGAGACAGACGCAATTGCTCTGTGATGTGCCAAAGAGACAGGGCTTCAGTGACTGTGTAGGTAGCAGACTACATTCTGTTTGTGATACTGGTTGATATCATGGGATATTGGGTGGCCCCGACTCCCTTACACTTTATGAGATGGCTGTGTTTCTACTCCCTCTATCCCTCCCTCCCTCTTTCTCCCTCCATCACGGGCCCCGTGTGGCTCAGTTGGTAGAGCAAGGCGCTTGCAACGCCAGGGTTGTGGGTTCGATTCCCACGGGGGGCCAGTACAAAAAAAGTATGAATGTATGTACTTATAAGTCGCTCTGGATAAGAGCGTCTGCTAAATGACTTAAATGTAAATGTAAATCTCTTTCTCCTCTCTCCCTCCCTCACTTCTTTCAATCTTGAAGACTATCTTAAGTGCAGTTTCCTGACCATCAAAGGCCATCGGATGTCATTGTTAGGGTAATGACATCTGCTGAGTCCTGATCATACCATCCAATCCAGAGGGGACCCCTACTGTGCCCCTACTGTTTTAAGGAAGGGATTAGTCAAGTTGGTGTGATTACTGGTGCTTTGTATCTTCCCTCATCAATTAGTAAACCCCTCTTTTATCCTCTCTTTTGGTGCAGGAAGCTGCAGTCTCCCCCACCCCTCTTTCACAGGCCAACCTCAAACCCTGGGGGTGTTTACTCACACTACCCTGGAATAGCTGACCCGGAACATCTTAATGAAAGGCCCCTGGATATAATTATTCTCAACTAAATACTTGGTTTCACAGCTAAATCCATGGGTCGAATCAGAAATGTAATAAAATGTTATTGGTCGCATATACACTACCGGTCAAAAGTTTTAGAACACCTACACGTTCAAGGGTTTTTCCTTATTTTTACTATTTTCCACATTGTAGAATAATAGTGGACATCAAACTATGAAATAACACATATGGAATCATGTAGTAACCCAAAAAGTATTAAACAAATCAAAATATATTTGAGATTCTTCAAATAGCCACCCTTGCCTTGATGACACCTTTGCACAATCTTGGCGTTCTCTCAACCAGCTTCATGAGGTAGTCACCTGGAATGAATTTCAAAAAAGCAAAGAGAAGCGAAAGTCCATCGTTACATGAAGGTCAGGCAATACGGAAAATGTCAAGAAAATAGGGAACATTTCCTCAAGTGCAGTCATAAAAACCATCAAGCGCAGAGATGAAACTGGCTCTCATGAGGACCGCCACAGGAATGGAAAACCCAGAGTTACCTCTATTGCAGATGATAAGTTCATTAGAGTTACCAGCCTCAGAAATTGCAGCCCAAATAAATGTTTCACAGAGTTTAATTAACAGACACATCTCAACATCAACTGTTCAGTGGAGACTGTGTGAATCAGGCCTTCATGGTTGAATTGCTGCAAAGAAACCACTACTGAAGGACACCAATAATAAGAAGAGACTTGCTTGGGCCAAGAGCAATGTACATTAGACTGGTGGAAATATGTCCTTTGGTCTGGAGTACAAATTGGAGATTTTTGGTTCCAACCACTGTGTCTTTGTGAGACGTGGTGTGGGTGAACGGATGACCTCTGCATTTCCCACCGTCAAGCATGATGGAGGAGGTGTTATGGTGCTTTGCTGGTGACACTGTCTGTGATTTATTTATAATTCAAGACACACTTAAAAACTTTTGTTATTTAACTAGGGAAGTCCGTTAAGAACAAATTCTTATTTTCAATGACAACCTAGGAAGAGGGGGTTAACTGTCTTGTTGAGGGGCAGAACGACAGAGTTTTACTGTGTCAGCTCGGTGATTCGATCTTGCAACCTTACGGTTACTAGTCCAACACTCTAACCACTAGGCTACCTGCCGACTTACCAAGCATGGCTACCACAGCATTCTGCAGCGATACACCATCCCATCTGGTTTGGGCTTTGTCCCACTATGATTTGTTTTTCAACAGGACAATGACCCAACACACCTCCAGGTTGTGTAAGGGCTATTTGACCAAGAAGGAGAGTGATGGAGTGCTGCATCAGATGACCTGGCCTCTACAATCCCCTGACCTCAACCAAATTGAGATGGTTTGGGATGAGTCGGACCGCAGAGAGGGGCGGCAGGGTAGCCTAGTGGAGTGTTGAACTAGTAACTGAAAGGTTGCAAGTTCAAATCCCCGAGCTGACAAGGTACAAATCTGTCGTTCTGCAGTTAACCCACTGTTCCTAGGCTGTCATTGAAAATAAGATTTTGTTCTTAACTGACTTGCTTAGTTAAATAAAGGTAAAATAAATTGCCTTACTAAAAAAAGAGTGAAAGGAAAGCAGCCAACAAGTGCTCAGCAACAAGACTGTTGGAAAAGTGTTCCAGGTGAAGCTGGTTGAGAGAATGCAGAGAGTGTGCAAAGCTGTCATCAAGGCAAAGGGTGGCTATATATAAAATATATTTTGATTTGTTTAACACTTTTTTGGTTACTACGTGATTCCATATGTGTTATTTCATAGTTTTGATGTCTTCACTATTTTTCTACAATGTAGAAAATAGTAAAAATAAATAAAAACCCTTGAATGAGTAGGTGTTCTAAAACTTTTGACCGGTAGTGTACGTATTTTGCATATGTTAATGCAGGTGTAGCGAAATGCTCCAATAGAGCAGTAATACCTAACAATACAAAACAATACACGCAAATCCCAAAATAAAAATAAAATAATGAAGGAATGTTTTATTTTTTAATCTGAGCATGTGATGTCAGAAATAAAAATACTGCAAAGTTGGCTAGGAGCTAGGAACAGGGCAACCATGTCTGTCGGCGTGACACATACCGTATGCTTGACTCAGAAGCATGATTTTTTGTGTGTGATTTGTAACACCATTGGAATCGTATTTTTTTGCTAAAGTAATTTGTGTTATCTAATCCGTTCCACATTTTTAAAGTATTCCATCGCAGAGGCAAATATGTTTCTAACCATGTCCCTACCCATGACTCAGGCTAGATGGGGTGGCTGGGGGTAAGGTAAGAGGCGCGTTTCAGATTAGATTGATCCTTGTTCTGAGAACCCCTGGAGGAGAGCCTCAGCAGGACACTCTGCGACAGATCGAATTCCTAAACCCTAAAAATGTCATAATCCCTCAGAAAGGTAACGGTAACACGTCACCCACTGCCGAGTACCTCTGACCTCCCAGTCACTCTGAGTAACACCTTAGAACACACTATTTGTCATTGGCTAGGACCCTGCAGCGCTCTTTTCCTTTTCTCAGTTTGAGTGCCGTGCACAGTTTTCTCATCTCATTCCCACTTTGGCTTTTATAAAGTAAGCCTCACAGAGATCCAACATCAATAGAAGCCAAGACAATAAAATACAGTTGTTTACTAGGTGAAGTATTCCGATTCATACGGAATGCAGCTATGCTGTCTCCAGACCCAAAGGCTAGTCAGAAGACAATACATCTTTGTTGACTCTTTTCAGTAGCTATCTGGCACACTGGATGCAGGAGTGGCAGTCCCCTCTGTTGATTCTAGCATCCTGGTAGCGGTCAAAGCTTTATAGCTCACTGTTGCCTACCTATGCCCTTTCTCATTTCAGAAGCATGTGGCATGACAGGCTGAATAGTTTGTAAGGTTTCATAAAGGTTTCAAAGTGTCATGCTCCATAACAGGCTTATAGTAGAGTCCAATGACGTACCATAAAAGGGGACATAAAATCAACATGACATGCCAAGCACTAAAGTCCTTTTTATAATATCCTTATGTAGTCATTACGATGGGGCATTCAAAAAGTGTTAACAGTATTCCTCTCACCCCTCTAAATAGGCAGGCTGTGCCCTGCCAGGCGCCTGCCTATAACTCCATACTGTCAGCTGCTGCAGATGACAATTCTAATAACCAGAGATTTAGATATGGTTCAAGTGGACTCTGGATTACGTCGTCTGAGCAGTGTAAAAGGGTGCCAAAGAACCTTGTGAATCTTGATCTGATCATGGAGTTGGGTGTAGGTTAGGTAGGTTGTTAGGAAAGCCCAGCTTGACATACAGGCACTGACTGGACTGACCCACCTGCTGCTGCCACCCACTATGTCCCTGTCCTGGGTCCTGGGCATCCTGCCACTGATCTAATGTTGGAGACATGCTCTCTTAGGAATGGTGTGATATACAGTAGGACACTACATGCTTACATGTCCTTGTCCTCTAAGAGAGGGGGAGGAATGGGGAGACACAAACCTTGTCAGCATTTAGCCTTGTCAGTGACGCCGCTAAAATGCACATATTAAAAATAGTTATAATCTTTTTTTTGTTCTTTTTTTTTTGTAGCCATAGTTGTAACAATGCTACTAAGCAGGGGGCTGAGAGAGAGAGTCGCTAACACTGGCTTTGATCCTAATAGAGTGTAATTTATGTTACAAGACTTGGAAACGGCACGCATGTTCGACTTTCAGCAAAGTGTTTGGATTGTGGGGCTCATAAAAACACCAGCACCAAGTTAAAGGACATAGGAACACGGAGCTATGCTAAGCTATAGGGAGGCTAAGCTGCGGGACACCACACAAAGCCAGGGGATTGGGCTAAAACTTTCACCCCGTATCCATCTTCTACTAATTCTATACATAATCAGGTGGAATGTCTTTTCAAATGTGAGCATGAAAATAAAATAAGAAGGCAATCAATCAAAATAAGGATATTAGAGTTGATATGCCGGTGTGTTTTTCTGTGATTGGCAGGGATGATGGGGGAGGAAGGGTGGCTCGTATGAGAGTGTGTCTGGACCCACTTGGTATGCTGTGTGCTCTCCTGGGGGGAGCCTCTGTACTAATCCACTCGGCAGATGACTGACATGTCGCTGTCCATCAAAATGTGACCTGGGGCCCTCTTTTAATGAGATCCATTCCACATGACGGGTGCCACTTCTCTCCCAGTGCTCTTTCTGTCTGTCTTTCTGTCCGTCTGTCTGTCTAATCGCTGTATCTATTCTAATCAATTCCATATCTACATCCATGTGTTGTTGCTTTATGTGCAGTGGGTGTGTGGGGTCAGGGGCGGATTGGCCATTCGCCAATTCTGGCAAGTACCAGATGGGCTGGCCATTTTTTTTTTAGATTGGATGGGTTGGTTGAAATTGACACACACACATAAAAATAAAATACAAAGTAAAATGTGACATGGCTGGTGACCCATGTTAAGATTGTTTGTGCAATTTCTCTGTTGTACTTCCAAAGCTATATTTTTCCCGCAATTTTCTTTGTAATAAGATCAGAACACATTTTCCCCTCGAGTGCTTGGGTGGAAAGGAGAGTGGCTCGCTCATTACAGCTTAAGGCACAGGGGCAGGGCACACACTTTCATTCAAGGAATCACTTCACTGTTTGACCAAATCATGATTTTGACAACCCCCCCCCAAATATTGAAGTTTTAAGTGAGGTGATTTGACCAAAATCATGGTTTGCCAAGATGGGCTGGCCTGGCTTTCTGATAGGCCGAGCTGAGGTCACGCAAACTCACATTCAAAGTCAAACGCGACATCAGCAACGAGACCTGCTCTGACTTTAGACAGCCAAGATCACGTACCCTAAAAAATGGAAAGGGTACCTATAAATGTAGAAAGAGCACATTCTACATTGTCACTTCACCAAACCGTCCTATTTGTTGGGGTGGCTAAAACCAAACCATGATTTGGTCAAACAGTACAGTGCATTATCCTCATGGATCCTGTAATGAACATGTGTGCACTGCTCTTGTGCCTGTTTCGCTGTAATGAGGGAGCCACTCACCTCTCCCTCCATGCGCTTCAGAGAAAAATGTGTTCTGGTCCTCGACTCTCAATATTCCGCTCAATAGCAACTATTTTACAACCAAGATATTTGATATGGCTTTGAGATATGGAGCGGCGCGTGCTTTTGAAATGTGCAACGGCCGTTGTTAGGGCATAGGCCTATAGGTCTTATGGGTTGTAGCATACAACTGCAAAATGTATACAGTACATAGCTACTAGCAGTGGGTATTATATTTACAGTTAGCTATTCTATTTTTTTTTATTAATGGGTTGGTCCTTATATTTGTCCTATCTCACACACAATTGTGTCATTTATACTCTTGTGAACACTCAAGTCCTATATTTTAAACCCAAAATGTGCATTCCTGCTTGGACCTTAGATGAAGACGTTTTCCTTGCATACCTCAGTAGTTTATTTACTAATAAACAAATTAGGCACATTTGGGCAGTCTTGATACAACATTTTGAACAGAAATGCAATGGTTCATTGGACCAGTCTAATACTTTGCACGTACACTGCTGCCATCTAGTAGCAACAATCTAAATTTTACCTGGGCTGGAAAAATACGTTATGTGTCACGTTCCTGACCTGTTTTCTGTTGTTTGGTATGTGTTTAATTGGTCAGGGCGTGAGTTTGGGTGGGTAGTCTATGTTATGTGTTTTCTATGTTGGGTTAATGGGTTGCCTGGTATGGCTCTCAATTAGAGGCAGGTGGTTCTCATTTCCTCTGATTGAGAGTCATATTAAGGTAGGTTGTTCTCACTGTTTGTTTGTGGGTGATTGTTCCTGTGTCTGTGTAATCCACATGGGACTGTTTCGTTTGTTCGTTCGTTTTAGGTAGTCTGTTCCTGTTCTTGCGTCCTTCGTCTAATTGTAAGTTTGTTTGTTTCAGGTCTGTTGCCTTCGTTTATTGTTTTGTAGTTTGTTCTAGTGTTTTGTCAGTGTTTCGTCTGTTTGTAATAAATCGTTATGTATTCAACACCCGCTGCGCCTTGGTCCGTTCATACACCACCAGACGAACGTTACAGAACCACCCACCAAACCCGGATCAAGCAGCGGGTTAACGGACAGCAGCGACAGCAGCAGTGGGTCAAGGAGGAATGGACATGGGAAGAGATTCTGGACGGAGAAGGACCCTGGGCAGAGCCAGAGGAGTGTCGCCGCCCCAAGGCGGAGCTGGAGGGGGGGGGGGGGGGGGCTAAAGGGTAGTGTGGCGAAGTCAGGTAGGAGACCTGTGCCAACTTCCCGGGCTTACCGTGGAGAGCGAGAGTACGGGCAGACACCGTGTTACGCAGTAGAGCGCATGGTGTCTCCTGTACGTGTTCATAGCCCGGTGCGGGTTATTCCACCTCCCCGCACTAGCCGGGCTAGAGTGAGCATTGAGCCAAGTGCCATGAAGCCGGCTCAACATATCTGGCCTCCAGTACGTCTCCTCGGGCCGGTGTACATGGCACCAGCCTTACGTATGGTGTCCCCGGTTTGCCAACACAGCCCAGTGCAGGTTATTACACCTCCCCGCACTGGATGGGCTACGGGGAGCATGCAACCAGGTAAGGTTGGGCAGGCTCAGTGCTCAAAGGAGCCAGTACGCTTGCACGGTCCGGTATATCCGGCGCCACCTTCCCGCCCGAGCTCAGTACCACACCACGCACCAGGCTTCCAGTGCGTCTCCAGAGCCCTGTTCCTCCTCCACGCACTCTCCCTGTGGTGCGTGTCTCAAGCTCAGTGCCTCCAGTTTCAGCACCACGCATCAAGCCTCCTGTGCGTCTCCAGAGCCCTGTATGCACTGTTCCTTCTCCCCGCACTCGCCCTGAGGTGCGTGCCCTCAGCCCGGTACCTCCAGTTCCGGTAGCACGCACCAGGCCTATAGTGCGCATCGAGAGTCCAGTGTGCCCTGTTCCTGCTCCCCGCACTAGCCTTGAGGTGCGTGTCTCCAGTCCGGTACCACCAGTTCCGGCACCACGCACCAGGCCTACTGTGCGCCTCAGCGGGTCAGAGTCGTCCGTCTGCCCAACGCCGCCTGCACTGCTCGTCTGTTCAGCGCCGTCTGAGCTGCCTGCCTGCCCAGTGCCGTCTGAACTGCCTGCACTGCTCGTCTGCTCAACGCCGCCTGCACTGCTCGTCTGCCCAGCGCCGTCTGAGCCATCCGTCTGCCCAGTGCCGTCTGAGCCATCCGTCTGCCCAGCGCCGTCTGAGCCATCCGTCTGCCCAGCGCCGTCTGAGCCATCCGTCTGCCCAGCGCCGTCTGAGCCATCCGTCTGCCCAGCGCCGTCTGAGCCATCCGTCTGCCCAGCGCCGTCTGAGCCATCCGTCTGCCCAGCGCCGTCTGAGCCATCCGTCTGCCTAGCGCCATCTGAGCCATCTGTCTGCCCAGCGCCATCTGCGCCATCTGTCTGCCCAGCGCCATCTGAGTCATCCGTCTGCCACGAGCCATTAGAGCCGCCCGTCTGTCCCGAGCCATTAGAGCCGTCCGTCCGTCAGTCAGGAGCCGCTAGAGCCGTCCATCAGTCAGGAGCTGCCAGAGCCGCCAGCCAGTCAGGAGCTGCCAGAGCCGCCAGCCAGTCAGGAGCTGCCAGAGACGCCAGCCAGTCAGGAGCTGCCAGAGACGCCAGCCAGTCAGGAGCTGCCAGAGACGCCAGCCAGTCAGGAGCTGCCAGAGCCGCCAGCCAGGCAGGAGCTGCCAGAGCTGCCCTCCAGTCATGAGCTGCCCTCCAGTCATGAGCTGCCCTCCAGTCATGAGCTGCCCACCAGTCATGAGCTGCCCTCCAGTCATGAGCTGCCTTCCAGTCATGAGCTGCCCTATAGTCATGAGCTGCCCTACAGTCATGAGCTGCCCTACAGTCATGAGCTGCCCTACAGTCATGAGCTGCCCTACAGTCATGAGCTGCCCTCCAGTCATGAGCTGCCCTCCAGTCATGAGTTGCCCTCCAGTCATGAGCTGCCCACCAGTCATGAGCTGCCCTCCAGTCATGAGCTGCCTTCCAGTCATGAGCTGCCCTACAGTCATGAGCTGCCCTACAGTCATGAGCTGCCCTACAGTCATGAGCTGCCCTCCAGTCATGAGCTGCCCTCCAGTCATGAGCTGCCCTCCAGTCATGAGCTGCCCTCCAGTCATGAGCTGCCCTCCAGTCATGAGCTGCCACTCAGTCCGGAGCTGCCACTAGTCCAGAGTTGTCCCTCTGTCCTAAGCTACCTCTCTGTCCTGAGCTACCTCTCTGTCCTTAGCTACCTCTTTGTCCTGAACTACCTCTCTGTCCTGAGTTGTCTCCTTTATTGTAGAGGGGCGTTGGTGAAGGTTCCTGGACCATGGTCGGGGGCGAGGGTCGCCACTCAAGGGACGCTAAGGAGGTGGACAAAGACAGTGGTGGAGTGGTGTCCTCGTCCACCGCCGGGGGGGGGGGGGGGGCTAAAGGGTAGTGTGGCGAAGTCAGGTAGGAGACCTGTGCCAACTTCCCGGGCTTACCGTGGAGAGCGAGAGTACGGGCAGACACCGTGTTACGCAGTAGAGCGCATGGTGTCTCCTGTACGTGTTCATAGCCCGGTGCGGGTTATTCCACCTCCCCGCACTAGCCGGGCTAGAGTGAGCATTGAGCCAAGTGCCATGAAGCCGGCTCAACATATCTGGCCTCCAGTACGTCTCCTCGGGCCGGTGTACATGGCACCAGCCTTACGTATGGTGTCCCCGGTTTGCCAACACAGCCCAGTGCAGGTTATTACACCTCACCGCACTGGATGGGCTACGGGGAGCATGCAACCAGGTAAGGTTGGGCAGGCTCAGTGCTCAAAGGAGCCAGTACGCTTGCACGGTCCGGTATATCCGGCGCCACCTTCCCGCCCGAGCTCAGTACCACACCACGCACCAGGCTTCCAGTGCGTCTCCAGAGCCCTGTTCCTCCTCCACGCACTCTCCCTGTGGTGCGTGTCTCAAGCTCAGTGCCTCCAGTTTCAGCACCACGCATCAAGCCTCCTGTGCGTCTCCAGAGCCCTGTACGCACTGTTCCTTCTCCCCGCACTCGCCCTGAGGTGCGTGCCCTCAGCCCGGTACCTCCAGTTCCGGTAGCACGCACCAGGCCTATAGTGCGCATCGAGAGTCCAGTGTGCCCTGTTCCTGCTCCCCGCACTAGCCTTGAGGTGCGTGTCTCCAGTCCGGTACCACCAGTTCCGGCACCACGCACCAGGCCTACTGTGCGCCTCAGCGGGTCAGAGTCGTCCGTCTGCCCAACGCCGCCTGCACTGCTCGTCTGTTCAGCGCCGTCTGAGCTGCCTGCCTGCCCAGTGCCGTCTGAACTGCCTGCACTGCTCGTCTGCTCAACGCCGCCTGCACTGCTCGTCTGCCCAGCGCCGTCTGAGCCATCCGTCTGCCCAGTGCCGTCTGAGCCATCCGTCTGCCCAGCGCCGTCTGAGCCATCCGTCTGCCCAGCGCCGTCTGAGCCATCCGTCTGCCCAGCGCCGTCTGAGCCATCCGTCTGCCCAGCGCCGTCTGAGCCATCCGTCTGCCCAGCGCCGTCTGAGCCATCCGTCTGCCCAGCGCCGTCTGAGCCATCCATCTGCCTAGCGCCATCTGAGCCATCTGTCTGCCCAGCGCCATCTGCGCCATCTGTCTGCCCAGCGCCATCTGAGTCATCCGTCTGCCACGAGCCATTAGAGCCGCCCGTCTGTCCCGAGCCATTAGAGCCGTCCGTCCGTCAGTCAGGAGCCGCTAGAGCCGTCCATCAGTCAGGAGCTGCCAGAGCCGCCAGCCAGTCAGGAGCTGCCAGAGCCGCCAGCCAGTCAGGAGCTGCCAGAGACGCCAGCCAGTCAGGAGCTGCCAGAGACGCCAGCCAGTCAGGAGCTGCCAGAGACGCCAGCCAGTCAGGAGCTGCCAGAGCCGCCAGCCAGGCAGGAGCTGCCAGAGCTGCCCTCCAGTCATGAGCTGCCCTCCAGTCATGAGCTGCCCTCCAGTCATGAGCTGCCCACCAGTCATGAGCTGCCCTCCAGTCATGAGCTGCCTTCCAGTCATGAGCTGCCCTATAGTCATGAGCTGCCCTACAGTCATGAGCTGCCCTACAGTCATGAGCTGCCCTACAGTCATGAGCTGCCCTCCAGTCATGAGCTGCCCTCCAGTCATGAGCTGCCCTCCAGTCATGAGTTGCCCTCCAGTCATGAGCTGCCCACCAGTCATGAGCTGCCTTCCAGTCATGAGCTGCCTTCCAGTCATGAGCTGCCCTACAGTCATGAGCTGCCCTACAGTCATGAGCTGCCCTACAGTCATGAGCTGCCCTCCAGTCATGAGCTGCCCTCCAGTCATGAGCTGCCCTCCAGTCATGAGCTGCCCTCCAGTCATGAGCTGCCCTCCAGTCATGAGCTGCCACTCAGTCCGGAGCTGCCACTAGTCCAGAGTTGTCCCTCTGTCCTAAGCTACCTCTCTGTCCTGAGCTACCTCTCTGTCCTTAGCTACCTCTTTGTCCTGAACTACCTCTCTGTCCTGAGTTGTCTCCTCTATTGTAGAGGGGCGTTGGTGAAGGTTCCTGGACCATGGTCGGGGGCGAGGGTCGCCACTCAAGGGACGCTAAGGAGGTGGACAAAGACAGTGGTGGAGTGGTGTCCTCGTCCACCGCCGGGGGGGGGGGGGGGCTAAAGGGTAGTGTGGCGAAGTCAGGTAGGAGACCTGTGCCAACTTCCCGGGCTTACCGTGGAGAGCGAGAGTACGGGCAGACACCGTGTTACGCAGTAGAGCGCATGGTGTCTCCTGTACGTGTTCATAGCCCGGTGCGGGTTATTCCACCTCCCCGCACTAGCCGGGCTAGAGTGAGCATTGAGCCAAGTGCCATGAAGCCGGCTCAACATATCTGGCCTCCAGTACGTCTCCTCGGGCCGGTGTACATGGCACCAGCCTTACGTATGGTGTCCCCGGTTTGCCAACACAGCCCAGTGCAGGTTATTACACCTCCCCGCACTGGATGGGCTACGGGGAGCATGCAACCAGGTAAGGTTGGGCAGGCTCAGTGCTCAAAGGAGCCAGTACGCTTGCACGGTCCGGTATATCCGGCGCCACCTTCCCGCCCGAGCTCAGTACCACACCACGCACCAGGCTTCCAGTGCGTCTCCAGAGCCCTGTTCCTCCTCCACGCACTCTCCCTGTGGTGCGTGTCTCAAGCTCAGTGCCTCCAGTTTCAGCACCACGCATCAAGCCTCCTGTGCGTCTCCAGAGCCCTGTACGCACTGTTCCTTCTCCCCGCACTCGCCCTGAGGTGCGTGCCCTCAGCCCGGTACCTCCAGTTCCGGTAGCACGCACCAGGCCTATAGTGCGCATCGAGAGTCCAGTGTGCCCTGTTCCTGCTCCCCGCACTAGCCTTGAGGTGCGTGTCTCCAGTCCGGTACCACCAGTTCCGGCACCACGCACCAGGCCTACTGTGCGCCTCAGCGGGTCAGAGTCGTCCGTCTGCCCAACGCCGCCTGCACTGCTCGTCTGTTCAGCGCCGTCTGAGCTGCCTGCCTGCCCAGTGCCGTCTGAACTGCCTGCACTGCTCGTCTGCTCAACGCCGCCTGCACTGCTCGTCTGCCCAGCGCCGTCTGAGCCATCCGTCTGCCCAGTGCCGTCTGAGCCATCCGTCTGCCCAGCGCCGTCTGAGCCATCCGTCTGCCCAGCGCCATCTGAGCCATCCGTCTGCCCAGCGCCGTCTGAGCCATCCGTCTGCCCAGCGCCGTCTGAGCCATCCGTCTGCCCAGCGCCGTCTGAGCCATCCGTCTGCCCAGCGCCGTCTGAGCCATCCGTCTGCCCAGCGCCGTCTGAGCCATCCGTCTGCCTAGCGCCATCTGAGCCATCTGTCTGCCCAGCGCCATCTGCGCCATCTGTCTGCCCAGCGCCATCTGAGTCATCCGTCTGCCACGAGCCATTAGAGCCGCCCGTCTGTCCCGAGCCATTAGAGCCGTCCGTCCGTCAGTCAGGAGCCGCCAGAGCCGTCCATCAGTCAGGAGCTGCCAGAGCCGCCAGCCAGTCAGGAGCTGCCAGAGCCGCCAGCCAGTCAGGAGCTGCCAGAGACGCCAGCCAGTCAGGAGCTGCCAGAGACGCCAGCCAGTCAGGAGCTGCCAGAGACGCCAGCCAGTCAGGAGCTGCCAGAGCCGCCAGCCAGGCAGGAGCTGCCAGAGCTGCCCTCCAGTCATGAGCTGCCCTCCAGTCATGAGCTGCCCTCCAGTCATGAGCTGCCCACCAGTCATGAGCTGCCCTCCAGTCATGAGCTGCCTTCCAGTCATGAGCTGCCCTATAGTCATGAGCTGCCCTACAGTCATGAGCTGCCCTACAGTCATGAGCTGCCCTACAGTCATGAGCTGCCCTCCAGTCATGAGCTGCCCTCCAGTCATGAGTTGCCCTCCAGTCATGAGCTGCCCACCAGTCATGAGCTGCCTTCCAGTCATGAGCTGCCTTCCAGTCATGAGCTGCCCTACAGTCATGAGCTGCCCTACAGTCATGAGCTGCCCTACAGTCATGAGCTGCCCTCCAGTCATGAGCTGCCCTCCAGTCATGAGCTGCCCTCCAGTCATGAGCTGCCCTCCAGTCATGAGCTGCCCTCCAGTCATGAGCTGCCACTCAGTCCGGAGCTGCCACTAGTCCAGAGTTGTCCCTCTGTCCTAAGCTACCTCTCTGTCCTGAGCTACCTCTCTGTCCTTAGCTACCTCTTTGTCCTGAACTACCTCTCTGTCCTGAGTTGTCTCCTCTATTGTAGAGGGGCGTTGGTGAAGGTTCCTGGACCATGGTCGGGGGCGAGGGTCGCCACTCAAGGGACGCTAAGGAGGTGGACAAAGACAGTGGTGGAGTGGTGTCCTCGTCCACCGCCGGAGCCGCCACCGCGGACAGATGCCCACCCAGACCCTCCCCTTGAGTTTTAGGGGTGCGCCCGGAGTTCGCACCTTGAGGGGGGGGGGGGGGGGGGTTCTGTCACGTTCCTGACCTGTTTTCTGTTGTTTGGTATGTGTTTAATTGGTCAGGGAGTGAGTTTGGGTGGGTACTCTATGTTATGTGTTTTCTATGTTGGGTTAATGGGTTGCCTGGTATGGCTCTCAATTAGAGGCAGGTGGTTTTCATTTCCTCTGATTGAGAGTCATATTAAGGGAGGTTGTTCTCACTGTTTGTTTGTGGGTGATTGTTCCTGTGTCTGTGTAATCCACATGGGACTGTTTCGTTTGTTCGTTCGTTTTAGGTAGTCTGTTCCTGTTCTTGCGTCCTTCGTCTAATTGTAAGTTCGTTTATTTCAGGTCTGTTGCCTTCGTTTATTGTTTTGTTGTTTGTTCTAGTGTTTTGTCAGTGTTTCGTCTGTTTGTAATAAATCGTTATGTATTCAACACCCGCTGCGCCTTGGTCCGTTCATACACCACCAGACGAACGTTACATTATGGCATTTCTCTTGCATTTCAAAGATGATGGTACAAAAAAATACAAAAGAACAGATGGTTTTATCTTTGTATTATCTTTTACCAGAGCTATTGTGTTATTCTCCTACATTCCATTCACATTTCCACAAACTTTAAAGTGTTTCCTTTCAAATGGTACCAAGAATAGTAAAGCACTATGAATGGCTTTATAAGATGATTACTCATGATTTCTGGTGCAACCAACTATAAAAAGTTAGTGGCACCAGGGGAAAATGTTACTCTGGAGCCCTGTAATAGTAATTAACACTTAGGATAGGTGTTGATTCAGGGGAACACATATGATAGGCACTCATTTGCAATCTAGCCTAAGCTGTTAGCTTGGCTTTTATAAAACACAAGCCAGACAGGCAGACAAACAGACAGAGAACAAGAAGAGGCAAAGAGTGACAGCAGAGAAGATGCTGAGACAGATAGACAGCACAACAGGGAGGCAAACCAAATGGCTAGAGCAGAGGCCCAGTTATAGTGGTGAGTTGTATCTCCAGACAGAGACACAGTTCTAGTGGTGAGTTGTATCTCCAGACAGAGGCACAGTTATAGTGGTGAGTTGTATCTCCAGACAGAGGCACAGTTATAGTGGTGAGTTGTATCTCCAGACAGAGACACAGTTATAGTGGTGAGTTGTATCTCCAGACAGAGGCACAGTTATAGTGGTGAGTTGTATCTCCAGACAGAGGCACAGTTATAGTGGTGAGTTGTATCTCCGGACAGAGGCACAGTTTTAGTGGTGAGTTGTATCTCCAGAGAGAGGAACAGTTATAGTGGTGAGTTGTATCTCCAGACAGAGGCACAGTTATAGTGGTGAGTTGTATCTCCAGACAGAGACACAGTTATAGTGGTGAGTTGTATCTCCAGACAGAGACACAGTTATAGTGGTGAGTTGTATCTCCAGACAGAGGCACAGTTATAGTGGTGAGTTGTATCTCCAGAGGAACAGTTATAGTGGTGAGTTGTATCTCCAAAGGAACAGTTATAGTGGTGAGTTGTATCTCCAGACAGAGACACAGTTATAGTGGTGAGTTGTATCTCCAGACAGAGACACAGTTATAGTGGTGAGTTGTATCTCCAGACAGAGACACAGTTATAGTGGTGAGTTGTATCTCCAGACAGAGGAACAGTTATAGTGGTGAGTTGTATCTCCAGACAGAGACACAGTTATAGTGGTGAGTTGTATCTCGGGACAGAGACACAGTTATAGTGGTGAGTTGTGTCTCCAGACAGAGACACAGTTATAGTGGTGAGTTGTATCTCCAGACAGAGGCACAGTTATAGTGGTGAGTTGTATCTCCAGACAGAGGAACAGTTATAGTGGTGAGTTGTATCTCCAGACAGAGACACAGTTATAGTGGTGAGTTGTATCTCCAGACAGAGGAACAGTTATAGTGGTGAGTTGTGTCTCCAGACAGAGACACAGTTATAGTGGTGAGTTGTATCTCCAGACAGAGACACAGTTATAGTGGTGAGTTGTATCTCCAGACAGAGACACAGTTATAGTGGTGAGTTGTGTCTCCAGACAGAGACACAGTTATAGTGGTGAGTTGTATCTCCAGACAGAGGCACAGTTATAGTGGTGAGTTGTATCTCCAGACAGAGACACAGTTATAGTGGTGAGTTGTATCTCCAGACAGAGGCACAGTTATAGTGGTGAGTTGTATCTCCAGACAGAGGAACAGTTATAGTGGTGAGTTGTGTCTCCAGACAGAGACACAGTTATAGTGGTGAGTTGTATCTCCAGACAGAGGAACAGTTATAGTGGTGAGTTGTATCTCCAGACAGAGACACAGTTATAGTGGTGAGTTGTATCTCCAGACAGAGGAACAGTTATAGTGGTGAGTTGTGTCTCCAGACAGAGGCACAGTTATAGTGGTGAGTTGTATCTCCAGACAGAGACACAGTTATAGTGGTGAGTTGTATCTCCAGACAGAGACACAGTTATAGTGATGAGTTGTGTCTCCAGACAGAGACACAGTTATAGTGGTGAGTTGTATCTCCAGACAGAGGCACAGTTATAGTGGTGAGTTGTATCTCCAGACAGAGACACAGTTATAGTGGTGAGTTGTATCTCCAGAGGAACAGTTATAGTGGTGAGTTGTATCTCCAGACAGAGACACAGTTATAGTGGTGAGTTGTATCTCCAGACAGAGACACAGTTATAGTGGTGAGTTGTATCTCCAGACAGAGACACAGTTATAGTGGTGAGTTGTATCTCCAGAGGAACAGTTATAGTGGTGAGTTGTATCTCCACTGGTGTTTTTACATATTTTATTTGTTTTAAAGGAGCTGGATCAAACATTTTCGGAATCTTTACTCCGCAAACTTAACTAAAAGATCTGGAGCTCCCAACGCTTCTGCACATGTGCGGATCACATTCTAAGCATGCATATATTCTCTACATTATGCAGAGAGAACAGGCTTCTCTGGCCGAAGTTTGATCAAATTTGGATCAAGCTGAATGAATGTCTGCAAGATCACATAATGGTCTCAAGATCAGTACGAAACTGATTGAGATCAAATGGTTGGTAACTTTGGGTAAAATTGGAAGAATTATCATTCATGATTTAATGCGGTGGTGTTTTGTCTTATAGTAAGGTTATGCTATTACATTTGGTTATTTTATGTAGAATACTGTGATCATTATGTGAGATCTTGTAGACATTGATTCAGCTTGATTTAACTTCATTAAACGAGCACCATTCACCTGAGTAGCCTGTTCTCTGCGTGTAAAGTAGATAATATTCACATGCAGAAAGTGATCTGCACATGTGCAGAATTTTCGGGAAGCTCCAGATTTTTCAGTCAGCGGATTAAAGAACATGAAAAAGTCAGGTTTGTAGCCACAGCCTTGTTTTAAACACGAGCTGGTTAAAAAAGAGGAGGACCATGTCTCGTCAGTCACAGGTACAGAAATGGTTGAGAAACACTGTGCTGTATTGCCAATGTCAGCACTACTGCCTGTGTCTAAGTAAGCTGTGTAGGGTCAGGTTGTAGGTTGTATGTTTGGGGATGGGGTGTTGATTCAGGAGTTAAATTAACTCTCTATGTGTGAAATTAACACTCAGTGGTGTAAAATAACCCCAGTGTTGGTGTTAATAATCAGTGTTGAGCATAAGAGTGTGATTGTGCCAGTTGTACTCTGTGGAGAGTAAAACATTCCCATCGAACCACACCCTACTGCAGCTAGATTTATTTTAGGATTGGTTTTAATATCTGTGATTTTGCATGTACATTGATTCATTCATCTTACGCTACATATTTTTCTAAACTAATCCAATCAGTTAGTTAGATTTATTGCACCCATTACTTAAATGGTTTAGGTAGTCTCCTTTATCAACATCCCTAATCCTGTAGTCGTTTTGAATGCAGGTTGCAGTTGAAAAAAACTGTTTGCCATCCTAATTCTGTCTGGATTCCAACAGAAATTACACATCACTTTGCAAGCCAGCATAACGTTACTTGCACGCCTGATGTGGCCTGCAAACCAGGAGGTTCCTAACACCACTGTGTTAGGTCAAACTTGGCCATCAAAGTAAGGCCTTATAATATACGTCATGTATTGTCATGAACAGTTTCATTGTGGTGATAACATTCACCTACAGTAGATACTGTAGTCCACTTGACTGAAAATGAATGAATTCAACAACCATGTCTCTGTCACTAACAAATACAGTCATCGGTGGTAACTCTACATTTCATTTGAAAAGGCACACTGGTAAATTATATTGGATGCGAGGCTTAGTGGGGACGTGGGTTTTAACCCATAAGCGTCTAAGCCCTGTCTAAGCTGGGGGAGGGTTCTACTAAGCTATATGGAATTGTTTTAAGAAGGTCATACCAAGGATCATTGAGCTATTTGATTTTGAATTTAAAGTCCCCTTGAAGTATAAAAAAATATATATAAAAAAATTCTTGAACAAAAATATATTTTGGGCCTTCCTGCTATTAGTCCATACAAACGCATTGCATATAAGAGATTCACTACATGGAACAACAGATAGTCCCCACCAAAAATCTAAATGACTTTTGTTCTGAAATGTCTGTCCTATATCGCAAAGATATAAGAAAGATCAGGATTTTTTTACATGTATTTAACCCCTTATTTTTAGCACTAAACAGTCTCCATATATACCTCCATTCATTTTTTCAACTGGTACAGGTGGACCTTCAGACGAGTCTTGTGAGACTTGTAGGTGTCCTAGAGCAAAACAATCGACATGTACGTGAGAGTCTCACCTTTCCACAGAGAGGTCATATTATTGCGTAGCCCAAACTGTTCGGACACCACAGACAGAAGTTGGCAGATCAGCTGTACCAAGTTCAGACGAGTACACAGACGCTTGTGGGGGCCGTAGAGCAAAACGAAGAATGAAGGTTACTTACAGAACCACGGTTCTATGAGCTAGGAACTATACTGCCGAGATATTGATATCAACGTATTTCCGTGCCACGGTTGTGATGCTCGTGCCCCCACCCCCTATAAATACCTGGATGCATAGCATCACTTCCTCGAGACTCTTCCCGAGGCTACAAGGGTACTGACATCTGGACTAGCATAGTCCCTAGCTCATAGAACTGTGAGTAACCTTTGTTCTATTTCGCTTGAGGGACTATGCTAGTCACTCAATGGGATGACAATACCAGAGTAAATTGGTTCCTGTAGGGTACAGCCTAGAGCAACACATCACCATAGGTGTTCGATGCAGCACCCGTCCCAATCACAGGATACTGTTGGAAGGACTAGGCTATAGACAGCTAGGCTATAAGCTTGCAGGATAGTGTCTACAATCCAATGTGACAACTGTTGTTTTGAGAGAGGCTTACCCTGTACTCTATCTCCAAAGCACACAAATAGCTGATCAGAGCGATGGATTGCCTGAGTCCGGTCTACGTACGCATTTAGGGATCTCACAGGACACAGAGCGCATACATCAACATCATGAGCCCCAGGGGGCATGGAGGTGGACAAGGCTGTTAGCACTATTTCCCTGTTCACGTGTCCTGGGGCCAGGACCTTTGGGAGGAAGGCAGGATTAGGCCACAGAGTGGTGATGTGATGAACTCAAGATCTAAACCAGACCATTTTCGCAGTTCAGCGGCCAGGCCACAGCTGCAGGCGGGAGGGATTCTGATGCCACAATGTGCCCTCCGCCTGTGACAATAGGTCCCGCCTCCGATGTAGTTCCCATGCTGTTCCTGCTAGGAGTGACAGTATTGTGCTGAACCAGTCAGAAGGACCTGGTGGCCCTCTTCCCTGATTCTGTCCGGTGTTGCTGGAATCAGCGGGATCGGGGAGAAGGCGTATAGCCTCTTCCTCGGCCACTCGTGGGCCAGGGCATCTAGGCCAAGTGGCCCGGGGGGGGGGGGCACGGTGTTCTTCTCTAAGGCAAACAGATCCACTACTGTGTTCCCAAAGAATCCCCACATGCAACTCGTCATTCAGGGATATAATCGCCACTCCCCTTCCAGAGAGCCTTCCCTGGACGGTAGGTCCGCTGCATTGTTCAGGATTGAGCAGAGCTAGTCAGACTGCTCTCAACTCCAGCATGTTGATGTGCACTCCCCCTCATTACTGCTCCCCAGCCTTTCAAGGAGGTGTCTGTTTGAACCAGTTCCCTTTGTTGGACTCTGCCCAGGCGTATCCTGCCTGAAAGGAATTTCAGGGATTGCCATCTTGCCAGTGCTCGGATGCATTCCTTGGGAACAGTCAGGCAACAATACCTGTGTTCCTTGGGATGTAAACCCTGAGCATTGAACCCCCAGGTGTCTCAAGTGTAGAAGGCCCAATGGGGTCAAAAGAGAGGCTGCGGAGAGGAGACCCATCAGTCTCTGACACTGAAGAACAGTCACCTTCCAGTCTTGGACAAAAGGATTGAGGTGAACTACAATTTTCTGAACTGCTCTTTGATGAGGTGAGCCTTCATTAGAGATGAGTCAGTCTGCATGCCCACGAACATTACAGTTTGTGTGGGGACCAGTTGGATTTTTTGCATGTTCAACCTGAGGCCTAGCTCTGAGATGTGCTTCAGGAGTGATGTCGTGTCTACTGCTGCCTGTTCTTGTGACTGAGCGCGGATTAGCCAATCGTCTAGGCAATTTAGTACAATCCTCCCTTGTGATGTTAATGGTGCTAGAGCGACAACCATGTATTTTGTGTATGTTCTTGGTGCCAGGGAGAGGCCAAAAGGTAACACTTGGTACTTGTCCGCTATGTCATTGAATGCAAAGCACAGGAACTTCCTGTGGGCCGGGTGGATCGGTACATGGAAGTAGGCATCTTTTAGGTTGACAGTGGTGAACCACTGGCCTGGGCTGTAATGGCACCACTGACCCGGAGCCTGTTGACGTGGATGATCAGGGCTGATTTGGAGGAGGGCCCAAGCAGCCTTTCAAGGCAAGAGAGAGTTTAGGTCTAGACTGCAATGTTCTCTGAGTAGGGTAACGTGGGGCAAGAGGACCCATTAAAGACTGAAAGGTCTCACGCAGCTTCGCCGTTTGGTCCAAAATGGCGGCCACACCAGGACCAAAAACTTGGCCTGGGGAGATGGGGAGCTCCATAAAGGGTTTCTTCACAGAGGCGGACATCTTTGCCTGTGAGAGCCAAAGTTGTCTGCATGATGAGATGACTGTAGACAGGGCTTTTCCATTAGCATCTCAGCATTTAAGACGGAGATGAGTGTGGACAACTGAGTCATTTCAGCCGTCTGGTCACCATCAAAGGACAGGCGAGCTATCAGACCGTGCTGGTGTGCCTGCAGCAGAGTGGTCGCATTCATGAAGCGAGCCACCATGGCCAAGGTCAGGAAGGTGTTGTTTAAATGGTTGTCAGAAGCCCGATGAGGTCCCAGAGGACAGCGGTGGGACCTACCAATGATCCCCTTGTCTGGGGTCCATGACGAGGTGCTGGTCCAGTCACTACTCTTCGGGAGCAGCCATGAGGGTCCAAGGCTTGCACTGGTTTGCACTGAACCTTGAGTTCACCTTAGCCCAAGATTGGCGCAGTTCATTAGAGAACTTGGGGCACCAGAGGAATGTACACTCTGCCCGGGCTGCTGTTAGGGTCTGGATTAATATCCAGAGCTTTCAGAATCCTATACAGGAGCTCCTGCACATCAACTGATGAACAGGGCACTTCACTCTCAGCCCTCTCTGAGCTATGGTTCCTGTCTTAAGTCTACAACAGATCCTGTCGGGCTGAGAGAGTGGAGCTGCAAAGACAGAGAGGCTGCCTGGGCTTCCAACTCATCCAGAGTAGGGACCCTGTCCTCTTTGGACTGCTTGGCGGGAGGGCCCGCCGCTGAGGAGGGTTGTTTACGCTTGAGGCCACTCCAGGAGCCTCTAGCATTTGTCTCCATCATCGTAGCTTATCGTGCTTTACATAGGCGTGGGCCGAGAGTAGCACAATACATGCAGCTGAAGGGGGAATCCACAGCCTGAAAGGCATGCTCTAAGCCTAGGCACATCATACAGGTGATGTGGGCATCAGCCAAAGCCAAGCCAGCATTGCCTTTATCACAGTAGTATGGCATGGATAATCTTCTCCCTGTCTAGACAGAAGCAGAAATACAGACAATATCTTATAGACCAGATAATCTGTATAACACCCCTTTAATACTATACCAGGAGTAATTAAGTAAGTAGTTCTGTTCTCAGGGCAATATGTGAGTAATAAGTAATAATATATTCTATGGATATCAGAATATATTCATGAAAATCAACTCAAAATCCCCAAAAGGTATGGATGTGATGTCACGTTCCTGACCTGTTTCTGTTAGTTTTTGTATGTGTTAGTTGGTCAGGACGTGAGTTTGGGTGGGCAGTCTATGTTTTCTGTTTCTATGTTTGTTTAAGGGTTGCCTGGTATGGCTCTCAATTAGAGGCAGGTGTTTGGCGTTTCCTCTAATTGAGAGTCATATTAAGGTAGGTTGTTTCACATTGTTTGTTCTGGGTGGTTGTCTCCTGTGTCTGTGTATGTCGTTGCGCCACATGGGACTGTTTCGGTTTTGTTTGTTCGTTCGTTTTATGTAGGCAGTTTTCGTGTTCATGCGTTCTTCGTGTTTCATGTGAGTTCGTCGTTTGTTTTGTATTTCAAGTGTTCGTTCGTGTTTTCTGTTTTGTTTGATTAAAAATCATGTCTTATTCAAACGCTGCGTCTTGGTTCAATCCATGCTCCTCCTCTTCGGAGGAGGAGGAGAACCGTTACAGAACCACCCACCTTTCCAGAACCAAGCAGCGGGACCACGTACTGTGGTCCACTAAACAGGAATCCTGGACATGGGATGAAGTATTGGAGGGAAAAGGACACTGGGCTCACATTGGGGAATATCGCCGCGCTCGTGAGGAGATGGAAGCAGCGAGAGCCCAGGATCGGTGGTATGAGGAGGCAGCATTGAGACGTGGCTGGAAGCCGGAGAGTCAAGCTCAAAACGGGAGATATGAAGGTACGCGGCTAGCAAGAAAGCCCGAGAAGAAACCCCAAAAATTTCTTGGGGGGGGCTAAGAGGTAGTGGGCCAAGGGCATATAGGACACCTGCGCCCACTTCCCAGGATAACCGTGGAGAGCGGGAGTACGGGCAGACACCGTGTTACGCAGTAGAGCGCACGGTGTCTCCTGTACGTGTGCATAGCCCGGTGCGGGTTATTCCACCTCCCCGCACTGGTAGGGCTAGATTGGGCATTGAGCCAGGTGCCATGATGCCGGCTCAACGCGTCTGGTCTCCAGTGCGTCTCCTCGGGCCGGCATACATGGCACCAGCCTTACGCATGGTGTCCCCGGTTCGCCTACATAGCCCGGTGCGGGTTATTCCACCTCCCCGCACTGGTCAGGCAAAGGGGAGCATTCAACCAGGTAAGGTTGGGCAGGCTCAGTGCTCAAGGGAGCCAGTACGTGTGCACTGGTATTTCCGGCGCTACCTCTCCGCCCCAGCCCAGTACCACCAGTGCCTACACCACGCACCAGGCTTCCAGTGCGTTTTCAGAGCTCTGTTCCTCCTCCATGCACTCTCCCTATGGTGCGTGTCTCCAGCCCAGTGTCTCCAGCTCCGGCACCACGCACTAAGTCACCTGTGCGTCTCCGGAGCCCTGTACGCACTGTTCCTTCTCCCCGCACTCGCCCTGATGTGCGTGCCCTCAGCCCGGTACCTCCAGTTCCGGTACCACGCACCAGGCCTATAGTGCGCATTGAGAGTCCAGTGTGCCCTGTTGTTGTTCCCCGCACTAGCCTGAAGGTGTGTGTCCTTAGCCCGGTACCTCCAGTTCCGGTACCACGCACCAGGCCTACAGTGCGTCTCATCCGGCCAGAGCCATCCGTCTCACCAGCGCCATCTGAGCCATCCGTCTCCCCAGTGCCATCTGAGCCATCCGTCTGCCCAGTGCCGTCTGAGCCATCCGTCTGCCCAGTGCCGTCTGAGCCATCCGTCTGCCCAGTGCCATCTGAGCCATCCGTCTGCCCAGTGCCGTCTGAGCCATCCGTCTGCCCAGTGCCGTCTGAGCCATCCGTCTGCCCAGTGCCGTCTGAGCCATCCGTCTGCCCAGTGCCATCTGAGCCATCCGTCTGCCCAGTGCCGTCTGAGCCATCCGTCTGTCCCGAGCCATTAGAGCCGCCCGTCTGTCTCGAGCCGTCAGAGCCATTCGTCAGTCAGGATCTGCCAGAACCACCAACCAGACAGGATCTGCCAGAGCCGCCAACCAGACTGGATCTGCCAGAGCCGCCAACCAGACTGGATCTGCCAGAGCCGCCAACCAGACTGGATCTGCCAGAGCCGCCAACCAGACTGGACCTGCCAGAGCCGCCAACCAGACTGGATCTGCAAGAGCCGCCAACCAGACAGGATCTGCCAGAGCCGCCAACCAGACAGGATCTGCCAGAGCCGTCAGCCAGCCATGAGCGTCCAGAGCCGTCAGCCAGCCATGAGCGTTCAGAGCCGTCAGCCAGCCATGAGCGTCCAGAGCCGTCAGCCGGCCATGAGCGTCCAGAGCCGTCAGCCGGCCATGAGCGTCCAGAGCCGTCAGCCGGCCATGAGCGTCCAGAGCTGCCATGTATCCAGAACTGCCCCTCAGTCCAGAGCTGTCTCTCTGTCCGGAGCTGCCCTTCAGTCCGTAGTTGCCCCTCTATCCTGAGCTACCTCTCTATCCTGAGCTACCTCTCTATCTTGAGCTACCTCTCTATCTTGAGCTACCTCTCTATCTTGAGCTACCTCTCTATTCTGACCTACCTCTCTGTCCTGAGCTACCTTGTCCCGGAGCTGTCCCTTAATTTTGTGTTGCCTTTTATATTAGGTGGGTGGAATAGGAGGGTGGTCATTCTGAGGGGGAGAAGTAAGCTGGGATTGACTATGGTGGGGTGGGGACCTCGTCCAGAGCCTGAGCCACCACCGTGGTCAGATGCCCACCCAGACCCTCCCCTAAACTTTGTGCTGGTGCGCCCGGAGTTCGCACCTTAAGGGGGGGGTTATGTCACGTTCCTGACCTGTTTCTGTTAGTTTTTGTATGTGTTAGTTGGTCAGGACGTGAGTTTGGGTGGGCAGTCTATGTTTTCTGTTTCTATGTTTGTTTAAGGGTTGCCTGGTATGGCTCTCAATTAGAGGCAGGTGTTTGGCGTTTCCTCTAATTGAGAGTCATATTAAGATAGGTTGTTTCACATTGTTTGTTGTGGGTGGTTGTCTCCTGTGTCTGTGTATGTCGTTGCGCCACATGGGACTGTTTCGGTTTTGTTTGTTCGTTCGTTTTATGTAGGCAGTTTTCGTGTTCATGCGTTCTTCGTGTTTCATGTGAGTTCGTCGTTCAGGTCTGTCTACATCGTTTATTTGTTTTGTATTTCAAGTGTTCGTTCGTGTTTTCTGTTTTGTTTGATTAAAAATCATGTCTTATTCAAACGCTGCGTCTTGGTTCAATCCATGCTCCTCCTCTTCGGAGGAGGAGGAGAACCGTTACATGTGAGGAGCCAAACTCAACTGACAAAGTAACAGACTAGGTGTGAGTAGAGAGAACAGACTGGCCAACTATTGTGAGATTAGTGAGGCGAGCGAGCTCTGAATCTCACTCTGGCAACAGCTGCAGCTCGAGCCAGTAAGAGAGTATGCTAGCTAGGATGTGAAGTCTGGACGTTAAGGTGTACGTCGGTGATCACCCATCCTACTTCTGGAGAGCAACAGCGTTTAGCTAGAGCTAGATAACACACAGTCTCCCCTAGCCTGGGTAGGCGCGGTACCCAGCCTCAAACTCCAGTGAGAAGAGGCTAGCGTCCAGCTGTTGCTAACAAGCAACAGGTAGAGCAATTAGCTGGGAGGCTAAGCGTGAACAGGTTGGCCCAACACATTCACCTTACTTCATTGCACGGTGTCGACCTGTCAGAATTTTGTTAACAGACAACAAAACAATGCAGAGCACTCCTTGGAGGAGCAAGCTTTGCCCAAAATGGAGATTACTCTACACACTCAACGAAAAACACACCCATGTAGTCTTCTACATCCACTTCTCGCTCCCCGGAGTAGCTGAGGGAAGAAAGGAGGAAGTGATGCTATCCACCCAGGTATTTATGGGGGTGGAGGCATGCGCATCACACCCGCACATCACACCCGTGGCACGCCAGGCGGAAGGATATCCCACTGAGTTCCTCAAGCGAAATAGAACACCATCGTGTTCGTGAGAGTTTCATCTTTCCATAAAGAGGTCATAACAGTTTGTAGGCCAAACCGTTCGGACGCTACAGATGATTTTGTGAGAAGAGTGATTTTTGGGATGTGCCGTGGTCTGACAAACACCGCTCTAGGTCTGTCACCTTTCATCGCAGATGCGGAAGTGTGGTGGATTGAGACGCAAAAAAAAAAATCTATCTCTAGTTTAAATTGGCAGATTTTTATGGGGAATTTTCTATTATTCAAATTAGATTTCCGCGTTGCACGGACATCGACTTTAGGGGGTTGATTCGTTATTTTTGGCCACCCGTGAGTGGAAGTGTCTATGGTTATATTAACTGTCTGCTGCCAGTTCTGAAGTATTTTTAAATGCTTACATAAAAGCATGTGGCAATAAAGTAATGTCTTTAATTCAACACCGCTTGACCTTGTCAAGTGATATGGACCTCGTGGTGTAATGGTTAAAAATACAATATGAGTTGATATTGCATAACAACATTGGTGCAAACTATATACACTTCCTAGTGTTAAAAATACTATATGAGTTATTGCGTAACACTGAAAGTGTTCATTCCCTAACACTGACAAAGTGTAACAGCATCCACACTAAGCACAGTTTTTATTTAACACTCAAAAGTGTGGTCCCGTATACACACTGGTCCAGTGTTAAAAAGAACACTAGTGTTGATTTAACACTGGATAATTTGCTGTGTGTGTGTGTGTGTGTGTGTGTGTGTGTGTGTGTGTGTGTGTGTGTGTGTGTGTGTGTGTGTGTGTGTGTGTGTGTGTGTGTGTGTGTGTGTGTGTGTGTGTGTGTGTGTGTCTGACAAACACAGAGAAAGCAAGTGTTTATGCATGTGTGTGCTTGCACTCATACGAGGATACATGTAAGCGTACATGTGAAAGGGAGAGAAGTGTTAGTGAGATTTGGGCACGGCTGGGGAGGTGTCAAACTGCACATCAGCTCATCAGTCAGCAGCTCTATGGGCTGCCATGCCAGCAACACGTTCAGCATCAGCGTTCAGCATCAGTGTTCAGCATCAGCGTTTAACGTTAACTGTCATTAGCAGCTGATTTGTCTGATTGAAAATTAGCATGTCACCTTTAGCCAGAACTTTAACATCCTCATTAGCACACACCCCCTCCTACGTGGTGCAGCAGGGCTGTATATTTATTCAAGAGACAGAAGTCAGGGGCTTG
Organism: Salvelinus fontinalis; assembly: GCF_029448725.1. Classification (NCBI taxonomy): domain Eukaryota; kingdom Metazoa; phylum Chordata; class Actinopteri; order Salmoniformes; family Salmonidae; genus Salvelinus; species Salvelinus fontinalis. Next base: position 10,521,342 of record NC_074682.1, read on the forward strand.
TAGAGGTGAGAGTATTTATTCAACAGATGAGACTGTCATCTTTGTTTTAGGCTGCATGTCCAAACGTCCTCTCTCTGTGCCCAGGCCAACATCCCTGACAAGCCCAGAGGAATTCCTCTGCCACCACTGCAGCGTCTCAGCTTTGGCTGAACAAACTTTGTCCTGTTTGTTCATATTAGAAACGTGTCCAACTCTGAGACTGTGCAACCACTGTCACACATCTACACTGAACAAAAATATAACTGAAACATGCAACAATGTCTGAGTTACTGAGTTAAAGATGATATAAGGAAATCAGTTGTCAGGACCCGGTGCGAGAAACAGTCACTAATAATCAACAGAACCCAGAAGATGAGGCACACAGCAGTACTAAAGATGGTGTTTTAATAAAAGAACAAGATCTTCAGGCAAAGAATATATATCCACAATGTCCAAAATAAAGCCAAAAGGCAAAAAATGGATATCTTCCAAAATACAAAGAAAATCCACAAAATGGTAAGAACAGCAAGGGAAAAAACAAACCTCAAAAGACTAATCCAAAAAACAAAACCAGAGAACCTCTGGAAAATCCAACAAGAGAAAAATATATGTTCATAACAAGGCTTGGGCTGGGGCTGGGTGCTAACATACAAACACTGAGCAAAGAACTGAGGAACACACAGGGTTTAAATACTAACAAGGGAACGACATACAGGTGCAAACAATAATTAGAGCAAGGAAAAAACAAAAGGTTCAAAAAAGGTGCAATAGTGACCAAAACCAGAACAGTCCTGGCCAAAACCTGACATCAGTCAATTGAAATACATCTATAGATTTCACATGACTGGGAATAAAGATATGCATCTGTTGGTCACAGATATATTTTTAAACAGGTAGGGGAGGGGATTAGAAAACCAGTCAGTATCTTGCCTCGTGCAGTGCGACACATCTCCTTTGCATAAAGTTGATCAGGCTGGATTGTGGAATGTTGTCCGAAGTGCGAAGTTGCTGGATATTGGCGGGAACTGGAACACGCTGACATATACGTTGATCTAGAGCATCCCAAACATGCTCTGGTTAGAATGCAGGCTATGGAAGAACTGGTATATTTTCAACTTCCATGAATTATAATCAGATCCTTGTGATATGGGGCCGTGCATTATCATTACATGGGGCCGTGCATTATTATTATGCTGAAACATTAGGTGATGGAGGTGGATGAATGGCATGACAACGGGCCTCAGGATCTCGTCACGGTATCTCTGTGCATTAAAATTTCCATCGATAAAATGCAATTGTGTTCGTTGTCTGTAGCTTATGCCTTCCCATATCATAACACCACCGCCACCATGGGACACTCTGTTCACAACATTGACATCAGAAAACTGCTCTCCCACACGCCACCGTACACGCTGTCTTCCATCTACCCTTGTCTATCCATCTACACTTCTCCAGCGTGCCAGTGGCCATCGAGGTTGACCATTTGCCCACTGAAGTCGGTTAAGACGCTGAACTGCAGTCAGGTCAAGACCCTAGTGAATAAAGACAAGCACGCAGATGAGCTTCCCTGAGACGGTTTCTGACAGTTTGTGCAGAAATTCTTCAGCTGTGCAAAGCCACAGTTTCATCAGCTGTCCGAGTAGCTAGTCTCAGATGATCCTGCAGGTGAAGAAGCCGGATGTAGAGGTCCTGGGCTGGCATGGTTACATGTGGTTTGCGGTTGTGAGGCTGGTTGAAGGTACTGCCAAATTCGCTAAAACGACGTTGGATGCGGCTTATGGTAGAGAAATTAACATTAAATTATCTGACAACAGCTCTGGTGGACATTCCTGCAGTCAGCATGCCAATTGCACGCTCCCTCAAAACTTGAGACATCTGTGGCATTGTGTTGTGTGACAAAACTGCTCAGTGGCCTAACGATCATGCTGTTTAATCAGCTTCTTGACATGCCACACCTGTCAGGTGGATGGATTATCTTGGCAAAGGAGAAACGCTTACTAACAGTGAGTTTGAGAGTAAAGCTTTTTGTGCGTACAAAACATTTCTAGGATCTTTGATTTCAGCTCATGAAACATGTGACCAACATATGTTGTATTTATATTTTTGTTCAGTATTATAAACCAAATAAAATGTTGATTAAGCAATGTAGAAAGAGAGTGAATAGTTAAAAATTGGCTGTTCTTGAATGTAGACAACATACAGTATGATCTTATGTACTATCACTGATGCATATTCAATTGTTAGCTTTTGTGTGACAGCTGTTGACTTTCCTGATTCTGATCAACCCTCTTTCTCTCCCTCTTTGGAATTGGAGATCATCCTGAAAAGGCTGACATGGTCCAAACTACAACTCCCAAACACACACACACACACACACGCACGCACGCACGCACACACACACACACACACACACACACACACACACACACACAAAATCTGTCCAAAGATAGCAGGCTCAACAGCCTGCTTCTAAGAAGCACACCGCATTGGAAGGAGAATACTGTCAGGGGGGGGTGTTTTATTGCAGAGTACAAGGACACAGAACAGTGGTGTGTTCACACTGTACACGGCTTAACGTGAGGGTGTGGTGGGTTTGTGTACCTTGGCTGACAACCACTGGCAGGACTAGTTGTAGAGCCGAGGCTACTGGTCATTTCCACGTCATTAGTAAGCACCAGTGTCAGTGTTTGTAAGTGATGCGATGTATAATTATGGGGAGGGACATTCTGTCCTCTGTGATGGACTGTAAAGAGCCTCTCCTAACTTCTCAGAATGATGTAACGTGGTTCAAGTGCTTGCGCAGTCAATCGTATCCGCCTAAATTGTTGGCTTCTTGTTGAGAACTTGATTGTTCTTTGGTGGGACCTTGGATGTAGTGGTCAGGGATGAATAGCTGTGATTGTCAGCTAATCTAAATGGGCGAACAGTGGACGAAGGCAAGTGTTAAAAGGGTTAGTGGGATTCACAACCAAGTGAGCTGAACCAGTGGCGATTTCACTAATGACACCTCCATCAAACCAATCCCAACCCCATGGTGGGGTATGTTGTGGATGTGGTGTTTTTCGTGAGGGCTTGGTTTACGACACACACGTTACAAAGAGGAGAGAGGATGGGAAAGAGGACAGAGATAACAGACACTGACTTTCCTTTGGGATTCACTGAGAAGAACCACGGGCGCTTGTGACATCATTCTGACAACATAGCAGCCACACTTAATTAGATTGAGAACTAAGCCACTGATCCCAACCCCAGAAGAAGAAGAAAAAAAAGACTTATTAAAATGTACTTGATGCGCCATACAGTCTCCAGACAACTTTGTCGAGATAATAGGATCTTTTTACAACTGGTTTGTAATTCCAGGAACAGATGTCTTGGCAATGTTTTTTTTAAAGCGTGAGAGACTCTGGGTCTTTCATGTGAAGTGAAAAATGAGGAGCATGAAGACACCGAGCCTATTGTTCGCTTTGTTGACCAAATTATTATTAAATGATGCATTCGAATGAGATAATCTTATCAAAGCTAGTTGCGTAGAGATCTAATGAATTCTACGGCTCGTTGTCTGTTCCCATATGATGTCATAAGGCTTTTAATTATAAATGCCTAAAGTGTTTTGTTGTGCAGCAGCTTGTTCATCCCTACTTGCATGCAATCATATCGTGTGAACACATGCAGTGTTGGAGACCTTTTTCCCATTATTCTTTGTGACATTTTAAGCTATTTGCTCTATGCTGGTTAGTCCTGGATGTGTTCTACGAGGAATATATGGGTTTCATCCCCAGACAGTGTAATGTAATTATGGAAGTCTATACTGTGTTTAACTCATCTGATGACATACCGGACAGAGAGAAAGGTCTTATGAAAAGTAAAAAATGACTTTGAACAGAATAGTAATATAGGGAGGGAAGTGGATAAACTAGGTAGAGAGGATAGAGACAGAGAAAGGAATGGACATAAACTGGGTAGAGAGGATAGAGACAGAGAAAGGAATGGACATAAACTGGGTAGAGAGGATAGAGACAGAGAAAGGAATGGACATAAACTGGGTAGAGAGGATAGAGACAGAGAAAGGAATGGACATAAACTGGGTAGAGAGGATAGAGACAGAGAAAGGAATGGACATAAACTGGGTAGAGAGGATAGAGACAGAGAAAGGAATGGACATAAACTGGGTAGAGAGGATAGAGACAGAGAAAGGAATGGACATAAACTGGGTAGAGAGGATAGAGACAGAGAAAGGAATGGACATAAACTGGGTAGAGAGGATAGAGACAGAGAAAGGAATGGACATAAACTGGGTAGAGAGGATAGAGACAGAGAAAGGAATGGACATAAACTGGGTAGAGAGGATAGAGACAGAGAAAGGAATAGAAATAAACTGCAAGCCAGTTAGTCTCCACATCTATTCATGATCTCTCTCTCCCTTACACACACACACACACACACACACACACACACACACACACACACACACACACACACACACACACACACACACACACACACACACACACACACACACACACACACACACACACACACACACACACACACACACACACACACACACACACACACACACACACACGTACAGAGGTCAGTATGGATCTTCCCCGCTACTTACTGTGCCACAGCCACCTGTTTCATGGCCTCGTCAGAGGAGGTGATGACAGGACGTAGGTTGGGGTGGGGGGTGGAGGGGACACAGTTGGATCAGGAGCCCTCTGAGAGAATAGTACAGAATCAAAGACAGACACTGATGATATCTTTCATATCCGGTTCGCTGTTGCCGCGCACAGTGTAACACTGCAGTGACTACTCTAAAGGAGTGTTACAAGATCCCATTTTCCAGCCACTGAGATCACAGACAGCAGGACAAATCAAGTGTTACCATTTCATCAATCCCTGTTATCGTCGCCCCACACAGACTGTTTTTGTGCAGCCTAGACTGGAGAAGAAGTTCACCACTTCCTTCAATTCCTCTGCCTGCCCTCAGCCTCCCCCTTAAGCCGGGGACCTGTGGTTTCGTAGGGGTGAAGAATGACACCTGTGATGTAGGAAAGTACAACACTGGGAAAGACTATTACACAACCCCATCAAACCTCCAACCGGAGGTAGTGAGACAGAGGTTCTTTCAAACAAGACGCCATTTTGAATATAAAATCCATTGTTATTATTCATGGGACATGTTACAGTGAAGGGGGCTGATATAATTTAATCCATGTGCTCCTCCAGTTAGATGCTGTTGCCGGGCGGAGAGATGGGTGCAGCCAGACGAGCGGGACGGGGGGATCAGAGCCTCCGGAGCCCGATAGGAAACAGCCTTTAATTCATCCCAAATCATCCCACCGCAGCTGCCCTCTTCGCTTATTTCCCAGGGAAGGGAAATGTGAGCCAGATACAAAGAGACAGACTTGTGTCATGTTGAAATAGCAGCTGTCCCATTTAAAAAAAAAAATTTACCCACAAAGCTCCAGTTTAGTCATAGACTAGCTTTGGGATGAGACCTAACCTACCCCCGTCTGAGTGATCAGGGCTCACATTGAAATCTGAATGAGATCAACATTCATGGACTAATGGTCCAGTTTTCAACTTTATAATCCTTGTAAGAGCATTAGGCCTACTTATGGGAGAAAGCATGTTGTGTGTGAGTCGAGTGGACGAGTGATCTATGAAATCTGGGCAAAAGCCCTGCATGTACAGTAAGACCTTGTGAACGTGGTGGTTTCCTCTGATTTCTGCATCAACAACACAAGAGGAGACTGTATGAAACGCTCAATAGCCAGATAAAAAGAATCTGATCCAGTTTTCTTCCCAAGGTAAATATTCTCAAAATTAACTCACCAAAGTAATTACTGTAGATGGTAATAGCGCTATGGAGACGACCATTTCTGCTCCAAACCTTCTAAAACCAGCCTACGTTTTTTAAAAAGCCACGTTAAAGTTTCCTTCTCTCTCCGCCATCAGACAGCTGTGGGACGGAGGTATGACTGTGCCAACTGCACAGTGTTTTCCTTTTCCCATTTAAATGCTAATGAGTGTTCTGCTGGCGTAGTAGTCAAAGCGAGCAGAGGCAGAATTGTTTTCATTTAAAAAAAATGTAACAGCTCTCTCGTAGAGGGTGAGGGATGAGTACATGTTCACTCATTACGTTCAACACAGATTATCTGACCCACAGGGAGGTGTAAGGGCCATTCTGGAAGTTAGGGTATGTGGTACACTGTGTGTGTGTGTGTGTGTGTGTGTGTGTGTGTGTGTGTGTGTGTGTGCGTGCGTGCGTGCGTGCGTGCGTGCGTGCGTGCGTGCGTGCGTGTCCGTGTGTGTGTGTGTGTGTGTGTGTGTCCGTGTGTGTCCGTGTGCGTGTGCGTGTGCGCGTGCGCGTGCGTGTTCAAGTCTATGGCAACGTGTGTGACCAATACAATACTGTCTGTGCGTGTGGCTCCGTGTTTGTGAATGCTTCTTCATCTAATTTGCACGCGTGTGGCGCACCTCGTAGTAAGTATATTTGAACCAAAGTGTGAGTGCACTTGTCTCTGCACCTCATCAATAATGAAAGCTAGATAATTAGCTCCCAATCCTGTGGCAAAGGCTGTCACAGCCGCTTTAAAAAAAGAAGACTTTCCATGTCTGCTATAGTCATTGGCCTCTGTGTGGATGCCACAAGGTCTGGGGGAAATTAATCAAATCTAATCAAATTCATCTGGGAGAATAACCCCTTTCCCTCATACTACCCTGTTTTCTACATTCTTTCAGTCATTCCTCTGGTTCTTGTTCACATACATACACAGCATCTAATTCATGTTCAGGGTCATTTTCAATGCAATTAACTATACAATGGAAAGCAGATATTGGAAAATACTCTGCTGTACGTTTATGGTGATACAGCTGGACTAGGCATGATAAAAGCAGAGATACATTTAAATAAATAGGTGTGAGGGAAGATAAAAACCTAAATAGTTACCATGGTGCTTGACAATGACCATAAGGCACTTTCATTCGTCCCCACCAAGCCGATGGCACTACTGATAACTACAGACAGCGTTGTAATTCAATAAAATTTAATAGCAATTAGATTTCATTTTAAACAACCATCAAAAGTCTGGGATTTGCTGAAACCCGTTGGCTACGGCCAGCAAAGTAAAGTTGGAGAGAGTAAGGGAGAGAACGAAGGTTCACAGGGGTTAAACAACAGATAGGAAGGTCGCCAACAGTTTCGTGTTCAGTAACACTCTTGCTTACTACAACATTGAGTGTTGTGAGAACGGGTAACCAGACCTGAGAGTCAAACAACATCAACGGAATGAGAGTTCCTTCCATATGCACCAATAAGTCTTAGGATTTGAACCGGGCATCTCGTCATTACGGCAAGTCCCAAACTGATCACTGTACGTCATCTCCCATACATATCATTTACACGATCAACAGTATTGATGGAGTTCTCCCTCTGTGGCCTGGCCTAGACTCTTTGAGACGCTTTGTTGGTAGAGTATCTATCGAACTTCTGGCGACTGCATTCCCAGAGAAATGCTGGAAAGAATTTGGAAGACTTTGTTAAACTAAATGTTCCCTGTTGCCAGGTCCCTGTAATTAATCTGCTCTTGTCTCACGCATGTGACAGATGTCTGGCCATCGCTGGCCTGAAGATAAAGATAATAAAAGTAAATAAACAGAGGGAAAAGGAGGCAGCTGTTGGCTACGAGAGAGAGAGAGAGAGAGAGACGGTGGGAGAGACAGACAGACCAAAATAGAATGGAGAGAGGTGTGAAAGTAAATGAATATGTGAGATATGTGTCAAGGCAGGAGGAACAATATACCTGTACTAGAAAATATCAAACTTTCCTTGATTTCCTGAGAAAACTGGAAGTGTTGAGGGAGCTGAAGGTGGAGAACATCAAAGAAAATCCAATAGCTTTCTTACCCCCATCACCTGAACATCACACACCTGTCTACCTGTTCCATTCCTGAAAGACTTTGTACTGTATATGTGTGTGTGTGCATCTTCACTAGAGCAGTGTTTGTCAGACCATGAGACACCTTGAAAATCGGTCTCCTAACAAAATTGTCTGAAGCGTCTGAACTGTGTTTTTTTCAATCTTGGGACTCGTCTGAAGTCGGTACAGCTGATCTGCCAACTTCTGTCTGTAGCGCCCGAACAGTTTGCACTACACACTAATATGAACCCTCTGTGGAAAGGTGAGACTCAAGTACATGTCGATTGTTTTTCTCTAGGACGCCCACAGGCCTCACAAGACTCGTCTGAAGGTCCCCTGGTACCAGTTCCAATAATGTATGGAAATTTGTATGGAGACTATTCAGTACCAAAAATAAGGGGTTAAATACATGTGTAGAAAAAGAATAAATGTTTCCTGATCTTTCTTATATCGCTCAGATATAGGATAGACAATTCAGAACAAACTTCCTTTAGATTTTCGGGGGGACTATCTGTTGTTCCATGTAGTGGATATATATATATATATATTGATACTTCAAAGGGGTCTTCAAATTCAAAATCAAATAGCAAAATGATCATTTTAAAACAATTCCATATAGCTTAGAACCCCCCCCCCTGTTTTTACGACCAAGGCTTGTGATCAAGGCTTGAGGTCACTCGAGATCTCTCTGTGAAGCCCACTCTTTTCCACCGACAGACCAGTGTGCTAAGTGCTTTTCCCGTTCCCAGACAGTTCTAGAACATCCCACACAATGTAATTGAAAATCTCTAAGTCACTCTTTCCCGTCTCAGTTGCCCATGGTCTGGTCAAAGCTGCATGCGTAGGTGTCTCTGAGAGGAGAGGATATGGCTAGGAATCCGACCCATGAGACTCTTACTGTAGCTTCAAAACATGTTTATCTCTGTGCTGTAGCAGTGGAAGAATATGATACCATCCATGGAGTTTCTGATTCTGTTTTCTGCGGTGATCTAGATGGAGTGACCAGCATAGCGCTTAGTTATCTGTGCTGGGAAACGTGGGATATATTTTGAGCAGATATTGGAGACGTAAGCCCCACTGCTTATGGTTAAATCATATGGAACACATTATGGATGACAAAAAGCTCCACAATACTCAAAACGCACACTTTTAATCTGTTATGTGTAATATGATGAAGTGAATGAATGGAGGAATGCACTCACTGTAAGTCGCTCTGGATAATGTAAAAGTAATGGAGTACACCTTGAGGACATTGAGATTGCAGCTTGTTTCCATTGACAACAGAGCAGATCACCTGGGAGTCTCGTGTAAGCATAGCTGTGATGTCTATCTGTGTTTCTAACACCCTGACTACACCGGCCACGTTGAGTCCACGAGTGTTGCAAAATAAATGTACACACAGTGCATTCAGAAAGTATTCACACCCCTTGACTTTTTCCACATTTTGCTTGTTACAGCCTGATTTTAAAATTGATTCAATTGAGATTTTGTGTCACTGGCCTACACACAATATCCTATAAGGTCAAAGTGGAATGATGTATTTAGACATTTTTACAAATTAATTGAAAATGAAAAGCTAAAATGTTGTGAGCCAATAAGTACAGTTGAAGTCGGAAGTTTACATGCACCTTAGCCAAATACATTTAAACAAAAAAAAATCACAATTCCGGACATTTAATCCAAGTAAAAATTCCCTGTCTTAGGTCAGTTAGGATCACCACTTTATTTTAAGAATGTGAAATGTCAGAATAATAGTATAGAGAATTATTTATTTCAGCTTTTATTTATTTCATCATTTTCCCAGTGGGTCAGAAGTTTACATACACTCAATCAGTATTTGGTAGCATTGCCTTTAAAATGGTTTAACTTGGGTCAAACATTTCAGGTAGCCTTCCACAAGCTTCTCACAATAAGTTGGGTGAATTTTGTCCCATTCCTCCTGACAGAGCTGGTGTAACCAAGTCAGGTTTGTAGGCCTCCTTGCTCGCACATGCTTTTTCAGTTCTGATAGCAAATTTTCTATGGGATTGAGGTGAGGGCTTTCTGATGAACCCTCCAATACCTTGACTTTGTTGTCCTTAAGCCATTTTGCCACAACTTTGGAAGTATGGTTGGGGTCATTGTCCATTTGGAAGACTCATTTCCAACCAAGCTTTAACTTCCTGACTAATGTCTTGAGGTGTTGCTTCAATATATCTACATAATTTTCCTACCTCATGATACCATCTATTTTGTGAAGTGCACAAGTCCCTACTGCAGCAAAGCACCCCCACAACATGATGCTGCCACCCCCGTGCTACACGGTTGGGATGGTGTTCTTTGGCTTGCAAGCCTCACCCTTTTCCTTCCAAACATAACGTGGTCATTATGGCCAAACAGTTCTATTTTTGTTTCATCAGACCAGAGGACATTTCTCCAAAAAGTATGATCTTTGTCCCCATGTGCAGCTGCAAACCTTAGTCTGTCTTTTTTATGGAAGTTTTGGAGCAGTGGCTTCTTCCTTGCTGAGCGGCCTTTCAGGTTATGTTGATATAGGACTTGTTTTACTGTGGATATAGATGCTTTTGTACCTGTTTCCTCGAGAATCTACACAAGGTCCTTTGCTGTTGTTCTCGGATTGATTTGCACTTTTCGCACCAAAGTACGTTCATCTCTAGGAGACAGAACGCATCTCCTTCCTGAGCAGTATGACGGCTGCGTGGTCCCTATGTGTTTATACTTGCGTACTATTGTTTGTACAGATAAACGTGGTACCTTCAGACATTTGGAAATTGCCCCTAAGGATGAACCAGACTTGTGGAGGTCTACAATTTTTTTTCTTTTGATTTTCCCATGATGTCAAGCAAAGAGCCACTGAGTTTGAAGGTAGGCCTTGAAATACATCCACAGGTACACCTCCAATTGACTCAAATGATGTCAATTAGCCTATCAGAAGCTGCTAAAGCCATGACCTAATTTTCTGAAAATTTCCAAGCTGTTTAAAGGCACAGTCAACTTAGTGTATGTAAACTTCTGACCCACTGGAATTGTGATACAGTGAATTATAAGTGAAATAATCTGTCTGTGTGAAGTGGTTGAGAATCGAGTTTTAATGACTCCAACCTAAGTGTATGTAAACTTCAACTGTATTTTTTTTTAGGAATGTAGTGGAGTAAAAGTTGTCAAAAATATAAATAGTAAAGATACCCCAAAAACGACGTAAGTAAAAGTACTTTAAAGTACTACTTAAGTAGTGTACACCACTGCGCGTGTAGCCGGTGTAGCCATGGTGTAAGTGCCATTGCACCATTGGTTCTCTTCTTTTTCAGACAGAGTGTCAAGGTGTTGGAAGAAATCTCTTTCATCTACATCTTGGAATTTCTTCAACAGTTTCCTCTGAGAAGCAACAAACCCTCCTACCCATGATTCTCCAAAGAGAAGTACAACATCTGTCACGGACAAATAAAATATTCCCTTCCATTATAAATCACGCTTCATTTCATTTTGGGTGTTTTATGTATCGCTGTATTTGGTTCCTGTGGGTTGAATTGATCTCATCATGGGTGGAGACTAATCTCTGTGGAGAATCAGAGTTGTCCAGATAACTGGAGGGTTTTACTCGCACACTCAAAACGCTAGTGTGTATCATTTCTGGGTCAGTTTTGAATTGTGGTGACATTTGCCGTGGTATTTTATATTCCCCATTCTAAATAAACTTATATGGCATTATGATAACATTATGAATATTATGTATTCAGACTCAGATTTGGGTAGTCCATTTTAAGTTATTAAGGATTTTCTTAACTCATATAGGTCTAAGCCCTTAGCTCAGTAGATATTGCGATCTAACATATAGATTTTTTTAAAGACGGTCATAAAATGAATAATTTAGCCATTTGATTTTGAATTTTAGGACCCCAGTAAGGTATAAAAAAAATATACAAAATGTATTTGAAGAAACATTGAATTTGGCCTTTACTGCTAAAGCCCATAGAAACGCATTGAATAACACATTTGTAAATTGCAAAACAGACAGTCTAAAAAGTAATCATAAGCAATAAGGTTTTGAAGTGTCTGTCCTATATTTGAAAACTCTGAATAATATATATATATTTTTTGGTCCATGTTTGGTCACATTTTTCGTGGCACTTTTTACCCACTATGTACTTTGTGCCATTTTTACAGCCCGTTACTGGGTTACCTTCAAATGATTCCCCTGAAGCTAGTAGGTAGCACTTCATTTGGATAGTCTGTAGCGCACAGATGGACTATCAGTAACATTTCAACGAACTATCAACATACTAGCCCTAAATCGAACATCAACTCTTATCCTAACTTTAAACGTAACCCTTACCCTAACTTTAACCCTTACACTAACCCTTACTCTAAACCTAACCATAACCTTAGCAAGCAGTTGCTTATCAACAGACAGTATGGCCATTTGTAGAGCATCTACAGATGGACAATCTGGACTATCCAAATAAAGTGTGACCCATATTAGTTTGTAGCTCCAATGGATCGGTCTGGAAAGTTGGTTTTGTGAGAAGACCTCATTGAAATTTGGACATCCACGAAAGAGAGGTCGACTGAGAGACGACTGCCGTAACAATTGTGGATGTCGTAGAGCCAAAATTATGACATACTAAAAGGGTGTGATTAGCTAATAATTTTCTTTACTATAGAACCCCTCCCCCAATAACAGTTTGCCACTGGAGGGAATGCTTAAGATCCTTATAAACGTAAACTCAGCAAAAAAAGAAATGCCCCTTTTTCAGGACCCTGTCTTTCAAGGATGATTCATAAAAATCCAAATAACTTCACAGATCTTCATTGTAAAGGTTTTAAACACTGTTTCCAATGCTTGTTCAATGAACCATGAACAGTTAATGAACATGCACCTGTGGAACGGTCGTTAAGACACTAACAGCTTACAGACGGTAGGCAATTAAGGTCACAGTTATGAAAACTTAGGACACTAAAGAGGCCTTTCTACTGACTCTGAAAAACACAAAACGAAAGATGCCCAGGGTCCCTGCTCATCTGCGTGAACATGCCTTAGGCATGCTGCAAGGAGGCATGAGGACTGCAGATGTGGCCAGGGCAATAAATTGCAATGTCCATACTGTGAGACGCCTAAGACAGCTCTACAGGGAGACAGGACGGACAGCTGATCGTCCTCGCAGTGGCAGACCACGTGTAACAACACCTGCACAGGATCGGTACATCCGAACATCACACCTGTGGGACAGGTACAGGATGGCAACAACAACTGCCCGAGTTACACCAGGAACGCACAATCCCTCCATCAGTGCTCAGACTGTCCGCAATAGGCTGAGAGAGGCTGGACTGAGTGCTTGAAGACCTGTTGTAAGGCAGGTCCTCACCAGACATCACCAGCAACAACGTCGCCTATGGGCACAAACCCACCGTCGCTGACCAGACAGGACTGGCAAAAAGTGCTCTTCAATGACAAGTCGCAGTTTTGTCTCACCAGGGGTGATGGTTGGATTCACGTTTATCGTCGAAGGAATGAGCGTTACACCGAGGCCTGTACTCTGGAGCGGGATTGATTTGGAGGTAGAGGGTCTGTCATGGTCTGGGGCGGTGTGTCACAGCCTTATCATACTGAGATTGTTGTCATTGCAGGCAATCTCAACGCTGTGCGTTACAGGGAAGACATCCTTCTCCCTCATGTGGTACCCCTTCCTGCAGGCTCATTCTGACATGACCCTCCAGCATGACAATGCCACCAGCCATACTGCTCGTTCTGTGCGTGATTTCCTGCAAGACAGGAATGTCAGTGTTCTAATATGGCCAGTGAAAAGCCCGGATCTCAATCCCATTGAGCACGTCAGGGACCTGTTGAATCGAAGGGTGAGGGCTAGGGCCATTCCCCCAGAAATGTCTGGGAACTTGCATGTGCCTTGGTGGAAGAGTGGGGTAACATCTCACAGCAAGAACTGGCAAATCTGGTGCAGTCCATGAGGATTAGATGCACTGCAGTACTTAATGCAGCTGGTGGCCACACCAGATACTGACTGTTACTTTTGTTTTGACCCCCCTTTGATCAGGGACACATTATTCAATTTCTGTTAGTCACGTGTCTGTGGAACTTGTTCAGTTTATGACTCAGTTGTTGAGTCTTATGTTCATACAAATATTTACACATGTTAACTTTACTGAAAATAAACAATTGACAGTGAGATGGACGTTTCTTTTTTTGCTGAGGTTATGTAACGAGAGACTTAAGGCGGTAACACCAGTGACATAAAACTGAGACATTATAGTAGTAAAACATTTTTATTTTAAAGCCTGTTTTGTTTTTATTGATCTATACAACATATGAAAAACTTTCATTTACTTTCTAGCGTTAAAAATAATAGATAGTCCCAAAAACATATTACTACAACTTTACACATCACTACTGGGACAAGTCTATTTGCTTACCCCTAAGTACTTTAAACAATGCATAAACATAACTTTTTGCTGTATTAAGGACTTGGATTATGTTTGATCATTGATAAACAGTTGAATATAAACCAAAACATGTATGATGTGTAACTATTTGTCATTTTAAAGTGTTTTTCCATGGTTGCAAAGTCAAGGGATGCAAATACCACTGCAATTCAAGTTCGACCCCTCTATGTGTGGCTGTGGTTAGTGATAGCTATAGGAGCTGTGCTCTGATGCTCAGATTTGATTGAGAACCTTTAAAATATGACAACTGTTTTTAACACTTTTTCTTTTTCTTGCTATACGTGACCCACTTTCTTTTTCTCCTTATCCATGATCTCTTTCACCTTCTGCTTTGCACAAACTTGGCCTGCACGCATCCACACACAAAACCCCCCAAACATAAGGTGCCCAGGCAGCCCCGATTTCCCCTCAGAAAGAAAAAAGCAACTCTGAAGTTAATTTGAGGCTGCTATTTCAATAATTAACTGTTGAATCCAATCAGATTTGCATGTAAAAAAGGATGTATATCCCTGTAACTTTTTTTGTTGTTGAGAACGTTTGATCAGTGATAGGCCTACATTGTAACCACATGAACAACCATGCCAGTAGCCAGAAAGTGGATGCAACATCATACATACTGGATCTTAATTTGAGCCAGTGTGCTACATCAGGAAAATAATCCCGCAGCAACAGAAAATGTTATTATGTGGATTATAATTAATGAATATTTTGTAGGGGTTGATACATTTTTTATAAAGGAAAATCAAGTCTGAAATTGTGAAGTGGAAATTACTAACTTTAGAATACTTTTTAAACCTCAAACCCACTACAAGTCTTACATTTCCCGTTGCAGCAAAGTTGACCTGCAACATGAGCAAATTAAGGTTATATATATGTAGGCTACCAAATTTGGGGAATTCTAAAATTACTAGATAGGCCAAGATTAAGGAAACTGTGGAGGGGTAATCCATTTCTGTGTTATCATTAATAAAAAAGTTATTTTTTTTTTGCAGCTACAACAATGTGTAACTTCGAAGCGTAGGGATTCTTGACCAATACCCCCCCCCCCCCCCCCCCCCCCCCCACCTGCTTCGTTTCAGTCATTGTCATTCAAAACAATGCATTCTGATATAAATCACAATCACGCCTTGCACACACATAAGCTTGAGTATTGTTATTTTGCCAACTGTACAGTTACAAATTTAGTCACTTTCTCTTTGTCACAATGATCTACTTTGACTGGCCAGATAGCTCAGCAAATCTAAACCAGAGATGAAAATAAGAGCTTCCTCTTCATAGCGCGTCCTTGCACCACTGGTAGGGGATGTAAATGTCAATGTAAATGTCTATACCTTATCATGGAGTGACATTTCACCTCGGTAACATACAGTACCAGTCAAAAGTTTGGACACCTACTCGATCCAGGGTTTTTCTTTATTTTGACTATTTCTACATTGTTGAAAAAAGACATCAAAACTATGAAATAACACATATGGTATCATGTAGTAACCAAACAAAAGTGTTAAACAAATCAACATATATTTTATATTTGAGATTCCTCAAAGTAGCCACCCTTTGCCTTGATGACAGCTTTGCACAGTCTTGGCATTCTCTAAACCAGCTCCATGAGGTAGTCACCTGGAATGCACTTCAATTAACAGGTGTGCCTTGTTCAAAGTTAATTTCAGGAATTTCTTCTTAATGCGTTTGAGCCAATCAGTTGTGTTGTGACAAGGTAGGAGTGGTATACAGAATATAGCCCTATTTGGTAAAAGACCAAGTCCATATTATGGCAAGAACAGCTCAAATGAGCAAAGAGAAATGACAGTCCATCATTATATTAAGACATGAAGGTCAGTCAATCCGGAAAAGAACTTTGAAAGTTTCTTCAAGTACAGTCGACGAAACCATCAAGCGCTATGATGAAACTGGGTCTCATGAGGACCGCCACAGGAAAGGAAGACCCAGAGTTAATTCTGCTGCAGAGGATAGGTTCATTAGAGTTAAAGGCACCTCAGATTGCAGCCCAAATAAATGTTTCTCATTGTTCAAGTAACAGACACGTCAACATCAACTGTTCAGAGGAGACTGCGTGAATCAGGCCTTCATGGTCAAATTGCTGCAAAGAAACCACTACCAAAGGACACCAATAATAAGAAGAGACTTGCTTAGCCAAGAAACAAGAGCAATGGACATTAGACCGGTGAAAACCACATTTTTAGTTCCAACCGCTGTGTTTGTGAGATTCGGAGTAGGTAATTGGATGATCTCTGCATGCGTGGTTCACACCGTGAAGCATGGAGGAGGAGGTGTGATGGTGTGGGGATGCTTTGCTGGTGACACTGTCAGTGATTTATTTAGAATTCAAGGCACACTTAACCAGCATGTCTACCACAGCAGTCTGCAACAATACACCATCCCATCTGGTTTGTGCTTAGTGGGACTATCATTTGTTTTTCAACAGGACAATGACTCAACACACCTCCAGGCTGTGTAGGGACTATTTAACCAAGAAGGAGAGTAATGGAGTGCTGCATCAGATGACCTGGCCTCCACAATCACCCAACCTCAGTGTGAAGGAAAAGCAGCCAACAAGTGCTCAGCATATGTGGGAACTCCTTCAAGACTGTTGGAAAAGCATTCCTCATGAAGCTGGTTGAGAGAATGCCAAGAGTGTGCAAAGCTGTAAAGGCAAAGGGTGGCTACTTTGAAGAATCTAAAACCTAACATTTATTTTATTTGTTTAACACATTTTTGGTTACTACATGATTCCATATGTGTTTTTTCATAGTTGATGTCTTCACTATTATTTTACAATGTAGAAAATAGTAGAAATAAAAGAGTAGATTTGTCCAAACTATTTACAGAGCATTCGGAAAGTATTCAGACCTCTTGACTTTTTTTTTTTACCTCGATTTTGTTACGTTACGTTACAGACTTGTTCTAAAATTGGTTTAAAAAACATTCTCATCAATCTACACACAATAAATCATAATGGTTTTCAGACATTTTTTCCCAAAAAATGAAATATCTTATTTACATAAGTATTCAGACAGTTTAATCAGTACTTTGTTGGCAGCGATTACAGTCTAGTGTCTTCTTGGGTATGATGCTGCAAGCTTGGCACACCTGTATTCTTCTCTGCAGATCCTCTCAAGCTCTGTCGGGTTGGATGAGGAGCATCGCTGTAAAGCTATTTACAGCGCTGTCAGAGTGATCATCGGGTTCTTGGTCACATCCCTGACCAAGGCCCTACTCCCCCGATTGCTCAGTTTGGCCGGGCAGCCAACTCTAGAAAGAGCCTTGGTGGTTCCAAACTTCTTCCATTTAAGAATGATGGAGGCCACTGTGTTCTTAGGGACCTTCAATGCTGCAGAAATGTCTTGGTACCCTTCTCCAGATCTGTGCCTCGACACAATCATTTCTCAGAGCTCTATGGACAATTCCTGCAACCTCGTGGCTTGGATTTCGCTCTGACATACACTGTTAACTGTGGGACCTTATATAGACAGGTGTGTGCCTTTCCAAATCATGTCCAATCAATTGAATTCCAATCAAGTTGTAGAAACATCTCAAGGAGGATCAATGGAAACAGGATGCAACTGAGCTCAATTTTGAGTCTCATAGCAAAGGGTCTGAAAATGTATGTAAATAAGGTATTTCTGTTTTTAATTTTAAATAATTTGCAAACATTTACAAAAACCTGTTTTCACTTTGTCATTATGCGGTATTGTGTGTAGACTGCTGATGATCATTTTTATTTATTTAATCCATTTTAGAATAAGGCTGTAATGTAACAAAATGTGGAAAAAGGGAATGGGTCTGAAAAGTTCCCGAATGCACTGAATATATAATGTTGCTTCCTTGATTAGGCTACTGGCGTCATACAAAATTCTAAAGGGTTTTCACATATATGACCAAATTACACGTTGTTGCTGTTTCTTTCAACCATATACTTTCCTTGAAAACAATCAGGATTATATAACATGGAACTTTGTAGTCATACATCGTAAAAGTCGCGTTGTTGTCAAATCAAATCAAATCAAATGTATTTATATAGCCCTTCTTACATCAGCTGATATCTCAAAGTGCTGTACAGAAACCCAGCCTAAAACCCCAAACAGAAAGCAATGCAGGTGTAGAAGCACGGTGGCTAGGAAAAACTCCCTAGAAAGGCCAAAACCTAGGAAGAAACTTAGAGAGGAACCAGGCTATGAGGGGTGGCCAGTCCTCTTCTGGCTGTGCCGGGTGGAGATTATAACAGAACATGGCCAAGATGTTCAAATGTTCATAAATGACCAGCATGATCAAATAATAATAATCACAGTGGTTGTTGAGGGTGCAACAAGTCAGCACCTCAGGAGTAAATGTCAGTTGGCTTTTCATAGCCGATCATTAAGAGTATCTCTACCGCTCCTGCTGTCTCTAGAGAGTTGAAAACAGCAGGTCTGGGACAGGTAGCACATCCGGTGAACAGGTCAGGGTTCCATAGCCACAGGCAGAACAGTTGAAACTGGAGCAGCAGCACGGCCAGGTGGACTGGGGACCGCAAGGAGTCATCATGCCAGGTAGTCCTGAGGCATGGTCCTAGGGCTCAGGTCCTCTGAGAGAGAGAAAGAAAGAACGAGAGAAAGAGAGAATTAGAGAGAGCATACTTAAATTAACACAGGACACCGGATAAGACAGGAGAAGTACTCCAGATATAACAGACTGACTCTAGCCCCCCGACACATAAACTACTGCAGCATAAATACTAGACAGGATAAAGACAGGAGGGGTCAGGAGACTCTGTGGCCCCATCCGATGATACCCCCGGACAGGGCCAAACAGGCAGGATATAACCCCACTCACTTTGCCAAAGCACAGCCCCCACACCACTAGAGGGATATCTTCAACCACCAACTTACCATCCTGGGGACGGCATGGAAGAGCACCAGTAAGCCAGTGACTCAGCCCCTGTAATAAAGTTAGAGGCAGAGAATCCCAGTGGAGAGAGGGGAACCGGCCAGGCAGAGACAGCAAGGGTGGTACGTTGCTCCAGAGCCTTTCCGTTCACCTTCACACTCCTGGGCCAGACTACACTCAATCATATGACCTACTGAAGAGATGAGTCTTCAGTAAAGACTTAAAGGTTGAGACCGAGTCTACGTCTCTCACATGGGTAGGCAGACCATTCCATAAAAATGGAGCTCTATAGGAGAAAGCCCTGCCTCCAGCTGTTTGCTTAGAAATTCTAGGGACAATTAGGAGGCCTGCGTCTTGTGACCGTAGCGTACGTGTAGGTATGTACGGCAGGACCAAATCGGAAAGATAGGTAGGAGCAAGCCCATGTAATGCTTTGTAGGTTAGCAGTAAAACCTTGAAATCAGCCCTTGCCTTAACAGGAAGCCAGTTATCCGGGTAGCCGGAAAGTACAGCATTGCAGTAGTCTAACCTAGAAGTAACAAAAGCATGGATACATTTTTCCGCATCATTTTTGGACAGAAAGTTTCTGATTTTTGCAATGTTACGTAGATGGAAAAAAGCTGTCCTTGAAACAGTCAAAAGAGAGATCAGGGTCCAGAGTAACGCCGAGGTCCTTCACAGTTTTATTTGAGACGACTGTACAACCATCAAGATTAATTGTCAGATTCAACAGAAGATCTCTTCGTTTCTTGGGACCTAGAACAAGCATCTCTGTTTCCACTTCCTTATGTCTGAAACACAGACTTTTAGCGAGGGCAATTTTGAAGCTTCACCGTGTTTCATTGAAATGTACAGTTGTGTGTCGTCCGCATAGCAGTGAAAGTTAACATTATGTTTTCGAATTACATCCCCAAGAGGTAAAATATATAGTGAAAACAATAGTTGTCCTAAAACGGAACCTTGAGGAACACCAAAATGTACAGTTGATTTGTCAGAGGACAAACCATTCACATAGACAAACTGATATCTTTCCGAAAGATGAGATCTAAACCAGGCCAGAACTTGTCCGTGTAGACAAATTTGGTTTTCCAATCTCTCCAAAGGAATCTGATGATCGATGGTATCAAAAGCAGCACTAAGGTGCTAAGCCTTGCTAAGCCAGCACTAAGGCTGAGCCTCGGTCTGACGCCATTAAAAGGTAATTTACCACCTTCACAAGTGCAGTTTCAGTGCAATGGGATCTAAAACCAGACTGAAGCATTTCGTATACATTGTTTGTCTTCAGGAAGGCAGTGAGTTGCAGCGCAACAGCTTTTAAAACATTTTTGGAGAGGAATGGAAGATTCGATATAGGCCGATAGTTTTTTATATTTTCTGGGTCAAGGTTTGGCTTTTTCAAGACAGACTTTATTACTGCCACTTTAAGTGAGTTTGGTACACATCCGGTGGATAGAGAGACGTTTGTTATGTTTAACATAGGAGGGCCAAGCACAGGAAGCAGCTCTTTCAGTAGTTTAGTTGGAATAGGGTCCAGTACGCAACTTGAAGGTTTAGAGGCCATGATTATTTTCATAATTGTGTCAAGAGATATAGTACTAAAACACATCAAGAGTGTCTCTCTTGATCCTAGGTCCTGGCAGAGTTGTGCAGACTCAGGACAACTGAGCTTTGGAGGAATACGTAGATTTAAAGAGGAGTCCGTAATTTGCTTTCTCCTCAAAGAAGTTCATGAATTTATTACTGCTGAAGTGAAAGCCATCCTCTCTTGGGGAATGCTGCTTTTTAGTTAGCTTTGCGATAGTATCAAAAATAAATTTTGGATTGTTCTTATCTTCCTCAATTAAGTTGGAAAAATAGGATTATCGAGCAGCAGTGAAGGCTCTTCGATACTGCACGGTACTGTCTTTCCAAGCTAGTCGGAAGACTTCCAGTTTGGTGTGGCGCCATTTCCGTTCCAATTTTCTGGAAGCTTGCTTCAGAGCGCGCTATTTTCTGTATACCAGGGAGCTAGTTTCTTGTGACAAATGTTTTTAGTTTTTAGGGGTGCAACTGCATCTAGGCTATTGCGCAAGGTTAAATTGAGTTCCTCAGTTAGGTGGTTACCTGATTTTTGTCCTCTGACATCCTTGGGTAGGCAGAGGGGGGGTCTGGATAGCAATAATTTACTGTTAGCCCGAGTGGTGCGGGATTCACGAAAATGATCTACTCCATGGTGTTGGCAAATGGTGGCTGTGAGGTTGAATTTTGTGCACAAACTTGTTTACATCCCTGTTAGTGAGTGTTTCTCCTTTGTCAAGATAATCCATCCACCTGACAGGTGTAGCTTATCAAGAAGCTGATTAAACAACATGATCGTTACACATGATCGTTACACAGTTACACGTTTTTTTGGGAGCGTGCAATTGGCAGGAATGTCAACCAGAGCTGTTGCCAGAGAATTTGCCATTACGTCCAACTGGGCTCAGAACCACTGACCACTTGTAACCATGCCAGCACACAACCTCCACATTTGTCTTCTTTACCTACGGGATCATCTGGTGGGGTTAATACAGAAATATTCATCACTACAATGGCTACCGGAGATAAAACGTTGATTTATCAGTGGCCTATGACTTTAAGGCTTCTTGGGCGGGCACTACCCAGCTAGCGCATAACGTTCTGAGAACCATATGTTTCTTAGAGCTTGGTGAGTGTGTGGTTGCCCTATGGTTATTTTGCATACAACCTTCCCACAACTTTCTGAGAATGGTGCAGGATATCCAGCTAGCACATAAAGTTCTGAGAACCATATGTTTCTTAGGTGGGAATTTCCGTATAATGTTTCCTTAGGGTTTTGTTTAAAGTAATGTTCTCAGAACATTTAGAAAACTTTCCAATAAAACCACAAAACATTAGTCACTTTCAAATAATGTTCTCAGAATGTTATTTAAAAACATATACATTCTGTTCTCATCATCAACAAAACTCTCTCTATCCTCTATCTTGTTAAGTGAGTTCAGGTGTATTGGCCGCGCCCACTAATTGGCTACACTCAATGAGCGCTTGTTTCTTTTGAAATGGCGTCTGTTTGAATAGACTAAAATGTACAGCTTTGTATGATTTTTTTAAAAACATTGAATGTTAGCTCTAGCCTGGTGGTGCAGTGGACTAATTCCATGTATAGAAAACAGAAGATTCTAGGTTCAAATCTCAGTGACGTCAAGCCATAATATAAATATGTGTATTTCCATGCTTAATGCCTAAGCAAATGAATTTCCATGTGTCCTATCTGTGCTTGGATGTTAAACTAAGCTAGCAGTGCTATTAAAAGTCTTATGAAACATGTTCTCAAATGTTATTTAATTACCTTCAAATAACGGTAATTACCGTTCTCAGAACATTAATAAAACCTCACAGGAAAACTTTCAGGGGACCACAATAAAACGTTCACAGAACCTCACAGAAACCTAAAAATTAACGTTCCCAGAACAGGCAAAATGTTCACTTCCTTTCTCAGACTGTTTGAAAAACATTCTGTTTTTCAGGAATCTTATGACCTCGTTCCCTGAACCAAAGAGAAACCAAAAAGATAAGTTATTCTAAGGAACCAAATGTGCAGGCTGGGTACTAATGCATCTCTTTGGCAGGACTCAAGAGATCTAGAGCTGCCTGGACCTCCCAGTACGTTCCACCATCGCGCACTATCCTTCACTCACCCAGCCAAACCCCTTTAACACGCACAGACAATGTCACGCAACCAGAGAAAATCGGGGGCTGTTCCCTGGCTAGCCCCTCTTCAACAGAACACTGAGTGAGCTGCCTTAATCAAATCAAATCAAATTGTATTGGTCACATACGTTAATGCGAGTGTAGCAAAATGCTTGTGCTTCTAGTTCCGACCATGCAGTAATATCTAACAAGTAATCTAACAATTTCACAACAACTATCTTTTACACACAAGTGTAAAGGAAGAAATAAGAATATGTACATATAAAATATATGGATGAGCGATGATCGAACGGCATAGGCAAGATGCAGTAGATGGTATAGAGTACAGTATATACATATGAGATGAGTACTGTAGGGTATGTAAACATTATATAAAGTGGTATTGTTTAAAGTGACTAGTGATACATTTATTACAATCAATTTCATCCAATTTTTTATTATTAAAGTGGCTAGAGATTTGAGTCAATATGTTGGCAGCAGCCACTCAATGTTAGTGATGGCTGTTTAACAGTCTGATGGCCTTGAGATAGAAGCTGTTTTTCAGTCTCTCGGTCCCAGCTTTGATGCACCTGTACTGACCTCGCCTTCTGGATGATAGCGGGGTGAACAGGCAGTGGCTCGGGTGGTTGTTGTCCTTGATTATCTTTTTGACCTTCCTGTGACATCGGGTGCTGTAGGTGTCCTGGAGGGCAGGTAGTTTGCCCCCGGTGATGCGTTCTGCAGACTTCACTACCCTCTGGAGAGCCTTATGGTTGTGGGCGGAGTAGTTGCCGTACCAGGCGGTCTACAATTTTCATGTTAAAATCACCACTGGTCCCATGCCATGTTCGTGTCGCCCAACGGTCCCCGCCCACTTCGCTTCTCAATGATTTGCTTCCATTGAAAATGAATGGCTTCCATTGTTTCATTACCCATCATTGTCCCTAGTGAACATGGGCCATAACACCTACATCTCATAATATCCTCTCTTATTACCATGTTTGATACTGAACCTTTACCGAGCAAAACATGCTAAATCGTTAGTTGTCAACTCAAGGAAGGACTCAAGTAACTGAAGCACTGTATTTCATTCAGTCGCAAGTAAAACAATGCTGTTTGGAGTTAGAGTGGCTACAACATTAGCTAGCTAGCTAGCTGATGGCAAACATAGTTGATGGTAAACTTGCCTATGTAGTTGAAAAGATGGTTCTTGTGGAAGAACTTACAGCCTTTATCTAGCTTCGGAGTCTTTGTTGATGAGTGGAGCACCCCGAGATTACGCACATCGGTTTGGCAACTGAAGTTGCAAAGATGTGAAAAGCGTCTGAGGCTCCATTTTGCCGGATGTTGTGCTACGTAAAGGCCAAGGGGCATGATAATACACTCACATAAAAAAGGGTTCCAAAAGAGATCTTTGGCTGTCTCCATAAGAGAACACTTTTTGGTTCCAAATATAACTTTTTTTTTCCCAGGTAGAAAGAACCCTTGCGGGTTCCAGGTAGAACCCTCTGTTGACAGGGTTCTACCTGGAACCACAAGGGGTTCTTCAAAGGGTTCTCCTATGGCAGTGAAAGGGTTCTCCTACAGCCCAAAAACCCTTTTAGATTATATTCTAGATTTTTGTAAGGATGTAGCCTACTACTTACTGTACTTTACTCAATCATTCACGTTCTGTTAGTTGCTAACTCAAGCTAATGTGTGTGCATAATTATATGACTGATCGAGAATGTATCATCAAAACCATGCCATCATTGTGACTAGAACACATTAGTCCACTGATCTAAATACTTGTAGCTGACACAGGTCTTCAGATGTAGCCTACTCATCATGCAAGCATGAGTCACTGAGTACATTTACATGCACACTAATCATTTGATATTACACTGATTATGGCAGTAGGCCGAGCATGGCATTAGTCATGTAAACATCTTACTCTGCGTATGTTAAACGTCCTGCACAGTCATCCTATTTCCCAAGTAAAAATAGCCTTTAAATGACCAAAACATCACCCATCATATTTTTTACACTATTCAAATGCTCAGAATTGAAAAAATTGTACCTTTTCTCTCATCTCTACATATCAGGAAGCCTGAAAGAACACGCTGAGTGGGTGGAGAGCTTATATTCATGAGCTCACCTTGACTGACAGCTCTTTGAAGCACCCTTGTGGTCGTTGCCAGGGAACAAAGGTAAACAATGGCCCACGTGTCATTGATGACCAGTTAAACGATGGGCCACATGTCATTCTGAGCCTAAATAGTATACTTCACCTAAATAGTATACCTCACCCCATTTTCTTAGCAGAGCTGATACAAACAGCAGCAATACACAATTGCATTTCTATTGTATTTGGAACTAATTGGATACAGTTCACTGATAAGAATTAGTAAAGCCTGAGTCACCTTAGAAGCTTAGACATAAGGGAATTGTAACGGTTGTCGTCGGTGGAAGGAGAGGACCAAAGCACAGCGTGGTTAGTGTTCATCTTATTTAATAATAATCCAAAACTGAACACTTCAAATACAAAACAACAAAGTGAAAACCGAAACAGTTCTATCTGGTGCAGACACACAAAGATGAAAACAACCACCCACAAAACCCAACAGAAAACAGGCTACCTAAATATGGTTCCCAATCAGGGACAACGATTGACAGCTGCCTCTGATTGAGAACCATATCAGGCCAAACACAGAAAACCAACACAGAAACACAAAACATAGATTACCCACCCAACTCACGCCCGACCACACTAAAACAAAGAAAATACAAAAGAACTATGGTCAGAATGTGACAGGAATGTACATAAAAACAGTATACAATAAGTGTCCTGGACAATTTATTGGTGCCTCTGCATTAGCATTATAAATTACAATATCTTCAGAATTGTATGTATTGATCAGATTTAAAAAAATATATATTATAATAATTACAATAGGCCAGCATAGCCAAAATATTGATCCGCATGAACACTCATGAGGAATAATGGTGAGAAATAATGGTGAGACATCATTTGACAGAAAAAAATATATTAGAGCCATAAGCCTAATATACTGTAGGCACCTGGCCACACTACAGTGTGCAAGACCCATTGATTTGTCCAATTTGTAACACTCATTGCCTGTCCGAATGCTTGAAAAAAAACAATACAAAGTAACACAATTTGATATTATATCATGTAAAAGTTAATTACTTAGACTTTAGGATTCGCAACCACCTAAAGAGATTGATGGGGAGGGGAGCAAGAGAGGAGGAAGACCCATGTACCCTGCTTCAATAAAGAAGACTTCAGTCACCCACTTGGCTTCAGTCATCCCCAAGATTGAAGCAGGGGACAAATCCAGCTGTGGCCTCCTCCTTGTCAGGCCTCTAACACAGGGCAGACAAGGGTCTTGGGATGGACAGCTTGCACATCTTCCCCACAAACAACGCTGGATCAAGGGTCACCTCGTTGAAGAGGAGATCCAGGAGTCTGTCTACGTAGCTTGTAATGTTTTTGAAAAGGGGAATGTTCGTGAATAAAAAGGGAAATGGATAGTGAATTAATTGTAATTTTACGATGCTATCACAGGAGGTTGGCGGGACCTTAATTGGGGAGGACGGGCTCATGGTAATGGCTGAAGCGGAATAAGTGGAGTGGTATCAAATACATCAAACACATGGTTTCCATGCATTGACTAGAGCAGTGAAGTCAGGTATAGTTTCTGGCGTCTCCATGCTCAGGATTGCTGAGAGGTGAGAGTCAGTAAGAGATGATCTGTGCCTTGTTATATCTTGTTATATTTCATCACTGAAAATGTCTGTTCACATACATACAGTTGAAGTCGGAAGTTTACATACACCTTAGCCAAATACATTTAAACCATGTTTTTCACAATTCCTGACATTTAATCCTAGTAAAAATGCATTAAGTCAGTTAGGATCACCACTTTATTTTAAGAATGTGAAATGACAGAGAGGAGAGAGAATTATTTATTTCAGCTTTTATTTATTTAATCACGTTCCCAGTGGGTCAGAAGTTTACATACACTCAATTAGTATTTGGTAGCATTGCCTTTAAATTGTTTAACTTGGGTCAAATGTTTCGGGTAGGCTTCCACAAGCTTCCCACAATAATTTGGGTGAATTTTGGCCCATTCCTCCTGACAGAGCTGGTGTAACTGAGTCAGGTTTGTAAGCCTCCTTGTTCTCACACGCTTTTTCAGTTCTGCCCACAAATTTTCTATAGGATTGAGGTCAGGGCTTTGTGATGGCCACTCCAATACCTTGACTTTGTTGTCCCTAAGCTATTTTACCACAACTTTGGAAGTATGCTTGGGGTCATTGTCCATTTGGAAGACCCATTTGCAACCAAGCTTTAACTTCCTGACTGATGTCTTGAGATGTTGCTTCAATATATCCACATAATTTTCATTCCTCATGAAGCCTTCTATTTTGTGAAGTGCACCAGTCCTTCCTGCAGCAAAGCACCCCCACAACATGATGCTGCCACCCCCGTGCTTCACGGTTGGGATGGTATTCTTCGGCTTGCAAACCTCCCCCTTTTTCCTCCAAACATAATGATGGTCATTATGGCCAAACAGTTCTATTTTTGTTTCATCAGACCAGAGGGCATTTCTCCAAAAAGTATGATGTTTGTCCCCATGTGCAGTTGCAAACCGTAGTCTGGCTTTTTTATGGTGGTTTTGGAACAGTGGCTTCTTCCTTGCTGAGCGGCCTTTCAGGTTATGTCGATATAGGATCCGTTTTACTGTGGATATAGATACTTTTGTACCTGTTTCCTCCAGCATCTTCACAAGGTCCTTTGCTGTTGTTCTGGGATTGATTTGCACTTCTCGCACCAAAGTACGTTCATCTCTAGGAGACAGAACGCATGTCCTTCTTGAGCGGTATGACGGCTGCGTGGTCCCATGGTGTTTATACTTGCGTACTATTGTTTGTACAGATGAACGTGGTACCTTCAGGCGTTTGGAAATTGCTCCTGAGGATGAACCAGACTTGTGGAGGTCAACAATTTTTTTCTGAGGTCTTGGCTGATTTCTTTTGATTTTCCCACTGAGTTTGAAGGTAGGCCTTGAAATACATACACAGGTACACCTCCAATTGACTCAAATTATGTCAATTAGTATCAGAAGCTTATAAGGCCATGACATCATTTTCTGGAATTTTCCATGCTGTTTAAAGGCACAGTCAACTTAGTGTATGTAAACGTCTTACCCACTGGAATTGTGATACATTGAATTATAAGTTAAATAATCTGTCTGTAAACAATTGTTGGAAAAATGACTTGTGTCATGTACAAAGTAGATGTCCTAACCGACTTGTCAAAACTATAGTTTGTTAAACATTTCTTATGGCTGCAGTCCCGTTAACGGGATCGATATGACAACAGCCAGTCGAAGTGCAGGGCGCCAAATTCAAAAACCAGAAACCTCATAATTAAAATTCCTCAGACATTCATGTGTCTTATATCATTTTAAAGGTAATCTTGTTGTTAATCCCACCAAAGTGTCTGATTTCAAATAGGCTTTTCAGCGAAAGCACTACAAACGATTATGTTAGGTCACCACAATAACCACAGCCATTTTTTCCAGCTAAAGATAGCTTGACAAAAACCAGAATAGAGATCAAATTAATCACTAACCTTCGATTATTTTTATCAGATGACACTCATAGGACTTCATGTTACACAATACATGCATGTTTTGTTTGATTAAATTCGTATTTATATCAAAAAATCTGAGTTTACATTGAGGCGTTAGATTCACTAGTTGCTTCACAAAAACCAGAATAGAGATAAAATTAATCACTAACCTTCGATTATTTTCATCAGATGACACTCATAGGACTTCATGTTACACAATACATGCATGTTTTGTTTGATTAAATTCGTATTTATATCAAAAAATCTGAGTTTACATTGAGGCGTTAGATTCACTAGTTGCAAAAACATCAAGTGACTTTGAATAGCCACATCGTTTCAACAGAAATACTCAACATAAATATAAATGATAATACAAGTAATACACATAGAATTATAGATATACCTCTCCTTAATGCAACCGCTGTGTCAGATTTCAAAAAAACTTTACGGAAATATAAACCGTGCAATAATCTGAGACGGAGCTCAGATGATTAGCCGAATTAGCCACCATGTTGGACTCAACAGAAACCAGAAAATACATGATAAATGTTTCCTTACCTTTGATGAATTCATCAGAATGCAGTCCTAGGAATCCCAGGTCCACAATAAATGCTTGATTTGTTCGTTTGTGTCCGTTATTTATGTCAAATTAGCTACTTTCAAATTGTTTACCAAATACCCTAACCAAAGTTCCAAAGCACGACCACGTGACGAAATGTCCAAACGTTCCGTTACAGTCAGTAGAAACGTGTCAAGCGATGTACTGAATCAATCTTTAGAATGTTGTTAACATACATCTTAAATAACGTTCCAACCGGAGAATTAAATCGACTTCAATTGAGAGATGGAACAGAGCTGCCTCTCACGTGAACGTGCGTGTTGAATGCATGGTCACCTCATGGCACCTCATACTAAATTCTGTCTCCTTCGACACCCCTTCACATTTGAGTCATCAGACTTAGTTCTATTGACTGTTGACATCTAGTGGAAGCCGTAGGAAGTGAAACCCCATCAATATCTCTCTGTATTTTCAATAAGAGCTTGGTTGAAAATATGGCACCCCCAGAAAAAATACAAACAGGAAGTGGAATTTCTCAAGTTTTTGCCTGCCATATGAGTTCTGTTAATCTCACAGACTTAATTCAAACAGTTTTAGAAACTTTTAGAGTGTTTTCTATCCAATACTAATAATAATATGCATATATTAGCAACTGAGACTGAGGAGCTGGCCGTTTACAATGGGCATCTTTCATCCAAGCTACTCAATACTGCCCCTTCAGCCATAAGAAGTTAAGAAGACATTTGTGGAGTGGTTGAATAACGAGTTTTAATGATTCCAACCTAAGTGTATGTAAACTTCCGACTTCAACTCTAGGTTGGCCCAAACAGTACAAACATCTTCTGAGCATGACTCCTAATCTTTGGAAAGTTTTGTTCATCGAGAGATGCATTGAACCTCGCCAGTGACATTGTTTTGAATAGTTCTCCAATCACTGCATCAGACTGAAGATCAATAAGCTCAAATTGCAGTTCAGTGAGAGCGTTATCCACATTGAAGGTGAAAGGAGAGGAAACCAACAGCATGTCATTTTCCAGCACTTTGAAATCCTCAAAGCGACGAGAAAACTCACCGTTCAAAGCACGCAGCAGTAATGTATACTTCTCCCGCTGGTCATCTGATAGGGAACAGACTAGTAGTGTTGGAAGGTGAGTGATATTGTTGGCTTCTACTTGGCGGGTCAGGAGGAGTAATTTTCCTTTGAAGGCTATGACAAGGCTATACATCTGATGTGCGAAAAGGCCCTTCCCTTTGGAATTCAGGCCATTCATGAGGGCCATTATGTCCACGGTGAAGGCAAAATCAGCCAACCATTCTTTATCTTGCAGTTGAGGGAAATCCACATATTTTCCTTTCATTTTCAAAAACTCAGCGATCTCTGACTTCAGGTCCCACACCCTTTTAAACACCTTCCCCAAACTCGGCCATCTCACATTTGTGTGGTGGGGAGATCTGCATCACCTGACTCTGTCTCTTCCAACAGTGAGACAAACTGCCTGTGGTTTAATGATTTTGCTCTTATGAAGTTCCAGAAGATGACTCATTTTCAGAACACATTTACAGAGCACCTCCTGATGAATAAAGCAATGCAGGAAAAAAAAATCTGATCTGGGTAACTGAGATCTTTGATCTTGTATCCTTTTCAAAAAGCCAACGTTTTTTCCTGTGATGTTTGGGCACCCATCAGTGGTCACACTGGATAACTTTTTAAAACTCAGTCCCAGCTTTGTCCCACACTTATTAACCTCCTCCAATAAATCTTTCCCTGTGGTTGTGCTCTTCATTGACTGCACTGAAGCAAGCTCCTCTGTAATTTCAAAGCTTGTGGTTATGCCTCGTAAGAATTTCAAAAACTGCGCCGTGTCACGTGCATCACTGCTCTCATCCAGGGCCAAGGAGAAATAGATATTTCTTTACCTTGTCTTTCAACTGTTGTTCCATATTCTCTGCAATGTCCTCAACACGAAAGCAACTCTTTCGATGCACTTTGTCCTCTGCTCAGAAGACATATTCCTGTATTTCTCGGCATGCTTCGTCTGGAAGTGTCGGGACAAGTTGTAGTCTTTCAAGACAGCAATTCTCTCTTTGTACACTAAGCACACAGCTTTCCCTGATACCTCAATAAATAAATATTTCAATGTCCACTCTTGCTGGAACACCCTACATTCATTGTCTACTTTCCTTTTCTTTTAAATCTTTGAAAAAATAATTTTTGCACAATTGCTAGCTAGCTACTATTTATAACTGTGACGTGTGTGTCAGCCTGCCAGTCACTGTCTGTCCTCGTGCAGTTGTTATTTATACTGTACGTGCCTTCAGAATAAATGTGAATTAAATCCTTACACAAAGGCGAGTATTCATCTGGCTTTTAATTTGAATAGCAAATAGGTTTGTCAAAACTTTATTATCGCAAATTCTTTATGTGATCGCAGCATGATTCCACGGGCCGTATTGAATTAGGTCGCGGGCCGCAAACGGCTTCCGGAATGGTCTTTGCCCAGGCCTGGGCTTACCATGGTGCTACCCTACTGAGTGCTGTTGAGGATACTGTAGACCTCCATTGCAAAACAGTGTGTTTTAATCAATTATTTAGTGACGGGACACAATTTAGTATAGTTTTATCTAAAAAGGATGACTATTTGAATGTTTCATATTTTTATTTTTATGAAATTCACTGAAGAGGATGGTCCTATGTACAGTATGTTGGGTCTGGCTTCACAGCATATACCCCCTTCTTTGCCTTGGGAAAGCTGATTTTGTATCCTAGCATTTCTGCTGTGGTGGTTGCCTGGGAAGACGTGCAGACAAGAGTAGATGTAGAATTTTCTAAAATGTCTATCATTACAGCTTGTTGATAGTGGAAAGACAAAAGGAGACAGAGCGTGAAAAAATAATACCCCCCACCCACCCACCCACCCACCCACTAATCATCATGATTAGCCCCAATGACACAAGCTACTTCAACTCCAAGACAACAACCCACACAATGGAATTGCAAGATATGATTTTCAGGAGTAAATTACAAATACGATACACACTCCAACTCCTTTTGTGGACAACATTCCTTCATGTTAGCTGTGTGCTGGCAGTTCTCAGACTCAATGTAGGGGGCTTAGGGATAGAAGAACAAACACCACATAGTGACTTTTAGGTGTGTAACAGAAAATACACCATTCACATGTCATAGTTATAGCCGCAGCCACTGTTTCAGACTCATAAAACTTTGATACTTACATTAGTGTTTATTTTTTTAGGAACTCAGTCTGGCTTTTAACTTACTCTTGAAAGTTGTAATAGTAGACTGCACAAGGTGCCATTTCAAAAATTGCGTAGTGCATCATCAGTTCCTCTTGTCATGTTAGTCATTGCATACCTTAGAGAGCTATTTATAACTTGTAATAAATGTACAGATCAACTTAGCCCATGTCTGCTAAAGTTTTATTTATTTAAGTTTTTTAGCCATAGATGTTGGTGTAATTTTTTTGTTAGTAAAATATCACATGAATAAATATTAGACATGGCAAACATATAGATATGCAAGAACTGTCACGTTGGTATGAAGTGATTCGGGAGACAGACGCAGGAATGCGTAATAGAGATTTGTATTCCCAAATTACAGTGTGCCGTGTAAAGGGGATGAAGACCAAATAAACACGTCACAAAACGCAGGGTAGAAACCCAAACAAACGAGCGAGGAGTACCTTGAATAAATAACACGGACGCACGATGATTAACACACGGGACGAGACCCGTAATCATCTGCGCAATCCAACAATCGCAATCGAAATCCAAAACACACTGCACAGGTACTCACATGTACCAAGGACATTGGAACAATAATCGACAGCCCAATGGAAACCAAAGGGCTCACTTATACAAGTACTAATCAGTGGGAATAGGGGACAGGTGTGCGTAATGAAAGTTCCGGAGGGATCCGTGACAAGAACATTTGCTTTAGAACTGCAAAACGTTCTTTGCACCCCATGACAAAATGTGTAGAATTGCAAGAAATGAACTTTAAATGTGCAAAAAAGAGGGGCGAGGAGTGTGCATGCAAGGGGGGCATGGGACGTTCCCCAATGCTGGAAGGGGGACCACGAGTGAAACATTACATTATGGTTAGCGCATGCAAGATCCACTGTCCACTGTTAATGATGGTACAGCATCAGTCTTCAGGATTAGCTTCCTGGCAAGAACAATCTAACAATCTAATGAAAAGCAGCCACTTCTGTCGGAAGAATTCCTTCTTCAGAAAAACGTTCATTTAAACACTTGAATTAATTAAAACCAATACATTTTACAATACATTTTACAATACATTTTTAATGCCACTAAGAAACAATGAGCCTTTAAAATATGATTAAACTAAATATGGCATGCCCTTTAACCAGCAATGCTTATATAAGACAGACAAACTAACAGAACTATACAAACTCCAACCAATCCAACTTTTGCAACCAATAACATATCCAACTTTCTCTTTAACCTACCTTTTAATTGAAGAGTATTTTTTTTTACATAGAAAAATATGATAGAAAATTCTGCATTACATATATACTCTCAAACTACCTGTCTCCCAGAATGTTCTCCCACCCAGAGCCATATATATATATTAAAAAGTACTCAGACCCCTTGACTTTTCCACATTTTGTTACGTTACACTGTTACGTTACATCCTTATTATAAAAATAAAATCCTCAGCAATCTACACACAATACCCCATAATGACAGAAAATACCTTATTTACATAAGTATTCCGACCCTCTGCTATGAGACTAGAAATTGATCTCAGGTGGATCCTGTTGCCATTGATCATCCTTGAGATGTTTCTACAACTTGATTGGAGACCACCTGTGAATTGATTGGACAGGATTTGGAAAGGCACACACCTGCCTACTATATAAGGTCACACAGTTGACAGTGCATGTCAGAACAAAAATCAAGCCATGAGGTCGAAGGAATTGTCCGTAGAGCTCCGCGACAGGATGGTATCGAGGCACAGATCTGGGGAAGGGTACCAATACATTCTGCAGAATTGACGGTCCCCAAGAACACATTGACCTCCATCATTCTTAAATGGAAGAAGTTTAGAACTCTTCCTAGAGCTGGCCGCCTGGCCAAACTGAGCAATCAGGGGAGAAGGGCCTTGGTCAGAGAGGTGACCAAGAACCTTATGGTCCCTCTGACAGAGCTCTAGAGTTCCTCTGTAGAGATGGAGAAACTTCCAGAAGGACGACAATCTCTGTAGCACTCCACCAATCAGGCCTTTGTAGTAGAGCGGACAGACGGAAGCCCTCCTCAGTAAACGGCACATAACAGCCCGCTTGGAGTTTGTCAAAAGGCCCCTAAAGACTCTAAGACCATGACAAACAAGATTCTCTAGTCTGATGAAACCAAAATTGAACTCTTTGGCATGAATGCCAAGCGTCACGGCTGGAGGAAACCTGCCACCATCCCAATGGTAAAGCATGGTGGTGGCAGCATCATGCTGTGGGGATATTTTTCAGCTGCAGGGACTGAGAGACTAGTCAGGATCGAGGGAAAGATGAATGAAGCAAAGTACAGAGAGATTCATGATGAAACCCTGCTCCAGAGCACTCAGGACCTCAGACTGGGGTGAAGGTTTACCTTCCAACACGACAATGACCCTAAGCACACAGCCAAGACAATGCAGGAGTGGCTTTGGGACAAGTCTCTGAATGTCCTCCAGTTGGCCAGCCAGAGCCTGGACTTGAACCCAATCAAACATCTCTAGAGAGACCTGAAAATAGCTGTGCAGCGATGCTCCCCATCCAACCTGACAAACTCCCCAAATACAGGTGTGCCAAGCTTGTAGCATCATACCCAGGAAGATTCAAAGCTGTACTCGCTGCCAAAGATTCCTCAAAAAAGGACTGCGTAAATGGTCTTTATAATAATGTAAATGTGATATTTCAGTTATTTATTTTTGCAAAAATGTCTACAACACCATCTTGGCTTTGTCATTATGCGGTATTGTGCATAGATTGATGAGGAAATCTTTTTTGAATCCATTTTAGAAAAAGTCTGTAACCTAATAAAATTTTGAAAAAGTAAAGTGTATAGACAGTATACACACACACTGAGTTTACAAAACATTAGGAACACCTTCCTAATATTGAGTTGCACCTCCTTTTACCCTCAGAACATCCTCAATTCATTGAGGCATGAACTTTGCATGGTGTCGAAAGCGTTCCACAGGGATGCTGGCCCATGTTGACTCCAATGCTTCCCACAGTTGTGTCAAGTTGGCTGGATTTCCTTTGGGTGGTGGACCATTTTTCATAAATACGGCTGCTAGAATCTTGACAAGAACCAAAATATGTGATAATATTTATCCAGTGCTAGCCTCTCTACACTGGCTTTCTGTTAAGGCTAGGGCTGATTTCAAGGTTTTACTGCTAACCTACAAAGCATTGCATTGGCTTGCTCCTACCTATGTCTCCGATTTGGTCCTGCCGGATATACCAACACATACGCTATGGTCACAAGACGCAGGCCTCCTTACTGTACCTAGAATTTCTAAGCATATAGCTGGAGGCAGGGCTTTCTCCTACAGAGCTCAGGTTTATGGAATGGTCTGCCTATCCAAGTGAGAGACGCAGACTCGGTCTCTACCTTGAAGTCTTAAGTCTTTACTGAGGACTCATCTCTTCTATGATTGAGTTTAGTCTGGCCCAGGAGTGCGAAGGTGAACTGCAATTCACTGGAGCGACGAACCGCCCTTGTCTCTGCCTGGCCGGCTCTCCTCTCTCCACTGGGATTCTCTGCCTCTGACCCTATTATGGGGGCTGAGTCACTGGCTTACAGTGCTCTTCCATACCGTCCTTAGGAGGTGGGGGGACATCCCTTGAGTGGGTTGAGTCACAGATGTGATTTTTCTGTCCGGTTTTGCGCCCCCTCGGGCTTGTGCGGTGGAGAGATCTTGTGCGGTGGAGAGATCTTTGTGGGCTATACTCAGCCTTGTCTCAGGGTAGTAAGTTGGTGGTCTGTTGATATCCCTCTAGTGGTATGGGGGCTGTGCTTTGGCAAAGTGGTTGGGGATATTTACCTGGATATGTAGATGATAATGACATTGATGCTTGATTTTGACTGGCTAAGAAAAAGTAGAACTCATCTCCTCTGGGCACCGTTCACTCTATGTATGGTACCAGTGACGATTTTAGCTTGTTTCAGAAGCATGCCAGTAAAGCCACTACACAACACTAAACAGTACATTAATAGCACTATAACAGTGACAAACGGTGCCCACAAACCCTTAGGGCCTACAGAAAGCTGTCCCAACAGCAGAGCTTTCTTTTCAGCACCATGGAGTGAATCCTTACTATCTGACTTGCTTAAACAAATGTGTTTTCTACTGACAATTGATGTACAAGCTATGGCATAAGGGAACGACACGCGGATAAGAGGCAATCCATAATTTTGATTAATGAGCGAGCTTGGTTGGACATAGTCAAAATAACAATTTTTTCAGCAATTTTGAAATGTACAGCGACAGAATTCAGAACATGGGTCGTTCTTACAGTATTCTCCCTGTACACCAAGTCAGACCCGTAGGATACATAAATGGGGCATATAAGCAGACAATGAAAGCAATTACAATATTCAATGATGACATTTCTCTGAAATATGCTATAGGCTACATGTGCACCACCAAGTCAGAACAGTAGGCTAAGTTAGGAGGGGGAAAGTGACCAAATTATTAGGGTGAGGCACATGGACTACTTACTACACAGCTTACTACACAACATACACTTAGTATTACTTTCTTAGCTACAGTATACATATCGCTCTGGCATATTACATAATTTATGCAGCAGCATACAAGATGTTTTTGGACACACCTTGTTGTGCTGTGCTCACGTGAACAGGAAGGTGGTGCGGCGGTCCTTTGCGGGAAAATTTTGTCATCAAAGTCTGGCATTCTCTGGATTTATGGTGCTTTCAAGACATCTGTGAACTCGGAAAAAACATGGTTGAATCATAATGCTAGTTATCTTCAGGTCGGAGCTCTAGAAAGAGACCAGATTTCCCGACTTGGATTTCCGAGTTGGATGACGGTTCAAAATGTATTTTACCAGTCGGAGCTTGTTTTTTCCGAAGTTCCCAGTTGTCGTGAACTCGCTGAAGTCTGAGATTTCCCAATTCCGAGTTTCCAGTTGTTTTGAACACGGCAGAAGTCATGCTGGATTGAAAGCATGGCCAATGTATTCAACTTTTTCTGGCCCACCATGTTGAATGTTAATCCTTTTAAACTTGGAAAAGAGAGCCTTAAACCCAGACTTGGACCACACACTCACTCCACTGAATAGCAGGCTATTGATTGCTTTCCAACACTTGCAGTTAGCCACTGATTCCTTCAAAACCACTCATTGTTGAATTTGCAATTTCCAACTTGTTGTGTAATGTTTATGTCCAATGGCCGATGAGCACCGATACGTTTTATCTATAATTTCTCTTCACATGACAAGGATTAAAAAGGATTTGCTAGTTGATTGTCGACTTGATATAACGTGACTTGATGTCATTTTATCTGTGGCTAATCACCTTGAACCTCATTGGATGGGCACTTCTAATGTAACTATGGCAGCACCCAAGGGGCTTACATTTTCGTGCTCTCCCTGTAGATTTTGTGGTAACGTAGTGTTCCCATGAGTGACAGAACACTGAGCCAATCACGGGGTAACTAGACAACATTACCAACCCCTACACTCCGTATTTTCCGCTGGCTGCCCCACTACCACAGAAAGCACTGAGCTCGGCTGAAACACCTGCATTTTTGAGCTGCATTACTCAACAAAGCAAAGAGACCATGTTTGTATGCGGCTTTATTAACTCAATTATATATATTTTTTATATTGTTTACAAACTGATATGAGACACATATTAATGCCATAATAACATGCAAAACAGGTGTAACGGATGTGAAATGGCTAGCTAGTTAGCGGGTACGCGCTAGTAGCATTTCAATCAGTTACGTCACTTGCTCTGAGACTTAAGTAGTGTTTCCCCTTGCTCTGCAAGGGCCGCGGCCTTTGTGGAGCGATGGGTAACGATGCTTCGTGGGTGACCGTTGTTGATGTGTGCAGAGGGTCCCTGGTTCGCGAGGGGACGGTTTAAAGTTATACTGTTACACAGGCAACAACAAAAAAACAGCTAAACAGTTGGGTCTCTGCCCCACCTGCCTTGAATGACCGGTCGCCACTGTATGGTACTACACGGATCAAAATTAAAAAGTGAAACATTGTTTCCGAGGTCGGACAGGCAGACTTCCAGGCTTATATTAACCCTGCTGTAACAAACTAAATGCTAGGCTGGAAGCACGGGGAAATAATGTGTGAATTGAAATAAATGCAAAAGATGATTCAGAGAGCAACATGATATTCTAATGGAGGCACAGTGATCATTTTCAGATGTAACTGTTAGCAGGCATGGTAGGGGTGTCTATGACGGCCTATACAGCACGACTTGGAACGCTGCTTGTCCAATCAGCATCCAGGATACCAAACAACTAGTTTTATAATGTTTTGTGCACTGTGTATATATGGCTCTGCTGTCTGCTCCCACCTAATACTCATTATAAACTGGGTGGTTCGAGCCCTGAATGCTGATTGGCTGACAGACGTGGTATATCAGACCGTATACCACGGGTATGACAAAACATTTATTTTTGACTTCTCTCATTACATTGGTAATCAGTTTATAATAGCAATAAGGCAACTTTCAAGGGCTGTAACCAGGTAATCCGCATTGTGTTGTACATAAAAACAGCCCTTAGCCGTGGTATATTGGCCATATACCACATCCCCTCGGGTCTTATTGCTTAAATAGTACTCCATCCGAACATCCTTGCCCATCGTCAGGTAGCCTAGAAAGCATGTTGGGAGTGTTGCAAATAAAAAGCTCTGCATGAGGCACAGCAAAACATAACATTCCATCCTCCGTCAGGTTAGGGCTCACAAATTCACTCCCTTTTCTGCTTAGGCAGTTGAACTGTTGAGAGTATACAATGGGCTGATCTGGCATCAGGTGTGTTTACTCAGATCTGGCCAAGCATCTGACTGCTGTCATCAGAACCCTTCCCCCTTCACACACATACATGCTCTCTCGTTCTCCCAGTAACACACACAATGTGGGATCTGCTTCACTGATGCAAAAGAACAGTGTGCAGGACACAATGAAAACCAACTCAACATCTATGAAAAATCTATGGTCCAGTTGAGATTTCATGAGGTTTTACTCCAAAGCCGAAGCAAATCTTAGATAATCCTTTGTGTTGTGTATTAACTCAGCAACCCTTTCCTCTGAAACAGAATGGAGGTTTTTTTCTCATCTCCCCAGCGGCTTCGTTTTTTTCCCAGGATGTGGCTTACATTTTCTGCACCACCCATCTCGGTACACTTCAGTGGCACTCTTCCTCGACTTCACAGACGTTTGCATATTTCGAAGACAAAACTTCCGAGAATATGCGAGTGACAATAAAATGACACAAGGACCGACTCTGGAAATTACGGACATTTTCAAACACATGGAAGCCACGAGTGCAGCTCTAGACATTACTGCAATACTCTGGATGGATTCATGTCTGGTGCGATCTGATGTAAATCACCAACACAGTAAATAGCCTAAGTCTAGGGGCTATGTATAAGTAAAATGGATATTCTGAAACGTTCAGTTTTGAAGTTAGGCCTACTCTACCTGTGGGCTCTGGATGCTGATGTGCAATCTTGCCATTGTGTTACAGGCACATCATTTTCAGGGGGGCGGTACAGATGCGTCTGCAGCTAAGGTAAGTTCCCGCCCCATGGGTGTGTGTCTATGTAGACTACCGGCGAGCGCACTGTATTCACCTGCCAATGCGTCTCCCCTTCAGTAGCCTACAGAGCTGTCTGTGGTGTAGTGCGCCGCGTCAACTTTAGCAACTCTTCAATTTCAAGGAATAACAGATATTAACGAGAACAACAAAGTGGGATTGTACACTATTGACCGAGACAAGAGTAGAGAATAGGAGACAAATATTGCAAGCTTAGGTGATTGCCAAGTTCATTTGGAGCCATAGCTTTGTTGCTGGGGAATCGTGCAGGATCTCCGCTACTTCATTCGTACACTGGGGACGGAGAAGGAGAATTTAGTAGGATTTTGTTCTCTGCCTTCTAAATGACTCTTATGACCGGAATCGGCGTAATTTCCACCGGGCAATAATAACCAGGTAGGCACAACAGTAGGCTACATAATTTATCTAATGTTTTCATGCATCAGGTTTTTCGGTCAAATCATGACTCATATGTCCGTGTTGAATTATTTATTATCCTAAGAGATTATTATCAAGACAATGCCTCCAGTAATTGAGTCGAACTACAATTGGTGATTTAGACCTATTGTCTATTATGTATTATTATTTTCAGTCCACTTAGCCAAATAATAAGTTAATGATGCTTTGTTAGGTCTCTGTTTATTTTTATTATTATTAGGCCTACACATTTATGATTTTTTTTGTTGTTGTTGCTGTATGGCTGCACGAGGAACAATATAAGCGTTCAGATGCGGTAGGCTATGGCTTGATATTAGCCATAATTCTTCTGCATTTCAAACGGCTGTAGGAGCTCTTGCATGGTATTTTCAGCTACTTCTCACGAGCGTCACAAGAAGCCAGCATTTTATAGCGTTCAAGTTTCTTCATCCAACAACA
Organism: Salvelinus fontinalis; assembly: GCF_029448725.1. Taxonomy (NCBI): domain Eukaryota; kingdom Metazoa; phylum Chordata; class Actinopteri; order Salmoniformes; family Salmonidae; genus Salvelinus; species Salvelinus fontinalis. The sequence goes on from NC_074682.1 coordinate 10,562,183, forward strand.
GGCTGTAGAAGCCTGCGCTCCTAATTGTGTGAACAGTCAAGACTGTTCGTTGTTCGCTTATAACAGGAACATTTTCCCACTTATAGCCAGCCTAATATCTTTTAAGAGTAGCCTAATTCATTTTCTATTGTACAGACTTTTAATGTTATTCTAGTTAATTATAGCCCAAACCCCATTCCCGAATAAAAAAGGAATGTGTAGTGTTTTCTTTATATTCATTAAGCAGCGGTGGCCCATCTCTGTTGTCACCGCTGCAAAAAGCCTCTGCGTGAAAAACAAAAGAGTTCATATATACAGTGCTAGAGGCGTCACTACAGACACCCTGGTTCAAATCCAGGCTGTATCACAATCGGCCGTGATTGGGAGTCCCATAGGGCGACGCACAATTGGCCCAGCGTCGTCCGGGTTTGGCCGGTGTAAGCCGTCATTGTAAATATGAATTTGTTCTTAACTGACTTGCCTAGTTAAATATCGGTTAAATATAATAATAATATTTAAAAATATATATATATTTTTATACATATATATATATATATTTCTGCCGAGACGCGCTTTTAAATGGATTGTCGCTCTCATTCGGAACTTCATCCAACGTCCTTTTATGGTAGCTTTAAACCCCATACACTGTTGACCAGCGTTTACGAACAGAACAGTGATAGATGGCAAAGAAAGTATTTAAATAGCCTTTATGGGCTCCAACCCCCATAAATCAAGCACAATATTTAAATTATCTTTACTAATGTGGTGTTTTGTTAAATAGGCCTATCCTGGGTGCTTTTAGCGATGTATTACATACACTAGCAGTGCTTTCAATTGTATTGGGTTGCGCAAAAAAGTCCTTCCGAAGCCAGAAGTTCAAGTTGTGCTGGTGGGCGGGACGGTTGGTCATTATGAAGGGGGAATTTGAAACAAAATATATAAAGCATCATATTATATTATTAAATACACTTTCGAAAGGTGGGTCTGTTGTAGACCCACTTATTTTCTGCTTAGGTCATGTCAAAATAAAAGTCCCCCACAACTTATTCCTTTTTTGTCCACATATGGTGCATGTCAGTGGAGATTCCTCAGAGGAGGAAGGTGAGGACCATCCTCCTCAGTGAATTTCATAAAAATAAAAATAGTGAAACATTAAAAAACGTATCCTTTTTAGATACAACTATACTAAATATATTCACATTTCACCAAACACAGTAATTGATTAAAACACACTGTTTTGCAATGAAGGTCTACAGTAGCCTCAACAGCACTCTGTGGGATAGCACCATGGTGTAGCTGGAGGACAGCTAGTTTCCGTCCTCCTCTGGGTACATAGACTTGAATACAAAACCTAGGAGACTTGTCGTTCTCACCCTCTTCCATTGACTTACACAGTAATTATGACATCTTCCGGAGGACGTGCTCCAACCTATCAGAGCTCTTGCAGCATCAAATGACATGTTGTCAACCCAATCAGATAATTAATAGAGTATTGAAAGCATAAGCTACAGCTAGCTAGCTAGCACTGCAGTACATAACATGTGGTGAGTAAGACAATAGTTGAACAGTTTTGGATAAATTAATGTATGTAAAAATGAAGGAAGAGAGAGAGCGAGAGAGAGAGAGAAAGAGAGAGATATTCCATTGTAGTTTTCTTTTCACTTTCACTTAGCTAGCGAATGCAGCTAGGTAGTTTAGCCTACTCAAACACCCGGCTCAAACAGAGAGGGATGCTATTTTAGCTAGCTGGCTATGGCTAGCCAACACTGGAACTTTTCCAAGTCAAGGTAAGTTTTTGGTTTTATACATTTATTTCTAAACTGCTTGCTGACTGTACACTGTATTGCATGATTGTCGCGGGTTTACTAACGCGTTAGTTCTAGTAGGTATGTTGACTTGTTATGACGTTAGCTAATATGGTGACAATAATGTAGGCTGTGTGTAGCAGTTAGCTCTTATGATATGAAGGTTTGGCTTGGAAAGTTTTTTTCGCCAGGTTTTCACATATAGCTGATGTGTTGAGACTGAAGACCCTAAGCAAAGGGAAAAGGTGCGAGAAGGAATTCTACAGCGAGCAAAATTATCATGCTGTTTGTATGTGGCTGCTATGAAAGTGAACTGTACTTGCGTGTGATCAGGGGTCTATTCAGTCCACCGATTCTGTTGAAAATTTCTGAAACAGGGATTAACATACCTGAATTTATCCAATAGAAACTCTCGTTTGTAACTTTTGGACACCCTAGATCAACTAGATACATGCAAGAGTGTGCAAGGCCGTATTGAATGTGTCACTGTCTCTCACCTTGATTACTCACATTTTTCTCTCATTCATAGGCTAGGTTGTAGCAACCTCATGATAGGTATAGGGACAATTTTAATATCATGTAGTAGCCTAAACCTATTGATGTTACATTGAACTGGGTGAATGGTATATGAATGACCGTCATCTAATATGTTTAATAGAATTAAGGCCATGCTCATCAAAACATCTCCTCCCTCATCTTAAACATCACAACCGCCACTGGTGCACGTGCAGGACTTTTCATTTTGAGTTAAGCAGTGAGGAAGTGGGTCTACAACAGACCCAACATTTGGAACGTCTGTTTAATGATATGATTCTTTTGATATTTTGTCTCAAATTCCCCCGTCATAATTACCAACAGTCCTGCCCACCTAGCAATGCTAGTGTATGTAAATTCACCCACCTAGGCCTATCCCTACAACAAGATGGCGTAGACAGACACGGTCGCCCTATGTCTTTCTCCTAGCCAACTTTGCAGTACTTCGTTGTTTTGTGTGTTATTTCGTTAGAAGCATTTCACCGCACCTGCAATAACATCTGCAAATCTGTGTACACGATCAATAAACTTTGATTTGATTATTACAGCAGAGCCTATTCATAGGATATTATTATTTGTAAACGGCGCCCGTTATTGAAGTTATTGTCAGCTTTTGGATATCTAGTGTGCTGCGCGCCTGGGTAAAATGTCTCCATATTCGACAACAGACTCGTTCAGTGGGCATAAAAGTAGGGCCCAGATCATTTGTGAGAGGTGGGAGTTTGTGCACCGGTGAGGGCAACGAGCCCGCGCTGGTGTTATAAGGAAGGGAATGATAATGGCAGCGCAGCCTAGTGGTTAGAGCGTTAGGCTAGTAACCAAAAGGTTGCAAGATCAAATCCCTGAGCTGACAAGGTACAAATCTGTTGTTCTGCCCCTGAACAAGGCAGTTAAAACACTGTTCCTAGGCCGTCATTGAAAATAAGAATTTGTTCTTAACGGACTTGTCTAGTTAAATAAAGGTAAATAAAAAGTAACAATGAGCTATCTTTGATCAGTAACTGTAATTTAATACTTAAATTGGAACCGCACTTTGTTATATTACTGCAAAAAGTTATATTATAACGTAACGTGTTACTTTGTGAAGTATTACCCCCAAAACTGGTGGCATGTGTGTGTGTTGGAGGTTTTTGTATGGGGGTGTGATACAGAGCTGATCATCAACTCACTCTCTCCCTCTCTTTCCCCAGGTACCTGGACTCTCGCTCCTCTTCTGTGTCTAGAAGCGGAGGGACCATGCTGTGGGACAAAATGTGGTGGCTGTCCACCATGCTGGCCCTGTCGGCTCAGGCACTGCCCACACTGCCCATTGAGCCCCTCTCTGCCCCTCGGGTTTTCCTCTCCTTCAAAGGTAAGACACACTTTTAGATATCTTGCCTAGTTGTTGTGGTTCTCTGTGACTCTGAAACAGGTGGATAGTATTTCCCTGTATGTGAGCTCTAGTGGTTGCTTTTATTTTCCCAGCTCATCCTAGCTTTGTGTTTGCTCTTTGTGAAATGTAGGGCTTAGGGGGACTAGGAAGGCGTTACAGACAGCTACGTGCTTGGCACACCGTGGTGTCAGTGTGAGCCCAGCCACCTCTCTCTGGCTGAAGCTTGATTATCTGCTGAGAGAGGAGGTTGACGAGAGAGATGAGCAGGGGAGAGAAGAAGTACTGTTTGTGCCTACTTGTCAGGGCCAGAGACCAAATCTTCATTAAACAGACTGTCTGACTGACTACCACAGTCCTCCAACAGTGGTTTGTCTGCCCTCGGCAGAGCCCAGTGTATTATGAATACTTCAACTGGCACATGAGGCCCTGTCTGTGTAGTGAACTGTACCTTGAAAGTGGACCTTTATGGTGTACCATAATCTCTGATGCTTTATCAAGCCCTTTATCAAGCCCGTTGCACTGTGTGAATGTAAGGCTAATCGTGATGAGCTCAAATGAGAGGAGGCCTCGCTAAACCTCCTTCAACCGCCTTGAAATCCTCATCACCTCATGTGGGGAATGAGCATAGATTCTGCACTTTTTTTAATTTTTTTAATTTTTTTTTGTCTGTGAGTTATGTGGAATTGGGCAACCTGAGTCTTGGGTAACCTGAGTCTCTCTCTCTCTCTCTCTCTCTCTCTCTCTCTCTCTCTCTCTCTCTCTCTCTCTCTCTCTCTCTCTCTCTCTCTCTCTCTCTCTCTCTCTCTCTCTCTCTCTCTCTCTCCCTCTCTCTCTCTTTTTTTTTGCTTACTTGTTGGTTTTCACTCTCTAATTAAGTTGGTTTTCACAACCCACTGGTTTCAAGTTTACAATCGCACTGCTCCAAAATGGTAATTTCTTTCCAATTTCCTTTAAATTAGTTCCTTTTTTTTGTTATTTATTGGTTTTTGAGAGATCTATAGGGTTGTTCCATTTGAATTCAGTCCCTTTTTGACTGCATCACTTTTGATTTGAACAAAATGTTCCATACATATTTGCCCATAGTAGAAGTGGTCAGAAAGTGACTTGTTGGACCTGAATGTTAAAATATTGAGGTGCTCAAAGTTGACACATTTTGCATTCCCCACCATACCATGAGACATCCAAGTCTTAGTCACTGGAAAAGATTAACGGTTGAGTTTGATATTATTTAAAAGCTTACAAACAGCGTTGTCTAGTTTATGATTTTGCATGCTCTTGAATACATGCATGCTCTTGGGTGTCATATTTTGGAAAATAAATGTACTAAAATGCTTATAAAATTGACATTTAAACTCAAATTGGGCCACAATGATGGTTGGAAGCCCACACATCAGAGAATGTTGACTTGAATGGGGATATCAGTTGTTTTAAATTATACTGTAAATATTGTATAGGAAACCTATTTAAATATAAATATTAGAATAGACAATTCCCAAATAAGTTGACATTCGATGGGCATCTTTGTGGTAGTAATTGGAAGTTACAATTTCAATAAAATTTCAATTTCAATGGTGTTTCAGCTACATTGCAGTGGTCTGAAGGTATATGTCCATTCTCTGAATTATGTTTCTATGATTGAAATGACACCCACCCTGAGTATGCTGGGTCTCAACCGATGGCGGGCACAACACAAACACCTCAGACAATGTAAAATAGGGTCTAAGCTACAACATATGTAAAAATGGGGGTTTACACATTTTACGATCATTGACGCTAAAGGTTAAAAAAAAAAATACCATAATTTGTATGTAAAAAAATAAATTCAAGAAATGATCAAATGATCAGATACATCAGATTACAACCTTGTTTGTAAGATTTTAAATTATATCAAACTCCGTTAATCTTTTCCAGTAATGAATACTTTGAATTCTCATGGTATTGTGGGGTATGCAAAAATGTGTCAACTTTGAGCACCGATGTCTCTTGAATGTTTTGGCATTTAGGTCCAGAAAGTCAATTTCCGACCTCTTCTACAATGGGCAAAAATGAATGGAAAGTTTCGTTCAAATCAAAAGGGGTAAGGTCAAAAAACATTTGAAATCAAATGGAACTACCCTATATGCTTGACAGAGCAACTTCACTTTGTTGGTGACTAGAATTGAACATGAGCTGCACATTTTCTAATTGTGTTGTTTTGGCTCACACTAAGGGGAATTGCTTTTAAATGTGCCCATATTGATTCCTTTATGGACCTTGGTGAGCCAAATAATTAGCTACACATTTTACAAAGCATACACATGGGGGGCAAGATTCCTTGGAGCTTTCCAAGGGGGCTCGGCTGAATTTTAACAACCTCTTGAAAATGCAACTCTAATCTCCTTATAACCATCCAACTGTTTTTAACAAGCTTTATGTTTTCAACGCTCCAAGCGTTACACAACCTATTGCACCCACTGGTTCATGCTGGCAGTCTCTGTCTATTGGAACAGTTAGACATTGTGGACTGTGTTGGCAAAATGCAGAAGCTCACCTGTGGCATTAATGTGGCTTCCGTCTAATACCACTAGTGTGGTCTGATGGTCCATATGTCTTCTTTAATCTGGTTGGTCTGTTGCCAAACACTAAGGTTAAAACCTTCACCTCAAGTTTCAATATCAGACTTGTAGACAGTTTTTGACTGTTTTCTAAACCAGTTTTTTTGATGTCATTTTGTGTTGTTATTATGTTATAATCTTGGATGAGTTTGAGTTGCTGTTGACCTTGTGCTGGTCATCAGAGGGGTTAGACTTTGGCCAGCCCTGTCTGTTGAGGAGGACTCAGACCGTCAGACAGAGTAACTAAAACAAGTTTGGGAGTTCATTTAGTATGTCTGGCATTATTGATTGCTTTGAATCTGCACGTGGGTGCCTTGCAACACAAAGACACTTTCTGATTTACATTAACTTTGTGTGTATATATATATATATATAAATACAAGCACTTCCTTCTTTGGATGAGGACATGAGTGCTTGTAGGCTCCTGCTACTTGGAGAGCATGATCATCGTCAGTCAACTCATTCAGGAAACCTGCGCTACAGACAATCTCACAGAGACCTCGGACTGATGCATCTAAGATAGAAGAGGCATTCTTTCAGTTAATGCAACTACCCTGGTTGAATCCGCCTTCAAGTCATGTTGGTTCACATTGCCATTTAATGCACCTTTGTCATCAGTTCACAATTGAGGTTCTATTTTAATAGAAATGTTATAGATCTAGTTCATCTTCTGTCATTTTTTTCCTCGGTGGAGAGAGAGAGAGAGAGAAAAGCTTTCTGCTGAATGAGTGAAAGCTTTAAGGATTTACATGCTAAACGATGGCCCGGAGGAGAGAGGGGAGAGACACGTCACATGCTAGCCATCACATAACTCCATTGTGACATGACAGCAGATTCACTATGATTAATTCCCAGCACAGTGGTTCGGAAAAGCTAAATGCTCCAGGTAATTGTAGCACATGTTTTTTAGAATGTAGTTTTCGGTCATTCTGAGCTGTACATTTCTATATGTTTATTCAACTGACATTCTCATCTGAGTATTGAGTTCAGTTTCAGTTTTCTTGATTCTGAAATCATTTTTAGTTTCTGTTGAATAATATCAGTCTGTCTACCTTATCTTCAAATCTATGCCTAAGTTCCCATCAGGCCTGAGCTTTCTTTATAAGTTCCTATCAGTTGTCTGTAGTATACTGAGGTCTATAAAAGCAACCAATGAGCGGGTCAGAGTCAGTGCAGGGCTCTGAGTTATCACCTGTGATAACGGTAGAGCAAACAGCGACTCAGAGTAAAGGAATGTCCACTTGGTACTCGTAAGCATCGATCATCTCCCACACTGCTTTAGCAGTATAAGCCGAAAGGGGAAGAAGAAACATTGGCACATGTACAAACAGGCAGGCATGAACACCATCTACACCTATTGTATACACTACAGCACCGTTGAAAAAGGTATACACACAAAAACACACATACAATCTCACGTACAAGTACAAATATATTTTCAAAGTGCTCATCACAGGCTGCTTAGCCAACAGATTTTATGGTTATGAGATAAAGAGGGCACTTGGGTCTTCAAAGAACAGAGAGTGTGTTTACAGACATTGCTGAGACCTATACTAGATGTGTAGACGTTGCCTCACTTCCTTCCGGCTGGTGGAAATTGCTGACAAAGTGGATGGTGAAGGTTGTAATACAATGTTACAACACAAACAAAGCACCACCATTGTGTTCCTTATTAAGTGTACCTTCTGCCATCTTTATTTGTGAAGAGTGAGTAGGCCCGACTGGTTTTAGCTTCTGATTCTAGCTTCTTATTTATGCTCAAACAAGCTCTATAATTACGTGCTATTTCAGGGTGCGGGGCTCCTCAGGGGTCATGACCCCCCAAAAACAGGATCCAGTCACACTTGGGCTTAACTAACGGCCCCCACACCCTGGGAGAATGGGAGCGTATTAGCTAGTAATAGCTTGTTACGCTAATCTTCAGTCGCATTTGAAAGTGTTTAACGTTGTTTTCCTTTTGCCTTCGGTCCAGGGTGAAACACCTGGAAACAGAGTTGCCGGGGAGCGAGGGAGAAAAAAAAGAACACTTGAAATGGGAGAGAAAACGCACGGCCAGACAGTCACATAATTGGACTATTTCTCATGCAGGATCTCAAGGTTATTTCAACTTCCCCTGGCTTTTTTCTTCCCCCCCCCCCCCTCGCTTTATCTTTCTCTATCACACAACATTACGGTTAAATAATTATCACAGTAGCACAAAGAGCTCAGTGTTCGCGCACCTCTCCTGTCTGTGCTCTCCGGGTGGACGATATTAACACGAGAGATCATGTCTGACTATATGCCTGCGTCCCTATTCTGTGAATTAGGCTGCTACTCTCAGTGACCTTCACTTAGACTTCATTCATTGTTGCTCTCTAGCTCTGCGATTACAATAGCCCAGATTTCTTAGATTAGAAAAAAAGAACCGTGGGTAGACATAGTGCTATGCCTACTGTGGCTGGTAAGAGAGTAAAAGCTATTCATGGATAAATGCCTTGCTGGAGGTGCTTCCTAAGCTTTCCGCCTGCCTGTGGTTCGTTTCTCCACTGTGTGGGTTGTCTGATACCCTTGCTGACGTGTCTGCTGAAAGGGAGAGCATTATGGCAGTCCATTTGTGCTCTGTCTGTCTGAGAGCCTTGCGCTGAGCTTTCCACCCCACTGTCAGTGTCTAAAAGAGAGAGAGACGGCCAGCCAAGAAAGAAAGACAAGAGAGTGAGAGGAGAAAAGGCCGCAGTCAGGTCTCCATGTAATGGACACGAGGTGGGAGTGTGTGTGTGTTTGTGTGGGTTAGTTGGTGGGTGGGTGGGTGGGTGTCTGTGTGTGCGAGAGTGAAACAGAGAGAGTCAGATGCCCATGCGTTTATCTCCCTCCATCTCCCTCCATCTCTCTCCCAGGCTCCAAGGTTCCTATTTATTTGGGTCAATTGTAAGTGTGACACTGGAGCCAGAGCTAAGTGCCCCAGCAGGCCTCACCAGAACAGAGGCCCTCAGCAATCAATGAGCCGCTGAAAGCTTATCCACAGCTAACCTGCCAAGAGACAGCAAGTGCACAGACCCAGGGTGACTTTGCCAAGCCTTCCCAAGTCTTCCCAGGCAGAACCAAACCTGCCCTGGGCTCCAGACCGACATACTGACACGGACACGGTTTCAGGGTGCAACACTCCCAATGAGACCAGAATCAAAACCACCAGTACAGTACAAGGCTTCTTGCTTGCCACTGCTAATCAGTTATGATATATCCACTGACTCCTTCAATAACCGTTGCCTCTCCCTTTTTAAACAAAGGTTCACTTAGACGACATGAAACTTTGTAAAGGTATAATGATCACTGGGGAAACAGCGTCTGAGTCTCCAGTTATGTCCGCTACTCGCGATGACTCAACGTTTCATTTTCATAGCAAGCAGGTAGAGGTGGCTGCTTTTTGCCTAAGAGGTCATTTATTAACTTGTCTTAAAGTTGATTATGGTTCCATGACATCTGACCACATGACCAGGTACAGGCAACACCTGACAGAATGACATCACATAGACCCAGCAGGATACAATTTGCTGATTATTTATGTGCACCCTCCCACCTCCATAGCACGGAGTCCCCTAACCCACCTGACGCGGAGAGCCCCTGCTGTTAGGTAAGGATGGAGTGTGCTATGTAAGACATACAATGTATGGGGCAGCAGACATAGCTAGTACATCAGTCCACGCATGTAATGTCAAAGCCCCTGCCTGCCTGCTCTCCTCTCCCTACTGTGACTGAGCTATTCCACCCCCTTGCTCTGCACATCTGCTGCTGCCGTGTCATATTTAATCTGCGTCCCGCCTCCTCCCTCCCTCTCCCTCACTCCTCTCTGCCGGCTGTGTGTGTACACAAACTTTGATAAAAGATGTACAGCACTGTCGCGGATAGAAGATTTGTAATACATGTAAGAACCTGCAGTCATGCCTTTGCTGCGTGTTGGCAGAGTGGGCTCTGAGAAGCCAAGTCAGTGCAGTTCCCACGTGTCACTTGGGTGGTCTGATAGTTTAGGTCTAGTGGGTCGGTGCTTGTCCACTGATCTATAGATTGGGGGTGGTGGATGGAGTTCTCTGGGTTGCCAGTTTTCTACTCCCATGCATGAAATGTGTATCAGCATTGTTACGGTCAGCAGGCTCATAGCTCCCCTTCGTGTCTGTCTTTTTAGCGCTAAGGCCTTTGAAAAATTGCTTCAACAGAATTATATGAGGTGGCTGTGGCACGCAAGCCTGAAGAGAACATGATTATCTCACTGGCTGTGTTTCTCTCCAGAGATGATGGGGTGGTATATCCCAGCAACCTCTGCTCCGCAGGATTCGTGCTGTCAAGCTGGGATTATTCAAGGAAGAAAAACAGAAGATGACAACTCAAGCTCTAAATATAGTGTCCTTCATGTCTCTGTTTCTCTGTATGTATCACCCTGCTCCTCCTCCTCCTCCTCCTCCTCCTCCTCCTCCTCCTCCTCCTCCTCCTCCTACTCCTCCTCTCCTTACACCCTCTCTTGTTGCTTGTTGATAAGGGGTTGGCAGGTGAGGTGGAGGGAGGGAGGAAGGGGAGTGACTAGCATGCTTCCCGCAGCTGGGGCACCCTGTTTTAGCACGCTCCAAAGGGGAAAGGGGAAACTGCCGCAAGGTTTCTGAAGTGACCAGACTTTCACTGGGGGAGAGGAGGGAGGGTGGTATATTTTTTTCCATGGCAAAATGTTTAACACGAAGCAGACCAAACTCAACTTTGAAAACCTGCTGGAGGCAAAATATTGTGTGCTATAGCACGGAAAATAAATACATGTGATTCTGGTTGACAACATAATGATGTTTGTTTCCAAGTAATCTCCTCTGTTCTTTTCTGTGTCGTTTTATGTCAGCCCCGTTGTATAATGGCTGGCATATTTCTACCATCAAGCTATTAATCCCTGGCTCTCCCCCCTCCAAATGATCTCATGGCTTTAAAAGAAAGACTTGAAGCACTTCAAAACTATTCTTCAATCAACGCGAAGGGACAGCAAATGAAAAGCAGGCAGGCTGGTGCAGTTTATACTAGTGTGAGCAGAGTAGTTCATGTTAGCAGGCGACAGTGACGAGACAGAGCCATTACCAAATAGTTATTCACGCTGCAATCTCGCTCAATGGAGTTATAAAGGCACACCATCCAAATGAATTCATAATCTGTACAGGGAAAGAACAGATTCCCTTATCTCCAGGATCTGCTTGTCAGCCTGTCTGACGTAGGCAGCCTGTCTGACGTAGGGGGCCTGTCTAATGTAGGTGGCCAGTCTAACGTAGGCGGCCTGTCTAACGTAGGCTGCCTGTCTGACGTAGGGGACCTGTCTAACGTAAGCTGCCTGTCTAACGTAGGCTGCCTGTCTAACGTAGGCTGCCTGTCTAACGTAGTCTGCCTGTCTAATGTAGGTGGCCAGTCTAACGTAGGCTGCCTGTCTAACGTAGGCTGCCTGTCTAACGTAGTCTGCCTGTCTAATGTAGGTGGCCAGTCTAACGTAGGCTGCCTGTCTAACGTAGGCTGCCAGTCTAACGTAGGCTGCCTGTCTAACGTAGGCTGCCTGTCTAATGTAGGTGGCCAGTCTAACGTAGGCTGCCTGTCTAACGTAGGCTGCCTGTCTAATGTAGGTGGCCAGTCTAACGTAGGCTGCCAGTCTAACGTAGGCTGCCTGTCTAACGTAGGGGGGTCTGTCTAACGTAGGCTGCCTGTCTAACGTAGGCTGCCTGTCTAATGTAGGTGGCCAGTCTAACGTAGGCTGCCTGTCTAACGTAGGCTGCCTGTCTAATGTAGGTGGCCAGTCTAACGTAGGCTGCCAGTCTAACGTAGGCTGCCTGTCTAACGTAGGCAGCCTGTCTATCGTAGGCGGCCTGTCTATCGTAGGCTGCCTGTCTAACGTAGGCAGCCTGTCTAATGTAGGCTGCCAGTCTATCGTAGGCTGCCTGTCTAACGTAGACTGCCTGTCTATCGTAGGCTGCCTGTCTAACGTAGGCTGCCTGTCTAACGTAGGCTGCCTGTCTAACGTAGACAGGCAGCCTACGTTAGACAGGCAGGCAGCCTACGTTAGACAGGCCGCCTACGATAGACAGGCCGCCTAATTTAGATTTGCCGCCTACGTTAGACAGGCAGCCTACGTTAGACAGGCAGCCTACGTTAGACAGGCAGCCTACGTTAGACAGGCAGCCTACGTTAGACAGGCCGCCTACGTTAGACAGGCAGGCAGCCTACGTTAGACAGGCAGCCTACGTTAGACAGGCAGCCTACGTTAGACAGGCAGCCTACGTTAGACAGGCAAGAGATGCAAGAGTCGTCCAGACCAGAGTCTGCCTGTCAGTACTTACAGTACAGTACTTACAGTACTGACATACACACACTATACTCTTCCATTTTCTCCTCGTTCTCACCCTCAATCTTTCTTTACTCTGCTTCTCTTTATTTCACCCACATACTGTACATTTTTTACCTTCCAACAGTGTTCCTCCCCATTACATTTAAGCTCCCTATAGGGTGTGTACGTTAATAGCCTGATGTCTTGAAACTTCATGTTTATCTATGCATGTGTGCATCTGTGGAATTATGTTTTGATTCGAATTCTGACCAACCATGAAAACCCAGATCGGATACAGCTTTTATGGTTTCCCCGTAGTGCGGGTTTCAGTTTTCCCAACACATGAAATGCTTCTTCAGAATGCAATATCACATGTAGATCATAGTTTTCTTCACATGGGGCCACTTTGGCATGCTTGGTAAATGGTCCTTCTGTTTCGCTCTCAATGCTGTGCAAAGGGGGGCAACACTCAGCAGGGGTGAGAGACTGCCACATTCTGATGCATTTGTCTAAATGTGTTAATGTCTCTTGATGTCTGCTGTGGCTGTTTTATCCCAGTTGAAATGTGACAGACAGGATAAAAATAGGCCAGTGGTAGATGCAACGATGATGTTGTCTAATTTCATTTTTTTTATCCCCTTTAAAACAGAATTGAGGATTGCTGAACATTCAGACATGAGCTATGTCTTAGGCCTAGTTTAGGTTTTTGTTTGGTTTTCATATGCAGTTGACCCTTGGCTATAGGCGTCAATGGTCATTGTTCCTCGTGAATGTAAGAAACTCCTTGGTGAATCCTTGCAAATCCTTTGCTTCTAATGAAAGAGTATGGAGGCAGAGGCTATAGAGTAAACCCCAGCCCCTGATATTAAGATGCTGTTTGACAGCAGCGGAGTGGTGAAGGCGAGGGATGGAGGATAAGGGGAGCATTTGCAGTTGGAAGGCACAGACAAAGATGATAATGGATATTTCGAGAAGTGTTTCTCTTAAGATTCAAAGTGACAGAGAAGGAGGAGGAGATGGAGGAGGATGAGTGTTTGAATATTCATCTCCTCAAGCCTGTGTGTGTGTGTGTGTGTGTGTGTGTGTGTGTGTGTGTGTGTGTGTGTGTGTGTGTGTGTGTGTGTGTGTGTGTGTGTGTGTGTGTGTGTGTGTGTGTGTGTGTGTGTGTGTGTGTGTGTGTGTGTGTGTGTGTGCGTCTTCACTCAGCTCTTGTTTTCAGGAGGACAAAGAAAAATGGAGCCACATGTGTCTGGAAACAGGAACAGAGGTGGAGTGTGACAGTACTTTGGCTTGGTTGCCATAGCAGCGTTGCTGTCACTTCTCCTCTCAAACAAACCAAACTGAGTTCAAATGACTCTCTCTTCAGAGGGAAAAGAAATGCAATCTCTGGATTGGTCTTATTTCTCCTGGCTTTTGTTGTCATCTCTGCACACAGATGGAGTCTGAAAAAAACAAGGATAGAGGTCTGCTAGGTAAGATAAATGTGGATTTTCAGAGATAGTTTAACCCTCATATGGATTCATACAGATTCAATATTGGGAATGCGATCGAGGTTTGGTGTGTGTGTGTGTGTGTGTGTGTGCGTGTGCGTGTGCGTGTGCGTGTGTGTGTGTGTGTGTGTGTGTGTGTGTGTGTGTGTGTGTGTGTGTGTGTGTGTGTGTGTGTGTGTGTGTGTGTGTATGTGTGTGTGTGTGTGTGTGTGTGTGTGTGTGTGTGTGTGTGTGTGTGTGTGTGTGTGTGTGTGTGTGTGTGTGTGTGTGTGTGTGTGTGTGTGTGTGTGTGTGTGTGTGTGTGAGAGAGAGAGAAATCAAATGAGAAAGAGACATAGAGAAAGAGAAAGTGGAAAAGTTGATTCCTCAAGGACACAGACACCCTGTGGGGCCTCCAGATGTGGCCCCTGTGTGTGTGTGGGAGTTCTCTTGGGGTTAGCGGTCGGGCCCTGACCCCAGGGCTGAAATTAAGGGGACGGGAGTGATGGGGGGTCAAAGGCGCCTCTCTCTCGCCCTGCTGGCCCTGTTTATCCAGCCAGACATGAATGATTCCTCACGAAACCCAGACGACGTATTCTTTTTAAATAATGTTCTGAACAAGGAATTCATCAACTTTCTAACATGAATGAAGGATGAAGGTTTATTATCCTTTCATGACCTAAAAATATCTATCATTTACCTTGTTCGTCATTTTATTTTATTGCAGTTAAGAACCGCTAGGCGCACTTATGACATCCCATGGAATCCACCAGTCCCATTCCTTCCACTCACTGAGTTATTAGGTAGCCAGAACACAAGTGGAGGTTTTGTGTTCAATCTATATAAAGAAAACTACTAGAAACCCTCCATAAACTAATGGGAGTAGTTAGGAAATGGAACATAGATTTTAAAGACTACTAACAAAATACATACTGGAAAAGAGTCTGGAACAACATTCCAATGTTGTCCCGAAATCTGAGTCATCGACTAATACACACTACAAATTAATTCACCGATTTTATTTGACTCTGCGGAAATGCCAATGTAAACTTGCTCCCATCCTAATTTGTCTGTTGTGTTCTCAAACCAATATTGGAAGCTACATACACATGATGTGGGACTGCCCCAGTGTGAAGACCTCCTGGTCACATGATGTGGGACTGCCCCAGTGTGAAGACCTCCTGGTCACATGATGTGGGACTGCCCCAGTGTGAAGACCTCCTGGTCACATGATGTGGGACTGCCCCAGTGTGAAGACCTCCTGGTCACATGATGTGGGACTGCCCCAGTGTGAAGACCTCCTAGTCACATGATGTGGGACTGCCCCAGTGTGAAGACCTCCTGGTCACATGATGTGGGACTGCCCCAGTGTGAAGACCTTTTGGTCATAGTTTGCCAGTTCTGTGTTGAGCATAGTTGGTGCTGCCATTCCCTATCTCCCCAATATATTATTGTTGAATGATGACCCTTCGCTAACTCTCACAGTACCCCAGAAACAATTGTCTGGACTAACTGCGGCAAAAAGGATGTTAGTGACCAGATGGAGGCCTCCACATAAGCTCTCCATAGCTCATGTAAACAGCGCCAAGGAAACAACATTAGATACATTCAATAGAGCAGTCGAAAAGGTCAGTGGCTTATTATGAGATAATGTAATGTAATCATGTTTGAATTGATGTATTGTATTTTGAGTATCTCTATCGAATATGTATCCAGGCTGATTCTATTCATGTATGCCTTGGTCCAACAAACAATTTCACAAACATTAGATGGGTTACCCATTATGTTTTGTTTTATGCCAAATTAGCTCCTGGGGGGAGGGAGGGAGTGAGTCTCACCTATTGAAAAGAGGGAGGGTGAGGGGAGATGGGACATTTCTCTACTGTTTTTCGTTACTTTATCTATATACAGTTGAAGTCAGAAGTTTACATACACCTTAGCCAAATACATTTAAACTCAGTTTTTCACCATTCCTGACATTAAATCCAAGTTTAAAATCCCTGTCTTAGGTCAGTTTATTTTAAGAATGTGAAATGTCAGAATAATAGTAGAGAGAATTATTTATTTCAGCTTTCATTTCTTTCATCGCGTTCCCAGTGGGTCAGACGTTTACATACACTCAATTAGTATTTGGTAGCATTGCCTTTAAATTGTTTCACTTGGGTCAAACGTTTCGGGAAGCCTTCCACAAGCTTCCCACAATAAGTTGGGTGAATTTTAGCCCATTCCTCCTGACAGAGCTGGTGTAACTGAGTCAGGTTTGTAGGCGTCCTTGCTCGCACACGCATTTTCAGTTCTGCCCACAAATTTTCTATAGGATTGAGGTCCGGGCTTTGTGATGGCCACTCCAATACCTTGACTTTGTTGTCCTTAAGCCATTTTGCCACAACTTTGGAAGTATGCTTGGGGTCATTATCCATTTGGAAGACCCATTTGCAACCAAGCTTTAACTTCCTGACTGATGTCTTGAGATGTTGCTTCAATCTATCCACATAATTCTCCTACCTCATGATGCCATCTATTTTGTGAAGTGCACCAGTCCCTCCTGCAGCAAAACACCCCCACAACATGCTGCTGCCACCCCCGTGCTTCACAGTTGGGATGGTGTTCTTCGGCTTGCAAGCCTCACTCTTTTTCCTGCAAACATAACGATGGTCATTCTGGCCAAACAGTTCAATTTTTGTTTCGTCAGACCAGAGGACATTTCTCCAAAAAGTACAATCTTTGTCCCCATGTATAGCTGCAAACCGTAGTCTGGCTTTTTTATTGCGGTTTTTGAGCAGTGGCTTCTTCCTTGCTGAGTAGCCTTTCAGGTTATGTCAATATAGGACTCATTTTACTGTGGATATAGATGCTTTTGTACCTGTTTCCTCCAGCATCTTCACAAGGTCCTTTGCTGTTGTTCTGGGATTGATTTGCACTTTTCGCACCAAAGTACGTTCATCTCTAGGAGACAGAACGCGTCTTCTACCTGAGCGGTATGACGGCTGTGTGGTTCCATGGTGTTTATACTGGCGTACTATTGTTTGTACAGATGAACGTGGTACCTTCAGGCGTTTGGAAATTGTGCCCAAGGATGAACCAGACTTGTGGAGGTTAACAATTTTTTCTGAGGTCTTGGCTGATTTCTTTTGATTTTCCCATAATGTCAAGTAAAGAGGCACTGAGTTTGATGGTAGGCCTCGAAATACATCCACAGGTACACCTCCAATTTACTAAAATTATGTAAATTAGGCTATCCGAGGCTTCTAAAGCCATGACATCATTTTCTGGAATTTTCAAAGCTGTTTAAAGGCACAGTCAACTTAGTGTATGTAAACTTCTTACCCACTGGAATTGTGATACAGTGAATTACAAGTGAAATAATCTGTCTGTAAACAATTGTTGGAAAAATTACTTGTGTCATGCACAAAGTAGATGTCCCAACCGACTTGCCAAAACTATAGTTTGTTAAGAAGAAATTTGTGGAGTGGTTGAATAACGAGTTTCAATGACTCCAACCTAAGTGTATGTAAACTTCTGAATTCAAATGTACTTTTTCAATATTATTGAGTGTCTGATCTGAACCCCTCACAAAAAATAAATAATAAAAAGTTGTTCAAACAACAAAATCATATTTGGAAAATGATTTATCAATGTTGGCATAGGCCTATTTATTACATGTTGACCACCCAGTAAAGACTCCATAATGTTTCATCTGTAGATGCTACTAAGCTAAATTGGTGTCATATGAAGCTTAACCACTTGCTCTGTAATGAGAAGTATTTAGATTTTTTTTTAAACATTCATTGATGAATATTTTCAAATATTAACATGAATATAGAAATGCATTGATTTTGTTAATTGTTCAATATATTGTTGAACATAATGAACTCTACGGGCATATCAAAGTTCCAGAATGGGATCTCTGCTAGTTTTAATTGGTTTGGCCCATTTTATACAGAGAAATTGGCATAGTAGGCAATGTAACCAATCATAGCCCTCCTTTTACTTGTATCATTGCACATCCTGCAAATTACCAGCATTTTGAATCCATTTTCCCATTCACTCTGTTTGTAATGATTACAAATTGGATCATAACTCTAAAAGTAGCAGAGATCCCACTCTGGAACTTTGATATGCCCGTAGAGTATATTATGTTCAACAATATATAGAAAAATTAACCCAATCACAAATTTTATATTTTCAATATTCATGTTTATATTTGTCAATATTCATAAATGAATGTTAAAAAAGTTATTGAAATCACGATACTACTCGTATTACAGAGCAGTGGTAAAGCTTCAGATGACACTGTTTGTTTTATAGCACCAGCAGATGATACACTATGGCTTCTCAAAAGAGACCTGGATAAGCCCAAAATGTCATTAACATGCCATCTTTGATAAATGATTTCTGAATTATGCTTTTAGATACAAATGTCAAATATATGTCAACAATCAAAAGGACTATTCTTTTGATTACATTTCTTGGAAATCCCCAAAACCCTGGTCTTTTTTTGTCTGGGTTTCATGAGGAATCACTCATATTATTTATTAACATCAAAATCTAATCAAATCAAATAATATTGGTCGCATAAACATATTTAGCAGACGTTATTGCAGGTGTAGCTAAATGCTTGTGTTCCTAGCTCATACAGTGCTGTAATATCTAACAATACATAACAATACGCACAAATCTAAAAAGTAGAAGAATGGAATTAAGAAATATATAAATATTAGGATGAGCAATGTTGGAGTCCGGAGTATAAATATATATACACTACATGACCAAAAATATTAGTACATTTGGCTATTTCAGCCACACCCGTTGCTGACAGGTGTATAAAATTGAGCACACAGCCAACATTGGCAGTAGTGGCCCGTACTGAAGAGCACAGTGATTTTCAATGTGGCACCGTCATAGAATGCCACCTTTCCAATTTTTTTCCCAGCTAGAGCTGCCCTGGTCAACTGTACTGTACGTGCTGTTTTTGTGAAGTGGAAACGTCTAGGAGCAACAGCGACTCAGCCGCGAAGTAGTAGGCCACTCAAGCTCACAGAACTGGACCACCAAGCTCATAGCGAGTAAAAATTGTCTGTCCTCGGGTGCAACACTCACTACTGAGTTCCAAACTGCCTCTGGAAGGAACGTCAGCGCAATAACTGTTTGCTGGGAGCGTTATGAAGTGAGTTTCCATGGCCGAGCAGCCGCACACATGCTTAAGATCACCATGCGCAATGCCAAGCGTCGGCTGGAGTGGTGTAAAGCTCACCCTCATTGGACTCTGGAGCATGATGAATGATGAATGAATCACACTTGTGATGAATCACACTTCACCATCTGGCAGTCTGACGGACAAAGCTGGGTTTGGCAGATGCCAGGAGAATGCTACCTGCCCGAATGCATAGTGCCAACTGTAAAGTTTGAGGGAGGAGGAATAATGTTCTGGGGAAGTTTTTCTTGGTTTGGGCTCAGCCCTTTAGTTCCAGTGAAGGGAAATCTTAACGCTGCAGCATACAATAACATTCTAGATGAATCTGTGCTTCCAACTTTGTGGCAACAGTTTGGGGAAGGCCCTTTCCTGTTTCAGCATGACAATGTGCACAAAGCGTGCACAAAGTGAGTTCCATACAGAGATGGTTTGTTGAGATCGGTGTAGAAGAACTTGACTGACCTGCACAGAGCTCTGACCTCAACCCCATTGAACACCTTTGGGATGAATTGGGACGCCGACTGCGAGCCAGGCCTAATCGCCCAACATCAGTGCCCGACCTCACTAAAGCTCTTGTGGCTGAATGGAAGCAAGTCCCTGCAGCAATGTTCCAACATCTAGTGGAAAGCCTTTCCAGAAGAGTGGAGGCTGTTGTAGCAGCAAAGGGGGGACCAACTCCACAGTAATGCCCATGATTTTTGGAATGAGATGTTCGACAAGCAGGTGTGGATTATCTTTTGGCCATATAGTGTACCCGACATAGGGAGGACAGCTGACTGGCTATCTTATTAGAGATACTAGTTATCTCTGAGGAGTAGTAGGAGGGGGCTGATGAAAGGTACAAAGGTAGTTAGTTATGGAGCTATTGCTGGTGGTAAGGAGGGAGAGCCTGTCTTATTCCATCCCAGTGATGTGTTTTAGATGTGGAGCGACGAATCACCAGAGACTGTGCCGGCCTGGCTCTTCTCTTGTGGTGACAGTTAGAGGGACATGACGAACTGATGGACTAGACTTGTCTGGGAGAGAGAGATAATTAGGGGAGGGGAGTAAAGGAGATGGTGGTGGATAGAGGGAGTGAGAGAGAGAGTGACAGAGAGAAAGGAGGGAAGAGTGACATGGATGGGAAAAAGATGGAGTGAAAGAGAGCTTCAGACTTGGGAGACTTAAAACAGGAGTGAGGGAGAGAGGAGGTGATGGGATGAAAACCTGAAGGGTGAGATGGAGAGGGCTGAGCTACTGCTAATGGATGGAGGAGAATCAATGTCAGGTCTGGTATCTTAAAAAGGCCAGGGCTGGATGGATGGATGGATGCATGGGGGGGGGGGGGTGTGGGAGCTGGAGGCGTACTCAACAAATTGTCTGTCTGTTTCCCATTAGCTGTCTCTGAGTGTTGGTTGAGTGTTGGTTGAGTGTTGGTTGTATACTGGTTGAGTAGTGGTTGAGTGTTGGTTGTGTACTGGTTGAGTAGTGGTTGAGTGTTGGCATTCTATAGAGTGCCTTAATCCTCGACTGTTAGGTCCTATATGAACGTCAACAAGCCCCTACTTTATTCACACCTTTGAATTGTTCTACAAATTATGCTAAACTAACTGTTTCAGATCACTTGGCATTGTGAGCTTATTTGTACTGAAGCCCATATAATATACCTGAGCTATACCATTTAGTCACTGACGATATAAGTTGTTGTCTGCCAAAATGAGAAAATCTACAAATGTGTGTTGTTTTGTGTTCAGGAGTTGGACAACCTCAACAGTTACTCTGAGGATGGGGTTTTCTGTATAAGGCACAGGTCTGGGAGATCCCTACCGTGTGTGTGTGTGTGTGTGTGTGTGTGTGTGTGTGTGTGTGTGTGTGTGTGTGTGTGTGTGTGTGTGTGTGTGTGTGTGTGTGTGTGCGTGTGCGTGTGCGTGTGTGTGCGTGTGCGCGTGCGTGCGTATCTTCACTGAGCTCTTCTTTTCAGGAGGACAAAGACAAATGGAGCCACATGTGTCTGGAAACAGGGACAGAGCCCATGTTTGGAGGTGCAGTGTAACAGTACATTGACTTGGTTGCCATAGCAGCGTTGCTGTCACTTCTCCTCTCAAACAAACCAAACTGAGTTCAAATGACTCTCTCTTCAGAGGGAAAAGAAATGCAATCTCTGGATTGGTCTTATTTCCCCTGGCGTTTGTTGTCATCTCTGCACACAGATGGAGTCTGAAATAAACAAGGCTAGAGGTCTGCTGCTTAAGATAAGTGTGCGTGCGTGCATGCGTGCGTGCGTGCGTGCGTGCGTGCGTGTGTGCGTGCGTGCGTGCGCGTGCATATACTGCATTTATAAAACTGGTTGTTTGGATCCTGGATGCTGATTGGTTGATGGCAGGGAGTTATAGCAACACAATCCCCACATTCCTCAGGTAATGCCTATCAACAGTTTCCCGTTAGATTTATCAATGCGCATCCACTGTCTCACAGCCCAGCCAGTCAATTTGTAAACTTAATCTCCCCCGGGGGAAAAGTGTCAAGACAACATTTCCCCATGCTACTAGCCAAGCATTTGGTTTGGTACAGCGGGGATTAATACAAACCTATGTGACCTATGCAAAGAAAATATATATCTTTTTGCGATCTCCACCATGCCATGTGTATGAACGTGACGAGACTGACAGCTTCTCTGAGCCAGGAGAATTCATTTATCAGGATCAGTATCATAGACACTGTATATCCAAACAAATAGTGGCAAAAGGTATGCTGTCATTTCCGCTGCATAATGTGATTGTTTGTTAGCTTGCCTTTAGTTAGCTAGCTAGCTCGCAAAGGAGAAGTAACGTTAGCCTAGCTCAGGGCTCTCCAACCTTGTTCCTGGAGAGCTACCCTCCTGTAGGTTTTCGCTCCAACCCCAGTTATAGTAACCTGATTCAGCTTACCAACCAGCTAATTATTAGAATCCAGTGCGCTAGATTAGGGTTGGAGTGAAAACCTACAGGAGCAGGGTTGGTGAGCCCTGGCCAAGCTATCCTCCATAACTAAATTATTGACTTGGCAATCAGCTGGTTTTTGCCTATTTATACATTATTTATCAAAGTATTATTTGCCGAAGTTCTTGTTTCCTATTTATAAATGATTTATTAAATCATTATTTATTGAAGCTTGTCTCTCGTCATCATTGAGCCTCTGCTAGCTTTCTAGCTAGCTATATTCCAATTATTTGTTTAGCTTAGCAACATGGAATGAATAGAATGTACGACCGGTTCAAAACATCCCAAACTAAATAACGACCAGCCTGTTTGGTTGGCAATTTCTGAACCTCAGGAACTAACAACTGGCTTCTGTCAGGACTATATCGTCTGGTGGAAGGATGAAATAAAACAAATGTACTAATTCAAATTACGTTTTTTTTTATGAAAACATGTCATGAATCTTTTTTTTTAAATGTTGGCACCAGTTTTATAAAAGCACCCTGGGATCGATAACCCCCGGGTTCTCATGCCTTATTGCTTAAATATATCACCCAGGACCACTCCCAGCTGCAAAACTCTCACCAGAGAGAAAGGACTTGCCCGTTGGAACACACAGAAACCCATTTGCTCATTGCATGTGGTGGGACAGGGACCAACGAGCTGTCTGTCTATGGGAGTACGAGAGGAATCAGGGATGGAGCGTGTGGTTGGGAGTGACCGTTGATCTTGTGGGAGGGAGGCTTCTAGCTGTGCTTAACTGCTGGATTTAAAACAGCTTCAGCAGCATTCCTCCTCCTCCCTTAGTGACAGCACTATTTCAACCCAGTTCCCTTCGCAAACCAACAATGAGGTCATACCCTACAGGTCCTACCTCGCCAACCTCAGCTAACCCATCAGGTGCACTTGGAGTGTATCAAAGTTCCCGCTTATTAAATACAAATAAACAGAGCAAGTGTCTTGTCTGGCACGCTGTGCGTGTTCAAATACACCATGGTTTGGTCACACACCACAGAAATGTGTAGGCTACTATATTTGAGACCACATCCTGTATCCGGTGATCTCTCGCTCTCACTTTCCTACAGCATGCATATTGTACTGAACATGAATTCAACAAGTGTGGTAGAGTATTGTGGCTGAGTCGAATGCTAACCACTTTCCAGCCCCACCTTCAGGCGTAGTATAATGTACAGGGCCAAGACTCCATCCACCTGGATTTGTTTTCACATCTTTTTTCCATAGTCATTGTGGCTGTCAGGCTAGGGAAGGCAGAGTGCATGTGAGTGTCAATCAGTGTGGGTGTCAGAACATTGAGGAGCAGTGACAACTCCTCAGAGAGCACCTTTGGGTGGGCTACGGCTTCTGGAGGCTTGGATCCCTCCAATGGACCTCTTCCTGGAAGATGAACAGAGAACATTTGTAATGAAGGGACTGGGGGAGTGTAGATTCTGTGGTGGGACATGAGGTTCCGGACCTTGTTTTCTGGGTTCATGCACTGATGGGGTTTCTGTTGCGTGGATAATGTGCTGATTGTTGGAGGAGGAGATGGCCTCTCATCCCCAGTCATTGTGGTGGTTTCATTGACATGATGCCAAGATTCTCCTCATGTCCTGCCTCCTTCACCCCCCTTCACTCCCCTCTAACCCTCCTGCTTTGTCGGATGCCCCTGTTCTCAGGCACCCTCTGTCGGTGTCTCAAATGGTATGTTGGAAATGTGGGCCTGCGTGGAAAGTCTCTGTATGTGTGTGTGTCAGGGGAGAATGACTTCCCCCTCTCATTGAAACCACGGAAGTTCAAGGCTGACCTGCAGGCATTGTTTGCAGAAACAGGACCCCCCATTATAGCAAGTGAAAAATGTAAATAAAGCATGCTTTTTGAAGACAATCATGGTAACAGTAATTGCTTCTATTACTCCAGATATATGTCCTTGAACTGATTATTTTAATATCGCACAAAGAGAAGTTGAAAGGATCATTTAGTTGCTAATAACAGCCTGCAGTACCTCAGTCAGCCTTCAATTTGAGTTACTCCATGACAAGGGGGCAGCACTGAGCTAGCCTGCAACATCACTTCCCGGAGTAGCTCAAACTGTGCATGTTATGTCTCCACGAAACACCCTCTTAACTGACTTAATTTGGCTTCAATGCGCTATTGAGTCTTCACATAGGAAGGAATGGTGTCACGTGATGATCGATGGCTTTGTCTGTTCATATACAGTCATTGGTGTGTGCATGTGTGTGTGAGAGAGAATGAAAATGAAGAACAGGGGCCCCCGTTCCCAATGCTGTTGTTGTTGGTGGTGTCGCCTCCTCACTCATCCCAGTGAAAGGAATGCTACGTCTTAGTAGAAGTAGGGCATTTGTGTGGGCTGGGTCCATCATTCACTTACTGTCTCAATGGAAGCCAGGAGTAGTGGCAGACAACATTGGCAATGACTTCATGTTAAATTCATCTCACTCTCTTTCTTGCTCTCTCTTTCTCCGTTCTTTCTCCCTTACTCACTCCTCTTGGCGCCCCAGAACTTGGAAATGATCCAAAGCGTTTATGTTCTTGAGAATTTCACGTTACGTGAACTCATGCTTTCCGCTGTACCCTGTGTTAAACCTTCCATACCGTGAATCTACTGTCCTCTAGGAACCTTATGGTGAACATTAATGTCATGATCAGTTAGGCAATGACATTCTACTGCAGAGACACAGTATTTCTAAGAATCCCCAGGACAGTTAGAGAATGTGATAGTTCCAGCCATTCCAATGTTATTGTTCTATTGGAACCCTACCACAAAACACCTTACAGCTTCACTTGTATCCCTTATGCTGGCTTTGGCCTCCATGGTTCACGTTAAGATAAAGTGTCTTTCTACGGTTTCAAATGAGGTGATGTACATTGTGCGCATTTGAATTGGGGGGCATGGCATTTCTTCTCATGGCATGCCTGCTCTGTAGAGTCATTTTTAATGGTGTCTTCTCAGTTGAGCAACACAGAGAGAGAGGAAACAAAACCAACCTCTTTTGGCATGAAAACGATGGGGAGGAAACCGGCACAGTTGACACCAGTAATCACCTCCTCTATTGACTCTCAGCTAGCCTGGAATATATTAGCCGGACTGTTGATTAATCCAGCGTCACTGGGGAATGGTTACGCACAGCAAGATTTAAATACTACCATCCATGACCAGATTATGTTGTTCCCATTATTGAAAATGTTTGTGCTTAATTAAACCGTCATTGCATGGTTAATTCATAATGAACAATGAAATGAAGACATTTATTTAGACCAGAACGCATCCCAATGATGGCAAGGCTTACTCGATAGCTTGACAATTTACAACCGCCCTACTGTTGGCATAGGAAAGATGATCGCTATGAATCTTGTTCTCTCCTTGCTCCTGGTAGAAGTGGAAAGGTTAAGCTGTTGTAAAATTACAAAAAACTCTGGCTTCTGTCGTTGTGCTGTGCAGGACTGGATACTCAGTGTAATGTTCCAAGAAGATCAGGGAGAGAACATTTTGATGAATTAGGTTAAAGGACTGGGTTTCTCAATGCTGTGTGAAATCAGCACGCTAACATGAAACAGTTTAAATGTAGTAGTAAAAGCTTCAGAGATGAAGAATTGGCTTTGTGCTTTTGACCTGGGCCAGGGAAGTATTTGGGAAGTCTGCCTCTGGTATGTGGAGGAATAATATAGACGACACTGAAGTCTTTTGGTCTGTAATAACACTGCCTAGGACAAATATCTCAATTTTATTTGAAGTAGCCTAAGTTGTTTTATTCCCAGCATACCCATCACTGTTATAATTCAACAAGATAGTCAACAGACATCTTAAAGATTTTTTTCATCATTAATCCTACATGGTCTGATGAAGTGCTTTAAGAGGTGTCCAAATGTCCATGCAGGTTGCGTTTCTGAACTCTCAGAGGAAGTTTCCATGCTAAACCTTGACTGACATCATTCCGATACTGTCACGGCTACAGTTATCCAGAAAATAATATTGAAATGAAATGTTTTGTCCCTTAATATTTTTCACAAGATTACAAGAATCGTCCAGCTTTATCCTGTGTGAACGATCAGAGCGGAAAAATAACACGTCTGCTGTTGGAATGAGATTGGTGAAAAACAGATAGCAGAGATATGAGGTAAAGGGAGGGGGTGTGGAATGGTCTATGTTTGCGTTTCTTATCAGTCCAGAGTGGATGGCGTGAGCTTTGATTTCTGAGCAGGTATGACAGTGTGTGATAAGAGAGTTTTAAGCCCCTCCATGTGTCCCTGACTGGAATCCCTGGCCTTCAACCAAACACGCGCTCCACAGAGAGAGTGATGGGGTGGAGCAGGAACCAGGACCACCACTTCCCACTGTCACGCATGCTGCTTCTCCCAGCAGATAAAACTCACTCTATTTTTCCCCCGCCTTAAATGTACAGGCCACAGAAAAACCGATGCTTCCGACTAATATTTCCTCTCCTCAAATCTGTCTGAGCATCTCCCATTGGAGTGTTTGGTGTTTTGGTGTTTTGCTTGGTGAAAATGCTAGGAATGTTATCGAAATGTTGGCGGGAGAAACCAATTGGCCTATATGAGGATGTAACGGCTGTCGCTCTCCTCATCCTCGGATGAGGTGAGGAGAGAAGGATCTTCAGACCAAAACGCAGCATTTGGGAAATAAGCCATCTTTATTATAAATACGATGGCAACACGAAACGAAACAAAACACTTTCAAAACTACAAAACAAGAAAACGACGTTGACGAAACCTGAACATAAACTTACATAACTAAACATAAACTCACGTACAGGAAACAGACGACATCGAAACGAAACGAAACAAACAAACGCTACAGTCCCGTGTGGCACGAACATACATACTGACACAGGAGACAGTCACCCACAACGAACACTGTGACAACGCCTACCTAAATATGACTCTTAATTAGAGGAACGCCAAACACCTGCCTCTAATTAAGAGCCATACCAGGCAACCCAAAACCAACACAGAAACAGAAAACATAGAATGCCCACCCAACCTCACGTCCTGACCAACTAACACACATAACAACTAACATAAATAGGTCAGGAACGTGACATTACCCCCCCCACAAGGTGCGAACTCCGGACGCACCAGCACAAAGTCTAGGGGAGGGTCTGGGTGGGCATCTAACCACGGTGGTGGCTCAGGCTCCGGGCGAGGTCCCCACCCCACCATAATCCATCCTAGCTTCCTCTCTCTAAGAATGTCCACCCTCTTTTTACCCCCACAAAATCCTCTTAATAACCTCACTAATAAGGACAGCACCGGGACAGAGAGATAAATCAAGACAGAGGGATAGATAAGAATATAGAGGTAGATCAAGATAGAGAGGGAGATCAGGATAGAGGGGCAACTCCGGACTGAAAGGCAGCTCCGGACAGAGAGACAGCTCTGGACTGATGGGCAGTTCTGGGTATCTAGCCGTTTCAGGCTGAAGGGCAGCTCATGGCTGACTGACGAATCTCGACGCTCATGGCAGGCTGACGGCTCTCGACGCTCATGGCAGGCTGACGGCTCTCGACGCTCATGGCAGGCTGACGGCTCTCGACGCTCATGGCAGGCTGACGGCTCTCGACGCTCATGGCGCTCTGACGGCTCTGGCTGCTCATGGCTCTCTGACGGCTCTGGCTGCTCATGGCTCTCTGACGGCTCTGGCTGCTCATGGCTCTCTGACGGCTCTGGCTGCTCATGGCTCTCTGACGGCTCTGGCTGCTCATGGCTCTCTGACGGCTCTGGCTGCTCATGGCTCTCTGACGGCTCTGGCTGCTCATGGCTCGCTGGCGGCTCTGGCAGATCCTGTCTGGTTGGCGGCTCTGGCAGATCCTGTCTGGTTGGCGGCTCTGGCAGATCCTGTCTGGTTGGCGGCTCTGGCAGATCCTGTCTGGTTGGCGGCTCTGGCAGATCCTGTCTGACTGACGGCTCTGGCGGCTCCTGTCTGGCTGACGGCTCTAGCGGCTCCTGTCTGGCGGATGGCTCTGTAGGCTCATGGCAGACGGGCGGCTTTGCAGGCTCCTGGCAGACGGATGGCTCAGACGGCGCTGGGGAGACGGATGGCTCAGATGGCGCTGGGGAGACGGATGGCTCAGATGGCGCTGGGGAGACGGATGGCTCAGATGGCGCTGGGGAGACGGATGGCTCAGAATGCGCTGGGGAGACGGATGGCTCTGGCCGGATACGGTGCACTGTAGACCTGGTGCGTGGTGCCGGAACTGGAGGCACCGGGCTAAGGATAAGCACCTTCCTACTAGTGCGGGGAGCAGGGACAGGGCACACTGTATTCTCAAAGCCCACTCTATAACTGATGCGTGGTACCGGCACTGGTGACGCCGGGCTGAGGACAAGCACATCAGGATTAGTAGGGGGAGAAGATACAGTTTGTACAGGGCTCTGGAGACGCACTGGTAGCTTAGTGCGTGGGCCCGGAACTGGAGGCACCGGGCTAGATACACGCACTACAGGGAGAGTGCGTGGAGGAGGAACAGGGCTCAGGATACGCACTGGTAGCCTAGTGCGTAGTGTAGACACTGTAGGTACTAGGCTGGGGCGGGGAGGTGGCGCCGGAAATACCGGACCGTGGAGGCGTACTGGCTCTCTTGAGCATTGAGCCTGCCCAACCTTACCTGGTTGAATGCTCCCGGTTGCCCGACCAGTGCGGGGAGGTGGAATAACCCGCACCGGCCTATGTAGGCGAACCGGGGAAACCATGCGTAAGGCAGGTGCCATGTATGCCGGCCCGAGGAGACGCACTGGAGACCAGACGCGTTGAGCCGGCCTCATGACACCTGGCTCAATACTCAATCTAGCCCTACCAGTGCGGGGAGGTGGAATAACCCGCACTGGGCTATGCACTCGTACAGGAGACACCGTGCGCTCTACTGTGTAACACGGCGCCTGCCCGTACTCCCGCTCTCCACGGTAAGCCTGGGAAGTGGGCGCAGGTCTCCTACCTGCCCTTGGCCCACTACCTCTTAGCCCCCCCCCAAGAAATTTTTGGGAATTACTTACGGGCTTTTTTGGCTTCCGTGCCAGACGCGTTCCCTCATAGCTCCGGTTCCTCTCTCCGGTAGCCTCTACTCTCCTCCGTGCCTCCAGCTCAGCTTTGGGACGGCGATATTCTCCCTGCTGTGCCCATGGACCTCTCCCGTCCAATATTTCCTCCCAAGTCCAGAAATCCTTGTTGCCCTGTCGAGCTTTCCCTTGCCGCTTGGTCTTAGCGTGGTGGGTGATTCTGTATCGGCTGTCCTCCTCTTCTTCATCCGAAGAGGAGCAGGGATTGAACCAAGGCGCAGTGGAGTTTGAATACATAATGAATTTAATGACAAGACGGAAAAAACACGAACTTGACTATACACTAACAAAACAAATAAACGGTGTAGAACAGATCTGAACGACGGACTCACATAACACACGAGAACGCACGAACAGGGAAAAAGCCTACACATAAATGACACTTAACAAACAAACCGAAACCAGTCCCGTGTGGCGCAACGACATACACAAACACAGGAGACAGTCACCCACAACGAACACTGTGACAACGCCTACCTAAATATGACTCTTAATTAGAGGAACGCCAAACACCTGCCTCTAATTAAGAGCCATACCAGGCAACCCAAAACCAACACAGAAACAGAAAACATAGAATGCCCACCCAACCTCACGTCCTGACCAACTAACACACATAACAACTAACATAAATAGGTCAGGAACGTGACAGAGGAGCTAATAAGCAGTCCGAAAGTTTCTCGTCCTACAATCTATCCTGAAGAAGGAGATCGATAGAGGACGTCAGTGCCCATAGAGAAATAACTGTGGCGTTGCTGTTTTCTAACTGTAGAGAGCTCTTTCTTGGCTGCGGTTCGGGGTGAAAAGGTCACTATAACGGTTCTTGTATGTATTTGCTTTTCTCGTCTCACACTGCGCAATAGCCAACAATAACATGACAAAGAAATTGGCAACATTTTATGATCTGCGGTTTCGTAGCTGTTCGTTGCTGAGAGTTTTGTTCCGCTTGGCGCATACATTGAATTAATCTCTTAATCTGAACAAGGGGAAATCTTATTAGCCAATTTCATGGCTGGTTTATGGTTAATTACTGTAACGATGAAAAAAGAGAAGATCATTTAGACTGCACTAATGAGAGGAAAGGTTCGTGGAGGTACCAGCACCGAAGCTGGGGCTCTGGTGGGGCTCTGGTAGGTTGTGTTAAATTAAATCAAATTGTATTTGTCACACGCGCCGAATACAACGGGTGAAATACAGTGAAATGCTTACTTACAAGCCCTTAACCAATGCAGTTTTAAGAAAAATATGTTTTAAGAAAGTATTTACTAAAATAAACTGGGGTAAAAAAATAAAATAAAATAATAATAATTTAAAAAGAAGAAAAAATGACAAATGACAAGTAATTAAGGAGCAACAATAAAATAACAGTAGAGAGGCTATATACAGGGGGTACCGGTACAGAGTCAATGTGCGGGGGCACAGGTTAGTCGAGGTAATTGAGGTAATATGTACATGTAGGTAGAGGTAAAGTGACTATGCATGGATAATTAACAGAGAGTAGCAGCAGCGTGGGGGGTATGGGGGGGGGGGGGGGGGGGGGGGGGGTACAATGCAAATAGTCCGGGTAGCCATTTGATTAGCTGTTCAGGAATCTTATGGCTTGGGGGTAGAAGCTGTTAAGAAGCCTTTTGGACCTAGACTTGGTGCTCCGGTACCGCTTGCCGTGCGGTAGCAGAGAGAACAGTCTATGAATTGGGTGGCTGGAGTCTTTGGACATTTTTAGAGCCTTCCTCTGACACCACCTGGCATAGAGGTCCTGGATGATAGGAAGCTTGGCCCCAGTGATGTACTGGGCCGTATACTCTACCCTCTGTAGTGTCTTGCGGTTGGGACGCAACCAGTCAGGATGCTCTCGATGGTGCAGCTGTTGAACCTTTTGACGATCTGAGGACCCATGCCAAATCTTTTCAATCTCCTGAGGGAGACTAGGTTTTGTCGTGCCCTCTTCACGACTGTCTTGGTGTGTTTGGACCATGATAGTTTGTTGGTGATGTGGACACCAAGGAACCTTAAGCTCTCAACCTGCTCCACTACAGCCCCGTCGATGAGGATGGGGGCGGCGTACTCGGTCCTCTTTTTCCTGTAGTCCACAATCATCTCCTTTGTCTTGAGAGTGTGAAAAACAAGATGAACTAGTCCCTGCCTCTCATATTTTTCTCACTTAATTTTTCCTCTGAAAGTTTTGTAGAATTTAGCAACTTGAGTGTCTCTCTCTTTCTCTCTCTCTAGTCTATAGACTTTATCTTTATCTATAGATGTCTCTTTATAGATCTGTGACGTGATCCATAGCGATATGGACAGTCGCAGGCCTTTTTACTATTTTAGTAACTGAAGCAATGCAAAGTCTCCTCCAACTCCCCCACATAACCCTACACTGCACACTGACCCTAGTTGTCACGGGTGAGAAAAAGGTTGCAGGGTCATAGGGTAGGATGTCCCATCTGTCTGTCAAACATGAAAGGGCTAAAGTGACTGGCTGGGCGATGGTGTTTTAATGGGCTGGGTTAGTGTGTCAGTCAGCACGGGGAGTTAAAAAGGCTCTGGATTACCGAGACAGACAGTAATCTATAGGCCTGTCAGCCTGTCCGTCAGACCAGCCTTGGGCAGCGTCTCACTAAATTACAGAGGAGGATGAGCAAGAAGGGCCTGCCCATTCCAGACTATTCACATTACCCATCGTATATGTAATGGCTGCCGACATGTTTAATCTTGAATGACAAATCTTCCTTTCACAGCACATGAATTTGCACTATTGGAATGTAAAATGGCAGTTTTAGCCTGTAATTATTTTCTGAACGTTCCTCGTTTGAAAGGTATTCGGCCCATTAGGTTTGAAGAGCGTTGGCTTTTATTTTTCTATTCACTCTCCTGTTTGGCTGTAGAGACCCAGACAGACCAGACAAACAGACGTCCTTTAGGACAAGGCACAGGGTGTCTATTAGTTTGGACCCCACGTTACCTATCCTATGCAAGATATATAATTCAAGGTCATTCAATATTTCATGTTGGACAGCAGAGGTAGATCTCTCGTCACACCTCTGATAGGATACGTTCTCAGTTCTCACCTTGTCAAACCAGCCTCCATTGAGACACTGTTCATATCACAACAACCTAAAGCGACAGGAGTGTTTGTAGTGACTGAGGTTTCAATGGGGTAATGGGTTCAACAGTGAGATGTTTTGTCAAACATTTACTGCCATTACAATCACCTCCACAGGCCCTTTCCACTATTTCCATCGAAACAAACTTCTATAGCACTCCCCTCATGACAACCCCAGCCCTAACAGACAAACAAATGGGACAGAGGGGAGGAGTCAGCCTTGAGGATCTCC
The DNA here is from genome assembly GCF_029448725.1 of Salvelinus fontinalis. Taxonomy (NCBI): domain Eukaryota; kingdom Metazoa; phylum Chordata; class Actinopteri; order Salmoniformes; family Salmonidae; genus Salvelinus; species Salvelinus fontinalis. Next base: position 10,594,797 of record NC_074682.1, read on the forward strand.
CTGTCAGTCAGAGCACCCTGCCGACTCCTCTTTCTCCTCTCCCGCTCCCCCTAACCCCCATCCACCACTCCTGCTGCGTTCCACTCAAAGCCTGGATCACATTTATGATGTGTGTGAAAACACCAGAGGGTGAGTGTTTGTATGTAGTCTTTTACGCTTCCCATGAAAGAGATCCAACCGAAGTTTGCTGTATTCACACAGTCCAGTCATATTCAGAATGGTTCCATTGTGACAATGTAAAAGAGAGAGAAAGTGAGAAGATGCTCCTAAACAGAGATGGTGGTGGGATGCTCTCCATGCACACCAGCTGCTCTGTTGCTCCTCTGCGTCTCCGCCACTGATTTCAAAGTGCACTTTGTGTTGAGCGTGAGATCCTCTGGGCCTCTCCCATCGGAGTGGTCACGCCGCCAGGGAGTAGGCTGGCTGGATCAATGGCCCGTAATTGGCGGTGGTTTGTTCTTGTGGGGAACCAGACTCCAGTGGGGGTGTTTAGCCCTTGGATGAGCTGGTTCAGAGACGTAGAGAATCCAAAAGCCAAGGGCCGGCATAGAGATGGGAAAACAGAGCTCACATTTCTGAAGATCCATTTCCCAATCTCTCCCCTTCTCCATGTCGCAGAATAAAAACAGCACAGGAGTTAACTGGGATAACTTGTCAGAGGTTTCAGATTGTTTGAGATATTACTCTGGAATTCTCTGAGTAACCCGTTGGTTAATATGTTATTTTAAAGCCAAGGTCATTTTGAGAGGGTATAACAAACCCGAGGGAGAGAGTTTTCTCTTTGAGTGTAATTATCCACAGAATCCGTACGCTGGGTCAATGCAGTATTGATTTGTTATCCCGTACCTGTGAGCAGCCTAGCTGCCGGTAATAGAATAGATTAGTCAAGGAATGGTATGTTTTATCCTTTTTCTGAAGACTTCTCTTTAGGGAATTTGGGCAGACAGGAGACTTGACCTTCAGCAGAATCCATTGAATGGAATGGAATAGTATAGTAGCACTTTGTCAATAAAACATTTGACAGAACTAGTCAATCAAGCAAATACAGACACAAACAAAAAAGGTTAATATTTTATTTATTTCTCAGAACGGGAGGCCATACAGTAAGCATTGAGGAGGGATAGGAAAATGAAATATAAGACAGATACTATATTATACAAACACAGATCAAGATGATTGAGGTTGTTTAAAGAGGTGATTTCATATTTCTCTTGGTGAAGCTGAAATGGGGGAGCATTTCATTTTGGTGGGTGGTTGATGTCTCCCCCATCATGGACTCCATGCCTGTCACATCGTCTTAGTGGCAGGGCCTCCGTCTGCTGCTCAGTGAGCACAAAGCCTGTCAGCTGAATGAGCCAGCCTCTCTGCAGGAAGGGCCCAACACTGACACCCCATCACAGACCCACGCCTCCACGCCACACAGCACAACAACCAGCCACCACGCCCTCTTTATCCCAGTGTCTTCTGCCTGTCACATGGCATTAGCTGCAAGAGGTTGGGCTTGTGGTCTCTGTTGACACCTACCTGGTCGGGGGTGACCCTGGCCTTTGTGTCCCACAGACGGAGGGGTCAAGTGGGTGTATGCAGGGCAGGCAAAGCCCTGGATGACCCCATCCTGGAGGAGGCAGAGGGGTTTGAGACTTGTAGTGTGATAACCACCCAGACCCTAGTGACCCCTGTTCTGTAGGGCAGCTAGCCACAACATGCTGATGACTCTGAGAGGGGGGATCTGGTAGGGTTGAGGGTTGTAGTCACTCCCACCCAGTCACGTTGTATAATTTATTTTCACAATATAGACCTGTCCCTCTCCCCACTGGCTCTCTTCATTCCATACAGAGATAGGGGCTTTTATGAGGTACCACATCATGCAACAAGAAGAGTTAAAACATTCTCTATGGGCTCATCACATGTGCTAAGGCCGCATGCGAGCCGCCTGAGTCTTATTTCACGCATCTACTGTCATCCATCATTTATAATATAATATATCATTATAATTATTATAATAGATTGATGAATATATGCCATTTAGCAGGCTCTTTTATCCAAAGCGACTTACAGTCATACATGCATACATTTTCCGCATGGATGGTCCCTTGCTTTACCAGCTGAGCTACAAGGGACCATGTAAGGAACCATATAAGGAACCCTTTAACCTTTCTAGCCCAGGGGGCCAGAACAACATTCCACAACATTCCCACAACATTCCACTGAAAAGGCAGCGAGCGAAAATCAAAAATATTTTTTAGAAATATGTAACTTTCCCACATTAACAAGTCCAATACAGCAAATGAAAGATAAACATCTTGTTAATCTACCCATCGTGTCCGATTTTTTAAATGTTTTACAGCGGAAACACAACATATATTTCTGTTAGATCACCACCAAATCCAAAAAACACACAGCCATTTTTCCCAGCCAAAGATAGTCACACAAAAGCAGAAATAGAAATACAATTAATCACTAACCTTTGATAATCTTCATCAGATGACACTCATAGGACATCAGGTTACACATTTATGTTTTGTTCGATAATGTGCGTATTTATATCCACAAATCTCGCTTTACATTGGCGCCATGTTCAGAAATGCCTCCAAAATATCAGGAGTAATTACAGAGAGGCACGTCAAATAACAGAAATACTCATCATAAACTTTGATGAAAGATACATGTTTTACATATAATTAAAGATACACTGGTTCTTAATGCAACCGCTCTGTCAGGTTTTTTTTAACCTGTCTAGGATCAGCGTGGCGCTAGCGGCACACCCCCCCCCCCCCCACTGAAAAACCAGTGCCGCGAAATTCAAAAAAAATATTTTTTTAAAATATTTAACTTTCACACATTAAAGTCCAATACAGCTAATGAAAGACACAGATCTTATGAATCCAGTCAACATTTCCGATTTTTAAAATGTTTTACAGGGAAGACACAATATGTAAAGATGTACATCTATTACCTAAAAACACATTAGCATATTCCACCATCTTTTATTTGTCCACCAACACCAGTAGCCATCACCAATTCGGCTAAACTAAGATATTTATAGCCCCTAACCAACAAAAAAACTCATTAGATGACAGTCTGATAACATATTTATGGTATGGGATAGGTTTTGTTAGAAAAAAGTGCATATTTCAGGTAGACTTCATAGTTTACAATTGCACCCACCATCACAAATGGACTAGAATAATTACAATGAGCAACGTGTTTACCTAACTACTAATCATCAAACATTTCGTAAAAATACACAGCATACACGAATCGAAAGACACAGATCCTGTGAATACAGACAATATTTCAGATTTTCTAAGTGTCTTACAGCGAAAACACAATAAATCGTTATATTAGCTTAGCACATAGCAATTAGCAGCCCAGCATTGATTCTAGCCAAAGTGAGCGATAAAAGTCAACATCGCCAAAAGATATTAATTTTTTCACTAACCTTCTCAGAATTCTTCCGATGACACTCCTGTAACATCACATTACAACATGCATATACAGTTTGATCGAAAATGTTTATATTTAGCCACCAAAATCATGGTTAGACAATGTGAAATGTAGACAAGCTGGTAAAGAAAACGTCCTTGCGCCACTTAGACAGTGATCTACTCTTATACATAAATACTCATAAACGTGACTAAAAAATATAGGGTGGACAGGGATTGATAGACAATTTAATTCTTAATACAATTGCGTTATTACATTTTTTAATTTATCCTTACTTTTCAATACAGTTTGCGCCAAGCGAAGCTACGTCAAAAAACATGGCGTCCTAAGCCACTAAAATGTTTCGACAGAAACACGATTTATCATAATAAAAATGTCCTACCTTGAGCTGTTCTTCCATCAGTATCTTGGGCAAAGGATCCTTTCTTGGGAGAAATCGTCTTTTGGTGGAAAGCTGTCCTCTTGCCATGTGGAAATGTCAACTACGTTCGGGATGAACTGAAAAGCGCACCCAACTTTTCACATCGTTGCAAAAATAAATGTCCCAAAATCGCACTAAACGGATATAAATTGCTATAAAACGCTTTAAATTAACTACTTTGTGATGTTTGTAACTCCTATAACGAGTGAAAAGATGACCGGAGAAATATAACAGGCTAAACTAACGCTTGGAACAGGAGAGGGTCGGTGTCTTCCACGCGCGTTACGCAGCAAGAAAAGACTTGCTAGCTAAAGGTTTTTTTCATTTGTAGGGCCTGTGAACGAGCAATCGAGCCCGTTGGAATCGTCATCACGTAAAGGCATCCAGGGGAAGACGTAAGAAGTGTCCGTATAGTCATAGCAACGACAGAGCCCTTTTAAATGACTTCAGAAAAGTGGCCAACGTTTCTCAAATCTGACTCCATGTCAGGGAAATTGCTGTAGAATGGGCTCTGTTCCACTTAGAGACAAAATTTCAACTCCTATAGAAACTATAGACTGTTTTCTATCCAATAATAATAATAATATGCATATTGTACGATCAAGGATTTTGTGGGAAGCCGTTTAAAAAATTAGCCACATTAGCATAAATAGTCTAAACAGCGCCCCCATCCCCAACAGGTTAACTTTAGGAAAAAGCATACCATGCAATAATCTGAGACGGCACTCAGAAATACACAACATTTCTCCGCCATGTTGGAGTCAACAGAAATACGAAATTACATCATAAATATTCCCTTACCTTTGATGATATTTCATCAGAATGCAGTGCCAGGAATCCTAGTTCCACAATAAATCGTTGTTTTCGATAATGTCCATTACTAGTGTCCAATTAGCTACTTTTGCTAGCACTTTTAGTTCACATGTCCAAACGCTGGCGCCGGTCCAGGCGAACTCGGACGAAAACTTCAAAAAGTTATATTCCGGGTCGAATAAACTGGTCAAATTAAGTAGAGAATCAATCTTCAGGATGTTGTTATCATATATATCCAATAACGTTCCAACCGGAGCATTTCTTCAAGTAATGGAATACATGGCCATTGCATGACTAGCGCGCATGACCAGCAACTAGCATTCTGCCAGACCACTGACTCAAATAGCTGCCATCCGGCCCCACATCACACTAGAGGCTTCATTCCACGTTCTTCAGACTGTTGACATCTAGTGGAAGGCGTAGGAAGTGCAAACAGATCCATATATTACAGGAAATTGAATAGGCGATGACTTTAACATCGACCCTTCTCAGAATTCTCACTTCCTGTTTGGACGTTTGCCTGCCATATGAGTTCTGTTATACTCACAGACATAATTCAAACAGTTTTAGAAACTTCAGAGTGTTTTCTATCCAATAGTAATAATACTATGCATATATAAGTATCTGTGACAGAGTAGGAGGCAGTTCACTATGGGCACGCGATTCATCCAAAGTGAAAATGCTGCCCCCTATCCCAAACAGGTTTAAGGGACCATTTATTATGATCCAGTGGAATACTATTTAGGAGTGAACCATAATACCCTGAGTCAGAGTGAACTAGCAGGCCCTTATTGCACGGGTCACGTATGCACTACCTTCACCCCCCCCCCCCCCCCCCCCCGCTCTCTCCACCTGCGACACGCTGCCTGCCAGAGAAAGGACAGGAGGAATCAACAAAGGTAGGCTTGCGTTATCTGAATGAGCGGGTAGGCGGAGTGTAGGCGGCGGGTTAGTCTAGAGGCTGCTGGCAGGATCAGACAAGGCGTGGTGGTGGGGAGTGAAGTTGTCCAAGGTAGCTAGGGGATAAATCAGAACACGACATTAACGCACCACGCACAGCCTGAGAGATGGTGGTGCCAGATTCCTCTCCCAGAACTGCCATGACGACACCTTCAAAGAATCCACAGTGTTATGGATGGAGAATGGTGGAGGGGATATTAAAACAAACAGCGGCGGTTGATACATGGAAATAGTGTCTGAGAGACGTTGGCTCAGTTTCCCTATCATTCCTTGAAATAGGAAGCAGAGATTTGGTTCACTTCCACTACCCATCACCTTTATTTCAAAGGAGCATCCCGATGCTGATTAAGGGGTTGATTGCAACGATTGAGCAAAAATACTTTCACTGAAGTAATACATGAGATCCGTGGTTTTGGAATGAGTTCAGATCCACAGTGTGGTCACACTGCAGAATGTTTTGTGACACTGTAAACTGCGGCGTAAAGGTGATTGCTCTTTGCATTTGATTAAAGTATGTCTCTGGCAAGATGTATTATGGGTGACCAAATGAGTACCTGGAACTTAACCGTAGGTAGATGTCATGTTGAGTCTTGGTAACTATTTTATCCCTGGCTAGCTGGTCCAGAGTCTGAGATTCGGCATAACCTGTGGCCTGGCTTAAAATGACTGTGAAAGGGCACACTGTGGGATGCAGAGTAAATGTATCTTTCTCCACACCTTTTCAGCCTTCAATCTTCTCCTGGAAAATCAGGTGAAAAATCGTGTTCAATGGACCATATTTACAGTTGCTTCAGAAAGAGTGTTTGCATGCTGCACATTTCCTGTGTATCAGAATGGATTGTCATACTGCAGCATGGCAAGACAATTTGCTTCTACATCTGATATAATGAATAGTATGACTGTTGTTATACCTCCAGCTTATTCTAAACAATGCAGTGTTTGCCTTCTTCTTTACGCTAAATCTGATCCCTCTAAAGCTCTGAGTAATGAGGTCAGGGGAATCGTAATGTTTTTGTTGGCCACATTGTACGCTAGATCCATCTCCGACAGAGTAGTGAAGGAACTCCAAACACACCTCACCTATGAACGTAATCGTACCTGATTCTGTGAAAACAACCTCTGGCAAACCTTATTAATTTCTCCGTCCTAAAAGTGACTTCTTACGCTCGCCTTTCAGTCACAGGTTGGTCAGACAGCGAAGTAATGCAACCAAGCCCACATTACTGCCAGCCTCCCATACAGCATAGGTTTCATTTGTAAACTTCCAGCTGACTTTCTGTAAACCAAACCTAAATTATACAGGTAGCTGTAGGATGATTGTACACTCATTTTACAACCTTGCAGTAAAATATAATTTTTCACTGTTCAACCCTGAGCCAGAGTGACTATATGACTATAATTATAGCTTGTTTAAATGCTCTACTACAGTACTATATAAGCCCCTCTCTCTCTCTCTCTCTCTCTATCTCTCTCTCTCTCTCTCTCTCTCTCTCTGTGATGTGTATTTAGCAGCCCTCTCCCTCAACACGACATAATTGGACAGCTGAGGCTGCAGTCTGGACATGTTGAGGTATAATGAGGGAGGGAGAGTGACATTTTTTCTCTTGTTTGCTACTGACATAAAGAGACAAAAGCATAGGAAGACAAATGAAAGGGAAAATGAGGAGAGAATGGAGGATTTTGACATGGATAGAGAGGAAAGCGTCAGACGGAGAGGAAAGAGTTGCCTGACTGTACAGAGTTTTCATGTAAGTCAGTGTGAATGCTGCTGGAGCCTCATATCTCCTCAGTTCTGCGCTGCTGGCCTTGTATTTCTATTTAAGGCCAGACAACTTTGGCCACCTGGGAGGGACCCTACAAGTCTAGTACCTCCTAACTGGTGTGGTTCTAAAGAAAATGTTCCACTCAGCTCACACCAGCTCTCTTTCTTTCCCACCTCTGATGGTCACAGCCAGCCATGTCGGTCAGCGTTTCTCTCAGTGTCAAGCCACTCTCTCATGGTTAGACCACGGAACGCCTCCCAAAGCTACGCCTGTGACTGTGACTGTGAGTGAGCTGCTTTGAAATGAAAATGAAAACCGAGTGGAGTGTTTTCTGCCCCCTTCAGTCAACCTGTAGCATCTCTTTCTGTAGCTTTTTTACAGTCATTCAGGCTCAGTGTCAGAGAGAGCAAACGCGGAGTTGCCAAGGCACTCCTGCTCCCAGGCTAGCATTGATAACTGACAGCTCTTAGGCCATGCTGTCAGACTCCTCCACCCTGGGGACTCCTCCCTCCATTCTCACCCCTCTACCCCACCACCATCACTCCTGTCCTGCGGTTGAAAAAGGACCCGGCATCCTAGGCTCCCCTCGCTGCCCTGGAGTGGAACACCCTGAGTGGGGAGAGGGAGAGCGGTGGATGGCTCTTTACCTGTAGACCCTGAGGCAACACTCAGTCCTAGTTGTCTCTCTAAATATACCTCCTAATTACCCGCACTCATTTCCCCATCTACCTCTCCTCACCTACCCCTAACTACCCCTACCTTCCTCTCACCATGCGGGCCACGACCCTGTTACAGGAGAGGGGGAAGGGGAAGACAGCGACACTACTCCCCAAATAAAGCCCAGCACTCCATTGTATGTGTAAAGATATGTGGGAGGAGCATAGATCAGGCTAAAGAATCAACCTAGTGCACCCCCTTTACTTAACCCGTGGGGCTATGTGTGTGTTTTGTTTATATAATCCCCAGAGGAAAAACACTTTATGTAGGGTGGGAAGACATTTTAGATCCTTAAGTGAGTAGAAATTGAATCTCCAGTGTGAATCCATCATGGGCGTGTTAGTGCAGCTGACGGTGAGAGTGTGCCGGGTCAGAGGTCTGGTGGAGATAGAGAGAGATAGAGAAAGAAAAAGTAGGAATCGCCTGTCTTTTTCCACGTAAGGCCACGATGAGGATTTGGAGGTTTAGGGAGGCCTCCACTTCTTTGAGAGGAAGAGCGATGGTGAGATAGATGGATGCTCTGTTCATCTACACCACCATCAACGTCTCTGTCTCATCATTCAGCCCCTCCCTGCTCCCTCTGACCTCTGCCCTCTAGTCTCAGCACCGGGCCAGCTACACACACACAACCACCCTGACCCTACCCCACCACACCACCGACTAGCCTACAGCACAGCTACAACAATAAACACAGCTTCATCATCATAACAGAGGCTAGCTTAGCAGCTACGTATACCCCACTGCAGCCTCTAATCTACTATGAATCCCCCACACCCACGCGCTAGCTCACTAGCCAGGAGCCCAGACAGCGCCGCTGGGATACAGGCCCCATGGTAAACAAACAAAGAGAAGAACCATCGTTCCCCACGTTCACCAGAACCCAGAGATTAGTGTTCTGAGAAACGGGGGAGCCAATAGACTGATGTGCTGCAGGGCAACAGGGTTTACGGTATTAGCAGCTCTGCATAAATTTAGCATATTTTTGGCATCTCCAAGACTGTTTTTTGCTGTTGAATATGGAAACTATCTTTGGAGATTCTTGGAGACATGTTAGAATGATTTGGTGCAATATGCTTTTTTTTTTACAGCCTATTGTTTTGTTGGAAGGATGCCATTGAATACAGAGAGACAATAAAAAATCATATGAAAATGACTGTCAAGGTTCAGGTCACTGGCAATATTAAATTCAGGGACAACTCAACCCCTCCTCCCTTGACTGTCAACACCTTTCCAGTATCTGACCATTTCACCCTCCTCCAGTATAGTTTTTCTGATGGTAACCCCGCCCCTGGGCTATTGCGCATATAAGTCTGGGAAATCAACGATTCAAAGTTGGCTTTAGTGGGAGTGACCATCGAGTTATGTGGGAGTAATCTTACTGAGTAAAGTATTTGTCATAATTACATTTTTTTGCGAATCATACGACTGTGAACTGTGGCTCCAAATGGAGGCAGAGCCCAGGCAGGAACTTGAGGTGAACAAGACACATACGCGGGAGGGTTAGGGGGAAGGTGTTGTGGGAGATGATTGTGGGAGATGATTGGTTGGTAGATTAAGATAATTATGCCAATGCCTATGCGCCGGGAGTTTGACGCTTTGGTCCATCCAAGGTCTTTGCACATTTGGACGGGGGTCTCTGGGAGCTAAATTATTCTGATGGAGGCTGAAAGAAGTGCCTCTCCACTCTCCCCCTTCTCATCCCACTCCACCTATCCCTAGCCCCTGATTGTGATCAGGCAGAGGGGCGAGCCACCCTGACCCCTGAGATAATCCCAGATTATGCTGAAGCGTGTATGGGACCAGGATGAGCCTTTACACCAGCCCCCTGGTGACCTTTCACCTTTAGCCCCTGACCCTGGGCTGCTGCGGGTCGGGCATCTGTCCATGGCCTTGTTTGGCGAGGGAGAGGGAAGGGTGTAAGCAACAGTCTCAACTATTTACATCAGAATAATACTGTCCCACCCAAACAACCTCCCAGAGCTCAGTGTGTATTAGTGTGATCTAAACTCAAGGATTGTCTTCTACTACTTTCCCCAAGTGCGGAGTGCAATTCTGCTCATTTGGTTAGGCAACTTGATTATTGTCCTTGCAAAACTGAGAGATTACAGGTCTTTTCTGGACAAAGTACAAGTGATGATTCATGAGTTGAGTTTGCTTGGACTGTTTGGTTGAATTATGCTTAAAAAAGCCATTGGCATCACTCTGGAAAGCATGTCACTTTTTGTTCAGTCAGTCGGTAACATCCCTGGCTGGGTTCTGGCAAGGACAAAGGTTAGTGATGGGATGTGGCACATTTGCAACTGCCTTTAAATTGACTGATGATGTACAGTATGTATTCACTCATCTTGAGGCAACTCTTTCCGAAGCAATAAGTCCTCGCCTTCTTCCACTCACATCTGCAGTTGATTCACGTCTCTTTTCTCTCAGTCGTTCTCCTTTACCGAAGAGAAGTCAAGATCAGGTGCTCTGACTAGAGGGACAGAGAGAGAGAGAAAAGTCCTGTCATCCGAAACAAGGCCAGATAGATTTTGATAATCTCCTGTTTCCACCCAGGAGCTCAGCTGAAGGAACAGCGCTGTTCGAATCATCAGTTTCCTCTTCCTGATCTCTGCACTGGGAGATAGGTGTCCCTGATTGCTCACTGCTGCACTGTCACACGCGCACACACACACACATGCGCACACACACACACACACAAACACTGACACTTCGATACACACACATGGATACACAAACACACACACACTGTCAGTCATAGCTGTGGAGGAGCATGAGAGCATCGGAGTGACAACCTCCAGAAGCTCGGAGATAAGACTTAATCTGGTGGCAATTATTTCTCCTTGACAGGCGAAGGTAAACACCAATCAGCTCCTGTGACTTGTGTTCTGAGTCAATAGTCCAAGCCCAGTGGTTGTTGGTGGTGGTAGGGGGCTGATTATGAGGTGTCGATTGGAGACCAACACCAAGCTGTCACATCACAGTTCCCTGTGATAAGGGGCCTTTCTTTCTGATCAACCTGGCTCTCCAGTTACTCTGATGTCCTGGATGCCATCTCCAGGGGTTGGAACAGAAATTATTTTCAAATTGTTTCGTTCTGAACAGAACCATAATTTTTTTTGTTCCGTTCCACTGTTCCGACCAGCAAAATAAAGTTCTGAACCGGGTCTAACTCCCAAATTTTGGGGGTTTTTTTGTACATTAAGCTCAACATTAAATTACTACAGCAATGGATAGAGCAGCTTGCTATGGAGTTGCATTGGACAGACAAGTGTTGTGCAGGGTGCAACATACGACTGAAATTTTGCAGGTGAGGAGAGCGCTGGGCATGAAGTGCTGGGCGTCTTGTTGTCATGACCCGCATTATCTGAATTAGGCCTACAGAATTACACCTAGGAGGAGCGGCTTCTATGAAGGAACTTTGAATGTCTTTGAACTTCAGACCGTTGGCTTAAATAACGTTGGACCGGAGCTAGCCCTTTGATCACGACTCTCAGTTCAATTACGTTACACATAATGCAGCCTCGAGTTTCCGAGGGCTAGACCAAAGCTAGCTAGCTAACGTGCTTGTGTGTGTAGGCCAGCACCAGAGTTAAAATAAAAACACGTCTTACCTTTTTGTAGTTAATCAATTGAATGTGAAAGGTGATTGCTATAATATCCTCAACTAGTATTGAAAAAGTGAATCCATTGTTCTCTAATTGAAAACGCTCTCTCCCTAATTTCTGAATCATGCCTGTAACATCCTTTGGAGAGAGGGGGAGGGGCAGGTAGCCTACACGCACATGCTGGCAAAGATTTTCAGCTGGCAGGCAGGCAGACACTGGAAAAGGTTTCTGAGTGACAGTGAGGGCTTTTCATAGGTGCTTTGTTGCCTTTTTTTGTGGGACTGGAAACAAATGCCCAGAACGTAAAATAATATTAACCGGTTCCCATGCTTTTCAAATAACGGTTTTGTTCCGGGAACAGTATAGATCACTTGTTCTGTTTCTCAAAATATGACCTTTTTCAGTTCTGTTCCCTGAACCAGTTCCAACACCTGGTTCTCTCTGTGTCCCTGACTCTGTGAGGCTCAATGAATCTTCTCTTTTTCTCACGCTTGCTTTTGAACACATAATTATGCGCAATTCTGCGGTAACAGAGTGACGCTGAGATTTTTCACTTTAAAATGTATGCCAAACAAAAACCAGTGATTACAAAGTTAAACAAACAATACAACTCTATACAAAAGGACGACTTCTAACAATTTCCACAGAAAATTTTACTTGGAAAACAGTGCAGATGCAAAGTTTGGTAACAGAATGATGATTTGTGCTGTTGGTGCCCTCATTCTGTTACCAAACTTTGCATCTGCACTGTTCTTCAAGTAAATTTATTTTTGCAAAAAAATGGGAAATTGTTAAAAGTGGTCCTTGTGCATAGAGTTGTATGCTTTGTTTAACTTTGCAAGCATTGCTTTTAGTTTGACATGCATTTTAAAGTGAAAAGTCTCAGCTCTGTCACCATGGAATTGCCCTTATACACTCATACCAAATCATGCAAGCTTTCTGATAGGGATTCACGTACGGCCAAGATAAGTGTGGCCGTCTTTGTGTCCCTTGGGGATGTGTCCCTTGGGCTTGGGGCTCAGGCTGGGATTGGGGCTCAGTCTGGGCTTGGGGCTCAGGCTGGGGTTGGGGCTCAGGCTGGGGTTGGGGCTGGGAGTTGGGGCTGGGGTTGGAGCTCAGGCTGGGAGTTGGGGCTGGGGTTGGGGCTCAGGTTGGGTGTAGCTGGACAGGTTCACATTGTGTCCTTGGTGGACAGAGAGAGGTGGAGATAGATGTGTGGGAATAGGTAATAGATTAGAAGAGAAACAGTATTAACTATTGAGAAAGTATTATTTTCTTATATGTAGCAGCTCGTCAGTAGGGTTGCAAAGGGTCGGAAACTTTCCGGTACATTTCCGGAAATTTTCCTGCAATTTTCCATGGAAAGGTAAGCCCGGCAATTTGGGGAATTTTGCTTAAATTCATCAAAAAAGTTAGCTTATAACAATGAACCTTTTTTGTAGGTACACATAAGGCAATTCTCGGTCTTGTGGCATATTTTGGTTAAACTATCCCCAATTCAATGGAATTGCAATCCTCTGCATGCACAGTGCACTCTTCCATCACATGTACAGCTGATTCTCAAGATATGGCACGCTAATGAGATGCTATTGAGCCCACACTACTACACTGTCTGAGCCAAGGACAACATGCTTTCTGGTAAGTTTTGATTACAATACTGCGTGGGGTGAATATATTTTGTATGACATACCTGCTTTTTTGCTAACTAGTAAATAGTAGCCTACAACAAAGTGTGTTTAAATAATTTCTAACTTGTTAACAATTTCTGCTAGTTATTTTTTTCTACCATGCGATTATTATTATTTGACCATGCTGGTCATCTATGAACATTTTAACATCTTGGCCATGTTCTGTTATAATCTCCACCCGGCACAGCCAAAAGAGGACTGGCCACCCCTCATAGCCTGGTTCCTCTCTAGGTTTCTTCCTAGGTTTTGGCCTTTCTAGGGAGTTTTTCCTAGCCACTGTGCTTCTACACCTGCATTGCTTGCTGTTTGGGGTTTTAGGCTGGGTTTCTGTAGAGCACTTTGAGATATTAGCTGATGTAAGAAGGGCTCTATAAATACATTTGATTTGATTTGATGATTTAGCTTGCTTGAGCCTGCTAACTGATGAGTGTTAATTCACCTGTTTCCATACATGCTTAATTTTAAAACATGTATCTTACAAAGGAGTTGTTTAATCTAACTGCTTAACTATTTATTGTACATGGAAATGTATTTGTTGTTTTTTTTACAATTTTTTTTCTAATCTTTACAGGAAATGCCACGGGCGCTATCGGATGTGTGGAGACATTTCCCTGCAGCTAATTTAGAAGGAAAAGCTGTGTACATTTGCAAATACTGTGCCAAATCATATGTGAAGAATGCAACAAAGATGCAGAATCATCTGGCCAAGTGCATAAATTTCCCTCAGCGCTCACAACAAGCAACCTCTGACAAAAGTCCCTCTACTTCTATTCAAGGTGAAAATTATAAATCAGACACCTTATCGATAGCAACAGATCATGGTCCTCCTGGAATCAGAAGTTTTTTTTGACTCAATGGAGGAACGTAGTCAGAGAAATGCTGATGAATATCTTGCTCAAGCTGTGCATGCAACTGGTTCACATCTGATGCTCACAGGCAATGTGTATTGGAAGAGATTTCTGAATGTTCTTTGTCCAGCATACACCCCTCCAATCAGACATGCTTTATCTACTCATTTGCTGGATGCAGAGTTCAACAGAGTTCAAGTGAAGGTCAAGCAAATCAAATAGAAAGCAGACTATATTGCAATCATCTCTGATGGGTGGTCGAATGTTCGTGGGCAAGGAATAATTAACTACATCATCTCCACCCCTCAGCCAGTATTCTACAAGAGCACAGACACAAGGGACAACAGACATACCGGTCTCTACATTGCAGATGAGCTGAAGGCAATCAATGACCTTGGATCACAGAAGGTATTTGTACTGGTGACAGGCAATGCTGCGAACATGAAGGCTGCTTGGTCTAAAGTAGAGGAGTCCTACCCTCACATCACACCAATTGGCTGTGCTGCTCATGCATTGAATCTGCTCCTCAAGGACATCATGGCACTGAACACAATGGATACACTCTACAAGAGAGCCAAGGAAATGGTTAGGTATGTAAAGGGTCATCAAGTTATAGCAGCAATCTACCTCACCAAGCAAAGTGAGAAGAATAAGAGCACCACATTGAAGCTGCCCAGCAACACCCCTTGGGGTGGTGTTGTCATCATGTTTGACAGTCTCCTAGAGGGGAAGGAGTCTCGTCAAGAAATGGCCATATCACAGTCTGCCGATATGGACAGCCCCATCAAGAGGATCCTCCGGGTTGATGCATTTCGGGAGAGAGTGGTTAGCAGCCTGAAACCTATAGCAGTAGCCATTGCACAGATTGAGGGAGACAATGCCATCCTGTCTGATGTTCAGACTCTGCTTGCAGATGTAAGAGAAGAAATCCGTACTGCCCTGCCCACTTCGCTGTTGCTCCAAGCAGAGGAAACTGCAGCTCTGAAATACATTAAACAGCGTGAATTCTTCTGCCTGAAGCCCATACACGCCGCAGTGTACATGTTGGACCCCAATTATGCTGGCAAGAGCATCCTGTCTGGTGCAGAGATCAACAAGGCCTATGGTGTCATCACTACTGTGTCTCGCCACCTTGGCCTGGATGAGGGCAAGGTTCTTGGCAGTCTGGCGAAGTACACTGGCAGTCATGCCAACATATCTCATCAGCCACCTGGTGGAAGGGATTTTGTGGATCTGAGGCTCTTTCCCCTTTTGCCTCCATCATCCTCCAAATCCCACCAACATCAGTTGGTCGTTCTTTGGGAACACACACACCAAAGCACGCAACAGGCTGACTAATACAAGGGTTGAAAAATTGGTGGCCATCCAGGCAAATTTTTGGCTTTTTGAGCCTGACAACGAGCCATCCTCAACAAGGTTGGAAAATGACAGTGAAGATGAGGACTCAGAGTCTGATGTTCAAGAGGTGGACATTGAGGAGGTCCAGGGAGAAGACACGGAAGCCTGAGAGGAAGACAACCAAAGCTTAGTTTAGACTATCATTTTACAGATGTTTGTTGAAAACGTTTTTGGGAGATGCGATGGATCATTCAATATTTTCTTTCTTTTGTTGTTCAGTGAAATCTTCCCAATCTTCTCAACTAATTTAATTAAAGTTACATTTGTAACTAAATTGTTTTTTATTTATTTCTATTGGAAGGATTTAATCATTTGCAATTATGTCTACTTTTGACTAAAGGTTTATGTTTCTGTCTCCATATGATATGGTAAATATATCCAATGCAAAAAACATCTACATTTAAATGGTATTACTATTAATTTTCATATATTCCCGTTAATTCCCATACATTCCCGTTAATTCCCACGGAGAGTTTCCACCTCTGAATATTCCCCAAAATGCGCAATCCTACTTGTCAGTATGGTCAAACGGCATCGTATGCTCTGTATCATACATGCAAGACGACACACACACACCACCCACACATGCACACATACACCCCCCCACACACACACATGCATGGCTGGAGACAAGCCAAAGCAAGGTGAGCAACACCTTCCCATTATAGGGCTCTGAGTAGAGACGGGGAATTCAGACAACATGCCAGGGATGCCTGTGCAGGTATGTGGGATATTCTGCTGTCTGCACCTTCCTTCCTCCTCCCCTCCCCACCTTAGTGCTGCAGGCAGATCAGGGGAGATCTCCAGGTCTGATAGCGGCTCCTCACACAGGAAGAATCATGTCGGGCTGAGGGGCTCCACAAACTCTCACAGCGCAGTTCACTCCCCAGCAGATCCTCACACAGAGAGACCTGGGCAGGTATACAATGGGTCTCTCTCTCTGTCCACCAAGGACACCGTGTGACCCTGTCCAGCTGCACCCAGTCTGTGTCCTAGCCCCCATCCCCAACCCCAACCCCAGCCTGGGCCCCAACCCCAGCCCCCAACCCCAGCCCCCAACCCCCAGCCCCAGCCAAGCTGCCTGTCCACACACCTGGTAGAACAGAACAGTGAGGGAGCAGAGGGATCAAATCAACAGGTGGACAGACAGACCATATCATTTTACCACCAGATGTCACTGACATGCTGGCCTTGGTCTGTGGTAGACAGAGCTCTTCACTAGTTACATTCTCAGGCCTACCTATGATGCAATGTTCCATTAGGTCTGCCACATGTTCCATTAGGCCGAAGTCATCCCATTATCGTTTGCAATACCTTTTTTCGTTCTCCCTCATCTCACCTGTCAATCTCCCCTGAGCTGCAGTAAATGGGACAGGTGCTTAAATTCCCTGTCTCTTTCCTCCTTAACCTTATCTCCTCACCATAACCATAAGGTCCTGGGAAACACGTACACACACACCCGTGGAGTTGAGCCCTGTCTGACTGTGGGTGGTTGTGGTTACAGAGGCCTTGGTGAGAGCTCCAGTGGTATATACTAGGTCCTTCTGCTCTGGGTGGAACACTTGTATCCCATCACTGGTGGAGTTTTATCACCAGTTTGCACTGAATGCACAGTTTATGTGAAGGGAACGTTTTTCCTCGATATGCTTCCTCTCACTTTCAATGTATCGATATGAAGATAAAACGATCTGATTCGCAACTGAGAAGAGCATATATCTCACAAGGATCACGTGCAAATACTAAATGTGCACTCACTGCAATTGAAGTCGCTTTGGATAAATGGAATATACTATTATATCATCACCGAATGACTTCGATCTACTACTCAGTGTAGATGATAGCTTCCCCATCCCGTCTCGATAGGATGATGTGGATTTGAGAGCCATCATCATACCATAACTTGGATGTCACCATGCCTCTACCAGTAGCTTAGTTACAGTGGATACATGCTGGAACCTGCTTATGGCAAAGGAAATTGATACTTCTCAGCTATTCCAGATTGCACTTCAATTTGCCCATGGCCCATGGCGACGGGAAAGGATACGCTGAATGAGAAAGATACGCCGTTCACCAGGAGAACTGGGTGCCAGTCAGTCTTTCAGTCCAGTGTACTGTAGGTGTCACAAATGGATTGCTAATCTGATTCGGAGGTGAGAGCGCTAAGTAGCCGTACAGCTAGTAGCCCCGTCCTGGCTGTGGCTTGTGTCCAATCCTGTGTTCATTCCTTCGTCCATGTCATGTCCTACAGTATTCCTTTTGTGCTCAGTAATTCTGGACAGATACAGAGGAAGAGGACAGGCAGGCAGGAGAGAAGCAGACATCTCAGCTCAGTGTGGATCCCGTTCCCCCCTCCCTCCCTCCCTGTCTCCAGATCCTCAGTCAGATGTCATGCAGGGGCATGCTTTACTGTATGGTTGGCACTCCTGATGCTTTTCATTCAGCCAATTTGAAACTAGAGACACCTCCCATGTTTGACAGTACAGTCAGTTTAGCCACAAGGAATGTGCATCGCAGAGTCCCATGCCAAGATTTTTTTCCCTCTGTTTTGTTTTATGTTAAACATAGCCAGAGAATGTTTCCATTATCCGATAATGCTCTTTGCTTACAATGGAAATTTGCTCTGAGAAAGAAAATGCAGAAAGGTTTGAGATTATTTTTAAGATGATTGTTGGATGCAGTGATCGTTCCAAAACACAATTACATGAAATGTCCATTTTGCAAAACAAACCACAGTGCACAAGTAGCATTTAATGTAACTTAAGACTGTAATTATTCTATTTTAAAAGTGAATCATTTAATGTAATGTTTTGATATCGTGTCATGGCAGAGAGCATGCACCTCCACTGTATATTTGTTTAACTAAACTCAGCAAAAAATTAGAAACGTCCTTTTTTCAGGACCCTGTCTTTCAAAGATAATTTGTAAAAATTCAAATAACTTCACAGATCTTCATTGTAAAGGGTTTAAACACTGTTTCCCATGCTTGTTCAATGAACCATAAACATTTAATGAACATGCACCTGTGGAACGATCGTTAAGACACTAACAGCTTACAGACGGTAGGCAATTAAGGTCACAGTTATGAAAACTTAGCACACTAAAGAGGCCTTTCTACTGACTCTGAAAAACACCAAACGAAAGATGCCCAGGGTCCCTGCTCATCTGTGTGAACGTGCTTTAGGCATGCTGCAAGGAGGCATGAGGACTGCAGATGTGGCCAGGGCAATAAATTGCAATGTCCGTACTGTGAGAGGCCTAAGACAGCGCTACAGGGAGACAGGACGGACAGCTGATCGTCCTCGCAGTGGCAGACCACGTGTAACAACACCTGCACAGGATCGGTACATTCGAACATCACACCTGTGGGACAGGTACAGAATGGCAACAACAACTGCCTGAGTTACACCAGGAACGCCCAATCCCTCCATCCGTGCTCAGACTGTCCGCAATAGGCTGAGAGAGGCTGGACTGAGGGCTTGTAGGCCTGTTGTAAGGCAGGTACTCACCAGACATCACCGGCAACAACGTCGCCTATGGGCACAAACCCACCGTCGCTGGACCAGACAGGACTGGCAAAAAGTGCTCTTCACTGACGAGTCGTGGTTTTGTCTCACCAGGTGTGATGGTCGGATTCTCGTTTATCGTTGAAGGAATGAGCATTACACCGAGGCCTGTACTCTGGAGCGGGATCGATTTGGAGGTGGAGGGTCCGTCATGGTCTGGGGCGGTGTGTCACAGCATCATCGGACTGAGCTTGTTGTCATTGCAGGCAATCTCAACGCTGTGCGTTACAGGGAAGACATCTGTAACGGTCGTCTTTCGGTGAGTTAGTAGACCAAGGCGCAGCGGGTTGTGAATACATAATGACTTTATTTCAAGACGAAGAACAGACACGAAATACACTTGACTAATTTACAAAATAACAAAACGAACTAGACAGACCTAAACTACGAACTTACATGAAACGAAGAACACATGAACAGGAACGACCGAACGAACGAGACGAGACAGTACCGTGTGGTGCAATAAACACAGACACAGCGACAATCATCCACAAACAAACAGTGAGAACAACCTACCTTAATATGACTCTCAATTAGAGGAAAACGCAAAACACCTGCCTCTAATTAAGAGCCATACCAGGCAACCCAAAACCAACATAGAAACAGAAAACATAGACTGCCCACCCAAAACTCACGCCCTGACCATCACACACATACAAAACAACAGAAAACAGGTCAGGAACGTGACAACATCCTCCTCCCTTCCTGCAGGCTCATCCTGACATGACCTTCCAGCATGACAATGCCACCAGCCATACTGCTCGTTCTGTGCGTGATTTTCTGCAAGACAGGAATGTCAGTGTTCTGCCATGGCCAGCGAAGAGCCCAGATCTCAATCCCATTGAGCAAATCTGGGACCTGTTGGATCGGAGGGTGAGGGCTAGGGCCATTCCCCCCAGAAATGTCTGGCAACTTGCACGTGCGTTGGTGGAAGAGTGGGGTAACATCTCACTGCAAGAACTGGCAAATCTGGTGCAGTCCATGAGGAGGAGATGCACTGCAGTACTTAATGCAGCTGGTGGCCAGATACTGACTGTTACTTTTGATTTTGACCCCCCCCCCCACCCTTTGTTCAGGGACACAGTATTCCATTTCTGTTAGTCACATGTCTGTGGAACTTGTTCAGTTTATGTCTCAGTTGTTGAATCTTGCTATGTTCCTACAAATATTTACACTGGTTAAGTTTGCTGAAAATAAACGCAGTTGACAATCAGAATCACAATGGAAATAAGTCCCAGACTTTATTGTGTGTTATCCTCGATGATTTTATTCATGTGCATGTATGGCTTTTTCAAGTTTTATGTGTGCTTGTTTTTTTTAAATGGTCGAATTAATCAACTAAACTAAACTAAAGACAGTGAGACAACGTTTCTTTTTTTGCTGAGTTTATGTTGCCCTGATTAGTGATTTGAATTAGAGGCTCCACTGAGTAGCTACTGTGTATCCCGAATGGTACCCTATTCTCTATGTAGTTCGCTGCTTTTGACCAGAGCGCTATGAGAGTAGTGCACTATGTAGGGGACGGACTCGAGCAGAATGTGCAGATATTAAGTGTCCTGCTATTTCAACATTCTCAGTAGGTTTCTCAATATCTGTTATAGTTCATGTATTGTCTTCTTTGTTGCCAGCTGGAGAATACAAGTGTTCTTAGCAGCCAAATTCAGAGTTCTATATCTGTAGGTTGTTGGTCTTAAGTTATCTCTGTCTGGGCGCTGCACTTGAGCTATTTCACTAAGGGTTAAACGATTTCTATGCTCTACATCAGAAATGTTAGCAATTGATATAAAAAAAATTGAGAGATGGAGAGACAGGTTATTGGAGTATAAAGAGGCAGTTGAGAGATGTCCTGATAGACTGACACGAGAGGCTGGTGTGACTGATAAGGTTTGTGATGGACGTCTGCCTGTCACATGTAATATTCCTATGTCTGTCTGTCTCTCTGTCTGGGTCTGTGTCTCTCCTATGACCTTGGACTTGCTAGGGACTTTGGCACTGCCTAACTTTCCCCCGTGCAGTCAAGCGTTAGAAACAGAGCAAGCAGGCGGCAGCGGTCCCATTCAAATGACCCTGAGTGCTAATCTCAGCGCGGAGGTGATGAATGCCACATGTCAGCTGGTGACGGCTTGTCCTCTGAACTCAGCGTCTCCAATATCCCCTCAGTCCGGTGCTCCAGCCAGCAGCACCACGGGATGGGACGGGAGTGATGTCTGGGCACGGCAAGGAAGGGCTGGCTGGCTGGTGTCCCGCCTGCTGATGACCTGAGTTGACAACAACACAGGGCTGCTCAGACTGGGGTGTTTATGAAGGGAGATGACCTTTTAATATGTGTGTGTGTGTGTGTGTGTGTGTGCGTGCGTGCGTGTGTGTGTGTCTGTCTGGGTTATGGTTAGTGAGGGTTAGTGCATGTGTTTGGAAGTGCGTTCACGTTAACAGAAGGAGAAAGGGAAGACGTCCTGCACTTTAGATCACCATCTCCTCTGTGTGTGGCTAGAGCACACCTGCTAAACCATAACAATACCGTTACAAAGTTTCCAAAAGACAGAAGCTAGCGCTCACCACGTTAACAGCTGAGGAGCCCTCTGCCAGCGGGTCCATGTCAGTTTTACAGTTACACCATCTCCTGTGTCTCTGTGTGCAGTGGAGAGCTCCCCAGCTCACTCAATAATTTCTCCCATCTGGGTAAACACAATATTATACACGTTTATTTCCACATGGACAGATGTTCACTAAAGCTGTTGTGGGGAGGACTTTTTTATTGAGAGTAATCTGTCTCCAGCTTTCTCCTTTCGATTCAATGCAGCGTACAATTCGGTTCAGGGGACTTGAGACGTAGTAGAAGTTACAGAAGACAGCGGGTCATTTGTCTGCACCCATTGGAGTGGAAAATGAACAGGACTTCCATCGTGGTGTCCTCTGGGACGCTCGGGATCCAAGTGCTGGATCAACTTTCCCGAGCTGCACGGAGAGAGAAGGCCCACCTTGAGGGAGAGAGATAGATTGTCTGTCAGATTCCCGCCCAGCTAAAGTCTTCTCTCACAACCTCTAATGGAGCCATTTTCATACCACAGCAGATTAGCTGAAACTAATGGCAAGAGGAGAGGGATAAAGTTCTACTCTGTGTCCCAGACCTCCCATCCATCTGCCCTCACGCCCGCTGATCTCACACAGAAGCGCACACACACACTAATCCACGGCAGCAATCTGCCATTAACGGCAGAGATGAGTCATTTGCGAGAGATTTTATTTCCAGATTGTTTAAAAACCATTACGATGAGTTCACATGACAGTTAAAGCTACGTATAATATTGGACTGTGGTGTGACCAGAATGTTTCGTTTTTTTTAAGTAATCCTTTTTTTTTTTTTTTTAAGAAGTTGTTCCTCTCTGTGTGTTGGCAGCCTGATTCAGCTGGGCTGTTCTCTACAGGTGGCCCTACAATACTAGAACACTAGGACTGGAGTCACGTTACAAGTCTTCCATTACCAGGGCCAGATCAGAGATGATAGCCGGTATCTGACACGCAGGTTTCAGCCTCCTTTGTCTCTCTCCCCTCCCCACCCCCACCTCTCAGACAGGCTAGGAGGTTTATGATGGCTTATGATATTTTGCAGCATGGCAATTTTACATTTACATTTAAGTCATTTAGCAGACGCTCTTATCCAGAGCGACTTACAAATTGGAAAGTTCATACATATTCATCCTGGTCCCCCCGTGGGAATTGAACCCTGGTCCCCCTGTGGGAATTAACCCACAACCCTGGCGTTGCAAGCGCCATGCTCTACCAACTGAGCCACACGGGACCACACGGGATCAATTTTACATCGAAACACTCTTCCTGTAAACTCAGGTTGCGTTTTCTTTCTTGAGTGTGCCTTCCTTTAGTTCCCACGTTACAGCAGAACAGATAGCGTCCATTCCCTGCTAGTCGTGCATCACCCACAGTCTGACGGGCACCTTTTCAATTGGACTTTTTACACAGAATGAAAACGTCTATGGAAAGGCTCTTCGTATGTCACGTTTCAGGATGTGTGTATCACATTTCTATACTATGAGTCAAACCAAAACCATAATAACAGGCCGTGAAGGTCCGTG
This sequence comes from Salvelinus fontinalis, assembly GCF_029448725.1. Classification (NCBI taxonomy): domain Eukaryota; kingdom Metazoa; phylum Chordata; class Actinopteri; order Salmoniformes; family Salmonidae; genus Salvelinus; species Salvelinus fontinalis. The sequence goes on from NC_074682.1 coordinate 10,618,111, forward strand.
TTGCATAGAGAACAACTGACTCCAAACAACAGATTGGGGTAGCAGGCTCGCTCCACCACAGCTACTGTAGCTGTTAGCTGGGTAGTGGGGGTGTCGGAGGTCTAGATTTGGAGCGTGTTTTTATGAGTGGTTGAAGTTGCTCTAAGCATGGTATGGTACAACATTTGTTTTTGTGTGTGTGTGTGCTTGGATGTGTTTGGCATGACTGTATGTGGAGGAAATATCATTTCCAGAAACAGTATTTTCAGAGTTTTGCCAAGCAAAAGACTGTTACTGTGAAGTTCCTGTGCCAGTTCTAGGACTGTGTTGCCCTGAACTGACTCCCAATAAAGGCTAATCGCTCGGTGGGTGAATCACTCTGTGGGTTACACGTGTCTCTCAATGTGTATATATGCTGCACTTTACGGCCACAGTGTTCATGACGACAGTGTTTAAACCTATTTCTCCCTCTCGCTCTCTCTCTCTCTAGAGCTGCGATCTACTGGCACTGCCCACCACTTCTCCTTCCTGCTCAACTCAACAGACTACCGTATCCTGCGTATGGACGAGGACCACGACCGCATGTACGTGGGCAGCAAGGACTACATCCTGTCCCTGGACCTGCATGACATCAACAAGGAGCCGCTCATAGTAAGAGACGCCCCAAGCCACCATTGATCCTAGACCTGCTGTATAGTGAAGCATTAAAACTAACCAGCTCTTTCCTTTCTCTCTCAGATTCACTGGCCTGTGCCTCCTCAGAGGAAGACAGAGTGTGTTTTGTCGGGGAAGGATACCAACGTAAGTACCGTACTCTCTCAACCATCATGACATTTGGGTTAGTTGTGCTGTTGACATCATTCATTCTTTATCCAACATACCCTCCCTTTACCCCTTTGAATCATGCTAAAATGGCCGTTAGGGTGTGAAGGACTGTAGCTGGAGGCTAAAGCTCCTGTTTAACCACATCTGTTTCAGAGGTTCCTTTACACACACGAGCACGCACGCACGCACGCACGCACGCACGCACGCACACACACACACACACACACACACACAAGCCCCCCGTGGACCTGAGAGCACCATTTAAATCCATATCAAGGTCTGATCCTCCTCTGAATTCTCTGTTGATTTGTTCACACATGTCGACACCCCCACACACAGCCCTAAGGGGTGTATTTGGGCAGTGGCATGCAGGATGGGGTATGGTGGAGAGGTGATGGGGGGTATGGATAATAACCGTGCTCCCCTGCTGGTATTGAGAGAGCAGGCCTCTGTTTATCCTACTGGAATGTTCATTTAAACGTGCTCGCTGACCCGCACATCTCACCGCCTTTGGTTACATAGTATGGGCCCCTGTGTGTGCATATGCATGTATGAGCTAGCATGCATGTGTGCATGTGTGTGTGTGTGTGTGTGTGTGTTGTGCAGGCATATGTGAGAGAGGGGTGGAATTCCAACACCGTAATAATAAAATATTAAATTGGCTGTAGACATCTTGGCAAACCTGGCCCCTCTTTAGGGAATGACAGATGATGACAATTCAAAAGCAATTCAAAGGGGATGTCAGTTCAGGCAAGAGGTCAAAGGCAATCATGCACACCGCACTCTTGGGGGGAGCACAACTGTGGAATGAATAATGCACACACCTGTGCACACACACATGTGCACACACACAAACACACACACAATGAAATGAATTGACTGGTGTGCATCTGTCATGTTGTTTGGGTTAGCTATGCTAAAATGGCTTATCCCCTATTCTACACACATCTCATTGTGGATGGTTGGTACATCCTTTTCTCCTGCAACAAGATGAACAGCATGCAGCACTCACAGAGATCATATCTGCCCAGACTGGCCCTAGCTGTGTAACCCTGTACTACTGTGGCCAGCAAAGAGGCCTGGCTGGGGTTAAGGCAGGGGGCCTGGCTGGGGTTAAGGCAGGGGGCCTGGCTGGGGTTAAGGCAGGGGGCCTGGCTGGGGTTAAGGCAGGGGGTCTGGCTGAGGTTAAGGCAGGGGGCCTGGCTAGGGTTAAGGCAAGAGGACTGGCTGGGTTTAAGGTAAGGGGACTGGGTTTCCATACAGCTGGTAGGAGAGATTAGGGGCCTCAGATCGTGGAGGCACAGATCTGTTCTCATTACCAGCACCTCCAAGAAGGGGCCGCTGACCTGTCCTATTCTAAAGCCAGACTCGGTGTGTGTTTGTGATCCAGCGTGCGTGTACGAGTGTGTGCGTGTGTGTGTCCAATAAAGAAAGCCAGCAGGGAGTAAGTAGTACTGCAGCCAAACACCAGACTCAGATCAATCAAAAATGGTAGCTGAGGGTGTTTGAGGTAGCTGAAGGTTATTAATCATCAATTTGACATTTTGTCTCTCTCAGAAGGCTGAAAGGAGATTGTCCTCGTCTCCTATTATCAACGTTTTTTGATTTTCTCTTTCAGGGGGAATGTGGGAACTTCATCCGTCTGATCGAGCCGTGGAACCGGACCCACCTATACGTGTGTGGAACAGGGGCCTACAACCCCGTCTGCACCTATGTGGACCGCGGACGCAGGTCCCAGGTAACCAGAGACAAGATGTATCTGACCATGGTGACACTGACCCCTGAACTCCCCCTCTTTCAGAGTCAGATCTGTCAATCAACCCACCTTGTCTGTCATTGTCACGGTCTGTTCCTTTTCTCCACTCATTTTCTTCTCCCCTGTTCACGTTGATTTGCTCTGTCCATGGTCTTGTGAACCCAGAGAAAGGCTTATAGTGAGCTCTCCACAGATGTGTAACTCTCCTTTATCCCGGCACTTTGTGTCACACTGTTATGGCGGCTCCTGTTGGTGAGGCAGCTAACGTCCACCATAGGAAGCAAACTGCCAGCTATAGTACCGTTGGGAAGAGCATGTTGAAAGTGTGTCTAAAACAACTGCTACTATTTCCCCCCTAGTGGCTGTCTCCTCTCCCCCCTCACCTGTTTATGTGTAGTGTTCTGGCCTGACTGGGAGGCTCTGAAAGCCCATCATTACTGATGGAGCCTCTCATCCATCACCGGCCTTGTAACTCACCCCCGTCCCTCCATTCCTCCCTCTCTCGCTCATAGACCAGCAGACATCAGAGCTTCGGCAGCTGCCGTCCCCAGTGCACACTTACTGTTGCTATCCCGCCTGTTTAGTCTCAACGTTTAATTGGAGGACTTGGGTTTCAATGTACAGGCCAGTCGTCCCCGTGTCATTCATCCGCTAGCTACGTCACTTGAACTGTAAAGGTTTTCCTTGGGTAAAATTAGAGCTGTAAACAGAAACCATTTGTTTGGGAGTTCTCCCAGTGTTCGTTCCAAAGGCCTCGCACGTGTTGAGTCCGTAGACAGCTATCCAAGGTTTTCCAGATACGACCTGACATCGCCTTCTCTGAGATCACTCCCACCATCGTCCTTTTTTCTCTCTGAGCTCCTTTTCGCTTAAATGGGTCCACCTTTGTCTCGTTTGTCTTGTATATGTTGCTGAACCTTGGCTATGTGTGCACGTGCATGACATAGCATGTTTTCTGCATGTATCTGGCAACCTAGATAGAGGCTGGTACTGATACTCATCCAGATTGATTTATGCACATGACATCATCACTGAACTCTCTGTTGAACTCTCTAGCGCGGTTTACTAGAGTTCTGATTTGTTACTTTTTTGGGTTCTATTCTCACCTCTGTCAGTCTTTACATTCCTCATGGAGTACAAACTAATTTCTTCTGTTGTGGTCATGTTTTTTTTTTTTTTACGGTTATGGGTCTTTCTTTGAGCTTTTTCTGTTCTGCTCCTGGTCAACTCTTCGGTTAAATTTTCACTGAATTTCCATTGGTTTTGGGGTCTCCGGTTGGGTGCAGCCGATGGGACTGTCGTGGTAATCGCGTGGCACGTGTCCTCTTTTTTTAGGCCCACTACCTGCAGGCGGCCCAGTCCGGAGGGAGGACCAACCGGGCGGCAGATTTCACCACTACTGCAGGGCCTGTGGAGCCAAAGGTGGGCCGTGGGCCGAGGGGAGGCTACTGTAGAAAGGGGCTTGGGTCTGGGACCTGGTCCTGGGTCAGGTGCCCATTTGGGGTCTGAGAGGCCCTGTCTTATCATGTTCCTCCTGCTGAGATTCAAAATGGACGCAGCTGACTATGGTGTGGAGGAAATAAGGTGTTAGAGATTTGGATTAAAGTGTTTATGATCACAGTTATATAGTAGAACGGTTTTATTCATAGGTTAAGTTGGTTAGTATAACAGAGTCCAGTCCTTTACATTCACTAGCATCCAATATGACTTGATTTTTGTGACCTCAAAGGCCTACTTTAAAAAGGGGATTTTACTGTACTTGGTCGATAATTCATCTTGGCTACTAGAATGTTGAGAAGTAGGCTACGTATTAATATCAGCCAAATCATTCAAAGGCATGTAATGAAAACATGTGTGGTGGAGGACAATGGCAAGATCCATTACAATGAGTACCACAACAAGTCATAAAAAAGACACAACTTTGGCCATACAATATACTGTCAAAAGTTTGCAATAAATGCATTCCTTACAAATGTAGAGATCCTGATTCACCCCAGTAGCTTGGAAAAGAAATTAATGCTTTATAAATGTACTGCCTTCATGTGTCTTGGGAGCCATTCAGGAAGGGTATGTACTGCAGCTACGTCAAGTGGAACCGTAGACACCAGGGTATAAGAACACAGTCCAACTATAGCAACCTAGCTTCAGTTCGAAACAGTCTGCAAACACTCTTTTTTGGGGAGAAGGGGAAGTGTATTTGTCCAACTCGCATTTTAGTCAAATATGTAATCCTGACGTGTGCAATAAGCATTTTTTTGGCATGTGATAATTCATTGTCAGCTAAGTGAAAGGACAGTTTTCTTCTTAGGCGCAAAAGGAAAGCGTTACGTTTTATGTGTCTTGAAAGCCAATCTGTTTAGGTTTTCTGTTACTGTGCCTAAATCACATGCTCTACATTCAATCACACATGTTGAACTAATACACCATTATTATTACTACCAACCCTCAGTAGTACAGCAAGCTACTTGACACAATGTTGAGACCGATGCTAAAAATGTCCTCCTGGCTCGTAGACCTGAGCCATCCTCCGCATCACTAACACTAGGAGCATGATGGATGAGTTTTGGATCGCTCTCTGCATATTTTAGCTCAGGCACTCCATCGCGCTGATAACCGGCCTTGTACGCGTCGTACTCCCTTGCTCAGAGCTAATACGGGGGTGCGAGTGTGTGTTTTACATCGTTTCAAGTAATGCCTTTCTTGCAAGCTCTTTCCCGACAACGTAGTAAACAATATCCGTAGTATTATAAAATAAAGAGAAGTAGAACAAAAACACAAAACAAATAGAAATAAGAAGAACAGGAGAAAGTAAGTAAGAGCTAAATACAGGGTCAGTTCCAGTACCATATTTACAATGTGCAGGGATACTGGAGTGGACAGGGTAGATATGTATAGGTGTAAGGTGACAGGGATACTGGAGTGGACGGGGTAGATGTGTATAGGTGTAAGGTGACAGGGATACTGGAGTGGACGGGGTAGATGTGTATAGGTGTAAGGTGACAGGGATACTGGAGTGGACGGGGTAGATGTGTATAGGTGTAAGGTGACAGGGATACTGGAGTGGACGGGGTAGATGTGTATAGGTGTAAGGTGACAGGGATACTGGAGTGGACGGGGTAGATATGTATAGGAGTAAGGTGACAGGGATACTGGAGTGGACGGGGTAGATATGTATAGGTGTAAGGTGACAGGGATACTGGAGTGGACGGGGTAGATGTGTATAGGTGTAAGGTGACAGGGATACTGGAGTGGACGGGGTAGATATGTATAGGAGTAAGGTGACAGGGATACTGGAGTGGACGGGGTAGATGTGTATAGGTGTAAAGGTGGCTAGGCATCAGGATATATGATAAACAGAGTAGCAGCAGCATATAGTATATGATGATTGTGTGTGTGTGTGTGTGTGTGTGTGTGTGCGTGCGTGCGTGCGTGCGTGCGGGTTTATAGCTGTTCTCTATCTGTTCTGGCTAGGCTGTATTAAAGGGGTGCTCTTGTCTGTCTGTCTGGGTTAGGGTTAGTGCGGGTGTGTGTGTGTGAAGAGTCAGTATGAATGTGTGTGTGTGTTATGTGTGGGAGCCATTGAAGTGTGTGTGTGTGTGCGTGTGTGTTTGAATGTGTAGAGTCCTGTGAGTGTGCATAGAGTCAGTGCAAAAATAGAAATTAAAGTGCCAATGCAGATAGTCCATGTAGCTATTTAGTTAGCTATTTAGTTAGCTATTTAGTTAGCTATTTAGTTAGCTATTTAGCAGTCTCATGGCTTGGGGATAGAAGCTCTTCAGGAGCCTGCTGGTGTCAGACGTGTTGCTCTGGCACCGCTTGTCGTGTGGAAGCAGAGAGAACACCTGGATCAGTACAAAAACAACATTTGAGAGACGGGCTCAGAAACCATTTGTGTACCAACCTCTAGTCTGCCCATCACTTCATGGTGTTGCCCTAACTGGTCTCCCAATGTATCGTCATCCCTGTGTCAGTATCTCAACTTGTAATACACAAATTCTATAAGGCCGGAATCAACTCTGCTCTGTGTTCTCAATGGATACGAAAGAATAATGAATGTTAGTTTACATATTTTATTGTTTATTGCAGGAATATATCTTCCGTTTGGAGCCGGGCAAAGTGGATTCGGGGAAAGGCAAATGTCCTTATGACCCTAAACTCAACAGCGTCTCAGCTTTGATCAGTAAGTCTCCGTTTATCTCCTTTCTCTCAGCACACTTCTTCCATTATTAGAAGAGTTGAATGTCTCTCTATGGAAACAAAAGCTTTGTTTCCCGTAAAGGTTTATTCCTCTCTTCCCCAAGGAATGTTTGTGGTCAGTCCAACCCTTGTGGAAGCTATTACTGCACCATTGGCTAGTCACACTCTAGATCTTCTTAATTCAAATACTTCTGCCTCTTTTCATGTGCAGCTACCCTGTGGTGACGTTAACTGTCCCCATTGTCACATTATTGTCATAATCAAAAAGAGTGTACTGCAAAGTTATTTGCTGGATGGAACATTCTAAATGGGTAAAGCGTGCGGTATGTAAGGTCTCATATCAGTAGGTGGTCTGGTGTTGTCAGCAGCTTAAAGGCAGGTGGTCAGACTTGGCAGTTGACCTCTTCCTCTCTGGCTTGACTCCACTGACCTCCCAGCCACCCAGGGTTCTGTGACACTACCCATGACCCCCCTCTGTGACTGCCTATGTCAGCCCCAGTGGTGGAAAAAGTACCCATTTGTCATACTTGAGTAAAAGTAAAGATATCTTAATGGAAAATGACTCAAGTAAAAGTGAAAGTCACCCAGCAAAATACTACTTGAGTAAACTTTTTAAAATGTATTAAATATACGTAAGTATCAAAAGTAAAAGTATAAATCATTTCTAATTCCTTATATTAACAACTTCTTCGGGATCGGTGTCCCGTCCACGGGACGGTTGAGCTGACGTAGGCTAATGCGATTAGCATGACGTTGTAAGTAACAAGAAAATTTCCCAGGACATAGACACATCTGATATTGGCAGAAAGCTTAAATTCTTGTTAATCTAATTGCACTGTTCAATTTACAGTAGCTATTACAGTGACAGAATACCATGCTATTGTTTGAGGAGAGTGCACAATTTTAAACATGAAAAGTTATTCATAAACAAATTAGGAACATTTGGGCAGTCTTGATACAACATTTTTAACAGAAATGCAATGGTTTATTGGATCAGTCTAAAACTTTGCACATACACTGATGTCATCTTGTGGCCAAAATCTGAATTGCACCTGGGCTGGAATAATACGTTATGGCCTTTCTCTTGCATTTCAAAGATGATGGTACAAAAAAACACAAAAGAACGGTTGTTTTTTTTCTTTGTATTATCTTTTACCAGATCTATTGTGTTATATTCTCCTACATTTCTTTCACATTTCCATAAACTTCAAAGTGTTTATTTTCAAATGGTATCAAAAGCAGCAGGTAGCCTAGTGGTTACAGCGTTGGACTAGTAACGGAATGGTTGCAAGATCGAATCCTCGAGCTGACAAGGTTCAAATCTGTTGTTCTGCCCCTGAACAAAGCAGTTACCCTACTGTTCCTAGGCAGTCATTAAAAATAAGAATTTGTTCTTAACTGAATTGCCTAGTTAAATGAAGGTAAAAATATGCATATCCTTGCTACAAACAGTTAGATTTGGGTATGTCATTTTAGGCAAAAATTTTAAAAAGGGGCTAATCCTTATTAAGCAAACCAGACTGAACTTTCTTCTTGTTTTTATTTATTTATGGATAGCCAGGGGCTATCTCCAACACTCAGACATGATTTAGAAATGAAGCATGTGTGTTTATTGTGTCCGCCAGATCAGAAGCAGTAGGGATGACCAGGGATGTTCTGTTGATGTGTGCATAAATTTGACAATTTTCCTGTCCTGCTAAGCATTCAAAATGTAACGAGTACTTTTGGCTGTCAGGGAAAATGTATGGAGTAAAAAGTACATTACTTTTGTCGAAAATATAAATAGTAAAGTAAAGTACAGATACTCAAAAAACTACTTAAGTAGTACTTTACATCACTGAGTAAAAGTAAAGATACCTTAATAGAAAGAAAAGTACTTAAGTAAAAGTGAAAATCACCCAGTAAAATACTTCTTGAGTAAAAGTCTAAAAGTATTTGGTTTTAAATATACTTAAGTATCATTTCAAATTGCTTATATTAAGCAAACCAGACAGCACAATTTTCTTTTAAAAATTGTATTTACAGATAGGCAGGGGCACACTCCAATACTCAGACATGATATACAATTAAAGTATTAGTGTTTAGTGAGTCTACCAAATCAGAAGCAGTAGGGATGACCAAGGATGTTCTCTTGATGCTGTAAGTGTGTGAATCCTGTCCTGCTAGGCATTCAAAATGTAATGAGTACTTTTGGGTATCAGGGAAAATGTATGGAGTAAAAAGTAAATGATTTTCTTTAGGAATGTAGTGAAGGAAAAGTAACAGTTGACAAAAATCTTAATATTAAAGTACAGATACCCCCAAAAAACATTTAAATACTACTTTAAAGTATTTTTACTTAAAAGTACTTGACACCACCGGTCAGCCCACACCTAGAGCTGACCTGGGTGGAACTACCAAGCATCCACTTACTGTAGCAACTCAGCTACTACATAATCGACCTACAATACGGACAGAGTCATACTGTACCACACAAATACAAAACAAGGAATTCCTCTGTTATAGATTTCAATGTACCTCTCTTGACCCCAATATTTCTGTCGTGTTTGGTCGCTATGGTGAAGAGGTTCAATCTGATCCGATTGTAGAAGGAAAATGCTGTCTTGTCTTTAGGGAGATCTGTCAACTCTCTAAACAGGTCCTATACTGGGGCAGCACCTGCTCACTCACACTGTCAACTGGGGGTGGGCATTTCCCAGGTCTCCACCCCACACTGTTAGCATGACCAGCGCCAATGACCACATCCTCACATCCTGCCCCAGGTCTCCAGTGTCTACCCTGGGATCTCTCTCCTCTTTGTCCAGCCTGACTCTGGCCACCAGCTGAGGCCTACTGTTGGTTATGGTGAGCGGAGGGATACAGTGTGTTCCTGCCCTACAGAAAACAGGGCTATATCTCCATAACAAAGGACTGTAGTCACTAATCACCCGTGGTTTCCTTCCTGTCAACCTCTTTGTTATTGTCTTTCTATGATCTTCCATTGATTTCTCTCTCTCTCGCTCTCTCACGCTCTCTCTCTCTCTCTCTCTCTCTCTCTTTCTCTCTCTCTCTCTCTCTCTCTCTCTCTCTCTCTCTCTCTCTCTCTCTCTCTCCTCTCTCAATTCAATTTCAATTTAAGAGGCTTTATTGCCATTGTAAACATATGTTTACATTGCCAAAGCAAGTGAAATAGATAATAAACACTTCGTGAAATAAACAATAAAAAATGAACAGTAAACATTACACTTACAAAAGTTCCAAAAGAATAAAGACATTTCAAATGTCATATTATGTATATATACAGTGTTGTAATAATGTACAGATAGTTAAAGTACAAAAGGGAAAATAAATAAACATAAATATAGGTTGTATTTACAATGGTGTTTGTTCATCACTGGTTGGCTTTGTCTCGTGGCAACAGGTCACAAATCTTGCTGCTGTGATGGCACACTGTGGTATTTCACACAATTGATATGCGATATGCAAAATTGAATTTGTTTTCGAATTCTTTGTGGGTCTGTGTAATCTGAGGGAAATATGTGTCTTTAATATGGTCATACATTTGGCAGGATGTTAGGAAGTGCAGCTCAGTTTCCACCTCATTTTGTGGGCAGTGTGCACATAGCCTGTCTTCTCTTGAGAGCCAGGTCTGCCTACTGTGGCCTTTCTCAATAGCAAGGCTATGCTCACTGAGTCTGTACATAGTCAAAGATTTCCTTGATTTCGGGTCAGTCACAGTGGTCAGGTATTCTGCCACTCTCTGTTTAGGGCAAAATAACATTCTAGTTTGCTCTGTTCTTTTGTAAATTCTTTCCAAAATGTCAAGTAATTATCTTTTTGTTTTCTCATGATTTGGTTGGGTCTAATTGTGTTGCTATCATGAGTCTCTGTGGGGAGTGTGTATTTGTGAACAGAGCCCCAGGACCAGCTTGCTTAGGGGTCTCTTCTATGTTAATTTCTCTGTAGGTGATGGCTTAGTTATGAAAGGTTCTCTCTCTCTTTCTCTCTCTCTTTCTCCCCCCCCCCTCTCTCTCTCTCCCTCTCTCTCTCTCTCACTCTCTCTCTCACTCTCTCTCTCTCTCTCTCTCTCTCTTTCTCTCCCTCCCCCCCTCTCTCTCTCTCTCTCTCTCTCTCTCCCTCTCTCTCTCTCTCTCTCTCTCTCTCTTTTTCTGTGATTGACAGATGGGGAGCTCTACGCGGGGGTCTACATTGACTTCATGGGGACAGACGCGTCCATCTTCCGTACTCTGGGGAAACAGACAGCCATGAGGACGGACCAATACAACTCCAAATGGTTAAATGGTAACGTCTCACGTCTCATCCTGACAAACATCACCTCTCTACGGCGTTTGTCTTTATTTCCATTGTGTATCAATCGATTCCTCAGTCTCTACATTCCGGTGCTGTCTCACAGTACCTATCTCATACTGTATATATGGCTCTGGTCCAAGCCTTTAGCTGTTCCAGCCATTAGAAAATCAACAATGCCTATCACATCAAACCAGTATTGCCTGTACTCAACTCACCGAGTGCCTTTTCTAGGAAATGTTAAGGAAACGTTTCTCCTCACTGTCATTCGTTAGCCTCGACACATGCTGTATGTGCTGTAGCCGAGTCATCGATGGTTTGTTCTAATGCAATACATGTCTGCTGGCATTTCATCATGTTGGATCCTGGTCTCTTCTTCTCCGTAGTCTAAAGTCACGAGACTGTGCACGTTAGTTCTGCTGGCTGGGTGGGTGGCTTTGGGAGGTCAGTGTTGCCACTTTTGATTATTTCAGAGTGGGGCTGGGTCCCAGGCAGTTCTCCACAGTGCCCCTGTTGCCCCCCAACCGTCTACCAGCAGGAGGCATACCCCATCCCCTCCTGAGTCCTGTTCATCAGCCCCAGGGCCACACTAAGACATCCTGCTCTTCCAATATGGCTTAATGTTCCCCACCCTCCACAGGGTCTGCCCCCATTTGGGTTGTGTCTCTGTAGCAGCAGGGAGGACCGGGTTTATTTGATGTGTCCAGCAGTGCCCCAATCAGTGAGCCAGCATGAGAAGAGAGGGCGACGCCATATTGTGCTCATAGAGTGAGAATAATGAGGGATATTTGGAATGTACAGCAGTGACATGAGCTCAAATTTAGGCCTCAATTGACTCTCACTAGCATCTGTCTCATTATCATCTCTCTCTCCATCTCTCTCCCTCCCTCTCTCTTCCTCTCTCTATGTCTTTCTCTCTCTCTCTCGCACTTTCTCTGTCTTTCAGATCCCACATTCATCAAGGCACACCTCATTCCAGACAGTGCTGAGAAGAACGATGACAAGCTCTACTTCTTCTTCCGGGAGAAGTCTTCAGAGATGGGCCAGAGTCCCATGGCCCAGTCCAGGATAGGCAGGATCTGTCTGGTAAGTGGCCATCATAACCACATACTGTAACTCATTATCTGCAAAAAAACACAGTCAATAAGAATGTGAAAGAGGTCATATTTTGACCCTTGCCTCATATTGTCCCCTTTGACCCTGCGAACCCAGAACCCGGCCACTAATGATACTGAGACATCCCCAGAGTAGAGGGGTCTCCTTGGAAACTCTGCATAAACCATGAATGTGTCTTACCATTCAACACAGTCAGACAAAAAACAACACAGCCCTGCCCCCCACTTCCTCAACAGCCAATGAGCAGTCTAAGAAACCCAAACTAAAGGGAATGCTGTTGTCCCCTTGTGATAAACTGTTGGAGTGGGAGAGTTTGCCTTTGGCCTCCAGTATTTACACGTAAGCAAACATACACATACACACTCAGGGTAATGTTTATCTAATGATGTATGTATGTCCCAGTGGCTGCCGTGACTCAGAACGTTGTTTATCCTTAGAGGGGGACCCTGGGCTGTGTGCAAGCCTTCCCCCTCTCGCTGCACGCCTCGGAATGGACCCTAGGGACGCTGGTCCTTGCCTGTGTCTGGATCCTAAGCCACTGTCCTCTGATGACTCCCACTAGAAATAGCACTACTGGGCATAGATACCTATACAAGTACATGGTAGAAAAAGCGCACATGTTGATACCATTTTGAGTACATCTAATTTCACTATAAAAGCTACAAAATAACGGAATATAACTTTGGATTTGTATGATGATTATTATATTACTCCAATATAAATGATGGCGACGCCCTCACCGCGTTTCACCTCCCTCCCTTTACTCTGTGCAGGGGTTGGCGTCTGTCCACAACAGATGGGGCAGACAGACTGTAACCCAGCGGATGGTTTTACTCTCGGCTTCTCTCTAAACTAGTGTTGGCTGCTAGTTGTCTAAAACAGCTGTTGATTTGGATCTTTGGACCGGTCCACTTGTGGTGTTTGTGTAGGGGTCAGGTGTGAGTGACACTGCCTTTTGTCCCCCCCCCTTGCAGAATGATGATGGTGGACACTGCTGTCTGGTCAACAAGTGGAGCACTTTCCTGAAGGCCAGACTCATTTGCTCGGTACCTGGAGTGGACGGCATAGAGACCCACTTTGATGAGCTCCGTAAGTAGGCAGAATTTTCCAACAGTGGTATAACCCAGTTGCTAAGTTATGTTCTTAAGGCTCGCACACATCCCACCGAATGTGGTTCTAGCGCTCGTCTACCGATCGTTCAACGCACTGTGTTTTAGGGACCACTGCTGTCTGACTGACAACATTTTCATGCGATTCAATCGGTGCGCACTCGGTTATCAAATTACAACTGGCACTCTGTTCAGAGGTGCTAAGTACTCCCGGCTAGCAAACGTTATTGGTGTGTCCGAGCCCTTGCACTAACTTCCCAGTTTTCCTCAAGTTTTGTCTTACTCCTTGTTCCCTCATCTGGTAGACACTAAACATAGTCAGCCCCACATAAAAGCGACAGCATGTAAAATGACCAACCATCCATTCAGACCCCACTCTGTCATCTTTCTGGGATATCTCTGTAACATCTGAATTCTTTTGAACCGTTTCAAATTGCACTCCTGTTTCGTTTGGGCTTCGTTAAAGTGTCCGTTCTGGTTTGACACACATCAGCCCGCACAGGAATCATGTGTCTAGATTCTAGAGTTCTGTAACATTGTGGTGTCTGGGATTCTGCTGTCCAATATTCCATCATTGTGGCAGCAGATATTACACGAGAGTCTACCTGGAGAATGAAAGCTCCTATGTGACCAGTCGGAAACAAGAGTCTACCGTACGTAGGGTTACTGCTGACCTTTACCGTAGCCAAACAGGGATTTCTCACAGACAGTAACTCTTCCATTTTGTTTTAACATAGACCATGTCTTCAGCCATCCTTCCTGATATAGTTTGATTTAGCGCAAAAAAAAGGAAATTGGCAAAGAGTTTATGACTGCTCCTATGTTGTACCAATGGGTCTGTAAAATCATTTTACTATTCTTCTCTGCCCTTGTAAATCAAAGGAAAGGGGAAATCTGAGGAAGGTACTGCAGTGATCAAGATATCGCTGTCCCACCCAGCTTGCAGCCTGTTTTGCTTTAGATGTCAACATCGCTCCTGTATGATAAGCATGTCTGGGTTCAGGTTGGCTCGATCAGACAGCAGTGGAAGTGCTGGGGGTAGAGGTGTGTGTGTAAGTGTCTGGGGAGGACTGGTAATGAAGCGCAGGGCTTTAAGGTCTGTCTCTGAATCAGCCGGGGGGGGGGGGGGGGGGGGGGGGGGCGCCCCTGCCTGTCAATCACATCTCTCCTCTCACATGACTGGTGGCTCACCGTCTCAGGGAAACATCAGTGTGAGGCACCGTGCTGTGGAGGTCTGACTCTGAGGAGACTTGAGCGCTCTCCTTGAAATGATTATGAACACTAGTTATTAGTAGGACATGTTTCATTAGTAGTCAAATGCAAATCACAACAACTGATGTTGTTTTATTGCAGGGCATTTGTTTTTACTGATTCTGTTTGTTTTATACTATAGCCCAGTGGAGGCTCATTTTAGCTTTAGCCTGAGGGCTGTGAATGACCAGTTTTGATACCACATGTCTACCCAAACCACACACTTATGTTGAGCAATTCTTACTCATTTCTTTGTCAAGGTAAATGCCCCATCTGCAGGTCAATTGCAGTCCGGGTCACTCTCAGTGAGGGTCATACTAGGCTTGTCACCCCTGAGCGTTTAGCTACCCACCACACGTCTGTCTGTGGTTTGGTTTCCCACAACCTCTACCATCAGGCAGCCTATAGCAGAGAGGGGTTGAGAGTGGGGCTGAGGGGGTGGATGAGAGGGGGTGGTGAGAGGGGCTGAGGGGGTGGTGAGGGCAGAGATGGGAGTAAAGTCAGATGTTGAGGAAGTCTTCTTGTCTTCCCAGGCCAGCATTGGAGCTACGTACAGTAGAGTCTGAAAAGGAAGAGGGATTGGGGGGGGGGGGGGGGGGGGGGGTGAAAGAGAGTTGGCAGGATTCCAAAAAGTGTCTCTGTCAGATTTTTTTTATTTTTTTTTATTGCCTTTTCAAAAGTGTGATGGGGGAAAGGAACATTTGGTTTCTGGTTCATTTCATAGTTACTTATAATAACACAAGGACAAAACCTCAGAAGCCACCTCTTTCCCTTCCTTCGCCAGTCAGTTTTTTTATCATCTGCCGTTCTTTTTCTCGTAGTCATCGTTCTTGAGCAATGGGCTTTTGTGTGGACATTTTGAATACATCTTTTTCTGTGTCATCAAGGGAGTCATGTGCTTTTTATTTGTGTTTGCTTTTGTAACGCTGTGCAGTCAGACGGGTCCCTAAGGTAGAGACCATATATACAATACCATCTGACCGTCATCAGACAGACAGACAGAGCGTGTGTGTGTGTGTGTGTGTGTGTGTGTGTGTGTGTGTGTGTGTGTGTGTGTGTGTGTGTGTGTGTGTGTGTGTGTGTGTGTGTGTGTGTGTGTGTGTGTGTGTGTGTGCGTGTGCGTGTGCGTGTGCGTGTGTAAACACAGTGGGAGATTCTGGAGCGGCGCCTGAGACAGCGTTTCCACCACCATCAACAAAACACCAAATGATGGAATTTCTCATTGAAGAATGGTGTCGCATCCCTCCAATAGAGTTCCAGACACCTGTAGAATCTATGTCAAGGTGCATTGAAGCTGTTCTGGCTCGTAGTGGTCCAACGCCCTGTTAAGACACTTCATGTTGGTGTTTCCTTTATTTTGTCAGTTACCTGTATATTATACTGCACTTCCTCGTGATATGAATGGGAATTGTATTTTGGGCATTCATAGGGAAAATTAAAGGTGCAGTAGGTTTGTTGGTCTTTAATAACACCATACTGTGTACATACACATTGCAAAGTAACGCTGTTTCTCTCATAGATGTGGTATTTCTGCAGGAACAATGTGCTGACTTTAGATACTCAATGAACCTCAAGGAGTCTTTGTCTGCTATGACGCATCAAAAAAGATACAGCATAAAAGTCGATGATGCAACTTGTTCCAAATTTTCTTGAAGTCACCCCCCTCTGTCTGGAGCCAGGAGGGCTGTCAAACTGGCGTCAGATGTGTTAGGAATTTCTCTCCCGTTTACCAAAAGTTAATTCCCGTTCTTGTTTATGGCCTCAACCTGTCATTCTCCTACTCTGGCAATAAAAAAGGGGATGATTTTCTTTGTGATGATTACATACATCATTTCAATGCAACTCAGTCATAGCTACAGCTTTTATCAGAGGCCATCTCTCTTTAGAAAAATAAAGAGTGGTGGTTTAAAACTCTTCAAGTTTATTCTTCGGGAGAACACTCTTAAGGCTTAATAAGGCCTTGGGCAGAAACTCCCAAGTAACATTTTGTTCTTAAACTTGAATCCAGAAGGGTTAGGAGTGTGTGTGATTGGAGAAACCTGCTGTTTTGTTCTTTGAGTATTTTCCATTTCAACTTGATCTTGGCCCAGAGATTTATTTGAAAAGTTCAGGGTGTGGAGCTGCTTGATATCTACGAGGCTCAATATCTTAGTAATGTCTGGCTTCATAAATGCACATGACAGAGGTCCAGAGTTATAAATGGAGGGTATAATGTTTCCTGCTTCATCTAATCATTAGATATTCTTAGTGATTGGCATTTCCAATGACTTGTGGCTGTGGGTTAACACATCCTATCTACTCTCCCTGTCCTTGAAAGAGTCAGCCGATGCCCCCCCCCCCCCCCTCCCCCTCCTCCCCTCACTCTTTTTCTCTCGATGGAAAACATTTACCCTGGAATTGTGTTTCCAACAAGGGGCTGAAGTGTTACACTTCTCAACTGAGGTAGTCGACTCTAAATTGATTTAAATGTTCCCCTTTTTATTGTTTTTCCTTTCACTTCTCGCTCATTAAACCATTGGAGGATACAGGGTCCAATTACCACAGCTCTGAGGATCATGGGAAGCATATGGCTTCCATTAAAGCCTTGTTACCCCACAGATCTCCATTTCATACCTTCCCCCTCTGAGACACAGGAATTGGGGTCTGCTCTGGAAGCGTTCTGATTCAGGACCCCACAGTGGCCGGAAACCCTGCTAACTTAACTAACCACTGCTGTGCTGTCCAATCCAAAAAGGGCTTCCCCTTGAACCCGCCTCCTGTCCAGGAAGTAGTAACTGTCCGTATGTCACGCTTTGAATTAGATCTGGTTGCTCAGGAATCCCAGGTGGAATAATAGAGCCTCCGGTTAACTAAGAAAGAGAGAAGAGAATAGACTCCATCCTTCAATGTTTATCTCAGATTACCACTGTTTTACCAGAGTCCTTCGTACTGTTATTGTACAGTGATAGCGTAAGACATTTTGCAGTGCCACTTTTGGTAATGTGTAATTCTCGCTTTGTCTAACAGGGGACGTGTTCATCCAGCCAACTCAGGATACCAAGAATCCTGTCATCTATGGCGTGTTCTCAGTTTCAGGGTGAGTCACGGACTGTGTGCCTCTGTGTCCCCCCTTAACTAAATCGCATTTCCACAAGTATCTGTCTCCATTAAAGGACATCAGATGTGTAGAATATATTTTTTTTTTGGGGGGGGGGGGGGGTATCCTCCCGTGGTTTCCCGTCTCCCATCAATATTCATTGTGCCCAAAGGCGCCTCTGTAACACGGTCTGTTATTGAAAAAGCCTATTCCGCACAGTCTGCTCTGCACACTACAAAGGCAGAGGAGGAAGTCGGTCGGGAAGGGGTTCTCCAGTGAGAGACTTGACCTGTGTTCCCACATAGCTGGGCTTTGATAACAAGTCATCAGTCAGCAGCACAGCATTAGGAGTCAAGGAATCGGCTCGCGGCTCCTGCGCCAGCATATACAGCGGGAGATTTTGAGTGGAGGGTGCACACACGGAGAGTTCGCTCTCACACTCACGCCCAGTCATAATAAACACGGCTGTACTGTATGTGTGTCTGCGTTGGCGTCTGTGAGATACCTAAGCAATAAGGCACAAGGGGGTGTGGTATATAGGGCAATATACCACGTCTAAGGGCTGTTCTTAGGCATGACGCATCACCAAGTGTCTGGACACAGCCCTTAGCCGTGGTATATTGGCCATATTCTGTACCACAAACCCCACCCCGAGGTGCCTTATTGCCATTATAAACTAGTTACCAATGTAATTAGGGCAGTAAAAATACATGTTTTGCCATACCCGTGGTATACGGTCTGATATACCACGCCTGTCAGCCAATCAGCATTCAGGGCTCAAGCCACCCAGTTTTTAATGTACTCTATATGTTTCCCTGTCTCACCCAAGGCCTCAATACTAACTCGCTGTAATAATCCCCCCCACCCCCCCCACCCCCCCAGTGCTAATGATAGGGCCCTCGACAGAAGATACTAATATAATGCTGTACTGTACACCCACCACAGCACAGCAGAGATGATTCGCTTGGCTGTGTGTGGGTGTTTGCATGTCAGTGTGTCAGACAGCTCGTCTGTGGTGGAGAGTGTTTGTGCGGCATCGTAATGTTGGAGCACGCCTGTTTCATATCTCTGAGTTGTGATGCGAGTTGATTCTATGAGCGGGAGAATGTAGCTAATTGCTCGCAGAGTGAGTAGTAATCCCATGTCTCCTAAAGCCCTTTCGTGTTTCTGACCCTCCTTGTCCCTTTACCTTGCAGATCCGTGTTTAAGGGCTCAGCAGTGTGTGTCTACTCCATGGCTGACATCCGTCAGGTCTTCAATGGACCCTATGCTCACAAGGAGGGGCCCAACTACCAGTGGGTGGCCTACACTGGGAAGATCCCCTACCCTCGGCCTGGGACGGTGAGTGACATGCAGAGGGTGACACACACACACACACACAAATATATTTGTAAATTCAATTAATTAATACATTTAACATGGCTGGTTCTGCCCTCTTTCTAAACCCAGTGTCCCGGAGGTACGTTCACCCCCAACATGAAGTCCACTAAGGATTACCCAGACGAGGTGATTAACTTCATGCGGAACCACCCCACCATGTACCACGCTGTATACCCAATACACAAGCGCCCCCTGGTGGTCCGGAACAACGTGGACTATGAGTTCACCACCATCACCGTGGACCAGGTGGCCGCTGCCGATGGGAGCTACGAGGTCCTATTCCTGGGGACAGGTCAGTGCTCTGAGTGCCCGCCTGTTGGTTGATTTGATAGACTTGTTATTGTGCGTGTGTTTTCACATCTGTGATAGATTCAGAGATCTTAAACAATCTACGATCTGGGGAACCTATTGTGGTTAGGATTTTGTTACATTTACATTTTACATTTAAGTCATTTAGCAGACGCTCTTATCCAGAGCGACTTACAAATTGGTGCATTCACCTAATGACATGTTAGAAGTGCTTGTCTTCTCAAAGACTGGAGAACATAGAGCCTACTATCTTTATAGATGGGAGAGTTACTGTAATTTGAGTTACTGTAATTTGAGTTACTGTAATGTGAGTTACAGTAATTGTTTTGGGAATGTACGGTAGAACTACCCTGGTCATCGTCTGGCAGTACTTCACACAGCCTCTCCCTATGGCCATAAATCATGTGGATCTGAGGGTGGGAGCTGGGAACCCCTAGGGCTGCTGACTTTACAGTGCTCAGCC
This sequence comes from Salvelinus fontinalis, assembly GCF_029448725.1. Classification (NCBI taxonomy): domain Eukaryota; kingdom Metazoa; phylum Chordata; class Actinopteri; order Salmoniformes; family Salmonidae; genus Salvelinus; species Salvelinus fontinalis. The sequence goes on from NC_074682.1 coordinate 10,637,859, forward strand.
TGGTGATGAATGGATCCCGTTGTAGAACTGTGCACGACGAGGGGGATCCTCCTATTTTCCTCATGGCATTTGACCTTATATGGATAAATGTTTTGGAGGGATGTGGATATGAGTAGAGGATGTGTGAGGGAGGGAGCAGGCCAGAGAGGACTAGATTAGAGGTTAACCTGATCACTCCTCTTGGCAGAGAAGGGCAGTATTTCTGTTACATTTATTTTAAATTCGTATTTTGTCATTTGAATTACATTGGGCTACACTTCAATGTATTTTGATATTTGGTATTTTCAAAATACTGTAATTTGTATTTTCAAAATACAAAATACTTTTATATACCATTTATGTAGTGGTTTGCATTTTGTGGCTCCCTTTCACCCTGCATTCGTATTAGAAGTCTTATAGGACTATGGTGTGATAAGAGCGTCTGCTAATTCAACAAAATATAAATGTATATGTAAAAATTAACAACTGAAAATCATGTTGAGTATTATTCTAATGAGCTCCGCCCTGAAATAAGGCCAATAATATTACCCAGTGTACTTTGCAGTTAATTTTGGTATGTTAATTTTCACATATATATGTACTTTTTGGTCATTTAGCAAAGGATTTCCCAAACTCAGTCCTTGATCTTTAGGGTATTTTGTATCTGAATTTTGTCATTGTATTTTGTAATTGTTGCTTTTTGGGTCTTCAGACAGGGGGACGGTTCAGAAGGTGATTGTCCTGCCCAGAGATGACCTGCAGACTGAAGAGCTGGTTCTGGAGGAGGTGGAAGTGTTCAGGGTGAGTCTCTCTCTCTTCTCTGTTGTCTTTCTCATTCTTTTTATTTCTCTCTCTCTCCCTCTTTCTCTCTCTGTAGTATCTTTCTATTTGTGTCTATTTATTTCTTTGTTCATTTGACATGCCATTGCACCAGATTTAGCTATTTTCATCCGTAGTCTCTGGAGTATTCCTCAGATGAGAAACATTTATTGTGCGGGAACATCTTTCCAACTTCCATTCTTCTCTTATAAAGATCTGCTGCTATCTTTTACGTTTCAGGTGCCAACTCCCATAACCACCATGAAGATTTCATCCAAAAGGGTAAGTTAAACATGTCCACGGTCTGATGGTTCAGTGCACACAATTTCAGAATTGTGTCTTCCCATAAAATATCCCATAAATCAATGCGGAGTGTAAAAAGTGAACGCCAAAGTCTGGATGACGCAACATTTTCCCACTTGGTCTCTCTTCCTCTCTCGCTCTCTGTCTCTCCGCCTCTTTCTCCCTACAGCAACAGCTGTACGTGGGTTCAGTGTTGGGTGTGACCCACCTTGCCCTCCATCGCTGTGACGTGTACGGGGAGGCGTGTGCTGACTGCTGCCTGGCCCGGGACCCTTACTGCGCCTGGGACGGCAAATCCTGTACCCGCTACTCCGCCTCGCAGAAGAGGTGAGTTCCAAGAGAATGTGTTTGTCTTTGTCTGTCGGGAATGGCAACCCTTACCAATATAATGTTTTTCATCATGGCTATACTATTCCATTTGTCCTATTTTCATTTTATTTTATTCACTGCACATTTTCAGTTTGTGGAACGTAGCGTAGTTAACCTCTTTTTATTTGGGGAATGTTGATCTGACCCCTCTAGGCGCAGCCGTCGACAGGATGTAAAGTATGGCAACCCAATCCGCCAGTGCAGAGGCTATAACTCTAACGGTGAGCTGACAAGAACATTCTAACGTACCCCAAACTAGACACTCAAACAGTGCCGAATTGTTCCCTGTGACAGAAGCCGTACACACTAGTGTCCTATGTGACTCACGGAACGTGGACGCGGTTGACATTTCTGCTGAGGAATAGTTGACTGATTTGGTCGGTTACAGTAAGAGACGTCGAGAAATTACGCCTCAAACGTGTTTGAATAATGTTTGTGACGATGCTTTGCCGCAGCCAATAAGAACACGCTGGAGATGGTGCAGTATGGGGTGGAGGGCAGCACTACGTTCCTGGAGTGTCAGGCCAGGTCCCCTCATGTGTCCCTCAAATGGCACCTGCAGAGGGAGAACAGCGACAGGAGGAAAGAGGTGAGTCAGGAACTCTCATCCCACTGCAGCTATGTACTGTATTGGGTCTTCTACTGCTTGACATCTAAAGGATAGGTTGACAATCAGAGGGACTCCTTAGTCATTGAACAATATGGCCTGCTGTTTGTGGGGACAAAATGGTTGCTAAATGAGTGCAATGATAAATGAATGGCGTCTCGCTCTCCCTGCTCTTAGATCCGCTCTGAGGGCCGGACTGTGAAAACAGAGCAAGGTCTGCTGCTGCGTTCCCTCCAGTCGTCCGACAGCGGCGTCTACCAGTGCACGTCCACAGAGAAGAACTTCAAACACACGCTGGTCAAGCTGCAGCTGGTGGTCCTGTCCAGCCGCACGGTCAACAGTGTCCTGGTGGAGACGGGCAACCCGGCCCTGCCACCCCTCCAGTCTAGCGCCTGGACCCCCAGCGCGGGTCAGTACAAGGACCTGCTGACCATACTGAGCCAGCCGGAGATGGGTCTGATCAACCAGTACTGTCAGGACTACTGGCAGCTGGGAGAGGGCAGTCCGGGGGACCCCATACTGGCCATCAGCAAGGCCCGGGGACTCAAGGAGCTGAAAGAGCAGAAGAAGCCCCGCAACCGCCGGCATCACAACGATGAGGATAAGCACGAGGACGACAAAGATGAGCACACCAACCTAGCCGAGACATGAGGCCCCTGGACTTACACCACAGGCCGCACACTAACCCCCTACACCCCGACACCAAACCCCTTGTCCCCTCCGCTCTCTCCCTCTCTGCACACCCCTCCAAAAATGGGAAAGACTTCAATTTAAAGGATTCAAAAACTGAATAATCAAAAGCAACCAGAAAGAGAAACCACTACAAATAGCAAAAATAGTAAGCAACAAACAGATTCTTCTTAACTGTTAAAAAAAAAGATACACAGTATTTATTGTAGGTTGTACATAGTAAGATTCTGTGGATTTCTTTGTACTTAAATAGAAAACAAGGCTTTTTTTTGTGAATAGGTAGATCTGTGCAAATATTATTGTTATTATGATGCTATTATTGTTGTTAGTGTCATTGTTTATTACAAATTGTGTTATTATATGGCAAAGATCTTTATGTTCTGTCTTTTGGAGGAAGCAAAACGTTGAAAGGACATTTGAAAGTGTAAATATCTCCAGCTGTTTGGACTCAGAAGAATGCCTTCAGAAAGGTTTTGGTATGTAGGCTCCATGTTGGGTCCATTTGACTGCTGGCAGTATGTAGTCTTTGAGGTGGGAAGAGTCAGATCACTGATGGAGTGATGACCCAGAACCTCCCCCAAAGCCATGATGGACATTTAATTCCCACAGCCAATGGACTATAAGGATGACACTTCATAGCATTTCATTGGACGCGCAGAGAGATGAGGAAATGCCCATAGGAGACTGCAGCTTTGAGTTGGTCCCACGGCCACAGAGAGACACTAGAGTGAAAGGTCTGGTGGGAAATAACGCCCTCTTCCTTTGCCCGCTGAACTGACCCTGGGGTGACCCCAGATCCCCTCAACCCCAAATCACCTGTGTTCCACTCTTCTTGGGCCATGTGGTCCAATATGGCTCTCTGTCTATCCCATGTGTTACATTTACATTCATATTCCCAGTCTCCTCCAGAACTAGTTGATGTGGGCTATTTGTGTAGAGTATGTGTAAATATAACACTCAATGTTGTACTCTTGAGGCCATGATGGTTAGAATAAGCTGTTTTTTTTTGGGGGGGGGGGGGGTTGATTGTTGTTATGGGATTTAAATAGCATTGCCTTCTCTTTGTACACCATTGTTCAACTGAGATTAAAACGTCAAGCAGGCAGCTAAATCGTTTGTGCCAATTTGATTATGCACAATTATGACAAGAGATAGAGAACTTTTTCACTTCTTGTTGAATTTGGTCCCATTCTCTTCGTTTCCAAACTAAGCCGTAAATATACTGGTTTGCATTCCAGCCATTTCCCGTTCGCCTTATGGGTTCAGTTGTTTCATAAGACATGTACTTAACATTTCTCAACTCCTCCAATCGTCCCGTGTAGTTTCATATCACAGCTCTCTTAGTAATGTACCGTTAGTCCACATTGTCTTAAATCAACTAGCGCGGCGATGATACCGCCCGCACTGATTTGTCAGTTGAGGGACTAGCATCGCATAGGAGTGACGTCACCTGACGTACAACAACGGTTAGCCCATGTAAGTCACTAAAGCGAAAGTTCATGAAGACTGTTTCCAGAGTTCTAGTTTGACTAGTTGGAGAGGGACACCGTAGGTTTCTCTGAGCTGTTATCCAGCTCCTACAGAAGGTAAATGTTACATAACTCTCACTAAAGAATTTAAGCAACTTCTCTGATCAGCCGGTGTTGATGGCATTCTGCCTTGGAAAGGTGTCAAATGCCACAAATGTGTATCGCGGAACGTCTCCATGTATATAGCTACAGTCACTAGAATGATCAGCTCTTGAAAAGACACGCCAAACTCTTTGGGACGGTGGCTTTTCATTGTGTGCATGAAATGTATAATGTCCTGTTTGTGATACTAGTTCAACAAGCTACAGTGTGTTGCTGCGGATCTCAGTGGATGTCTCTCTTGTTGCGGGAACATGGGAATAATGTCAGTGCAAGGAAAGGCAGATGGACTCATACCCTAGTGATGGAATATTCAAAACACAGGAGATATACACTGAGTGTACAAAACATTAGGAACACCTTCCTAATATTGAGTTACACCCCACCCTCTTTTGCCCTCAAAACAGCCTCAATTCATCGGGGACTGGACTCTACAAGGTGTTGAAAGCGTTCCACAGGGATGTTGACCCATGTTGACTCCAATGCGTGCCCCAGTTGTGTCAAGTGGGCTGGATGTCCTTTGGGAGGTGGACCATTTGTGATACCACAAGAAAATGTTGAGTGTGAAAAACCCATCAGCGTTGCAGTTCTTGACACAAACCGGTGCGCCTGGTACCTATTACCATACCCTGTTCAAAGGCACTTTTGTCTTGCCCATTCACCCTCTGAATGACACACATACACAATCCACGTCTCAACTGTATCAAGGCTTTAAAATCCTTCTTTAACCTGTCTCCTCCCCTTCATCTGCACTGATTGAAGTGGATTTAACAAGTGATATCAATAAGGGATCATAGCTTTCACCTGGATTCACCTGGTCAGTCTATGTCATGTAAAGAGCAGGTGTTCTTAATGTTTTGTCAACTCCGCGTAGGACCCCCTATGTCTCTTTCGCTCTCTTTCTCTCTCCCTCTCCCCTTCTCTCTCTTTCTTGCTCTCTTTCCCTCTCTCCTCTCTCTCTCTTTATCTCTCTCTCCAAAAAGGTACAATTGATTTGCATATTTTAAATATATGCATATTTGGTTATTTTTTGGTATGGGTTAATGAGGAAAAATCAGTTAATATAACATAAAGCACAGTTGATGTTATTGTAATGACTTGTGTAAATTACTCTATCCTTTCTTCTTTCTCATTGATGTTGCTGACTAAAAAAATTAAAGCTCTATATTTTATAAAAACAGATCATTTTTTTTATATTCATATGGCGCATGGATATCTATATACAGTAAGGGAACATAGACAGGTTTTGGGTCTCGTACACTGGCCTTACCCCTTTTTATTGTGTCAACTGAATCCTAATTGGTTTGTGCTTTGACGGTAGTGGTTCTTACAACTACCAAAACTGAGTGGTGGAGTTGAGTGAGAATGGATGAGTAGGTGTCTCTCTCTTTCTCTCTCTCTCTCTCTCTCCATCCCTCCCTCCGTCGCTCAGAGGACACAGTGAGGATTAGGATCTGTTGCCGTCTTCAGATTGAGGTCAATGCGATCTGTCAGGTGAGACTGTTAAAGCCCCGTAAGTACCTTAGTGATCCCACCCCTCAATGGGGGAAAATACAGCATCCTCAATGTGTTCCACAAGCGTGAGCTGACTATTGTATGTTGTAGAGTCCCTGTAGTCTTTTACTAAACGGTGATGTCAGCCCTGGCATGAAAGGCACAGCTGAAATACAGTGAGCCTCTAAAGCGTAAGACAGTGAACACAGCAGTATCTACCCCTGTCCTGCTTTCGACCAGACGAGTGTTTCTATAGACGATAGGAGCTATAGGCGAGCTTTTCATAAACAAGTGATAACATGCGTCATTGAACATGCTTCATGAACCACACTGATCAACTGTACACCTGGTTTCTTCTTTCTACCTCACCTACTACTGCGGCCTCTTACTCCTCCTGGAACACAGGCCAGTGGGTAAATAGATGTCTTTCTATCTCCCTCACTCTTATCAAGGCAGCTGAGGACAGAGTAGACAGATAAGCACTTGAGCCGATGTGCATCTTCCGCTGAGCACAGCAAAGTCCCCCTAAACCTCAACCTAAAAAAGGTTAGGTCACTCCTACGCCCATGTACCCCCCGGCCTCCCGCTCCCTTTCCCCCTGCCCCAGGAGTCTCCTGTCCTTGTGCCCCATTGGCCATCGCTGATCAGGTGGACAGAGGATGCCCAAAATCTTCCCTAAGACTCGAAAACACTCCACCATTCGCCTCTCCCGCGTTCCTTAGAAGCAGTTGACGTGCCAGCTGCGTATTTGACGGCGCCAGTCGGCCCTCTAGACGATCAGCTAGGACCCTTTTTCCTGTTTTTTCCCCCGTCGTTTGGTTTTGAGCACTACAGGGCCGAAGCCGGCGTGTGAGGATGGGGGCCGGAGCGAGTGCAGAGGACAAGCACTCCAAAGAGCTGGAGAAGAAACTCAAGGAGGATGCAGAGAAGGACGCCAGGACAGTCAAGCTGCTGCTGCTGGGTAACATCTGCATGTCTGGTCCTCTTGCTCTGTGCTCTGGGGAATGGCCTGGGTTGAGGGTGTTCTATTGGGTGTCTCATCATAACCTGGTATCCTCCAGACTATACACAAAATGACGTCTAGAAGGCCCTATATGACTGTCCAGTGATTGGCTTGTATCTTATCTGGTCAAAGGTCTATTGTTTCCATAGCATATGTAATAGAAATGTGAACATTTTGTGAAAAGCAACCTTTTGACCCTAAGCGTATAATCCTATGTTTATATTGATGAGTAGACTATACTATGGACGGGGATAGAGATAGTTTTTTCCTCTGTCGTTTAGCTTTGACAGAGATGAGAAGATAATGTCCATAGTATTTTTTATTTTATTTATTATGGATCCCCATTAGCTGCTGCCTTCCTGGGGTCCAGCAAAATTAAGACAGTATATACAATTTTAAAAACATTACAATACATTCACAGATTTCACAATGCACTGTGTGCCCTCAGGCCCCTATTCCACCACTACCACATACCCACAGTACAAGATCCATGTGTTCGTGTGTGTATAGTGCGTATGTTTATCGTGTGTGTGTATGCATGTGGCTGTGCCTATGTTTGTGTTGCTTCACAGTCCCCGCTGTTCCATAAGGTGTTTTTTTATGTTTTTAAATCAAATTTTACTGCTTGCATGAGTTACTGTAGTACTGTACGCCTTCCATGGTCTCTTTTGGACTTGAGGACTGTGACGAGACATCTTGTGACATGTCTTGTGGGGTACACATGGGTGTCCGAGCTGTGCACCAATAGTTCAAGCAGACAACTCGGTGCATTCAACATGTCAATACCTCTCATAAATACAAGTAGTGATGAAGTCAATCTCTCCTCCACCTTGAGCCAGGAGAGATTGACATGCAAATTATTAATATTAGCTCTCTGTGTACATCCAAGGGCCAGTCGTGCTGCCCTGTTCTGAGCCAATTGCAATTTTTCTAAGTCCGGTGGGGTTGAATAATTCAGATGTGTAGACAGAGACAATGTTATCTTGGCTCTTGGTATTATATCATTCATCGTTAATCACCCAGTTACAGTTCTAACAGCCTGGTCTCATAGACTAGACGTAACATAGTAAATGCAAATCCGGGCACACTCAAATTAGTATGATAAGTTACGTTTGGTATGGTTACATAAGACAGATGGTTAAGGCAAAAAAGAAAGTAAGCTGGTTGGCCGGGGTGGACGGGTGGGCGTATAATGCGAACGTCCAGCAATTCAAATGTTGCGATTTCAAATCTCATCATGTATAACTTTAGCAACTTTTCAACTACTTACTACTTTTTAGCTACTTTGCAACTGTTAGCTAACTCTTCCACTAACCCTAACCTTAACCCTTTTAGCTTACCATTCCCCTAACCTTAACCCTTTAACCTAACTCCTAAACTTAACCCTAACCCTAACCCATAGCCTAGCTAATGTTAGCAAGCTAGCTAACATTAGCTACCTAGCCACCTAGTTAGAATTCGTAATATATCATGTTTTGCAAATTTGTAAGATTTTATACGAATAGTAATTCTTAATATATCATACTAAATGGGTAATGGACATTCACAAATTAATATATACAATACGAAGCGTAACAAATCATAATAAATGGAGTGTCTCGGATTTACACACAGAATAATAAGAAAAGCTCTGAGACCAAGTTGGTTCTAAGAATGGTGTCCAAGTTGGCTTATAATTTAAACTTTACCAGCCTTGCAAATGCTATTTTCATTGAAGAGATAATTACACATCATTTTTCATGATTTTGTCTTTATTGGGGAAATGTCAATGATAATAGGATTACTATGCCAAATACATTTACCCTCTTGTAGACATTTGCTAAAATAATTGACTGAAACTGCTGATATTCAGAGGCACTACATTTTGCATCAGCAAAATTGGTGAGACTAAGCATCGGTCTCTATGTGAAGGCCAGAGGCTGTAGCTTATCCACCCCTGGCTGTCACACTACTGTTCTAAACACTCTGGTAATTAATCACCTCAATCTCCTGGTAATCCTAAAACAACAACTGTTGCATTACAGAAGGTTTAACCTCCCACTACTGCACACACACATGCCCTACAGCCTAATTACCCCAAGGCAAACGTATCATAGCTCTACTGACGCCAACGTCCACCCTTAACATAACACCCTGCACCAATACTTCATGAACTAAGGCCTAGATTCAATCAGATCAAGTGTTAACCTGCGATAGCAAAAACCCTCATAGTTGATATTTTGTCGGTGTCGGAGGTGGAACTGCATTGGAGCCGTCAAACCGGTGAGCAGCTGCTCTTGCGATCATTGACACGAAGACACACCAGCCCCACTCTCGTTAGAAGTTCAGAACGAGAAAGTGGAGACCCATACAGAAGTAATGATGCTCAACTTACAAAATCGTTCAGAACGAAGTAACGAGGATTTCTATTGAAGGACCTAAAGGATGAGAGGGTGAGAGAGAGGCAGTGGGAGGGAGCACTTTCATGTCTTCAGAAACTTGATTAGGGCCACAACATGGATTGTAAATCCCTGAGGTGTAGTAGAAAGTGGAACACATGCAGATTCCAGGTGGTGCTGCTGACATAACAGCATTCAGCATGTATAGGACTCTGCGCTCAGTTATCACATTGACACTGTCCCTGAGGGGCCTCCACAACTCATATAAACTCTAATAGAAAGTAAAGTAGTGAGTGTTTCTCACTGGCCCTGCAATCAATCAATCAAATTTCTTTTATAAAGCCCTTTTTATGGAAGCAGTTGTCATAAAGTGCTTTACAGAGACTCGGCCTTAAACCCAAAAGAGCATGCAATGCAGATGCAGAAGCACAGTTGCTAGGCAAAACTCCCTAGAAGGCAGGAACCTAGGAAGAAAACTAGAGATGAGTCAGGCCATGAGGGGTGGCCAGTCCTCTTCTGGCTGTACCGAGTGGAGATTTAAAGAAAACATGTGGCCATTAAGGCCTGATCATTTCTCAAGACGTTCAAACATTCATAGATGACCGGCAGGGACAAATAATAACCATGATGGCTATAGAGGGCTCAGCAGGAGAGTGAGTCATACTGTATCTCCGTGACAATAAAGTTCTTCCTGCCATCAGCTTTGGAGGGGCTTAGGAGAGGAGTAATGAGCTTTGTGCCCTTGTGTGGATCATCTGTGGGTCAGGGCACACACTGATTCAACAGAGGGGACCATAACAGGGCAGGAAAGAAAATGTAGGGAATAGTAGGAGAGGAAAAGAAAGGGGAAAAGTGAAATGGAAGAAAGGAGTACACTTTGGGGCCTGTCACTCCAGGTCTGTAATCCAGGTCTAAAATAGTTTAACACTGCGGCCCTGTGGTCATCTTTGGTATTGTAAATGTGAATCCTGCTTCCTACATACAGACTGATCTACACACTCCCAAAACCTCACCATGCAGTAGATCACGGTCTGCCCTTTCTATACACCTGAGATCTAAATAATTTTACTGCGTGTCACTAAACCTTTTCCCCCCACTTGTGTATAGGTGCTGGAGAATCGGGAAAGAGCACAATCGTCAAACAGATGAAGTGAGTCTGGTGACACTATTGTACTAAGTGCAATATCATAAAACATATCGGTGTCTCTAAGATCAAATGTCAACTTTATTTGTGGCTGCTTGTCTTCTCGCAACAGAATTATCCATCAAGATGGTTACTCTCTTGAAGAGTCTATGGAGTTTGTCACCATCATCTACAGCAATACCCTTCAGTCCATCATGGCGATTGTAAAGGGCATGACTCAACTCAACATCGGTTACGGTGACACCGCTCAGCAGGTAGCTACTGTACACTGACTGTCTACAGTACACTATTCAGACAGGTGGATTATATAACATACCCAAGCCAGACATCAGATTGTTTGGGATATGACATAAAATCCTTTGACAAACTGAGTATAGTGAGCATGATGTGTGTTTTTGTGCTTGTGTGTGTCTGTAGGACGATTCCAGGAAGCTCATGCACCTGGCAGACACCATTGAGGAGGGTTCCATGCCCAAAGAGCTGTCTGACATCATCATCCGGCTGTGGAAGGACACTGGTATCCAGGCATGCTACGACAGGGCCTCCGAGTACCAGCTTAACGACTCCGCTGGATAGTAGGTTTACTCTCCTGGACTGGACCAACCCCATCCCTGTTCCCTTTCCCCCATCCCTATGAAACCATTACCATCATATCCACATAGTTTACAAAGGGCTGGTTTCCAAGACTAAAAAGCTCTTTCAAATTGAGAATCTCCATTGAGAATGCTTTTTAGTCCAGGGCCTGGCTCTATATCTGGGAAACTAGCCCTAAGTTCTTTGGACCTCTTGCTAGACATTTATATAGAGAAATCGTTAATCCTATATTAGTGTGTTGATGAACCAGACGAAGGAAGGAGGTTTTTCCTCTCTCTGTGTCCCACCTAGCTATCTGAATGACTTGGAGAGGCTGGTCCAGCCTGGATACATCCCCACTGAGCAGGACATGTTGCGATCAAGAGTAAAGACCACTGGTATCATAGAGACCCAGTTCGGCTTAAAAGACCTCAACTTCAGGTGAGGCTAGAAATACAACAAAGTCTGCATTAATCCCCATTGATCAGAATCCCCAAAACACTGAAAAGCAACATTTCTCTTAAGTAATCCAATGAGCTCAGATGACAATAACATTTTAATAACATATTAATAACATTGGCGAGCAACACAATGACATCTGCAAGCGCTCCCTCTCGCTCTCTCCTGCAGGATGTTTGACGTGGGCGGCCAGCGCTCAGAGAGGAAGAAATGGATCCACTGCTTTGAGGGTGTGACCTGTATTATCTTCATCGCTGCTCTGAGCGCCTACGACATGGTGCTGGTGGAGGATGACGAAGTGGTGAGATACATTATCGTCACATTATAGACGCTAGATTGAAGGAGTCACTGTTGGACGAAGTGAAGAGACGTCACGATCAAAGAGGGTAGATTGAGGTAGTCACTGTGGCACTGTAGTAGTAGTAGTGTCGTGGTCAAATTAGCTTTTGTGAGCCCTCGGACAGATGAATTGCAGAGAAATGTGTTTCATAAGCGTGTTTCATGCATGCAATCCATTTGTCCCTCTTTTTTGAATGTGGCTCTCTCCTCATGAAGAACCGAATGCACGAGAGTCTCCACCTGTTCAACAGTATCTGCAACCACCGCTACTTTATTGCCACCTCCATCGTACTCTTCCTCAACAAGAAAGACGTCTTCACCGAGAAGATCAAGAAGGCTCACCTCAGCATGTGCTTCCCCGACTACGACGGTGGGCTCACAACAGCAGATCTGTCACTCTGGCCTATTCTCTTTGGAACACAATTTTTTTTTCTCTCTATGTTATTTTGATGTTAGAGCAATGTCAGAGCTTAACTATTGCATACTGTGTTTGTCATCCATACCCTAAGACAGCTCTGATTTCTTTTGAGTCTTTTGACAATATTGTAAGTATTATTTCCCTGAACGTTGTTGGATTCCCTGTAGGCCCCAACACCTATGAGGATGCTGGTAACTACATCAAACTCCAATTCCTGGACCTGAACTTGCGGCGAGATATCAAGGAGGTCTACTCACACATGACCTGTGCCACAGACACAGAGAACGTCAAGTTTGTGTTCGACGCCGTAACTGACATCATCATCAAAGAAAACCTAAAGAGTTGCGGTCTCTTCTAAGAGGCACGCCGTATAGGTGAGTGGAACTCTTCTGGCCGAGACTATGATACTGAGAGATTGTCTGCCTCTGGGATGGTACTCTGCCCATTGAATCACAGAGCCCCGTAGTTAACTATAGTTTACCCGGAAGATAGCTCACTATGAATTAGCACGTAATTTCTCTGTCACTCACCCAATGGCACACGCCGTCTGTGATTTCCACTAAACACTCCTCTGTTTCAGGGTGTTGGTTTACCCCCAGAATCCTATCTCCTTCCCCTTTCAAACTGCGGGCAACAATCTCCTCAAGAAGACCGGACGAAGGAGACCAACACATCGACTGTCTCTGGAAGCTGCCATTCACAAATATGATACTACACACACACTGACATGAATTCATACAGGCAAACGCAGCATCATAACCAAAGACATTTCAGTTCATGTGAGACCTGGAAAATAGGTGTGCTGTCAAAGTAAGAGGATCTATACTGTACAGATTTATGTTATAAGTCAATCATAGTCAAGCTATCATCCTTTGTTAAATGTCTTGAATAGGAACTCCTTTTCATTGCAGTGCTATGCAACCTGTAGTTGATACATCAGCGCCTGTCAGCAGAAAGCACTTCTTCTTCCCCCAGACAGTACATTTGAATAGGTGTAAGGCAATGTATCATCTCTGTGCTCCAGTAACTGGCATATAAAGCCATAAGAGATGGACACGAGATGGCCTCATCACCTGCAGACGTATTTCAACTTGTGTTACAATAAGTTACAAAACCCATTCATCAGCAAAAATGGGTTGTATGTGTAGAACAGATATTGAGCTGTATGTATAGTGGGCATAATATGAAAGACCTCAAGCTACAGGAGGACCAATGACATGAAATCGGACCAACTCATTCTTATATGTCAAACATCACAGATTTGTAAAGTTGAGAGTAACTTGTATCTAAAACTATTTCACTGATGTAGTAAAGATGCAGTATTTTTATGGATGTAGCTTGGTCACAAACTCATTTGCTTCTGTAGAAAACTAACCTCTGAACTAATTACTAAATAAATTCACCTCAATATTGGCATGTTCTGTACTTTGCATTTATTTCAGACTATTTTTAAGATAGATTTCTGACATGAAGAGAAAACCATTCTTACAACTTGGTCTGAATCGTATTGTAGAGGAGAAAATCGTTAGTTAAAATTCATGACGGCCTAAGAGAAGAATGGTTAAGTCCTGATTAGTTTATCAAAATACCAAAATAACTGAGAAGGTTCGAAGACAATGGAGGCAAAACAAGATGTCAAGAAGATCATCTTTAACAAAAACCACCAAGAGTTCACTCCCAGAAAAGAAACATGACATTTGTCAATCCCTGAGTTTCCTCTCCACATACAGGTACTTGAGATATTCTGCTAGCAGCATTAAGGGATGGTTATCGATGGGAAGGACCATTTGCTTCCACATACACATACTGTATTACTACGTACTAAAACTTTGGATATAGAGCTAAGCTAACAGGAATGTGAACAAAGCAGTACAACCTGCATACTCAACAGAAAATATATCCGCATGAGTGTCTGACATGACATAGCCCTTTCTTGAATAGGAATACTATGAATAGAAATGTATCATTATTGTTCAATGGAGACATGCCACTCTTACACAGCAACCTTAAAAACATGACACACTTTATGGCTTTGTTCAAACGATACAGGTATGACAGACTGACCTGGCTATGTGCCGTGATCCGTGTCATTAATATTGTACTAAAGAGGAATGACTTCCAACAAACAGAACGGTCTCAGAATAGAATAACCTATTTCACGGCATCAAGTCAAGTCTGTATTAATAATGAACCAAAAAGCCCAAGGCACTGTTGTCCATGTGATTGTGTAGTATCTCTATCTCACGGTCATGGCACATAAAATGACATGCATACATCTGCCTATTGCAAGGGCCATCGCATGATAGTCAGAGATGCATATCTCACACACTCCCCTCACAAACGTAATATTACTGAATGAATAAAAGAGAAAAGCTGGATGACTCCGAAGCGGAGGCCTCTGAAAACATAAGAACTGTGACATTCCAAAAGGCCTTTGGAAATCCCAAGCAGTGAGGCACTAGTCACCCTGTGTAGTGCGATCTATTTTTGAGTAATGCACTTGAACTACAAACCTGTATCTGGATGGCACTGTTCCCCCAACCCAAAAATATTTCACAGATCAGCTGTATGTTCAGAACACCTAGCTACAGACCCACACCCAAACACTAAATCCCTCATTGCTTCGTTCATTTATTCCTGAAGCAAAAAATCCCAGTCGTACTGGCACCAACCCCGACGAGTCACACTCAAAACATTTTTTTTTTTAAGTCTCCTTTAAAAAAGAAATGTCTCCCTCTGTACACTAAGTGATGCATATTATAAAACAATAACGCAAAATAAAAAAATAAAAATCAAAGGTGTTCTAGAGAGTTGGTATTGTCCACCTTGGTCCTGAGCAGCAGAAGAGTTCGGAGTGGGGGGTGAGGTGAGACGATAAGGGTCTATTCCCCTCTGTCCTCTTCACACAACAAGCTGTGCCTGAGTGAGTCTACAGACTGGGGACCCATTCACACCAGTGTCCTCCTCTCCTCCAAGAGCTCAAAACAGTCCCACCATGTGATCGATCTGTCTCATGTACACACTCTTCAGAGGTAGAGAATACCTCCGCTCCTCAGGGATCCGGTCACACTGAAGAGAGGAAGCAGAGGAGAGCGGAAGATTTGTACAGAAAAAAATATTATACACAAGTAACCTATCAGCAATCTTACTCCGCATATTTCACATATTTTAGCATAAAAGAAATGTACGTCATTCATTACTGTATATTTTTAACTGCTGTACTTGATCTGCAGGTAGTGTCATAGTAATATGTATTTATATATCAGAGGGTCATTACGTTGCTATTGTTAGAGAAAGGCCCGTTGGAAGTTTCCTGATCTGTTACCACCTTCTCACAGGGGGACAGGTCGTTCCACTGCTTCTCCCGAAAACGCTTGTCGATAGGCACCACATGGCCCTCCGTGGTGAAGATGTACTTGTTCTCGGATTTGTGTAAGGGGTTGTCATCATCAAACAGCTGGAAGGAGAGGGTCATAGGATTAACTAGAAGGAAAGTCAGGTTATATTAGCTTAGAAAAGCCCATTTCAGTTTCTGACCAACAGGGCAAGAGACAGAACAGGTACATACCAGGGAAAGGTATTTTCAGACAGTACAGGTACACATACCAGGTAAAGGTATTTTCAGACAGTACAGGTACACATACCAGGTATTTTCAGACAGTACAGGTACGCATACCAGGTAAAGGTATTTTCAGACAGTACAGGTACACATACCAGGTAAAGGTATTTTCAGACAGTACAGGTACACATACCAGGTAAAGGTATTTGCAGACAGTACAGGTACACATACCAGGTAAAGGTATTTGCAGACAGTACAGGTACACATACCAGGTAAAGGTATTTGCAGACAGTACAGGTACACATACCAGGTAAAGGTATTTGCAGACAGTACAGGTACACATACCAGGTAAAGGTATTTGCAGACAGTACAGGTACACATACCAGGTAAAGGTATTTGCAGACAGTACAGGTACACATACCAGGTAAAGGTATTTGCAGACAGTACAGGTACACATACCAGGTAAAGGTATTTGCAGGTCTCGCTGAGGAAGAAGCTCTCCATGCGATCCTCTTTGGACTTGTCCACCACGTGGTGGAGAGTGGCATACCCACACCTGCCAAATACACACATCCGTTTAGGGAACCCAGGTGTGACGTCAAGTCAGTAGAACGAGACATCCTAAAACACTCTCAAGTTGTGTTTTTCCAAGATCCGACTCATACCTGACTTTGGCATTTTTTTCTAGGCTCTCTAGGATATCCATTCCAACGTGCAAATAGAAAGGATTCTTGGTTGCCTGGGAGGGGAAATGAAATTGCTCACTCAAAGCAGCTCATAACATTAAAACAGACAAACATTGTGTTTCAAATTAATGTGAAGCACTGGTACCTGGTACAGGAGATAGGTGGACTCCACCAGTTCTGGCCTCAGGGGGTAGAAGAGCACGTCAGGTGCCTGTAGCTGCCAGTTGTACCTCTCCGGCAGGGCCCCGAAGCGCTTCCATATGGCGTAGTAGAATGCATGCAGGCAAATGGCCTCCTCCACATCACCATTCAACACCTGACGTGTACAACACATGGTCAGAGATCAACACAGGGAAAACGTCATCATCACAAACAGTAATAACACTGTCAGGATGAACATACAACATTTATTGGGACAATGTTGGCTGAGGACATATGCAGGGCTGCGCAGCTCCCCATTCCCAGAGAGAGAGGTGTCTACCAGGAGGCCGGGGAAGAAGGCCTGCAGGGAGTCGATCCAGGTGTTCATGATCTGGCCGTTGAACATGTTCACATTGACGTAGAGTGGAGGGTCCCCTTCTCCTTCGTTACATGACTCCCTCCTGCAGGTCGACAGGGGAGAAGGTTCTCAGACGACATCATCATACACATTACCTTTACAGAGCGTAGAACAACACGCCGCCACATTACCAATATACCAACACACACACACACACACACACACACACACACACACACACACACACACACACACACACACACACACACACACACACACACACACACACAATCAAGTCAATTCAAGCACAGGACTGACCCTCTTCTCAGGTGGTTCTGGATGCTCTCATAGGAAGCTTGGAACATCCGGTAGTCCTCTTTCTCTCCAAACAGGATGTACGACTTGAGCAGGTACTCGTAGAACGAGTCCATCCCTGCTCCCAGGCCACTCTGCTTGCTAACCCACTGTCCGGTTTGGATGTTCACCACGTTCCCTGATAGTTAAAAGAGGAGAGGTAACCATTTGACGTGCAACAAGAAGGGAAAGACGCTGCTACGCATAAGCAAACACCTACATACAAACATAGACTACACCCAAAAAAAATGGACCTCTACTCACCTAGCAAGCCGGTCTCATTGCTCCTCAGTTTCCACAAGGCTCGGACAGCCCGTCTGGCCACCCACTCGAACGTGGAGTCTCCAATCAGACGGCTGAGAATGCCAAACTCCACCAGCAGGGAGCCAGCCCCTGCTGTGCAAGTCTCATTGATGCTGTCTGGAGGGACACCATTCTTCAAGTTCACCTGAGGAAAGGAAGTGACAGGGCGATCCAGTCAGTGAAGAACATTACAGTCATTTCAATAGGGCATAGTTGTACTCGTAATATATTGTAAACAACAAGTAAATGTCAATGAGACATACTGTAGTGGATCTCTGTGGTTGTTTAATGGTCTTAGGATCTCCCTCCACCCCTGTTTGGTATTTTTCCCCCCCGTCTACGAAACCAGGACTGTCAAATCGCTATGAACCCAGGCAATATCAGGTCATTAACTACGCAGCTCTCCTCTCCTCTTACCCTGGGGTAGGGAATGCCTGTGCTGGTGTTCTCGAAGGCTGGCAGCAGGCGTACTGCCAGGTCGTGGGCCAGGTGCAGTAGCTCATTGTCATAGTCCACCAGGCCCACGTTGCCGAAGGGATGCTTGGGGTCAGTCAGGAGGATGTGAGCAGAGATCAAGCTACCCAGGATCCTGGAGGGACAAAGAATGAACGAATTAAACAATACTTAATCAATACCTCATCTACAATCACAACACTTTCATTGCTTATTTCTTTTGTGCCACTTGAGAAGACAACGAAATGCTCTTTGTGGTTTACTGAAACGTTAGCGGAAACTCCGCCGTGGTTGTAAATCGGTTTGCGCCATCTTTACATCTGTAGCTTGACCCTAAGCTAATGAAACAAAGGGCAGTCACTATCTGAAAGAAATGACATGTATACCTGATGTTAGCCTCAAACACCTGCACAGTGGAGTCCTTGTCGAAAGAGACTGTGTCTATCACCAACTTCACCGCTCTGTGAAACTCTGACACATTCCCCAGGACCTGGAATGAGAAACATTATCAGGATCATTAAAAAGGCCCTTGACAGTAAACTGTTTTAGCAATACCATTCCTCTAAAAGCCCACAAAAAATAAAACAGGAATACAGAATAAGGCTGCTTACCAGTAAAGTGTCAAGGGTGTCAATGAGTGTCAGGGAATAGTTTCCCAAAACATCATTGATGTTGATGTTTGACCTGCAAAAACAGCAATGAAAAGGAGAACAGGCTTGACAATAAACGAGGGCATGTATATGTAGGCTATATTGCAAGCACCAAGTTATTAATAACGGGATCACATTCAACTTGATCACACGTTGAACAAGTTAAATGGATTGACCGTTTCAGCTTGAGAGAAATTAGGTTTTGTCCAGCTGTGCCTTTTGTTATCAGATTCTAAAGAATGTCAAGGTGAAAAGGCTAACCGTTGTGGTATATGGTCTCACATACACACATCTGAATGCTGTTTTAGCCAATCAGCACCCAGTATCCAAACTACCCGGTATATAAAGGCAATAATAAACTGGGTGGATGGAGCCCTGACTGGCTGACAGCCGTGGTATATCAGACCGTATACCACACGTATGACAAAACATGTATTTTTACTGCTCTAATTATGTTGGTAACAGTTTATAATAGCAATAAGGTACCTCTGAGGTTTGTGGTATATGGCCAAAATACCACAGCTAAGGGCTGTATCCGGCCCCCCGCTTTGCGTCGTGCATAAGAACATCCCTTAGCCATATTGCTTAAATAGAACCCTTGCCTGGTCTCCCGGCAAATAGAGCCCCCAGCCTTACTATAACTATATTTATTTAGATATTTACATAACTTTAACCAGATCTGTTAGCAAGTCCTGCATGACAGACCGATGCAAATTACACTAACCACACACACAGTTACCAGACATCAGTCAGAATGGAAATGTTGAACGGACAGTGGACATACCTTTCAGCTAGTAAAACAGTGTAGTCTACCAACCTAATACATCAATCAATCCAGCAAATTATCGTGCACACACATACCCGTAGCCTAATAATCAATTTCACGTGAGTGTTACCAAATTGGTTCTAGGCCTAGCTATCGGGCTATAGATGACTCACGGGTTGAGAACGTCAGGCCCTCTCCCTTGACAGTCAATGGGATTCAGCTCATCCTCAGGAAAGGCATATTTCATGTAGTTGTCATATCCAAAGTAGAACATGTCTTTGGCCATGCCTTTCATCTTTATCTTGAGTGTGTCCGGGAAGGAGCTATATCTCCTGTCATACTCGTCCCTGTCCCCCTCAAAGAGGCTAAGGTACGACTTCTTAGGTGAGTCCTCTTTACTGGCACAAGAGGTCCTGCATTGTGCGTCTCCATGGCCGTGTATTCGTTGTGACCAGGAATTGGCCTTTGCGGATTCCCCATCATCTTGCTTAAAAAGTTCTATTTTGTGCAAATTGAAATTGAAATTAAGGGGGAAGTTGAACCCCCAGCTAGGTCCCAGTCCAAACGCTAGCCATAGCAGACAACTGACAGTGAGTCTGAGCACGACGAGAGCAACCACTATTGACCTCCATTGCATATTTGCCCTGGATCGGTCTTAAAAACCATAGTTCAATTTGACAATCCTTTGATGAATAGATGGCTGAATTGTCTTCTGTGTATTGCTTACAAGCCACCTAGGCAGCCTGGCTGACAAATTCGACAGCGCACCACACTCTTCCTGTCAACAAAACCAGCCCCTCCCCGGTTCCCCGGTGTGATTGGAGCTCCAGTCATATCGTCATCAAGAGGGGGGCGGCGCGTCTCAGCAATTGGCTACCATGCATGTCAGTTTTGCTGTATGTCAAGCAATATAACTTTAGAGCCAATAGAAAATAGCCACAAGCATGAAAAAGTAGTGGGGGCAGAGACAGGCGGTGTCAGAAAATAACATTCGACCAGAAAATCACATCAGCATACTTAGCATTATTTACAGTCAGAACAAATTACATCAAATTGTTTTTTGTTTTTACTATCTGACATTTGTTTGTGCATCTGTTTGAGTTACAATCATAGCCTACCAGTCATCTGAGATTCTTGGTACAATTATTAGTCCAATGATGAGTGTAGACTAAATCAAATGTTTTCCTTCATTTTTATTACAAACTTACTCTAAGCACAGCTCACCCTTCTTATCCACCCAGATTTAACATATTTACAAAATAATAATTGACACCATTAATATCTATCATTTTCAAACGTGTGCCACAGCAAATATTGCAATTTGAGTGCAAACACAACAGTACCATGTCTAAATTAAAAAGCATGCCTTTTTATTTCTGCAATATATCCCAGTGGCGTTCATGTTTTATTGCTAAGGTAAGCACACATTGCATGCTGCTTTACTTCAGGGATGAGAGGTATTGCACAAGGCACTTTGAATTCTACCACTCTCTCTCTCATAGACCACAGAGGACATCATCCCACTGAGGCAAATTCAAAACAAGGCTGATAACCACACAACCAACACACTATAGCTTTACCTTCAGTACATTCAAACTTTTCAAATATAATCATACGCTCATGTCAGTAAAAATCTTACCAGCTTGATATGTGTACACACCTGGCTGCTGAGCTATTTACTTATTTCATTGCTCTCGTTTCAAAAATATTTGGATTTGGCAATAGCCATAAAAGTTACAATCTGACAAACAGGAGGGGAACCTGGAAGTCCCAATGATGTATATAAACATGTCTATGTACTTTCTTCTAGCGTCATACAGGACTGTCTGGAGAACATGTATCATGATTAGAGGCCCCAGTGAGTGGCTGAACAACCCCAATAGCATACCCTGCACTAGTGTTATAGAGTTGGGCTATTGGGCTTACAGATCTGGGAGACGTCTGTCGTGCCGCCTGAAGGACGCAGAAGGCAGACTGAATCGCTCTGTTCAGGACACTGAAGTAGCCCCTCTTGGAGGAGGTGTAACGCCGATTCTGTGATTCATGGGCCTTGGAATATGATATATACCAGGGGGTACCATCTTTTAGTAGTGCAGTAGTACGAGGGGTTGTGGGGGATAACAACAACAGGGGGGGCACAAGCAGCACAGTGCAGTAACGGAGTTGGAGGGACAACTATACATCAGCGTGAGCAGGGTGTGGCATGAGGGTAATATGGCAGATGGAGCTGGGAGGGTGCAGTTCTGGTACATTCAGCTTCTCCGAGATTTTGAGTGTTGGATGAGCCACTGCAGTGTGATATCTGGAAGGCAGGAGAGGCATGGGGGGGGGGGGCGTGAGAAACAGGAGACAGCAGGTGAATGGGTGAAACAACGGACACCTATATAGCCACTTTGGGTGCACAATGTTGTAGTGCTCTCTCCTTCAGCCTTCCACTGGGACACAAACAAAAACCTGTCACCCTCCTGTCACCGTCTTACTCACCTATGTTGTCTTTCTCTTTGCAGGAAACAGAGTAGCAGCAAATCTCTCTGTCTTGAATAGCTGCCAAGTTCCTATAGAAAGGAAGAAGTAAAGAAAACTGATAACCTGCTACAAACTGTTAAACTGGCCAGCAGAGGGAGCTGGTTAATTTTGAAAGCCTGTATCATTTCTAATACAGTACTAGTGACCGAGAAAATAGAATGCAGTGTTTCTAAATGGAAAACGAGGGTAATGGTTCAGTAAGAATGACGCTTCTATTTAAAAAAGGCATTTTTATTTATTTATAAATCATAATTGCTCCTCCTAAAATAAAACCATTAGCTCTTTGTTGATGTGAGATTAAAATAGACATGTTTAAAACCTCCAGCAAAGTAGCTCTTTATAAAAGCAAACTTCATGTTCAAGAATGGTAACTGTAATTTTCCAAGATAGTTAAGGTCATAAATATATACACTACTGTTCAAATGTTTGGGGTCACTTAGACATTTCTGTCCATTACAATAACATCAAATAGAAGGCCAGCATCCCGGAGTCGCCTCTTCACTGTTGACGTTGAGACTGGTGTTTTGCGGGTAGTATTTAATGAAGCTGCCAGTTGAGGACTTGAGGCGTCTATTTCTCAAACTAGACACTCTAATGTACTCATCCTTTTGCGCAGTTGTGCACCGGGGCCTCCCACTCATCTTTCTATTCTGGTTAGAGCCCGCTGTTCTGTGAAGGGAGTAGTACACAGCGTTGTACGAGATCTTCAGTTTCTTGGCAATTTCTCGCATGGAATAGCCTTCATTTCTCAGAACAAGAATAGACTGACGAGTTTCAGAAAAAAGGTCTTTGTTTCTGGGCATTTTGAGCCTGTAATCGAACCCACAAATGTTGATGCTCCAGACACTCAACTAGTCTAAAAGGCCCGTTTTATTGCGTCTTTAAATCAGGACAACATTTTTCAGCTGTACTAACATAATTGCAAAAGGGTTTTCTAATGATCAATTAGCCTTTTAAAATGATAAACTTGGATTAGCTAACACAACGTGCCATTGTAACACAGGAGTGATGGTTGCTGATTATCGGCCTCTGTACTCTATTCCATTTCCAGCTACAATAGTCATTTACAACATTAACAATGTCGACACAGTATGTCTGATCAATTTGATGTTATTTAAAATGGACAAAAAATTGCTTTTCTTTCAAAAACAAGGACATTTCTAAGTGACCTCAAACTTTTGAACGGTAGGGTAAGTCATTGTGTGTGATATGAACGTCTTTCTCCTGCTACCATATTAGGGTACCCGTCTTAAAGTGAATAAGCACATCCACGTTCACATCATGGAAGAAAAATGAACAGCTCTTTTGTTTAAAAGTTAGGAGGCACAATGTATGCCTAAATCTATTTACTGCCATAATCTCTTGTGGAAAGAAACAGTTTCCAGCCGTTTGAACCATTTACTTTATCATTCATATTTGTTTTATTTCATCCTTTACCTTTGCTGTATTGTACCTTTTTGACTTCATCAATATCACTTGGAATTGGTTTAGTGAACTGCACTGTTGGTTAAGGGCTTGAAAGTAAGCATTTCTCGGTAAAGTCTACACTTGTATTCGGCGCATGTGACAAATAAAGTTCGATTTGAACACCCAGAAACTACTGCTTTGTTTTACCATTCATCAACTGGAATCTGTGTGACAAACCTGGACATTCTTTTTGTGTGAATAATGAATTACATTTTAATTGCAACAAGAACAAAACTCTCAACTCTCAATTGGAAAAAAGTGTTTGAACTAGTCCTTGTAAAAGCATCTAAAGTGGCCTTTTGAAATGTTAGAACCTTGCCACTACAGGCCCTCACTCACAATGGCAAGGCAAAATGAAAGGGACTCTTCTGTCATTCTGTTAGAATTAGAGTTGTTAAACTACCTCAGCTCAGATGCATCACAGATTACTGCTGTGGGTTTACTGGTAGGGAACGCCTCATACCAGTGCTGTAGTCGAGTCCCAAGTCCCCTGTACTCAAGTCCGAGTCGACTCACTATGGCTGAAGTACGAGTCACCAATATATAATAGGTCTTATTATGCAATTGTTTCTAGTCGCCACAGAATGTTAGTATATCGCCACTCCCTCATGAAAACCCCCAACTAATTTACTATTGATGACTACCTCAGTTCTACACTCAATACCTGTGTTTCAATACTTATTTATTCCATAAAGGAATGATAAGTCAGGCTTTCAGCTACTTTTTTTGTAATTGCCCACTGATTTTTTTGTTGATTTTTTTATTGCAGTGAAAACTAAAAGGGAGACTTGATCGAACCTGGCTATGGAATGCAGGGAGAAAAGCAGAAGGGTAGAGCAAGACAAGAAATTCAAAGACAGCCTACTTTTCTATATTCAAGGGGAGAGAGAGAAAAATAGCAAGACTGTCGTTTTACTATTAAAAGCTCAGGATTTAAGGTCTCCTTTTTAGGGGACCTGCATGGTTCTGGTACCAGTTCTGATCAACATTTTAGCTTATAAATCGATCTGTGGATACTGTAGATCCAAATTGTTGCCACTGACACAGTAGTATTTCTTCTGAACCTGTGTGACGTACGACGTGAAATCTGAAACCACTTGAAGCTGGGATGTCCCTCCTACCATTTAATTCGCTCTTCAAACTGTCCAACTCCTGGCTGAACCCTTTATCACAGCCACGGACAAAGCACATTCCTGCAATTGTTACATTATAACGCCGCAGGATAGAGTCGTTTCATCATGGTAGCACATTCGGAGATCAATTTATAGCCCTTAATCTAAAATAATTCAGATTTTAAACAGAAAAATCGCTGTCAGACAGACAGGATTAATATGAAATGAAAGGTGAGTTCAGGAAGCCAAGCTAGATCTCTGACGTTCTAAGCGATGCGGAGAGACGTTTTGATCAAGAGAAACCATTCGAAAATAAGAAACTGTTCTCGAACACTAAACACACAAATATGTACATATTGTACAGTTAGTCGTTTTATAATTAGATTATGCTATATTTAGAAAGCATGGGTCTTATTCATAGTTTTGTTGAATAAGAAATGCACCATCAAATATTTCATATTTTTATCATTTGTACTCTGTACTTGAGCTTGTGTCCTCAAAAGTGAAATTGGAGTATGCAGCATTACTAGTTATTGTTTATGGCCCTCTCGATAAATTATGAATTTTAGGGATGACATTTAGATATATTTAACTGGTTAAACGCCATACGATTGTTTTCAATTTCGTAAAGCAGTAGGCTGGGGGTTAGGAGGAAGCAAAAGTTGTTTGCGCAATAATATGTAGCCTTTGATCGGAGGCGGAGCGGAGCATGCCTTCCCACAAACATTTCTTGCTTCCTCAGCAACTCACCAGCTGATGTAGGCTGTGTATGCCTGATTTGGCATATCCTTTCCACTGCTAGAGGACAGAACCCTTGATGCTATGCACAACCCAGTGCTGCTAATATTCTGTGTAACATACTAGCCCATCCAATCAAAGTGCAAATACCGAGAAGTCACAAGAAGGCCTGTGAGTCACCAATGGTAGAGTCCAAGTCATGAAAGAAATTGGGACTCGAGTATTACAACACTGCCTAATAACTTATCTTCATACTCACAGTTTTTCAATGAGCTGCTTCTCGTCTAGAGCACTGGGGAGATCTCTTTTGTTGCCAAGCACCAAAACCTAAAAAGCATAACAGTTTAGATCTTGTGTGGCAGAAATGTCTGCTGACTGATCATATAAAGAAACTCCCTCATTTACATGTGTTCGTAGCAGTTTCCAAAGTGTAGGCCTACTTACAGGAATTCCTTGCAACTGAGGCTTGTCTAACAAATTGTGTAGCTCATTTCTGGAAGCTTCCACCTTCTCATGGTCTGCTGCGTCCACCATATATCTAAAAAAAAAAAAAAAAAAAAAAAAAAAAGGTCACAACAAGCTTACAATTGCATCAAAAATCTAAAAGAGCAAGTGTTGTGCATATTGAAAAGTAATGGAAGTGTTCAAAACATGCCCATCACAATGTTCGAACACTGACTGGTCGCCACTGAACTAACCCTAACAGAACAATCAATCTTCCTGCATTTCAAGTTGCACCCATGACAGGAATGGCCAAACTCAGATACTCACACAATTGCGTTAACTCCCCGACAGTAGCGCTCCCACATGCTCCTGAACCTCGGCTGCCCTCCTATATCCCAGATCTGGAAAACCAGAGGAACAAAAATTAGCCTAGGTATTTTCATTTCCTCATGCAGTCGGCATAGATTGTCACTGTGGAACATTACAGTAACCTACACACTGTAGTGACTGAAGACCTACCTTGATGGTAACGTTGCCTTTTGTGACCTTCCTCATGTTGAATCCGACTGTTGGGATCATGTCTTCACTAAATTGCCCAGACTGAAAAAGAAGAGAAGGCCGTTGATACATTTTTAGATGTACAAGCTGAGCTGACATAAACAGAAAATCTAGGTCAAATTGTATGTGATGTCATCTGGAATTGCCACTATACTTACTAAGAATGTCAGACAAACCTAGGCCTCATTGTAGGTTACTAGACTTTGCACATTTCCTGTTATTCCATTTGAGAAGAAAAAATAGATTATCACGTGCAAAAGGTTTATGGTAGTTTCACAAGTTCCATTAAGCCTAAAGGCATGTGAAGGTCACAAACTAAATCAGGGGAGGGGACTGAACTTGGGAAACTATGCTCTAGAACTACAAGGTCTGGAGCCTGCTGGTTCTATTCTACCTGATAATTAAATTGCACCCCAAATAAAGCTGTGGAAAATCCAAAGTTGGCTGAGGGCTCTAGAGGAAATATGTTTGGCATGCAGACCCAATCTTCTATAATTCTAAGATCACTGAAAATTGTGTCTTTTTTAGCCAACCCTAAATCATTGGCTACACTTTTGACGATAGGACAGGAAAATAATTTCAGTCATTCTGATGTCTGCTCTCTTCCCCTTCTGTGTAACCCAAACAGTATCTCAGCAAGAAATAGGCCTATGCTTTGTCTAGGGCATATACAGTATGCAACAGCACATGACTTAGTCACTTGACTAGGAATAAGAGGAAGTGGGTGCAAAAGGTCTCATGACTGAAGCCTAGCTGGAACCACCACCCACACCCTACTCCTTTTTACTCAGTCAAACAGATTACAACCAACCACATGGGAACTTCCCTATCAATGGCAAGTATCTCATTCACTACAGCACTGATGGAAGAGTTAGGGTAAGTGTACCTACTAAGCCCACGTACCCATTAAACCCACTTCAATCTTTGGATTCAAAAGACAAAAATAAACATTTTCTGCTATTTAATGTTTTAACCAGTTCATTTAGTTGTATCCATAGCAGCTTTTAATTCTAAGCCAATCAGATGTTTTATTATTAAGTTATTAACAGTTGTGTAAGTTCCTACTATTGGCCAATTTCAAAGCTGCAAAAAATATTTGTATGGGGCGACTCAGAGACATTTTTCAGATATTTGTAGCATCTTCTCAGATAAGTGATCTGGCTTAATGCAAAATTACACGAGATTCATGTGTTGACATATGCACATTACAGTACTTAATATCCATCTAGTATGCCATTTCTTGCCAACTGAAAATGTGTTTTTCATGCTAACAGTACCACATGTCAGAGTCAATACAATGGCAGCATAACTGGTCAACCACAAAAATATAATGGATCTCAAGCATTCACAGCTAACATTTAATACAACTTGTCTTATTTTACTGTTGAATTAACCTTGCTTTGTTATAAATGGATGCTTTTTTGGTAAATGTTACATCTCTCTCAGGTGGACTTAAAAAGAAAAAGTAGCACCCTCTATACAGAATGTAAATAAATGAATATTGTTCAATATTATCAACACTAACTTAGCATAATATTGTAGTATATAGTGTATATTTACACCCCAGACCATTAGTTTCCAAATATTGAGGAAACTTTCAAAAAATATATTAACATAATTCATTGCAATCATCCAATTAAGCCCAGTATGCATTGACACATGGGGATTGTGTGTTGATATCCCTGATATTCAATAAACCTGAGCCTTTCTTCAGATTTACATTGATTAAAATACTCAAACTACCATTATGCATATCATGCATCTATCCATGGTGCCTTTACAAAAATTGAAAGCCTCTGTACTCTCTCCAAGATGTATGGAGTGGACAGGTAGTCATTGATGCAGAGAGATAAGAATAAGATCAAGGTTGAAGGATATCATGGATAGAAGACCTACAAGTAGTGGTAAAAACAAAAAAACAAATGAGGGACTAGAAAATGACTACTCATGCATTTAGGGACAGCAGGGTAGCCTAGTGGTTAGAGTGTTGGACTAGCAACCGAAAGGTTGCAAGTTCGAATCCCTGAGCTGACGAGGTACAAATCTGTCGTTCTGCCCCTGAACAGGCAGTTAACCCACTGTTCCTAGGCCTTCATTGAAAATAAGAATTTGTTCATAACTGACTTGGTAAAGGTAAAAAATATATATATGTTGTCCCTCATTCGTCTAGGCGTTTAAAATGTTTGTTCCAACAGTAGAGAGGGAGATTTTAAAAACGTCTTCAGACAGGCTTTAGGAAGACAAGTTGAACTACACTGAACAAAAATGTAAAAGGTGTTGGTCACATGTTTCATGAGCTGAAATAAGATCCCAGACATTTTCCACATGCACAAAAGCTTCACATTTTGAGCACAACATTTGTTTACATCCCTATTAGTGAGAATGTCTCCTTTGCCAAGATAATCCATCCACCTGACAGGTGTGGCACATCAAGAAGCTAACAGCATGATCATTACACAGGTGCACCTTATGCTGGGGACAATAAAAGGCAACTCTAAAAGGTGTAGTTGTGTCGCAGGACAATGCCACAGATGTCGCAAGTTGAGGGAGCGTGCATTTGGCATGCTGACTGCAGAAATGTCCACCAGAGCTGTTGCCAGAGAATGTAATGCTAATTTCTCTACCATAAGCCACCTCCGTCATTTTAGAGTATTTGGCCAACCGGCCTCACAACCGCAGGCTAAATGTAACCACGCCAGCCCAGGATCTCCACTTCAGGCTTCATCACCTGGGGATCGTCTGAGACCAGCCATCCGTACAGCTGATGAAACGGAGGAGTATTTCTGTCTCTAATAAAGCCCTTGTGGGGAAAACTCATTCTGACCGGCTGGGCCTTATTCCCCAGTGCGTGGGCCTATGCCCTCCTAGGCCCACCCATGGTGGCACCCCTGCCCAGTCATGTGAAATCAATAGATTTGGGCCTAATGAAATTATTTAAATTGACTGATTTCCTTATATTAACTATTTATTATTTAAGAAGTGGGCTTATTTGGAACACCAATGGGCTTAAAGGATACATTCTGTACCCATTAAGTCCAGTCCGAACTTTCACATATTTTATCAATCATTTTTATCGCACCGGAAAAAAAATTCTGTCATATTAATCAGTCATTGCATCTCCATTTTTTTCAATGAAAATTAGGGTTGTATACAGTTGAAGTCGTAAGTTTACGCACAATTAGGTTGGAGTCATTAAAACTAGTTTGTCAATCACTCCACAAATTTCTTGTTAACAAACTATAATATTGGCAAGTTGGTTAAGACATCTACATTGTGCATGACAAATAATTTTCTCAAAATTGTTAAGACAGATTATTTCACTTATCAGTCACTGTATCACAATTCCAGTTGGTCAGAAGTTTGACTGTGCCGTTAAACAGCTTAGAAAATTCCAGAAAATGATGTCATGGCTTTAGAAGCTTCTGATAGGCTAATTGACATCCTTTGAGTCAAATGGAGGTGTACCTGTGGATGTATTTCAAGGCCTACCTTCAACCTCATGTCTCTTTTCTTGACATCATGGGAAAATCAAAAGAAATGTATACCACCTCCACCTTGTTAATTTGTGGATTTTTTTTCCTTCTTAGCCTTGTTAATTGAAATGCATTCCATGTGACTACCTCATGAAGCTGGTTGAGAGAATGCCAAGAGTGGGCAAAGCCGTCATCAAGGCAAAGGGTGGCTACTTTGAGGCCTTGTGACAGCCTCAGGGGCCGTGTGACAGCCTCAGGGGCCGTGTGACAGCCTCAGGGGCCGTGTGACAGCCTCAGGGGCCGTGTGACAGCCTCAGGGGCCGTGTGACAGCCTCAGGGGCCGTGTGACAGCCTCAGGGGCCGTGTGACAGCCTCAGGGGCCGTGTGACATCAAACCAATATAGACAGAGCCGTGTGGTCCGCACAATGTTCAATGTAGCCGAGTTTCTCAACTCCACCTCTGTTCAATGATGCCACCACTATAAACATCATCATCTGAAATCTACTGTAGTTCAAAACAACTGGGAACTCGGAAACCTCCGATTTCCGAACGTTCAAAACAACTGGGAACTAGTAAAAAAAAACATTTTGAACTGTCATCCAACTCGGAATTCCAACTTGGGAACTCGGGCCACTTTCTAGAGCTCCGACTTTCTGACCGGAACATTACTGACGTCATGATTTGACCACCTATTTTCCGAGTTCCCAGTTGTTTTGAACGCGGCATAACACTTGACAGTCTGATGACCAACAATTGGGCCTACTCCCTGGGAAGATAAGTGCTAGACAGCTAACTAGCTAGCCAAGTTGTAAACATGAAAGTTGACAGCTAACATGGCTAGCTAGTTAATCCAGATGTTTTAGAAAGAAACCTAGTCTAGGGAGAAAAATATGATCTGTACTGTAGCCAAATTCCAATAAAGTGGTTAGCTAACTAACGTAGTCCTCTGCTTCTAATCGCCATCAAACCACACAAATATCAACATACATATAACGTTAGCTAACTAGCTAGTTACCGGCTATAGCTCGCTAACCTTACAAACTAGCACAGTACGTTTAAGGTATGCTAATTAGCAATACTTAATTGTACGTTAACGGTGGCTAGCTGGCTAACTTTACGATACTAGCTAAGTCGATATTGCATATCGCTAGCTAGTGCTAGCACAGCAGCACAATAAAAACTTACAGCTATCACATTAACAAATGTCGTTTTCCCCGAGTATTGAAGTCCAACCAGGGTTAACTCCATCTCCTCTTTCCAAAAGAGGGACTTAAACCAGTCCAAAAGCCGGTTTATAAGTGTCAGCATCTTGAATTTGATATTCCCACTCAACTTCGGCAGAAAGCTGGCAGTGGGAGGATTCGATTATGCTGAGCCGTGGGGCACCGGGCGTAAGCGGGGAGGGAAGAGCGCCCTTCTCATTTTGTCAACAAGGCAGCATGGTGCGCTGTACAGAAACAAATAGCTATTTTCCAGAAAGTAAATGTTAGACTGTTCTATTTTTCATTGATAAGGCAGATACAGTGTTTTTATCAAAAGCCATCACTTTTCGTGGGAAAACACAGAATTCTACTAATTACTTATTATATGGTATATTGGCGATCACACAAAGTAATGGAAACATGATTCTCCCAAAACATTTTTTTTAAATAAATAAATCAAACAACTTTTCTGTTAAAAAAACTAATAAATAAAACAGATCTGATTGCTACACATGCTCAAGGGGAACCTGAGAGGGCAGGTCTTCCGGTGCCAGCACGTCTCCTTGCAAGTCTTTCGATGTAAAATCCTTGAGTCCCAGCCACAATCATGTCTAGTTTCTTTGACTTATTTGAGAATTGTGCTGTACAGTTTATAACTGTGGAAATGAATGCCACAAAATCCACCTTTTTAACACACAAGGTATCTTTTGTCTGGCAGCAAACATTTACTACAGACTGTGGTGTTTCCAGTACCATCTCTTCACTAGCGCCACTTGTTTTCTCAATTCTATTAATCACCTCCACATAGGAGATTCAATTGACCACTCTAACTTTTGCCACCTCACCCCAGGAACTCAGGATAATGATCCTCACCACAATTGCAACACCGTCGTCTTTCTACACACCTTTCATCAGTATACTCTGTTCGTCTGCACACATTTGAAACATGGCCAAATCCTTTACAATTCTTACTCTGCTTTGGTTTTGGGAAGAAAGCTTTTACGGCGTATCTTACATAACCAAGCTTCACATGCAGGTATTCAACCTGAACATCCGTCGTCACCCCTGAGTTGACTCCTTTGACGGGTGCTCTACTCCGAAGTTCAAAACACAAAACTTTTGTTGTCCGGATTCTTTTGAGGTGTTGGGGCCAACAATGGGAATGAATTGAATACTGAGAGGCTTTGAAGCCACCGGTCGGCCATATTTGCAATGCCTACTAGGAGCAGTCCTCCGTAGGAATGAATGGAATTCGACAGTATTCAATTAAATGTTTCAAAGACAAAAACAAATACATGTATTTAAGTATTTTGTTATAATTGGGACAGTAGCATTAGTAATTAGTATTTCATTTTTTTATGTGTATGTTTAGCTCACATAATATAATTTAAAAGTATGCATTAAGGAATGAGGACATTAATGAATGCATTTCTACAGCTTTCAAAATATATTTTTTACACTGGCGAGGGAGTGCCAAGATGGAGGCACAGTTGCTTCAACACAGCACACCCTATAAGTCATCTAGTGGAAATATAAATCATTGGTTGTGGTGTGCACCACTGGTTTGCACAAGTGTGCACTGTCATATGACTTGCAAATGCTAAAGACCAATTAGCTTTGTATTCATGTGTTGCATATTGCTGCATTTCGCAGGTCAGAGTGCGGATTAGACAACTTGGTCACTCAAAAACATGTATGAAAAAGGGTAATGAGAAAATCTTTAATTACACCAACATCTAAACCTTCGCCTATACACTATCCCAAAAAACCCACCACCCCATCCCACACTAAACGATCGTACACCAGGACTTCGGCCTGGGAGGATGGAACCCCTTCTCTCTAAACTTCCTGTAGATCTTCTGCACTAAAATCTCTCACACCCCATATTTAACTCCTGCTGCAACGACCACATCTAATCACATTCTGTGATTTCCGCTCAATCAGTGCATTGCAGTTGATCACCATGGCTATAAATGCAAGAAATCCAACGTTACTAAACCTTGTCCTCTCTGGATCTCTCTCTTCAGGCCTACTCACTGGGGGGCTCCCAGTCGACTCACTCACCTTTGGGCTGTCCTCTACTCTCTTCACTGGCTCAGCATAGGAACATTTCTGCCCCACTCAAACTCTGGCATTCTCCGCCTGTCTCCGCCTCCGCCTGTCTGTGCGTACCCCCACAGTTGAGGTAGAGTGCTTTCTCTATTCAACCTGGTACACTCCCTCTGACTATGCCTTCCTG
Organism: Salvelinus fontinalis; assembly: GCF_029448725.1. Taxonomy (NCBI): domain Eukaryota; kingdom Metazoa; phylum Chordata; class Actinopteri; order Salmoniformes; family Salmonidae; genus Salvelinus; species Salvelinus fontinalis. The sequence continues at coordinate 10,671,092 of NC_074682.1, forward strand.
CACATTTCTCAAACTGTGGTATCTCCCTTCTACACACTGCTGCAACATGTCTGAATCCTTGGCACCTAAAAAACTGTAGCGGGTTTGGAACATAGGCCATCACTGAATAGCAAATATAACCTAACCTGACCTTATCAGGTAGAAACTCTGTCGAAGCTAGACAAGACAGACAGGGTATTCTGAGTCTTGCCATTGCCATAGGGTCTATGTCTCAACAAACGGCCGGAGTCACAAACACTAGGAATATTATTTTTTAATTTGATCCACATAAAGCTACACCACTGATCACCCCTTTCCCTCCCTGCTCCGGAGAGCAAAGGGAGGAGACGGAGAGACAGCCTGGTGCGTGGGGCTGCCACAGGACCCACCGGGCTGGGGAGACCTACAGGAGGCTTGGTGTATGGAGGAGGCACCTGAAGGACCGGGCTGTGGGGGAGCACTGGAGCTCTGGTGCGCAGCCTTGGCACCACTCCCCCAGGCTGGACTACTACTCTAGCCCGGACCCTCCAGAGTGCAGGCACAGGTTGAACCGGGCTGTGGGTGAGCACTGGAGATCTAGTGCCTACTACGTGCACCTCTCTCTTAGGCTCCACTCCCACATTTGCCCGGTACCAGCGGAGCGCAGGCATAGGAGCACTGCACCCTCCCAGCGCCCGGAGACCCAGCACGCAGAGCCAGCGCAGGATACCCTGGACCGAAACGGCGTACTGGAGACCAGACACGCTGAGCAGGCACAACACGCCCCGGCTGGATGCCCACACTCACATGACACTTTCGGGGGGCTGCCCTATAGCACACCGGGCTATGGGCACGCACTGGCGACACCGTGCGCTTAACCGCATAACACGGTGCCTGACCAGTAACGCACTGCTTATAATAAGCACGAGGAGTGAGCTCAGGTCTGCTACCTGGCTTAGCCACACTCCTCTTTAGCCACCCCCCCCCCCCCCCCCAAAAAAAAAAATTCTGGGGCTGCCTCTCGTACCTGTCGCGCTGCCGTGCTGCCTCCTCACATCGCTGGCTCCTCTCTCCAGTTGCCTCTGCTCTCCTAGCTGCCTCCACCTGTTCCCATAGGAGGCGATCCTTTCCAGCCAGGATCTCCTCCCATGTGTAGCAACCCTTGCCGTCCAAAACGTCTTCCCATGTCCATTCCTCCTTCTTGCGCTGCTCCTGCTGCCGCTGCCTGTTACCACGCTGCTTGGTCCGGTTTTGGTGGGTGATTCTGTAACGCTTGTCGTTATGTGGAAGAGAGGAGGACCAAGGCGCAGCGTGGTAAATGTTCATGATGTCGAATTTTAATGATATCCAACAAACAGAAACACTGACAAAATACAAAACAACAAAACGACGTGAACAGACCTGAACTTGATAACATATAAAACATGAACAGAAACAAACGAGCGAAAACAGTACCGTATGGCGAACAAACACAGACACGGCAACAATCACCCACAAACAAACAGTGAAAACAGTCAACCTTAATATGGTTCCCAATCAGAGACAATGACACACACCTGCCCCTGATTGAGAACCATATTAGGCCAAACAATGAACCCAACATAGAAACACATAACATAGAATGCCCACAACTAAACAATACTGAACAGGAAATAAGGAAATAAGGTCAGGAACTTGACAGGTTGTGCCCCGAGACCCATGATTCGAAGCGCCCACTTCCTCTGGGCAGCGGATACACAAAAGATCTAAACAATTTCACTTCTCGAAACTTTCCCAGATGTAACCATTGCCAGTTTGTCCATTACCCAGTTTGACATGGGTCGCCCAAAAAACAGGAAACTTACTCCTACCGGTCAAAAATCATTTCTGGTAGGATTCTCAGGGCAAGCGTTCGAAGTCTCTACCACACCTGCTGTCGCCGCAGGCCGAGGTGACTTTTATTAATATGTTTGCCTCTATTTACCCATCCCCCCCCCCCCCCCAAAAAAAATGAAATGCTAATTAGCTGCTGAACAGAACTGCGAATTGCTGTCTCAAGCTTCACTTCACTCACCAGGGCCATGATGATCTGGATGAGAACCAAGGCAGAAGGTAAGAATCTCTGGATGAACTATGATAGCTAAATTTAGTAATGAAAATTTGGCTGAATTTGTTTAAATTGACAATTCTGTGAACTGTCTTGGGCAAGTTTTAAATGTACACAATACCTGTTATCTATCTAGATAGCTCAAGGTTAACTAGTTAGCAACATTAGCCTGACTAGGTGGCTACATTAGCATTCTATTTGTCCAGCCATTGTCTAGCATGAGAAAATCATAAAAATTAGTTTAGCTTTCTTTGGCTTTTATAAACCAACAGTCTAGCCTGCTAGTTAACTAGCTAGCTAACTTAGATGGTGAAGCTATGCATTCTTGATAATGTTTGTTTGTGTCTGTGGGTGAGGGGTTGTATCATTTTGGTCTGGCTTTTTGAGAGGTGTCAAATATGGACTGATTAGCATCCTCTCTTGAGTCAACAGTTTGCTTACTTTACTGCAGGACAGCAGATAATTAGTATAGCTAGTAGGCAAGGTTATGTAACCTTATTTAGTCCTACCTGCTATGGTGGGTTTGAAATTAAATGGTATTCACATGTTTGTTTTTGTGGTAGAATTACTGTTATGTTATTGACGCCAAAACTTGCAAACCTTATTTGCACCTCCTCTATTCCAGACCAATGGGTGTGCCTGCGTCTTATTACCTCTCAACTAGATAAGCTGTTTCGACCTGGAACACTATCTCCTGCTTTGGTCTGTTTCAGTCATTGCAGGAAGTCAAATAAACGTGACTCGTGTCAAGAAACTAGGCATATGTTGTTGTTTTTTAATCAAAATGCGTTTTTGGTCAGAAATACCTTCTTGAACATGTGAACTTTCATGTGCCTTAATAACAAACTTGTATGCTATCTGTAAATATGGACAAAACTGTTAAAATACGAGCCTAGTTAGTTTACCCACAGAAAAAGTCAGCAACCTTCCCGCTAGCCATGATTGGCTGAGATTATGAGTGGGCTGGACATGCCGATAGATGAGTTTGGATTGATGGTGCTGGGGTCGTGCTTGGCCACGTAGTCGTGGGTGAACATAGAGTACAGGAGGGGACTAAGCACGCACCCCTGAGGGGCCCCCGTGTTGACGATCAGCGTGGCAGACGTATTGTTGCCTATCCTTACCACCTGGGGGCAGCCCGTCAGGAAGTCCACAATCCACTTGCAGAGGGAGGAGTTAAGTCCCAGGGTCCTTAGCTTAGTGATGAGCTTTGAGGGTACTATGGTGTTGAACGCTGAGCTGTAGTCAATGAACACATAGGTGATCCTTTTGTCCAGGTGGGAAAGGGCAGTGTGGAGTGCAATACAGGTTGCGTCATCTGTAGATCTGTTAGGGCGGTATGCAAATTGAAGTGGGTCTATGGTTTCTGGGATGATAGTGTTGATGTCAGCCATGACTAGCCTTTCATAGCACTTCATTGCTACAGAAGGGTTTTGTCCCAGCCCAGCTCTAACACCTGACTTAAAAAATCAACATAACGAATCATGGCGATCTGTAATCAGGTATCAACTGGGCTGGAACAAAAGCTTATACACACTCCTGCTATTCAGATCTGGAGCTGTCCACCCTTTTAAATAATTATTCTGTACAGTGGCGACCGTTCATTTAGGGCACCTGTTTTGAGCCCCTTATTTTTAGCTATGTATAAATATAAATATGGTCTATTTTTGCTTTCTTCAGTAAGGCAGCTCCAAAATGCAGGTGTTTCATTCTAGCTTAGTGCTTTCTGTGGTGGTGGGGCAGCCACCGGAAATATGGAGCGTAGGTGTTGGTAATGTTCTTTAGTTGCGCCATGATTAGCTCAGTGTTCTGTCGCTAGTAGGGACAGTATGTCACCGGCAAGTCTAAGGGTCGACCTAAAAAATTCAAGCCCATTGGTTGCAGCCATAGAGTTACATTAGAAGAGCCCATCCAAGAAGGCTCAAGGTCATTGCCCACAGATCACGTTATATCTACAGTAGCTTTGATTAGACTGATCATGTCAACATCATACTTTCAAAATCTTAGCTAGCAGTCATCATCATGAATCAAGTCGACAATGTACTGGCAAATCCTTTTTAATTCTTGTCATATGAAGAGAAATAATGAAGAGAAATTATAGACAAAACGTATCGGTGCTCATTGGCCATTGGACATAAACATTAAACAACAAGTTGGAAATCGCAAATTCAACAATGAGTGGTTTGGAAGGAATCAGTGACAGTAGCTAACTGCAAGCATTGCAAAGCAATCACTTGCCTGCTATTCAGTGGAGTGGCTGTGTGGTCCCAAATCTGGGATTAAGTGTCTCTTTTCCAAGTTTAATATGATAAACATTCAACATTGGCCATGCTGTCAGTGAAGTCTGATTTGTGCCGCGCTCAATACAACTGTTAACTCGGAACTCGGAAAACTTGACTTCAGTGAGTTCAAGTCAACTGGGATTTCTGGAAAAAACGAGCTCTGACTGGGAAATACGTTTTGAACGGTAATCCAACTCGGAATTGTAAGTCAGGAACTCGGGCCTCTTTCTAGAGCTACAACCTGAAGATCAATGACGTCATCATGATTCGACCTTGTTTTTTTCCGAGTTCCCAGTTGTCTTGAGAGCACCATAAATCTAGAGAATGCCAGACTTTAATAACAACATTTGCCCACGAAGGACCGACACCCCACCTTCCTGTTCAAGTGAGCACAGCACAACAAGGTGAGTCAAAATATGTCTTGTATGCTGCTGCATAAACAATGTAATATGCCAGGGAGCTATGTATACTGTAGCTAAGAAAATAATACTAAGTGTATGTTGTGTAGTAAGCTGTTAGTAGCCCATGTGCCTCACGCTAATCATTTGGTCCCTTTTCCCCTCTTAATTTAGCCTACTGTTCTCACTTGGGGGTGCACATGTAGCCTAGAGACTCTTTTAGATAAAAGTAATCATTGACTATTGTAAGAGCTTTCATTGTCTGCTTATATCCCCCCGTTATTTATTCTACGATTCTGACATGGTGTACAGGGAGAACACTGTAAGAATGGCCCATGTTCTGAATTCTGTCACTGTACATTTGAAAAGTCGTGAACAAATAGTTATATTGACAACGTCCATCTTAGCTCGCTCATTAATCTCTTAATCGAAATTATGGATTGCCTCTTAATCGCTCGTTTTTCCCTTATGCCATAGTTTATAAATCTCAATTGTCAGTAGAAACCACATTTGTTTACACAAGTCAGCCATATCAACTATGATTTTTTTTTTAAAGGCAGTAAATGAGGCTGAATGAAATGTTTCGCTGCCAGACAAGGCTCCGCTGATAGCCAGGTGTAGCAGTGGTAAGGTGTTGGGACTGCTGTTGGGACTCTGCTGTTGGAACAGCTTTCTGTAGGCCATAAGAGTCTGTGGGTGCCGTTTGTCACTGTTATAGTGCAATTAATGTATTGTTTAGTATTGTGTAGTGGCTTTGCTGGCATGCATATATTATTTTGGGGGGTTTGTTTGCCCCACCAAGATTTACATGCTAAAATCACAACTGGAAAAGGTACACTGAAAAGCAGACTGGGCTGACACACGCATGACTAGGGGTGTGGGGGTCATTACATTTTGTCACCCAGTGATTGTCAAGCAAATAACTGCCAAAAAGGGTTGCACGTTTATTAAAAATTAAAAACGGAAATAACTTATTTACATAAGTATTCAGACCATTTGCTATGAGACTCGAAATTGAGCTCAGGTGCATCCTGTTTCCATTGATCATCCTTGAGATGTTTCTACAACTTGATTGGAGTCCACCTGTGGTAAATTCAATTTATTGGACATGATTTGGAAATGCACACACCTGTCTATATAACGTCCCACAGTTGACAGTGCATGTCAGAGCAAAAACCAAACCATGTGGTCCAATTAATTGTTCGTAGAGCTCCGAGACAAGATTATGTCGAGGCACAGATCTGGGGAAGGGTTCCAAAACATTTCTGCAGCATTGATGGTCTCCAAGAACACAGTGGCCTCCATCATTCTTATATGGAAGAAGTTTGGAACCACCAAGACTTTTCCTAGAGCTGGCCGCCCAGCCAAACTGAGCAATCGGGGGAGAAGGGCCTTGGTCAGGGAGGTGACCAAGAACCCGATGGTCACTCTGACAGAGCTCCAGAGTTCCTCTGTGGAGATGATAGAACCTTCCAGAAGTATAGAACAAAAAGGCCTGCACACTGTTAAAGCTCCCAATTCACTCCTTTATTGACAACATTTCGATTGGAAACAGACCTGTGTCAGGTCCAACACACTGAGTGTTCACATCCCTAATATATACATTTCACCTCACATGACCATTGCGGACACGACGCATGGTGGGTGCCAAAAACATGTTTATAACTCTAATAATTAAATAACAATGAGATGGGTACATGTAATGGTTCCAGAAAATAATATATATTTACAAAATGACCAGATGGGTAACCTGGAAGGAAAGACAAATCAAAGTAAAGTAACATATTCAGGTAACAAATGGTCTGATCCCGATGGTCACTCTGACAGAGCTCCAGAGTTCCTCTGTGGAGATGGGAGAGCCTTCCAGAAGGACAACCATCTCTGCAGCACGTCACCAATCAGGCCTTTATGGTAGAGTGGCCAGACGGAAGTCACTCCTCAGTAAAAGGCACATGACAGCCCACTTAGAATTTGCCAAAAATCACCTAAAGGACTGACTATGAGAAACAAGATTCTATGGTCTGATGAAACCAAGATTGAACTCTTTGGCCTGAATGCCAAGCGTTATGTCTGGAGGAAACCAGGCACCATCCCTATGGTGAAGCATGGTGGTGGCAGCATCATGCTATGGGGATGTTTGTCAGCTGCAGGGACATGGAGACTAGTCAGGATCGAGGGAAAGATGAAGGGAGCAAAGTACAGAGAGATCCTTGATGAAAACCTTCTCCAGAGCGCTCAGGACATCAGACTGGGGCGTAAGTTAACCTTCCAACAGGACAACGACCCTAAGCACACAGCCAAGACAATGCAGAAGTGGCTTCTTGGGCCAAGAAACACCAGCAATGGACATTAGACCGGTGGAAATCTGTCCTTTGGTCTGATGAGTCCAAATTTGAGATTTTTGGTTCCAACCGCCGTGTCTTTGTGAGACGCAGAGTAGGTGAACGGATGATCTCCGCATGTGTGGTTCCCACCATGAAGCATGGAGGAGGGGGTGTGATGGTGTGGGAGTGCTTTGCTGGTGACACTCAGTGATTTATTTAGAATTCAAGGCACACTAAACCAGCATGGATACCACAGCATTCTGCAGCGATACACCATCCCATTTGGTTTGCGCTTTATGGAACTATCATTTGTTTTTCAACAGGACAATGACCCAAAACACACCTCCAGGCTGTGTAAGGGCTATTTGACCAAGAAGGAGAGTGATGGACCTTGCATAGTCTTAAACACTGGTATACACTGATTTAAAAGGCCATATTGGGTATAATGTCACTTTATCTCTGTTCTTTTCTAATCAGGTCAGTAAATAAATATAGATTACGGTCCTATTCTCATTTGCTTTCTTGTAGTACCAAGAATTAGAATAGGTCATGGTAGAAATAGTTTTAGTTACTCATCTCCGTTGTCCTGGAATTATCTCCTAAACATTTTAAAATTAGATGATCTAGTCACGCTGGTGGAGTTTAAACACTTGGTCAATGTAATATCATAAAAAAGTGTAATTGTCGTTGGGACAGCTGTTTTTTAGTTATGACATTTGTGTTTTTTTATGTAATATGTAATTATATTACTGTATATGTGTCTAATGTTTTGTTAAATGTTGTATCAGTGTATGTAAGATGTTTTGCCTGAAACTTTGTTCCCCCGTAGCTGTTGGACCAGGTCTCTCTTGAAAAATAGATTTTATCTTAATGCGCGAAAACCTGTATAAATAAAGGTTAAATAAAAAACGAAAAATGTTGGGATTCTTTAGAAAAAGTCAAAACAGTATTAATTGTGCAAAAAAAGTAAGAAAAGCTATATAAAATAGTAATTAGTATTGATGAAAGACTGCACAAATAAAGGAAATAGCAACAAACAAGATTACAAAAGACAAGGGAATTATAGCAAGCTAACTGCAAAACAAATTGTAGAAGTAGCATTTGTTCATTCAGGACTAGCTGACATGCTACCCTGAAGTCAAAGCCCTCCTGCAAGCAGATGTAAGATATCACACAGTGGAGAGGCTCGCCATGGAGAGCAGAATCTGGCTGGCATTGTCCTTGGTTTCAGCATGCTGGATGAGCTGGCCTTCACTCTCCTCTTTTGACAGCGGGAGACCATGTATATCTGGAGAAGCGATGGAAATACTTGTTGCAGGGCAGTTCACTGAAGGCTGTTTTTAACACATCAGTACTTGAACTTGATCTTTACTGTAATTCATTTGAGAATAAATTTTAGCCCAAGCTATGTGTTCCAAAGTATTCCAAATAGACCAGCACACAGTATCATCGACTTAACCAACTCTGTGGTACTCACTAGCTTCAGGCTTGTGCCCGATTCTCCTGATGCAGGCATAAGTGAGGAACACCAAGAGGATGACAGCAAAGAAGAAGAAGCCAGTGGCCAGAATGTAATGCCCGTCCTCTTTGTTTCCTTGCCCTGATAAACAGAAGAAATGATTACAACCCAAATACATTTCTAATACCTATGAACTGCTTGACTGTAATCGTCAACATACCATGTATACCACATTTTGAGTTATGGGTCTTGTTCCCAGGGAAGATCACAACAAATCCATGTGTATCACACCTGTTGGTGACAAGGTATTACAAGTTATTTAGGAGCCTCCAAAAACATTTCACACGATAGAGGAACTGATATTTGGCTATTTTTTCAAAACTGTGTTCTTACTGTGTCAATGGTTTGCAGTGACCCTGTTCAGTGTCAGAGTATGTGTTATTAGGACATGGGACACATTTCCAAGTGTATTCCCTTGAACCTGCCATTGGAAAACATACTTTAAGTTAGCAGTGGCTGTTGATCCTTTCGCTACATTTGTAAATAGTCCGTGACAAGTAATGAGGAAGGAAAATATATGAATGTCTTACCTGTCCTCTTCAGTTCCTCTCCTTTACGACATTTCTTTTCCTTTTCACATTTTGAGCAGACATGGTCTGAGCACAGGAAACCAGAGCCACACAAACAGTTTGCGTTTGCGGTTGAGGTGCATGCTCTTGCATAGACTGCCCAGAAAAGCAAAGAGAGAAAGAAGACAACTAGGTGTGAGTCCAATAATTCAGTAATGGGATTTCCAAACAATGACATGAAAGTGTGAGCCCCAGAAGCCACCACTTTCCTGACATTCTTTCTTTCCTACAGTATCATTACTTGTTTTGACCATTGAGGCTCCATCAACAATCTAAGTGTAGGACGCTAATGTTTTTCAGAGCTAGATCAATAGAATGTTTTGTTTATGTCACCTCTCATCTTAACCCTTACCCTGTTGGCATTTGAGGCATGGTTGACAGTTCTCTACGCGGTCACTGAACTCAGAGTAGGAGTCCGCTGGGCAGTCACCACAGTCGGTTTTGGCATGAGTGGTGCAGTGCTTCTTCAAAAATGTGCCTATGAACCAAGACAGGATTGTATATCATAATCACTACCACTCACAGAATCACTCATTCAATATTACTTTATATGTCTTATACATCAAGTAATCATCACACAGGGTCCAACTAAAATTTACATGCATCCTTTTTTAGAATAATTATGATTTTAAAAAAGGATTTCAATTGGTATAATGATTTTATATCATATGTTCAGTTGTTTAATCCCATGGTCACTAGTCTACTGAATTGTTGTTAGAGGCTAAAAACGAACCTGGTGGACAAAGTCCACAACATCTGCCATCTTTTTCATACATATCATTGCATCGTAGATCCGCTGCTAAACCCGAAGTCCAAAAACACAGAAGACATATGACTGTCATCTGTATGTATTGAGTGTTCATAATGTTAAGTATCCTCTCCTTTCAACCGTGAGGGTTTTATTTGCTGTACACAGTGACGTTACACAGTGGCATCAGGTATCTCTCTCTCTCTCTCTCTCTCTCTCTCTCTCTCTCTCTCTCTCTCTCTCTCTCTCTCTCTCTCTCTCTCTCTCTCTCTCTCTCTCTCTCTCTCTCTCTCTCTCTCTCTCTCTCTCTCTCTCTCTCTCTCTCTCTCTCTCTCTCTCTCTCTCTCTCTCTCTCTCTCTCTCTCTCTCTCTCTCTCTCTCTCTCTCTCTCTCTCTCTCTCTCTCGCTCTCTCTCTGTGTGGGTTTGCCAGTGTGGTGAGATTTTCTGTGAAAAGGTACAGTGAAGAGCAGACTGTGCTGACAGACACATGACTAGGGCTGTGGCGGTCCTTACATTTTGTCAGCTGGTGATTGTCAAGCTAAAAACTGCCAGACTCACGGTAATTGAACGTTAATTAACTTGAGCACATTTGTGACCGACCCCTCAAATCGGTCTTATGTAGCAAAATTTCAAATTGTTTTTTTTTACATTGGATAAAAGTAGAGACTACAACATGGTATATCATACACTACAGTTGAGGAACAATGGGAAAGTTATTCTGCTTTGAAAGTTGATAAACTTGTATACTCACTTGTATACAAGTTGAAAAAATGGCCTTTGAATCTTTTGGTACTACTACTGGAGAGCCCTTCTTTGTCTACACCTATTCAGCATTGTTCACCAACTCTTAAGCTTCTGTACTGACATCAGCAGTCAAGCACCCAAGCTAACTTGCTAGCTACTTCCAGACACAAATGAGAGAACAGCTCACTGAACATTACTCGCCCTAGCAGAGCTGGTTAGGCTGTTATGTTATCCAGAGCATTGGTGACTGCAACTGTGCTGTCCGATTGCCCAGAGCGTTGATGACTGTAACTGTGCTGCCAGCAACAATTTAGTTGCGCTTTTTTGCCAACATTTATTGACACCGGCCATATTCAACTGGTGTTGAGCTCCTAAATTCATCAGTTATTTTGCGCTCTGGCACACTCAGACAAGAGTGCTCTGATATCGGAGTAGATGGCTAGACTGCATTTATGAACACACCCAAAATGGTTACTTGCATATTGAAGTATTTTGTTAAGACATGTAGCTAGCTAGCTAAACAATTAACCATAATCACAACTCACGACGCTACTACCCTGCATGAATCTGCAGGTAGCTAACCAACGTCTATGAACAGTTGTCGCAGTGACATTCTATTAAAATGGATACTTGCATATTCAAGACTTTTGTTAAGACATGTAGCTAGCTAGCTAAACAATGAACCATTATCACAACTCATGATGTTGCTACGATTTATGCATCTGCAGGTAGATAACCAACGTCTATCAACAGTTGTCGCAGTGACATTCTATTGAAATGGATACTTGCACAGTGGCGTCCCCAGCTAGCACAGTGGATCCTCAGCTAGCACAGTGAGTCTGGGCACTCGGCTGAGAGTCAGACTCGGCCAACGTCATGTGGCCTGAGTCTGGGCCGCCTCCGGCACTATTACTTATGGCTAGGATGTGAGGCTTGAGCTCGGTCCGATTCCGATGTGATTTATCTGGCCCAAATGTATTACTTGGGGCTCGGGTCGATTGGGGCTACTCTCTGGCAGATGATTACACGGGCTGATTGTCACGTTCGTCGTAATGTGAAAGAGAGGAGGACCAAGGCGCAGCGTGATATGAATACGTCTTCTATTTATTTATGAAGATGAACACTAAACAAACTATACAAAATAACAAAACGAACGTGAAGCTATCATACAAAAGTGCAGACACAGGCAACTAGACATAGACAATAAACCACGAAATACCCAACGGAATATGGCTGCCTAAATATGGTTCCCAATCAGAGACAACGATAAACAGCTGCCTCTAATTGAGAACCAATCTAGGCAACCATAGACATACAAACACCTCGACTAGACAAAACACATAAATCCCCCATGTCACACCCTGACCTAACCAAAATAATAAAGAAAACAAAGATAACTAAGGCCACTGATTTACACTGATTTATATAATTAACATTTCATCATTTATCTTTCCATATTTTCTCATTGTTTCTGTGATTTAAAAAAATACAATTAACATTTCGATTAAATTCTTTAAGAATTCTGCATAGTATTTTAGTTTTTTCATTCGTTTAAAGCAATTGATAAGCATTAAAGACTTTGCGCATGGAGCCTCCTCAGTGGCGCAGTGGTCTAAGACACTGTGTTGCAGTGCAAACTGCGTTGCTACAGATGCTGGTTCAAGACCCGTGCCGGTCGCGTTCCGGGAGACCCATGAGGCGAAGCACAATTTGACCAGCGTCGTCCGAGTTAGGGGAGGGTTTGGCCGGCTGGGATGTAGCGACTTCTATGACAGGCCAGGCACATGCACGCTGACACGGTCACCAGAAGGCGAGGTCAGTACAGGTGCATCAAAGCGGGGACCGAGAGACTGAAAAACAGCTTCTATCTCAAGGCCATCAGACTGTTAAACAGCCATCACTAACATTGAGTGGCTGCTGCCAACATACTGACTCATCTCTAGCCACTTCAATAATGAAGAATTGATGTAATAAATGTATCACTAGCCACTTTAAACAATGTCAATTTATATAATGTTTACATACCCTACATTACTCATCTAATATGTATATACTGTACTCTATATCATCTACTGCATCTTGACTATGCCGTTCGGTCATCGCTCATTCATATAATTGTATGTAGATATTCTTATTCATTCCTTTACACTTGTGTGTATAAGGTAGTTGTTGTGAAATTGTTAGGTTAGATTACTTGTTAGATATTACTGCATGGTCGGAACTAGAAGCACAAGCATTTCGCTACACTCTCATTAACATCTGCTAGCCATGTGTATGTGACAAATAACATTTGATTTGATTTGGTGTTTCCTCCGACACAAAATGTTTTTTTTGGATGAGTATAATTTGGATGTATAAAATAGTCATATTTAAAATGACTAAATCAGGTAATTTTGTATACATTTATTTACATTTGCATTGGGCTGCTTCTGGGAGGATTCTGGTAAGATGCCGGCAAAGTCGGCTGAATTCCGGTAGATGGAAATGGCCCGAGGTACTTGGGCCGATTCAGTCATTCATTTTGATTCCGGCCGGAGTCCGACACCCGATTCTGGGCCGATTCAATCAGTTCTGGCCTCCCGGAAGAGGGCCGCCCGCTTCTGGGCCAATTCCTCATTGCTAGATGGGTCTTTGTTCAGACATGTAGCTAGCTAGCTAAACAATGAACCATAATCACAACTCACGCATGACTCTGCAGGTAGCTAACCAACCAGGTTCAATGTTAGCAAGCCAAGCAAATGGCTCTGAGATACGAATAATAATATCATGCACATAACGTTCGCTAGCGAGCCAGCCACCTAACGTTAGCTAGCTAACATTACACTTTACCTGGAAATGAAACCACTTTCTTACCTGTATACATCATATATGGATGAGTCTCCTGTCACGGATGCCATGGTTGACATTATTTTGAAGATGTAATCTGGAGACAGGTGTTTTCTCCATCTCCTTAGCTATCATACTCAAATTCAACTGAACTCGGTCCTCCTGAAAGTGGAGAGCAACACTTATGCAGTTTTACTACACAATTTCTTTTTTTTAAAGAAGCGTTAGACAGGATTATCAACACATACTGACCGTCTCAAATAGACAGACGCGTGCTACATGGCAGACCAATCTGTACTCATCTCTCAGCATGTCAAGCCCTTTCATTATCTCAGCCAATCATGGCTAGCGGGAAGGTTGCTGACTTTTTCTGTGCCTAAACCAACTAGGCTCATAATTTAATAATTTAATTTGTATTTACAGATGGCATACAAGTTTGTTATTAAGGCACATGAAAGTTCACATGTTTTTGCCCTAAAAAACGCATTTTGATAAAACAAAATAAAGTTCACGTTCAAACGGCTCTCCTGTGAAGTAGTGACCCTACATTTCCTGAAACAGGTCACGTATTAGGCCCAGCCTTTGGAACTTTGGATTTCCTAGATATGGCTACTATATTGTGATCACTACATCCTATGGATTTGGATACAACTTTAAAGCAAATTTCTGCAGCATTAGTAAAGATGTATTTGTATTTGTATTTATTATAGTTCCCCATTAGCTGCTGCCAAGGCAGCTACTTTTCCTGGACTCCAGCAAAATTAAGACAGTTTATACAACTTTAAAAACATTACAATACATTCACAGATTTCACAACACACTGTGTGCCCTCAGGCCCCTACTCCACCACTACCTCATATCTACAGTACTAAATCCATGTGTATGTGTGTGTGTATAGTGCATATGTTATCGTGTGTGTGTATGCATGTGTCTGTGCCTATGTTTGTGTTGCTTCACAGTCCCCGCTGTTCCAGAAGGTGTTTTTTATCTCTTTTTTAAATCTAATTTTACGACTTGCATCAGTTACTTGATGTGGAATAGAGTGCATTCAACGTGTCAATACCTCTCATAAATACAAGTATTGATGAAGTCAATCTCTCCTCCACTTTGAGCCAAGAGTGATTGACATGTATATCATTAATATTAGCTCCCTGTGTACATCCAAGGGCCAGCCGTGCTGCCCTGTTCTGTGCCAATTGCAATTTTCCTTCTTTGAAAAGTCCTTTTTTGTGGCACCTGACCACACGACTGAACAGTAGTCAAGGTGCGACAAAACTAGGGCCTGTAGGACCTGCCTTGTTGATAGTTTCGTTAAGGCAGACCAGCGCTTTATTATGGATATACTTCACCCCGGCTTAGCTAATGTTGTATCAATATGTTTTGACCATGACAGTTTACAATCCAGGGTAACTCCAAGCAATTTAGTCATCTCAACTGGCTCAATTTCCAGATTATTTATTACAAGATTTAGTTGAGGTTTAGGGTTTAGTGAATGATTTCTCCCAAATACAATGCTTTTTGTATTTAGAAATATTTAGGGTTAACTTATTCCTGGCCACCCACTCTGAAACAAACTGCAGCTCTTTGTTAAGTGTTGCAGTCCTTTCAGTCGCTGTAGTAGCTGACGTGTGTTGAGTCTTCCGCATACATACACTCTGGCTTTCTTCAAAGTCAGTGGCATTTCGTTAGTAAAGATTGAAAAAAGCTAAGGGCCTAAACAGCTACCCTGGGGAATTCCTGATTCTACCTGGATTATGTTCGAGGGGCTTCCGTTAAAAAACGCCCTCTGTGTTCTGTGAGACAAATAACTCTTTATCCACATTATAGCAGGGGGTGTAAAGCCATAACATATACATTTTTCCAGCAGCAGACTATGATCGATAACGTCAAAAGCTGCACTGAAATCTAACAAGACAGCCAGCACAATCATATTATCATCAATTTCTATCAGCCACTGTATTAATACATGGTGATGATTTTCAATCCTGTGCAGCTTGTAACTACCCTGGTAGCTTGACTGAAAACCTGAACCAGGTTGCAGGTACAGTTTGAGGCTTTTTCTTGAGTGAGTAGCTTGATGAAAGCCAGTCTATATTTAAATCACCCAGAAAATATTCCTCTCTGTTGACATCACATACATCATCAAGCATGTCACACATATTATCCAGATACTGACTGTTAGCACTTGGTGGTCTATAGCAGCTTCCCACAAGAATGGGCTTTAGGTGAGGCAGATTAACCTGTAGCCATATTACTTCAACAGTATTTAACATGAAATGCTCTCTAACCTTTACAGGAATGTGGTTCTGAATATAAACCGCAACACCCCCCCCATTGTCATTTCTGTCTTTTCAGTAGATGTTATAATCATGTTTTGCTACCACTGTATCATCAAAGGTATTATCTTAGTGACTTTCAGAGATAGTCAAATATAAATTGAATATTTCACAAGCAAGTTATTGACTTCATGAACCTTGTTTCTTAGGCTACATATGTTAATATGGGCTATTTTTAGCATTTCTGGTTTGCTTGATTGTTTTTAATGCTTTACTTGGAAGCTTATCAGAAGTAGACTTGCTCATGTTATTGTCACGATCGTCAAAGGGAGAGAGAGAGGACCAAGGCGCAGCGCGTGAAAAAATACATCTTCTTTTTATTAGAAGAAGGAAAAACAAAACAAAACAACAAAACAGACGACCGTGAAGCTATACAAACATAAGTGCTGACACAAAACACTTAGACATAGACAATTCCCCACAAAACAGCTAAAGCCTATGGTTGCCTTAAATATGGCTCCTAATCAGAGACAACAATAACCAGCTGTCTCTAATTGAGACCCAATTCAGGCAACCATAGACTTTCCTAGATACCTACACTGAACACTAAACCATCTACTCTACTAAACCCCCTAAAACATACAACACCCTAGACAATACAAAAACACACAAACTTCCCCATGTCACACCCTGACCTAACTAAAATAATAATGAAAACAAAGATAACTAAGGCCAGGGTGTGACAGTTATTTACAGTGCATTCGGAAAGTATTCAGACCCCTTGACTTTTTTCACATTTTATTAGGTTACAGCCCTATTCTAAAATTGATTTAAGTAATTGTATCCTTCATCAATCTACACACAATACACCATAATGAAAAAGCGAAACAGGTTTTTAGAAATTTTTGCAAATGTATTAAAAATAAACAGATACCTTATTTACATAAGTATTCAAACCCTTTGCTATGAGACTCGAAATTGAGCTCAGGTGCGTCCTGTTTCCATTGATCATCCTTGAGATGTTTCTACAACTTGATTGGAGTCCACCTGCATAAATTCAATTGATTAAATTCATTTTAAAAGGCTAATGCTCCAGATCCTCAACTAGTCTAAAGAAGGCCAGTTTTATTGCTTCTTTAATCAGCACAACCGTTTTCAGCTGTGCTAACATAATTGCAAAAGGGTTTTCTAATGATCAATTAGCCTTTTAAGATTATAAACTTGGAATAGCTAACACAACGTGCCATTGGAACACAGGAGTGATGGTTGCTGATAACGGGCCTCTGTACACCTATGTGGATATTCCATAAAAAATCTGTCGTTTCCAGCTACAATAGTCATTTACAACATTAATAATGTCTAAACTGTATTTCTGATCAATTTGATGTTATTTTAATGGACACAAAATGTGCTTTTCTTTCAAAAACAAGGACATTTCTAAGTGACCCCAAATGTTTGAACGGTAGTGTATATTTGAAGTGTATGTGGGTTGTTTGTGTTTTTTTTTGTTTCCAAACCCTTCCTTGTGAATTTAAAAATGTCAGTTGGGAACTGAGAAAGAAATTGTGTTGGGAGAGAGTTTATCAGGTATCAAGGTAAGACCCAGATGCAGACCGTGTCGAAGTGACAACATTTATTACAGCAACAGGGGCAAAGGTACGGGACGACAGGCAGGGTCAGGTCAGGCAGAGGTCGGTAATCCAGAGGTGGGGCAAAGGTACCGGACGGCATTCAGGCTCAGGGTCAGGCAGAGTGGTCAGGCGGGTGGGTACAGGGTCAGGACAGGCAAGGGTCAAAAACCAGGAGGACGAGAAAAGAGAGACTGGGGAAAAGCAGGAGCTGACACAATAACGCTGGTTGTCTTGACAAACAAGATGAACTGGCAACAGACAAACAGAGAACACATGTATAAATACACAGGGGATAATGGGGAAGATGGTCGACACCTGGAGGGGGGTGGAGACAATCACAAACACAGGTAAAACAGATCAGGTTGTGACAGAGTTGAGTTATTGACTAGACTGGTGGGGGTCAGGCGTGCAGGCGGCTCGTGCTGGCTAGTCAGTCTTGCTGAAATTTGATACAGAGGATGTCTTAATAAAGACAATCAAAGGTATTTGTATTTTTTCAAGAGTTGTTAATTTATTTGGCTATTGGTTAAAGGTGCAACACAATATTTATTATTGGATTACCTTTGATCTATGTCAGTCTTATTAATCACTTGAACATATATGACCGACCGGTTCAAATCGGTCTTATGTAGCAAAATTTGAAATTGTGTTTTTTACACTGGATAAAAATAGAGACTCAGAGCTAGACAATTGTATGTCATACACTACAGTTGAGGAACAATGGGAAAGTAATTCTACTTTGAAAGTTGATAAACTTGTAACCCCACTTTTAAGAAAATGGCCTTGAATGTTTTGCTACACCTACTGGAGAGCTCTAATTTGTCTACACCTATTCATCATCGTTCACACCATCTAAAGCCTTAGCCCCACCCATTACTTTAAGGATTCACATGTGAGGCCATGTACTAAACAACCAAAGATTTCAAGACTAAAGGCTGGTTTATACTACGGGTGTATTCATACATTTAATCTGGAGTGTCAGAGTGTGCTCAGAGTGCGCACTGGGCGTTCGTAAACTCAGAGCTTTGTCAGATTGTCCGTTCATAAATTCAGAGCGTTTCGATCTTGGAGAGTTTTGTGAGCACACTGGACGCTCTGGCCGAGGAGTAGGGTTGATCCAAGCGTTCTGACCTAACAACAGCAGTCAAGCACCCAAGCTAACTGGCCAACATTGGCTAGCTTGCTAGCTACTTCCAGGCACAAATGAGAGAACAGCTCACTCTAACCATTTTACTCTCCCTAGCAGAGGTGGTTAGGCTGTTTTTATGTTATCCAGAGCGTTGGTTACTGCAACTGTGCTGCTGACAACAATTGAATTACGCTTTTTTCCCAAAGTTTACTGACAGGTAGCTAAACAACCATGTGCAATGTTAGCTAGCTAACATTAGGCTATTAGTAGCAATGCAAATGGATCTGTGATATGAATAATATAACTACACAGATCTCATACACGTAACGTTAGCTAGCAAGCCAGCCAGCTAAAGTGAGCTAGCTAGCTAACAGTACACTTTAACTTGAAATTAAAACTAATTTTTGACAAAATTACAAACGTGTAATATCTGAAAATGTAGCTAGCTCGACTATCTTACCTGTAAACATGGATGGACACTTCTCCCTCTCTGTCACGAATGCCATGGTTGCCCTTTGTTTTAAGATGTGATCCGGAGACCGATGTTTGATACAACAGTGTGTTCTCTTTTCGAATCCGTCTGCATATTTGAAATCAAACATCAGAATTGTATCCATCTCCTTAGCTATCATACTCTAATTCCACTGATTTCAAAACTTGGTCCTCCAGAAAGTGGAGAGCAACACTTGTGCAGTTCTACAATGTGATATTTTTAAAAAAAAAGCTTATTTAGAAAGGATTACCTACACACACTGACCAGCTCATGTTATAGACAGAAGCGTGCTACTTGGCAGACCAATCTGAAATCATCACTCGGCATATCCAACCTACTCATTATCTCAGCTTATCATGTCTAGCGGGAAGGTTGCTGACTTTTTCTGTGGCTACTAGACTTGTAATTTAACACTTTTATTTGTATTTACAGATGGCATACACATTTTTTTATAAGGCACACGAAAGTTCATATGTTCCAGAAGGCATTTCTGCCAAAAAAAAACACATTTTGATTATTTTTTTAAGTTTACATTCAAATGGCTCTCCTGTGAAGTAGTGACACACGACACACGCCTAGTTTCCTGAAACGAGTCACATATTTAATAATGATCCCTTAGCTAGCTTGATGACTGTGGGCATTCTTTCTTACTTTTTGTTCTATATAGAGACAGCATATTTGATTGTGTAAAACTGCATGAAATGAGCTGAAGATGCCCAAAACTATTCTGGGGAAGGACAGCACACCCCCCATCAGGTTATGTTTCTTAAAACCAAAGTGGCGCCCACGGTGCTTAATATTAGGAAAGTTGAGAAATAAATATAGTAAATATAGTAGGGCTAGATTAAAAATCATAAACCACATGTTTTTATAGACTTAATCTACAGTTTTTTTTAAACTATTGATCTGTGAACTTCATCACATTCATGTTTTTGTATCAATACATTGTGGTCATGCATAGGGCTGTTAAGGTGACCGTATTACCGCCACACCGGTAGTCTCAAGTCGTGACGGCAGTCAAATTCCATTTGACCGTTTAGTCACGGTAACTAGGCTTCTCCAAGAGCTGATGCTGCTGATGGTCATTGGCAGCCTACTAAACTTGCTAACTGCCTGGTACTCAGCACTCTATTGTCCCTCGAATCACTCTAATATCAATGCAAATGTTTCAAAAATCTAATCAAACACTTAATGAGAGCCCATGAGCTCACGTTGTACAACATTTCTATAGAGGGGGAGGGATATATCTGAGAGATTTAGGACAGATGTATTTAATGAACTGTTATTTGAAGTGAAAGAGATTTGCACCAGTATATGTGAAATCCATGTGTGTCTCTGTACACATTACATGATGTGTTCTGATGGCAAGACCATTCTCAGCCTGAGTCAGAGGTTCATGCATACCCCTGTGAGCTAGTTGATATTATGCAATGCTTGTGGGTAACACTTTCTCAAAAAATGTCACAAGGTAATCCCACACGCCTACTAAACTTCTCTAGACAGCCGCCTTTAAAGTCTCTGTCACTCTTTCATTCCTAACCAGCCTATATTGGCTGCATCAACTAAGAGCCAAAGGAACACGTCACAACTGTCACATCGCCTCTTCAACGTGGTGTCAGCTGCAGATAAAGACCACAGATAAGACGAAGTATGTGGGTGGGTGGGTCACAATAATCGTCACAATACTGTCACAGCCTACATACACTGCAGTAGTTTCCCTTACTGAAGCCTCTCTGCCAACAAGAGTCAGGGCACATATCACTTACAGCCATCACAACCACCCACAGCATCACACATCGCCTGATCAACTCTACCCTGTAGTGGAGGAGTCTCACATGTTAATTAACCTTTGACGTGCTCAAGTATATTGTTTCTCACAAGTGGTGATTTCCATGTAAAAGTACCCATGGGTACCCATATTAAGTTTATAGGAGCATATCAAATTTGATGTCAAATGAAAGCTAAAAGTGTACATTTATGGGAAATTAAGTCATAGGTACGTTTTTCAAACATTTTCCATCCTAAAAATGTGGAATACG
This sequence comes from Salvelinus fontinalis, assembly GCF_029448725.1. Taxonomy (NCBI): domain Eukaryota; kingdom Metazoa; phylum Chordata; class Actinopteri; order Salmoniformes; family Salmonidae; genus Salvelinus; species Salvelinus fontinalis. Next base: position 10,692,115 of record NC_074682.1, read on the forward strand.
CAAAAGCTTTGATTTCTGGTCACACAGATGGAAAAGGGGTCTTAAAAAACATCTAGAAAAAGTTGGTAAAACTGTATGTGACACTCCGCGTCATAACATGATATGTCATGACAGCTGACCTAACTTGTTATAACGTGTTATAACCTGTTATAATATGGTCATAACACTACCACAACATATATATTTAGACCTGTTGTGACTTATGTTGCATTATTTTATGGCTGGTTATGACATCTACATAAGAATGTCAAAACCCACAAAACCTACCACACGAGGCAAAACATTCCATTACATAGCCTACGTGTCAACAATTTTTTAATTGACCATGTTAAATTAGCACTGTAATTGGACACACGTGGATGTCAGACAAGCACCCACCCCAATGCTCTGTTTCTGATGACTGGGATGAAAGCAGGAGCAGATTTTTAGGAGCAGGACAAGACACCCTCTTTTTGACTGATGACTGATATAAGGGCATGTACGTGACTTATATGATTATGCTGGTCATAATGCTTCATGGCAGTGTCATTGTCACGCCCTGGCCTTAGTTATCTTTGTTTTCTGTATTATTTTAGTTAGGTCAGGGTGTGACATGGGGGATGTAGGTGTTTTTGTCATGTCTAGGGGTTTTGTATGTTTATGGGGTTTTGTCTAGTCTAGGTGTTTGTATGTCTATGGCTGCCTAGATTGGTTCTCAATTAGAGGCAGCTGTTTATCATTGTCTCTGATTGGGAACCATATTTAGGCAGCCATATTCATTGGGTATGTCGTGGGTGGTTGTCTATGTGTAGTGTTTAGTGTCAGCACTATTTGTTTATAGCGTCACGTTCGTTTGTTGTTTTGTAGTTTTGTTTAAGTGTTCTTCATTACGTCGCTTCAATAAATAGAAAATGTATTCACTTCACGCTGCGCCTTGGTCCTCCTCTATTCCAACATACAACGGTCGTGACAGTCATAAAGATTATTTTCTACAAGTTATTTAAAATATGATGAAAAAAACATAACTGTAAAGAATTCATTACAACAATAAAACAAATGACTTAAAAACAAACTTACGAAAGAAAGGAAACTTCTTGAAAAAACTAACTTGTGTTTTGACACTCTTATGTAGGTGTCAAAATCAGCCATAAAATAACGCAATATATGTCACAACAGGTGTAAATATATGGGTCATGACACTGTCATAATGTGTTACCGTATGACACTGGGTGTCAAGTAAAGTGTTACCCAACATTTGTATTTAGTTTTGGAGAATGTATTTGCCTTCTGTAAGTTTAAGAAATATTGCCTAATGTCTTGTCATTCTGTTAGCAAAAACCCACATCTCTTTAAGATCGTTTCTCTCATTTCTCTCACTCACGAGGAAGGAGGATTATGAACGTTCACAGAAGTAACAAGTAAAGGTAGACCTACCAATTACTTATGGTGTTTTTGCTGATAATGTTGTTTATGAATTATTAAAAGTGATTAAAACACATCCCTCTGTTACCAAATCAGTAACAGAGTGACCAAAAATTCTGTCACATAATGACTGTAATTGAATTGGCCACAATGGGAAATTATAGTAGTCACAAACCAGAGTTTCAGTAGAGCACAGTATAGCACAGTAGAGTTTAGTACAGTACAGTAGAGCACACATGAGTACAGTATAATATAATATACTCTACTGGACTGTACTTTACTGTACTGTACTGAAGTATACTATACTCTATATTTCTTTACTATGTTGTACTGTGCTGTGCTCTACTGTATTGTACTTTGCTGTGCTCTACTATATTGTACTATACTGTACTGTACTGAACTAATCTCTACTCTACTTTTCTTTACTGTATTGTACTGTTCTCTACTCTGCTCTTCTGTACTCTACTGTGCTGTACTGTGGTGTCCAAACATGGATGTCTATGCTTGGATACAGATTTGGTATGGCCCAACCACATTTGGTCTTGTTTGGGGGCCGAGCTCATTCAAAAAATAGGCAGTGTGAATAATATCAAAACATGCAAAGGAGGATATAAAATGTTTCTACTTTGGGTACCTATTCAGGATACATCACCATGAAGGAAATGACATTCATATGCATTTCTGGATAGTACAGATCAAGGACCCATGATGTCATTCTGTAACTGTAATTCTGTTACCGGGTGTGGATCCACTTCAGTTACTGTAGTTCAATAACCAAAACAGATTTTCAAACTCAAGGTGTCATATCATAGCTGGCATCGCATTCTTTTTGAAGACAACTTTGAATCTTAATTTGGAGTAGATATTTAACAGTTTTTGGAAAACTTGGTCACATAAAAAACGGAGGGAGATTTTACTGTCATTTACCAAACGTTGTATCTGCACCGTTCCTAAAGTAAATGTGTTTTAGTAAAATGTTCAGTGGCAATTGTTAAAAGTATACTTCTTAGTCCTGTGTGGCCCACTTGGTCGAGCATGGCACTTACAATGCCAGGGTTGTGGGTTTGATTCCCATGGGGGACCAGTATTAAAATGTATAAACTCACTACTATAAATTGCTCTGGATAAGTGTCTACTAAAATGTACATTTTACAATAGTTAATTTTTGCTTGGCATACATTTTAGAGTGAAAAAGTACGTATCAGCGTCACTCTGTTTCTGTAGAATTGCCCAAGTACAACAACAGGTTGATTATGTTGATCCAACTGGAATGATCTACAAAAACGATTTACAAAAGTGACACGAACAAAAGTCTGGTCCCTCTTTGCTGCTCCCAAGAGAAATGTTCATGAATCTAGTGATGCAGCATTTCAGTGATATTAGCCTTTGCAACTCTTGTCATGAATTTTGACACATTTCTGTAAGATTATATTTTTATAGAATCTCATGCAGAAACAGTCAACATCAGTGTTGCAGAGATGGATCATTTTCAGACTCAAGTAATGCTCACTGCCAAGCTGATGGATTGTTTTCAGACTCAAGTAATGCTCACTGCCAAGCTGATGGATTGTTTTCAGACTCAAGTAATGCTCACTGCCAAGCTTACTGGTTGAAAACATTACTGTATATCTGATGTTTTACTGTATGTTTGATGTTTTCATTACCAGAGAGCTAGACTGCTATTGTTACAGGTACCAGTTTTGGGACTGGTGCAGCAGATAATAGTTCCTGTAACACAGGATAAATGATAAAACAGGAGAACGTGGCTTCTCTTTCAAAGTTGCTCTCAATTATGAGAACACACAGGTGCAGGATTGCATATAGTCCCAGTGTGAAAGGAACACATCTCACTGCCCCCTACTGGGCAACAGTAGTATAAGTGCATTGCAATGGCAAAACCTTGGAGGACTGACATTTCAGTAAAAGCATTCTTCCCCAATACAAAGAAACAATACATAAACACAAATGTGACCATACATTTTGTGTGCATCACACATTACAATTCTGTGCTGTTTTTCTAATCCCCATAATTCGTTATTTTCTGTCAAGGTCTCGCAACCAGTATAATTATTACCAATAATACAACACTTTTAATTAAAGACTACCACTCATGCCAATGTTTAGAATAGTTTCTTGAAAATAAAATTATTATGTGGCTTCCGTAGTCTTGTCGGCTGGCAAATGCATGAATTAAGCAGAGTCAGCTAGCCTTGAGCAGTAATTGAACGGGAGACCACTGCCCTTACAAAAGTGAATTTTGAAAGTTTCTGGAAAATTTGCTGCAAACTAAATAGTGTGCCACACAATGTTGCTAGAAGTTTACAAACGTTTGCCACTAGTGGTGAATCTGCGGCAAACCGTTGGCAACAACAATATTTATTGGCACTAGTGGCAAACACTTTACCAGAAGTCGTTTCTGGTGAACACATGAGTTCCAAGAACAATAACTGTTGATGACCAATCAAGAGGATTAGAAACATGTGTTGGAAAATAGAAACCAAGCTATCTAGCTAGCTAGCTACAGTACTGTCATGACTTTGTCCTGTTGGGTGATTGTCATAAAACCCCCTTTCCCTCTCTGCCACCCACCGGTTTATGACCCCCCCCCCCCCCTAAATACCTTTCCCCCTTCTCTCTCCACTACAAAAATTGACTTTTGAAAATCCTTTGTTACCACAGAGAGAGACTTTGCAATACAATAACATCAGAAGGTTGGGAAGGAAAAATATTTCTGTAATCCAACCAGTTGAAATTGCCCGTTGGTACTTAAAGAATATGATGTCAGATCAGTTGTTGTCTGGGACATTATTACTGATGACAGGACAACATAAATTGTATCTTGGAAAGTCTACACCTTCTAGTAATCAGATTCACATGTAATATATAATATATAATATAATATGAAACTATTGTCAAAAAGATTAAATGTAATTTCAGCCTTCTAAATGAGAGAATTGTTTTCATAAGTAATGTTATGCTCACTCAGTGGCCACGTCCAAGTGAACAGACATTGGTTGGAGAGGGATGAAACACGCCCTTCTCTTCGCCAGCATAAAGCCCATGTGACCCAATTCATGTCAGATTAAGCAAACCCCAGCGTGAGCTGTGGTTGCAAATGGTTAAACATCCACTCTACATAACGAAATTTACACGAGACTAGATCACGTTGGAAGGATGAATTTCTACTAGAACAGACAGCATTCAGCACACAACATTTCTGTATTTACAGAAAATAACCAAACTATTGACCCAATGCCTGCAACCCAGCAATTGGGTCAATAGTTTGGTTATTTTCTGTAAATACAGAAATGTTGTGTTGTTGGTGCTGGGTCATTAAGGTTGGGCTATGGATATTTGACCCAGCCCAGCCATATGGATACCCAGCCCAGCCTTTCTCCTGCCACCAGCACATGAAGTCCACCAGAATACTTGGAAGTATAGTAGTTCTAGTGCGACTGAGTGACTGAAGAGTGGAAAACGGCTCACGTTATTTCGACCTACTAAGGGTGTTATGGCTGACTGAAAACAGTAAGTAACAAACGTTACAAATTATGAATTTGATGGTCATTCAGGTTAAATAGGTTATTATACCATAATTAGGCAGCTAGCTAACGTTAGCTTGAGTGCTAGCTAGCCATTTTCTGTGCTAATATCTCTGGCTGTGGTAACGTTAACTAACTAGCTAACGTTAGCATCGTGACCATGCTCGATAGCTTACTGAAGTGTTGTCGCGGAATGTAACTGTCTGACACTTCTTCTGGACTGTCTCCGACACTGTTTCACTCATTAGCTAATGTTCGCTAAGTTAGCTGGCTAGCTAAGTTACCATAGCAAGATTTCACTTGTTCTCCATGTGGGATAATATAACCAAGCTATTTGGCAGGATTATCTCATGCTTGCATGGTGATTAATTGAGTTAGTGTTACTTTACTGGTTTTCAATGGTTTTCAATGGTTTCTGACAGTGACAGCTTTATTCGGACTTGTGAAGTTGAGGAGAATGGATGCAAATTCTGTTAGCTAGCTAACGTTAGAGATTACCTTAAATTTGATGTAACCAGGTTAGTTTAGCTAGCTAGCTATGTTTCTAACATTTCTTTATTTCTGTAAATAAATGCAATGAATGGACAGCTTTGTAAAGATACTCTTTATCTAGGTATGGTAAGGGGTGAAATAAGTATAGCCAGTTATAATTGAAACGGTTTAGCAGATTATAAAAAAATAAGATCAGTCTTTACATGGCTAAAAGAAAAGGAATATAACATGTACTGTTTACAGGAAACTCACTCTACATCCTCAGATGAAGTTGCGTGGAAAAAGGAATGGGGTGGTGAAATAATTTTCTGTCATGGACAAAGGAACTCAAAAGGTGTGATGATATTAATTATCAAAAATTTCGATCTGAATGTGCAAATAGTCAGGAATGATTTTCAATGAAGGTGGATCCTTTTGAATATGAAAGTAGACGGAAAAGAGATTTGGCTCCTTAATCTAAATGGTCCAAATCAGGATGATCCATACTTCTTCAAAAACATTACCAATATACCAAATTAATTGAATTTACAGGCAACAAATGATCAAATCATTATGGTAGGAGACTATAACACAGTGTTAAGTACCTCAATGGACCATAAAGGTAGTCACTCTACAAACTATCATCACCGTGCCCTTAAGGAAATCACAAATATTATGGACACATTAGAAATAGTGGATATTTGGAGACTAAAAAACCCAACCTAGTGAGATATATATGGAGGAGACTTAATCAAGCTAGTCGTCTTGACTACTTTCTTGTCTCTTTCTCTCTTGCATTAAAGGTTAAAAAAGTTTTAATAGGAGACAGAATGCGATAAGATCATCATCTAATTGGCATTCACATAACTCTTAGATTTTCACGTGGACGGGGATATTGGAAATTTAATCAAAGTTTACTGGAGGACAACTTATTTTTAGCTCAGACAAAATAATTTATAACTGAATTTTTCCAGTATATTATAGGTTCAGCAAATCTCCTTATTGTTTGGGATAACTTTAAATGTACCTTCAGAGGTCATTCAATATTCATCAATAATTAAAAAGTAGTTTCTGGCTAAAGAGACAAGACTAACAAGGGAAATCTATGAACTAATAGTACACCTAGATAGCTATAAAAACAATACTACAGAGATACAAAATAAGTTAGAGGAAAAACAAAAAGAACTTGAGGAACTCATTCAAGAACTTTCTAATGTAATCTATTACAAAATAAAGCAATCTGGATGGAATATGAAGAAAAATGCACAGAATTCTTCCTGAATCTCTAATACAGAAACGCTAACAAAAATAATTTGCAGAGACTCGTTACTGAAGACGGAGTCATCTATGATTCTCCGAATTATATTTTAAAAGAGGAGGCTAATTATTTTAGGCAGATGTTCTCTTTTCTATCTCATCCTCTCCCACTGAATGAATATTACGGTAAGGAATTCTTTCCAAATAATAGAAAAAATAGAAAATGAACAAATGTACAGAAAGATCAGTGCAAAGGCCAAATTACAGAGGAAGAACTTTTTGAGACTATTAAATCCTTTCATTCTGGAAAAAACATCAAATGGATCAAATTAATGTACAGTAATCCCAAGTGTAAAATAGTAAATAACAGCTAATTCTCAGAGACTTTTGATTTGTCAGGAGGAGTTAAACAAGGGTGTCCGCTGTCACCATATCTATTTGTTATGGCCATCGAAATGCTAGCTGTTAAAATCAGATCCAATAACAACATTAGATGATTAGAAATCCAAGGCTTAAAAACAAAGTTGTCCATGTATGCCATTGACTCTAGTTTTATATTAAGTCCGCAAGCTAGATCCCTGCAATGTCTCATTGAAGATCTAGATAACTTTTTTTGTACTCTCTGGACTAAAACCTAATTATGATAAGTGTACAATATTACGTATTGGATCTTTCAAAAATAATAATTTTACATTACCCTGCAGTTTACCTATAAAATGGGCTGATGGTGAAGTAGACATACTTGGTATTCATATCACAAAATATATAAATAAGCTCTCCACAATGAATTTCAACAGAAAACTTGTAAAAATAGACAAGATCCTGCAATCATGGAGAGGTAAATACCTGTCTATTTATGGAAAAATTGCCCTGATTAACTCCTTAGTCATATCTCAGTTTACTCACTTACTCTTGGCGCTGCCTACTCCTGATTAGTAGTTTTTCAAATCAAATGAGCAAAAAATATTTAGCTTTATCTGGGACGCTAAACCAGACAAAATAAAACGTGCCTATCTATATAATGAATATGAATTGGGTGGGTTGAGATTATTAAATATAAAAGCACTACACCTCTCTCTAAAAGCTTCACTTTTTCAAAAGTTTTACTTGAACCCTAAATGGTTATCAAGTAGATTACCAAGAAAAGCTCATCCATTGTTTAAAAATGGCCCTTTTGCCTTTGTGCAGATTGCCATGTCTCATTTTCGATTAATTGAAAATTATACTTTTTTCAAAGTATCTCTCTTTTTCAAACAAGCATTGCAGAGCTGGCTACAGTTTCAATTTCATCGCCCTGAAAGATAGAATAAGTATTACAACAAATATTTTGGCTGAAAATGTGCTGGTTGATAAAATACCTGTATTTATGGGAAAATGTTTGAAAATTGTATTTTGTTCTTAAATGATATTGTAACTTGGAATGGTAGAGTTATGTCCTTCATGGAATTATCAGAATTGTACGGGAAGGTCTGCTCAATCCAATAGTACAACCAATTGATTACAGCATTACCCCAAAAATGGAGGAGGCAGGTGGCAGTGGGAGGAAGGGAACTAGTCTGTCTCCCCAATATAAAGGATCAAAACCAGTGGAGGAATACAAATAGCATAAATAGGAAGAATTACCAGTTTCATTTGAGGACCAGGATGTTGACAACTGTGGCATACAGACTGCAAAATAGTTGGGAAGAGATTTTTGATGTACCGATTCCATGGTGCAGGGTGTATGAGTTGATATACTGTATAAAACAACTCAAGATTCAAGACTTTGTGCTTTTAGCAAAAATTATTATATAGAATTCTTACCAACAAACAAAATGTTGAATATTTGGGGCATAAATCATCAAACCTCTGCAGATTTTGTTGTGAGGATACAGAATCAATAGACCATTTATTTTGGTGTTGGCCTCAGGTAGCCCGTTTCTGGTCTCAGGTTCAGGAATGGCTGAAAATCTAAATTGGATTGATCTAAAATTGACCCTAGAAATAGTACTGTTAGGAGATCTGGAGAGACCGGGTCAGCCATTTACAAATATACTAATACTCTTAGTAAAATGATTTATCTTCAACTCGCAATCCGTGGACTTTATTCGATTAGATAGATTGAAATTGTACGTTAAACATCACAGTATAGTTGAAAGATATGTGTTGTGTAGAAGCTAGTGGGTGGCCAGCAGACATAGATAGGATGGGCTGAGGGAAGCTGAGGGTCGGGATGTGGAATTGGAGTTGCTGTGCGGGAGATAGAATGATGCTCAAAGATGAAAGTTTTTTAAAAAGTCAATATAAAACATAATAAAAGTTATGTTTGAATGACACTGAGGGGCAGTGTTTTTACAACTAATGCCAGTTTGCCTGAGGCTGATGCCGTGCAGGTGTTTGTACACATGCATATACACACGCTCTCATTAAAATAAACGCATACAAGAACACACACATACATGTAATAGTGCCAGACATGGACACAAACATATACAGTTGGCTTTGCTGTTATGATTTTAGTTGTCCTTGATGTCCTTTGTTTAAAAAATATATATAATTGCATTGTTGTTTGCTATTTTCTTCTGTCTTTTTCTTTTTTCTCTTTAGTTCATTCTCTTGGTTATTGGTACATTGGGGGGTTTCTTGGGGGTGGGGAATGGAATTCATTGTATTTTAAGATTTTCTTCTTGGGGGGGACTGTGGGAGGGTCTCAAATGGTTGAGGGACTCCTAATGGGGAACTGTGGGGGGGATCTTGAAGGGTTCGGGGTCACATTTTTTGGCCTGGTGGGAGATCTGTCAGCGTGCCCTTGAGCAGGGCATTGACCCCGGATGCTTCTCTGTGTTTCTCTGAATGGGAGTCTGTTGGATGACTGGTATGGTGTAGTTGTTGAGCGGCTTCACTGCAAGTATATTTTATGTTTCGGATATTCAATTATTTTTTTTATTTTTTTTTACTACTTAAAAAAAAAAAAAACATAATATGAAGAAAAAAATAAAGATACGCTGAATGAGTGGAACCTGGCCTCTTTGATTCCAAAGTTTGAGGTAAGTAAAACTGAGAAATTCCTTTTGAGAGTGGGGACAGAGCTTCGCGGAGATGAAACACTGATTTTCATTGAACCTGTGTAAAACAGCATCTTCCCTCTTCCACATTGTCATTGATAACCAATAGTACAACCTTAAAACCTCTACAGGATCGATTGCGCCTAACCTGGTATAGTACATTGTAACCTTTCTCTTGCATTTCTAAGATGATGGGAAAAAAAAAAAAAAAAAAACTTATGTTTTTTTTTTACATTTACGTCATTTAGCAGACGCTCTTATCCAGAGCGACTTACAAATTGGAAATTTCATACATATTCATCCTGGTCCCCCCGTGGGGAATGAACCCACAACCCTGGCGTTGCAAGCGCCATGCTCTACCAACTGAGCCACACGGGACTGTTTTTCTTTGTAATATCTTTAACCAGATCTAATGAGTTATATTCTCCTACATTCATTTCACATTCCACAAACTTCAAAGTGTTTATTTTCAAATGGTATCAAGAATATGCATTTCCTTGCTTCAGGTCCTGAGCTACAGGCAGTTAGATTTGGGTATGTCATTTTAGGCAAAAATTGAAAAAAGGGTCCGATCCTGGAAACGTTAAAGACTTAACTTCACCAGAGCCTCTTAGAATCAGGCAGCCACTTTGGGACTGGATACATTACATGCACAGCTACCATAGATAGTCTGGCCTTCATTTTACCATACTTGCTTTACTGTTCATTTGCATAGATATTCTGTCACAGTGACCAAACTTCTTATTTTATTTATTTTTTATTTCACCTTTATTTAACCAGGTAGGCTAGTTGAGAACAAGTTCTCATTTACAACTGCGACCTGGCCAAGATAAAGCAAAGCAGTTCGACACATACAACAACACAGAGTTACACATGGAACAAACAAACATACAGTCAATAATACAGTAGAAAATATCTATACACAGTGTGTGCAAAAGAGGTAAGATAAGGGAGGTAAGGCAATAAATAGGCCATAGTGGCGAAGTAATTACAATATAGTAATTAAACACTGGAGTGATAGTTGTGCAGAAGATGAATGTGCGACTAGAGACACTGGGGTGCAAAGGAGCAAGATAAATAAATAAATACAGTATGGGGATAAGGTAGTTGGATGGGCTATTTACGATGGGCTATGTACAGGTGCAGTGATCTGTGAGCTGCTCTGACAGCTGGTGCTTAAAGCTAGTGAGGGAGATATGAGTCTCCAGCTTCAGTGATTTTTGTTTGCAGTTCTGACACACATCACACAAATCACAGGCTGGGCACTCATGGGCACGTAGGGATAAAGTGCCTTGCTCAAAGGCACCACAGTCAGTATCTGGATAATATGTGTGAAATGCTTAATAATGTATGTGATAAACAGAGAAGTATATTTTCTTGGTGATTAAAATATTGACTGGCTTTCATCAAGCTGCCCACTCAAGAAAAAACGTCAAACTGTAACCAGTGCCTGCAACCTGCTTCAGGTTGTCAGTAAACCTACCAGGGTTGTTACAAATAGCACAGGAATGAAATCAACATGTATCAATCATATCTTTACTAACGCTGCAGAAATTTGCTTCGAAGATGTATCCAAATCCATAGGATGTAGTGATCACAATATAGTAGCCATATCTAGGAAAGTTTCAAAGGCTGTCCCTAATAAAGTGTATAAGAGGTCATACATTACGTTTTGTTGTCACGTTCCTGACCTATTTCTGTTAGTTTGTTGTATGTGCTAGTTGGTCAGGACGTGAGTTTGGGTGGGCATTCTATGTTGTCTGTTTCTATGTTGGTTTAGGGTTGCCTGGTATGGCTCTTAATTAGAGGCAGGTGTTTGGGGTTCCTCTAATTGAGAGTCATATTTAGGTAGGTTGTTTCACAGTGTTCGTTGTGGGTGGTTGTCTCCTGTGTCAGTGTTTGTCGCACCATACGGGACTGTTCGGTTTGTTTTTGTACATCGTCATTTTGTGTAGTCTATTTTCCCTGTTCGTGCGTTCTTCGTGTTTAATGTAAGTTCGTCGTCCAGGTCTGTCTATTCCGTTTGTTGTTTTGTTAGTTATAGTGAAGTTCGTGTTTTTTCGTCTTGTCTTTAAATAAATTATGTGTTCACAACCCGCTGCGCCTTGGTTCCATCACTACTCCTCCTTTTCGGTTGAAGAGGAGGAGGACCACCGTTTCATTTGTAGTGATTCTTATGATGTAAATAATATTTGCTGGTCTGTGTTGTGTAATGAGGAGCAACCAGATGCTGCACATGACACATGAAATTGCTTATTACAGTTACTAATAAATATACACCCATTAAGAAAATGACTGTTAAAAACTGTTAAATCCCCTTGGATTGATGAGGAATTGGAAAATGGTATGGTCGCGAGGTATGAGGCAAAAGGTATGGCAAATAATCCTGTCAGCCCAATCAATTGGAAAATGTACTGCAAATTAAGAAATCACGTGACTAAAATGGAAAAAAACTATACTATGAAACAAAAATAAACGATATAAAGAATGATAGTAAAAAGCTTTGGCGCACCTTAAATGACATTTTGGGAAAAAAGGCAAACTCTGCACCATCATTCGTTGAATAAGATGGCTCATTCATTGTGAAACCCACTGATATTACCAACTACTTTAATTACTTTTTCATTGGCAAGATGAGCAAACTTAAGGTCGAACCTTCAGGAGGCGTCTCACCATGTACGCCGGTCGGTGATGAGACGAGGGAGAGGGGTGGGCCTGGAAACAGGAGACAGGGGGCAGTCAGACATAGTTTTAACTCTAGACCCAGAAAAGGTAGGAAAAATACGTAGGGTACAGGGCAACAGAGGACGAACAGCAGAAGGGCTAATGATCTTGGAGCGGGAGGAAAAGGTCTCGGCTTCTGGGGTAGTAGCCGCGACACTATAGCGGCGTGCCAGCACGTCAGGCTTGACCTTCTTGGATACGGGTCAGTGCTGCGGAAGCGAAGTGGTCTGGGCCTTATTGAACCCCTCCCGGTGGTCCTGGTACTCCCGAGAGCAAGCAGAGAGGTCCGGGGCAATTTCAAAGCCCCCAGGAAGACGTCCCAAGGCAGGCAGAGCTGACTTCAGGCAATGAGTGTAGCAGGACAGGCTCCAGCCCATGATGGCACCAGTAGCCCAGTCAATGGAGGGATTGTGTCACTGGAGCCAAGAGAATCCCAATACCACGGGAACCTGTAGAGATTCAACCAGCAGGAATTGGATCGTCTCGCTGTGGTTCCGACACACATAGGCGGGGTGGTCTGGTCGGTGACCCGGCCTATAGAGCACCTGTCCAGCGCTCAAACACCCATGGGAATGGAGAGGGGTTGAGTGGGGATGCCCAGCTCGGACACCAGGGCAACGTCCATGAGACTCACGTCGGCCCCCGAGTTGATGAGTACCTGGAGAGACTTGGACTGGTCGCCCCACAGCAGGGTGGCAAGGAGGGGGGGGACGAGTAAGAGGAGAAGAACAATCTTCTAAGACCCACCAGAGTACTCACTCCAACGAATGAGCTGGGTCTTTCGAAGGGACAGATAGACACAAAATGATCGAAAGTACCGCAATGCAGACAACTCTGGGTGTTCAGTCTGCGTACACGGTCGGCTGGAGGCAGCCTAGCCCTGGCTGTATCTGCAAGAGGCAACTTGGCAGTCTTCGGAGGCTCTTGGCGGACCTCGGGTAGGCTTGGATCCCCCTTGGGGACTCCCTCGGGGACTTCCGGAGTCCATCAGATGCAAGGTGGGATCCTTACGTTCCCATAACCGTCCATCAATTCGGATATCTAAGGCAAATTGTGAGTAAAGATCCGTCGGTAGTTCCCGGGCTGCAAGCTCGTCCTTTACCCCCACTGATAATCTGTGCAGGAACGTGTCGAACAGCGCTTCCGGGTTCCAGGTACCCTCCGCAGCCAGCGTGCAGAACTCCACCATATAGTCTGTCACACTGAGGGAACACTGCCAAAGCTGGAGTAACTTCCGGGCAGCCTCTCTCCCGGACACAAACACCTCCAGATTGAGGCAGAGGGCGGATTCTTGCTCCCACTCCGCCGTGTCCTTGGCGAGTGCCCTCCCGGACATCAGCGTAATAATGTACGATATCTTCGAGTGGTTCGAGGGGAACGAAGAAGGCTGCAGCTCGAAAACGAGGGAGCACTGGGAGAGAAAGGCCCGGCAGGTTCTGGAATCTCCATCATAGCGCTCCGGGGGAGGTAAGCGGGGTAACCTGGGAAACCGGGGTAACGGCTCTGCACCAGTCAAGTTACTGAGGGGCTGGGAGATTATCGTCATGGTAGGCTGCCCAAGGAATTGCTCCAGCAAAGCGTCCAATGCTTGGCCGTGACGTTCAGCCACGTCCTGGAACCCTTTCATCAGACCACGAAGCATCTCCTCGTGTCTACAAATGAGGCCTCCTTGGGAGGAGATGGCATTGCGGAGCTGGTCCAAGTCTGCAGGGTCAGTCATGGCTCGTTCATACTATCAGGAATTAAGGTAAGACCCTTATCTGAAATCCATAGATTAGGGTCATCTGAAATCCATAGATTAGGGCCTAATGAATTCATTTCAGTTGACTGATTTCCTTATATGAACAGTAACAGCAAAATCTTTTAAAATGTTTCATACTGCGTTTATATTTTTGTTCAGTATATATGTTGCCATTTAGCAGATGCCTTTTTATCCAAAGCGACTTACAGTCACGGGTGCATACATTTTACATGGTCCCAGGAATCTAACCCACTTTCCTGGCATTGCAAGCACCAAAGCTCTACCGACTGAGCTACGGAGGACAGATGAGCCATGAGTGTCTCAGTCCAATGCTAATATGCTCTTAAGGCGCTATTTATAGCTCTATTAGTGTGTCTGCTTTTTGCCTACAGTACAGTATGTGGCTCATTAGCCTTTAGGGAAAGGGGGACATCTAGTCAGTTCTACAACTGAATGCATTCAACTGAAATGTGTCTTCCGCATTTAACCCAACCCCTCTGAATCAGAGAGGTGCGGGGGGCTACCATAATCGAAATCCACATCGGCGCCTAGGGAACAGTGGGTCAACTTCTTCAGGATCAGTGTCCCATCCACGGAACGGTTGAGCTAACGTAGGCTAATGCGATTAGCATGAGGTTGTACGTAACAAGAACATATCCCCAGACAGACATATCTGATGTTGGCAAAAAGCTTAAATTCTTGTTAACTGCCTTGCTCTCGGGCAGAACAACAGCTTTTTACCTTATCAGCTCAGGGATCCAATCCAGCAACCTTTCGGTTACTGGCCCAGCTATCTAACCACTAGGCTACCTGCTTTAGATCAACTACCTATGTAAGAATGCTGCTCATCGACTACAGCTCAGCATTTAACACCATTGTACCCTCCAGACTCGTCATTAAGCTCGAGACCCTGGGTCTCGACCCCGCCCTGGGTCCTGGACTTCCTGACGGGCCGCCCCCAGGTGGTGAGGGTAGGAAACAACATCTCCACCCCGCTGATCCTCAACACTGGGGCCCCACAGGGGTGCGTTCTCAGCCGTCTCCTGTACTCCCTGTTCACCAATAACTGCGTGGCCATGCACGCCTCCAACTCATTCATCAAGTTTGCAGACGACACTACAGTGGTAGGCTTGATTACCAACAACGACGAGACGGCCTACAGGGAGGAGGTGAGGGCCATCGGAGTGTGGTGTCAGGAAAATAACCTCACACTCAACATCAACAAAACAAAGGAGATGATTGTGGACTTCAGGAAACAGCAGAGGGTGCACCCCCCTATCCACATCAACAGGACAGTAGTGGAGAAGGTGGAAAGTTTTAAGTTCCTCAGCGTACACATCACGGACAAACTGAAATGGTCCACCCACATAGACAGTGTGGTGAAGAAGGCACAGCAGTGCCTCTTCAACCTCAGGAGGCTGAAGAAATTTGGCTTGTCACCAAAAACACTTAAAAACTTTTACAGATGCACAATCGAGAGCATCCTGTCGGGCTGTATCACCGCCTGGTACGGCAACTGCTCTGTCCACAACCGTAAGGCTCTCCAGAGGGTAGTGAGGTCTGCACAAACTACCTGCTCTCCAGGACACCTACACCACCCGATGTCACAGGAAGAACAAAAAGATCCTCAAGGACAACAACCACCCGAGCCACTGCCTGTTCACCCCGCTATCATCCAGAAGGCGAGGTCAGTACAGGTGCATCAAAGCTGGGACCGAGAGACTGAAAAACAGCTTTTATCTCAAGGCCATCAGACTGTTAAACAGCCATCACTAACATTGAGTGGCTGCTGCCAACATACTGATTCAATCTCTAGCCACTTTAATAATTAAAAAGTGGATGAATAAATGTATCACTAGCCACTTTAAACAATGCCACTTTATATAATGTTTACATACCCTATACTACTCATCTCAAATGTATATACTAAATGTATATACTGTCCATATATAGGTATATACTCATCCATATATATTTGTATGTACATATTCTTATTCATTCCTTTACACTTGTGTGTATAAGGTAGTTGTTGTGAAATTGTTAGATTACTTGTTAGATATTACTGAATGGTCGGAACTAGAAGCACAAGCATTTCACTACACTCGCATTACAGTTTTTTACGATTGCTGACACACTACACTTTAACTTTTCCCACAATTAGCAAAACCTTACACTCAAGGAGCAAAACACAAGGCTAGATTTGCACAACTGTAAGCACATTGTCAGCTTCACACTATTTGCAAAACATTACACACAGTGATTTGCAAAACACTAAACACACTTGTATACATCAGACACAGAAGTATATCATGATCTCACTTCCTTGCAATTCAAAAGCACTGACTGTCAAATTACCACACCTATGAGCCAATCTGTTAAACACAGCCATCAGGTGCACAAACACATGATTGCTAAATTGTAGACACACCAATCAGGTTTAAGCACTATAAAAATGCAGCAGGTAGGTTCACCTGCCTTCAACCAAAATGGAAGGAGTCAGAAGAAGAGTGAGGGTGAGATGAGGAGTACACAGAGAAGGAGGTAGAGGAAGAGGCAGAATCAGAGGTCGAGGAAGACCTGAAGCAGGAGGAGAATGTGCACAAAGAAGAGGACCAAACTTATCAAATGACATTCGTGCAACACTAGTGGACCATGTTGTGAACCACGGATTGACGCTGAGGGAGGCTGGACTGAGAGTTCAGCCAAATCTTAGCAGATATACAGTGGCATCTGTCATAATGTCACTTTTCGACAGGAAAACAGGTAAAAGAAGATCTGTCTACAGTTACAGTAATCAGCCTCTTATTGTATGCACCATATCCGCACTTGTGATACCCCTTCCTGTGACATTGTACAGTAAGTTACATGTATTATTCTCTACATAGGATTGAGGGTCGGGAACGACAAGGAGGAAGGGGGCCCATATTCACGCAAGATCAAGAGAGAGAGATAATAGACATGGTTTTGGCCAATAATGCTATCAGGCTCAGAGAACTACAAGCCAACATTATCGGTGACCATGCCATTTTCAATCATGTCCATGTCTCTCAGTCAACACTGGCACGCATCCTGAAAAGACATCAGGTTGAAATGAAACAACTTTATCGAGTGCCTTTTGAGCGGAATTCAGAGAGGGTCAAACGGCTGCGGCATGAGTATGTGGAGGTTTGTATTGTTCACTTTAGCACTGTGATGTTGCATACTGCACACATGACTTTTTTACATTGACTGTATACTAGACCTATCCTGAACTACACAATCTTGTCTTTCACTGTATTTCAGGGAGTTGTGCAGATGGATGCTGAGGAAATCCTGCATGAATTCATATACTGTATACTGATGAGGCAGGGTTCAACCTCACAAAGCAAGAAGGCGAGGCAGAAATATCATTGGCCACAGGGCTATAATCAATGTCCCAGGGCAACGTGGGGATAACATCACCCTTTGCGCTGCCCTTTCACAGCATGGGGTTGTCCTCCGTCATGCCAAAATGGGCCCTTACAACACACCTCACATTCTTGCATTTTTGGACCGATTACACCACATTGTCACAGTAGGTAATGAAATGCACCAGATGCAATACACGGTCTTCTGGGACAATGTGTCATTCCACCGCTCTGCTTTGGTCCAGAACTGGTTTCAACACCATCCACAGTTGACCGTACTATACCTTCCACCATACTCTGTTTCTAAACCCTATCGAAGAGTCTTTCCCTGCATGGCGGTGGAAGGTTTACGATCTCCAGCCCCAGGCTCAGGTACCCCTCATTCAGGCCATGGAGGACGCCTGTAACCAAGTCGACGGCGCAGCTGTGCAAGGATGGATTCGACATTCAAGACGGTTCTTCCCGCGTTGTCTTGCTAATGATGAAATTGCTTGTGATGTTGATGAAATTCTCTGGCCAGATCCAGCTAGGCGAAGAGATAATGTATAGTATGTTTACTGTAGTCTTTTCTGTACAATATTGTCTGTTTTTTTCTGATTGTTTTTTTATGTTTGTTGTTGTTGTTATTTACTGTAATTGTAACCTGTACTCGATACAGTATTTTAAGTTTGTCTGTTGTTTGCTGAGCTAACAGTGTTATGCACACTACTGTAGTAGTGTAGCATGAAAACTGGGACATGTTTTGTTGTGATTCTCCATGTTGACTGATTTGGGTATATGGAGAGAAATAAATGATATTTTCCTCAGTCTGCAGCGTTGGTCTTGTGTAGTGTTTGTATAGTTGCACTTTCTCTGTGTACTTCATTTACACTACTCTAATCACTGACAATTAGACTTGCTAAAAGTGTTTTAGGTTAGCAACTGCAGTGTGTAACTGGTTCAAAAAGATTGAAGTCATATGAAATGTGTGTGTTTCGTATGGTAACAAAATATTATTTTTATGAAGTCGTGTATAGTTTTGACAAAAGTGTTCCATTTTGCAAATGACCTGAAGTGTTGTGCTACTTTGGTGTAGGGTTGTGCTAATTGTGTGTAGTGTTTTGACAAACCGGGCCCTGTTTTCAAAATTGTGCTTAAACAATTGAAAAAAACTGTAACATCTGCTAGCCATGTGTATGTGACAAATACCATTTGATTTGATTTACTGAAGTTACTTCCTGGTATGCTTTCATTCTATCGCAACAATTGTTTTTTAAATACAAACGTTACATTTTTGGGTGTTTTATGAATAAATATGAATAAATTAGCCCAAGTCCTTAGAGAGACATTCAACTGTAATATCTTATACTTGTTCAGTGTAGCAATGTTTTCACTCGACCCAAATATAGACCATTATTGCATGGGGTGTGTGCGTGTGCGTGTGCGTGTGTGTGTGTGTGCTGTCACCTAAAATAGCCGAAGTGTGCCAGTGAGTGTGAATATCTAGTGATTAGCTCTGGCAGATCTGTGTTAATACCACTTAAGACAGACAGTGTCACGCACGCATGCTTTGTTTTTCTTGAGTGTGCACATCAAGTTCAATGTCTTAACGTAATGATGGACTGTTGTTTCTCTCTGCTTATTTGAGCTGTTCTTGCCATAATATGGACTTGGTAGGCCTATTTTACCAAATAGTGCTATCTTTTGTATACCACCCCTACCTTGTCAAAACACAACTGATTGGCTCAAACGCGTTAAGAACAAAATAAATTCCACAAATTAACTTTTAACAAGGCACAACTGTTAATTGAAATGCATTCCAGGTGACTACCTCATGAAGCTGGTTGAGATAATGCCAAGAGTGTACAAAGCTGTCATCAAGGCAAAGGGTGGCTACTTTGAAGAATCTCAAATCTAAAAAATATTTTGATTTGTTTAACACTTTTTTGGGTTACTACATGATTCCATATGTGTTATTTCCTAGTTTTGATGTCTTCACTATTATTCTACAATGTAGAAAATAGTACAAAATAAAGAAAAACCCTTGAATGAGTAGGTGTGTCCAAACTTTGACTGGCACTGTATAATTAATCAAGATTCATGCTTCATCATCATATATCCTTGGCACCTACTGTCATAAACCTAAAACTAGTCATGGTACATAGCAGTCACCCATCTGACACGTTACTAATGCTGAATGCATTTTAAAAAAGGGCTAAGGCTAAAAAAAAGAAAGAAAATAAACTCAACCCCAAATCTTATTAGAGACTGATGTGGATTAAAATGTGTTTTTTTTATCACCTAACACTCATTTTCCATCCTCTATTATACACACAATATCCCTTTATTTTGTAAAACTAGGCTACATCTCTACTACAACCACGTTAATGAACATTGCTGAAATATGTGAAAAGAGATGTTGTTGTGAAGAAAAGACTAATGGAACCTTTTGTTTCCACCGAAACGTTAGAGTGAACACCTCTGCATTAGGGGAAATTGTGAGCTGAAGTATCAGAACATGTGATCAACAACATAAGATGTCTTTCACGGTAGCAGATTCTGTGTCTGACTTGATGGCTTCTATCGAAAACGTGAGTGGAAGTCATATAGACTGAGTGGAAGAATCTCTCTCACGGAAAAAAAGAGGCAGACGTATAGCCTATCCACAGGGGGAAGCCCCGACCCAGCGTCAGTATCTCTGTCTTTATGTACTTTCTATATATCCTGATACTTCTGTTCTTGCTGAGTCATAGCTCATGCAAATGGATTCACTTTTAAGAATGGGCAAATTGGCATTAAGATCATGTCAAATGTTCAAAGGTTTTATTTGCAAAACATAAACGACAACCAAATTTAACACAATACACATTGTACAATATTTCACATTATTTTGCCAGACTGGCAATGTTGTCACATTATCTTTCTTCTAAATCTTAACCAGACACAGGAAGGAAGTAGTAGGTCTATTTCTCAGAAGTTTGTCAGTAGCCCATTTGTGAAAATAACATCATGCGGATCTCCCAGAGCAGCAAATAACAACCATCTTGTTGCTAAGGAGGCAAGGCAAAGTAATAGACTTACCTAACATGCTTTTCCATAATAACAGATTACATGGGAATCAAATATTGACCATATTTGTTAATTTTCAAACAGGTGTTTGAAGTGTTTTCTGGTTTAAAATACATTTATTCTGAGTAACATTGAGAATAATTGCAGCATTTCGACAGACAGATAACCAGGTTTTTCCATCATGGCTCCCCCAAGCTTGGTGTTTTCACCAGGGAAGAGAGACTGTTGTCCCCACTTTCTTCAACTGGCCTCCGGCACATTGAGTCCTGGGCTGGGGCAGAATGATAGAGTTAGAATCCCCAAACCAAACAACGCACAAAATATACACAGACGACATTCCAGATTTAAGAGCCTATTAAACTCAAACGACAACACACGTAATAGCCAAAGAAACCGAAATAACACTTCTCATAGTCATTTTGTGACTTTGCGTTTCACTAACAGTAGCGCATACCTGCTTTGACACTCGGGTTCTTGTAGTTCTTGATGCAAGGAAGGATGACCAGGTTGCAGGTCACAGCGGTAAGTAGAAAAGTAAGCAGCAGGACGATTCCAATGAGTAGCATTACTGGAATACAGAAATAAGACATTAGTCATACAAAGCCATACAACTATCCACTGTAGCACAATGTTTTACATGGATGTATAATGTCATGCCCTAGAGTCAAGAACAGCGTGCAACCATGGCCATAGTCTGCCGTTGAGGACTTGGGGGCTGGTGTTACAGTGGGGACATCGGGATGACGAGATGACCCTTGGCTCTGGTTCTGGATCAAGGACTTAGATACAGTCTGGATAGAGCCAGAGGGGGAAGTGGGCTGCATTGAGGGGAGGGTCTTCCCGTCTGACTCTGACTCTTCATTACAGATTACATCTGCCATCGTAGTGCCTGAAGTCGTCACTCCACCACTACATCTAAGACACAGACACGAGTCAAACTACAGTTAAAATGATTCCAAATCAATTGCAGAGTATGACAAAAAGTCCAACATTATATTGTAAATGTAAGGAGACTGCTTGATACATCAGCAAATTGCAAAAATCGGACAAATGCTTGTAAGTTTTTCTACATACTCTCGCCATTTCGCACATGTAGAGTCCTTGTCGGTGGTAAAGAATCCATGCTCACATTCACGGCATTTGCTTATTATACCTGAATAAAGAAATTAGGCAGCATGCCAGTTATTTACAGATGTGTACTCATCAATCCACTGAAAAGCATCAGTATTATGTGATTCCACTTTACCTGATTTATCCAACCCAGAACCCACGGGACACTTGCATATCGTAGAGTCTTTGACACTGTTAGTGAATCCTCCACGACACTGACATATAGCATTAGAAGTCTTTGTGCACTTTGATATTACCTCACTCCCAGAACCTGCATAGAAACAATCACATCGTCTGTGGGTTACACTGGCATATTTTATGGCTATTTAGATTCAACTCAAGATTTGTTGTGGGATCATTATACATTTTGAAAGATGTCCTCTTCTGTCATGATTTACACATCAACAGGTTATTGTTTACATAATGTATTCGTACTGATTATAACTCCTTATTGCATAATCATGACTTACTCTCATTGCAGGAGTTGCAGGGTTGACATTTCTGAGATTCATTTGGTACTGCCTGGAAGGCCTCGTCGGGGCACGGTTCACACTGTCCCTTGTTTCCTCTACTTTTCCTCTCACCTTGATAATATCATTCACATTATTGTCATTGTACTGGAATTGTTCCTCATATCGAACAGAGTCATTATTTCATTATAAGTGTCAACAAATTAGAAGTAACCTTAATAGTATCAATGGTAAAGAAAAAACATTCAAGATAAGTCTGCGTCTACACTCATCCGCATCGCATGGTAGAGTATGATTCCCAGCAAAACATAGAGAAGCTCCACAATAGCCCTTAATATTCATGAACATACTTTACCTATTTTGCATGTATAAGCCTCCACAGGATTTAAAAATCCATTACAAATAAAAGCACACAAATAGATGAGCACCCAGAATCTAGACGGGATCATCATATCACTCTCCCAATAGAAAAAATAACGCCTGTCTGTCAACCTGTAGAGAGAGGGTGTAAAACTATATGGAAGCTACTACGGTGATGAAATCTCACTTATATCTACAGTTTATATCGATGTTTGATGTGGTGTAGTTCAGCTGTACCATGTCTGCGTTAACATTCCGTGATGAATCATAATTTCCTGTTCCTCTTAAGTTACCCCCGCCCCAAGAGTGGTAAACAAATTATATTTCTCTCATTCTTTCAACTGAAAATCCTCTGTTATTAAAGATTCATTATATTTCCTTCAGGTCACTAACACTCATGTAGAATTTTTATTTTACTCTTTGTTTGTGAGAGGTAATCAGTTACCAGTTACCTGTCCAAAATTGTAATCAGTAACATAACATTTGGGTTACACAAACTCGGTAATGTAATATGATTACATTCAGTTACTTTTAGATTATTAAGAGGCATTTGAAGAAGACAAAAATGGATGTTACCAATTGAACCCCATCTATTGCAGGATAAATAAATGTTAAAGTTTACATAGCTGGCCATAGATGATGTTACATTTTACTTTATGGGTTGGTTATGTAGGCTTCTTCTAACCCATCACTTTCTACTACATATAATAATATGATAAAATTCTATATTTACAATTCCAGTCATTCCAATAAATGTTATACCCATTGATCTTCAAGAATAGGATTTGGAAATATGGATGTATAGATTAGCCAAATTGTTTTACCTGAGCATAACCCCCAAACTAAGGACTTATTAGCCAGCTGTCACGCCCTAACCATAGAGAGCCCTCTGGCCCTCTGAGAGCCCTCTATGGTGTATAGGTCAGAGCGTGACTAGGGGGGTTTCTAGCGTTTCTATTTCTATGTTGGTATTTGTATGGTTCCCAATTAGAGGCAGCTGATTATCGTTGTCTCTAATTGGGGATCATACTTAAGTTGCCCATTGTTCCCACCTGTGTTGTGGGATATTGTTTTCAGTTAGTGCCTAAGTGCGCGCTGTACTGGACGGTCGTTTATTCTTTGTTGTTTTTGTTAAGTTTCACGTTGAAATAAAGTATGTGGAACTATACGCGCACACGCTGCGCCTTGGTCCGCTCCTTTAGACGAATGTGACACCAGCCCTACTTTGTTGTTTATGATTTTGTTGTCATGGAGGACTGATTGGGCTCATTGATTTGAGTTGAAAAACAAATGCTGCACTCATGGAATGGCATGCTTTGAGCACTACTGAAAAGTACTATTTACATGTGAAGAATTACTGCTATATGCTGCATTTGCTATAGGCCTATTGTTAAATGTTTTGTTAGTGACACTTTGATATCTAGATAATCCACAGATAGCACTAACAAAACGGCACCCCGCCTATGTTTTGGTAAAAATCTGAGGGGTGGGCCTGGAGAAATGTAACCACTCTCAGATTAATAGACAGAGCTATGGATGCAAGGACTGACCATCGATGATATCAAAATTTGTGTTTTAACCATATTATGAGGCTATACAGCGTTTGTTCACATTTACAATGTTTACAAACATTAGAGAAAAACCACATTATATTTTGGGTTCTCATTGAGTGTGACAGTTGAATTAAGCTCATGAGGCATTTATAAGTTATATTCTTCAATAATCAATGTATATATGTGTATACATACACTACCGGTCAAAAGTTTTAGAACATCTACTCATTCAAGGGTTTTTCTTTATTTTTACTATTTACTACATTGTAAAATGGTAGTGACGACATGAACTATGAAATGACACATATGGAATCATGTAGTAACCGAAAAAGTGTTAAACAAATCAAAACATATTTGAGATTTGAGATTCATCAAAAAGCTACCGTTTGTCTTGACAGCTTTGCACAGTCTTTGCACACTCCTCCACCAATTTTCACAGTGGGTGCGAAACACTGGCTTGTAGGCCTCTTCAGGTCTCGCGCCCACTGTGAAATTTGGTGGAAGATCAGTGATGATCAGGGGGTGCTTCAGCAAGGCTGGAATCGGGCAGATTTGTCTTTGTGAAGGACTCATGAATCAAGCCACGTACAAGGTTGTCCTGGAAGAAAACTTGCTTCCTTCTGCTCTAAATGACAATATTTTTATTTGGAATTTGGGAGAAATGTTGTCAGTAGTTTATGGAATAAAACAAAAATGTTAATTTTACCCAAACAGTATACTGTTTATATATATAGTCCAAAAATGGATGTAGCAACTACAGATTGCCCCTTTAAGTCTATCAAAAGTGTGCGAGTTTGAGCATGTAATCCATTACTCCCCAACCCTGCATGCCATGTATACTAAATCTCAGCATAACCCACCTTCTCATAGGCTTTATTATGTAAAGAATTCGAGTTTCAAAATAAGTTGAGGTGTAAAAATGGAATGTATTGTTGTGTTTTATTGACAACAAAATATCCCGATATTGCAGACAAGAAAGTATTTTATTGTTCTTGCATGATGTCATCTCCTCCCACTCTGTTAGCTTCTCATTAGGTCCACTTAAAGTTATCTCATATCTTGTTACGGGATGACTCATTGTTGTCCATTGTTCAATATTGTACATGCTATAGTTGACATTTTGGCAAGAAAAACAACCAGAAACATTGAATCTTCAACAATATTTTTAACACAATTTCCTTCCCTACCCTTTGCAAAACACCACATGATGATTCCACTGCATGGAGGGAGAAAGATTACTATCTGCATGGTTTTCATACACTAAGTGTACAAAACATTAGGAACCTGCTCTTTCCATGACATGATTCCTTGACGCCACCTGTTAAATCCACTTCAATCAGCGAAGATGAAGGGAAGGAGACAGGTTAAAGAAGGATTGTTACGCCTTGAGACAACTGAGACATCGATTGTGTATGTGTTCCATTCAGAGGGTGAATGGGCAAGACAAAATACTGATGTGCCTTTGAACGGGGCATGGTAGTAACTGCCAGGCTCACCAGTTTGAATGTGTCAAGAACTGCAACTCTGCTGAGTTTTTCACGCTCAACAGTTTACCGTGTGTATCAAGAATGATCCACCACCCAAAGGACATCCAGCCAACTTGACACAACTGTGAGAAGCATTGGAGTCAACATGGGCCAGCATCCCTGTGGAACGCTTTCGAGACCTTGTAGTCCAAGCCCCTACGAATTGAGGCTGTTCGAAGGGCAAAAGGGGGTGCAACTCAATATTAGGAAGGTGCTCCTAACGTTTTGTACACTCAGTGTATGTATTCTACCACGTCTAACAGACTCATGGAGAGACACAGAAGTACTGTGGTATCATCCACTGTGTGTTAAAGTCATGGGCTGATCAAAGCAATAAAAGCTCTGAATAATAATACAATGCATTAATAATGCTATTGATAATATGCTATCTGGTATGACTAGAAGGAAGAGACATTCACATTTATTTCAGCATTGTTGCATAGTGATATAATTAAGCAATAAGGTCTGAAGGGGTGTGGTATATGGTCAATATACCACGGCTATGGGCTGTTCTTATGCACGACGCAACAGGGGGTGTCTGGATACAACCCTTAGCCGTGGTATATTTGCCAGATACGACCAACTCCAGGGGTGCCTTACTGCTATTACAAACTGGTTACCAATGTAATTAGAGTAATAAAAATAAATGCTTTGTCATACCAGTGGTATACGGTCTGATATACCACAGTTGTCAGCAAATCAACATTCAGGGCTCGAACCACCCAGTTTATAATGTTCTTTATGATGAGGTTCTCAAGTTAAAACGTGTGTGTACAGTATTTGCAGGAGAGGGTTAGGATTATGTCAAGATTTGGGTTATGGCTAAGGTTCAACCGGGGTGTGGACATGAACCTAGGGTTAGGGTTATGTTTATGGCTTGGGTTAGGGTTACTGCTTTAAGTACAATGTATTGCCCTTTTAGGGTTAGTATTTTTATCTCACTTTCTATCCTACTCCTCTTTGGATCAGTAAGGTGCTGAAGCTTGGCTCCACCTGGCTCTGTCTTTGACACAAGGTGGTTATTAATCTGTTAGAGGAGCTCAAGTAAGGATATAGCCCTGTACATTTGTTCATTTGATCACCACGTAACAACAAGCTGCCCCTGTTTTTGTTTTTCCCTAATTGTTGTATTGAGAACATTAAGGTCGGAGACAATGAGAAGATGGCTTGTGGGGAAATACATATCAGTGACTGTGGGTCTATTAACGGAAACTGTGCTGTTTAACCATATGTTTTGCCTGTAAGTTCAGGAAGTGCCAGTCTTTTGATTGCTATTACGGATGGAAATAACCACATTTCTTGCTAATCTTGCAAGATAGACCTACAACCACGCAACTTCCTGAGGAAGAACACTCAAACTTTGGGGTTTTCTCTATCAGCCATTGTTCAAATTCTGATGTTATTCTTTGATTAGCAACAGATAAAGCACATACTATCAATCAACCATTCACACAGGAACATCTCAAATAAAACATGCCACCAGAATGATAGAGTATTGTAATGTTGTCGTCCAACATCTATATAGCTCACCTCAAAGCAAAAACGTTTTAAAAAATGTCTCTTTATTGGTTTGGTCAGGGCGTGAGTTGGGGTGGGCATTCTATGTTTTGTGTTTCTATGATTTTCTAATTCTATGTTTTGGCCGGGTATGGTTCTCAATCAGGGACAGCTGTCTATCGTTGTCTCTGATTGGGAACCATACTTAGGTATCCTTTTTTCCACCTGTCTTTGTGGGAAGTTGACTTTGTTTAGGGCACATAGCCTTTAGCTTCACGGTTTCTTTTTGTAGTTTTTATTGTTTTGTTCGACGTCATTTTTATAAATAAAGGGAAAATGTACGCTGCACCTTGGTGCTCTCCTTTCAACGGCCGTGACAAGTAGAAACAGAGGTGTATATCCTCGTGATTAAAGGCAACAATCTGGGATATGTACTGCTGCAGTGCAATAGTCTTTTTAACTGATAAATACCCATTGATTCTTGATGAATACTTATACATTCAAATTAAATAAATACAAATAAACAGTTATAAATTAATACTGTAAATGCGTTATGCTGCATTTACACAGGCAGACCGATATTGATATTATGCCACTAATTGGTCTTTAGACCAACCAATCAGAGCAGCTCTTTTGCCGATAGTAGGGCACCCTTGGCGAAGCTGCCAACAACCGGATGTATCCGGTTTTCAGGGATACAGCTAATTCAACCTAGCTTACTTTTCCCATGAAACCGGATGTGAGAACTTTGCTCAGGCATTTTCTTCACACCTGCTACGTTAGGTTAATAATAGGGCAAAAGAGTTGAATTTAGCTGCCTGTGTAAACGCAGCCTTACGCATTTCAGAAAGTAAATGGCAAGGTTGTAGGTAGTTTCTTTTTTGTTGTCAAAAACAGAAACAAAGTATAGCTTCAAAATACGTTTTCAACTGTCAATTACATCAATGTGTCAATCTCATTTAATATATTATTTGTAAGCACAAGGTCTTACGTTGTGACGACTTCTGCTGAAGTCGAAGCCTCTCCTTGTTCGGGTGGTGGTCGGCGGTCGATGTCACCTGTCTTCTACCCATCATTGATCCATTTTTCATTTTCCATTGGTTTTGTCTTGTCTTCCTACACACCTGGTTTCAATCCCATTCATTACATGTTGTGCATTTAACCCTCTGTTTCCCCTCATGTCTTTGTCAGAGATTGTATTATGTTCAGTATTCGTGTTTTATATTTGGTGCGCGACGGGTCCTCGTACCCACTTTGTTTCATTATATTTCATGGTTTTGGAGTTATGTGTTTTAGTTATTAAACTACTCCATACAACCAAGTGTGGATTCTCCTGCGCCTGACTTCCCTGCCACCAATACACACGACTGTGACATACGTATACTGAACAAAAAATGTAAACACAACATGTAAACTGTTTCATGATCTGAAATGAAACATCCAATACATTTTCCATACGCACAAAAAGCATCTTTCCCTAAAATGTTGTGCACAAATTTGTTTACATCCCTGTTAGTGAGCATTTCTCATTTACCAAGATAGTCCATCCACGTGACAGGTGTGGTATATCAAGAAGCTGATTAAACAGCATGATCATTACACAATTGCACCTTGTGCTGGGGACAATGATAGGCCACTGTAAAATGTGCAGTTTTGTCACAAAACACAATGCCACAGGTGTCTCAAGTTTTGAGGGAGCATGCAATTGGCATGCTGACTGGAGAAATGTCCACCAGAGTGTTGCCAGATAATTTTATGTTAATTTCTCTACCATAAGCCACCTCCAACATTGTTTTAGAGAATTTGGCAGTACCTCCAACCGCAGACCACGTGTAGCCTTGCTAGCCCAGGACCTCCACATCTGACTTCTTCACCTACGGGATCGTCTGAGACCAGCCATCTGGACAGTTGATGAAACTGTGGATTTGCACAACCAAATAATTTCTGCACAAACTGTCAGAAACCCTCTCAGGGAAGCTCATCTGCATGCTCGTCGTCCTTGACCTGATTGCAGTTCGGCTTCATAACCGACTTCAATGGGCAAATGCTCACCTTCGATGGTCACTGGTACTCTGGAGAAGTGTGTTCTTCATGGATGAATCCCTGTTTTAACTGTATCAGCCAGTGTGTATGGTGTCATGTGGGCGGGCAGTTTGCTGATGTCAACGTTGGGAACAGAGTACCATAAACCCATGGTGGCGGTGGGTTTATGGTATGGGTAGGCGATTTGAACGCGCAGAGATACCATGATGAGATCCTGAGGCCCATTGTTGTGCCACTCATCTGCCACAATCACCTCACGTTTCAACATGATAATGCACAGGCCCATGTCGCAAAGATCTGTACACAATTGCTGGAATATGAAAATGTCCCATGTTCTTCCATGGCCTGTATGCTCACCAGACATGTCCCCATTGAGCATTTGTGGGATGTTCTGGATCGACCTGTACAACAGCTTGCACCAGTTCCCGCAATGTCCAGAAACTTCACACAGCCATTGAAGAGGAGTGGGACAACATTCCACAGACCAGAATCAAAAGCCTGATCAACTCTATGCGAAGGAGATGTGTCACGCTGCATGAGGCAAATGGTGGTCACACCAGATACT
The DNA here is from genome assembly GCF_029448725.1 of Salvelinus fontinalis. Lineage (NCBI taxonomy): Eukaryota > Metazoa > Chordata > Actinopteri > Salmoniformes > Salmonidae > Salvelinus > Salvelinus fontinalis. The sequence goes on from NC_074682.1 coordinate 10,721,853, forward strand.
GACTGGTTTTATGATCCACACCCCTACTTTTCTTTTAAGGTATCTGTAACCAACAGATGAATATCTGCATTCCTAGTCATGTGAAATGCATAGATTAGGGTCTAATGAACACATTTCCTTATATGAACTGTAACTCTGTAAAATCTTTGAAATGATTGCATGTTGTGTTAATATTTTTGTATCATAGTAGGTGTTATAAAAGTGATGAATATGTGACGTTGCAATTGTGGTTTGAACCATGATGCCACATCTTTCGATTGCCTGACAAGGGTGAAAGAGAATGAGGTGGCCAAAGTCAGGGTTGTACAGAGCATTTCATATGCAGCAGCTTTGAAAAGAGTTGAGGGTTTGAATGGTGCACCAGAAGAGTCCATGGTGGTGGATAGGCCTGCACTGCAGGCTGCAGGGGTTGACATTCTAAAGGTTAAGAAAGTGGACTTTGTGGCATTTATAGGTGTGGTAATTAATGGCACTGCCAAGGTGGAGAGAAGATCCAGGAAGATAGGAGTCATAGTGGATGCGGCGGAGCGGTTCCTGGGTTAGGGTTACATGGAATATTGGCACAAGCCGCATCACCCTCTCAGGTCCTAGAGCCTGAGAAGGGAGACCCTCTCAGGTCCTAGAGCCTGTTTGTTTTGGCAATGTACTGTAACGACCCTGGGTTTATAAGCGCGGATATCAACTCTGCCGCACGAGCATGCTTTTGCAGCACAGTCGATAGCGCGCTGGACTTCGGGCTAGAAGGTCGAGGGTTCGACCTTCGACCCTGTTTCATTACAGTACTATTTTTATTATGGTTGATTAAGTTAGTTTCACTATTACGTATGGATTTACTTGTAAATTATTATTATTTTTCAACCCGTCCAGTTGGTGGCGGCAATACACCTTTTGGGGTTGTAGTCCGCAGTAAAACCCTCTTAAGAAAGAAGAAGACCGCGTCTCATCTGCCGGAAATTCACACGAAGAAGAAGAATACGTCAATGAGAAACATAGGCTAGTTATCATTATTTGATAAGACACAGCAGTCCGTGGTGTATGTACCTAGCTAGCTACTATCCGTGATTACTTCAATATGTCATATTAAATTGTTTTTATTGAGCGTTTGACTGAAACAGAAGTTTGTGCGTTCACAACGATACTGACATTATAGCCACGGAAAAGTTGCTAACACGCTAGCTAGTGTCAACAAACTGCAAGTGACTAGCGGGTTCAAGTGACCCTGCCCAAAAGCGCGATGCTGGTAACCGTTTTCTGCGCACCGAATGACCGCTCGGAAATCACATTTTCTCTCGATGTCTCTCCAGAGCTTGAACTTAGAGATTTTGTTGCTCTGTGTGAACTAGAATCAGGAATCCCTGCTGGGGAAATTCAGGTGAACCACCAGCTAAAACATGCTAACTAGTTGGCTTAGCATAAACGTGTTAGTAGCTAACGTTACATTAAGAGATTGTTTTATGTCAACAGGTTAGTTAATTCAGCATTTTAATTATCCAGACAGACTTGACAGTAGTAGCTAGCTATGAATAATATATTGACGTTGCTAGTCAGAATTAACTTTATTGTGCGTCTGGTCGCTAGCTAACATTAGTTGTACCTTAGTTGTTAGCCAACTTAGCTAGCCTATGATCATGTGTCAACCGTCTGAGAACACAACTTCTACTGACTCATATAACATATGTCAAGCTCTCCATTGGTTTGCTTGCCAGTTTTTGATTAGCAACCTAGCTGACTGATTGAGGTGGTCTGGCCATCAGACAGCGTTTTAGTTTTGTCCTTTTATTTTTCGTCCAGTGTGGAAAGAGAATGTTTATTTTTCCCCTGTGGCCCTTCCCTCTCTTTAGATCACATATGCAGAGCAGCCTCTGAAAGACCTGACCCGTGCTTTAGGGACCTATGGACTTAAGGATGGAGATGTGGTGGTGCTTAGACAGGCAGACAGAAGGCCACCACCAGCACAATCAGCCTTCCCAGGTAAGGTCAACACTGTTGGGCGAGACAGAACCGGTGCGAAATCTCTGCCCTGTTACAAGGTTGGAATTATGGGAGGATTCCAGCTGTTCTAGTGAGAGTTTGGAGTGCCGGAGTGGTTAACAGACCTATTAACCTTGCACTTCAGTTCTCACATTTTTCATTATTTATTGGTCCTCAGTAATGGCTCACTGTTATTATCTCAGCCCAGTTGTCTACCTGGCATCATCTTACTGAACCTGGAACCCTCTGTCGTGCTCATACTCTCCTACCCTCCATGTCTCTTCTCTCTCCCCCAGGTCTCCCACGTATTGACTTCAGTTCCATCTCAGTCCCCGGCACTTCTTCTGGTTCCAGTCAACGGTTCACCCGTAGACAGCAGCAACAGGCCCCAACCTCACAACAGCAGCGCTCTCCACCCCCTGCTGCACCCCCATCCCTACCGAGCTCCGCCTCCTCTCCTCAGGGTCTGGATGACCCCGCCTTACTGCAGCAGATGCTCTTGGCCAATCCACATGAGCTGTCCCTGCTCAAGGAGCGCAATCCACCATTGGCTGAGGCCTTATTGAGTGGAGACCTGGGTAAGTGGGGATAGCATCAACCCTTCTCTTTCGGTGTTGATAATCTTGTCATTATAAATTCTTTGGTTAGATATCAATGTAAATAATGGGTCTAAAAGGGATACACCAGGATCTTGCAAATTAATTCCTTTATCTACTTCCCCAGAGTCAGATGTTATGTTTCACTATATTGGATCAGTCTAATATATTGGTATCACTCTGCAGCAGAGGGATACATCCGAGGTGAGGATTTACAGGTTTACTCCTGTGTCACGGCTGGGGTCCGCCCCTATATATAGACCCCATGGCCGCGACACACGCTCTTTCCTTTTCTCGGCGGACGTCTGTATGGTTTGAGGTACAAACTCTCTGAAATTCGCTTGGTAAGTCACTGGTGAGTGTAATATCTTGCGTGGAAGTATACTCACTGGCTGTTTGCACATGGCCACATGGCCCACATGGCCCAGGGGATGCACGCGGTTGATCTGTATCTTCCGCCCGTGGTTTGTCATGCTTGTGTTTCATTAGCATTACACTACGACTCTGTGTGCGTCCTTTAATATATTGGTGGCTCTTGCTGCCACAGACTGTATTTACCTTACACAACTTGCCGACTGGCTTGTTCTGTGTGTGTTGTGAATTGCTTAACATGCTGTCACCGCGCCATGTCACCGCGACTGAAGTCGATACCCCCCAGAGTCTTTTATGCGGACTTGAAAGCCGCCTATGGGTCCCTCTGCTCTCTTGGCCGCCTTACCAACACGGCCATGCTGCTGCAGTCCTACCTGCAGACTGTTGCCCCAGCTGCAGGGGGGCACAGAGGAGCTCTTCCGGGAAGCGATGGAGGTGTCTCGTCTGCTTTCCCTGCTCCAGAGAGATGTGGCCCGCTCCAACGGACGGGCCATGGCGCAGGTGGTTACCTCCCGGCACTATCTCTGGCTGGCCAAATCCCGTCTGCCAGCTGCTCTCCAGAGCAGGAGACGGTTCATGCCGCCTGGGGTGGAGGGTGGGGTGGAGATGCTGAGGATGTGCTGCCGGTAGCTGGTCAGCACAGACGCCTCCCAGTTCGGCTGGGGGGGGGGGGTGTGACCAAGGGCAGGTCAGCCAGCGGCTGTTGGCTACCCCCTTGGACCGACAGGCACATCAATACACTAGAGCTCTGAGCTGTACTGCTGGCCCTGCAGTCTTTCCTTCCACATCTGAAGGGAAGCCATCATGGTGAGAATGGACAACACCGCAGTGGTGGCTTACATCAACCATCGAGGTGGACTGAGGTTGCACCACCTCCATCTTATGGCACAGGAGCTCCTTCTCTGGGCTCGGGGATGTCTAGCGTCTCTACGTGCAGCGCACTTACCTGGCATCCTGAATGTGGCAGTGGATATGCTCTCGAGGGAGGGCCCGCCACCTTGGGACTGGAGCCTATATCCCCAGGTGGTGCAGCACCTGTGGGGCAAGTTCGGGAGGGCGCAGGTGGACCTATTTTCCTCCCTGGACAATGTGCACTACTCTCTGTGGTACTCCATGTCGGAGCCACCAGGGCCTCTTGGATGCTCTGGCTCACGACTGGCCAGGGCTGGAGCTTTACGCATTTCCCCCTTTTCTCTGATCCAGGCTGTGCTGGACAGGACCAGGTTGAGCATCGTCTGCTTCTGGTGGCCCTATACTGGCCCAGACGACCCTGGTTCAGCCTTCTCATGTCAATGTTGTTTGGGACACCCTGGAAACTTCCCCTGAGACCGAACCTGCTGTCTCAGGCCGGGGGAACTCTGTGGCATCCGAGGCCGTGCCGTTCAGTGGCCAAGCCCACAATGGTCCATGTTAGGACTACAGGAGGGTGTAATGAACACCATGCAGAACACGAGGGCGCCGGCTACAACCGCAGCATACCAGTTGCGCTGGCGCTTGTTCTGCTCTTGGTACACTGGTATTAAGGTTGTGCCCGAGTCATGCGGGATGCAGTATGTCCTCCAATACCTGTAGTCTCGCTTTGATGAGGGCTTGGCAGCCTCTACACTGAGAGGGTATGTGGCCGCTATATCTGCCTGCCATGCGGGGTGGATGGACAGGCCAGTAGGGTGCTATCCCTTGGTCTACAGATTTATGAAGGGGGTGTGTCACCTGCGTCCAGCTAGGACCCGCTCTGTCGAGCTGGGATCTGGATGTGGTATTGGCAGCTCTGGCAAAGCCGCCTTTCAAAACGTTGGAGTCTGCCTCCCTGAAACGCCTCTCTATGAAGGTGGCTTTCTTGGTAGCGATTACTTCGATGAGGAGGATGGGTGAGCGCCATGCTCTTTCGGTAAGTTCTGAGTGCTACTGGATGGACCCTGGGGGGAGGAAACGGTTATGACAGCATACCACCTGGCTGGCAGGCCAGTGCTGGGATCTGTGGTGGCACATTCAACACGGGGTGTGGCTGTGTCCTGGGCTCTACTGAGAGGAGTGTCCCTCGCTGATATCTGTGCTGCGGCGAGCTGGGCTTCCCCTTCCACATTGACGGCCCCTGCGTTTCGGTCCCGCGCTGGGACTTCGTCGCTGGCTGGCCAGGTCCCTCTAGCACAGAGTAATCTGGTATGGGTATATCAATGTTGGAGTGATCCAAAATAGTGAAACATAATGAAGGTTACGTATGTAACCACTGTTATGTGAGCTATTTGGATCACTCCAATCCTCTGCAGTGCTAGAGGCCCCACAAAAATTATGTAGAGGAAGTGTGTCGCGACCATGGGGTCTATATATAGGGGCGGACCCCAGCCGTGACATGGGAGTAAATCTGTAAATCCTCACCTCGGATGTATCCCTCCGCTGCGGAGTGATACCAATATATTGGAGTGATCCAAATAGCTCACATAACCGTGGTTACATACGTAACCTTCGAACTAAACCATTTTTAGCAATAGGCTGTCAGAACTACCTCTAACTTCCTTCATACTGGATGCAGAGACATAAAAATGCTACCAATGAATTCATCTGACTCTGGGAAAGTAGATAAAGGGCTTCGTTGCCAAAATCCCAAAGTATCCCTTTAAGTGTTCAACTAGGAGCTCTAATCATGGCCATTGCTCTAATTTCTGACTGCCTCCCGTAGAGCGTTTCACCAAAGTGCTGTTGGAGCAGCAGCAGGATCGGGCTCGCAGAGAGCAGGAGAGGATCCGGCTTCTGACTGCCGACCCATTTGACATGGAGGCCCAGGCCAAGATAGAGGAGGACATCAGGTACTCACACAGCCAAGAGGGGAAAGGGAAGGGTTGGAGTCAGAGATGGCCTCAGTCAGTGTCTCTTCTGGAAACAAACAATGTACTAGTTTACGTATAGAATTTTGCCCTCTGTCTAAACTATTTGAGAAATGTAGGTATTCATGTACAATTGCTTCCCTTACATAATCACACACAATTTGTACTTCAGGCAGCACAACGTAGAGGAGAACATGACCATTGCAATGGAGGAGGCCCCCGAGAGCTTTGGCCAGGTGGTTATGCTCTACATCAACTGTATAGTCAACGGGTACCATGTCAAAGCTTTTGTTGACTCAGGTAATGCATACAAATATTTTCTTCCTCAGTGCAAAGCATAAGCTTCTTTGACTAGGGCAATAGGGAGACAATTCAGTTAAGTTTTTTTGTTTTGTGGTGTCTAGTACAGTTTTCCTTGGCTAGTTTTGACAGCTTTGCTCTCATGATGATATTCCAGCTTTATCTACTATTCAGTCTGCCATATTTTACAATTCTCTGTAAACCTTGGCTCCTCCCTCCAATTTCCCATTCTTTCATCCACATGCTCATATTCTCTCTATACCACCTCTGACATCTCTTGATTAAAAATAAATATAGATTTGTTCCAACTTGCTTGCCCGCACACCATACATGTGCCCCATCTGTTTTTGCCTGCTCTTTCTTACTTCTCCTCTCATGCCCCCCTTCCTATGAAATTAGCAGATAGACTTCAATTCTATCAAATAACATTACCTGCATCATTTCTAATCCCCCTTTTTATATATTTATATGCCCATACCATTACCCTACTGCCACCAGGGGGTACTCTGTTCACAACGTTGACATCAGCATGTACTGCGAAATTCTCTAAAACAACGTTGGATGTGGCTTATGGTAGAGAAATTAACATTCAATTCTCTGGCAACAGCTCAGCTGTACAATCTTGTAGTCAGCATGCGAATTTGTACGCTCCCTCAATTTGAGACATCTGTCGCATTTTGTGTTACAAAACTGCACATTTTAGTGGCCTTTTAGTGGCCCCGCACAAGGTGCACCTTTGTAATGATCATGCTGTTTAATTGATATGCCACACCTGTCAGGTAGACAGATTATCGTGGCAAAGGGGAAATGCTCACTAACAGGGATGTAAAATTTGATTCTATTTTTGTGTGTACGGAATATTTCTGGGATATTTTATTTCAGCTCATGAAACTTGACATGTTGCATTTATATTTTTGTTCAGTGTGTATATACACTTGAGTGTACAAAATATTTGCACACCCCCAATGCACTCAGAACAGCCTCAATTTGTCAGGGCATGGACTCTACAAGGTGTTGAAAGCATTCCACAGGGATGCTGGCCCATGTTTACTCCAATGCTTACCACAGTTGTGAAAAGTTGGCTGGATGTTCTTTGGGTGGTGGACCATTCTTGATACACACGGAAAACTGTTGAGCGTGAAAAACCCAGCAGCATTGTAGTCCTTGACACAAACTGGTGTGCCTGACACCTGCTACCATACGCTTTTCAAAGGCACTTAAATATTTTGTTCACCCTCTGAATGGCACACATACACAATCCATGTCTCAATTGTCTCAAGGGTTAAAATTAGAGGTCGACCGATTATGATTTTTCAACGCCGATACTGATACCGATTATTGGAGTACCAAAAAAAGCCGATACCGATTAATTAATCAGCCAATCTTTTTTTCATTTGTAATAATGACCATTTTACAACAATACTGAATTAACACTTTTATTTTAACTTAATTTTAATATAATACATCAATAAAATCAATTTAGCCTCAAATAAATAATGAAACATGTTCAATTTGGTTTAAATAATGTAAAAAGAAAGTGTTGGAAAAGAAAGTAAAAGTGCAATATGTGCCATGTAAAAAAGCTAACGTTTAAGTTCCTTGCTCAGAACATGAGAACATATAAAAGCTGGTGGTTCCTTTTAACATGAGTCTTCAATATGCCCAGGTAAGAAGTTTTAGGTTGTAGTTATTATAGGACTATTTCTCTCTCTACCGTTTGTATTTCATATACCTTTGACTATTGGATGTTCTTATAGGCACTTTAATATTGCCAGTGTAACAGTATAGCTTCCGTCACTCTCCTCGCCCGTACCTGGGCTCGAACCAGGAACACATCGACAACACCCACCCTCGAAGCATCGTTACCCATCGCTCCACAAAAGCCGCGGCCCTTGCAGAGCAAGGGGAACAACTACTTCAAGATCTGAGTGAGTGACTTCCCCGATGGAAACGCTATTAGTGTGCACCCCGCTAACTAGCTAGCCATTTCACATCGGTTACACCAGCCTAGTCTCGGGAGTTGATAGGCTTGAAGTCATAAACGGCTCAATGCTTGAAGCACAGCGAAGAGCTGCTGGCAAGCGCACAAAAGTGCTGTTTGCATGAATGCTTACGAGCCTACCACCACTCAGTCAGACTGCTCAATCAAATATCAAATCATAGACTTAATTATAACATAACACAGAAATACGAGCCTTAGGTCATTAATATGGTAAAATCCGGAAACTATCATTTCTAAAGCAAAACGTTTATTCTTTCAGTGAAATACGGAACCGTTCTGTATTTTATCTAACGGGTGGCATCCATAAGTCTAAATATTCCTGTTACATTGCACAACCTTCAATGTTATGACATAATTACGTAAAATTCTGGCGAATTAGTTCGCAATGAGCCAGGCGACCCAAACTGTTGCATATACCCTGACTCTGCCCAGCAATGAACACAAGAGAAGTGACACAATTTCCAGAGTTTAATATTGCCTGCTAACCTGGATTTCTTTTAACTAAATATGCAGGTTTAAAAAAAAATATATATATACTTCTGTGTATTGATTTTAAGAATGGCATTGATGTTTATGGTTAGGTACATTTGTGCAACGATTGTGCTTTTTTCGCAAATGCGCTTTTGTTAAATCATCCCCCGTTTGGCGAAATTGGCTGTCTTTGTTTGGAAGACAGTCTTCCGAAGGAGCTAAAAACTTAATCAATAGATCTCTTTTTGTACTTCAGGGGCTCACTTTGAGTCAGGTCCAGGAGTGGTTGTTAAATCATGTCGGTGTTCAGATGGACCTACAAACAAACAAACAGTACTGTTAGGAGATCTGAAAAACCACGATCAATCAATGGAAAATATGATTATACGCTTAGGTAAAATATTTCATTTGAGGGCAATCTCAGTAGAAATGGTACAAATAGAGAGGTTCAAGACCGTCGTAAGACGTCACAGCAAAATAGGATGTATTGCAAAAGGAAATCGTAAAATGGTAGTGTAGTGCGAAAGATGGGTTAGTCTGTGGATATCAGTGTTGGAATTAAGATTGGAGTGATTGACCGATACACTTGGAGTCCAGTGTGATTAGAAAAAAATACACACGCTACCGTTCAAAAGTTTTGGGTCACTTAGAAATGTTTTGGGTCACTTGTTTTTGAAAGAAAAGCACATTTTTTTGTCCAGTAAAATAACATTAAATTGATCAGAAATACAGTGTAGACATTGTTAATGTTGTAAATCACTATTGTAGCTGGAAACGGCTGATGTTTAATGGAATATCTACATAGGCGTACAGAGGCCCATTATCGGCAACCATCACTCCTGTGTTCCAATGGCACGTTGTGTTAGCTAATCCAAGTTTATCATTTTAAAAGGCTAATTGATCATTAGAAAACCCTTTTGCAATTGTTAGATCAGCTGAAAACTGTTGTTATGATTTATAGAAGAAATAAAACTGGCCTTTTAGACTAGTTGAGTATCTGGAGAATCAGCATTTGTGGGTTCGATAACAGGCTCAAAATGCCCAGAAACAAAGACCTTTTTTCTGAAACTCGTCAGTCTTCTTGTTCTGAGAAATGAAGGCTATTCCACTGAAGATCTCGTACAACGCCATGTACTACTCCCTTCACAGAACAGCGCAAAATGCCTCTAACCAGAATAGAAAGTGGGAGGCCCCGGTGCACAACTGAGCAAGAGGACAAGTACATTAGTGTGTCTAGTTTGAGAAACACGCCTCAAGTCCAACTGGCAGCTTCATTAAATAGTACCCGCTAAACACCCGTCAACAGTGAAGAGGTGACTCCGGGATGCTGGCCTTCTAGGCAAAAAATAAAAATCTTGGTCAACCGAGTGTCGTCTGTTTTCTCGACCAATCGATTGGTCGAAATGTTTGTTGTATTTGTTCATATAGACACATCCTATGTGTTTTAATCAAATCAACTATATGCACTGAGCTTGCTTTTAAGCTCACTGTTTGATAAAATAATTAAGACACACAAATGACTACAGGGAGTCCGACCGCAATTGATTTGATTGTGCCGGGCTGACTTGCAGCTCTGTGGTAAAAATGACAGCGAATGACTGACTAGCACCCGTTGTCTCCCTCTCCTCCCTGCTGCAGCGACCAGCACAGAACATAAACCTTATTTATAGTGCTGTCCGTGTTGCTTTAGCTGCAATATAAATTTGTATTTTCTAACTGAAAAGTTGTTACCGAAATCCCTATTTTTTTGGAAAACGTTCCCTGTTCCCTTAACCCTTGCTCTCTTTACGTGACACATACAGTGGGGAGAACAAGTATTTGACACACTGCCGATTTTGCAGGTTTTCCTACTTACAAAGCATGTAGAGGTCTGTAATTTTTTATCATAGGTACACTTCAAATGTGAGAAATGGAATCTAAAAAAAATCCAAAAATCCAGAAAATCACATTGTATGATTTTTAAGTAATTAATTTGCATTTTATTGCATGACATAAGTATTTGATCACCTACCAACCAGTAAGAATTCCGGCTCTCACAGACCTGTTAGTTTTTCTTTAAGAAGCCCTCCTGTTCTCCACTCATTACCTGTATTAACTGCACCTGTTTGAACTCGTTACCTGTATAAAAGACACCTGTCCACACACTCAATCAAACAGACTCCAACCTCTCCACAATGGCCAAGACCAGAGAGCTGTGTAAGGACATCAGGGATAAAATTGTAGACTTGCACAAGGCTGGGATGGGCTACAGGACAATAGGCAAGCAGCTTGGTGAGAAGGCAACAACTGTTGGCGCAATTATTAGAAAATGGAAGAAGTTCAAGATGACGGTCAATCACCCTCGGTCTGGGGCTCCATGCAAGATCTCACCTCGTGGGGTATCAATGATCATGAGGAAGATGAGGGATCAGCCCAGAACTACACGGCAGGACCTGGTCAATGACCTGAAGAGAGCTGGGACCACAGTCTCAAATAAAACCATTAATAACACACTACGCCGTCATGGATTAAAATCCTGCAGCGCTCGCAAGGTCCCCCTGCTCAAGCCAGCACATGTCCAGGCCCATCTGAAGTTTGCCAATGACCATCTGGATGATCCAGAGGAGAAATGGGAGAAGGTAATGTGGTCTGATGAGACAAAAATAGAGCTTTTTGGTCTAAACTCCACTCGCGGTGTTTGGAGTAAGAAGAAGGATGAGTACAGTACAGCTTTAGCGCGATGCGGATGTTGCCTGTAATCCATGGCTTCTGGTTGGGATATGTACGTACGGTCCTCCAGTTACGTTGAATGTTAAAAATCATAATGCAACGAGTCCTTTTTGGCTAGCCATAGCAGTCAATTAGCTTGCTAGGTAGCTGTTTAGCTTTCTAGCACATTCACTTATTTGTTTGTAAGCAATTAACAAGCTAGTTAGTTACCCCAATAGCTAGCAAGCAACAAGATATGCCAAATAAGTCTTGAGGGCAAATAAATCAGATTTGATCATTGAAGTCGCATGGCCAGGAATCAGATTTGTATCTGATTTCAAACCACCTTCAAAAGGGGGTTTGAAGTGTGGCTTAAAATAATCTGATTCCATGTGCTTTTTGGCTGTTCAGACTGCAGGAAAAATAAACACATATTTGAATCAGATATGCCCCCCAAAAATTTGAGTCACTTAAAACAAGGCTTTAGTAGCCTGCTGGAAAACCAGTTTGGATATTATTTCGGTATAATGGAGGCTTTAAGAGGGAGGTTTAATGCCTTTTTAATATTTAAGATATAACCCTCACCTCATGTTCATTATATAAATATTCCTGTTTAACTGGTTTGCCATTCCAAATCAAATGAAGAAAAATTCGCACATGATTTGAAAAAGCTCTTCCTTGTATTTGTTTTCACCCCTCTCTCCCGTTGACTGATCATCCAGGGGCCCAGATGACCATCATGAGTCAGGCGTGTGCCAAGCGTTGTAACATCATGCGTCTGGTGGACCGACGGTGGGCTGGCATCGCCAAGGGAGTGGGCACCCAGAAGATCATTGGCAGAGTCCACTTGGGTGGGTATAAGTCATGTCTCAAAGAGATTACCTTTCCTAAAGATGCACATCATGGCAGTGTTTTCCGTAAGCACATGGAGTAGCCAGCCAAATAGAAAAGGTTGCCAGACAGGCCCCCTCGGGGGTTACGAAAGTTTTGCCGAACAAGCTCCATTTTGGTGTCCTGTGGTACATTCTAATGCTAGATTGTATTTTCAACCAGCAACTATCAGGAAAGAACACCCATCACATTTTTTCACACTTCCAGTGTTAGTTTCATCAGCTGTTTTACAATATGAAATGGCTGAAACACTGGAAACTTCATTCTGACTGCACTGGGCCTTTAACGAATCATGTAAGAGTCTGCTGACTTCCACAGGCTTCAAGCTTCCTATTAAGAGGTACACTATAAACAAAAGTATGTGGACACACATTCAAATTAGTAGATTCGGCTATTTTAGTTACACCCGTTGCTGACAGATGTATAAAATCCAGCACACAGCCATGCGATCTCCATAGACAAACATTGGCAGTAGAATGGCCTTACTGAAGAACTCAGTGACTTTCAACATGGCACTGCCATAGGATACCACCTTTCCAACGGTCAGTTCGTCAAATTTCTGCCCTGCTAGAGCTGCCCCGGTCAACTGTAAGTGATGTTATTGTGAAGTGGAAACGTCTAGGAGCAACAATTGCTTAGCCGCTGTAGCGAGTAAAAATCGACTGGCCTCAGTTGCATCACTCACTACTGAGTTCCAAACTGCCTCTGGAAGCAACGTAACGTCAGCACAAGAACTGTTCATCGGAAGCTTCATGAAATGGGTTTCCATGGCCGAGCAGCCGCAAACAAGCCTGAGATCACAATGCGCAATGCCAAGCGTCGGCTGGGGTGGTGTAAAGCTCGCCGTCATTGGACTCTGGAGCAGTGGAAAAACGTTCTCTGGAGTGATGAATCACGCTTCACCATCTGGCAGTCCGATGGACGAATCTGGGTTTGGCGTATGCCAGGAGAACGTTACCTGCTTGAATGCATAGTGCCAACTGTAAAGTTTGGTGGAGGATGAATGATGGTCTGGGGCTATTTTTCATGGTTCTGGCTAGGCACGAACCAGTTCCAGTGGAGGGAAATCATAACGCTTCCAGCTTTGTGGCAACAGTTTAGGAAAGGCCCTTTCCTGTTTCTGCATGACAATGCCCACGTGCACAAAGCGAGGTCCAAACAGTAATGGTTTGTCAAGATTTGTGCGGAAGAACTTGCCTGGCCTGCACAGAGCCCTAACCTCAACCCCATCAAACACCTTTGGGATGAATTGGAACGCCGACTGCGAGCCAGGCCTAATTGCCGAACATCAGTACTCGACCTCACTAATACTCTTGTGGCAGAATGGAAGCAAGTCCCTGCAGCAATGTTCCAACATCTAGTGGAAATCCTTCCCAGAAGAGTAGAGGTTGTTATAGCAGCAAAGGGGGGACCAACCCCATATTAATGCCCATGATTTTGGAATAATATGTTTGTCAAAGCAGGTGTCCACATACTTTTGGTCATGTGTATTTTCTCAGCCATCTGCAATGCAGGTATGATTGAAGAATGAAGCCGGTGTTAAAGATGAGCTTTGCTACACAGAAAGCAGCAGTTGACTACTCCATTGTCAATAATTTGATTAGATAAGTTAACTTTTGTCAAATATCTTAGAAAATACCACATAGTGTTGTGAACAAGTATTTGCCCCCTTTCTGATGTGATCATATTTTTGATACTGAGTTCCCTTTATCTAATATTAGGTTTTGGTTGACCTGATAACATTCCGTATCAAAAATATGCCAAAATAAAGAAAATCAGAAAGGGGGCAAATACTTTTTCACTGCACTGTAAGTAAGATTAGCTTGTAAAACACGTTTATCTTTTATTCCCTGTCATCGAATGTTTTAATAATTTATCTGCAGATAATTACCAGTATGCAAATTAGGGAGCCAAATGAATGTCTCTTACCGATGAGATTCGGTATGCTACTGACAAGTCACTCGATTTAAAGGGATACTTCATGATTTTGGCAATAACTAGCGTTAGCACAATGACGAACTCTTATGGTAACTGCTTGCATGCTAGTAGATACCATAGACATCCAGTCATTGCGCTAACACTAGTTAGCATTGGCTCGCAAAATTCCTGCTAAATTCCTTCACATAAAAATGGTATCCATGAGTTCATCTGACTCTGAAGTAGATAAAGGGCTTCATTGCCAAAATCCCTAAGTATCCCTTTGTCGGGACTGTATGGCAAGTACTGGAGTTAATTTGAAAATCTTGAAGTAACTTGTCCCGATGCGATACCATGGACATATAACTACGTTGTATGATTTATGAATGGCAAGGATGTGAGATCAGTCAGTTTGACACCTTTTATAAACTAGTCAAGCTTTCTGTTCGTCAATTAAAGCACAGTAAATAGCCTATGCTCCAGCACCATGGGTCCAACATAAAAATAAATCCCACTGGCCCTCTCAGGCCAGTTGGCCAAAAATCTACTGGCCCGGACAGAATTCATACTGGCCCAAACATGGTGTAGTTTTAATGCATTAGGCCCTGCATGACCCTATCGGTTGGCATGCTCTCTCTATACCCAGCTATTAATTGGCTACATTTTGTTATTATTGTATTTAAAAGCGGTGTAATAATTTAGCAATGCAAGTCATTGCTCTCATTAGAATTGTATTAATTGCATTCGTTTTTGTTTCTAAAACATGTAATTTTGAGAAGATGTGAAAATAGGATGCTTTCCCTTAAAGATAAACGTTCCAAAAGAGATATCAACTGGGCTTACAGTAGGCTAGCCAAGATGAATGCTAGGTGTCTTCTTGGAGCTTTCTTTTTGCAATTGTAGCCCAGCAAATTGCAAGTACGTAAACTATTGAAGGTTTACTTTTGTTAATCACTTTCCCTAAAATAAATAAACTCAGCTAGTAGATTGATGGTCGATTTTATTTTTGCTCTGGACAGCTCGCGTGTGCGGTGTGAAGGCGTTACGCTTCGAACACACCGACTGCGTCATTGCATCACTGCTGCATAACATTTTGCGCAGCTAGGCAACTATACTGATGCAGGTATCTTTTGCAAATGGTCGCATGCGGTTGGACACATGGAGGAGAGAATCATTTTCGCAGTATCCTCAACCGTGTCTTTTTGACACAACTGCTGACAGCTACAGGGACATAAACACAAAAAAATGCTGCTTGGAGACAAGTGGCCTGCTGGAGGTCATTTTGCAGGGCGCTGGCAGTGCACCTCCTTGCACAAAGGCGGAGGTAGCGGTCCTGCTGCTGGGTTGTTGCCCTCCTACGGCCTCTTCCACGTCTCCTGATGTACTGGCCTGTCTCCTGGTAGCGCCTCCATGCTCTGGACACTACGCTGACAGACACAACAAACCTTTTTGCCACAGTTCGCATTGATGTGCCATCCTGGATGAACTGCACTACCTGAGCCACTTGTGTGGGTTGTAGACTCCGTCTCATGCTACCACTAGAGTGAGAGCACCGCCAGCATTCAAAAGTGACCAAAACATCAGCCAGGAAGCATAGGAACTGAGAAGTGGTCTGTGGTCACCACCTGCAGAATCACTCCTGTTTTGGGGGGTGTCTTGCTAATTGCCTATAATTTCCACCTTTTGTCTATTCCATTTGCACAACAGCATGTGAAATTTATTGTCAATCAGTGTTGCTTCCTAAGTGGACAGTTTGATTTCACAGAAGTGTGATTGACTTGGAGTTACATTGTGTTGTTTAAGTGTTCCCTTTATTTTTTTGAGCAGTGTAGTATTGGGTTATAGTGCATAACTCAGAACCTCACATATGTTTTTCGTGTGTATAGTTTATCTGTTATTGTCTGGTCAGCAGTCTCCTGATTCACCCCCCTCCTGTGTCTCTCTAAGATTAGCACAGTCTCGGCCACATAGTACAGCGCCCACACTACTAATACATTTGTTCCATACACACACATATTTCAGGCTGTGGCCTCATGGTTAGACAGAGCACTTTCAAACTTTAATGCATAAGAAGCCCTACTAGCTTATAGTTAGTTAAGCATGTCAAAAAACCTTATAAAAACCCCACAATACTACTGTACCCCTGATAATTTGGTCAAATAACCGTGTGTGTCTGTGTACAGTAGGTGACATGTCCATGATAGCTATCGAATAACTATAGTTATGCTAGGTAATGGTTTGGCTTATCATGTTCATGTCTATGCATGTCTATGTTTTTATGTAATCCCAAATGTTTACTGAATGTGTGCAAAAAAAAAATCTACATTCATATTTTGCTACTTTCTGTCAAGTCCACTCATACAATTTGGTGCATACGTTTGATTTATCGAACGTATGCACCACACAGAACGCACTGCAACTGCCTCTGCAACGCAATGCTGCAAGGCAAATGCAGCGTTCCATTGGAAATGAATGTACTTCTGGTGTATCGAAACGCAATAACGCAGTCGGTGTGTTCGAAGCGTCAACTCATGTACTGCTCGCGTGCTCGAAGTTGACTCGGGAGTGTGGTGGTGCTTGACTGAACGGCCAATCGTATTGCTCAAATACAAATAGCATGACATTTACACGTGTAGTCTTCAATGGTAGACAGCGACAGAGCAGGTAAATGTTGAACTGGAATGCAAAAATGCGCTGAAAAGTTACGTCACTGACAAGATCCACTGGTCCAACACGTGGTTTTCCTGGGCCAGCGGGCCAACATTGTTCCTGCATGTGAAAGAAAATACATGAATGTGCCAGAAAACAATATGCTAAGTGGATTTCGACTCATCGTTACCACATTATATGGGACGTGCAAATTCATGCTCTCTCCCTCTGTGTAAAGAAATTTGACTGCAACCACAACACACACACACCTACCGAGAGGCGGGAGAGACAGCACTGTCAAACCAGCAGTGTTTCCCTGTTATTGCTCACCTTGTGACTGACAAGCACCTGTCCTATCAATAGATCGATAGAATATGCATATCGTTAATTCTAGTGGGAGAGGGTTTGGTAGACTTTTTTTTCTTCTGACTAGCTAATTTATTTATAATTAGCCTAGTTAATTTAGGTGGGAAAAGTACCCGGCTGAAAACGAGTAACTAGCCAGCGCTAGTTGAAAAAACTGAACATGGTGTTTCTCCACAATCAAGCGGCTCCTGCGATGTTTTCCTTGTTTTATCCAATCTGTCGAAAGAAAAGACATTCAAACCTCTAGCAAATGTTGATGGTAGCATCTGATAACGGCTAAAAGTGAGGTGTGTGTGTGTGTTTCCCTATGCAGCTCAGGTCCAGATAGAAGGGGACTTCCTGCCTTGCTCCTTTTCCATCCTGGAGGACCAACCTATGGACATGCTGCTTGGACTGGACATGCTCAAGAGACATCAGGTCAGATCCCTATACCTGTCCCTCCATTTCCATGAACACTACCACATATACAGTCGTGGCCAAAAGCTTTGAGAATGACACAAATATTAATTTTCACAAAGTCTGCTGCCTCAGTGGCTTTAGATATTTTTGTTCGATGTTACTATGGAATACTAAAGTATAATATAATTGTCAAAGGCTTTTATTGACAATTACATGAAGGTGATGCAAAGAGTCAATATTTGCAGTGTTGACCCTTCTTTTTCAAGACCTCTGCAATCCGCCCTGGCATGCTGTCAATTAACTTCTGGGCCACATCCTGACTGATGGCAGCCCATTCATGCATAATCAATGCTTGGAGTTTGTCAGAATTTGTGGGTTTTTGTTTGTCCACCTGCCTCTTGAGGATTGACCACAAGTTCTCAATGGGATTAAAGTCTGGGGAGTTTCCTGGCCATGGACCCAAAATATCAATGTTTTGTTCCCCAAGCCACTTAGTTATCACTTTTGCCTTATGGCAAGGTGCTCCATCATGTTGGAAAAGGCATTGTTCGTCAAACTGTTCCTGGATGGTTGCGAGAAATTGCTCTTGAAGGATGTTTTGGTACCATTCTTTATTCATGGCTGTGTTCTTAGGCAAAATTGTGAGTGAGCCCACTCCCTTGGCTGAGAAGCAACCCCACACATGAATGGTCTCAGGATGCTTTACTGTTGGCATGACACAGGACTGATGATAGCGCTCACCTTGTCTTTTCCGGATGCCCCAAACAATCGGAAAGGGGATTCATCAGGGAAAATGACTTTACCCCAGTCCTCAGCAGTCCAATCCCTGTACCTTTTGCAGAATATCAGTCTGTCCCTAATGTTTTTCCCGGAGAGAAGTGGCTTCTTTGCTACCCTTCTTGACACCAGGCCATCCTCCAAAAGTCTTTGCCTCACTGTGCGTGCAGGTGCATTCACACCTGCCTGCTGCCATTCCTGAGTACGATCTGTACTGGTGGTGCCCCGATCCCGCAGCTGAATCGGTCCTGGCGCTTGCTGGACTTTCTTGGGCGCCCTGAAGCCGCCTTCACAACAATTGAACCGCTCTCCTTGAAGTTCTTGATGATCCGATAAATGGTTGATTTAGGTGCAATCTTACTGGCAGCAATATCCTTGCCTGTGAAGCCCTTTTTGTGCAAAGCAATGATGGCGGCACGTGTTTCCTTGCAGGTAACCATGGTTGACAGAGGAAGAACAAAGATTTCAAGCACCACCCTCCTTTTGAAGCTTCCAGTCTGTTATTTGAAGTCAATCAAATCAAATTTATTTACATAGCCCTTCGTACATCAGCTGATATCTCAAAGTGCTGTACAGAAACCCAGCCTAAAACCCCAAACAGCAAGCAATGCAGGTGTAGAAGCACGGTGGCTAGGAAAAACTCCCTAGAAAGGCCAAAACCTAAGAAGAAACCTAGAGAGGAACCAGGCTATGAGGGGTGGCCAGTCCTCTTCTGGCTGTGTCGGGTGGAGATTATAACAGATCATGGCCAAGATGTTCAAATGTTCATAAATGACCAGCATGGTCAAATAATAGTAATCACAGTAGTTGTCGAGGGTGCAGCAAGTCAGCACCTCAGGAGTAAATCTCAGTTGGCTTTTCATAGCCCATCATTAAGAGTATCTCTACCGCTCCTGCGGTCTCTAGAGTTGAAAACAGCAGGTCTGGGACAGGTAGCACGTCCGGTGAACAGGTCAGGGTTCCATAGCCGCAGGCAGAACAATTGAAACTGGAGCAGCACGGCCAGATGGACTGGGGACAGCAAGGAGTCATCATGCCAGGTAGTCCTGAGGAATGGTCCTAGGGCTCAGGTCCTCTGAGAGAGAGAAAGAAAGAGAGAAAGGGAGAATTAGAGAGAGCATACTTAAATTCACACAGGACACCGAATAAGACAGGAAAAGTACTCCAGATATAACAGACTGACCCTAGCCCCCCAACACAAACTACTGCAGCATAAATACTGGCGGCTGAGACAGGAGGGGTCAGGAGACACTGTGGCCACATCCAATGATACCACAAGACAGGGCCAAACAGGAAGGATATAACCCAACCCACTTTGCCAAAGCACAGCCCCCACACCACTAGAGGGATATCTTCAACCACCAACTTACCATCCTGAGACAAGGCCGAGTATAGCCCACAAAGATCTCCGCCACGGCACAAACCAAGGGGGGGCGCCAACCCAGACAGGAAGATCACGTCAGTGACTCAACCCACTCAAGTGACGCACCCCTCCTAGGGATGGCATGAAAGAGCACCAGTAAGCCAGTGACTCAGCCCCTGTAATAGGGTTAGAGGCAGAGAATCCCAGTGGAGAGAGTGGAACCAGCCAGGCAGAGACAGCAAGGGCGGTTCGTTGCTCCAGAGCCTTTCCGTTCACCTTCACACTCCATATGATCAATCAGCATGACAGAGTGATCTCCAGCCTTGTCCTCGTCAACACTCACACCTGTGTTAACGAGAGAATCACTGACATGTCAGCTGGTCCTTTTGTGGCAGGGCTGAAATGCAGGGGAAATGTTTTGGGGGGGATTCAGTTCATTTGCATGGCAAAGAGGGACTTTGCAATTAATTGCAATTCATCTGATCACTCTTCATAACATTCTGGAGTATATGCAAATTGCCATCATACAAACTGAGGCAGCAGACTTTGTGAAAATTAATTTGTGTCATTCTCAAAGATTTTGGCCACGACTGTACAGTGCATCAGAAAGTATTCAGACCCCTTGCCTTTTTCCACTTTTTTTTTTTACATTAGCCTTATTTTAAAATGGATAAAAATAAATCCTCAATCTACACACACAATACCCCAGAATGACAATGCGAAAACAGGTTTTTAAGATATGTTTGCTAATTTGGAAAGGCACACACCTGTCTATATAAGGTCCCACAGTTGACAGTGCATGTCAGAGCAAAAACCAAGCCATGAAGTCGAAGGAATTGTCCGTAGAGCTCCGAGACAGGATTGTGTCGAAGCACAGATCTGGGGAAGGCTACCAAAAAATGTCTGCAGCATTTAAGGTCCCCAAGAACACAGTGGCCACCAAGACTCTTCATTGAGCTGGCCGCTCACCCGAACTGCGCAATCGGGGGTGAAGGGCCTTGGTCAGGGAGGTGACCAAGAACCCGATGGTCACTCCGACAGAGCTCCAGAGTTCCTTCCAGAAGGGCAACCATCTCTGTAGCACTCCACCAATCAGGCCCTTATGGATGTGTGGCCAGATGGAAGCCACTCCTCAGTAAAAGGCACATGAGAGCCACCGAAAGGACTCTGACCATGAGAATCAAGATTCTCTGGTCTGATGAAACCAAGATTGAACTCTTTGGCCTGAATGCCAAGTGTCACATCTAGAGGAAACCTGGCACCATCCCTACGGTGAAGCATGGTGGTGGTGTCACGAACCGGTTAGTAGCCCATAACAAGAAGGGAGACAACACAGTTCAAGGAATAACAAAAATATATTTATTAACCTCTACCGAGCACCTACCCCGGGTCCGGGAGCACCCCCCACCCCCCCACACTGATTAGCATCGCTAGCATAGCGTCACAATTAAATAGTAGCATCTAAATATCATTAAATCACAAGTCCAAGACACCTAATGAAAGATACAGATCCTGTGAATAAAGCCACCATTTCAGATTTTTATAATGTTTTACAGGGAAGACACAATATGTAAATCTATTAGCTAAACACGTTAGCAAAAGACACAATTTTTTTACTCCAACAGTTTTTTCCTGCGTCAGTAGCTATCACTAATTCGACTAAATAAAAATATATATAGCCACTAACCAAGAAACAACTTCATAAGATGACAGTCTGATAACATATTTATGGTATAGCATAGTTTTTTTGGGAAAAATGTGCATTTTTCAGGTATAAATCACAGTTCTACATTGCAGCTGCAATCTGAAATAGTGCCGACGCAGCCAGAACAATTACAGAGACCAACGTCATATAACTAATTACTTATCTTAAAACATTTCAGAAAAAATACACAGCGTACAGATATTGAAAGCCCAACATCTGGTGAATCCAAACAATATTTCAGATTTATTAAATGTTTTATAGCGAAAACAAAATGTAGCGCTAAATTAGCATAGCCACGCCAGCCAGAACCAGCTGGGCGCCCACGACCAGTTCACATGCACGACAGATATATGAAATAACATCGTAAATTGGGTCTTACTATTGCTGATCTTTCATCAGAATGTTGATCAAGGTGTCCTTAGTCCTGATGAGTCGTTCAATCCATTCATAATGGCAACTTTCCCTCTTCATTTAGCATAGGTACTGGTCGACTGGCACGGTTCTGTCCAAAGTAAAAAAAAACTCACAGAACGGAACACGGCAAAACTCCCGAAAAAATTCAAATAATCTGATTAAACTATATTGAAAAAACATACATTAAGATGATATGGTCACATGTATCAAACAAACTTCGAGACGGAGATAGTTTTCATCCGTAACGGCAGCAAAACAGTAGACAATCGCACCTCCAAATCGCGCGATTCAGAGAACCGGAAGTTGTCGGTCACGCCAAAGAAATAGGTCTTATTTCACGTCAGTACAAGATAAACAAAAAAATTCTCCTCTGACGTCCTCTTGACACCCAGAGGAAGACGAATGAAGTGTGTTTCGGGTCATAGGTGGCGTGACCATATATAGGCAGAGCGTTGAAGCGAGCATACACATCTTGCATTCTTCTTCTTGGTCAGGGAAAGTGCTGTCAAATGACTTCTGTTTCACTCAGAGACAAAATTGAAACGGTTTTAGAAACTATAGATTGTTTTCTATCCAATGGTATTAATTATATGCATATAGTAAGAGCAATAATTGAATAAGAGGCAGTTTAATCTGTAGAGGAAATTATGCTAATGCGAAAACAGCACCCCCTGTATTCTCAAGAAGTTTTAACTAAAGTAAACTATATACAATTAACAATGGTGTGTGTGTGTGTGTAATCAGTGGTTATGTGCATAGATGGTGATTATGAGAGGTGTTGAGGTGCCAAAATAAACAAGCCACAAAATGCCACAACCAAACATAGTGTGTCTGCGTGGACAGTGTCTCCTCAGTTAATGGGGGAAAGGTGTATTTAGCCCCGGGACACACTCGAGGCCATTTCGCTGACGACCCTCCCAGCTCCGCCCACCGACATCCTATTAAGGAAAACGAGAGCAAAGAGAGAGAATTTGGCGGACAGAGTGGGAGGGTCGTCACAGTGGCAGCATCATGCTGTGAGGATGTTTTTCAGCGGCAGGGACTGGGAGACTAGTTAGGAGCAAGGGAAAAATGAACTGAGCAAAATACAGAGATCCTTGATGAACCTGCTCAGGACCTCAGACTGGGGCAAAGTTTCACCTTCCAACAGGACAACAACCCTAAGCACACAACCAAGACAACGCAGGAGTGGCTCCGGGACAAGTCTCAATTTCCTTGAGTGGCCCAGACTTGAACCCTATCAAACATCTCTGGAGAGACCTGGAAATAGTTGTGCAGCGATGCTCCTCATCCAACCTGACAGAGCTTGAGAGGAATTGCAGAGAAGAATGGGAGAAACTGCCCAAATACAAGTGTGCCAAGCTTGTAGTGTCATACCCAAGAAGGCCCGAGGCTGTAATTGCTGTCGAAGGTGCTTCAACAAAGTACTGAGTAAAGGGTCTGAATACTTATGTAAATGTAATTTCAGCTTTTCCTTTATTTATTTTTTGGGGGGGGGGTTGGAGACAAATCAATTTTAGAATAAGGCTGTAACGTAACAAAATGTGGAAAAAGAAGGGGTCTGAATACATCCTGATGACATCCTAACTAATCCCTGTGTTTAAACTACTGTTCTGTCTATATATCCTGCTACCTCAGTGTTCCATTGACCTGAAGAAGAACACGTTGCTGATCGGGACAACGGGCACTGAGACCCACTTCCTGCCTGAGGCGGAGCTGCCAGAGTGTGCCCGGCTGGCATACGGGCCCGAGGGGCGCGAGGACGCCCAGCCAGACGAGATTGCAGACCGAGAGCTGGCAGAGGCACTTCAGAGATCTGTACAGGAGAGCGGTAAGGAACGCGGTCTGAGAGAAGGCTATGGTGATTCCTCAGCTCTGCCTACACACTCTAAAGCAGTGGACATTACTGCAGCAGAGACATGAGCCAGAAAGCACATTTGCATTTAGCTTCTTTACTCCTGAGCCCTGTTTCTACAGTCATCTGCATTCTCAGCGGGGGTTGGAACCAAAATTATTTTCCAATTGTTTAATTCTGAACAGAACCACAATTTTTGGGGGGGTTTCATTCCAACCAGCAAAATAAAGTTCTAAACCGGTTCGAACACCAAAAAAGATAACGGTTTAGATCATTCCTTTCTGTTCCTTACATTTAGCTCATTAAATTACTTCACCAATCAGTGCGGATATAACAGGCAAGCAAGTTGTTTACATGCGTGATGGACAGTCAAGTGTTGCTTATGGTGAAGATGCAACCAACATTTTGCAGGTGGGGAGAGGGTTGAGGAGGCTTGAAGGCATCTTATGACATGCATTATCTGAATTAGGCCGACAATTATACGTAAGAGGAGCGGCTTTAATGGAGGTACATTAAATGTACTTTGATCTAGCTCGCTAACTGCTTGTGTGTGCAGAGCGACAACAGAATTAAAAACACGCCTTACCTTTTTTAAGTAATGAATTCAACGTTAAGTGATAACTAGGCCTATAGTATCCTTAACTACTATTTCAAAAGTTAATCCATTTTTCTCTAGCTAATTAAAAATATCTCTCCCGAATCGAGCTTGTAACACCAGTACTGTAGCCTATGCTTCGGAGGGGAAGGTAGCCTAAACGCACAGGGTAAGATTTCCAGCTTGCAGGCAGACTATGGAATACGTTTCTGAGTGAGAGTGATGGCTTTGCGTAGGCACTTTGTTACATTTTGTTGTGGGACTGGGGGGGAAAAGTCTGGAATGTAAAATAACGTTATTAAACGGTTCTGTTCCGGAACAGTATGGATCACTTTTGTTCTAGGTTCTGTTTCTGTTCCTTGAAAAAAAAATCTGTTTTGGTTCTGTTCACTAAACCAATTCCAACCCCTGATTCTATCACATACATGATCACTGCATGTCATCACCTCAAAAATAAGCTTTATAGATCAGACCTAGGTATGAAATCAAAACCTGACCTGTGGTTGGATTTAGTCTAGTTAGTGTTAGTCTTTGTTTGGTTCTGTAAATGTATTTGGTTTTACAGTTCTTCTTTAACTAAGTAAAAAAATACACTGAAATCACTCTGCGAACCAATTTAGCTTATGGGGGAGGTTAGCTGACAGGTCCTGTGATCACTCTGTGACCTCCAGGGTCATAGGTCAAATAAAGTGATCTTGGCTGACACTGTTCACCACTATGTGAACAGTCTGACAGCGTGGTGCATGCTTTGTGTGCGAGTGCTAACTCTCTGCGTCCCTTTGCATGATGTGTGGTGTGTGGCCTAACCCTGAACAGGACAGCACTGATGCATTTGGGGAGACAGCTGGAGAGGGCCTTACCAACCAGGTACTGCAAACCTACAGAGAGAATCAATGCTAAGTCCATCACCCATTTTTCTTTTTTGTTGCAAAATTGTATTTTGGGCTTATTGGGGGGAAAGAAACATAAATATTGGTACGATGTTATTAATAAATCCTTTGATAAATGGTCAATAGTATTTACCACGTTTTTCAATTATTTTAAAAAGTAGAGGATGCAATCACTGATTTAAAAGGGATAGTTAGACATTTTGGCAATGAAGCATGCTAGCTGTTCCTGTAGACTTCCAGTCATTGTGCTAATGCTAACTTCCTTTATACTGGACGCATTGACATAAAAACATAAAAATACCTTTTTTGCACTATTGGTTAGACCCTGTAAGCATTTCACTGTAAGGTCTACACCTGTTGTATTCAGCGCACATGACAAATAAACTTTGATTTGATGGTATCCACGAGTTCATCTGACTGGGGAAGTAACCAAAATCTCAAACTATCCCTTTTAAGGTCTCTGCATTTCAATGTCATGTTTCATTTCAGAAGCTGGCATGGACAAACTATGCATGTTGTGTGCAAGATTGTTTTGGTCCATAGCAGGCTTCAATTGTTGTTCAACTACTGTTTCATTCTAAAACTGATCTCTAACCTCACACTGCAGGTGGACAAACTACCTCACCGGAATCCCCACCATTCCCAACACTCAAACCCCCGAACCACATGCCCCTGTCCTCCCCCCTTTCCCCCGGTCACCCCCGGAGCCTTGCCCTGGACCGTTCTCAGTCTGCTCCAGCCTACATGCGCCAGGCCGGAGCCCAAACACCAGGGCAGAACCAAACCCAGCCTGGTTTCCTGGGTCTCCCCATCCCTGGGCCCTCATCCCAGGCCCAGAACATAGCACCTACAGCCCAACAGTCTCCTCTCTCAGACCCAAGCCCTACCAACCCCACCCAGCCACTCCTACCCACCATCCCCGCTCCCACGGCTCAGGATCTGTCCATATGCGCCCCTCCTGCAGACAAATGTGTGACTGGCACTCCCACCCTGGGAGGTTCAGACAGTCAGATCCCTCCAGAGATGTGTGGCTCTGAGAAGGCAGACAATGGCTCCCTGTCCCCCCTCCCAGAGGGAAGCCTCCCAATTCAGCCCATGGAGCAGGAGGACATGTCAGTCAACACCACAGATCACCAGACATGTCTGAGTAAGCCAAGTCAGCAGAGTGGAGAAGGGGGTTCCCACTGTCCCATCTCTAATCCCCCATCACTCACCCTGGAGCCCTGTCTTTCTGGATCCACATCTGCAGATATGGAGTCTCCCCCTGCCTCATCCCAGAGTACTGTGCAATCAGAGAGGGACCAGCCAGAGGGGGAGCGCTGTCCCAACTCAGACCAGATCCTGTCTCTGGCCCAGGCCCTACGGGAGCTTCATGAGCTGCTGGTGTCTAACAGCTGTGGCCTGTCCCCCCAGGAACGCAGTGCCTCCTGCTCCCCCTCACACAGACAGGACACTGACAACCCCACCGCAGAGCCCCAAACCCTGACGCCTGAAAACATTACACAACCCTCCCCCTCTACTGCCATTATAGCTGGTGCAGAACCATGCGATGCCAAAGCCAACCATGCTGCTGCTGCTATGTCTGACGGAGGGCCTCCTCCTGACTGTGTCCTGCCAGGCACCTCTGGCCAGGAGCAGAGCCTGGAGACTAGGGACAGGGCAGAGGCTGAACCAGGAGCGGGTCAGGGAGAGCTAGAACCACAGTGTCCAGACAACTCCAGGGGGGAAAGGAGGGCTGACGGGTATGGGCTAGATGCCAGTAAAAACAGAGGGACTGTGTCTGAGGTCCAGAGTCCCTCGCACTCTTCACTCCAAGCAGAGCTGGAGTTCAGGGAGCCCCCTGAGGGGCAGCAGGGGAGGGGCGTGGCAGACGGGAGAGCCTCTGCCATTGACAACCCAGACACTCCCGGCCTCCATCCTGAGCCAACACAGCGGAGCCCTCTGTCCATGGCTGTGGGTTCACCTGAGGACGACTCCGGCGTTTCGCCCCGTACTTCACCTCCTCAGGCCCTGGGCCCCCAACACCCCTCCTCCTCTCCAGCCCCTCTCTTCTCTGCTCCACATCCCGTTCCCGAACAGTTTCCGGCTGAGCACATCCAGAGGATCCAGACAGCTGGCTTCTCTGCCAGGGAGGCTGCAGAGGCACTGGAACAGGCCCAGGGCTGTGTGGAGCTGGCTCTGCTGGCTCTGCTGGCCCGCAAGATCACTGTGCCCACCTAGACACTCACGACATTACAATCATATGGGAGTCCCAGGCTCTTGTCAACATAGGTTTCATGTGTACTCGTCTTATTGTTGATGGTGACATCTGAATCCCCCTGGCCTCGCAGCCACTACATGCTAAAGTGGAAATGCTTTTTGTCTCTTGGTTTCTCACAGACATACAACAACTTATTTGTTCCTAGATTGAGCCAATATGATCGGAGTTGTGTTTGCATGCAGCAGTAGTCAGTGCCTATTTCATGGATTTTATAGATTGGTAGATTGATTTCATTAACCCCACCCGTTTGACCCTGTATATACGTATTTTATTCTAAACACAATTGAACTGCCCCATTGACGAAAAAATGTTGGTAAATGTTTACATTTGTATGTGAAATGGCATTTGTTTAAAGGGCTGAAGATTAACCTAAAATAGTATGTTAAAATATCCGATTTGTCAGGAGTGTTATTGCTCCGCTAAACAATTAATTTGTTTTAAATTGATGTTTGATTTTAACTCGACTCCGATTCTGATGATAAAACCCACCAGACAGTTAAAAACATATTACACTGGAAATGACTGCATTTAAGAAGCATTGCTTCTGCTGATCTCTGTCTTTTTCTGCCGATGTTAGCATTTTGTCATATGACATTCTCTCAGTCGTGTGATTATTGCCAATCCTGGGGAACCTGGGTGTTTTATGTTTAAAACAGCTTGCACAAGAAAATAAATCAAGCAACACTACCCTTTTACTTTCTACATGACTTTGTAGACAGAGGGACATCAACATAGCCAAGGAGTTAGATTATTGAATATTTCTGGGGATTGTGCAGGTAAAGGATGAGGTCTTCAAATATAACAGCATGTACAAAATGAACATCTTTGGAAATGTGATATGGTCATTAAGAGAGGGGTTTTGGTAGTTCCTGTTCACTTTCAGATATCTATCATACATGTGAACTGGAAATCTCTCCCACAGTCCAAGTCTACCCTATCCAGCTGTCAGATCATTTATTCATATATCCATTATCAACTTTGGTTTCCAAAAAATGTATTATCTGGATCATATTCATATACCAACAACATCGTGGCAGGTTTAATTATTTAGTTTTATCTTGTACTCAATTTAAACTCCCAAATAAAGTCAAACTGGTTCTTTGTATTGTATGTGTGTGGTATATGATATTTCTAAACGAATGGGTGTTAAAAGATTAAAGTAGTGTTTTGCTAATCTGTCTTATATTTGCTCTTTGCTCATAGTTGCGTTTGCATATTACGCAAACGTAGGAGTTAGTGGATTAAGCAGACTTGTTTTTATGTCAGCTCTATCCTTATGGCAGGGCGAGGCTAAACTGATTATTAATGGGCAGAAGGCACCACCTGTAGACTTGATCTGATAGAGGCCTGGGCGAGGAGGCTGAATCTGCGCCAAGCAAGGTGGGCCCTTTACAAGATTTGACTTCACGTTGACCTATCGCCCAGGTTCAAAGAACACCAAAGCCGATGCCCTGTCCCATAATCCCTTCCTCTCGAGTCGTAGCCCCTGTGGTCTGAGTCGTAGATGTGGACATTCCCCAGGCTCTGGAGAGGGAGCCCGCACCTACTACATGTCCTCCTGAGCGCATCTACATTCCCACAGGGATAAGACATCGGCTGCTGACCTGGGCGCATCTACATTCCCACAGGGATAAGACATCGGCTGCTGACCTGGGCGCATCTACATTCCCACAGGGATAAGACATCGGCTGCTGACCTGGGCGCACACAGCTGTCGTCGCTTGGCATCCAGGTATTTCTCGTACTACTCAATCGATCTCCGAGAAGAATTGGTGGCCTACCTTGGCGCAGGACGTTATTTGCTACGTCAACTCCTGTTCCGTTTGTGCAAAAAACAAATTCCTCCATCTCCATTTGTTTGACATTATATACCAACTTGTGTGTTATGGGGCTTTAGGTTGAGTGACTGCTCTGATACCTGCAGGTTTCTGCTGGGCCTGGAGTTGCGGTGATCTCCGGTTGGAGAGATTCTTGCTCCATCACGGCCCTATGTTCTGATCCCTCTACATGCCATATGTGACCAACATGATGCACCAGGAGGCCCTCACTCTATTGCTGTCAGTTTATTTTCTCTGTCTTGTCTGAAGATCATCGTGGAGGTAAGCAAGCCTCGGAGATCGGAGTCTACAGCGACAGAGGAGCAGCAGTATTGAGTGGTGCAAGTCCATGGCTCCACTGGTTGGGGGTCTGGTATAGAGGAATTTGTTGAGGTTAATGCTGCGGGTTTCTGAAGTCATTGCAGAGAATTCTGAAGCTGACTGAGCAAGACTCAGATCCCCTGTCTGAAAGAGGTTATTGAAGCCGTAGACAAGGTAGAGGTCAATTGTCGAATGGTTAGCCTACAACCCTATGTGTTCTCTTTATCCTCCAATGTTCCGTGGAGACGGAGTGCAAAGAGGGGGTTCAGCAAATGAGGAACTGGTGTACCCGGACAATGGATTTTGGCAATGTCAAGGTCTGACATTGTGTGTTACTACGTGTTGTGGAAGCTACTCTGAAAATGTTTACCAAGCTACAAATGACTTCACACTGGAAGTTAAGCTACACTAAAGCTACCCTTTAGAAAAATAGTTTACTTAACTGAAGTTACTTTGAAAAAGTAGTTCACTCCATCCAAACTACATTATAAATCATATCTGAAATGTCAGAATACAAATTGCAAGAACATAATATCACTCTGGCGTCAGATGTTAACAGAACGTGTAATTTGGGCTAAAACACCACTGTTTCAAGTGAGAATTAAGCAGTTCTAATGCCGAAAAAGGAAATTCTTGCCTACTTCACCCATATTTTATTATTGCAAAAAAAGTTGCGTATAGTTCCTGTAGTTAGCTATACTGCTACATGACAAAAACAAAAGTTCTTTACTGAAAACAATACCTAGATTTGAATTTAGTTCAAATACCACCAAGCTACTGCAAAATGTAGTTCACTACTCCAACACTGGCTACTAATTGTATCCCTTCTGTTTACCAAGATCCCAACTTTGAAAAATGTGTAAATGCAGATTGATAAAAAACACAGCCTGCTTCTTCTCCCTGTTTAACCTATAGGTGGCAGTGGTTCCTAAAAAGAAAAAACCCAACATTGCGATTCACCATTTTCCTCAAGTTTCATTTTCCAGGCCTGGATGAATTCTTGTCCTCACAAAGTTGAACATGTTCAAAGACCCAATAAACTCAGATGCAGGTTCTGTTTCTCCACAGTCCTATGTGAGAAGGTAATCCAGGACATCTCTGTTGAGTGCACCACAACAGTGGTGTGGGAGATGAAAAAATTGTCTCTCAACCTATTGGATTTCATACATGTACCACAGTAGCAGCCTCTGACTGTGTGGCGACTGGAAGGGTAGTAGACCTGGTAGCCACACAGTCCTGGTGCCACAGGTGCTCTGCCAGGCAGTTCAGTAGGGGGGCTACCTCACCCAGGTTACTGACGTTGCTTACGTCACCCCCCATACGGAACACAGGCAACCCCCAGACCTCCTGGAACCGAGTCACCTCTCTCTCCGTCACGTCTGTATGCATGAACAGGTCAAATCTGAGGTCGCTGTCAAGAACAAAGAATTCTGGGTAGTGGATATTAGTCGTCCCAAAACGGTCAACTACACACACACACACACACACACACACACACAAAGGGAACAATGTAAGGATACTTGGTGCCAACAACCAATTTCACAACTCTGTCGCAAGATTCAGACCCTCTGGCGATCTGATTGGACAGATCATCGAAGGACGCTCGGTCAGTAAAGGAGAAGAGGAAGAGGATGGCATCCACCTGCTCCTTACAGGACTGAGATGCACAGGAAAAGGGAATTATATCATTTTGAAACATTGTGCCGTTTTTTTAATGCTATTGTGCTTTTTTTCTGTGTTAGGTGAAGCTGATATTTCAAGCATACCGGAAGCAAGTGGTCAAATCGGCGTAAGGCGTTCTCTCCACAGTCCCATAGCTGCAAGCGGAAAAACAGAGCACGACCGCTCTCCCTCAACTTCACAGGCCAATACACCACTGTGGTCTCAATACCTACAAGAACAGTTGTGTTACTTGAGAAACGTCCTGTATCACATGTTCATTTAACCCACAATATCCAGGTATTATGCCAAATGTTCACAGCTGCACTAGGCCTACCTGTAGTTTCATAGTGCATGTTGGGAATATTGAGTCCAGCTAGACGTGCAGCAAGAGCAGTCTTCCCCACCCCACTCTTTCCTGATATGAAGATCTTGTAGTTAACAGTGTCCACAGACACATTAGGGGGCATCACTAGAGCCTCCAGAAGACCTGGAAAATTGTTTGAAATATATTTGCTTTATTCAAATGTAAAGTTAATGAATCAATATAAGGCTAACTGTGTACGGTATGATTTATGTATGATATACAAGCAGGGCAACTTAGCAGCTACTAAGTCAAGAAACATACCAAAGTTTCTACGTTTTTTCTTGTGTAGAATCCTGCTGAAGAACTCCTTGCTATCTGCACTTCGGTGCCAGTCGGCTACAACAATCGACCCAGGATCGAGGACTTGTGCCATATCTTGTGGTTCGACTACGCACTGGCGTGGCATCTATAAATAATCTGCTCTATGTACGTCTACAAACTGATAAGGAGTCCCTGCACCTTTTGAAGTTCATTAATTACATTTTAACACACATTGTTACCGTAGCGCTGTGCGACTAAATTGTGAGAACGCGTTGTTACCTTGACACCCAACCCAGCGTCTCGTCACCAACATTAAGACGTTTCTTTTTTTTAAGTACTTCCGGGTTACGGAATTTCCCCTACGCAAAAGTCCCTCACGTAGTAGAAAAATGTAATTAACTTGTATTTATTCATAATATAAGAACAATTATTGTCTAAACATTAGCATATTTGTTCATATTTATTTTACACTTGCATGAAATGTTGGTTTTAAAACATTTTCCAATGTCAAATAAATGCCTTCAATGCAAAACACTGTATATGAATTACATGTTGCTTATAGAGAAAAAAGTATGATATGTGCTGATGTAAAAGTGGGGTTGGGAATACTCAGTAGGGTCAGTAGAATCTATATATGGTGTTGTTTCATTGGGGACTCTGGTCTAAATACCCAGCAACACTTTATACTCCACCAACTCCATAGCCCCCAATGCAATAAACTATACGCCTATAAATTATTGATTTCTAGAGTTATGAATAAATAAAAATAAATAAATAAATAAATAATGCTTTCTTTAAACCAAATCTACTTGCATTTCTCTTGACTTTTTGAATACACATATAGTATGTTGTATATTTTCCAAAGTGTCCACCAGAAGGAAGATAATAAGATATGTATTTGACATTAAAGGTATTTTGGTATGACAATGCGTCCTATGACGCAGTGCTTTATTTGAACCATATGGTGTCCAGGCACCCCATTTTAAGCTGTTTGACCACAGTAAAAGTCCAGCAACACTTCCTATCACCTTGCTTTTTGTTTAAACTCACCTGGTTTGTGTTCTAGGGACAGTAGTGAGTAGACTTGACTGGTTTTATGGACACACAATCGATTGTTTTTCCTGTACAGTGCAATTTGTTTGTGCAATACAACAAAAATACAGTTAGACTTTTCTTAAACATTACATTTCAAAATGTAATCCTTGAAAAATAACAAAAGATCATACAAAAAAAGATCATACACATAGCGTTTCACCACGGACCTTTATTTTGATGACAACCTACTTCCTGCAACGACAAAAAAATACTTTAAAAAAATGTAATAATAATAAAATAAAATGCTTAACTTCCGGTAACTTCAAATTTTATTGACTTCCATTGCTGGTGTTTGATTCGTTTATTCTGGAAATTGTCTTAGAAGGACTGACAGACGTAACATTAAATAATAAACAAACATTGGGCTATATTAAAATCCATTCAAACATATACCAACTTAATGAATAAATTAGGCACTGCGGAGCACCATTCCCAGGGGCCTCATTCAAGAATAGATGTTGTCCTAGGGACATTATGCCCCACCCCATTCCCCAAGTTAGAATTTAATGTGAATTAAATGTAATTAATTATTTGAATACAATCATCTGAATTAATGCAACCGGATTGGTGTGTGTGTGTTAGTGTTTAAACTTTTTCAACACCTCCCACATCCTATGGAAGACTAATTTCTTCTGGCTTTGACAGTCAGAGTCAGACAGTCACCATTGTTTTCCAATGAGGTTGTCACAGACATGGGATCCACGTCCCCCGGCAACTGGCACTTGTGGGCAAAAGTGTTCTTAACCGTGCCATCCTCTGCTAGCTGGTGAGAACAAATGATGAGACAAGAACATGGAAAGAGGATGAATGTAAGGGAGGTCAACAACAACAAAAAAATAATAGATGTACATTTGGTAACAACAATAACTTAAACACAAAAAGTGTTTGATGTACCGGAACTTCAGCTCACCTTCTCCGCATAGACTTCTATAAGGTTGTTTGACGATGTGATGATGACATCCTCTGGAGAGTACTCACTCACATCGACTGTGAACAGGTACATGTCTCCCATCGACTGGATCTTCCCCGTAGGATGAGAGTGGCCTGAAAATAACAGCCATTTACACCTCCGTTACCCCCCAGATGTACACGCACACTGCAGCTAGTTTTCATCCTCACCACAATTAACTGTAGTATTACATAAACCACTCTATTTCTTATCAATATCTCCTGTGAAGTTAGTCATAACACAGATAAAACAACACATCTTCTGAACGGACCTGCAAGTTTGTTGGTATTGTTGAAACAGTGTGAGGATCCTAAATATTGTGTGACGTTACCTTTAGTTCTCTCCATGCAGGATTTTGAGTGCAGTTGAAGTGAGGAGGTAGATGGTGGAAATGGCAAATGTTCAGTCGTTTTCCACTGTATTAATCCGTCCAATGCATTACTGTGAGGAGACTTCACTGTCCACTACAGCCCTACCTTTTGTCCTCGCGTACTCTCTTTTATACTGTGTGTGAGATGGAGTCCGTTTTTGTTGGTGTGTGTGAGGCAGGGTGGGTGAATGTTTTGCTGCCTGGATAACCATGTGCAATATGTATCATAGGAGAGAGAATGAGAGCTGGGGGCCAGTGGCTGTCGTTTCCTACACCTCTATCTCCTCTATTCATCTATCTTCATTTACCATTTAGATCTGTCCAGAGCACAAAACTGCATATTCTTTTGAAGAAGTACATAATCATAATAATAATCAATTAGCCCATACAGTTGGACATTAATAAAGGCTTGAGATAGCATATAGATTCATGCAAAATAACACAGTGGATATGAAACGTTCCAATAGATAAACACACTATGTGTTCGTTCTCAACATTAAATTTAGAAGCATTCTGTAATTGCTGTCCAACTCAAAAAGATGAGTGAATTGTTCATTGAAGAGGAATGAGCATGAATCCCCAGATACAGGGTGAGGGAATTTAGCAGGGGCTCAGTAACTGACGATGCATATTTGATGAAGTACAGTGGAGTGGAGATGTGACATTTCAGACTACCATGGTACAGTCACCAATTGACATCGAAGCGGACTCTTCTTCGACAACTGTATTAGCGAACTGTGTTATTTGGGTTGTGAATTGGATTCATTCTGACATTTCTTGATTTTAGTTCTGGATTATTTGTGTACTTGCTTGACGTTTTACTGCACTGTTAGGAGCTAGTAAAACAAGCATTGCACTGCACCTGCTATAACATCTGGTAAACTGTGTACACAACCAATGAACTTTGGGTGGGTGTCAAGGAAAACTCCATTTCAATTGATCTATTTCAATCAAACATTCTTGCTTCTTTTTAATGTGTTTCATGTACCAACGTGTATTTTCTGCTAGTTGATTCAATTCAGACAAGTGATTCAGTCACAAGGCAACACTGATTTTATTGGACAGAAAAATACATATTTACAAACATGTGCCAGATCAGTGTCTTTTTAATTAAACAAATATAATAAATATAAAATACAATAAATATTAAATAATAATGGAAGAACCACTATAAGACTAGATGGAGGCAAACTGTAAACTAAAGAAAAATAAAATGTCAAAATGTAGGAGAAACGTATATGAGGTGGATTGCAGCCAGAATGGAACCTACAAAATCAAACGGAAAGATTAAAAGTATCTGATCTCTTGCCCTGAGCGGAAATATTCCCGAAGACCAATAAACCTGTCATTTGAGTAGACAGGCATTCTCATATATCCATCTGTTATTTCAAAGCCTCAAATCTTTATAAAACTAATAAGAGTCCAGAAGTCACTGGTGGAATATGTGAGTGCTTGAGGAGGAGGGAGACCTGGTCCTGGAATGTCTTAGCTTGAATGTCTCTTGTTTTTCAGACTTCGATTTAAGAGAGAAATACAAAGTGGGGCCATCCTTCCTCTTCTCAGGTCTCACACAGCTATTTCAAAGGCTATAGTTTCCTATCTGCCATTATACAGTATTTCGACACTTGATAATATAAAAAGTTCTTTATACATGACTTTTTCTGTAACCACATCTCTCAGTGTCTCTTGTCATGTGGTACTTCAACGTTTTACATGTCTGTCTTTTCTTATTGTCTGGCTGGCAGGGTCCTCTTCAATCATGCCGCTGATCAGTCTAAAGCAGCGTAGTTCTGACATTAGTACAACCATCTTCAACCCAACTTGCTCCATTTCCCCATTAAGTGTGACAGTGAAATGAGATGTTCAGTGCAGTCCTATTCTGGGGAATCTCAGTTTGGGGGTCTCACACGGCAAACACTGTACTGCAAGCACTAAGTGAGCTGGTCTGGTCTTTAAGTCCAAGAATGCTGTAGGCGATTCTCTTCATGTGACCTGGTAACCTCACGCCAATGTTCCTGATGTCGCTGCGAGAGAAGGCAGATAGAGAGAGGAGCTGTTAGGGAAAGTATCAAATATGATTGCCTTTGCAACTTCCTACTTGAACATGACACAGCAAAATATGGAAAGTCATATTCCGTTGGAGCCGAGTACAATGATGCTGTTGAGGGTGGGGCAGTGAGGAATGGTATGGGGGTAATGAGATGGGCGGGGGCCGGGAGGGGGGGGGGGGGGGGGGTGAGTGCAGCATTCAGTGAATGAGAGTGTCGCATTCCATCACTGATCGTGTGGCATACCGGACAACAAATGCTTAACAAAGATCTGAATACTTTTACTGTATGTTCAAATGTGGCAGGGTGCCAACTAAGCCCTGCAATGTGGTGAGGATGATGCATCTGTGCCATGTGGTCACTGAACATGTGTGTAGTACTTACTCATGCTTCATGGCCAGCACCTGCTCCATGGTTGTGATTCCAGCGCAGGCAAAGCTCTCAGTGTACTGGCTCATCTTGATGGACTCCAGCCATTCCGGCACAGACCTGAAGGGGGAGCCGTCACAGCCACTGGTGCTGGGCAGGCGGATGGACACACTGTGTGGCAAGAACAGGGAAATATATTGGTTAGTAAGTGTTATATTTACAGTATGTGATTTGAACAAGATAAACTGTCAAGTCCAGGGGAGATCAGCTTCATTCATTGGCATCTTACCGGGGATCAAAGTCAGCGATGGTTTTCAGAGACTCTGGGCTCCGGAGCAGTTTGTCCAGGATGTTAACGATGTCAGGGAACCGGGGTCGTTTGGAGCGATCCTGGAGCCAACACTGCAGCATTAGCTGGTAAACGGTGGATGGACAGTCCATGGGCGCAGGCAGCCGGAAGGCCTCGTTAATTGCCTTCATCACCTGAGGAGTGGAGGAAGCGGGGTTTAGACCGTGTTCTCACAGAGCTTGTGTTTATCGCCCACTGTTGTCTTAGGCCAGGCCGAGGCCAACAGACTCTAAGAACATGTTTTGTGTTAATGTGTGGACACTAAAAAAAAAAAAAAATGAATAAATAAAAAATAATGTATAAATAGCATTATATACATCATAACTGTAGCGGTGCTCCCTAACTAGGAGCTCAGATGCAAAACAATTTTAAGTCCAACGTTTCGACAGACAAGCTGTCTTCAACAGGGTATATTGTGAGGACACTAACAGTTTTATGTGAAGAGGGACTGTGGGAACTATTTTGACTTAGTGGCCTTGAGTGGGTTGTCTTAAACACTATCCACCCAGAATAAATACCCAGAGGTGATGCCTCAGAGGCCTTGTGTTTAACCAAACCTACAGCACCCTGTCATTTCCCTAAGACGTGACAGACTAAGCGTAGGACCTACCTCATGGTTACTCATGTCCCAGTAGGGTCGTTCTCCGAAGGCCATGACTTCCCACATGACGATGCCGAAGCTCCATACGTCGCTGGCCGAGGTAAACTTCCTGTAGGCGATGGCCTCAGGGGCGGTCCAGCGGATGGGGATCTTCCCTCCCTGAAGGAACAGCAACAAGAACTCATCATAAGAATGAGACTGAAAGGAATGTTTTCACTAGCTATTACTAACGTAAAGGTTTCAGGAGGCTCACTGATGGCATTACTCATCCGTTGTTCCCAATAATATGTAAATACATAACTAGGCTACAAATTGCAAAGCACATGGTAGATTGTGATACCCCCACTCTGTTCCCATACATTAACATCAGTACTATGGAGGCTTGACTCACGCTGGTGGTGTAGGTGCCCTCAGGATCGTCTTCCAGCACGCGGGACAGGCCGAAATCAGACACTTTGCACTCCAGGTTGCTGTTGACCAGAACGTTGCGGGCAGCCAGGTCTCGGTGCACGTAGCTCATGTCAGAGAGGTACTTCATGCCTGCTGCGATGCCACGCAGCATGCCCACCAGCTGGTACGATGAAATCTCCCCATCATGGTCCTTTAGATAGTTGTCAAGTGCTCCATTCTCCATGTATTCCGTCACAATCATGGCATGCTTGACTGCTTGAATAAATAAATAAAAAGGGGCAAATTTTAGTTCTTCATGTCAATGAAAGAGGCACATGGATAGGAGTGGATAGGAGATGGGAGATATGGGACTCTGCTAGATAACGACAATAACTCACAAATAACTATTCAGTGAATCAGTAGAGGATCAATCAGTGGCCATGTCCCAAATGATACCCTATTCCCTTTAGTTCCCATAGGGGTGTAGTCAAAAGTAGTGCACTATATAGGGCATAGGGTGCCATTTGAGACACCACCAGTGTCTGAGAGCAGGGACTCACACTTGGTGACGACTCCCTCCAGGCGAATGATGTTCTGGTGGGAGAACTGGCCCATGATGCTGGCTTCACTTAGGAAGTCCTGCCTCTGCTTCTCGGTGTAGCCTGGCTTCAACGTCTTGATGGCCACCGCCACCTCTCCTCTCCCTGGAGCCTTCATCAGACCGCGGTACACCTCGCCGAACTCACCTGAGAAACAAAAGCACACACAGAGATGAATACTAATACATCAACCTTCACCTCGAGGTAAGGGGATCGGAGAGATTTGTTCAAAATGTTACTGTAAACTGTTTGGACATTTACCGGCTCCAATGACTTTTTGCTTCGTGACAAGACTGGGATTAATCTCGCTGGCAAACTTCAGGATAGCCGTGTTGGGGTCCTCGTACATGTGTGGGTCAACGTAGGTCTTCAGGGGCTTCAGTTGATCTTGAGGAAGTGTGGAAGACAATTAGTGAAGGCGGTGGAGATGGGAAAATAATCTCTTCGGTAGGACACATCTCTAATCTAATCTAGGTACATATTCATGGCTGCTGTGGTTCTTACCTGTACTGGAGAAGTAGGGGTCCTCTGATCGCTGTCGGTGACGGAAGTTCAGTCTCCTGTTAGGAAGCACAGTAACTATTAGGACTGGTCAGACAACAGGCAATGCTAAGACATTCATATCAAGGCCTCCCTAACTAAATAGCCTAGAGACCCATCAACATGCTTCCTGTGGTGACTAGACAAATTTAGCTAGAGCCACGACGTGGCTTTTCATTTCGTCTATCCCCTCTCAGGGTTGAACAATGTCCATCCATTTTATCACAGACAGGCTGCCGGCGCGGAAAGGGCAAGTTCGTCTTCAGCCACAGACTCAGTCCGCTACGGTTACAGTTTTCAACAGCTACTCTGGTAAAAACCATCTTACAGATGGCATGGCATTACATTCTCAATCAGCTCTGGCCCGTGAGCCACCCATAATCATATACTATCTTAGGACCGAGGGACATGATAGCGGTAGTGTGTTCTAACCGTTTGTGTAGCAGTAGAACGACTACAACAACCAGCAGCATGATTCCTCCTCCTACTACAGCTCCCATGACCACCGTGGAGTTGTTCTGGATCTGAGACTCTGCTGAAAACCCCAAGAGAACACAGTTAGACCACAACACACTCAAATGGCAAAGAAATCCTGTCTGGACGTTGGAGAAAAAGAACAGTCTCCAGTTTCTAGGGCACTTACCCATGGGCAGGGTCTTGAACTCATGCTCCATGCTGTAACTCCCTGGTTTTCCCTCTGGGCTGAGAGCCTGGACTCTGAACATGTAGGCCGTGCCAGGGGAGAGGTCACTAATCTGCACCGAACTCTTCTCAAGAACCAGGACTGTGTATGTAGTGACATCACGCTCACTGTCGTCCTCCTGCACGGGACAGAGAGAGAGAGGAGGACTGAGAGGGGATTCACTATAGAGCTGCACTAATACTATTAGACTTGCTGTGTTTCACTTCATGTGGGACTGACATGGAGAGATAGAAGACAGAGAGAAAGAGAGAGAGAGAGAGAGAGAGAGAGAGAGAGGAGGGATGCGTGCCTTTGTCTGGCTTACCTTCCTGCGGTACATGAGTTCGTAGCGGTGGTTGACGTGGGATGGTGCTCGGCGGGACAGAGCCCAGGACAGAGACAGGCTGGTGGGGCTCCGCTCGTCCAGACGGATGGACGTCACCTTGGGGGGATCAGTGAAGTGCAGAGAGGTGGTGATGGTGCTGCTGGGTCTCTGGCTGCTGTACTGAGACACTCCGCTGCGGGCCTCTACAGTGAACGTGTAGTTGAGGTGGGGCTCCAGCTCGCCAACAGTCACCACGGTGTCCTGGAGGTCCGTGTGGCCGGGCTGAAAGCGGACCTTCTCCCCACAGGGCACACACAGGGCCCCGGCGCAGCGCTCACACACCACGCTGTAGCAGATGTCCCGGCGGCCTCCTGTCACCAGCGGCGGGCTCCAGGACAGCTGCAGCCTGCCGTCCGCTGACAGAGTGGTGGAGGCCAGGTCACGAGGGGCGCTGGGCGGGGCTAAAGGAGGAGGAGGCAAAGAGTAGACAGAGTTATTACGAGACATTCCGACATGCTAATACATCCAATGAACAATACTGATGATTCCTCTGTCACCATGACGATGATATAAAGACAATGTATTGTATGAGGGTATGAGGTAAACCATTGGTCGGCCACAGAATAACTGAAGGAAAGGCCGTAGAAGTGGCTAAACCCTTTGTTAGCGATACGCCTCGCTGTAGCCGACTACCTGGCCATGGTTCTTACCAGAGCAGGCTGACGTAAGAGGGTCTGATGGGGAGCGGTAGAATCCCTCCATACATGGACACAGGGGGGCGCCGGCTGTAGATGGCTCAGTATTCTCCGGACAAACCTCACAGGATTCACTGAACAAGGACGCTTTAAAGGAGCCTGGCGTACACGCTGAAAGAGAAAGGAGGGTGACTATTAGTCCTAGTATTATATGTATAGACACAATGGGGCGAGAGTGATTCAGTTACAATACAATAACACGGTATCTCTGTCAGTGCCCTGGGGCTTGGAAGGAAACTCAGGCTGTGGTTAAACTGTAACCGGATCTTTGTATTCAAACAGAATGGAATAGGATTTTCCTGACGATTTGCTTCCACTTGTCCTTTTCACCTCAAGTTCCATCCTCAAGTCACACTGTCAACTGGATGTCATGGAAACACTAAACACAGCAGATAATCACTCTGTCTTTCCCATCCCTTTTGAACTATAAAATAAAATAAAATTGTATTTGTCACATGCGCCGAATAAAACAGGTGTAGACCTTACAGTGAAATGCTTACCTACAGGCCCTTAACCAACAATGCTTTAAGAAGTTAAGATATATATTTTTTAATACGTGTTAAGTAACAAATAGATAAGTAAAAAAACAGAAAATAAAAGTAGCAAATAATTAAACAGCAGCAGTAAAATAACAAGTGAGGCTATATACAGGGGGTACCGGTACAGAGTCAATGTGCGGGGGCACCGGTTAGTCGAAGGTAAATTAGGTAATATGTACATGTAGGTAGAATTAAAGTGACTATGCATAGATTATAAACAGAGAGTAGCAGCAACGTAAAAGAAGGGTCTGGTTAGCCCTTTGATTAGCACTGTGAATGCAGATGTGGTTATTGTTTGAGGAGCTCTAGCAACATGGTTACCGCTGGCGATTTTCAATTGTCCTGTAGAATATAGAGAAAAAAATGACCCTCCATTCCAGAACTTGTGGGGGTTAATGTGTGTGTATTGGACAGAAACCAGGATGCAAGGAATGCAAGTATAACGTTTTGCTTCCTTCCTTCCTCTTTTCCTCTGATGGCAAATGACAACATGCCAGGATGGAGCAGGGGGAGAGAGGAAGTCTGGAGGAAGAACTGCTAGAGGGGAGATGTTGTTGAACAACTGTGTTGTTGGAGCCTAAACGCACATTTTTTTGGTGGGATCGACTGTTTACTTTAAGAACGTGTAAGAATGGTTCCTTTGAGCTATCTCCCCTCTCTCCCTTTATTCACATGTCTCCCCAGGGGATCAGTCTTTCATCTAGCCTCTATAGGGAAGAGGGTGACCTGTGATGGACAAGAGGGATCTGCCGGTGACTTAATCACTATGGCCGAAGGACCTTTGCGTTACAACCAGACCCACAATAAAAGAATGGGGACGAGTTTTGAGTTTGAGTAGGGGGGATTGAGATGAATAGATGGATGTATGGGGGATGGGTTAAAGTCTAAAGTACCAACAGGAGTTCTCTCTGGGGAGTCACCCGGGGAGTGTGGGGGTGTATAGGGCCCCTTACGCATAAGAAAAGGAGGCCAGCCTATTTCATCTGAAAAAGGAGCAGCAGGACTCCTGTCACGTATCAACGCATCCCCACCCCTATTCATCTATTGTGACGGTGTTTGGATTGAGTGGTGCCATAAATAAATTGCGTTTAATTATTAGAGCCCTTAAAACGGTGGCATGTGCGCGGCGTATATCCGTGGCATGAGAGCAATCTTTCAAGAATGTTCAAATCGCAGTGGGTAAAACTTCAGCGGACTAAAAGTATTTGAAAGATATGTGTTGTTATGCATGTAATAACGTGGTTGTTTGTTTATTGACGCATTGTGTTAAGTGTCATTTAAAAAAAATATATATTCTTGCAAACTAAGGACATTCAAATATCTGACTCAAATAATGCCTCACTAAAAGTGGGGACCTTGGACTGAAATAATGCCTCACATTGTTCTGGTCGATCTCTTCATGTGCTGCTGTGCCCTTGATGAATGAGCGGTGGTGGCAGTGGCTTCTATTAATTGAATATG
The DNA here is from genome assembly GCF_029448725.1 of Salvelinus fontinalis. NCBI lineage: Eukaryota > Metazoa > Chordata > Actinopteri > Salmoniformes > Salmonidae > Salvelinus > Salvelinus fontinalis. The sequence goes on from NC_074682.1 coordinate 10,764,652, forward strand.
TGTTTTGCTCTCTGTGTCGGCCCATTGTTCTAACGAGTGGGAACAAGGATTAAAGAGCTCGTTGCGTGTGTTAACGACCGGATGAGTGGAGTGAAGCAGGGCTTGTCATCCTTCTAAAAGCTGTCCTGTTGCTCCACACTAATCCTCTTGACTAAATTACACTCCACACCTAACTAAGCACCCGGCGGTCCCACACATCTAACTAACCAACCTCTCATGCGACCACCAACTATCCACTAACCACTAACTCCCCTCCCACGCGACTTCACACAGAGTCATGGACAACCTGCTTATTTGAGTCAGCCTGGTCCAACATTCCCCTTTAATTCCTCGTTCCCAGTGGATCCTCTCCAGAGGGCCTTCGGTGAAATCCCATAAATACATTGTCATGGACAGGAACGTGTTTCTGCTTGACTACACAGAGAATCAGGATATGACTCGGTGTTATAAATCAGTGTAATAATTAACTGAACAAGTTTGTCACGTCGACCTTATTTGGCAATTTTCTGGACTTTCGTCGTTTAGATTTTTTTGAAAGATTGGCCTAGGTCTCGATAGGTATTATGACAACTGAGTGTCCCCCAAAACTCCCTAATACATTTTTTGGGACGTATTGGCTTCAGGCTTTGAGGCGTTATGACAACCGCTGTACAATAACCTTTCTCTTTTGTTTTTTACAAAGGTGACAAAAACATGTTTCCTGTATCCTGATCACAAGGTTGTCCAGCAGGGTTTGGAATCAGACTTTTTCCTGGTATTAAAACATGCCCCTTTCCTCTCCAGGACTCCCTGACAATTTCCGCTTCAGGTGGGGAATTCTGGACCTGGAACATTCCTGAGCTTGGCCTTCCCCCTTCGCCTGGAACTATCAGCCCCTTTGAAGTACTCTTTCTCAGGCGTGGAGCTGTGGTGGACTACTTTCTCAATGTTTAGATAAATGGAAGTGTTTCTTCTCTGTCGTAAGGTAACAACATGTCAAACTATGAGCTAAATTGGTTACCTGACCTATATACTATACTGACGGTCTATATCCCTCAATCTCAACTCTGGACCTCAAAGTCGGTTCCAACGCATTTTTTCATTGTTCCCCTCTAATCAGGGACTGATTTAGGCCTGGGACACCAGGTGTGTGCAATTAATTATCAGGTAGAACAGAAAACCAGCAGGCTCCGGACCTCGTAAGGTAAGAGATGAATACCTCTGGTCTATAAACTACTGTAATAGGGAGTAAAAGAGATACAATCTAACTAGTTCTGTCACCCAAGGTGACCAGAATCTCTGGCTGTTGAACAAGGGAGCCTCTTGTCTGTCAGAAACCACAGACTGACTCAGTATAACCTTCCTGACTGAGATGGGTGTGACGGCACAGTCCCTGTAATCTGTGGTTCACCGCAGCCATGGCTACAGGCGCACACAAATAGCTGTGTGGAGAAGACACATCACTCAGGTACTCTTCAGTCGGCACTTCCAGCCACACTGCCCTCCTCAGTCAATCAGTACAGGAGGTGACGTGAGGGTGAAAGAATTCCTTTCAGAAATCCCCACAGCTCACTGAGCATACAATCATGTAATGTTCCTCCCTCGCTGTCTCTCCTTCCCTGTCTCCCCTCCCTCCTATGTTTCCTCCTGATAGCTTAACACACCACACCCCGGAATACCAAAGACAACTTCCATACAAACAATGTGAGCAAACATCCCATTTCAATTTCAATACATTACCATAGTGTGTTCTTTTCAGGCGTACTCAGTGTCTTTCTCAAATAGAACATTTAAAAATACAAAAATGTCTCTCATTCGACCAGTCCCCTCGCCTAAGAAAAATCAGATTGGACGGTTTATAAGCATTTGCACATTGTTAAAGAACAACGTTCCTATTTCAACTTAACACTTTTAAGCCTCAAGCCTCTATAGTCAGATTTCCCTTGTCCCGTTTTCCTCGTCTACAAAACCGTATCCTCCTCACCCACCTCATTCCTAAGTATGAGACAAACACAGTGGAAAGAATGTTGGCCAACAGCAACAGGTAAGATTACCAGGAGACCTCTCAACCGCAGTCAAAACGTTCAAAAACTTCCTCTATGCTTTTTCATCTATTCTCCCAGACAGTCCCTCCCTCTGTTCCTCTCCCATAATATGTTTGGAACTAGTGTTACAACCCTAGAACTCTGTTATTGCTGTTATAGAGCCACTTAATCAAAACAAAACAAACAAAAACATGTCCAAACACCTTCCCCTGCTATCTCTAAATTCAGTCCTATGAATCCAGAAAAATTCACTGTTTTTGTTTGTGAGGTGTTTGAAATCACTGAAGAAACTACAATTAACATTCCCATGCAGTCATTTCTCAAACCCAGTCAGGGTGGTGGTTAGACCCTGTGCTTCTATAAATACAGCTACTGTTTAAAACTAACGCCCAATACAACAGAGCCCGCTTTAGGCCAACACTACAACAGGCAGAGGGTCGGGGTTTGTACAGAGATGCAATATGTGAAGCCTGGCTGTAGTCTTACCTTGGCAGGAGTCTCCGACAGCTTCGTAGCCTGCGCGACATTGGCACTGTCCCACGGGCACCACCCACTCTCCCTCAGCTGTGCAGTAGATGCGTGGGGTGGCTTGGCTCACGGCGTTCTCAACACATGTTCCCTCCACCTCCCTCAGGGCGTCCGCCACCGTCTCTGGGAAGGCGGCCAGGCTCTGCACAGTGGACGGACACGTCTTGTAGTACACCCTCACAGAGAGCAGTGCCACACACGCTCCCGTGTCCTGGAAGGCCAGGTAGAAACCCTTCCTGGATAGAGGGGCCACCGCCCGTGTCTCCACGTTGACCTTCAGCGCACCGCGGCCTCGCGTGATTTCGTCCGGCGCAATGGTGGCCACTTTGCGGAACTGGCCCTTACGGAAGATGGTACCCACGTCAGCATCAGCCTCGGACATGTGCAGGTTGAAGGTCTCTTTGCAGGCGAGCGAGGCGCCGTCGAAGGTGTTGCAGTCCCGCATGACGAAGCGCAGCTCCACAGAGACGCGGGTGGTCCCTGGGCGCCGCTGGATGAAGGTGGTCCGGAGCCAATTGTCCTGTTCACCCGCGTCGATGTTACACACACTGTAGGTGTACAGGAGGGAGCCATTCACCACTGTCTGAACTATCTCCCACTGAAACAGAGAGAGAACAGAGGTTAAGTTTAACACAATGTACAGGACAAGGGTCACTGTTACAAAAGCAGCAAAAAAGTGAGGGAATGAGGGAGAGGGTTTAAGAGAATGAGAATAACGTTAAGGGGGTTTTGTTCTCGTCAAGGGTCAGTTTGCTATTTTATTCATGAAACAACTGTTTGCCTGCTGAGAAGCCCATAAAATGCTCAAGCTTAATTTCCTGCTACTTTTTTCCACATGCCAGGGAAGGATTTGATCTGGACTTGTGCCGTGCTGAACTACGTGTGTGGCTTCCACAAACAGATGTGAGTGCCTGTGTGAGACAGACATAACACTAAAACCAAAACTCTTGTGGAATACCAAGCATTAAGGCAGTTAAACTGTTTTTTTTATAGGCTCATGGAAAAGACATGGCAGCGATATTGGCTACAATTAAGTCTGTTTTAAGAGAGAGAAAATAAGGAAACGCTTGCCTGGTAGCAGTATTTAAAGGCATCCATTAATTAAGCACAGGGCTTTAAATGAATAGGCATCCTGAATTATTTTAACACCTCAGATGACTGCCATAAAGGCATATTTCATTGGACCATGCACAGTGAGTGCTTTATTCCAAGTCTGTTTCGTGGACTTGCGACAGCAGTAGGAGAGAAACTTAGTGTGTGCGAAGGAAGAGAAGATAGATATAGATCAAAGACAAGGACAATGTGCATTCTTAAAACTTCCACTCCCAAGTCAAATTGAAATGTGCTTCAAAAGTTTGAGGAAGTTTGGTGAGAATGGGTAAAACATCATAAAATAGGGGGAAACCCAATAGAATGCATTGGATGGTCTGTAAACCTCATGGTCACAAAAGAAAAGCAGTCAGCACACTGCCACTGGCCACGTCCTGTTGCTTTTTTTAGACAGTCAACCACACAACTATAGATAGAGGGATGCCTTTCTCCCACACAACCCATCTCCCGTCCTTTCTCATTCCCCTCGTCTTATGTTCCACACTGACTGACAGGAACCTGGATTACTGTAGGAATTATAACAACCTGTTGGCTCTATGCAAGAAAAGTGTCTTCTGTCCTGTGAATTCAGATGCAGCTCTTACCCTGACATTTATATGACATTCATAGTTGTATTATTAAAGGGTTGCTTTAAAACTAGTGAAGGCTAACTTTGCGAGCTGCCACTCATTCCATCTTTCCCAGAAAACTATTCTGAAGGAATGAGAGTGGAGAAAATAGCTCGCATTCTACTCCTCTGGAGAGCAGAACTTATGACCCTTTTAAAACATGCTACTTAAAATGTGGCTTGGAATCAACATTGTGTGACATCTATCCTATGTTTACCACCATTGTGTACTAGTAGGGGAAATACATCTTACAATCAATATCATTTTTTGAGGCCTAATCGACCATCTGGTTAGACTAAGGAAATCCTTATAATTCCTAAGATATAACTACTCACCCCTTCTTCATGTGGCCAGGGCAACCAGCCCAACTCTCCCCCAGAAGCTTTCATATCCAGCAGCACCTCTACAGAAAGACAAATAGACAGCACTATTAGAAAACATTCTTAATTCATATGAGGACAAAAGGTGTTTATAAGCAATTGAACATGTGTAGTTAGCAATGTAATTAGCAATGGACAAGTTTTATTACTCTACAACTGGATTATCAAAGTTACTTTGTTTCTCTGAGCCAACAATTATTACAGTAGAAATACCCAGAACTAGATTCCCCAAATAGGCCCAATATCATGCCAGCCACTGCTTTGAAGAGGACATGCCCTGGCATGACAAACCTGATTAAATAAACCGTCAACTATTAATTACTATATGTTTGGATGAAGAAAGCTGAGAAAAGCGTGGGAAGTTAAAAAGCATGATAAAGGGAGTGAAAATAGTTGGGATCATCCCTAAGAACCAACGCAAGTCCGACACAGCCTACACTCCTATCCCCTCTTTCTTCAGTACAAGACCCTGTCCACTCCAATATTGAAACTAAAAGCTTCTTATAAGTTATAACCCTGCAGAGTAATATTTCTTCCTTGAAACATGATCAAATACCAATATTACCTAGTTTTATAAATGAAGAATACTGAGAATGATCATTACTGTATGTTTGAAGTATCAAATCAAATCAAGTTTATTTTAGATAGCCCTTCGTACATTAGCTAATATCTCGAAGTGCTGTACAGAAACCCAGCCTAAAACCCCAAACAGCAAGCAATGCAGGTGTAGAAGCACGGTGGCTAGGAAAAACTCCCTAGAAAGGCCAAAACCTAGGAAGAAACCTAGAGAGGAACCAGGCTAGGAGGGGTGGCCAGTCCTCTTCTGGCTGTGCCGGGTGGAGATTATAACAGAACATGGCCAAGATGTTAAAATGTTCATAAATGACCAGCATGGTCAAATAATAATCAGGAGTAAATGTCAGTTGGCATAGCCGATCATTAAGAGTATCTCTACCGCTCCTGCGGTCTCTAGAGAGTTGTCGTAGTCCAAGTTAGTCCACACAGTAAATTAGCCAGTGTTGATTTTTTTATTGTTACATTTCTAGTGTTGATTCAATAGTTAAATTCACTCTGTAAGAGTGAAATTAACACTCAGTGGTGTAAAAATAATCCCAGTGTCGGTGTTAATAACCAGAGTTATTGTCTTACACTGTAGAGAGTAAAACAGTCCCATCAAAACCACGCCCAGCATTATCATTTCCCAGCATGCTCTACTGCGAGTAGATTTTTTAGGATTGTTTTTAATGTCTGTGTTTTTGCATGTACATTGATTGACTTATTAATGTTATGCAACACAAAGGAAAATATATCAGTTAGTTTGATTTATTGCACTCGTTACTGATATGGTTGTTCCAGTTTAAATGGTTTAGGTAGTCTCCTTTATCAATTTCCATTATCCTGACAGTCATTCTGAATGCGGGTGAATAAAAATTACACTATTGAATATCCTAATTATGTCTGGATTCCAACAGGAATTACACATCACTTTGCAAGCCAGCATAATGTGACTTGCAGGCTGATATGGCCTGTAAACCAGGAGTTTCCTAACACCACTGAGTTAGGATAAAACTAGGCCATTAAAGTAAGGTCATATGATATGTGTCATGTATATTGTCAGAGTTTAATTTTAATGATAGCATTTACCTAGGAAATCATTTGGTGAAAACCATAGGCCTTTTAAAATAACAACCATGTCTGTGTCACTAACAAATACAGTCATGGGTGGTAACTCTACAAATGTGTCTTTACTCAATAGACCATTTCATTATATTGCACTCCAGAGTAGAGTGAAATACTAATTAGTTCACTCCAGTGTATAGTGAAATCCTTAATATTTCACTCCAGTGCATAGTGAATTTCATACAGCCAGTCTTAATTTTCTACTCTGTATAGGGTTACAGAAACACAGTCTAAATGCTAAAATTGTAACACTTTGAAAGTGTGAAAATCACTTTGTTGAAAGTGGATGCATATACACACTGCAAAAGTGTTAAAATCAACACTACAGCGAGTTACTTTCACACTTCTGATTTTGCTGTGTACAATTTACTGGCTTTCTTTTCTTTAACTCAACAAAGGCTCATTCTTATACAATTTCTAGACAATTTAAAATCATCTTCATCATCTTCAACAAACAGTACATTAAATATTTTTCAATAGCCTATGGAATTGTTAGAGGGGTCTTTCCCCACATTGACAAGTTATATTGGAAAAAAAATATTGGAGGAGAAAAGCTTAAAGTTAACACTGTATTAGCACTGTAATTTACAAAACATATACAATAATATTACAAGAACGCCATGTCACAGCCCAATCCCCCAACTCATCAAACCTCACAACCATGTGGAGCCACAAAGCAAAGCTCTTTACAAACCCATTTTAAGACAAAAAATATTGTACTTACGTTCTTTCGATTGAAGAGTAATAAACACATGGTTAATAAATACATACAAAAACAAAGAACAACAACGAATACGACGGAAATCCATTTCTTTAACTTTGACGGGAATTACTCAGTGTGCGGATCTCGTAATATCGCCGAACTTCTGTGAGCACTACCGTCTACTGCCGTTGTTACAGCCGAAAGTCCCATTGAGAAACAGGTGGCGTCATGAGCTCCGCCTTTGGGAATGTGGGCCCAATCCATATATGGTATGCCGAAGGGTGGGGTCATGTCATTAGACTCTGAACTACCTGTGTAGAGCGGATGTGTTTTCAGTGTACCCTGAGCATTTCGTTTTTTTATGAAATGAATAATATTGTGCTGTCTATTTGTACATTTCCTTCAAGAATACACCGCACACGCACACACACACACACACACACACACACACACACACACACACACACACAGACTATTCTGCCTCAGAATAATGTTGATATAATATTCATTGTATCTGTATTATATTCTTATCAATAGTAATAAATAGCATGACAAATTGTCTCCTCACCTACTATTAGTGCAGTAAGAGAGAACATGGTTTTAATTTGTGATATTCTTGGCATGTGTTAGAATTCAGAAAAATGAGCAAGCTGGGGGACATAATTACAAATAGCTGGAAGCATCTTCAACAATCCATCTTTCCCACGCTAGGAAAGGGAGGGGTCAAGTGGGGGGGTGGGGGGTGGTATGAATATATGACTACTAATGAGAGTCTTCATAAAGAACCTCAGAATTTGGGTATGAATATGGGGACACAAAAAAGGCATGAATAACGGCATCGCCTAGCAACTCTTATCTGAAGGAATTTCAGAGTCAAGTCCTCTTTGTGGAGTTGCGTGTACTTGGACAGGAGAGACCCTTGAGCTGAGAGCCAAAGGCAGACGGCCATCCTCACAAAGACATGGAAAAATCAACTGAAGAAAACAGATATGTTACCATACATGGGCATTAATCACACAACAGACGGAATAAACATTGTTGGAGAAAAATGTATGAACAAGTGAAATGCTAATTGGACAATAATGGTGCCTTTTGGACTGTGCGTGAAGAACGCAGACTGTCAGTCATTACACCAGAATGCATATATAACATGATTCATCCCCGTTACGACGCACCATAAACACACATGGAGGTCCTGTTGAGGTCACGTGATAGAACATTTAGAAAGAATAAGAGCCTATATGTCATTACTAGGCAGGTTTCCATTGACCCAGGTTTATTAGACAAAAGCAATGTCACAAAATGTTTTATTGCGATGTGTAATGGAAACGGCGGGTATGGGAAATATTTTCTAAAGATCTACAACATTTTTATCTGTTCGGCAGGGGTGGATTTTTCATTTGTCAAATGTTCTTTATTGCGACAAATAATGATGGAACAGTGTTTTTCAAATAAATTATGACTGATCATTTGAAGGTGGGGGGGGCACATGATGTTATCACGTAACTATAAAGCTCACTCCACATTTAATTCTAAATGCCTACTGCTTGCTAAATCCATTTTCAACTTTAAAAAAGTATGTTTGTTTGCAGGACAAGGATTGTCCTGACTTTCAACAATGCCTGAATTGCTTCACCTTGCTTTTCTGTTTGGCTGGCAAGTTTCACCATCCAATTATTTCAGATCTATATTAGTGAACGTTTCACCATAGTACGGACTGTGGCGATATGTTGGCGCATGAGAATGATTAGAATATGGCAAATATTTGTCAATTATTGCATTTTATCAATGCTGGCTTTCGCGGGCTACCCGAGACATGAAACAATTAGGTGAGAGGCCATATAGGCTGCCGCCAATTTATTAATGCACAATTTGCCTAAATGGGTCATGGAAACTCCTCAACCACTTCAGTTTTATTTGACACTATAGGTTTTTGCGCAAAGTTTTTTGGTGTCTGTGTGACATCATTTTACTGGCAGAAGATAGTTAAATGGAAACGCACCATCTATTTCTAAATGTTATCTGTTTCAAGTATGGAAATGCTCAGATACTGAGTGAGGTGGTTTGTGTTGTCAGTTTGTCAGTGGTGCTAGAGAGATGTCAAAGGTTAACACCCTCTGGAAGTATGCAAATGCATTACAGTATGCATATGCCATTATAATACATTCTTCTTAATCCTCCTTGGGAGCATGCGTCCTGGTTGAGAGTGGATGGCTGGCCACAGAAGAGCATTGAACCCCAACCTCTCCCTCCCCCGGCCGGTACCCATCCTACCCCCCTCTCTGCTGGTTCCATGCTTCTTTGGGATCTGCCAACACAAAAGTACTTCACACTGGGGGCTGGGCCTGCATTTCGAGGGTCAGCGAACAGCGGCAGCATCAACACCATGTCATTCAGCCTCTCCCACCCCCTTCTTTTCTTACACCTCTCATGCTATCAGCAAACAGAGAGGTGGAGCACTATTGTGAAGCCACTCGGATTGTGTGTAATGCCCAAATGAATGTGCCTACTGTTTTTCACGGTTCTCACGGTTAGGGCGCCCAGACATATAGCTAGTCAATGATGAAGGTTTGCCAGTGTGATGAAACATTGCATTTAAGCCCCCGCCTCTGTAAGTGGTTTCTATTAAGAGTTTGTGATGGTTGCTGAATTCTCTTTAGTCATTGTTAAAGGCCTAGTGCAGTCAAAATCCTGTTTTCCTATGTTTTCTATCATATTGTACAACAGCTGATGAAACTAAAACTAAAACTGTAAAAGTTTTTATTTTTATCAGTGTTATTAACCAGGGTTTGAGTTTTAGTAAGGTCCGAATGCAGTAAATGAGCTTCAATTTCCCCTCAAAATATATATATATTTTTTTATGCTATTTAGAGAATAGCAAAAACAAGTAAAAATGACCCAGCCATTATCACCTTGGCTGCTGTATGTTAATTTACCTCAATAGATCTACAAACACAAATCCCAGTCCTTATTTTAAGTGTTTCTAAAATTCCATATGGAAAACATGAATGGTGGAAAAACGATTGGAACCATTCCCCTGTTTGAACGCTAGGTTTTATGGGTATTATGACACCTCCACTGTGTGGCTCTATTGCAGCCTGCCTCAGCCTCACCACTGAACGCCACATCAATGTCTGTCTCAGTAGCCTCCTCTCTGCAAAGCAACGTTATTATGAGAATTTAGTAGCATATTTTTTGCTCCTACTGCGTTAGGCTCCGTTTAACATTTGCTTCTTACTTCATCCTTCTAGCTGGCTAAGTAATTCTAGCCAAAGCCCTTCAACGTTATTGCACTAGAATTCTCTGCCGGCAGCTAGCCACCTGACTGACATATCTATAAGCGACTATTTACCAGATGTGCATTCATTCTCGGAGAGTTTTTGTTTGTTTGGGGGATGTCTGTAGACGGTTTAAAATTGCCTTTTGTCCGGCATCTCGCAAACACACCGTCAGCAGCGTCTAGTTGTCTACTTGAGTCGACTGCGAACTGGGGTAGTTCGTTTCACGTCTCAGGCCCTCGTTCTGCTCAGCGAGAGGGCAGAGTTAGCCGTTTGAGAGTGGTGAATGTGTTGCTTAAAAGGCAAATCCGCGAGGCGAACATAACAAACAAACCACTGTTCATGAATCCATTCATTTGAAAAGAATCTGGCGTGATTAGAAGTCAGTCAGATTACGAATATATGGCGTTTTTCCGCTTTGGTCAGCGTTGGGAGCAATATTTAGATGATGACGCGGAATTGATTTTCTTTATTGTGTACAAAATATATATGTATTTTTTGTTCTTGGTATTATTCTTTTTTTTATTACTTAGGTCTGGACCTCGGTGTCCTCATCCGTAGTTATGGCCATGTTCCTGATAGTTTCTGGTTGAAAATACAATCTACACAAGACCTTCTAATCAGCAGGTTTGCATGGAAGGGAGTTTTGGCTTTCCACTGTGACTTTACATGTGGTAAATTGGTTAATAGACCAATAACAAAGAGAGTTACAAACCTCTCTGCCAATAACAGCTAGTTTTCAGTTTTTCCCTCCCCACTCAGACCACTGCCAGACAGTCCTAGCAAAAGGGTTAGGGTTAGAATTTTTTGTTTTTGCTAAAAATACATTTTTGCCTATTTAAATGGAAATCTATTACAGTAAGGTACTTAATTGTTACCCAAAAATTATGTGATATTGATATAAAAAACAACAGCTGCATTGCATCTTTAATTAAGGAATCATTAAAACAGATTGCGTGTGTGTGTGGGTAAACTGAAGGAAACAATATTTTCTGACCAGACTACACACAAAGTGTATAAAGCACTAGATACCAGAAAACCCTTATCACAAGTCACTTGCTCCGGTCAAACAAATAGGGGCTAGGTCCATGGATAAGTACCTCCAGATTTCCATCTGGAGTATAGAGGGGTGTCGCTTACCTGTCAATAAGAGCCCAATGTATTCTCTAAGAATGAGAGGAGCTTTGTTTGTCTTACAATGTCCTCTTAAGTTTCTCACCACCCCTCAAAACATTACCTCTCACAACTGGAATTTGGGTGGGAGTCTGTGTGTTTTACATGGGACTTTTTTTTGGAGTGTAGCGTTCAGAAACAAAAGGACCAGTTCAGACATGTTTTCACTCCATGGATGCAAGAAATGTGAGTGTGCAGTTGAAACACACAAACCATTACTCCGACAAGGGAAACGTTTGACTATGACTTCACGCTTTGAACAGTCTTCATCACTGCCAGCATCTGCTGTCTACCTATCAGGGCTGATTGGTGGTTAGCAGAATGAAATACTTCTGGAATGAGTGATGGAACTGTTAAGACAAGACAACACATTCATGGTGGGTATCAAGTTTAAGAGTCAATCCAGGTAACATTTTGAAATCCCCTCCTCGGTCAAATGTAGTTGTACAAAATACATATGCAATGATCAAATTAAGTTTTACATGACAGTAAATACAAATGAAAGCGCTTTAAAGTAATTCAAGGGGAAAGTGTTTTATTTGAGAACTCTATTTGAAACTACAGTATTACCTTTTCAAAGAAAGGTTATAACACATTTATGAGGCATGTATTTAAAATGTTGCACTTGTCCTTTGTATCAGTACCTTCCAACAACCACCTCCATGTTATCAGTACCTTCCAGCAGCCACCTCCATGATAAGTTTAGGGGTTCCTGAGTGGCACAGCGGTCTAAGGTACTGCATCTCAGTGCTAGAGGCGTCACTGGCCATGAAAAGGAGACCGATAGGGCTGCGCACAATTGGCCCAGCGTCATCAGGGGGAGGCCGCCATTGTAAGTAAGAGTTTGTTCTTAACTGACTTGCCTAGTTAAATAAAGATTAAATCAAGATGAGTAGCAGTGTGTGTTTTTAGCTTTAGCCCCAGCCTCCAGATCTGTTTAATCCTCATCTGGTATTTGGATGTAGAAGGGGAGCCAGACCACAAATGAAAGTGAAATGTTATTAGGTAAAGAGACGTAGTACATGTGATATGTGTTGGCCGAGGAGGCCTAATAAAGATGAGAGCACACATTCATATGCATGTGTTTGTGTGCTCAGCTTGACGATGTCTGCCCTGAAGTCTGAACAAAGGGAAGGAAGGAAGCTAGGGGCTGGGTAGAAGGCCTGGGAGGAGGAGGTGATAGCACACAGTGGCCCTCCAGCATGTGTCTTGCAGAGCTTGCTCAGCCTCTCAAGTCCTGCGTTATGGCAGCGACAGCTGGGCTAGCAGGCTCTGCATCGGCCCACTCACTCTCACACACACACACACACACACACACACACACACACACACACACACACACACACACACACACACACACACACACACACACACACACACACACAGGAAGCTCTGTCCTGTTTACTGTTTACATTTCACAGTGGGAGGCCTACTTGGGAGGGCTCTGGGGAATGGCCACTGGACCTACAGCTGTTTGTGTGTGTGTCTGTGTGTGTGTGTGTTGATAGGGTTTAATGTAGTTTTATAAGGCAAATCTGTCAAGTAGCCTTTGTGTGGTTGAAAGTCAATGTGAAGCTTTCAGGGATAGAATTGCATTACATAGTCTGGTAGTTGCAAAGTAGTGCAGGGAGGTTGATATTAGATTACTAAGTCAAACACTGTCATGTGGTAACAACTGTGCAAGTATTGAAAAACGTAACAACCAAGGCCCATAAGGTAACACACACTGTGGTCTGAACAGTTGGCTGTTTAGCCAAAAGGGCACCTGCTCTTGGTTCCATAGGCACTGAATGATGGCATGAGGCAGCTGATCAGCTGATGCAGTACCTACGCAAAGGGGTTGCTGTAGCCACAAATGTTTCAGGATATGAAACCAAAAATGTAATTTATTTGAATATCTTATAAAAAATATAAAAATACAATGATCTAGGTTCAGAAAAGGTGCAAGATTTTTTTTTGCTTATTGTTGTATCATTCTTGTTCTGGTGCATGATTGCCAAGACTTATTATTAAAGAATATTGAATTCACTGTATGGCCATTTTGAGTAAGTTTTTTAGTATGTAAGAAGACATAGATCATGATACAATGTAGGCCAGGCAATTTTACTTTCTTTTGTAATCTTGTTATTTTATCTGTATTGTAGACTATATATTATTCTATAACAAAAGAAAAAGGCAGAGGATAACCTCATACAACCATCCAGAAGTCTCACAAGCTTACATTCTGTTTCACTACACAGATTCCAGCTCTAATCAGTCTCGTGATTACAAGCATATTAACCACGCTCCAAAATTGCTCATGTGGATATCGAAAATAACTAATATACCAGCAGAGGGCAGTCATGTGTTGGAGGAATGGGCGTTCAGAAGACAAGGGCCATAGGTGTCAACTCAACTGGGATTTACAGGAATCAGAGGCGTCATGCCCATAGGGGGCACAGTGGCACGTGCTCCCTCAGATTAGTATTTTTATATTTTTTATATTCTGTAATACTACTAGCCACATGCAATTGTATGAAGTTGTCTTTAGCTAGCCCGGATAGGTTCCCAATCTCCCAACCACATAACTAGCGACCAAGAAGCCATTTCTGGCTATCAATTAAGTTAGAGTAGCTAGCTTGTCTAACTATCTTAGCTGGCATGCCTGCTGGAAAGGTTGGTAGACTTTAAAAAAGGAAACAATAATCTTTTACACAGATTTATAGCAGGGATGCAGAGAAGCCGCGGGAAGTAGGGGTGCTGAGGGTGCTTGACGCCCCTGACAGGAATGATACCAACAGAACAAGGAATTAAATCAATGAAATAATATAGATTAGAGGGTATACATTTGTCATTATTTGTTTGATCTATAAATAGTGTAATTGACTATTATTGCATAGGACATAATCAAGCACTGGGCAACATACAGTCAACGCCAAAATGATTGGCACGCTTGATAAAGATGGGGGGGGAACTGTATGAATAAAGTGGATCTTCCAGCAAGACGATAACCTCTAGCACGCATCAAAATCCAAAAAGATTGGATGGAAAATATATTTCACAGCAGTTCTCCACACCAGGGTTTCCAAAACTCGGTCCTGGCCCCCCCCCCCCCCCCCCCCCCCCCTGGGTGCATGTTTTGGTTTTTGCCCTAGCACTACACAGCTGATTCAAATAATCAAAGCTTGATGATTAGTTGGTTATTTGAATCAGCTGTGTAGTGCTAGGGCAAAAACCAAAACATGCACCCAGGGGGGGCCCCAGGACAAAGTTTGGGAAACTCTGCTCTATACAGTGAATGCTTGTTTTGTCACATAAACTGAAATTAGGCAATTCGAAACTTTTCCCTGAGGCATTTTCTATTAAGCTATCTTTACTTTCACTCAAGTATGACAATTGGATTATTTTTCCACCACTGAAAAATAGAAGGTTAAAGGCCCAGTGCAATAAAAAAAACATGATTTAATGTGTTATATACACACAGACTGTCTGGATTAAATTCCTATGATCCCTTATGATGTCACCTGTTAAATCCAATTCAATCAGTGTAGATGAAGGGGAGGAGTTTTTAGCCTTGAGACAATTGATACATGGATTGTGTGTGTGCCATTCAGAGGGTGAATGGTCAAGACAAAATATTGTTACTTTGAACGGGGTATGGTAGTAGGTGCTAGGCGCACCGGTTTGTGTCAAGAACTACAATGCTGCTGGGTTTTTCCCGCTCAACATTTTCCCGTGTGTATCAAGAATGGTCCACCACCCAAACGACATCCAGACAACTTGACATAACTGTGGGAAGCATTGGAATCAACATGGGCGAGCATCCCTGTGGAACGCACTTGACACCTTACAGAGTCCACGCCCTGACGAATTGAGGCTGTTTGAGGCCAAAAGGGTGTGCAAAACAATATTAGGAAGGTGTTCCTAATGTTTTGTACACTGTGTACACAATAATAGGAAGGTGTTCCTAATGTTTTGTTATTTGTTACCCTTATTTGTTACCCAGGGATAAAAATGTAAATAAGAATGTTCTTAAACGACCTGCCTAGTTAAATAAAAAAAGAAGCACAAGCATTTCACTACACCCGCAATAACATCTGCTAATCATGTGTATTTTAAACGGTGAGGGGGGGGGACCGCCCTGCTAAAATAGAACTTTAATCTGCGCCACCATGTCATATTGTCAACAAGGCAGCATGGTAGATCGTTCAGAAACATACAACATGTGTTTTCCTTAAATACGTTTTCCAATTTTCAAACTAGTTTAAGGCAGATAAAGTATATATGCGTTTTTATCAAGAGCAAACACTTTGCATGTGTTGTAATCATCACTCCACGTGCTTGACATATTTCACTTTGTTTTGAGACAACTTCGCCATGTCACCCGGCTCACCTCCTCATTGGGACTTAAAATCGGGGCACAGCTGCTGTTGAGATAACTTTTTTGTTTCTTCAGAAAATCTGCAATCAAAATAAACCTATCCCAGCGACCAAATTATTTCTGGATTCAGGCATTTAAAATGTATTGTTATGCTCAGACCTCTTGATGTAAGGACTAAGGCAGGGGTGTCAAACTCAATTCCTGGAGAGACGAGTGTGTTGGTTTATTCGTTTGGAACTCCTCTCACCTGGTTTTATAGGTCTTAATTAAACACGAATTTCAAGGAAAAAAACAAATAGACACGCGTCTCTCCAGGAATTGAGTTTGACACCCCTGGACAAAGGTGCTGGACTGACTGTCACAGGGAGTCCTAGCATGGCTACCCATCAAATTTGCTTTAGTAGGATATTATGCACTTATACTGTAGATAGAATTATGATAGACTGATCATATGCAGACATAAAAATGACCAAGAGTAGGGTCAATTTCACAAGAATGTCACCTTGGTGAACATCGCGTTGAGGACAAAGTACACCTTTTCAAGGTTTGCCAACCTTTTAAGATATTTTAAGTATTTTAAGATAGGCCTATGTTTCTTTGTTCTCTGTTGTGGGCAGACCTGGCATGGTCTGCCATCAGTTCCTCACCTGGACCTTGAATGGTGCTTTTTCCTCGCTCTCCCTTGTCACTACCTTGGTGTGGGCAAGGCACTGCTTTTTTAGGTTTCAGAGACAGGCAGTTGACACCTGAGGTGGTTGACAAGGCCGTCTTGACCGGTCTGCCGCCCCTACAAGAATAGTCCCAGTAAGCAAAATTATGTTGAATATACGTCTAAAATAAATATTTTTCCATACGTTGAAGTTAGGTTCAATTTAGGTTCTGAATAAATGGTGAAAATATGTATTTTCCAGGCGTTGATAATACTTTAAAAAATCAAAGCTGGTCCAGACCCTACAAAATCTAAACCAAACATAGACATCTTTGATTTGGTCCGGACCAAAAGCCAACGTCCGTGGAAATCAAGGCCGGCCAGTCCTCATGGGCCAGAGTGGTGTCACACTTTTTCCCCATCCCTAGTCAACACAGCTGATGAAACTAATTGCATTCTAAACTGAAGATCATGATTAGTAGATTATTTGAGTCAGATGTGTTAGCTGGGGCTGGGGGAAAAGTGTGACACCAATCAGGCCCCAGAGGACTGGAGTTGCCCATCCCTGGCCTACAGTGTTGCCTGAAATTGTATTTTAGGAATGCCCATCTATGTGGTAAGCCTAAAGTCCGGTCAGGACCAAAAAAAAAGACGTAGGTCCGTGCATACTGGGGTGTAGCCTACCATGTCAACCCACAATGGAATTTTATGAATGCCCATCCATGTGGTAGGCCCGCCGTTTGTAAAACAAGCCATTGCATTGGCTTTATTAGTCCTGATTCCTGTGACTAATCAATTTAAGCTATTTAAGCTCTGAATATCAGCTTCCCAACTTTATCAGGAGGAGTTATCCTGAGCCTGTTTGCAATGTGTTTACACAGCGGGATATGCAGAAGTATTTAATTTTTCGCTGTGATCTGCTCGCAAAAAAAATTACGGATACAAATTCAAACCACTGATCATGACAAATTAGCCCACTTGATGAAACTCCTGGACAGCAGTTGTAAGTAGCCTGATTGTCCATTTCATATTGTCCATTTTACCTGGACCTGCCCTGTTTTTAGGATATGTAATTTAACATGTGAGTACATCTTTTTATTTGATTGGGCGGCCTTTAGGTTAGGCTATTTGATCGGAGAAACCTGCATGATGTAAATAGTTTCCGTCTTATACATTTTATCTCCAGCCTGTAGGCCACAAAAAAGGCCACATACTCTTTCTACCATATGCTTTATTTGCTACATGATTTATGTTAGATAATTTTTTTGACAGGATGTTTGTGGGGCGCCGCAGCGATGCGTCTCCAACATCACACTGGAGGTGCGCTGCCTTTGACAAAGTGGACACGGCTTATCATAGGGTGGCATCAACGCTCGCCTAAAAAAGCCCACATGCCACTAGATGAGAGAAATTGTCATTGTTTTTGGGTAGAATTACTTATGTGAGGTGTTATGCATTGTTGGAGGTGCGTCTTGGTCAGTTTAGCTCAGAAAATGCCACCCTGGTCCATCTGACGCCATAGGCCAACCACCAGAGCGGGCCGGCCGTGGTAGTTGACCTCTTCTTCCAGCGGGGATGTCTCCAATTGGCATTGATAGATAGTTTGTCCAATATGCAGACGTTAAAAAGGGTCAATCAGCAGTTGTTCCATCCATTTTTGGACTTATACATGTATGTCTATCCATTGATTCTTGAAGAACATAATTTATAAACGCTTCATGAGTTTAGTTCAACTGTTGTACTCCATCAGAATCCAAAATGCACTATATAGCCTCAAAAGATTGTTCAAACTATAATGTTGATATCATGGATGGACAGTCCTTGCATCCATAGATCTATCTATTAATTTGAGAGTGGATACATTTCTCCAGGCCCGTCCCTCAGTTTTTCACCATACCAGGGGTGGGGAGACACTTTGTTATTGTTTCTACTGTTGATTGCCGCATTAAGACATGTCTTGGAATGATGGAAACATACATGTCAAAGTGGCAATATTATAATGACTGTAATACTCTTGTATTCATGCCATGCTACATATGACAATATTTCTGAGTTAGCATTTATCATTAGGTCATTTACCTATTACCTTTCATAATACTGGTGCATGCTGTTTTATATGGAAGGACGTGCACACACTATTGGAATAAATGTGTACAGACATCTTGTAATTTTGTTGACATTCTGGAAGGGATCAGATTAACACATCATAGCCAGCTAGAAAAACTACAGTAACTAGCTACGGTACCTTACTGAGTTGTTGTCTTTACTTTCTTCCTGTGATAGGCTACTGGTCAAGTCTAAGTCGCCAGCTTTTTACGGAGGTAAAGACAGTTTCAGGTTGGATATTCAATGGATATTCGCGCTTTCGAAACACTTGAGCCACAGACTCCAAATAAGTGTCAAGATGTTGGAAGAATTGCTCACAATGCATCTTCACGATTTTTACATTAATTTGCTTTCCAAAGCTACTGAATATGTGGAAATGTGAGCAGCAGTTTGTATTCCTAGTTGAAATAGTTAGTGAGTGTACAAAGTACAAACTTTTTTTACATTCGAATTGCAATAGCTCATTGGTCATGTGACCTACTGACTTCAAACAAAGTTCAGAATGTACACATTGCATACCCTTTAGTTTGTCCATTTTCATCTCACATGTTTTTACATTAATTTTTCTAACTTTCTAATTTCAAAAGCTCCTTGGTCATGTGACCTACTAACCTCAAACTACTTTCAGAATGTCCATGGACTGGCGGAGACGAGCGGCCTGAGGTGTCCAGTGCGGTAACGCGACCAATCCCGGGGAGAGTTCTCTTTTCTTTGTGACGGGCAGGGCGCCCTGGAATGGGTTCGCCCCGAGAGAGAGGCCCAAGCCCAGGAAAGCATTGCGGTTCCAGTGGCATCCGAGGAGCTCCTGTTGGCCCTTGAAAATCCGGGGGAGAGGGTGTAAATCTCAAGCCGGGCCGTACCAATATCCGCAGCAGGTCTCCAAGGTGAACAACCTCTGGCAAGTTATAACAATGTAGGTAAGGGAAGTTGGCAAGTCAGATCCGTAACTTCGGGATAAGGATTGGCTCTAAGCGCTGGGTCGGTCGGGCTGGGGTGCGAAGCGGGGCTGGGCTCGAGCCACGGCTGGGGGAGCAGTTGCTCCGTCGCCCTCCTCTTGCCACCGTTGGAAGTTCATTGTGCGGCCCATCTCGTGGTCTCGCAAGGGGGTGCGTGTTGGGGTTTTTCTGGGTGGTGTCTGTCGGTGGGCCGAAGGCGGACCGTTGGGGGGTTGGCGGCGGCGACTCTGGACGCGCGCCGGGCCCTTCTCGCGGATCTCCCCAGCTACGACCCCGTTCACCTAGCAGCTGACTTAGAACTGGTGCGGATCAGGGGAATCCGACTGTTTAATTTAAACAAAGCATTGCGAAGGTCCAAGGTCGTTGTTGACGAGATGTGATTTCAGCACAGTGCTCTGAATGCCAAAGTGAAGAAATTCAATAAAGCGCGGGTAAACGGCAGGAGTAACTATGACTCTCTTAAGGAGTCCTTAGCCCGGGACATTGGGGTTCCATGCTTCCCAAAATAATGTGAAGTCGAATACGGGCGACCCCAAACCATACATTGTCACCTGCTTGCAGGTGGCCCTAACATAGCAACAAACTGGAGCAAAAGGTGCCTTCAGATCGAACAAAACCCTGGTCCGGCTGAGAGGGACTACCTCGGATAGGTTAAAACGGGAGGTAAGGGAAGACAAAAAAGTCAGATCCATAACTTCGGGATAAATAGTACTGTAGCCCTTTGAGGGCTCTTCCAACCTTCACTCTGTGTGTCACCTGTTTGAGGGAGTCTCTCCAACAGCTAGGAGACAAACTGTCTCTAGCATGTTAGTACAGGGAGGTAAGGGAGATAACGAGGTAGCCCTCTAGCAGGGCTCTTCCAATCCCTCCCTGTATGTCACCTATTTTCAGGTGTCGCTAACAATGCAAACCAAACGGGAGTTACCTGCAGATGGTGACGGCTGCTGATCGTTTACGGAAGGAAGCAGTTGGTCCTGGAATATGGGACTTTCGGTCAAGCATAAAAATGTGAGGGCAGTTCCACCAGACTCAATGATCTGCTGCAGGGCTCTTGTAAACAAATCCTGACCTTGACAGGAAGCCGATCTGAAAATGATTCGAAAAAATCCCTGGCTTTGGCTGGGAGGGGGGAGTTAAGTCCTGGGAGACGGCTGATGAAAGTGTACTGCTGGCATCAGTCTGATCACAGAGCGGCTGTGGTGAAATGTTTAAACACGCGTCCCCCGTATACTTAGCTAACTCTAAATCACAAAGGTTTGAATCGAACACTTGCTCGGGCTGGATCTGCTAACAGTGGAGCACTAAATAGAGATGGAATGTGCTTAGCGGTTATGGACACTGCCAGGTGCGGGACTCTACACATTCTATGTGGGAGCTCTCCTCCACGCTCCCAGGCACATGTAGTGGAGATGGCATGTGCATGACCATAAGCTGACACTACCAGGCCTCAGGCTTGCCTGAGTGCGAGACATCGCACATTGTCGGTGGGGAAGTCTCCTCTACGCTCACTAGACTCGAGGTGGAGACTAAACGCATTGGCCCCGCATTGATAGGGCATTGCATGGATCTGGCTCATGCCCGACGAAGTCGGGAGAGGCATCTCCAGCTTGTCCCGGGAGGGAGGCCTACATCTGATGTGGGTGGTACCATCCACGGCCATTAATTTGCTGCGGACCCTTAAAATGTACGGAATAAGTTTAGATTCCTACTGGGCACGGATCACTGAATGTCAACTTGATGAAATTCAAAGGAGTGTGCCCACCTGTAGTACTCCTGCTCAGTACGAGAGGAATCGCAGGTTCAGACATTTGGTGTATGTGCTTGGCTGAGGAGCCAATGGTGCAAAGCTACCATCTGTGGGATTATGCCTGAACGCCTCTAAGTCAGAATCCACCCTAAATGTAACGATACCGTAGCATCGCGGATCTTCGGTTGTAAAATTGTGTGAGATAAAAATTGACAAACAAAATGGTGTGCTATATATGGCTTGTCAGTGGATATTCTGCCAGGAGTTTGAGGGTTGTAGGTCACATTCCCAGAGCTATTGAAATTAGAAACATTAAAAAACATTTTAAATTTATGTAAAATCATGTGAGATGAAAATGGACAAACAAAAATGTGTGCTACATGTAAGGCTACTCAGTGGATATTCTGAAAGTAGTTGAGGGTTGTAGCTCATGAGACTAAGGAGCTATTGAAATTTGAAACGTTTAAAAATTACCGTCAAATCTCATGAGATGCAAATGGACAAGCAAAGGCCCAAGTGAATAAGTGTGTGAATGACACTGTCCTTCACGGGGGCATAGCAGGCAAATTTAATGTAAAATCGTGTGAGAAAATGGACAGATAAAAGGGTGTGCAATGTGTAGGCCCACTGAGTGTATTGTACATTCTGAACCTTGTTTGAGGTCAGTAGGTCACATGACTAAGAAGCTATTGAAATTCTAAAGTTTACAAAATTAATGACTAAGGAGCTATTGAAATTTCAAACGTTTAAAAATTATCATAAAACTCATGAGCTGCAAATGGACAAACAAAAGGCTGTGCACTGAGTGTAGATTATTAACCTTGTTTGAGGTGTGTGGGTCTCATGACCAAGGTGCTATTGAATTTCAATTTTAATTAAAAAAAAATAAATAGTGCGAGATGTAAATCGACAGAAAAAAAGTGTGTGCAATGTGTGTCTGTGCCATCGGGTTAGCTAGAACCAGTTTTGAACGTTTTAGGAGTAATGGGGAAAAATGTGAAATGTCACTATGTTGACGGTCCCTAACTGCTGTTGGTGGACATAACGAAAACTACATGCAAAAATCCGTCGAATATTCAACCTGAATCTGTCTTTACCTCGGTCAGCTTTTTCTTGATTTCATGAAGTGCAATACCTATGCAATGGAATTGTAAGATTACTTGTTAGATATTACTGCACTGTCAGAACTAGAAGCACAAGCATTACACTCGCAATAACATCTGCTAACCTTGTGTGTGTGACCAATAAAATGTTGATTTGATGGTGTGTTTCTCTTTTACAATGTAAATTATGCAACTTTAGCTCTATTTTTGTATCTGAAAACAAGCAATTCTATCGTACTAGCTGGTTGAACGCGGTACTGCGGCAAGCAGACTGTGCTTCTCCTTGAACGCGGTGGTGAAAGCGTTGCTGAGATCCCACTGGCTATCGAATGGCCAATAGCGTGACGCATGGGTCTTGATGGCTGCACACTCGATTTTGTTTATCCCTGGGGTGGGTCAAATTTCCGGGATTTTCCGGGGATTACTGTTTCCGATTTTTCGCTGCAGTAATTGCAGCTGCTGTACAGTATGGCCACAGACGAACAAGGAGTTAGTTATACAAATATTTGCCACGCTGCTTCAAAAGTAAATATCCGGTACAAAATACAAACGTCAGTAGCTAATGAGGAACTGATTTCGGAAGAAGCCCCTGACTGCAGTGTGCAGTTCAGGGCTGGGCTCAATGTGTGCGGAGTCAAACGCGTTTAACTCTAACCCTTCCCGCCTCCTTCAAGATCATCCAAATTGAGGTCAACGTCAATGAAAGCGAATCTTAATCGAACCTAACCTACATGGATAAACATACAAACCAAGGAAGTAAGTGAGACCGTCATCATGCATATGGTACTTTGTAATATTCATGTTATACCAGTGCAGTGGTATATTTTTATATGACCAACTACCGCATTGATGTTAGTATAGCGTTAATCAATCTTATTTGGACTCAATCAATCAATCAAGTTTATTTTATATAGCCCTTCGTACATCAGCTAATATCTCGAAGTGCTTTACAGAAACCCAGCCTAAAACCCCAAACAGCTAGTAATGCAGGTGTAGAAGCACGGAGGCTAGGAAAAACTCCCTAGAAAGGCCAAAACCTAGGAAGAAACCTAGAGAGGAACCAGGCTATGAGGGGTGGCCAGTCCTCTTCTGGCTGTGCCGGGTGGAGATTATAACAGAACTATGCCAAGATGTTCAAAAATGTTCATAAGTGACAAGCATGGTCAAATAATAATCATGACTAATTTTCAGTTGGCTTTTCATAGCCGATCATTAAGAGTTGAAAAACAACAGGTCTGGGACAGGTGGCGGTTCCATAACTGCAGGGAGAGCAGTTGAAACTGGAATAGCAGCAAGGCCAGGCGGACTGGGGACAGCAAGGAGTCACCACGCCCGGTAGTCCCGACGTATGGTCCTAGGGCTCAGGTCCTCCGAGAGAAAGAAAGAGAGAAGGAGAAAATTAGAGAGAGCCAAGATTTTCAAAATGTTCATAAATGACAAGCATGGTCAAATAATAATCAGGAATAAATCTCAGTTGGCTTTTCATAGCCGATCATTAAGAGTTGAAAACAGCAGGTCTGGGACAGGTAGGGGTTCTGTAAACGCAGGCAGAACAGTTAAAACTGGAATAGCAGCAAGGCCAGGCGGACTGGGGACAGCAAGGAGTCATCATGCCCGGTAGTCCTGATGTATGGTCCTAGGGCTCAGGTTCTCAGAGAGAGAGAAAGAAAGAGAGAACGAGAGAATTAGAGAGAGCATACTTAAATTCACACAGGACACTGGATAAGACAGGAGAAGTACTCCAGGTATAACCAACTGACCCTAGCCCCCCGACACATAAACTACTGCAGCATAAATACTGGAGGCTGAGACAGGAGCGTTCAGGTGACACTGTGGCCCCATCCGAAGATACCCCCGGACAGGGCCAAATAGGAAGGATATAACCCCACCCACTTTGCCAAAGCACAGCTTACAATCCTGAGACAAGGCCGAGTATAGCCAACAAAGATCTCCACCACAGCACAAACCAAGGGGGGGCGCCAACCCAGACAGGAAGATCACGTCAGTAACTCAACCCACTCAAGTGACGCACCCCTCCTAGGGACGGCATGAAAGAGCACCAGTAAGCCAGTGACTCAGCCCCTGTAATAGGGTTAGAGGCAGAGAATCCCAGTGGAGAGAGGGGAACCGGCCAGGCAGAGACAGCAAGGGCGGTTCGTTGCTCCAGAGCCTTTCCGTTCACCTTCACACTCCTGGGCCAGACTACACTCAATCATATGACCTACTGAAGAGATAAGTCTTCAGTAAAGACTTAAAGGTTGAGACCGAGTCTGCGTCTCTCACATGGGTAGGCAGACTGTTCCATAAAAATGGAGATCTATAGGAGAAAGCCCTGCCTCCCGCTTTTTGCTTAGAAATTCTAGGGACAATTAGGAGGCCTGCGTCTTGTGACCGTAGCGTACGTATTGGTATGTACGGCAGGACCAACTCGTAAAGATAGGTAGGAGCAAGCCCATGTAACGCTTTATGGGTTAACAGTAAAACCTTGAAATCAGCCCTTGCCTTAACAGGAAGCCAGTGTAGGGAAGCTAGCACTGGAGTAATATGATCAAATTTCCTGGTTCTAGTCAGGATTCTAGCAGCCGTATTTAGCACTAACTGAAGTTTATTTAGTGCTTTTTCCGGGTAGCCGGAAAGTAGAGCATTGCAGTAGTCTAACCTAGAAGTAACAAATGCATGGATTAATTTTTCTGCATCATTTTTGGACAGAAAATGTCTGATTTTTGCAATGTTACGTAGATGGAAAAAAGCTGTCCTTGAAACAGTCTTGATATGTTCGTCAAAAGAGAGATCAGGGTCAAGAGTAACGCCGAGGTCCTTCACAGTTTTATTTGAGACGAATTTACAACCATCAAGATTAATTGTCAGATTTAACAGAAGATCTCTTTGTTTCTAGGGACCTAGAACAAGCATCTCTGTTTTGTCCGAGTTTAAAAGTAGAAAGTTTTCAGCCATCCACTTCCTTATGTCTGAAACACAGGCTTCTAGCGAGGGCAATTTTGGGGCTTCACCATGTTTCATTGAAATGTACAGCTGTGTGTCATCCGCATAGCAGTGAAAGTTAACATTATGTTTTCGAATAACATCCCCAAGAGGTAAAATATATAGTGAAAACAATAGTGGTCCTAAAACGGAACCTTGAGGAACACCGAAATGCACAGTTGATTTGTCAGAGGACAAACCATTCACAGAGACAAACTGATATCTTTCCGACAGGTAAGATCTAAACCAGGCCAGAACTGGTCCGTGTAGACCAATTTGGGTTTCCAGTCTCTCCAAAAGAATGTGGTGATCGATGGTGTCAAAGGCAGCACTAAGGTCTAGTAGCACGAGGACAGATGCAGAGCCTCGGTCTGACGCCATTAAAAGGTCATTTACCACCTTCACAAGTGCAGTCTCAGTGCTATGATGGGGTCTAAAACCAGACTGAAGCATTTCGTATACATTGTTTGTCTTCAGAAAGGCAGTGAGTTGCTGCGCAACAGCTTTTTCAAAAAAAATTGAGAGGAATGGAACATTCGATATAGGCCGATAGTTTTTTATATTTTCCGGGTCAAGGTTTGGCTTTTTCAAGAGAGGCTTTATCACTGCCACTTTTAGTGAGTTTGGTACACATCCGGTGGATAGAGAGCTGTTTATTATGTTCAACATAGGAGGGCCAAGCACAGGAAGCAGCTCTTTCAGCAGTTGAGTAGGAATAGGATCCAGTATGCAGCTTGAATGTTTAGAGGCCATGATCATTTTCATCATTGTGTCAAGAGATATAGTACTAAAACACTTAAGTGTCTCTCCCGATCCCAGGCCCTGGCAGAGCTGTGCAGATCCAGGACAGCTAAGCCCTGGAGGAATACGCAGATTCAAAGAGGAGTCCGTAATTTGCTTTCTAATGGTCATGATCTTTTCCTCAAAGAAGTTCATGAATTTATTACTGCTGAAGTGAAAGCCATCCTCTCTTGGGGAATGCTGCTTTTTAGTTAGCTTTGCAACAGTATCAAAAAGAAATTTTGGATTGTTCTTATTTTCCTCGATTAAGTTGGAAAAGTAGGATGATCGAGCAGCAGTGAGGGCTCTTCGGTACTGCACGGTACTGTCTTTCCAAGCTAGTCGGAAGACTTCCAGTTTGGTGTGGCGCCATTTCCGTTCCAATTTCCTGGAAGCTTGCTTCAAAGCTCTGGTATTTTCTGTATACCAGGGAGCTAGTTTCTTATGACAAATGTTTTTCGTTTTTAGGGGTGCAACTGCATCTAGGGTATTGCGCAAGGTTAAATTGAGTTCCTCAGTTAAGTGGTTAACTGATTTTTGTCTTCTGACGTCTTTGGGTAGGCAGAAGGAGTCTGGAAGGGCATCAAGGAATTTTTGTGTTGTCTGAGAATTTATAGCACGACTTTTGATGCTCCTTGGTTGGGGTCTGAGCAGATTATTTGTTGCGATTGCAAACGTAATAAAATGGTGGTCCGATAGTCCAGGATTATGTGGAAAAACATTAAGATCTACAACATTTATTCCATGGGACAAAACTAGGTCCAGAGTATGACTGTGGCAGTGAGTAGGTCCAGAGACATGTTGGACAAAACCCACTGAGTCGATGATGGCTCCGAAAGACTTTTGGAGTGGGTCTGTGGACTTCTCCAAATGAATATTAAAATCACCAAAAATTAGAATATGATCTGCTATGACTACAAGGTCTGATAGGAATTCAGGGAACTCAGAGAGGAACGCTGTATATGGCCCAGGAGGCCTGTAAACAGTAGCTATAAAAAGTGATTGAGTAGGCTGCATAGATTTCATGACTAGAAGCTCAAAAGACGAAAACGTCATTTTTTTTTTTGTAAATTGAAATTTGCTATCGTAAATGTTAGCAACACCTCCGCCTTTGCGGGATGCACGGGGGATATGGTCACTAGTGTAACCAGGAGGTGAGGCCTCATTTAACACAGTAAATTCATCAGGCTTAAGCCATGTTTCAGTCAGGCCAATCACATCAAGATTATGATCAGTGATTAGTTCATTGACTATGACTGCCTTTGAAGTGAGGGATCTAACATTAAGTAACCCTATTTTGAGATGTGAGGTATCATGATCTCTTTCAATAATGGCAGGAATGGAGGAGGTCTTTATCCTAATAAGATTGCTAAGGCGAACACCGCCATGTTTAGTTTTGCCCAACCTAGGTCGAGGCACAGACACAGTCTCAATGGGTATGGCTGAGCTGACTACACTGACTGTGCTATTGGCAGACTCCACTAAGCTGGCAGGTTGGCTAACAGCCTGCTGCCTGGCCTGCACCCTATTTCATTGTGGGGCTAGAGGAGTTAGAGCCCTATCTATGTTGGTAGATAGATGAGAGCACCCCTCCAGCTAGGATGGAGTCCGTCACTCTTCAGCAGGTCAGGCTTGGTCCTGTTTGTGGGTGAGTCCCAGAAAGAGGGCCAATTATCTACAAATTCTATCTTTTGGGAGGGGCAGAAAACAGTTTTCAACCAGCGATTGAGTGCTGAGACTCTGCTGGGAGGGGGCCAGAGACAATTACTCGATGCCGACACATCTTTCTAGTTGATTTACACGCTGAAGCTATGTTGCACTTGGTGACCTCTGACTGTTTCATCCTAACATCGTTGGTGCCGACGTGGATAACAATATCTCTATACTCTCTACACTCGCCAGATTTAGCTTTAGCCAGCACCATCTTTAGATTAGCCTTAACGTCGGTAGCCCTGCCCCCTGGTAAACAGTGTATGATCGCTGGGTGATTCGTTTTAAGTCTAATACTGCGGGTAATGGAGTCGCCAATGACTAGGGTTTTCAATTTGTCAGAGCTAATGGTTGGAGCCTTCGGCGTCTCAGACCCCGTAGCGGGAGGAGTAGAGACAAGAGAAGACTCAGCTTCAGACTCCGACTCGCTACATAATGGGGAAAACCGGTTGAAAGTTTCTGTCGGCTGAATGAGCGACACCAGTTGAGCATTCCTACAGCATTTCCCTCCAGAAGCCATGAGAAAGTTGTCCGGCTGCGGGGACTGTGCGGGGGGTTTATACTAACGTTACTATCTGTACTTACTGGTGGCACAGACGCTGTTTCTTCCTTTCCTACACTGAAATTACCCTTGCCTAACGATTGCGTCTGAAGCTGGGCTTGTAGCACAGCTATCCTCGCCATAAGGCGATCGTTCTCCTGTATATTATGAGTACAGCGACTGCAATTAGAAGACATCATGTTAATGTTACTACTTAGCTTCGGCTGTTGAAGGTGCTGACGAACCATGTCCAGATAAAGCGTCCGGAGTGAAAAAGTTGAATGAGGGGAAAAAAAGTTGCGATGGAAAAACAAAAAATATAAACGGTAATTAAAAAGAAAAAAACAAAACGTAAAGTTGTCAGCAAAACGCACAGCAACAAAACGCACAGCAACACGTCTGCAAATTCAACAGGAAGTGACGACTACTGTGACGCCTAATTTGCGTACTTGAGCAGTAAGCCTAGGTTTACATGTACAGTTATGTAATCGATTTGATCGTTGATTTAAACATTTTAAAAAGTTTTGCGTTTCTTCAATGTATGCTTTGTTGTGTTTCGCTGGCTCTAAATGTAATTACCTGGTCCCAACATACATGGCAAGTCAAGAAAAGTCATTCACAATGCAAACCGAAGTTAAATAAGAAAAACTTCAAAACACATTTACGAAGATTGCTTTGAAACAGTGTCCAAGGAAAGATTTTTGGCATGTGAGTGCGTTGATGTGAAAAATTGTGTTTGCAATTGAAAAATGGTCCAGAAACACCCATACATGTTGTGAAAAATACTTGGGCCAGTTCAGTTCCAACTGTGTTCAAAACTGTTATGCATGCTGGAGTATAAAAAGCTGTTGAATTGTACTTTTTCTTTACTTTCACATACACTGTGTTCCCAGAAACATTGCTCTGATCTTGGACTTTTGGTGTGGATGATCAGGTTAGATATTCTTTAAATTATTCCACTGAACTGTACCATTTGATTGTCATTCCTTTATTGAAAATTGTACCTTGTTCACACCACAGGACCTACCAAAGCAAGGTTTCTCAAACAACTGTGGGGTGTTTGTTTTGATGGTAAGATGCTGGCTATTCAGTATATTATATTAGTCCTATTTTCTCTTATAACATATTAAAAGGTATTTCCGTGCTTGCAGCATGCAAAGGACACTATTATTGCTCATACTTTTTCTTGTTTATTATTCTTGACACTTTTTGGGACCTATTTCCTACAATGTTCACACTACATACACAATTCATACATCAAACTACTGCACAGCTGGATGCTGATGTGACATGCTGTGACTTCTTGGGGGGGGGGGGGGTGTCTTCTACATCCGGAAATATATTCCGGGGGGGGGGGGGGGTTATTATTATTTACTATTAATGTTGTTATTCTCATAACTATCAAACTTAACCTACTCTTTCTTAACGTACAGTATGCTCTGTACATTGCAATGGAAGTACAGTGTGATTTCACCGAGGTATGTATAAATTATGAAATTCTCATCACTAGTGGATATGTTTTTTAGGATCCCCATCCGATTATGTGATTTTCTTTTTCAAAGGAAAACATGCAGTAAATAAGTCTGGTGGTGCCTAGTTCTCCTGCAGAACTTTCCCACGCCGTAAGTCTTGAACATGATAAAAACTTAATTTACATCCTTAAAATCACTTGTTTCACTGTAGCCAGACTGACCTGAATATATTGAATGTATGTAATGTATGTCATTCACTCACTAAGGTCTGAAGAAGAGAGGTTGAAAGATGGAAAAAGGCGGCGAAAACAAAACACACTACAGGTAGGAGGTGTCATATGATGAGTGGTATAGTCTTAAACCAATGTTTAAAGACTTAAACCTCCCCTCTCCAATATATTTCAGGATGATATAGAAGACGCCCCCTCAAGAAGTCACAGCATGTCACATCAGCATCCAGCTCTGCAGGATCAGGTACTGTATAGGCTATTAGCTAAAGTAAGGTGCATTCTTGACACCCATCCCTAGATGTTCCCTTACATGACTTAATGACCACAATCTGTTTTCTTTCTAGACGATACTGAAAACAAAATGCACGGCGAACTGGGAGCTATGAACTGGGTATGTAGTCTACTATGTGTAATGCTGAAGGCTTGATGTATGGAAAGATATAATAGCTGTGATGACTTAGTAGTTATAGATATCACTGAAAACCCCTTTAGTAATAGTGGCTCTAGTTTGCATGGTGGTATTGTGAAAGTGGGGTGTAATTGTTCTTGATCACCCATCGAGGCACTACTCCTAATATTAATTCTTCCTTTTTCTTCAAGGAAGCAGATGTTCTTCTAAGGGACACTCTAGAGGCAGCAAGGTGGTACGAACGCCAAACATTTAAAGGAACCGTTTCCCTCCCTAGTGTAATTGGGATGGACGGGGTAGACCGCATTACAACCCTTAAAGAACAACGGTTGTATGATGGCCTGGATGAAGAAAAAAATATTCTCCTCAAGGAACCATTCCTGTTACAGAGATTATGAGATGTTCTATGTGGAGGCAGTTGACAACAGGAAAATGACTGTCTTTGCCTCTTGAGGAGCAGGAGTGAAGCCATTTTTGAGGAGTGGTCAAACCTTGTTTTTGTCTGCTGTGTTAATTGTGTTATGTTGTTTAGTAAAGATGATGTAGAAGTCACCCGAGTCTCTGATCTCTTTACTGTAGCTGGTATAACTTAATGTACAAAAGCACATTCAGCGTGTCAGTATGTCTATATGGTATAGTCTGTCTCCATTCTCATGAGGAAAGTAAATAGCATTATAACTCAGGATAGGTAGTAACTGTATATGCTCAATGAAATAATATAATTACAAAGTTATAACATTTATCACAATTTTAACAGTACATGACATGCATAACAAGTCTGTTGTTCACTGCAACATCAGTAGCTTGTCTCAAATGAAGCAAAAAGTGATACAACACATGTGCTGGTACGACTTTATATAATATTTCTTACGATCTTCAAAAATGAAATACGTTTGTATTCAGTGTGCGACTGTCAAACCTCAGATGGACAAAAAAAAGGTGGGTGGGGTCAAGCGTGGGTGGAGTCAAACGTTTGACTCTGCCCACATTAAGCCCAGCCCAAATTGCACACTGCAGTCAGGGGTACTTGGATTTCTGCGAGTTATCCGGTAAAAAAAATATATACAAAAGTCGGTAGCTAATAAGGAGCTGATTTCGGCGGGGTTTGTTGCTGATAGCTAGCACAGGGACAAGCAGTAACCTATTGCTGTAGCCAGACACGACATGAAGCACCAATATTGTTGGATCCTTCATTTGTTTTTGCACTGACGTTACACAAACGTTACAGAACAGTCGGCCCCTTGAATGCTACTGTTATATATCTAACATGAGCTAGCAGGGATTGAAATCCAACTAGCTACATCCTATTGTTGGGTTGCGTCAATCGAATCTGGTGTCGGAACAGAGTATGACACAGTCACCGAATATGTTCTTGCTGAACTTTTATTAAGTATAATCAAACGATAAATGGTAAATGATAAATGCAATCTTCGTGTTCACGGGCTCACTGTAATACCACGCAGGGCAAAACAGAACTGGTCTGTTCCTCACAAGGTTCTTCTCAAATACTCTGACAGAAATAGTTCCCGCTTCTGAGCTGGCCTATCAGAGTAGAGGCTGAGTGTGGTTTAAACTTACTCAGCCTATCGTTGGCGCACAGGCTGGTCCCAGCCCCCAGGCGCTTCAGTTGACAGGCGTAGTTGTTGCTGTGCAGATTATCTATGTGATTGCACCCTAGAGACTGTGGCCACAGGCTCAGTTCCTCTTGTTGTTTTCCAACCTAAAATTTACTCTTTTCAACACTTCTTCTATGCATGTGTCAATAGCTCAATATACCGTTTCCGCCCAAGCTTAACCACAGCCTATCAGCTAGTCACACTATATGGTGCACAACACACTATATGGTGCACAACACACTATGTGATGCACAACTTGTCAGCTTTAGCTCAAACACAAGCCTGCATAGCAAACAAAACATATTTTCAACACTCACACTATCAAAAATAGTCTGTGATTGGCTAGCCAGCTAGCTAATGTTAGGTTAAGCAAGGTTAGGACTCTAGCTAGCCTGTTGTGCTAGCAATGATGCTAACCGTTTAGCTAGCAGGCATCAAACATATAGGTTCACATTAGTTACAGTTTGGTGGTGAATTACATTATTCAACATATTGCTAGATTTTTATCATTTTTCTCAAACTAAAATAGAGACACAAAAACGGAACTAAGGTCAGGACGTGACAGTACCCCCCCCCCCCCCCCCCCCCCCCCCCAAAGGTGTGGATTCCGGCCGCAAAACCTAAACCCATAGGGGAGGGTCTGGGTGGGCATCTGTCCTCGTTGGCTGCTCTGGCGCGGGACGTGGACCCCACCATAGTCTTGGCCCACTCAAGTGGTGCCTTTGGAGCGGCGACCCTTGCCGCCGACCTCGGACTGGGGACCCTTTCAGCAGGCCCCGAATAGACGGGAGACTCCGGCAGCGCCGGACAGGCGGGAGACTCTGGCAGCTCAGGACAGACGGGCGGCTCCGGCAGCTCAGGACAGACGGGCGGCTCTGGCAGCTCAGGACAGACGGGAGACTCCGGCAGTCTCGTGCCATGGATCATCACTGGAGGCTTCGTGCCATGGATCATCACTGGAGGTTTCTTGCCATGGATCATCACTGGAGGCTTCGTGCCATGGATTATCACTGGAGGCTTCGTGCCATGGATTATCACTGGAGGCTTCTTGCCATGGATTATCACTGGAGGCTTCTTGCCATGGATCATCACTGGAGGCTTCGTGCCATGGATCACCACTGGAGGCTTCGTGCCATGGATCACCACTGGAGGCTTCATGCCATGGATCACCACTGGAGGCTTCGTGCCATGGATCACCACTGGAGGCTTCGTGCCATGGATTATCACTGGAGGCTTCGTGCCATGGATTATCACTGGAGGCTTCTTGCCATGGATTATCACTGGATTGGAGAGACACACAGAAGGCCTGGCTTTGGGAGAAGGCACAGGACTCACCAGGCTGGGGAGACATGCAGGAGGGTTAGTGCTTAGCACAGACACAGAACTCACCAGGCTGGGGAGACATGCAGGAGGCCTTGTCCTTGGCCGAGGCACCGGATGCATTGGACCGTGGAGGCGCACTGGCGGTCTCGAGCGCAGAGCTAGCACCACTCGTCCTGGCTGGATCCTCCCTGTAGCCCTGCAAGTGCGGAGAGTTGGAACAGGCCACACTGGGCTGTGCTGGCGAACTGGAGACACCGTGCGTAGGGCTAGTGCAGTATACCCGGGCCGAGGAGATGCACTGGAGACCAGATGCGCTGAGCCGGCATCATCCCTCCTGGCTCGATGCCCACTCTAGCCCGGCCGATTCGAGGAGCTGTGATGTAGCGCACCGGGCTATGCGTGCGCACTGGGGACACCTTGCGCTTCTCCGCATAACACGGTGCCTGCCCAGTCACTCTCTCGCCACGGTAAGCACGGGGAGTTGGCTCAGGTCTCCTACCTGAGTCCGCCAATCTACCCGTGTTCCCCCCTCAAAAAAAATTCTGGGGCTGCCTCTCGTGCCCGTTACCTCGCGCCAATTCCTCGTATTGGCGCCGCTCCGCTCTAGCTGCCTCCAGCTCTTCCTTGGGACGACGGTATTCCCCAGCCTGTGCCCAGGGTCCCTTACCATCCAAAATCTCATCCCAAGTCCAGGAGTCCAGAACCCTCTGCTCCTGGTTACCACGCTGCTTGGTCCTTTTTTAGGTGGGTGGTTCTGTAACAATTCTCGTTGGTGGAAGGAGAGGAGGACCAAAATGCAGCGTGGTAAATGTTCGTCATATTTAATTAAAACTGAACACTACACAAAACAACGAGGAAAAATGAAAATGAAACAGTTCTGCCAGGTGAACATACACTAAACAGAAAACAATCACCCACAACACACAATGGAAAACAGGCTACCTAAATATGGCTCCCAATCAGAGACAACGATAAACAGCTGCCTCTGATTGGGAACCACACCAGGCCAAACACATAGAAAAACAACAACCTAGAAAAAAGAACATAGACTGCCCACCCTAACTCACGCCCTGACCAAACTAAAATAGAAACACAAAAACGGAACTAAGGTCAGGACGTGACAGAGGTCTCTTTCAGAATGATCCATAAGTATTACCCTGCAAATCATTACCCGAAGAAACTCAAAAAAGACATTAACATTGATTTTACTTTTTGTGTTGAGCATCCAGAAACAGTTTCACATTTATTTTGGCATTGTCTACATGTAAAACAATTATGGAAAGATATTCACAGTTTTATAATTATTAATATTCTTGATGACTTTTGTTTGTTGTGGGAGAATGTGCTGCTCGGTTTCCTTAACCGTAATAAAGATAAAGAACAACAATTTTACCTCATAAATCTAATTGTGCTAATGGGAAAATGTCATATTCATAAATGTAAATTCACTAATAAAAAAAACACTTCCGTGTTTTCTATAAGGAATTCGAGCAGTACATTAAGACCATTCTACATTATTATTATAAGAAAGATGTTAAAACAATCAATGTGTGTTTCTTTTAAGGTCTTTGTATAATTTGTAATTTGTTGTACCCCCTAGCATATGTTATCATTGTCTATTTATGTACTTATTGTATCTATACAGATCTTTCTACATTGGTAATAAAAAATACAAATAAAAAATGATACAACAACAGCACAATTTTTTTCTTGTGACATTAAAAAAAATATCTTACAGGAACAAAAATTAAAACGTATTTGCATCCAACCTGATTGTTGGTGTAGGATTCAAATGTAATTGACTGAACAATTATGCGTTTGGATTAAATGTATGGGACGCATTCAAGCTGTTGGTGACCATTGTTTAGTCAACACCTTTCAAAGTGTGTTGCATTATGGGGATACAAATTGTCCAATGCAAGTCGCTGCAGTTGCTCTACACTAAAGGCTTCCTGCAGCCATCGCCTGCATTGTGGGAGGCTCTATTGTCTTCATCATTTTTGTTTGACCCACACGCACTAAGACAAGACTGAAACAGGAACCAACTTTGCCGCGATTCAAGTCGCCTTATACAGGGGATATATACAAATGAATGTAATATAAAATGCTCTCTCTCACTTAGACACAGATTATTTCAGTTTGTGAGTGTGTGATATGTTTATTTCGACGTTATAAAGAAACACTTTTATAAAAACAATGGCAACAGTGCCGTGTCGATCTGAGTCTTGCTGTTTGAAAACCACATTAGTGTCCGACTTTCGGTTGTCACAGACGCACCTCCCCCAACTTCACATCTCCCACTGTTGTCTACAGTCGGTTGCTTAATAAAGCTACTCAAACGCCCCCATGGTTTTTATCGTGAAGCGCATGTGTCACGCTAGCCTCCGCTGTCACGTGACCGCTCTAGGACGTAGTCTATCTTTTGACACAAATATTGAACTATGCGATCATTCATCGAACTCGACATTTGCGGGAACAGGTACGCTACAATTCCATATAACGTTAGTGTTTAGACTAGGTTCGATTGAATAGTTTGAATGAGAGGGATTTGGTATAGAAACGGACTTTATTGTGATTGTAAATGGACAGAAAAGCTTTTGTTTGGGTAACATTGTATGCATCAACGGCATGCTGTGGCTAAAGTTATACAGCTAGCAGGTGGAACTGTCAGACCTATTGTATGGGCATAGATAGTGATGGCCATGCACATTAGCGCACATGGTTTTCAATAGGGACTTCACGTGACATATTGCAGCGCCATAAGCTACGGTAGAGAGGACACTTCATGACAAGTGCATCATATTTGAGGGGGTCTTTTCTTTGTACATTTTTTGTTTATCAGACTAAATGGAATAATTGTAGGAAATAGCATCCATAAACTGGCTATTATTTCTTGTTATTTCTTATTCAATGTCTATCCTATAGTTTGGATGAAGTGGATAACGACACTATACAGAAGGGGTTTGTTAAATCATTTAAAATCCCATTTTATTGGTACACATACACATATTTAGCAGATGTTATTGCGGGTGGAGCAAAATGCTTGTGTTCCTAGCTCTAACAGTGTCGTAGTATCTAACAGTTCACAACAATAGACTAATGTAAAATAATGGAATTAAGAAATATATATAAATATTAAATCGAGCAATGTCGGAGTGGCATTGACTAAAATACAGTGGAATAGTATATACATATGAGATGAGTAAATCCGTATGTAAACATTATGTAAACATTATTAAAGTGACTTGTGTTCCATTATTAAAGTGGCCAGTGATTCCAAGTATATAGGGCAGCAGCCTCTCAGGTGTATGGCTATTTAATAGTCTGATGGTGTGAACAGGCCGTGGTTGATGTCCTTGATGATCTTTTTGTCCCTCCTGTGACATCGGATGCTGTAGCTGTCCTAGATGAAAGGTAGTTTGCCCCCGGTGATGCGTTGTGCAGACCGCACCACCCTCTGGAGAGCCCTGCGTTTGCGGGTGGTGCTGTTGCCGTATCAGGCGGTGATACAGCCTGACAGGATGCTCTCGATTGTGCATCTGTAAAAGTTTTATGGGCCAAGCTGTTTTGAAGCTGGTGTACAAAACCAAAAGTAAGATGCAAAAAACAAAACTTAAGAAATGGAAGCATAGAAATAATGCACATAGAACAGATGTACCTCTTCTTTAACTTGCTTTCAATGAGAATCACAGATCTATAACTCACATTTCTTTGTGAATATGGTCGGGTCTCCCCAAAAGTTACATATTGCAACTTCAAAAGTGTCTTAAAGAAGTTGAAAAAGGACATTTATGTTCACACCAAATGACCCAGCCTATGTTAATCTTTATTTTAAAAAATATATTGGGCTATTGTACATTAACATTGCAGGTAGGTCAACATCCTGCAGCCAGAGCTGTGATCTTGGTGGTTTGGGATAGCACAACTCCCAAATCTTGACTCACCGTCATGCATCAGCTAAAAATGTTAGTGTCCATCCATACCAATAGTATGATTCACAGGAGAATTCAGTGGCAATGACCTTTGTTGTTTGCTATGTAAACTTGATCACTACTAGACTATGATTTCAGATGTTTCGGTAAAGTTACGCAAACCATTTACGGTAGATGCCTCTTCTGTGTATCTTGTCAATGTTGACTTTACTCCTTTGAATGGGTTCAGTCTAGAAACCTGTGTTTCTCCATTGATCTGTTGTCTCTAACCTTCAACCCAAAACATGTAGGCCTAAAGGTTCAACCACAATACAATGAATGCGGGAAATGTGTAGAGAACAGGATTGGCCTGTTATCTACTGACAGAGGAGTTGTCTCTGCCACAATAAAAAAAGACTTAATCTATCTATGACACATGTAGGAGGGTGACGGTGGAGGTGACTGTAGTAGGAAGGTGGTGGTGTCCATATGTTGTAGTTCCTGGTATAGCTAAGAGCTGACCATTTCCACCCACAAACCAAATATGCCACTGTATTAAGAGTAGGCTAGGCTGCCTCCCAGAAATCCTACTTGCATTGGCAGAAAACCAATCCACGACTGCAATCAATGTGTGTTTTAAGCCAGTGAATCAGCCACTGTGATTATGGGTTAATAACAACTGAATACTTAGCAATCCAAACCAGGTCTGTAAATCACCTTTTTGAAGTTATTCCTGATCTGCCTTGCTCTGTCTCTCTCTCCTGTAGGAGCTGATCTGTGTTGGACCAGAGAATGTGGAAAGTTGTGTGGGCAACACTGCTGCTCCTGGCCACTGTGTGTGCCCAGAGAGGCTATGCCAAGGAGACCAAGGGAGCACCGAAGGTGGGGCACGTGTCAGTGGTCATAGTGGGAGGTACAGGTGACTTGGCTAAGAAGTACCTGTGGCAGGGCTTCTTCCATCTGTACGCTAACCAGGTGAGTAGCGGCTACAGTTTCTCCTTTTATGGCGGAGGCCTGTTGCCCAAGGATAAGGCCACGCCGTTCCTGTTTGAGGCGCTAAAGGGAGTGGGCTGTCCTCGGGAGCTGTCTGTGGAGCGCTGTGCCCTGGTGAAGGAGCAGTTCCTGAGGCTGGCTGAGTATCGGCAGCTGAAGACTTCAGAGGACTACCAGGCCCTGGGCAAACACCTGACAGAGCAGCTGACGCAGGAGGGCATAGTGGAGGCAGGCAGGCTGTTCTACCTGTCAGTGCCAGCCTTCGCTTATGCGGACATTGCAGAAAGGATCAACAACAGCTGCAGACCGACCGACGGGGCGTGGTTGAGGGTGGTGCTGGAGAAACCGTTTGGCCATGATTTCAGTAGTGCCCAACTACTGTCCACTCAACTGGGTACCTCCCTTAAGGATGAGGAGATGTACAGGATCGACCACTATTTAGGGAAGCAGGTGATGTGCTTAGGCCTCCTTATCAGTCCACCGTAGACATTAACAGAAAACGTTGCCCGTGAGGCAGATCTTTGTTTTAATTATAATTGTTTGCTTTTATACTCAAAAGGTTGTCTCTAAGATTTTGCCATTCAGAAGGGAGAACAGTAAGCACCTGGATCCTATCTGGAACAAGCACCACATTGAGAGAGTGGAGATTGTACTGAAGGAGACCCTGGATGCCAGAGGTACTATGTGGTCCCAGAAAACTGAGCATTTCATATTTTATGTTCGCTTAAGCATGTGTAGAAACCCAATCTATAAGACTGTAATGGTGCCAGTAACATCGCCTGTCATGAGGTGTTTGATTTACCCTACTTTTGTCACAGGTCGTATTCCCTTCTATGACCAGTATGGTGTGATCAGAGACGTGATACAGAACCACCTGACTGAGGTCATGACCCTTCTGACCATGGGGCTCCCAGCCAACCTGAGCGACGTGAAGGAGGTCCTCAGGAACAAGCTGAAGATCTTCAGTGCCTTGCAGCACCTGGACAGGAACTGTGCTACCATTGGTCAGTACCAGAACTACAATCTAGAGGTACAGGAAGAACTGAACAAAACAAAGGAGTACTACAGCCTCACCCCCACCTTTGCTGGTAAGTGACATGAGAACGTTTGTCTATAGGAGTTTTTCGCTTTGAGCCTGTGCATGAATAAAAAAAGTTGGCAGTAGTATAACAGGAGGAATTTGAATCGACATCCCTAGTTATTAGTATATGACAGAGTGCATAATTTAAAAAAAACATTTTTAATTCAATAATTTTTTTATTTTGTTTGACAGCCATAGAGATAAGATACGATACATAGATTATTCGGGGGGTTTCAGTGATGAGACATACTTTTTGTTTTTCTATTTCAGGTATCATGGTGCATATTGACATAGCCCAGTACGAGAAAATGCCAATCATCCTGACCTCAGGGAAGATGCTGGATGAGCGCTTAGGCTATGCTCGCATTTTGTTCAAGAATGACATCTTCTGTGTCCAGAGCCACAGCAGCGTCCACTGCAAGCCCAAGCAGATTGTGTTCTACTTTGGCCACGGCACTCTGCAGTACCCAGCCATTCTCGTGAGTAAGAACCTGTTCAAGCCAGACCTGATGGACACTGAGTGGAAGGAGATAACGGAACACAAAGATGTCAGTGTACTAGGTATGCCCATCTCTGACTACTATGTGCTGACACCAACGGTACAGAGAGAGGCTTACGCAGAACTCATTTTGCACATCTTCCAAGGCCGGAAGGACAGCTTTATCAGTACTGAGAACCTGCTGGCCTCCTGGGGTTTCTGGACTCCTCTCCTGCACGGTCTGGCCAAAACCTCCCCCCGCCTGTACCCCGGGGGAGCGGACAATGGCAACATGCTGGACTTCAAACTGTTGGGACGGGAGGTGACCTTCGCCAACGAGGCTGTGGTCATGATCACCCAAGACCACATGGGCGGGTCTGGGACGGAGAGCTTCCAGGTGATGCAGGGGAAGTACCGCAGCGCTGAAATGGTGTCTGCCTGGCCCGAGGAGCTCATCGTGCGGCTGGCCGCAGACCTGCAGGCTTCAGCGGAGAAAGCGGTAAGGGAGGGCGGCCGCTTCCATCTGGCCCTCTCTGGGGGCTCCAGTCCACTAGCTCTGTTCCAGAGGCTGGCCCGCCACCACTACTCCTTCCCCTGGAGGGACACCCACGTTTGGATGGTGGACGAGCGATGCGTGCCTCTCACAGAGTTGGACTCCAACTTCCGCACCCTGCACGACCACCTGCTCCAACACGTGAAGATTCCCTATTTCAACATCCACCCCATGCCTGTGCAGATGAACCAGCGGCTGTGTGTGGAGGAGGATAGTGGAGCGCTGCTCTATGAGAGAGACATCAACCAGCTGGTTAATGCCTCCAGCTTCCACTTTGTCCTTCTAGGAGTGGGCTACGATGGCCATACCGCCTCCCTCTTCCCAGGCAGCAAGCTTGACGCCCATGGGGACAGTCTGGTAGCCCTCACCGAGAGCCCAGCCAAGCCTCACCAGCGTATGAGCCTCACCCTCAGGGCTATCAACCAGGCCCAGAAAGTAGGTGTGCTGGTGATGGGTAAGAGCAAACATGAGCTGGTCACTCAGCTCAGCCGAGTCAAGGACAACCCAAACAAGTGGCCCATCACTGCTATCCGGCCGACCAGTGGCAGGCTAGTATGGTACATAGACTATGATGCTCTTTTAGGATAGCTAACAGCTGCTTTTGGCTCTGTGATACTGTAGCAATGAAATTATGTACATTTAAATGGAAATGAATGATTTGCTGTAATTTTACTATTTTGCTGTATTTTGACCAAGAATGTAAAGTAATGATGAAGTTCTGTTGATTCTGGGCACCTTAAAGTATGGAAGTACATATGGTATACTGGCATATATTTTATTTTTCAATATACAGGATGTAGGGGCTCATGTGATATGTTTGTGTGTGTGTGTATGTGTGTGTGGGGTTGTATATTTACCAAATGGACATCTCAGGAAAGCAAAGTGGATATGGAAGTTTGTTAGTCTTTAATCATTACTCATGATCTGAATAACTATATTTTATTTAGTTGTAAAAACAGTATATATTTCACATAAAGCGACCCATTCCACACTCAACCTGCATAGAATAGTATTGTTAAAAGGGGACTTTAAACCGTGAAAGACCAACAATTTTGGTTAAAATTTCATTCAATGAAAATGCCCCTATGGTAAATGGATTTGGAGCTTTTGCTCCTATGGTCGACAGATAATGTAGTCTATAGCCATGTATCATTGTATTTGTGCCTCAATGACAATTGAAATCAAAATGCATAATGTACTGTCCAGTACATTAAATGACATAAAAAAGCATATTATGATCCATTGCTGCCTTTGTTTTAATCTATGCTTGTGGATAAAAAAAATA
Source organism: Salvelinus fontinalis (assembly GCF_029448725.1). Taxonomy (NCBI): domain Eukaryota; kingdom Metazoa; phylum Chordata; class Actinopteri; order Salmoniformes; family Salmonidae; genus Salvelinus; species Salvelinus fontinalis. Next base: position 10,806,421 of record NC_074682.1, read on the forward strand.
ATAATACAATTATCTAATATATTATTTGATATCTATGAGAAATGTACCATTTCCACAGCCTTTGACCTAATGTATGTATTCTCCCCTATGAGCCAGTCCAGTAGTTCCTAATACTTCCTCTTTTAAAGACATGCTCTGTTACTTTGGCGACTTAGAAATTATTTTTTAAACCTCTCGCTTTGGGGTGTATGTGTCAATCTGTAGTTCATACATGCAGAATTACTGTCTTAGCCACAAAATCCCTAGTTTGAAAGTGATTGTTTTCTTGAACCTGTGCAGTGCCATTTTCCCTACATTTCCCCCTCTTGGGCCAGCCCCGTAGCAATTTGAGTTCTAGCCAATGAGCTTCAGGCCCTCACATTTGAGTGACAGCTAGCAAGAGGCCTGCCCGGCATTATCCAATGAGGTTACAGGGTGGGCTCAACTTCTCAGTGGACACAGCAGAGAATGAGCAATGACGTGGTCTGAATAAGTTATGTTATGTTGTATGCAATTTTCGGCGACCACTTTTTGCTCATGAGTGCTACTTTCAGAACTACTGGCTAAAAAGTATACAAAAGTATCAGATAATCTCTTAATGTGAGTGAAATAGGGCTTACAAGATGTCGTTGATGTTTTATTTGTCACATGCACAAGTACAGTGAAATGCTTAACTAAGTTGTGACCTTCCAACTTTGATACTGTGAGTCTCCTCGTTTGAGATGTCCTTCACTGGCATTCACACAGATTGGCTCACTGCACAACATTTGATTTCAAAGTGTGTAACTGAGTTCATCAATGTTTTATTTGTGGATTGAATTAGGAGAGTTCCTCTTACGTAAAGGGCCTTTTTAGGATATTGAAATGGATTTAAAATGGGTTGATGAAGTTTAGTTCAACCGCTTCACTGCGTTGCCTTAATTCATTATACGGACAGGTGTATGTTAATATATATGTATTAGCTGAAGGTTATTTTGCCTGGGAAAAAGATGTAATTAGGTTTCAATTTGATGTTTGCACATACAAATGTTATAGCACTTGATTATTCTGAATGCTGTAAGTGAATGTGTGGTTTGTTCCTTATCACTTTGGGGTTCAAACAGTATGAATAAATGATTTACAATTGTTTATTTTTATACATATGGGGACCTAACACAATTTTTCTACATACTGTACACACATGGAATTAATGTAACAGTTAATCACTGTTTTACCACAAGGAAATAAACTACAGCTTTCACAACCCTTTCTGCACAGATTATTTCTTTTTAACTGTGCGATTTCAAACGAAGGAATGTTTAAGCAGAAATGTTGGGTACTTGAAAAATGTATATGCCCCTTTATGATAGTGGTAGCCATTTTAATAGTTAATTTGATACTCAAAACGCAGTAATTGAATGCAAATAAACATATGCGCACCAATTGATTTCAAGGGTATCAAATTAAGGAAATGGGATATGTAAATTCACTACATACTACACTAGTCACCACACTGTGCAACAGTATCGCTTGCTGGTGGTAGCCTGGAAACAGCATCAATTATAGATGGATGGGTCTATGGCGCATATCTAATTGCAACCTGGAGCAGCTGTAGACTGTTTGGACTAGTTAACCATTGTTCCCTCTCTGGCAAGGCCTGGGTAGCCTACTGGTTTTTACCCAGAATCCTCCCTTCACCAAGAAGAAGGCTGAGAAGAAACATAAGCATCAGTTCTGTAATATGTGCATTATTACTACTGCAGGAAAGATGATGTGTCTGGATCAGAGAGATTGGAGAATATGTTGTGGTGAAGGCCTACCTGTACTCAGGATACAAGCCAATGATAGAATAAGGGACAAATAGTACAGCTCAGGAGTTGTTTTCGCCTGCGAATGGAGAAATATTCAAGTGCTTTATGCATAATTTCCTTTGGAGCATTAAAACCTATTGACCATACCATAATGCCAATAATTTTATCAGTATTGAACAATTGGGATAATCTCAAATGCTACTTACACACTGTTGTGCAGTCAGAGTCAGGGCGATGGTGCATAGTCCCTGGACAAAAGATACAAGTCCAAACCCATGGTAGGCTGCCCTGAAGCTCTGGGGCACTGGGTCTATCAGTGTGAATGTTACTGCAAAACCTAGTCAGGAGGCATAATTTCATCAGTCAAACCGGTGCCAATTAACCTGTGTCTCCTACCATTTGTAGATGTGTGATAAGTGGTTTCCAATAACTAAAATATGTATACATACTTCATACATTTAGATTGTTGCAATGAACGTAATATCCCAATCTGATTAAGCTATGAGGAAGATGGGAATGAATCAAGTGTATCTCTACTGCCATCTCTCTTTCATCATAATCAAATCAACGTATGATCTTGGCTAAAATAAAATGATCAAACATTGCTTTTCACAAAAGTCAAACAATCGCGAGGAGCACAACCCATTAAAACTATTAGAAATAGTTGCCAAGACATGTTCACAAAACAGGATGTACTCCCTCTATACTATGACTAGACGTGCTCTAGCCTACCTGTTGCCATGAAGGACAAGACAATGAAGGCAGTGAGATTGTTCAGAAGAGGCTGTTGGCAGTATCTAGAGGATTTGGGCCTGAGAGATGTAAACTCTCAATCAGAAACTTAACATAGTACACATGTAACATGCAGTCAAAATGAATTCAAATGTGAAGCTTTTACTAGCAAAATATTGACATATTGTATAGTTTGCATTTACTTACCTGGTTAGCACAAACAATTGAGGGATGAGAACTAGTGCCACAAAGACTGCATTAATTATTTGACTGAAAATAAAAAGTGTATAACCCTGGAGTTAGATTCATGCTCATTTAGAATAAGGCACTAATAGAAAACATATATCAACGTTTTATTATCAGTTAGGATGTTTTGTACACATTCTCAGCTAAAAGGTGAATTGCAGAAGGCAAAAAAAAAAAAAAGACAAAAGTAGATAACAGATATAGAGTGAAGTCTAGTCTTGACAGCTTCGGATGGTGCATTTAATAGTACAAAAAAAGAAAAGAAATCACCATCAGATCATGTTTGACACAAAAAGTCAACATTAAAAGTAGAATGCATTCAAATAACTAGTTATCATTATCATAGACATACGGTAGAAATTAGACCCAGACCCAATCTCTATGGCTCTGTGACTCGACCGTTACATCTCAAAAACTTACAATTTTAACCTTTCATCCCTTGGAAGCCATCTGCTGGTATGATATGCCATGTACACTAAAGCGTAATGTAGCATTGTCAGCATAGATTTTGAAGAAACTCAGCCAAAGAAGTGAGAGGTGATGGGTTTTGATGACACATCCTTTCCAGTTCTGACTACTGTGCAAATAATCCCCCAGCCACGCGTTGCATCATACCCTGGGGCGTCCATGCGTGGCCTTCACTGGCCTGCCTATAGGGATCAGATTTCCTCGACCGAACACTACCGTAAAAAAAAGAAGGGGGTTATAGTTGTCTTTGATTGCGGGCGCGCTCTAACGACCTTGAATGAAACTGCATATCACTCTCATTTATAGTAGCCATTTACATTGTTGGAAAGAGAGCAACCAAAGAGTGTGTACATGCGTTACAGCCTATTCTATTTGCAAGCGCTTATCTCAAATGTTATTTCGTCATATAATTGTGCAAAAAGTCATGTTCCGCCCTCCACTGGGCTACTCTCTCCACTCTATTGTCCAAAATAGCTACCAACTATGAAAGATGACCCCTGCCCTATATTAACACGCCATAAGGACAACACATCCCAGAGACTTTAAATCGGTTCATTTAAATTGAAGTTTTGACAGTGCCACACAAGGATTCACCATGCCTATCGACTACAGTGGCACATGGGACATGACTAGTAATGAACACTTTGAAGGTTACATGGTTGCTCTCGGTAAGTTCTCTCTTTACTTGTTTATTGAAGCACACATTTTCTCATGTTTTTAGGCAAGTGACTTCGATTACATTAATATTGCCTATTTCTTGATTATTCATTAGCTGTTGGTAATTCAATCATGCGTAATGATATTAGGCAGTGTGCCATTTCATTCAACTGAAATTAATTTTCTTTGATTCATTTATTAGATACATTTTCAAACCCATAACATTTCATAATCTTCATTTCCCTTTTCTGTCAATAAATCAAAACACATTTTAATGTTGTAGATAATAAAATGTATGTGATTTCGTATTGTCTATGATTCCTTTTTTTTTTTTTTTTATCTATGGGGGCACATGGGGTGTCAGAATTGTACTGTGTCAGAATTACTTCAGATGTCAATTCCTTCTATCTTCATCAGTAGCTATGAATTCTTAGCCTGGCAGTCTTTTTAGCTAACATTAAACTCCTTGCCACTCATTTGACAAATAACAGAAGTGCCGGGGAGTGGAACTTAATAGCTGAACAGAGAAGGCAACCGGGCTAATGAATGATAACTCCATACAATATGAATGGCAACTTCTTTCGAAAGACATTCGGAAGAATTCAAATTTGTAAAAAGCCTCGTCTCTGGAGATAGGATTCATACCATAGCTCACCAGTAGCCTACTGAGAATAGATTGTAATGTTCAGTCTCTTTGGATGTATTTGTAACACATGCAGAATTTATTTCCCTACAGGCATTGATTTTGCAACACGCAAGATTGCAAACATGTTGAAGCCTCAGAAAGTGATTGAACAAGACAGTGATTCTTTCACCATCAAGACACTCACTACCTTCAAAAACTATACAGTCTCATTCAAGATAGGGGAAGAGTTTGAGGAGGTGACCAAAGCCATGGATAACAGAAAAGTCCAGGTAAACACGTGTAATCCGAAGGGCGATGGTATTTTATCATTGATGTCATGATTATCATGATGATTACAACCATTTAAAAAAAAAATGTTGCTCCTAGTTGCTTATTGAACTGTGGGCTTCATTAGAGCAACATGTAACAAAGCTATCCATATGCCTATTTCAAGCCAGCTGCAGCTACTTCCCAGGTGTTTGAAAGTTATGGTCTACACTGCACATTTTGATAAATTCTCTGTTTTATACCAGACGGTGGTCAACTGGGACCATGATAAACTGGTGTGTGTTCAGAAGGGAGAGAAGAAGAACAGAGGGTGGACGCACTGGATCGAAGGAAATGAGCTCTATCTGGTATTTTGCATGTACTCATATCTTCGTTTTAACTACATTGGTGACAGTGACAGTGACAAAGCATTAGTAGGCATAACTGTTATGCATTGTTTCTCTCTCTTATTATCTCTCTCTTATAGGAACTCACCTGTGAGGATAAAGTCTGCAAGCAAATTTATAAAAAGAGTGCTTGACCATGCTTTCACCATAATATTTCTGCAACCTTATATATATATATTTTTAAATATGCTTCAATCATAAATGTATCACTAATGTGATATGCTCATGGTACACATGCTTTGAGTAGCCAAAGAATTTGAAGAAAAAATATTAACATTAATAGAAATAGAAATGGTAATGATATGCTTGATGTACATTGAGGATTTGTATTGTATTGTTATTTTTTGAGTGACTTGATAGTTCATGATTATCTACAATAAATGTGATTTACCCACTGCCATGAATAAAGCCCTGGACCATAATTCAAATGTATTGTATTGTGTTGTAATACTCCAACCCAGCAGGTGGTGCTGTAGGCCTATTGGTTTGATTGAATGACACCATCCAACTTTTCAAGTTTACTGCAATTAGATTTCTCATGAAGATGGTTCCATGTTAACAAGCCCATTACTCTAGAAACAATTGTACATGTTCTATAGTTTTCTGTTTTCTGTCCGCAGGGGAGTCAAGTCCTTGATCCGGCAAAAGGGCTCGATCTTTGGCAAGGAAAGTGGGATGCTAGTAGTAAGGGGAGGCAATTTTATCACATGCACCAGTCAGTAAAGGAAGAGGTGGGGAGTAGACTACGGTTTGGGCACACAGGTTTAAATGCCACGTTGTGGTTGATAGGGAGACATGAAACAGGTCTGTGTGATGAGTGTTTAGTGGAGGAAACGGTGGAGCATGTGTTGATATTTTGTGAACTGTATGACGTGGATAGGGAGAGATTGTGTGGAAGGGTTAGAGGCTGGGCGGTGTTGGGGTTGGGGTGGTGTAGTGGGGGGAGGAAAGTGGTGGGAAGTGGTGTCTAGGGCTTTATTTCACTTTCTTAGAGGAACAGGACAAATGAAAAGAATTTAACGTAGGTATGCCTTGACTGTGTATGCACCTTAAAAGTTGGATGTGATCCGCCAACCCAATCCCAAAGAAGAGGAAGAAGAAGAAAAACTCCAGGCGCAACATTTGTCATTAGCTACTTGCATTGATTTACACTGATACATATATACATTGCTCAAAAAAATAAAGGGAACACTTAAACAACACAATGTAACTCCAAGTCAATCACACTTCTGTGAAATCAAACTGTCCACTTAGGAAGCAACACTGATTGACAATAAATTTCACATGCTGTTGTGCAAATGGAATAGACAAAAGGTGGAAATTATAGGCAATTAGCGAGACACCCCCAAAAAAGGAGTGATTCTGCAGGTGGTGACCACAGACCACTTCTCAGTTCCTATGCTTCCTGGCTGATGTTTTGGTCACTTTTGAATGCTGGCGGTGCTCTCACTCTAGTGGTAGCATGAGACGGCGTCTACAACCCACACAAGTAGCTCAGGTAGTGCAGTTCATCCAGGATGGCACATCAATGCGAGCTGTGGCAAAAAGGTTTGCTGTGTCTGTCAGCGTAGTGTCCAGAGCATGGAGGCGCTACCAGGAGACAGGCCAGTACATCAGGAGACGTGGAGGAGGCCAGTTTGATTTCACAGAAGTGTGATTGACTTGGAGTTACATTGTGTTGTTTAAGTGTTCCCTTTATTTTTTTGAGCAGTGTATATATATATGTACACTACCGTTCAAAAGTTTGGGGTCACTTAGAAATGTCCTTGTTCTTGAAAGAAAAGCACATTTTTTGTCCATTAAAATAACATCAAATTGATCAGAAATACAGTGTAGACATTGTTAATGTTGTAAATGACTATTGTAGCTGGAAACAGCTGATTTTTAATGGAATATCTACATAGGAGTACAGAGGCCCATTATCAGCAACCATCACTCATGTGTTCCAATGGAAGGTTGTGTTAACCAATCCAATATTATAATTTTAAAAGGCTAATTGATCATTAGAAAACCCTTTTGCAATTATGTTAGCACAGCTGAAAACTGTTGTGCTGATTAAAGAAGCAATTACAACTGGCCTTCTTAGACTAGTTAAGTATCTGGAGCATCAGCATTTGTGGGTTCGATTACAGGCTCAAAATGGCCAGAAACAAAGAACTTTCTTCTGAAACTCGTCAGTCTATTTTTGTTCTGAGAAATTAAGGCTATTCCATGTGAGATATTGCCAAGAAAATGAAGATCTGAAGGCCAGCATCCCAGAGTCACCTCTTCACTGTTGACGTTGAGACTGGTGTTGTGTATTTCTGATCAATTTTATGTTATTTTAATGGACAGAAAATGTGCTATTCTTTCAAAAACAAGGACATTTCTAAGTGATCCCAAACTTTTGAACAGTAATATATATATATATATACAGTCCCTTCAGAAAGTATTCACACCCCTTAACTTGTTCTACATTTTGTCGTATTACAGCCTGAATTTAATAGATTAAATTGAGACTTTGTGTCACTGGCCTACACACAATACCCCATAATGTCAAAGTGGAATTATGTTTTTAGACATAAAAAATGAAATGCATGGAGTCAATAATTATTCAAACCCTTTATTATGGCAAGACTAAATAAGTTCATGAGTAAACATTTGCCTAACAAGTCACATAATAAGTTGCATGGACTCACTCTGTGTGCAATAATTGTGTTTACTGTGATTTTTGAATGACTACCTCATCTCTGTGCCCCACACATACAATTATTTTAAAGTCCCTCAGTCAAGCAGTGAATTTCAAACACAGATTCAACCACAAAGACCAGGGATGATTTCCAATGCCTTGCAAAGAAGGGCACCTATTGGTAGATGGGTAAAAATTGAAAAGAAAGCAGACATCGAATATCCCTTTGAACATGTTGAAGTTATTAATTACACTTTGGATGATGTATCAATGCTTCCTAACTTAGTTGCTGGAGAGGAAGGAAACCGCTCAGGGAGTTCACCATGAGGCAAATGGTAACTTTAAAACAGTTACAGAGATTCATAACTGTGATAGGAGAAAACTGAGGACGGATCAACATTGTAGTTACTCCACAATACTAACCCCAAATGACAGAGTGAAACGAAGGAAGCCTGTACAGAATACAAATATTCCAAAACAAGCATCCTGTGTAACACATTTGCAGCCGACAGTATTTATCAGTGACAACACGTTTGTGACGTCTGTCTCTGGTGTTCAGAGATGCAGATAGCAATTTAGCGCAGGTAGTCCACTCTGTCTTCCTTCTGTTTTCCATAAACAAGACTGTGACATGGAAATATGTCAGTGTGGGACTCCCTAACCCTATAAATAAAACACTAATATACCTTGATTACATAAATATTCAACCCCCTGAGTCAATAAATGTCGGAATCACCTTTGGCAGCGATTACAGCTGTGAGTCTTTCTGGGTAAGTATCTAAGAACTTTGCACACCTGGATTGTACAATATTTGCACATTGTTATTTTGTAATTCTTCGAGGTCTGTCAAGTTGGTTGTTGATCATTGATAGACAGACATTTTCAAGGCTTGCCATAGATTTTCAAGCCGATTTAAGTCAGAACTGTGACTAGGCCACCCAGGAACATTCAATGTCATCTTGGTAAGCAACTCCAGTGTATATTTGGCCTTTTATTTTAGGTTATTGTCCTGCTGAAAAGTTAATTGGTCTCCCAGTGTCTGTTGGAAAGCAGACTGAAGCAGGTTTTACTCTAGGATTTTGCCTGTGCTTAGCTCTATTCCATTTATTTTTATCGTAAAAAAAATCCCTAGTCCTTGCCGATGACAAGCATACCCAGAACATGATGCGGCCACTACCATGCTTGAAAATATGAAGAGTGGTACTCAGTGATGTGTTGTATTTGATTTGCCCCAAACATAACACTTCATATTCAGGACATAAAGCTAATTTCTTTGCCAAATTTTGTGCAGTTTTACTTTTGTGCCCTATTGCAAACAGGATGGTTGTTTTGGAATATTTGTATTCTGTACAGGCTTCCTTCTTTTCACTCTGTGATTTAGGTTAGTATTGTGGAGTAACTACAATGGTGTTGATCCATCCTGTTTTTCTCAAATCACAGCCATTAACCACTGTAACTGTTTTAAAAAGTCACCATTGGCCTCATGGTGAAATTCCTGAGCGTTTTCCTTCCTCTCCGGCAACTGAGTTAGGAAGGAAGCCTGTATCTTTGTAGTTACTGGGTATATTGATACCCCATCCAAAGTGTAATTAATAACTTTATCATGCTCAAAGGGATATTCTGCTTTTTTTACCCATCTACCAATAGGTGCCCTTCTTTGCAGGGCATTGGACAACCTCCCTGGTCTTTGTGGTTGAATCTGTGTTTGAAATTCACTGCTCGACCGAGGGACCTTATTTCAGTTTTTTTATTTAATTAATTTGTAAAAATGTAGAAAAACCTAATTCCACTTTGACATGTGGTATTGTGTGACAAACTATTTAAATTGAATCCATTCTACATGCACAACACAACAAAATGTGGAAAAAGTCTAGGGGTGTGAATACTTTCTGAAGGCACTGCTCATATAAAGTGGCTAAAAGAGTATGTAAACATTATTAAAGTGACCAGTGTTCAATGACTCTATGTACATAGGGCAAAGCAGTCTCTAAGGTGCAGGGTAGAGTACCGGGTGGTAGCCAGCTAGTAACAGTGACTAAGGTTCAGGGCAGGGTACTGGGCGGAGGCCGGCTTCTGGTGACTATTTAACAGTCTGATAACCTGGAGATAGAAGCTGTTTGTCAGTTTCTCGGTCCCAGCTTTGATGCACCTGTACTATCTTCTACTTCTACATGGTAGTGGGGTGACCAGGCCGTGGCTAGGGTCCTTGATGATCTTCTTGACCTTCTTGTGACACAGGGTGCTGTAGATGTCCTGGAGGGCAGGCAGTGTGGCCCTTATGATGTGTTGGGCTGACCGCACCACCACTGGAGAGCCCTGCGGTTGTGAACGGTGCAATTTCCGTACCAGGCGGTGTTGAGCCTTCTTCACCACACTGTCTCTGATGTCAGTGATGTGCACGCCCGAGAAACCTGAAGCTTTTGACAGTCCACTGCAGCCTATCGATATGAAAGGTGGCATGCACTCTCTGCAGTCCACGATCAGCTCCTTTGTTTTGTTGACATTGAGATTATTTTCCTGCCGCAACTCAACCAGGGCTCTAACCTCCTCGCTGTAGGCTGTCTCGTCATTGTTGGTAATCAGACTTACCACTGTTGTGTCATCAGAAAAATAGATGATTGAGTTGGAGACGTACATGGCCACACAGTCATAGGTGAACAGGGAGTACAGGAGGGGGGTGAGCACATACCCCTGTGGAGCCCCCGTGTTGAGGATCAGTGTGGCAAAGGTGTTGTTGCCTACCTTCACCACTTAGGATAGGCCAGTCAGGAAAACCAGGACCCAGTTACACAGGGAGGGGTTCAGATCCAGGGCCCTGAACATTGTGATGTGCTTGGGGGGCACTATGGTGTTGAAGGCTGAGCTGTAGTCGATGAACAGCATTCTTACATAGGTACAGTATTTATCTTCTCCAGGTGGGATAGGGCAGTGTGCAGTGCAGTGGCAATTGTGTCGTCCGTGGATCTGCTGGGATGGTATGTGAATTGTATTGGGTCTAGGGGTACTGTATACAGTTAATAACAGAAAGTACAGTTATTTTAACAGTAACATTCCGTCTTAAGAGCGTAACATTAATGCAATCAAGCTAAGTAGTTGGCAAATAACTGTCCCAGTTTAAGCAACATGTGTCCCGCATTGGAGGTTATCTATAATCGGTAAACAGTTCTAACTAGGTCTTCGTTTGCTTCGCTGAGCAGAGCCCAGTAAATCATTAAATCCAGTTGTTAGGTGCATGCCGCCATCTACTGTATTGGCTGTGTATCAGCCTACTATTCTGTAGTATGTATGAATTATTTTCACGTTGTGAAAGAAATCCTAACAGTCACTTGCTTCAATGGCTCCCTTTCCTAGTTTATTTTCCTGAATGACCACAGATGAATAGTCAGCAGTGTTGGAGAAGCTACTCGGAAAATAACGTTTACCAAGCTACTTGATTTACTTCACACTAAAACTACCCTTAAAGGGAACATCCACTCAAAAACGATCTATTTTTCCATTAGTCCACTGTTAATACAGCCCCAACATGTTTTGCATGTCAACAGTCAAATTGTCAAGATATTGGACTTTCAAGAATCAAAGTGTCACCGGCCACAAAATGACTTTGCGAAAATGTATCATATCTAAATCTGAAATGTCATAGGTCTGCAAAGAACAGATAACTCTACAGTCAACGTTGACAGAATGTGGAATTGAGTCTATAAAACACAAAAAAATGTTTTAAGGGAGAATTAGGCAGATCTGAAAGTAAATTCTTGCCTACTTCGTCCATATTTTATTTCTCAAAAAAGTATTGTGTAGTTCCAGTAGTTAGCTACACCCTTACATGGCAGAACTACTGAAACACTACCAAGATTTGAATTTAGTTAAACTACCACCACGCTACTTCAAAATGTAGGTTAATTACTATTTGAATTACATGTAGTTCACTACTCCCCAACACAGACGGTCAGACGAACATACATCGACTACCAAGTCCTCAGAAGTATCATTAATGAAAAGAAACGAAGTGAAGGAACATGTAGAGAAAAGGAAGAAGCGCTGCTGGGATACAATAGAACTTTGTAGGTACCAGGTGCTCTTTGGTAAAGTGGTTAAATGGTCTCCAAAAAAACAAGGCACTTGTATAATTAGTTTTAAAACTATTTTGGTGCAGCTCGATGGTCAAAAGTATATTCTTCCCCTTGTCTCCTTTCCTTCGACTGTACTGTGGGGGGGAAAAACTTGGCAGGCGAAGATAACTTTCCCTTGAGCCTAGAGGTCATCATGGCTTTCCCCCGCCCTGCGTTTTCAGAGCAATGCAGTCGAGGGAGCGACAGGGAGAGGAATCCACTATACACGGACACGCACACACGAAGCCTGCTTGTATGTTTCAGATGATTGGCGGTATTCTTTATTCTTTAAGATATTTTTGCAAGGTAAAAGGTCTTCATTCAGTTTGCAGTGATGTTTTAAAATCTGTGTTTATTCAGACGGATTCAGAAGGACTTGATTTCCAGGCTCTCATTTATGCAGTGTAGTTATATTCTTGCGGTTCAGAAGTAAGTAGGAACATTTTGGCATCAACTGCTCTGCAAGGTCAGTTGTAAACAGAATAAACAGTTCATTCAAAAGCATTACACATCTATAAGCAAACGTAACGCAATACCACGAGCTTTCATCATTTGCTTCGGTTTCATAAAATCAGATGAGTGCAACGACCTGGCAATGAAACTGTCGTCGTCTGACAATGTATTCCCCTTTCTTGTAACTTCACACAAAGGAAGAGGGAAGAGTTTGTCAGCACGAACCAGGAGCAGACAGAGTGCAGGGAAGAACAAGGCTACGGAGGCTATTGAGTAGGAAGGAACATGCTAGAGCTAAGAGGCTACCCTAGTACTAAGTGAATAGGTTCTATTGTGCAGACACTACTAGGTAACGGCTGCAATTGTACTAATATTGCACATTAAAGGGCATCAACTGGCTCAACCAACTTGTAGAATACATTTATTAATTATCATCCATCAAGTGGTACAGTGAGAATATATTAATTGGCTGAAATGTAAGAGCACGGTTTCAACTTCATCTCCACAAACAGGTTATACTAAAAAAATCTGTTCAATAAAAAAATATTATTAAAAAAGGACAACTGGTGTTTCCATTTAGCTTCATTTCAACACATGCCATAACATCCTTTATGGACACTATTTCCCAGTGTGCAAATCTGAAATAACAACCTGTTCATTATTTGTCTTCTGCCCAAATAATGCATTCACGTTCATTTAAAATGAAGCCCATTGAAAAAAAAAAACTTGGTTATATCTGACAGAATAGATCATAAATGTATCCAAACTTACTACCCAATTCTGACTCCTTTTAAGTTGGCATAAATATAAGAGGCCCCATTTCAAGCCTGTGAGGACTTCTGTCTTCATCCTTCAGGACACTGACTCCAGTCTGGGTTCAGATGGAAACCTCGGTCAGCAGTGTCCAAGGTCCCTAGATATGTGAATTAAGTTAGATTTGACAATTCAAATGACACAAAAGTAACTAGTATTCAAATAAACATAACTATTCAAACATTTTATTAGAGACCTCCGTTTTACATATCTAAAACACACCGGAGAATCACACACTGGGAAACATTTGACAACCACACCACGTTCTCACACCATCACTCACGTCCCCAGTGTCCTCAGCAGGTGTCATCCACATCAAAGTTCACACAGAGAGCATCAATAACAAGGAAAGAAACCACACACACCATACAGCACTCAGGTCATGTAGGTTATATAATACAAGACAAATATTCAGCACAACATTCCACACTACATTTGGGTACCACTTCTGCACTTGATCAATATACTACAGGAGGGTGGGACAAATTGCAAAGAGAGATCTTGAAGTACTAGTAAATGAAAGTCCATTTAGGGGAGGGGGGGCTTGTAGCATCTGCCGATTCCATTCACACTCACATCAGCAGTCAAATTGGGCTCTTTCATCGCACAACCAGTCCGTTTCACGCTTTCTTTTTCTCTCTGTTCGCTCACTCATCGATTCACTCTTCGCCACAAGCCATCCTCAATCGCACTCACGAGTTCTTAATGTCAGTTGCGCAGTTCTTTCCATTAAAAAGTGGATAAAAATTAAACACCCACCGTCTCTTAGAACATGCGGAGTGAAGCCGTTCTTTGATGGCAAAGCATTTATAGATGGAAGAGAGTGATATTGACATCACCCAAAGAATGCTGCCAAAGAGGAGCTTCTTCCCGGGAAAATGGAAGAGAGGTGAACTGCAGAAGAGATTGTAGTGAAGGCGTTTCCATTTAACTAGAGACTGAAAATAAAGTTGCACTTAAAACATTTAAGTTTCAACCAGATTCTTTCCAATGCAAGATTGTTGTCAAATATATGGATGGATGGTGAACCAGTGATTTCTCATGCATTCAGAAACATCACAACTCACAATGCATGCATCAAAGAATCCAGTTGAAAATAAGTCAGGATATAACAAACTTAAGAACAAATAAATTTTGACTTCAAAAGTAGCACTACTCGGGTAAACAATAAATCACTTCAAACACTTTCTAAATTAATCTTGAGTATTTTTTTCTCCAACTGTACAAAACAGCCTTCACAAAAGCATTTAAGTATCAGATACACATAACACCAGAAATAAATTAGGAAAAAGACATCTCACAATACTTACCAAACTATTTCACATACCCCACCCAGAAGACTTGGACTCCATACTGGAGCCAAATCCTGAGCTAAACCCACTACCACTGGCTGTTGCGTTAGAACCGGTACCCCAACCTAGACTGGCTGAGTTGGTGCCGTAGTTACTGTTGCCTGTGCTGTAGGCCTGGCTCTGATCCCTGGTGGAGTTAGTCTGCCCAGTGGAGGTGGTGCCTGAGGTGGCAGTTTGCCCTTGCTGACTAGCCAACATACCCATCATTCCCCAACTGCTCTGTAGGGCAGCCTGAGCAGCAGCCATCATGGCAGGGTTCAGACTAAAGTTGCCAAAATTAGCCATATTACTACTGGCGCTGGTCCCTAACCCTGTGCGGTTACTACCAAAGCCCTGAGCCCCAAACCCGTTTCCAAACCGCCCTGCTCGCTCCGTCATCTGCCTACTGCCGTGCTTTGGCTCAGCATTTGAGATGTGCACGCTGACCCCCTTAATAATCAGGTCCTCTCCACATAGGGAACTGGCAACCTGGAGAGAAGACATGCGGGTCAGTCTGACATTAAAGGGGCAACTCAGCAGACGGCAAATAGAACAAGGTCTTTGAATTTGCGGTGGCACCTACCTGGTCATCGGCAAAGCTGACGAAGGCAAAGGCACGGAAGGGCTTGGGGATGAAGACGTCAGTGACCTCACCATACTGCATGAAGAACTGTCGCAGTTCATCAGCGGACAAGTCTTCAGTGCAACGGCCTACAAACACTTTCCTGCTTCTCATGGGCTCATCTGGACCTTGCTGTTTTACAAAAAAAATGGAAAGGTTCACACATTAACAATATAGCAAACATTAGGAACACCTTCCTATTATTGAGTTGCACCCTCCCCCCCACAAAACAGCCTCAATTCGTCAGGGCATGGAATCTCCAAGGTATCGGAAGCGTTCCACAGGGATGCTGGCCCATGTTGACTCCAATGCTTCCCACAGTTGTCTCAAGATGGCTGGACGTCCTTTGGGTGGTGGACCATTCTTGACATACATGGAAACTGTTGAGTGAAATACCCAGCGGTGTTGCAGTTCTTGACACAAACCGGTGCGCCTGGCACCTACCATCATACCCCCCCCCCGCTCAAAGGCACTTATATCTTTTGCCTTGCTCATTCACCCTCTGAATGACACGCACACAATCCATGTCTCAATTGTCTCAAGGCTTAAAAATGATTATTTAGCCTGTCTCCTCCTCTTCATCTACACTGATTTGAAGTGGATTTGACAAGTGAAATCAATAAGGGATCATAGGTTTCACCTGAATTCACATCTGAAACAAGTGCTCTTGCCGTTAATAATCCACGTAACACACCATACAGAAACAAAACACCTACCTTGGAGTTGGGGAGTTTGCAGTCACACCATCTTCCATCAATCATGTGGCGTTGTGAGATCACTTTGTCTTGAGTCTCATACTCAGTAAACCTCACAAAGCCAAACCCCTTTGAGTTTCCAGTCTTCACATCTCGTTTCACCTGTGAAGAGGAGCATGTAGTGAAGGCACCACAGACATACCAAGGCATTGCACACTAAAGAGGAACTGACAAGATTTAGCAACATCAAAAACAAAATGTATATTCTTATCACACACACCCTCGGAAAGAATGACACATTTCTCATTTTGCAACAAGCAGAGCACATATCTGGTTTGGAAATGACGTAGAGTCAGGTATGTGAAAAATCTAGAGTGAAATGAATGGGAAAGCGGCCCTGCTTTTGGGGAATTAATAGACACTGCAGCGAAAAAAAGAAATGTCAGTGTTGTCCAGGTCGACTCTACACAGACCAGTGCGCCATAACCAATCACAGCTAGAGTTGGCCTATTATGAAAATAGGCCATGCCAAACAGTCCTATGCCATTCACGTTGATGTTGCACTACTAGACTGTTTACATGCAGCAGAACTCAACTTTGGTTAGAAAGCAGTAGCAAAATTCACAAGAAACCTGAATGGTTTTCTGCAAATATATAATACCACGGCAGTCTTACTTGAGAACTTCATATTGATCAAAAAACCAACGGGTGGCCTCCCGAGTGGCGCAGAGGTCTAAGGCACTGCATCGCAGTGCTAGCTGTGCCACTAGAGAATGGGTTCTGTTGCAGCCGGCCGCGACCGGGAGGCCCATGGGGCGGCGCACAATTGGACCAGCGTCGTACGGGTTAGGGAGGGTTTGGCCGGTAGGGATATCCTTGTCTCATCGGGTACTAGCGACTCCTGTGGCGGGCCGGGCGCAGTGCACGCTGACACAGTCGCCAGGAGTACGGTGTTTCCTCCGACACATTGGTGCGGCTGGCTTCCGGGTTGGATGGGCATTGTGTCAAGAAGCATTGCGGCTTGGTTGGGTTGTGTTTCGGAGGACCGCATGGCTCTCGACCTCCGCCTCTCCCGAGTCTGTACGGGAGTTGCAGCGATGAGACAAGACTAACTATTACCAATTGGATACCACGAAATTGGGGTGAAAAAGGGGTGAAAATTTAAAACAGGTATGCTCTCTCCCTCAGTTGCCGATACAACAGAACGATGTTAGCCTGAGCCAGATGAGCCAAAACCTAGCACAGGGAATGATAGATAAAACCTAACTATTTCTGTCAAAATTGCACCGTGAATACAATGAGGAATAGTAGGCTACCCTGCCCCCAGTCCCATAATAACACACAATTTAACAAGTGGATGGATTTACAGCTTGCCTGTCTGCTCAGTGCTAATTGCATCCATATCAAATACATTTTGACTGACAACTAGGAGATATGCTAACAGTTGTTCAAGTTTGAGTAAATGAGTAGCCATCTTAAACTAATGAGTGAGTCACATTTCTTAGCCAACCAAAGTGACACTTCAATCCCAATCGCTGTAGCCACCAAAGCTGACACTTCCAGGCAATAACCTCCAGCAGCTATCTAGGTAACAATACAGGCAAAGATTCTTATAACTAACCCAAGAGACCACAGCCTATCATTTCCAATGGAAAGAAATGTGTCAGTGGGCAGAACAAGCAAGGAAGGAGGCAGAGCCAAGCATGAGCTAGCAAGATCCTAATGGCGTGTTCTAGCATGCATCTGCATATTTCTGTTAGCGAACGCCTTCTCTGTGAAGTGCGCATGTGCAATAACTCAATTTACCCTTGAACTCCTAAACAATGCTATTTTTACTTAGGAAAAGGGTAAAAATCTACAAAAAACTTTGTCCATTCTTGGCAACAGATTCTAGTTTTTGCAACAGAAAACTGCACTGAGATCAAATGTTTCATCAACGGCCAAAACCCATCACCTCCCACTGGGCTTCCTCATCAACGTATCTGGTAGTGAGTAGAATCGCCTACTGTATGCTTCACACATACATCCGGTGAAATATCTGGCACATTGTTCTGTGGTACAAGGCTCCATGTCATTAGGTTCTAGCTAGCTAGATGACTTGGCTATCAAGTCATATTGCTAGCTTGCTAAATAAGTAGGCCTACATAAATAGATACGCTATAGCCTTAGCTACATATGATTGTGTTGAGATTCCCAATCAGGTTTTGTCTAAAATATAGTTATTTTACCTTTATTTAACCAGGTAGGCCAGTTGAGAACAAGTTCTCATTTACAACTGCGACCTGGCCAAGATAAAGCAAAGCAGTGCGACAAAAACAGTGTTACACATGGGATAAACAAACGTAGTCAATAACACAATAGAAAAATCTGTATACAGTGTGTGCAAATGAAGTAAGGAGGTAAGGCAATAAATAGGCCAATAGTGGCGAAGTAATTACAATTTAGCAATTTACACTGGAGTGATATGTGCAGATGAGGATGTGCAAGAAGAAATACTGGTGTGCAAAAGAGCAGAAAAACAAAAACAAATATGGGGATAAGGCAGGTAGTTGGTTGGATGGGCTATTTACAGATGGGCTGTGTACAGCTGCAGCGATCGGTAAGCTGCTCTGA
Source organism: Salvelinus fontinalis (assembly GCF_029448725.1). Taxonomy (NCBI): domain Eukaryota; kingdom Metazoa; phylum Chordata; class Actinopteri; order Salmoniformes; family Salmonidae; genus Salvelinus; species Salvelinus fontinalis. The sequence goes on from NC_074682.1 coordinate 10,824,896, forward strand.
CAGCTGACACTTAACTTCTTATGGCTGGGGGTATAGTATTGAGTAACTTGGATGAATAAGGTGCCCAGAGTAAACTGCCTGCTACTCAGGCCCAGAAGCTAAGATATGCATATTATTAGTAGATTTGGATAGAAAACACTAAAACTGTTTGAATGATGTCTGTGAGTAACAGAACTCATACAACAGGCAAAAACCCGAGAAAAAAATTGACTAGGAAGTGAGAAATCTGAGGTTTGTAGGTTTTCAAGTCTTTGCCAATTCAATATACAGTGTCTATGGGGTCATATTGCACATCCTAAGGCTTCCACTAGATGTCAACAGTCTTTAGAACCTTGTTTCAGGCTTCTACTGTGAAGGAGGAGAGAATAAGAGCTGATTGAGTAAGAGGTCTGGCAGAATGCCATGAGCTCAGTCAGACGCACGCCCGTGAGAGGTAGCTGCGTTCCTTTTCCTTTCTAAAGACAAAGGACTTCTCCGGTTGAAACATTATTGAATATTTATATTAAAAATATCCTAAAGATTGATTCTATACATCGTTTGACATGTTTCTACGAACTGTAATGGAATTTTTTAACTTTTCGTCTGACTGTCATCAATTTGGATTTTGGAAATAAACGCAAACAAAAAGGAGGTATTTGGACATAAATTATGGACTTTATCGAACAAAACAAACATTTATTGTGAAACTGGGACTCCAGGGAGTGCATTCTGATGAAGATCAAAGGTAAGTGAATATTTATAATGCTATTTCTGACTTCTGTTGACTCCACAACATGGCGGGTATCTGTATGGCTTGTTTTGGTCTCTGAGCGCTGTACTCAGATTATTGCAATGGTGTGCTTTTTCGAAATCTGACACAGCGGTTGCATTAAGGAGAAGTTTATCTAAAGTTCCATGCATAACACTTGTATCTTTTATCAATGTTTATTATGAGTATTTCTGTAAATTGATCTGGCTCTCTGCAAAATCACCGGATGTTTTGGATGCTAAACATTACTGAACATAACGCGCCAACGTAAACTGAGATTTTTGGATATAAATATGAACTTTATCTATCAAAACATACATGTATTGTGTAACATGAAGTCCTATGAAGATCATCAAAGGTTAGTGATTCATTTTATCTCTTTCTGCTTTTTGTGACTCCTCTCTTTGGCTGGAAAAATGGCTGTGTTTTTCTGTGACTAGGTGCTGACCTAACATAATCCCATGGTATGCTTTCGTCGTAAAGCCTTTTTGAAATCGGACACTGTGGTGGGATTAACAACAAGTTTATCTTTAAAATGGTGTAAAATACTTGTATGTTTGAGGAATTTTAATTATGAGATTTCTGTTTGAATTTGGCACCCTGCATTTTCACTGGCTGTTGTCATAACGATCCCGTTAACGGGATCTCAGCCGTAAGAAGTTTAAAGTTAGTGAGGGAGATATAAGTCTCCAACTTCAGTGATTTTTGCAATTTGTTTCAGTTATTGGCAGCAGAGAACTGGAAGGAAAGTTGGCCAAAGGAGATGTTGGCATTGGGGATGACCAGTGAAATATACATGCTGGAGCGCATGCTATGGGTGGGTGTTGCTATGGTGACCAGTGAGCTGAGATAAGGCGGTGAGTGAAACAGTACAATCCCTGAATGACTAGGGGCAGCCAACACACTAGCTGTGATTTAGAAACTGATAGACTATCGAGCTATTTATTGTTGAATTTTATTAATCATGCATTGGCTGCATCCATTTAATTCTGACAACAAAACCTTACTATATATATGTAATGGAATGTTGAGTTTAAGCGTTTTTTTTTACTCTTAAAAAGTTTGTTTTGAAGCATAAACTGAATTTGACATTTTAGACAGATACGATTATGCATTTGTTTTATAAAATGGTTAAAACAGTGTCAGTTCCAATTTAAAGCTTGGAGAACAAAAATAGTGAAGGTACCTGAAAGAAATATCTGCAAAGATTTGCAAATTTGCAACTGTACCTGCACCATGATGACTTCCCCAAAGGTGCTGAAGTAATCTTTCAGGTCCTGCTCAGTTGTCTTCCATGGCAACCCCAGTACAATCAGATCAGATGTCTTCATGTCACCTCTCTTCATCTTCACAGCAGAGGCGGCATCGATCTCGTCCATTTTCCTTTTATTGTCTGAAATAGTGTGGTAGGGATCATCATTCATTCCTTGATGTAGCACTTGAGACTGACATTTGCCTAGTTAGATAGGCATCATGTGGAATGAGTATAGCTATATACATCATGTGGAATGAGTATAGCTAGGGAACATTTCAATCTTTAATTGAGTATGTAAATATTATAATACAATTGTCCACTAGTTGGTGGCTAATTAAAATAAACATGTCATAGTTTAGTCAACATACCTTTGGGATAATTGACGACATAGACCAGATTGCCCCAGCCGTTCTCAGGCGCATGAAGAATCCCTTCCACCAAACGGACCCCTCTCATGCACTGTGAAACAGGACTCCTGAATCGTAGGCCACAGGCCCCAGGAAACTGAGCTGCCACGGTAGAAAGCAACACAGAGCCATCATCCTCAGAGGGGATCTCCATGGGCTCCTCATTCTCTTCTTCGGCCACACGAATGTACAACTCTGCCATTTGTACCTTTTCTCAGTCAAAAACACTGCACTGGCTATGTAAAGTTAGCGCTCTACTCACTTCGATATGCGCGACGAATAGTTGATTAATACAAAAATAGTCCCGAAAATACACCGCGATTTATAAAATAAAAGTCAGTTCAGATGTTGAAATGGACGCTGCTTAAATTAAATTGTATTTAAACTATTTAGTTAACTAGATCTCGTGAGATATTCAAGCAAACGAACCTGCCTCGGTCACACTCCGCGTTCCTTTGTTAGGTAAGTTAGCTTGCTCTGTCATCTACACCGGACGACCTAGCTTTAGCAATGGGGCTTTCAGTGAGCTAACGGCGTCTCGTGCCGTGTTGGTCCTAAAAGTTGAAATTTCGTCCAAGAAATTTGAAATCGAGCAATCGTATAATTAAGGTTAAGTCTTAACTAAGATTTTCTAAAGTAGCATACACGTAATACTGCGCGTTTAGAGAAAATATTCAAACTCAAACACACCTGCGACGAAAATAAACACGCTATTCTTTCCGATCAAAATGGCATCATCATGGAGGAAGTGCGTCATTATCTCGGATCATCTCATTGTAAAAAGGAGGGGGGGGGGTGTTGTGCAGCTAGGAAATAACAGAAACTGATAAAAAAAAATATTTCCAGGCAAATGTTACACATTTTTTACTATGATCTCGGTAAACGTATTTGTGGAAAATAATTTACTTGTGTAAATGATAACCACAGAGATGCATAGTCGATAATGTCGAAGATGCATAGTCGACTACTGCTGCGTCCTCCCTATGTAAAGATTTGATAAACACAGTTTTTCAAACTGAATTATGAGTTCCTGTGACAACTGGGACCCGGGAACAACTAGGCGTCAACTTGAACGCCTCCTTTCATGCCAGACATGAACTCCAGGCTGCTGCTCATCTCTTTGTGTTGTTAGCCAGAAACGTATTAATTTCTTCCTTAAAAAAACACAGTCATTCGAAGCACAAATATAACATCACAAATCAACCAGAAAAACATTCCTCACAAATAAGTCCCCAATCAATACATTACATTTAGAACTTTGTTCAAGCAATACGGTGCATTAAAACCAAAAGCATATTTACTTAGCTCAGGGAGACGATAGGAACTCAGGTGTCTATATCTCAACAATAAAGTTAGATAGGAAGTTTATGAAGTATGGGCCTTGTAAACACCATATTCAAAAACTGGTTGACTGAATAATCTGCTTCCTACTGCTTAGAGAAAGGCACGATCTGTAAGTAAGCATACTATACAGTGCCTTCGGAAAGTATTCAGACCCATTGACCTTTTCCACATTGACCTTATTCTATAATATATTTTTTTTTTCCAGCAATCTACACACAATACCCCATAATGTCAAAGCGAAAACAGGCTTTTAGAAAACAGGTTTTAAAAAAACCATAAATACCTTATTTATGTATTAAGTTAAATAAGTATTCAGATCCTTTGCTGTGAGATGCAAAATTCAGCTCAGGTGCATCCTGTTTCCATTGATCATCCTTGAGATGTTTCTACAACTTGATTGGAGTCCACATGTGGTAAATTACATTTATTGGACATGATTTGGAAAGGCACACACCTGTCTATATAAGGTCCCACAGTTGACAGTGCATGTCAGAGCAAAAACCAAGCTATGAAGTCGAAAGAATTGTGCGTAGAGCTCCAAGACAGGATTGCGTTGAGGCACACATCTGGGGAAGGATACCAAAACATTTCTGCAGCATTGAAGGTCCCGAAGAATACAGTGGCCTCCATCATTCTAAAATGGAAGAAGTTTGGAACCACCAAGGCTGCCCGGCCAAACTGAGCAATCGGGGGAGAAGGACATTGGTCAGGGAGGTGACCAAGAACTCGATGGTCACTCTTACAGAGCTCTAGAGTTCCTCTGTGGAGATGGGAGAACCTTCCAGAAGGACAACCATCTCTACAGCACTCCACCAATCAGGTCTTTATGGTAGAGTGGCCAGGCGGAAGCCACTCCTCAATAAAAGGCATATGACAGCCCGCTTGGAATTTGGCAAAAGGCACCTAAAGACTCTCAGACCATGAGAAACAAAATTCTCTAGTCTGATGAAACCAAGATTGAACTCTGGTCTGAATGCCAAGCATTACGTCTGTAGTAAACCTGGCACCATCCCTACGGTGAAACATGGTGGTGGCAGCATCATGCTTTGGTGATGTTTTTCAGCGGCAGGGACTGGGAGACTAGTCAGGATCGAGGCAAAGATGAAGGGAGCAAAGTACAGAGAGATCCTTGATGAAAACCTGCTCCAGAGCATTCAGGACCTCAGACTGGGGCAAAGGTTCACCTTCCAACAGGACAATGACCCTAAGCACACAGCTCAGTTGACATGCTGGTAAGTGAAATCGAACAGCTGATCGAGCTGTCGTGACCGAATGCATTTACGGGTCACTATGGAGGAGTTTTGGTTCCTGACTCAAAGGGAATACCCTGCCGTCTCCCTCTGAGCATCAATGTCACGTTCAAGACAACTGGGAACTCAAAAATAAACAAGCTCTGACTGGGAATATTTGTTTATATATTTTTTGTGATACAGACCTGGGTTTGATCACAACCGGCCGTGATCGGGAGTCCCATAGGGCGGCACACAATTGGCCCAGAATAATTATTCTGTGAAGGAAAAAAAAGAATCTCTCGAAATAGAGTCATACTAAAATGAAAGAAATGTGAAACACTGTGTAAATGACAACACATTAGTGCAAGAAATGAAGACATTTTTCAAAATGGCTGTAAATGAATGGTTAAACAATTAACTATGTAAATGAGAAAAAACTGAGTGTATTAAAGAAATAGAGGCCTGGCTCAAATAGAAGTATGTCTCTAATAATGACCTGGAAAGAATCCTTTATCCTCCAAGGTAAAAACAAATATGATCCAGGCACCATATGGCATATTCACTGTAAATTTCAGCCTCCTTGTTCCAGTCTGTAATCCCTACGTTTTAAGATGACTACAATCATTCCTGTCCTAAGAATTCTAAGGCTTCATGCCAAAATTATTACCGCCCTGTAGCACTCACTTCTGTAATCATGAAGTGCTTTGAGAGGCTGGTTATGGCCCACATTAACTCCACCATCCCAGCCACACTAGACCCACTTCAATTTGCATACCGCCCCAACAGATCCATAGACGACACTGCCCTCACCCACCTAGATAAGAGGAATAACTATGTGAGAATGCTGTTCATTGACTATAGCTCAGCGTTCCACACCATTGTCCCATCCAAGCTCTTCACTAAGCTTAGGATTCTGGGTCTGAACACCTCCCTCTGCAACTGGATGCTGGACTTCCTGACGGGCCAACCCCAGGTGGGGAGGTAGCCAACATCACCTCCACCACGCTGACCCTTAACACAGGGGTGTGTGCTTAGTCCCCTCCTGTTCACCCACACATGACTCCAACACCATTATCAAGTTCGCTGACAACACAACGGTGGTAGGCCTGACCATCGGCAACGATGAGTCAGCCTACAAGGTCAGTGACCTGGCAGTGCTGTGCCAGAGCAACAACCTCTTCAATGTCAACAAGACCAAGGAGTTGATCGTGGACAACAGGAAACAGGGAGCACGAACACACCACTATCCACATCAACGGGGCAGCAGTGGAGCAGGTAGACAGCTTCAAGTTCCTTGGTGTCCAAATCACTAAAGACTTAAAATGGTCCAAACACACATGCACAGTAGTGAAGGAGCGACAGTGTCTCTTCACCCTCAGGAGGTTGAAAAAGTTTGGCATGGGTCCTCAAATCCAGAAAAGGTTCTACAGCTGTACCATTGAGAGCATATTGACTGGATGCATCACTGCTTGGTATGGCAATAGCACCGCCCTCGATCGCGTGGCGCTACAGAGCATTGTGCGGATAGCCAAGTACATCACTGGAGCTTGCCGCACTGCAAAAGGTACCGGTGCATCAAGTCTGACACAAACAGGCTCTTGAACAACTGATAATTGGCTAACAAAATAGCTATATGGACTGAGTTTATCTTGTATCTTTTAATGACCTTTTATTTCAATATTTGCAGTCGATGCACTCAGTGCCCCACACACTAACTCCATCATTTGCTCACTCGCACATAATACACACATTTAAACTGACTATACTTTGTATTTCATATTTCTCGTGTTGCTTTTTAGTAATACATCGTTACTGATTATTGCACTGTTGGGTTTTGAGTTAGCAAGAAAGTCATTTCATGGTTCTTATGCATGAGACATCAAAACTTGAAACGACGTAAAACCATGCTAGTTGAGTTTCCTATTGTGCTACAAATTTGTTTTGTTGGAATGTGAACATTTAGTGTAGGGTTCTTTTCTCCTTATTTGCATGGATCATTTCTTTACTCAGGCAACATAGTAAATGTACATATGGGAGAGAACATTTACAACAAGTAATCTGAGAATAAATTTACAAGAGACACCTCAAACATCTTTTTATTACATTTTTCAATAACAGTACATTATCTATCTTGCATCCAGCTCGCTGTGGTACACCAACATCCTGAAATAAAATACAAAAAAAAAAGGTGAAGAGTACAAGGATGCAGAGCTCTATCTTATCAATGGAAGGAGAAAAGGGAATCCATCTCAATTGAATTGCAATTCATTTTACTTGTGGCCACACACAAATACAGCACATTTATTGTACATTGCAGAAAAAAGTCACAACTAAAGAAAGTGCTTCTGTATACAGTGAAAAAAAAAAATCTGTCTTTCAGATGCTTTTTGACAAATTTAAAAGACAAAGAAAAAAATATTACAAAAATTATAGTATGCACAGAAATCTGAGAATGTGTTTTGTTCCATTGGTTGTGAAAATTTAAAGGTGAGATTGTGTGAACCACCCAACAGAGCTCCCAATCATTCCTTTATGAATTATAAAAAGTGGCATCATTAGAACTGGTAAGCATATTTCAGAGTCTGCAGTCAATAGGAAATCATTCTTCACTTAATTCTCTGGTGCATAGCCTTGCCAGTGTAAGTACATAAATGTATGCAGAGTCTAGCCAAAAATACCTTGAATAAAGTTCAAATTATAGTTAACAGGTTACTATCCTTACAAAAAAGACAGACGACTTGGGCCTTTGCACATTGGAAAGCAATTCTACAGCATGCACGCCTAAATTAACCCATGGCAGACCCAAAAAAACATGACATTTCAGATCATTATTTTCAGACATTGATTTGTACATTTCATTCACAGAATAGCAAATGCAGTTCCAAGCACAGGAAGGGTCTGTCTATTTAGTCAGGTGAGGTCCATCACTGAGAAGTGGACAAAAAAAAATAAAAGAATCCCCCACCCATTTAACTAAATCCAGCCTTGCCAAAAATAACAGAACCCCATTCTAAACCCCACCCAAATAACAAGAGTTAACTGAAGGGGTTAACTGAAAATAAGTTACTCATACCCTTTTGCTTTGGAATGAGCGTTCATCACAATGTAAAGCATGTGCTTGGTTAGTTAACAATATTAGTTGAAGCAAATTTTATTTTCTGTGCAAAAAAAGCTGTGATTAAACAAACCGCTATTATATAAATACATCATAGAAACGTTCTGAAAGCTGCTCATGTAATCTGGTCAAGCTTTTGCTTTCAAGCTCTCTTCATGTTATTTTGTCCAATCTTTCTTACATGATTAAATTAGATTAAAATGAAAAGCTTTCATTTTAAAACATATCTAAAACCACCGAGGAAACATGACAAACGAAAGCCATTGAATAAAACTATAACCTTCAGAGAATATAATTCTTCAACAAAAAAAAAAAAGTTAAATATTTGTACAATTATGCTCCAACATTTGCTTTTGAGACGCATACATTTGCATGGGATGATAGTGTTGTTTTTTCATTCAAGGTAACATAAATGGTCCAAGAAGGAATGCACAAGTTTGATACCACAGGAAATCTTTTAAACTAGGTGATAAACAATTGTGCTCTTCTTTGTGTAGGAAAGGCATTGGTTTCCCTTCATTTTTGTGGTTTCCAAGTCAGTTTAAAACGGTGTTGAAGAAGATGCTCTGAAAATTTTACATTCTTAAGTTGTTGTAAATGGTCTTCCAGTCAACTTGAGTTCAAAATTACATCTGAAAAATAAAAAGTGCAAAGAGCGAGTCAGGGTTGAACTATAGCGAACAATGCACTGTATACAAGTAGCTAAGGCTGAGCAATACAAAAAGGGAAAGCACCTTCAGGTTTCAATTCCAGATCTTCAGAAAACTGTCCCAGGATCCTGTTGCAACTGCCATGCCATCATCAGTGACTCCCAGGCAGCTAACACGATTGTCATGTCCAGCCAACACACCTAAAACAGCACCATAGCATTAGTCTAAGGACTTTTTGTGCCGGGGATCTACAAGGATGCTGGGAATGATGCAGTTTCATTATACTGACACGATAAAGTTAAAATAAACGTCAAATTGTAGTAGACAAGTCTTTTTGACTAAAACCTTTCCAGGACATGTTTGTTTTTGACTAATATACACTGCTCAAAAAAATAAAGGGAACACTTAAACAACACAATGTAACTCCAAGTCAATCACACTTCTGAGAAATCAAACTGTCCACTTAGGAAGCAACACTGATTGACAATAAATTTCACATGCTCTTGTGCAAATGGAATAGACAAAAGGTGGAAATTATAGGCAATTAGCAAGACACCCCCCAAAACAGGAGTGATTCTGCAGGTGGTGACCACAGACCACTTCTCAGTTCCTATGCTTCCTGGCTGATGTTTTGGTCACTTTTGAATGCTGGCGGTGCTCTCACTCTAGTGGTAGCATGAGACGGAGTCTACAACCCACACAAGTGGCTCAGGTAGTGCAGTTCATTCAGGATGGCACATCAATGCGAACTGTGGCAAAAAGGTTTGCTGTGTCTGTCAGCGTAGTGTCCAGAGCATGCAGGCGCTACCAGGAGACAGGCCAGTACATCAGGAGACGTGGAGGAGGCCGTAGGAGGGCAACAACCCAGCAGCAGGACCGCTACCTCCGCCTTTGTGCAAGGAGGTGCACTGCCAGAGCCCTGCAAAATGACCTCCAGCAGGCCACAAATGTGCATGTGTCTGCTCAAACGGTCAGAAACAGACTCCATGAGGGTGGTATGAGGGCCCGACGTCCACAGGTGGGGGTTGTGCTTACAGCCCAACACCGTGCAGGACGTTTCGCATTTGCCAGAGAACACCAAGATTGGCAAATTCGCCACTGGCGCCCTGTGCTCTTCACAGATGAAAGCAGGTTCACACTGAGCACATGTGACAGACGTGACAGAGTCTGGAGACGCCGTGGAGAACGTTCTGCTGCCTGCAACATCCTCCAGCATGACCGGTTTGGCGATGGGTCAGTCATGGTGTGGGGTGGCATTTCTTTGTGGGGCCGCACCGCCCTCCATGTGCTCGCCAGAGGTAGCCTGACTGCCATTAGGTACCGAGATGAGATCCTCAGACCCCTTGTGAGACCATATGCTGACACATGCACATTTGTGGCCTGCTGGAGGTCATTTTTCAGGGCGCTGGCAGTGCACCTCCTTGCACAAAGGCGGAGGTAGCGGTCCTGCTGCTGGGTTGTTGCCCTCCTACGGCCTCCTCCACGTCTCCTGATGTACTGGCCTGTCTCCTGGTAGCGCCTGCATGCTCTGGACACTACGCTGACAGACACAGCAAACCTTTTTGCCACAGTTCGCATTGATGTGCCATCCTGAATTAACTGCACTACCTGAGCCACTTGTGTGGGTTGTAGACTCCGTCTCATGATACCATTAGAGTGAGAGCACCGCCAGCATTCAAAAGTGACCAAAACATCAGCCAGGAAGCATAGGAACTGAGAAGTGGTCTGTGGTCACCACCTGCAGAATCACTCCTGTTTTGGGGGGTGTCTTGCTAATTGCCTATAATTTCCACCTTTTGTCTATTCCATTTGCACAACAGCATGTGAAATGTATTGTCAATCAGTGTTGCTTCCTAAGTGGACAGTTTGATTTCACAGAAGTGTGATTGACTTGGAGTTACATTGTGTTGTTTAAGTGTTCCCTTCATTTTTTTGAGCAGTGTATGTGTACAAGATAAACTTTGCGACATGCATGCTTGGTGTGCAATGAGACGTCTCTGCAGGGGTCGCATTAGCTTTCAGAAAACTGCATTTTCAAAACGCAGACCATTCAAAGAATGTGTTTTCAACCATTTCACCTGCATTTTATATTCAAAGTCGTGTTTTTTAGTTGTTGCTTCGTTAGAGCGACCAGGGGCCTGCAACTGTACTTTATCTTCACAACCCCCAAAAAATTTGTTTCACGTTTTCATTGGATGACAACAAAAGTGCAACACTATTCGGCTTAGCAGCCACACAAGTAAATTAGCTTGCAATGAAAGTTGCTTAAAGTTAATCTTGCCGTTTAACTTGCTACCGGGAAAAAAAGACAACACTGGAGAAAAGTACTGTACATAATCAGTCTGAGCGCTGTCTGATTGGTCAAGACGAGAGAAAAGATCTCTCATCTGATTGGAGAAGTGCAACTGAATCACAAAATGTGTTCTTTTATATTCACGATTTGGAGCGAACTGTGACTGAAGCCGAGCAGAAATGACAATAAGAAGTATTTTGGATCGGAGTTTACAAAAACGCAGCAAAATATTTGTCCAGCTTTTTTATGCGGGAAAATATCCTTCGTTATTGCAAACTCTGCTCAGGGGGGTGGCAGGGTAGCCTAGTGGTTAGAGCGTTAGGCTAGTAACCGAAAGGTTGCAAGTCCAAAACCACGAGCTGGCAAGGTACAAATCTGTTGTTCTGCCCCTGAACAAGGCAGTTAACCCACTGTTCCTAGGCCGTCATTGAAAATAAGAATTTGTTCTTAACTGACTTGCCTAGTTAAATAAAAGGTAAAACATTTTAAAAAATCAGTGACTCACCGGCACGGTCAGCCTTCAGTGTGTCCCAAACGTTGCAGTTGAAGTCGTCATATCCAGCCAGGAGGAGACGACCACTTTTGGAGAAAGCAACAGAGGTGATGCCACAGATGATGTTGTCATGCGAGTAGCACATCAGCTCCTGGTCGGCACGAAGGTCGAAGAGTCTGCAGGTGGCATCATCAGAGCCCGTACAAAAGGCATTGCCATTGGGGAAGAACTGTAACGCACAGATCAGATCACACAATAATGACTTACTGAGACTATAAGACCTGGGAATTCCCAGGGATCTCACGATACGATATCACGAAACTTAGGTGCCGATACGATATGTATTGCATTTGTCATGACTCTATATGTATTGCGATTCAATTTGATGTTCCAAACATAATGTTCACTATATGCCTTCTGCAGAGAGACAAGAGCATGAGAAAAGGAGTTTTGATCAGGGATGGAAATAAAATGTGCTGAAAACATGCTGGCTCACTATTTAAAAAGATGATGAGAACAAGCTATAGGATGAAAAATGACTGAGTTTTGGTACAGGCACAGCCGTCTAGTTCTAGATAGATTTTTTTGGAGTCAAAGTATGGACATAATGTCATCCAAAATAATATTGCGATAACTATCTATTTTTTCCCCACCATCACTAGAGACAACAGTAAAGGGTATAATATACTGACTATATTTTACTTAATAATAATAATAATTTGTATCAAATACATTTTTTGAATCAAAGTAAAATGTATACATTTTGATTGAATGGCATTATGTAAAGTACAATAATTGCCAATATATGTGCATAGACGTATGTATTGATAACGGATGCTGCCCTTACACATATGGCGTTGATGTCAGACTCATGCCCAGTGAAGGTCTGTCTGCACATGCCCTCTCTGACGTCCCAGAGCTTGGCGGAGGCATCACAAGCACCTGAGACAAATAGCCTTGTGTCGGGGGCCAAGGAGAGGCTCATGACATCACCGCTGTGCCCAGCAAACGTGGTTGTCTGCTGGCCAGTCTCGATATCCCAAAGGGCACTGTAAAAAAAATTAACATCTAGTCAAACAAGCATGAGTTTCTATCCAAATGCACATCTAATCCACTTCAGGAAAATGAACAGTGTTGTAGTATTGAAAATAGACAGAGTGCAGCATCCCCAGAGGGGGAGTAATTCCTTTACTTACCAAGTGGTATCTCCAGAGCTTGTAATAATCTGGTTGTCATCAACAAAGCGACAGCAGGACAGATAACCTGGAATTGAGAGATATCATTTGCACATTACAACAAAAAATCTTCAGAAGTGTTCCCACAGTAGTTTAGGTAGAAGAAAACAAAAGATATGGATTTCATAGGAAAACAAAACGGAAGAAAAACCCTGCCACCAAACAGAAAATGTAGTCTACCTGTGTGTCCAGCGAGCTCCCGGCTCACACGTACATTCCCCTCGCGTGTCTTCAGGTTGTAAATAGAGCAGATGTTGTCCAGACCTCCACAGGCCACGTAGTTTCCTGAAGGTGCATATGAGCAGGTCATGACCCAGGAAGAGCGTAGAGGAATGGCATGGACCTGCAAGGTGACAAAATAAAACAAAAAACATGACACCTTTGCACACCTGAAGTAATAATCTCGTATAGCAGGTGCGTAGGTAAATTTAAAAAAACTGAAGTAGAATGGTTGAAGGGACTGAATGCAACGCCTAGAATTGCAATGGAAACGTATAGTGCAGAGCTTTGAAAGGTAAGCCACTGAAGTATATGACCTTGTTTGTGGTATAGCTGTCCCAAATGATGAGTTTACCATCTTGGGAAGCACTGACCAAGAGCCTGGAAGAAAGAGTAGAAACATGTAAGGTCATGGTATAACAGTTTCCCTATGAGAAATAGTAAGTATACTTTTGTTTTTAACAATAACTCCTTTCTGCATGAAATAGCAGACTAAAAGCAATTTATCAAGACTGCTTTGCCTTGTAACGTGACAATAATAGCAACACATGCTTAGTCATAACACCTACTTACATTTAAAGCTCTCCCACTATGACTACTGTATATCATGTGGAATCATAGAATCACCAATTCATGCCAAAGTTCATACACATGTATACCATACCAACTTCTACACTTGACAACGGGAGTCATTCAACTATTTGTCACTGCAAAAAAAATCCCTAGTTTGCAAAAAACACTATAAAAATTATACTTGGGTTTACCTGGAATCAGTGCCCCAATGCATGGCATAGATCTTAGCCAAATGTCCCCTCAGTGTCCGTCTTGTGCGCATCTGAATACGGCCAACAGGATCAATGTTGGCAGTGATCTGCAAAACACAAAAAGACTGTTACATAATGCCATCGATAGCAGATCGTGTTGAATGTTTTGGATATCCCCAGGTAAAAGAGCCCAATATAAATACTTTTTTTTATACCTGTGATAGTGTGGCATCTGCACATGCTTTCCTGGCATCCTGAAAAAGTAGGACGATAATTAACCATCACACAAATGTATTAAATAAAATAAGATGTTGAAGATGGTGTAGCTTTGTTATGACAATGTTGAGACTTGATTATGAGAGCAAAATGGCAATTCAATGGGCCAATTGCAACCACCGCTTTCCACTAGATTATCGCTTGCTGAGGTCTCGTTAAACCATCAATCACCCAATCTCAATTGCAACTTTCACCCAACATCGATTTACCACTCCGTAACCCCGGCATCCGCGTTCTTTTTAAGTCCTGATTGTAGCTAACATTTTGCTAGATGACTTTGCCCTCTGGTGGGTATTATCGGAACATTTTAAATCTTGCTTCTTGAGCAGACTAACATGCTGACCACACTGCAAAATACATTTACACATACACGTTATTCAATCATTTCATCCAAACTGCTCGCGCACGTCTGCGTAGCCAGGCACTAAAATAGAACTTTGAATTTTTGACGTGCAATTTTGTTGTGTCAAAATTATACAAATGTCCAGAAAAAAAGGACCTTGTGCATTTCAGGTCAAATAACAACCCAATGTTTACAGTGCATTCGGAAAGTATTCAGACTCCTTGACTTTTCCCATTTTGATACGTTGCAGCCTTATTCTAAACTGGATTAAATATCCCCCCCCTCAAACTACACACAGTACCACATAATGACAAAGCAAAAACAGGTTTGAATAAATATTTACAAAACAGAAATATGACATTTACATAAGTATTCAGACCCTTTACTCAGTACTTTGTTGAAGCACCTTTGGCAGAGATTACAGCCTTGAGTCTTCTTGAGTATGACTATACAAGCTTGGCACACCTGTATTTGGGGAGTTTCTCCAATTCTACTGGGGACTCCGGGATGCTGGCCTTCTAGACAGAGTTGCAAAGAAAAAGCCATATCTCAGACTGCCTAATAAAAATAAAAGATTAAAGAAGGACAACACAGACACTGGACAGAGGAACTCTGCATAGAAGGCCAGCATCCCAGAGTCGCCTCTTCACTGTTGACGTTGACACTGGTGTTTTGTGGGTACTATTTAATGAAGCTGCCAGTTGAGGACTTAAGGCGTCTGTTTTTCAAACTAGACACTAAACATGTACTTGTCCTTTTTCTCAGTTGTGCACTGGGGCCTCCCACTCTTTCTTGCACAAATTATATAATTAAGAAAACATTGTGGTTAGGCTGGTAGTTAAGAGTAATATTCCCTGTTGTGTGCAGAGGAGATTTATTTGTAGAACATGAACGCTCAATAGTGAACCATTATATTTTCTTACAAGACTACAAGGCCAGTAGGCCTACTGTAGCATATTATACTTTATTGAAGAAACGAAAATGTCTTGATTGGAAAGACATTATTTGGAAGCTAATTTTAAAAAATTATATGTTTTTGGGGTACTTTCCCCCCCAATTCCGTGATATCCAATCAGTAGTTACAGTCTTGTCCCATCGCTACAACTCTCGTACGGACTCGGGAGAGGCGAAGGTCGAGAGCCACGCGTCCTCCGAAACACGACCCTGCCAAGCTGCACTGCTTCTTGACACACTGCTCGCTTAACCCGGAAGCCAGCCGCACCAACCTGTCGGGGGAAACATCATACAACTGGCGACTGAAGTCACCTTGCAGGCGCCCGGCCAGCCACAAGGAGTCGCTAGAGCGCGATGGACAAGGAAATCCCGGACAGCCAAACCCTCCCCTAACCCAGACGATGTTGGGC
This sequence comes from Salvelinus fontinalis, assembly GCF_029448725.1. NCBI lineage: Eukaryota > Metazoa > Chordata > Actinopteri > Salmoniformes > Salmonidae > Salvelinus > Salvelinus fontinalis. The sequence goes on from NC_074682.1 coordinate 10,840,634, forward strand.
CAATTATGCGCCACCTCATGGGTCTCCTGGTCATGGTCAGCTGTGACACAACCTGGGATCAAACCCGTGGCTGTAGTGACGCCTCAAGCATTGCGATGCAGCGCCTTAGTCCACTGCGCCACTCAGGAGGCCCTGGAAGTAGTTAACCATGCAAAGTGCTTAGTTTTATAATGATATTTAAAATCGTCTGTCACCCGTTGCTGCATTCTATATCGCTTTACTATGTGGAAATTCAATAAAAAGTGGTTCATTAATGACTTAATTTTTGCATAAGATTAGCCTCGATGTAGGCATAGTAATTATACGCAATTAAAACATGTTAACTAAATCATTGTAATTGACAGACTACATTTCCTGTCAAATCATTTTAATTCAGTTCTAATACCGTAAAATGTTTAATAAAAGCGGTGAGTAGCCACCGGATCCTTTTAATTACCAGGCATCGGCACACATTTCAGCAAATAAACTCCTATTTCTAAATGAATTGTTTACGAGTGAATGTCATGAGTACCGTAAAGATTGAACAGAAGATGATAAAGGAGAGCTACATCATTGCCATGGATGAAATTACATGGTCGGCTCAACTACGGTGGATACAATAGATGCAACGAGTGAGAATGGTGCAGCCAGTCAGCCTGCTCAGTAGGTGGTGGGCCGTAGTATGTCGAAGGAGAAGCGTTTTATTAAAAACAAATATATATATATATATATATATTTTTTTTTTTACATAGTGTAACTGTATTATACTGAACACATTTCAGTTCTAAATACTTATGTTCGCTAGCTGGATAGGCAAACGCAGCAGAGTACTACACTGTAAACCAATCAAAACTTGTGTACTATACCTACTGATCACGTCTGCCAATCACGTTATCCGTATCTATGGTAGTAGACAGTTTGGTGATGACGGATCCAGAGAGATCTCTGTCCGAGTATCTATTTATTTGCAATCGAACCATTTAGTTATAAACATCATACCATCAACGCAAGCTATAAATGACTCCCAACTTAGAACACAGGAACCTTAGTATTGTAGCTAGCTTGCTAGTTAGCTAGTTATCAGTAGCTAGCATGTAATTCCTGGAAAAGGAGCGTTTTAGCTATCAGTTTATTCCAAGTAATAATTTACTACAAAAATCTATAGGACAAGTAGTGTAAATATAACAGTCATCAAGGCAGGAACCACTAATTTCATTCATGCTGACAAATAAGAAATGCCACATTATCCCTGCCAATAGTTGGAGTAGGATGATTGCATAGCACACTGCCTCAGACTGTCTGGAGCATAATTTTCTAGCTAACAAACTATACACGCAACATGTGAAGTGTTAGTCCCACAACCACATTTCTGCAATAGCGTAGGCCTGTATGAAATATATTTATTAGAATGTTGACGTCAAGAAGACTTGTCGATTTTCCTTAACAGTAGAAAAGCCTGGCCTCGATAGCTCCGTATTTAAGCCATTGACGTCTGGCTCAAATAGAAGCCTGTATCTAATAAGCGCCGGTTGTGTTCAGTGATTGATGCAAATAAACACCTGAGCTATTAATTGAAGTTTTACAGTATGTCAGTCTTCAATTCATCTTTAAAATTTCAATTTTGTTGTTACCGATAAGACATTATTTAATTGGGGCGGGAGTAGTGAACGCAGACAATGACTACTTCCCATGCATTATCCACTGTCTAGTATCAAGCAGGCTTGACACCGTAACGCGTCAGAACACCTGGCCTACCAGTTTTATTCCAATGTTTTTTTTGTTGCAATCAAGGTTAGTTTAGGCCGCAGCTGCATGTAATCTCACGTTAGTAGAGTTAAGAACGCCAGCAGTAACCTGCAGGAGCAGGTTAAGTTCTGTGTGTTCGTTGCAATCGAGTCAATAGTGCTGAAATACACAATTTCTGTACGTTTTGAACAATTGCTCCTGCCCCATTGATGGTAGATGGAGGGATTAACACTCACTCTGATCTGGCTTTTGAGCTGCTCAGCCTCCTGGCGTAACTGGTCCAGTTCACTCATTTTCCCCTGCTAGTATGTCTGCCTCGCTCCAGCTGCCGGGACACTTGTTGATCTGAAAGAAGGGGGGGGGAAAGTCTGTCTCAGAAAACAACTGACATCCCTCAGACATCATTTATGGTACTAAATATGGATACAGGATATATCGGAATCAGCCGATATTATCTAAAAATGCCAACATCGGTATCGGCCCGAGGTCTAGTTTAACGCCGATGTGCAAAACTAATGTCAAAGCTGACGTGCATACCTATATAAAAAGGTACATTACGTAATATTTTGCGTCACACATGCAACACAGCATTCCTAACCTCGCCCACAATGTCTGCTGTGTGGATCGAGCAGTCAACATGCCGAGCAGCCATTTGAAAGAGTAAGAAAATTTCAGCGAGACAACTCAAAGGCGAAATCCATTAGCAGCAAGATAATGGAATTCATTGCACTTGGCAATCAACCATTCTCGGTCGTGGGTGATGTTGGCCTTCGCCGACTGGTCGAGCACTGCCACGTATGTTTCCCTACCGGAGTTACACAGTAATAGCGTCACTGCAGAGTCAAATAACACTATTTGACGCGTTAAATAAGCTTTTAATTTGACACGTCAAATAACACAGTTCTATTTACAGACTGTTGTGTGTTCTGAATTTGCGTGTGCAAGCCAAGCGCCACCACTACTATCAGTAGCACTGTCAACGCTAGGGATGGGTATCGTAAAGATTTTAACGGTACCACTACTCTTACCGATACTGCTTATTGATCCGGTACTTTAACGGTATTCTTAATGGTTCTAACAGAATTAAAATTTCTTTATTTTCTGAAATGTAAAATAAATGTTAAAATAATATTTACAGCAGAAGAAACAGCAATGTTTTGAACAAATCACTATCATAGACTTATGTTGTGATAGAAATGTAAAACAAATGAAATAAACAATATTTCCCGGCAAAAGAAAACAGTGGTATAGAGCAACACGGGTGGGGAATGTAGGTAGGCTGCAAAAGGACTAACAGTTCTTCGCAGTTCTTCTGGAGAAAGATAAACATATTTGCCTTCTCTGGCAGAAGCCAGGACCTCTCCTGGATTATTGTGTTCCCTGCAGTAGAAAATACCCTCTCGCTAGGGGTGGAGGAGGCTTGAGCACAGAGGGAACTTTTTGCAATGTTTGTGAGGGGCAGAGTAGTTCTCTTCTTCCACCACCACATCACAGGATCTTCAGCCATAGGGATGGCCTTTGTAGAGCTCGACCTCTAGGTCAACACGCTCGCTGAGGGACGAGGTGTCCTGTTGGATCGTCAACCTCAACTCCATGTCCTCCTCTGAGAACAGCTCCTCCAAGGCACTCCTTGTTTTGTACAATGGAGGGACTGTCTCCTCCATTTCCTCCTGTTGCTGGTGCTCTGTGTCTGTCTGCTCCGGCTCCTCTGACAGCCCTGATGTTGCTCCTGTCACATTGGCCTCAACAGTTGCCTTCCTCAGCCTGTCCCAGGTGGCGTCACTCAGCGGCCTCCCTTTAAATTGCTGTGGCCTCATGCAGGAAGGATTGAATGTCATCCTGATAGCGCTCGGAGAGGTTCTCCCATACCATCTCTTTGATGGTTGCCACAAACGTATCTTCATGCTTCACAATGAAGTGCTTTTCCAGTTTTTGGAGGATGGGTATGATTTGTCCACAGGTGGCATTATTTTCACAAGACACACACAGTGTGGATGTATAGAGGATTCTCATGAGCTGGACAAACTCCTCAGCCTTATGGAAGTTCTCGTCCTTCAGACGGTCCAGGTTGTCCTTGGTCATTGCTTTTCTCAGTTGTGGGTCCAAGGGTGCTGCTTGGATCGCTGGATACTGCTCCATGAATCTCTCTATCATTAGACAGAGTTCCATCTGGTCTTGACATCAAGGATGAGTGAGTGATGCGGAGAGCCTGAAACAAAAAACTACATTACCGGACACTTGAATATTGAATTAAATTGTTAAATGTGGGAATTTCAAAATAATACTTTAGATTGAACTGGCTTCTTACCAAGGAGCTGCTGCTTTTCCTTCAAGACTGTTTTGGACATCGAGGATCTCTTGAACCACACAACCATTGCTCTGATTCAGGCTGCCCATTTATCAATGGAAGTCACTTTGTAGATTTTCTGCGCTGCCAGATTCAATGTGTGCACAAAGCATCCTATTTTTAGGATGTGTAGCCTCTTGATGGCAACATCCATATTGCCAGCATTATCAACAGTCACAGCTACAATCCTCCTCGGCTCTATCTCAAACTCATCCAGTGTCAGATCTCCTCTGCCACTACTTCGCCAATTTGCGATTTGTACACTGCCCTGGCTTGTATAGTGCAGTGCACTGTAACAGTGAGATAGTGGTCCTGAGAGGCTGGTCCACCCGTCTGATGTGATGGCCAGCTTTGCCACGTCCTTCAGCTCAGTGATCACATTGGCCTTTTCTACACCATACCAGGTAGGAATTAATGTGTCACCAAGGTAACTCCTGGAGGGAGGGTATATTTGGGGGTGAGTGCATTGCTCATCTCCCTACAGTAAAAAAAAATGATTGTTTTCATGTGTTGAATTATCACTATTGAATTATTGTGTATTGTGGAGTGATGGGACTAACATACAACCCTTATATTCTACTAGATCCTAAAGATTAATACAACTCAATATATACTGACTGTTACCTAAAGCCCTTGGACTCCACTGTTGCAAAGGGGTGTAGGCCTTTCACTATGAACTTCGTCACAGCTAGGTGGCACTCATTCACCCTCTCCTCAGTCATCTTCCCACTAGCTGCCAGTTTGAAGGGGCTTTGGGCTCGTCTTTGGCATGGACCAGCGGTATTAGAGGGAGGAGTGGGTTGGTTCATTGTAGCTGCAACTTTAACAAAAAAGTAGCAAAATCTTTAAATGGGTAATTGAATTTAAGAACGCACTCAGAGCGAAACAATCAGCTGGCTAATGGTTCCTTTTGATCATGAACCCATGTTCTCATAATTGAGTTAACTCCGTGTGTGGGCTAGCATACATACCTAACGTAGATCGGACAACGAGAGATGAGCCACGAGCTAGCCAGTCAAACTGTGCATTTCTCTACCTGTACATGATGCACTTTCCATATATGTTTGGATAGATTGCTTGTGTTTCCGCCCTTACAAGCAAGTCTTGTGGCAACGACGCTGGTGAAGTGTAACCACACTTTTGAACGTTAAGCTCTCTCCGCCATCGTCACTAATTAAGAGCAGGGTGCTGTGTGTGCTGTAGCGTGTGAAAGACAGGCTCCGCGCGAGAGAGCTCTCTTCTGGATTGGGAATAGTGAACATACATCAGACAAATGTCATAATATTATTGCAAATCAGAAACGGTTGGTAAGATAAAATGTCCAAGATAACATTTATGTATTCTCTAGTACCGAAAGCAGAACCGATAACGTCGGAGCTTATCAATACTACGCTCTTTCATAATTTAGACCCGGGGCCCGTTTAATACCGGGTTTCTGTACCCATTCCTAGTCAAAGATGTACAAAAAAAAGTCTGTAAACACCGGCCACGAACGACGTATTTACAATACCGCGTTGGTAATAAAGCATTATTTGTTCGACCGCAACTTCTGGGGTAGCTAGCTTTAGCTTGGTAACGTAAACTCACCCCATTCCGTACAAATGTGCGCAACCGCAACATTCAAACGAGGCTACAAAGAAAACTAAATGGGACTGTAGCGACTGTGTTGACTTCAAAATCGGGGGTGTGAACTAGGTTTCTATTCAAGCGTCGATCGACATGGTAATGGCTCTATAGTATTGGAGAAAAGTTTAAAAGAACGGACCCTCCGTTACATCGTGGCGTGTCATGTCTTAACGTACAGCAAGCATAAAGCAACTATTTCTGTCTTACAAACTCTCTCCACCAGGTGTCGCACTTCTCTCATCCTTTAAAAACAAGAAAATGGACAGTGACGGGGGTAAGGGGGGAATACCTAGTCATTTTTTTCTGTCATCATTGCATGCAATCATCATTCTCAAAGCCGCTGTTTACTTCTAAGATCACTTTAACACCGCCCTAAATACCCGATTCAAATTCGACACAAACCTTCAAATAGGTATGTAATGACACATTATATAAACTCTTTAGTGTTTTAATTACATTTTAGAGGCGATAAGGTGATAAGTTGGACGGATCGAGTGAAAAAAAGCAATTTCCCCCACACGACATCTCTCCTTCTCACAATCACGGATTAGTTTCGCTTCCCCACCCGCTATTTTTTTTTTAAAAGACCCGAAGTGGTTCATTGCCTGCTTGAATTATGCAGAAACGGGCAGTGTTTAGGTCATGTAATTGATTCTGTTGGAAAGGGGAGAAATTGTGCTTTACAATGGTATTGACATTACAGTTGACCTGGAAGTATTACGTTTTTGGGGCGCTAAAATAAGGGCAATTGTACGGACCAAGGCGATGTACGAGTTTACATTACCTAGCTAGCACCAATACAACCAGCCTGAAAACAATGACCAGTAGAAACTGCAGTCATTTTCAATCTTTTTAGCAATGATTTTGGAATCCTTGTGAGTAAGTATTAGCTAGGCTGCCACTTGATCGCCTATTGAAATTTAACTTCAGTTCATGAAAATAAATAGCTAGCCAGCTACTTAACCCTGTTGCCAAAAGCTAACGTTATAAGCAACCAGCTAGCTTCATCTGGCTAGTGATGCTTGACCAGACTGGGTTGTGTTATGAAGCTAGCCACAATAAGGATTAGGCACAATAGTGGAATTTGTGGTTTGCCTTCAAAATAAAAGTACCGCTTCGAAAGTGATGTAGATGGTTACACTTGGTGGAATCATGCCATATTTAGGCTAGATAATGTTAAAATAAAGTTGGAATGTGAAGCAATGCAATATCAGTCTACTCGGTGACACCCACAGAACACAACTGTGAAGAGTTTGAGCAAATATTAGCATTGTAGGTCTTACCACGGGACTGGGACTGAGTGAAATCACCTCCCCGGTCAGCCCTATTTACATTTACATTTAAGTCATTTAGCAGACGCTCTTATCCTATTGACATTCATATTGCACTGTACATCTTTACCTAAGGATTGGGGATCAATTAAATGCAGTATCAGCCTACTCAATACCCAAGATATCCCCTCCCCCATTCCAACCTCATTTAGCATGATCTATTCAATTATGGTAAAATTCTACTATTTATATTGATTTGCATCACGGTCAATGACACTTATTTTGAAGGCTAACCGCAAAATCCACTATTGTGGCTAGCTTCACATAGATGTGTCCGACCACAATTAACCAAATAAGAACTCATAAATTAGGGTTTTTTAGATGACACTTAGCTAACTATAGCTACGGAAACAGATTGTCGTTTTGCTATGTTTTTGGGGAAGAACATTGTTTGCATCCATGAGCTAGCTAGCTTTTTTTATGACCAGTACTGTAGGTGCACGAGACAACTTTACCAGCATCATGGTATCGAGACATAAATACGAGCGATTGTGTAATAACTACATAAATGTATGAACGCATTAAATTATTATGTGACGTGCAGTCATAGTCAGGTCCTGATATGTCAACAAGCTTATTTGACACGTTAAATAGTGTTATTTAACACGCCTTTAAAGACCCAAACAGCGTTCCATAGTATGAGAAATCCTGGTTGAGAATGAAACGACGAAACAGCATACCAAGTAAGTGAAAGAAATAGGATTTGATTATGTTTTACTGGTAATGGGGACATATGTAAATGCAAACAAAATAACTTTTTGGTCAGTGTGGTGTGTGTAACCTTTAACTAGGCAAGTCAGTCAAGAACAAATGATTTTTTACAATGACTGCTTACCCTGGCCAAACCCGGACGACGCTGGGCCAATTGTGCGCCACCCTATGGGACTCCCAATCAAAACCGGATGTGATACAGCCTGGATTCGAACCAGGAACTGTAGTGACGCCTCTTGCACTGAGATGCAGTGCCTTAGACCGCTTCGTCCATCTGTGTGTGTTAATTATTTAACTGTACTAGAATGCTTATAAAAGGCAGCTAAAATTCTAAATATCGGTATTGTTTTTTTTTGGCAAGGAAAATATTGGATATCGATCAAAAATGTCATATCAGTGCATCACTAACTAGTACTAAATAATGAACAATAAGTATATGATAAATCATTAATAAAAATAGCCTGGCTTGGAAAATGTGTAATCAACTTTCAATACCATTTTGACCATATTCATCTCATCCCTTCATTGTGCTGTAAAAGCACATTTGAAATGGCCCAATTCAGACAAACAAGGCCAGATATACATTTTTCCAGAAAAGGTGATACATGGAATCACCCGTCCATCAAGGACAGGGCAAATTCTTTCATAAAGCAGTGTCGCTCTTCAATGAACAGGCTAATGACACATATTTGCACAATAGATGTGCAGATGGACTTTATTGTCCTCTTCAAAGAACTCACAGCCAGAAAAGTAGTAGCAACTTTCCCTCCACAGGGAAACGTATTGTGTAGCCATTAGGCTACATGACAGATAGTGTCATAGGAAGAAGTGCATCCGCACTGACACTGTTTCTTTGGCTAGTTCAGGCTCACACTCCCATAGCCTACATTACAGTACTTCTGTTGGCTTGGCCAGTGCAGCAAGCCCATACACTCTTAGAACGCCTCTCCTGCCCCCTGCCCTCACACAACCATGCTTCTGACTCAGTCCCATCTCAATGTTAGTGACATAATCCTGAGACACTTTAGCCAAGTCCTGTTAAGACATGACTGGCCAATGATCTGGATGCTCACTGGTTTAACCAATGGTGTCAACTGCCAAGTGATCAATAAACCATGTATATAGATACAGGCTGATCTGATCACACTCTTCAGGGCAACCTCAACACACAATTTAACCAAAATAGTAGCCAAATGCGCCAGATCTTCCTATTAGTCAAGTAATTACAAACATGGCCATAGGAAGCACATAGGCCGCCTAGGTCATTTTCAAGAACTGCTAAAGCATTTGCGGAAAAAGAGCAGTACACACGTAAAATAAAAATGCCACTGATACCTACCATCTAACCGATTCATTATAGGGGAAATACTGCACCAAGAAAAAGCCTCCCAAATACCTATTAGTACACCAACATGACTATCAGATTACATAAGTACATTTTCCCTCTATTTCAGATCACATTTGAGAGAAAAAAAAAGCTCTGAATTGTGAATGGAGAGATGATCCACACACCTGCATTGTGAAAGGTAACAGTAATGCAGGACACAGGTCTAGACCTGACATTACCATAAAATTGGATTAGCCTAATTGAAAATGAATGAAAAAATAAAAAAGATAAGAACTAGGGGTGTGAATATTTAAACGTTAACTAAATTGAGACCCTTAAACATTAAGAGAATTGTTTTCCTCCTCACAAAATCAATGTTGCTAGCTCACCAGCTCTTGCTCTTTGCTAAAGATCCAAGTGTGTGTTCAATCTTCGGTTTGTTTAAGCGTAAAATATCCTAGCCTAGTCATTGATGTTTGGCCAGTCTTTACTGAAATTACGAGACATTGCAAGCCAAGAAACTGCAAAAACACAGCATTCTAATAGATAGGCCAAGTGCACGGTTCTGACAGTCTGCCTGGTGGCCAACCTGCGCCTCCCCCTGCAGTCCCGAGTGTTCATGTTCTCGGCAGTACAAAAACTAAATCAGTCTATACTGTTCCAAAAGAACTGAGTCTTAGGAGCCGATTCCTGGTGGAAGATGTCCTCTTTCCACTAAATGTCTTGGTAAGTCACGTTATTTAACAAACGTTAAACTACTTTTTTTTTTTAGGAGAGCATGGTCTGTGCACAGGCAGCTCAAGATGATTTGATTCACAGTTCTGGTCACCTAATGACGCGCTTCAGAAGCAGTATTCCTTTACAGACAAGTAAAATGCCTGTTCATTGGCGCTTCGAAACGAAACCACCTCTGGAATTAGTTTTGGCATTTAGAAATGACTGCAGTAGATATAACTTAAAATCGCCCAGCCCTAGCAGTCATACATACATAGGACTATTATTCTATAATTTTGTTGTATTATTTTAACAGAAAACCAAATAATAAAAACCTTTCATTTTAGCTTGAGTTCTTCCTCTTAGCTAACTAACCCCATCCCCTTACGTCACGTACAAGATTTCACTCAGTACGGTCCCCAAGAATTTGAGTGCTAGACTGAGGATGTTCTCTAAAAACATACCACCTCATCCTGGAAGGTCCTCTCCAATTGGCTAGCCCTCATATCTAGCTAGTTGTTGCACATTCATCTTCTAGTCTTGCTGATAAAAAGTATCACTGTTAAAGGCCAGTACAATACCAGTATCGCAATACTCGTTAATATGGCAAGGAAACAAAACACCAAGCGGATTTCACTTAAGGAAAACAGCACAAATGTCAGAAACAAACATCATGTCATCGAGTCACATGCATTTATCATCTAAGCTTATAGCACACAATCTTACATACAGCAGGTTTTTTAAATGACCAGATTTTGATCTTTGGGATTTCATTTTTGCCACGGGGAGAGAAAAAAATTTCCGATACTGGTATCGTCACGGCCCTATGTTAAAGGCAGACTCAGCGATATGACATTACGAGGACCACCGCAGATAAAGATGAGCGAGATGCAAGCAGTCACTCACACAGTATGTGCGCGGGTTTGCATCACGCTGTTAGAGCATCGTAGCCAGGGCACCAAAAAGTGGAAAAGTTGAGCCTCGTGCTTCACTCTTAGTTGTTGCAGAAATTGTCCCACTATGCTATTAACTGTCTGTATCCACGTCATGTCACCAAGTCTACCTTTAATTCCATGACTACTTCCCAATACAGCCTTCCTAGAGACATCAAGGAAGAAATTGTGCATTGAATTAACCTTAACATGAGAAGAGTGACTAATATGAATCAGGAGGGAGACACTAGGCCTAGACCTATAATGCAGTATAAAGCACTAATTACTGTTGTATCAGAATGTGGGACATAGAATGTCACTGTTAATCATGGCAGGGATAAAATGTAATTAAACTCTTCCAATTCTGCACTGGCATTTGTCCAAAGATCTCATTCATTGAGTTTGATGTTAACGCCTGGTTTTACGTTCCTTTGAGTCAATTTGGGCACACAATTCAGAAGCTGCTCAAGACTAAATGTAGGACAGTCACACTTCATCCCTGCACTTCCTCAGGGTAAGAAAACAATTGGGGAAAAAATGAAATGTGGGTGAACCAGATGCTCTTGGAGTCTGTCCATAAGCCATTACTGTGAGGAGTTTCTATGCCCCCCATCATTTCTTCAAGCGCCTGATCAGGGTCAGCTGACTGCATGATAAGCAGGGAGTTGTGGCAAAAAGCCTTGAGGTGTGGCTTACTGACTGATCAGAGGTCTCTTTAGGGCAGCCTGAGTCTGCTGGTTCCAATGGGATTTGGGCATAATAACAACAACCAAACTGTTGTGACAAGAAAATCAAACGAGCACAGAATCTCGAACACAGCATTTCTGCTCCCTATAATTCACGTTTCTTTCAACCTTAAATGTTGTCATGTGCTTGTTTCCATGCAGGCAGACAATACATTCACCTCTTAGAGCAGAATCTCACTGTCATTACCTGGCACTCTACCCTGCTGCCATATGAACATAGTCATTGAACCCTGTTCAGTTTACATACACACCGTATTCTGGGGTTGGGCAGTATCCAGATTTACATAACGTCTTCTCATCCCGGGATGTACAGTATTACCGGCTTAGTACACAAGGGGGCACCAAAAAAAAAAACATTACCAGAATGCTAACAAAATTAGCACAAGTAATAGCATATTTAGCTAGCAGCCTCAATGGAAATTCAATAACAAACTAATGTCTAAGACAGGCAATCCAGCTCAAAGTTATACATACAGTCCATTCGGAAAGAACTCAGACCCCTTGACTTTTCCCACATTGTTAAGTTACAGCTTTGTTCTAAAAATGTATTAAATAGTTTTTTTTCCTCAATCTACACACTATACCCCATGACCAAGCAAAAAAACCTGAACTATCACATTTACATAAGTATTCAGACCCTTTACTCAGTACTTTGTTGAAGCACCTTTGGCAGCGATTATAGCATTGAGTCTTCTTGGGTATGACGCTACAAGATGGCACATGTATTTGTGGAGTTTCTCTCATTCTTCTCTGCAGATCCTCTCAAGCTCTGCCAGGTTGGATGGGGAGTGTTGGTGCACAGCCATTTTCAGGTCTCGCCAAAGATGTTTGATCGGGTTCAAGTCCGGGCTCTGGCTGGGCCACTCAAGGACATTCAGAGACTTGTCCCGAAGCCACTCCTGCATTGTCTTGGCTGTGTGCTTAGATTCGTTGTTCTGTTGGAAGGTGAACCTTCGCCCCCAGTCTGAGGTCCTGAGCAGGTTTTAAATCAAGGATCTCTGTACTTTGCTCCGTTCATCTTTCCCTAGATCTTGACTAATCTCCCAGTCCCTGCCGCTGAAAACCATCCCCACAGCATGATGCTGCCACCACCATGCTTCACCGTAGGGATGGTGCCAGGTTTCCTCCAGACGTGATGCTTGGCATTCAAGCCAAAGAGTTCAACCTTGGTGTCATCAGACCAGATAATCTTGTTTCTCATGGTCTGAGAGTCCTTTAGGTGCCTTTTGTCAAACGCCAAGCGGGCTGTCATGTCCCTTTTACTGAGGAGTATCTTCCGTCTGGCCACTCTTCCATAAAAGGCCTGATTGGTGGAGTGCTGCAGAGATAGGAGAACCTTCCAGAAGGACAACCATCTCCACAGAGGAACTCTGTGACCATCAAGTTCTTGGTCACCTCCCTGACCAAGGCCTTTCTTCCCCAATTGCTCAGTTAGGCTGGGTGGCAGCTCTAGGAAGAGTCTTGGTGGTTCCAAACTTCTTCCATTTAAGAATGATGGAGGCCACCGGGTTCTTGGGGACCTTCAAATGCTGCAGACCTTTTTTTATACTCTTCCCCAGATCTGTGCCTCGACCCAATCCTCTCTCGGAGCTCTACGGACAATTCCTTCAAACTCATGGATTGGTTTTTGCTCTGAAACGTACTGTCAACTGTGGGACGTTATATACTGCTTTTCCAAATCATGTCCAATCAATTGAATTTACCACAGGTGGACTCCAATTATTTATTTATAATTTCTCAAACATAAAAAAAAAAAAACGTTTTGCCTTGTCATTGTGGTGTAGTGTGTAGATTGAAGAGGAAAAACAATTTTATCAATTTTAGAAGGCTGTAACGTAACAAAATGTGGAAAAAGGGGTCTGAATACTTTCCAAATGCACTGTAGGTTTTTAATAGGCATTTGTTCCTGTAGGCTTAACCAGAGCTTGTGTGCACTCAGCACGTGTGTGTGGAGGGAGCGGTCCGAACGCAATTGAATGAATGAGACAGAGGGAAAATGGAATTTAGGTAGAAGAACAATGAGGAGCTTGGCTTGGTTTCTTTTTTGTTGTGCCTTGCAAACACATGTACAAAAGGAACACTAGAATCAAAGCAAATTAATGTTGTCATCAAAACAACATTTTGCTTGCCAGATCGGGCAGCCACAAAGCACATTCCACCAAATAGTTTTACAGTATTTTATCTCTAGTTAGATTGAGCTGCCTTTTATCATGTAAAAATGTTCAAGTAATTGCTTAATAAAGCACTAAAAAGACCAAACGTAGGCCTATGTTTTGTAGAAAGCTTGATACTATAATATCAGTGCAACAAATGTCATATGGCTAAAGCTGGATCATAGAAAAGACCATAAACAGCACTATCACTGACCAAGCCTGTAATCCTAAAAGCTCAAACCAACAGACAGTAAATATTTAATCCCATCTATGCCCACTAACAAAACAGCTGGGAAAAACACCGGGGTCAGAAATCTGTTTTCCACTCAGAAAAAAAAGCATGTATGATTAGTCTCTTCCACACAACATACTTAGAAGATTGTTATCGAGGTTGTCCTTTTATCAAAATTAACTAATGCTTAAAACGCATATCTGGGATAAGGGTGGTGGGGTTTTAATTCATACCTTCTGTCATGCAACAATTATGATCTGGATTAAATACATGTAATTGGGTGTATCACAGAAGAAAAAAAACCACCCTGCAGTAAAGTTTACCCTGGCATTGCAGACAATTCATGCACATTCACAAGACCATCAGTGACAAATGAAAACCTGCCTAACAGCTAGCTTTTAGTGCAAATGTTGATCATGGAACACTCCTGTTCTGATGTCATTTGACTGCACAGGGAATACAATTGTTAAATTACGAGCCTAGTTGGTTTAGCCACAGAAAAATCCAGAAACCTTCACGCTAGCCATGATTGCCTGAGATGAGTGGGCTGGACATGAGTTCAGATGAGTCTGCCATGTAGCACACTTGTCTATGAGCTGGTCAGTATGTGTAGGTAATCCTGTCTAACGCTGTTTAAAAATATATATATCACGTAGTAGAACTGCATAAGTGTTGCGCTCCACTTTCTGGAGGACCAAGTTTTGAAATCAGTGGAATTAGAGTATGATAGCTAAGGAGATGGAAAACCTCGGTCTCCGGATTACATCTTCAAACAAAGCAAGTATCCATTTCAATAGATTGTCACTGCGACAACTGTTGATAGACGTAGCTAGTAAATTCACTCTGGCTATCTACTCCGATTTCAGAGCACTCTCATCTGAGTGTACCAGAGCGCAGAATAACTGACAAATTTATGAATGCTCAACACCTGTTGAATATGGCCGGTGTCAGTAAACATGGGCAAAAAGCGTAAATTGTTGCCAGCAGCACAGTTGCAGTCACCAACACCCTGGATAACATAAAAACAGCCCAACCAAATCAACTTTTATTTGTCACATACACATTGTTAGCAGATGTTAATGCAAGTGTAGCGAAATGCTGGCGCTTCTACTTCCGACAATGCAGTAATAACCAACGAGTAAACTAACATAACAATTTCACAACAACTACCTTACACACAAGTGTAAAGGAATGAATAAGAATATGTACATAAAAAAAATATATGAATGTGTGATGGTATAGAACGGCATAGGCAAGATGCAGTGGATGGTATAGAGTACAGTATATACATATGAGATGAGTAATTAGGGTATGTAAACATAAAAGTGGCATTTTACTAGTGCGAGCAAAATGGTCAGTGAGCTGTTCTCTCATGTGTGTCTGGAAGTAGCTAGCAAGCTAGACAACGTTAACCAGTTAGCTTGGGTGCTAGACTGTTGTTAGGACAGAATGCTTGGCTCAACCCTTAAAGAGATGGGTGGGGCTAAAGCTTAGAGGGTGTGAACAATGCTGAAGTGGTGTAGGTAGCAAACCATTCAAAGGCCATTTTCTTAAAGGTGAGACTACACTTTTATCAACTTTCAAAGCAGAAGTACTTTCCCATTGTTCCTCAAATGCGGTGTATGATATACCATTTTGTAGCTCTGTGCATCTCCGTTCATCCAATGTAAAAAAAAAAAAATCGCAAGAGCACAATTTGCATCCATTTTGAATGTCACCTGAAAATAACCCGATGAAGTACACTCTGTTAATCGGATGAGGTTACCATATTTGTTTGAACAACTACTACTCTTAGTTGATACAATGTTGCAAATGCAAGAACTGCTCTTCTCAAACATGGGTTCGGTTCCACTGTATACTTCCAGATTTCTTATGTAATTCACATTGAATTCTTATTTTTAGCTGGATTCGAAGTTTGTAAAAAAGGTTTGGGTAGCTACCACTACCAACACAGATACACTGACCACCTCAACCGATGGCATACTAATGTCTTGCATCAATGGAAACCTGTGAGGCAGCAAACGCCATCTTGTTCGCTGCCGCTTGTAGGCCTACTAGGGTTGACGAATCAAATCTAGCTAACTACTACCAATGAAGATGGATTCAGTTTCATTTCATGTTACATTTGAAAATAATGTGCAATCTCACTATTTAATGCAACATGTGAAAAGGCACCGAGATGTAGATCTGGATTTACAATATTGCCTGAATGTACAGTTTAACCAAACAACCCTGTTCAACAGCAGTGACCTCAACACTACTCACGTTAGCACACACTTCACTAGCCAACTAACGTTAGCTAGCTACAGTATATCAGACAAGGGACGTTTTCAGCAGGGTGCGCTGTGGATTATCAGAAAGAGGGGGCCGACAAGAATCAAACAGAAAAGAGCCAACAAAATGTAATACAGAATACTGTTTCAGCATTCCTGTCGCCCCCGTGTTGGACTCGTGTTACTCCAGCACCTAAAAGGAGTTAGCGAGTGTTGCTGGCCAATAAAATCCAATTACCTTGTTAGCTAGTACAGCTGTGTCGTTAAAGCCAGCAGTAGCCATTTAATTTGATTAAAATGTACAGCACAAAAGCCAACGAAAGCAATTGTGCTACAGTTAAGGTGGGGGATAAATTGCACAAATTGATTTAGTCAACCTGCAGCTAGTGTTATAAATACCATCTAACGTTAGCTAGCTAACGTCGTTAGTTAGTCTTGTTAACGTCAGTTAACTGTATAGCTAGCTGACGTTAACGTTCTGTGTGGGTTGCCAAATCAAATGCAATGTCGAAAATGTGGTCATACTTCACCAAAAGCGCATATTTAACAATGCCTCAATTTATTTGAACACAGACCATAAACATTATCGGGACCCAAGCTAGCCTGACTAATTGACCACTCAGATTCCAAATTAACGTTAGCTACCTAGTGCCTGCAGTTAGGCCATGGTCGTCCATCTCAAAAATGTTAGCCGGCTAACAAGTAACTACGTTAAATAATGTAGTTTAAGTAAATTTTAGGGATAACGAAGCACGAATAATATGTTGAATGGAAATTAAGCTATCTGGGCAACATTGTTGTAGCTCGATACAGGTGTAGCTAACTAACAGTGTACCTAGGCTAGCTAAATTAGCAAACTAACGTTAACTGGTTCAAGTGTTTGCTGTCAGTAACGTTAGTTAGCTACCAAGTCCGTTTCTCATGAATTTGTCAGGGTCCAATCCGTCCCTGCAAAGAACTCAAGCTGTAAAATATAGGTAGGCTACTGTACAGTCTGTGTAGTTAAACACATACTGTAACGTTACATTGCTAACGGTATAACTAGTTAGCACTGTCAACTGGAAAGCAAGCAGAGCTCTCTCGGCGAAACGAAAGCGCGTTAGCCAACGACCCCACCACCGGGCAGTTAGCTAATCTAACACATTGACCAATAATCCCACTATTGTATGTTTGAATTGCAAATGTGCAACATTTCACCATCCCTTACCTTTTTCTCGGTTGGCGTTGGCTTTTTTTTTATTTGGCATTGACTGGAAAAGGTAGCTAACGGTGTATACCTCCAATCCACGCATCAACTAACGCCCGTGAACCGCTAGTTTGCAAATCCCAGTCCGAGTTTTTTTCAATAACCTGGACCAACCTGCACCCGGGAAAACAATCACTCCACTCCCTACTGAAGACGGGAGACAGATTGCCTGTATTTGCAACTGTAGTCTCAATAATCGGTTTCCACTAATGTCTTTGCCCGATTTATATTTCATTTAGAAGCCACTTCCTCTTAGTCTATGACACCAGTCTGTTTAGCCGCCCTTTCTCAGTAGTCACTCTCTTCTTCTCCCGGCCACCGAACGGCGAAAATGGGCGCGGTAACCCTGCAATCAGCTATGGGAAACCCCACGCTCTGCAGCAGCGCTCGCACACGCACAAAATGAATTTGGCCATTCGTTTAGAAAAAATACAGTAGGCCTAGTAATCAATGCAAAATACCAAAATAATTGTCCAATAAATTGATCATTCATCTTGGTATATTATGTGTTTACAGTAGTTCATAAAATGATATTCTATACTACAGCTACATATAAGTATTTTACAGGAAATTATGTTTTGACACAAACACATATAAGGATCAAGTTGGTTGCACCAGTTTAGGTAGGTTGGGGGCATTTGTGAAGAATGGCAAAGATTTTGGGGTAACTAATATGTGGCCTTGTGGTTAGACTGACCTCCCTGAGATTGGAAGGTTGGGAGTTCGATCCCTTGCCGAGTCATACTAAAAATGGGACCTGATGTGTTTCTGTTTGGCATTAAGGAGATAGATTGAGTCTAAGGCACTGCAATAAACTAGCGTCCTGTCTAGGGGCTGTACTTGTACATCAAGCTGCCTCACACTACAGAGACAGGCTCGTGCAAGGTTACTTATGAACAGATCTCCTACCCAGAATTAGTTTTGGACAGTGTTTGTGTATCTGCTGGGTATTTATACATTGTAAAAAGTGTTCTAGACCCGTAAAAAAAACGTAAGCCCTCTTTCACATCTAAAATCTGTTGCTAAAATAAAACCAAGGCAGAAACATCTGTTCTGAACAAAGGATCCATGAGCCTAAGGCTTTTTCTTACTGGAGATGATTGTGAATCCACCATGTACTGGTAGCAATTTCTAAATGTTCCCTATGGAGCTTCTTTCGTTGAATTGAACTCCTCTGCGCTATTAGAAGTAACCTTTGGCTCTAAAGTTGTACTAAAGAGATTCACTCGGGACAGCAAAGCACCTGCTGAAAAGAAAGCTCGTGAGAGGAAAAGGTCTCAGAGCATCTCAGTCTCGGAGCAGTTGATGTCACAGTGTAAACCAACGGTTAACAACATATTTAGATACAGTGCATTCGGAAATTATTCAGACACCTTGACTTTTTACAATTCTTTTTACGATACAGCCTTATTCTAAAATTGATAAAAACATATTTTTCCTCATCAATTTACACACAATACCCCATAATTACAAAGCGAAAAAGGTTTTTAGAATTTTATGGGGGGGAAAAGTATTCAGACCCTTTGCTATAAGGCTCGAAATTGAGTTCAGGTGTATCCTGATTGATCATCTTCGAGATGTTTCTACAACTTGATTGGAGCAAAAACCAAGCCATGAGGTCAAAGGAATTGTCCGGAGATTTTGTCGAGACACAGATCTGGGGAAGGGTAGCAAAAAATGTCTGCAGCATTGAAGGTCCCCAAGAACACAGTGGTCTCCGTCATTCATAAATGGGAGAAGTTTGGAACCACCAAGACTTTTCCTAGAGCTGGCCACCCGGCCAAACTAATCGGGGGAGAAGAGCCTTGGTTAGGGAGGTGACCAAGAACCCGATAGTGACTCTGACAGAGCTCCAGAGTTTCTCTGTGGACATTGGAGAACCTTCCAGAAGGACAACCATCTCTGCAGCACTCCACAAATCAGGCCTTTATTGTAGAGTGGCCAGACGGCAGCCACTCCTCAGTAAAAGGCACATGACAGCCCACTTGGAGTTTGCCAAAAGGCACCTAAGGACTCTCACAAGTACAGAGAGATCCTTGATCCAGAGTGTGCAGGACCTCAGATTGTGGTGAAGGTTCCCCTTCCAATAGGACAACGACCCTAAGCACACAGCCAAGATAACACAGGAGTGGCTTTGGGACAAGTCTCTGAATGTCCTTGAGTGGACCAGCCAGAGGCCAGACTTGAACCTGATCGAACATCTCTGGAGAGACCTGAAAATAGCTGTGCAGCGACGCTCCCCATCCAACTTTGAGAGAATATGCAGAGAAGAATGGGAGAAACTCCCCAAATACAGGTGTGCCAAGCTTGTAGTGTCATACCGAAGAAGACTCAAGGCTATAATCGCTGCCAAAGGTGCTTCAACAAAGTCCTGAGTAAAGTGTCTGAATACTTATGTCAATGTAATATAAAATAAAATAAATTTAAACCTGTTTTTACTTTGTCATTATGTGTAGATTGATGGGGGGGGAATATTTTGTCAATTTTAGAATAAGGCTGTAATGTAATAAAATGTGGAAAATGTCAAGGGGTCTGAATACTTACCAAATGCGCTATATACTAATCATATTTATGTTACATTTTTATTATCAAAAGGATTTATATTGACAAATGACATGCCAGAAATCAGTCATATTTAACAGATGTATACCTGTTAGTCTCATGGCACTGTAGTTCCAGCAAGTACAGAATAGATATCTCTTGGAAAAAGTGTAAACCCATCCCCTATATACAGTACCATAAAAGGTCTCCTTGTATAACTAACCCAGGGGAAAGGGTAACAGAGGTTCTTGAGTAATAAAAAAAGGTAGATTTAGTCTCACTATGAATCGTGTCTGTAACGTCCGTCGTTAAATGAAGACCAAGGTGCAGCGTGGTAGGCGTACATTTTCTTTAATAAAATGTTCCACCAAAAAAACAATAAACAACTCAATGAACAAAAAGCTTAGGAGTGCAACCCATACAACAAACAAAGACAAGATCCCACAACAGAAAGTGGGAAAAAGGGCTGCCTAAGTATGATCCCCAATCAGAGACAACGATAGACAGCTGCCTCTGATTGGGAACCATACTCGGCCAAAAACAAAGAAATAGACAACATAGAATGCCCACCCCAAATCACACCCTGACCTAACCAAATACAGAAATAAAAACGTCTTTCTAAGGTCAGTGCGTGACAGTGTCGGTGTACATCTCCTGTCAATTTCTCTAGCACCAAACAAAATGGTGAGTAACCTTTTGGAAGAATTCATCTATTTTCTATAATTTGTAGGATTCTACAATTTGTCAACATGGGCTCATATTTTATACATATTACATTTTCTTTAAAACTGACCCTTGGCCTTGGGCATGAGAGTAACCATTTAGTAGTTAGGTACTTTCTTTGTACTTCTTAATCTGAGTGCGTTATTTACAGGCCTACATGACATAACATATTTGGATGATTGAACTTTACTCAGTTCTATCAAAGGTTATTCTTATTCACCCTTTTTTTGCATGGAAAATGCTCTATTACAAGAACAGATCACTGAGTATAAAGGTGTTTTTGAGATGTTTGATGAGGAAGGAAATGGAACAGTGAAGACACAGGAGCTAGAGCGACTGATGAGTTTAATGGTAATCAATCCCACCAAGAGAGAGTTCCTTCAGATGGCCAAAGATGTGGACAAAGATGGTGAGCATATCTTTCACAATATGGCCTTCATTTTAACGTAACCATTGATATGTTTTATGTGCATAATATATAATCTTACTAACTATTTATTTGAGTAACTAATACAATGTTATCTACCATAATAATGATATGCTGTATTGTACAATTAACTTTTATAGCTGACAAAAAAATGTCGGCAATGCTACACACTTCACTGTCAAATTTTGTATGAAATTTTATCAAAGGGTGCTGTTCTTCTCACACAGATGAGTGATTCACTTTTTCTGTGAAGATTCATTTTAGTATGAGAGACAGAAATCAAAACCATTGTACCGTAACATGACATGTAGGATTTCTCTGTCATCACTAGATGTCAGTGTTTCACTGGGATTCACTTGTGAAATACTAGTACTCAGGTCTAGGCATTTAGTTTATCTCTGTTTTACCACCAATAAATACCAACCACCCAGTATGAATACATATTGATTCCACTAACAACGTTAAAGACATCCTTAACTTTCTTCTTTATTTTTATTTATTCAAAATACATCCAAAGAAATTGTATAACTAAGGCTGTCAAATTCTCATTTGGTTTCCTATTCACAGCTATATATAGCCAGTGGTAATATCTCCCCTTATCACCTGTTTTTATGTCATCACAGGCAAAGGTACTTTTAACCGTGAGAGCTTCCTGGGTTTGATGGCATTGGTTCATGAAAGCGCGAGGGGCCAACATGCTATGCTACGAGCTCCTTTCAAGGTGTTTGAGAAAGAGGCCGAGGGATATATTGAGTGGAATACCCTGAAGTAAACCTAATAATACCTACAGCAACTATGGCTTGATTCCAGTTTAGATACCTTTTTGCAGACTGTTCTTCCCCAATATGTACTTAAATAACTTTTAGAATCAGTAACAAACCACCTCTATTTGCAGGTATGTGTTGATGAATGTAGGAGCACCACTGAATGAGTTAAAGGCAGAGCAAATGATGGAAGCAGATAAAGATGGGGATGGAAGCTTCGATTATGAAGGTAAGAGTAGACTAGTCTCTTTTGAATTTTATCTTGCTTAGAATAACCTGGATAGGTTTGAACAAATAACCTTTTTACCATTAAAAGCGTAACATTTTCTTCCCAGAATGTGTGACCATGATGACTGGAGGCTCCTTCAAGATGTGCTAAATGAATCAAAGAAGGCAAACATGAATAGGAAACATTATATTAGTCAGGGTTGACCGTGTAGGTTACTGTTATGAACATCATGCTTCACCTGTTTTGATCACGCATGTTGATAAAACAAGACAATTGCTTTCAATGTTGGTCCTCAAGTATGCAGATGTTTATATTTTAATTCATATAAAGATGTGGCTATTACTACCTTGTATGCTGACTGATTGACTTCTGATGTAAATATAGTAATTCATATGTATGATTTCTTAAAATGACAACAACAAAACATCTGAGCAACCTTAAGGTACTATATGAATGAAAAGGGCTTGAGTGAAAGCACCTTGGCCTCACTGAGAATCTCCAGTCCCTTGCCTTTTTAGAGGATATCCATCAAAGGGTTAAGTTCCCCAGGCCAGCCACCCCCTCTGCCTGATAGCATCTGGTCTGCCCAACCAATAAATCCCATTTTCATCCCTAAAGCCAGATGGACAGCTCAGGGAGCCAACGGCAGCTGCCGCTTACACCCTATCCGACCTATCACAGGAGGGATGGGGGCTTTGGATCACAGGGCTATGGTTGCAGAATCCCTGGAGCTTCTCCTGTTGATGAAACACAACAAGGGGCAAGATAGGGGAACAGGTCTAAGGAAGCAAGGAGAGATAGACAGGGAATCCTTTGGAAGCAGCCAGGGGTTGGGTTGCTTTGTATGGAGTGGAGCAGCAGTGAGAATGAGTGTGTTTTCCATGTAAACAGCCCCTCAGTCAGTGGAGCAGCTGCCTGCGTTACTGCTGAGGAGCAGGGAGAAGCAGAAGAGGAGGAGGTGTAGAGAGGGGGACACGTTCCTTCTCCCTAAGATATTACGCCTCCTCTATCTTGTTGCCTCCTACGGCTCCTTTTTTTTAATAGTGCTTCTCCTACCACATCGACGAAAGGTAGGTACTGTACATAACATATACCACTAATCTGGGAGGGCATTTAAGGCAAGAGCTTGCATGTCACGTTGGCAGGATTAAACGCCTTTATTTATTTATACTCATTGGCTTACAGAGGAATGATCACTGTGCAACAACATTCCATGGTGTGAATAAGACAATAAGAGATAAACATGTTATATTATGGACATTTTATGTTGACTGTCTTTGTACTACTGTATTTGATCTCTAATTGGACAGTGACAAAGGCTGAGACTTGCTCTTGGTTTTGATTGGTTGAGAGCTTGCACTGCACATGTTCCTCATTAGGTGAACAGACAGGCATGCAGGCAGGCTGCATTCTGAGGGGGGCGGGACCCGGGATGGCTCATGTGTCTTTGTTTTCACGGTTTGTGTGACACTATAGTAGGGTGTCGCATGTCTGCCATACTATTGGCCAACAATATACATGGCATAATTCAGCATTTCAATACATTGACCCTCTAATTATATCTTATGAAGGCTTAATGAAGCCTTTACAAGCCCTTTATAAAGTCTATATAGATCCATGTCTGGGGGTTTGTTTTCCTCTGTATTGTATCTGCTTTGTTCTGACACCTTTTCCTTTGCTTCTGGTGCCCACATCCTGCCCACAACACTACCTGCTGCCCTGTCGGCACAACGGGTTATGGGGTTCAATCTGATGGAATCGGGGGTGGGGACGTATATACTTTTACCTACTTCTACAAACACATACTTTTACGTAGCAAAATTCTAGTCATGTCATGAGCACTGTGACAAACAGACAAGATTATTTTGCATTTAGTTTAGTATTTATGGATGATGCATCTTGGTGGCAGTTTGTTTTGTCATTTTAGATCAAGAAACACACCTGACTAATTTCAGCAGGTGACCAGAGGCTTTGCCTTTATTTATATAATCAGAATGAAAATCCCCTTCTGTTTGACATATGTGTCCCTCAGACCTCAAACATGCTACCCACCTAAACCTCTTCCCACTCTTTCCAAACCGTTTGCGGAAGGAAGGATGTTTGTGGCCTGTCATACACACACGCACACACACACACATGCACACCCAAAACCAACCTCCAACCAAACCAGAGCCATATGATATGCTATTGTAGTGTGCATAATATGTTTTTTTTTTTTCCGATCTGACGGTGTAAAATGATCTGTTTCAGGTTCTGCCCGTAGAGTGTGTTCTGGTGTGCTCAATGCATTCCCAAAGCTTCAGCAGACTTCAGTCCAGAGAGAGACAACCTGTGGCTGTTGTGACACACATGGTTGACTGAGATACAGAAAAGAGACACATTGAGACACCCACAGCAGTGGAACACAACAAGACAACTCTCTTCATTCCTCGGTTGTTTCATCTCAGCTGAAACCATGGATTCGACCATGGCCAAAACCACCGCTAGCTTTCTCTCCACTGTCTCCAGCATGACCCCCACCTCCATGACCTCCCTCCTCGCCGTTACCACGGACGCAAGGATGGAACGGGACAATGTCACCGCATCCAGAACAACACTCATGACCAGTACCATTACTATAACAACAACCAACGAGACAAGCTACAACGCCACCAAGCTGCCAGAGGTGGCGTTAGAAGGCTCGGGGATGGGCATGGTGCTGGTGCCCTTTGGCATCATCACTGTAATTGGCCTGGCATTGGTCATGGTAAGAAAGCAATCGCTTTAGTCACTACCTAGTTTCCATGCCCACAAAATATGTCTGTTTGTCATGACAGTATGCAGAATGAACGAGTCGCTGTTTCCCATTTTATCTAATTAACAATGTGTCTCCCTGTGCCCCACCATGTCTCCCATCCCAGATGTTGTATATCAGGAAACGGAAGAGGTGAGGACATTGACTTGAATTGCAAAGTAGTTCATTATAAGAGTTCAAGTTATCACTCGGATTTGTGAAAGGGAGGGCTGTCCTTCATGCATATTCAAATAATCATAGCATTGAGAGAACTGTCAGTAATGTGTGTTTCTCACGTTTCATTCAAAGTTTCAATACGAGATACATTTTTCTAACCCTTTCGTTTCCCCTCTGCCCTCTGCCCTGTGTTCACCGCCCAGACTGGAGAAGCTGAGGCACCAGCTGATGCCCATGTATAATTTTGACCCGGCAGAGGAACAGGATGACCTGGAACAGGAACTACTGGACCACAATCGGGACAGCAACCTCACAGGATCCAATAACAAGGTACTATATACACGACAAGCCTGAAGCAGTGCTGCAGCTGCACTCCCATGTTCAATGATACTGATAATCTACCGTAGATCTACGATGATACACAGAAGTCTTAACGGTTCCATTATGTTCAGACTCATCTTGAATCACCTGCAGTGATCTATTGTTCACTGATCTACAGTTATATTATATTATATCCGGCGGTTGGAACCAAAAATCTCACATTTCGACTCATCAGACCAAAGGACAGATTTCCACCGGTCTAATGTCCATTGCTCGTGTTTCTTGGCCCAAGTAAGTCTCTTCTTATTATTGGTGTCCTTTAGTAGTGGTTTCTTTGCAGCAATTCAACCATGAAGGCCACGCAGTCTCCTCTGAACAGTTGATGTTGAGATGTGTCTGTTACTTGAAATCTGTGAATCATTTATTTGGGCTGCAATTTCTGAGGCTGGTAACTCTAATGAACTCTGGGTCTTCCTTTCCTGTGGCGGTCCTCATGAAAGTCAGTTTCATCATAGCGCTTGATGGTTTTTGCAACTGCACTTGAAGAAACTTTCAAAGTTCTTGCAATTTTCCAGATTGACTGACATTCATGTCTTAAAGTAATGATGGACTGTAATTTCTCTTTGCTTATTTGAGCTGTTCTTGCCATAATATGGACTTGGTATTTTACCAAATAGGGCTATCTTCTGTATACCACACCTCTACCTTGTCACAACACAACTGATTGGCTCAAACACATTAAGGAAAGAAATTCCACAAATGATCTTTTAACAAGGCACACCTTGTTAATTGAAATGCATTCCAGGTGACTACCTCATGAAGCTGGTTGAGAGAATGCCAAGAGTGTGCAAAGCTGTCATCAAGGCAAAGGGTGGCTACTTTGAAGAATCTAAGATATAAAATATATTTTGATTTGTATAACACTTTTCTACTATTTCATAGTTGTGATGTCTTCACTATTACTCTACAATTTAGAAAATAGTACAAATAAAGAAAAACCCTTGAATGAGTAGGTGTGTCGAAACTTTTGACTGGAACTGTAAGTGTATATATATATATATATATATAAAGTAATCGATTCACTTTTCCACCACTTTCTTTGTTCCTAACGCTTCATCACTAAAACAGATGTAATTAGCCGTCATAGCAGGGGCAGATTCATTATTCATTGGCTACAAAATATTAATACAAAACAGTTGATATGACTGCTTATGACCATGGCAGTACAAAATAATATGGTGTCTCATGTCTCACAGTTATACCGTTTTGCCCCCACCCCACCTCCTGTAGACTCTCACGACCTCCCAGGGGATGACGCAGAGGCCCAGTCGCCTGGTCTTCACAGACGTAGCCAACGTTCTCAATGCATAACAGCACTCTTCCATGCACGAGGGGACTGGGGGGAGTGGGGACTAGCTGTCCCATCATAGAGATCTGTCGCTCAGGAAAAAAAAGGAAAACTGGATTGAAGCCCATGGAAACAGACTGATGTTTGGAGTGTGTTTTTTCAGGGTGGGCTATAAGGGAATGATGATGTTTTAGTTGTAGCGTAGTCTTATTTCCACTGTCTAGTTTATCTTCAGTGACTACGGTGGGATATATGGGGAAATTATGCGAGTAATGATTTTGCACTGGTTGTTATTGGTTGCACAAATACTTCCAAGTGTGGTGCATTGTTGGATCGCTCTCTTTCTCTATAGTTAAGTGATATTGGTGGCAGAATTGCTGGAACTCCCACCTCCTTCTCTAATGAGAACTTTGTCTCAAATGTATTATTTATTTCCACACGTTTGTATTTTGCTGCTAAATGTAGACGACCACATTTGACAAGTGACTCCTATAAAACGGTTTTGCTAAATGTTGAACTGCTTCCATAATGGTGGTGGACTGGAGACCTGGACGTTCTGCACATTGGAAAAGTAGAACACAACATCAGGAGATCTGGAGAACTATTACTGCTGCAGGACAATGCCTGGGGAACTGTAACCCACCCAGTGTACACTACTATACTGTAATGTACCCACACACGTCCAAAATGTGTCCTTCAGCACTTACGCCTCTATGGGAACTCTCCATTTGCCCTCAGAGTATTACTAGTAGTGTATTTCCTCGATAACAAGTAATAAAGCAGCTGCATTGGTTTCTATACACTAAAACAGAGTATTTAAACCACAGTATTTTGACAACCACTTATTGTACTACAATCTTGTGATGAACACATGACAAACAAACATATGTGAACCATTTATTGGTAACAGAAAGACCAAGTAGCACCTCTATACTCAATGAAGCGAGACAGATCAGAGGCAAATTAGAAAACAGCCTCTTGAGTTGTGTATTCAAGTTCAAATGGATTGAAATCAAAAATAAATCAAACAATATATGAAAGACTAAAATGAAAAGGGAGACTTTTTCATTGATCGCAAACACAAAAAAGATTAAAACTGGAGATGTTACAAGATAAGAGAACCTAACTACTCTATTCAATATTTAAAAACCCTCATACATAAAGCATAACAACAAGTACATGAAATAAACTCCTAAAATATTTATACTGAATATATCAATATCAGTCAGCTCATTTAGAGCAACACTGTGATTATAATATAGATAGTGGCTATCCTGATATTGCTGAGGTATGACTGTGGTTAGGTTAAGAGCCACTCTTACTGACATCATAGTACCGTACTTTGGGTTTATTTACCTACAGATGTAGGATCTTAATTTGATCCAGTTTGCTACAGCAGAAACATAATCCTGCAGGAACAGGAAATGTGAATTATTATGTGGATTATAATTAATTAACATTTTTGTAAGGGTTGATACATTTTTCATTAGGGCAAATCAATTCTGAAATTTCAAAGTGGAAATCTCAAATATACTACAAGTTTACATTTCCTGCAATGCAGGAAAAAACTCAGCAACAAAAATGTGATCAAATTAAGATCCTACATCTGTATACAGTATGCTGTTACGAACAAAGTGAGATGAGTGGACCTCTGATATAGTTGTTCCATAGCTATGGTAAGATTGCAGGGGACAAGCAAAGCTAAAACCAGCCAGTCACCCCTCTGAGAGCCAAAGCAGACTAGTTTCAGAGGTAGTCCACAGCGCAAACAGTGATGCCATCCAAAGAGGTGAAGTAACAAGAGAAAAAGTCTAGGTTAGAAAAGACTCAGACATACTAACTTGCAACTGACAGAAAACTAAACGCTTGAACTTTCCCTAGAAAAAGATTGCACGTGGATAAGTCCACGCACTCCAGAAATACATTACAGCAAGATCCAAAACAAAGTGTTAACTCACTATTTCATGTCTCACACTTCACTGACATCAGTTCAACTCATGTTAGGATTGTTAATGAAATGCATCTGTAGCGTGAAAGTGAAAGCTTGAAATGAAATAATGATCACATTGTATCTTATGTAAAAAGTGAAGAGAGAAAAAAAATGTAAGGGCTCACAGACGTTGTGATAAAACAATAAAAAAAAAAAAAGTAATGAGTAAGTAAGCAACTACAGTAAACAGTAAAATATTGGGTCATTTTGAACCCAGGTAGATAGACCAAGGACTCGATTCAATCAGATCGAGTGTTAACCCACATTATCCGACATCCGCATAGTGGATGTTTTGGCAGTGTTGGAGGTCCAGTATTACTGAGGTATGAGCTAACTAATCATGTGTGTCACCAACCCCTCCCTTCTGTATTATCCCTACCGTGTTTGTCCAAAACGGCGATAGAAAGTGTAGCCTCTATCCATGATAGAAATGATCCATGATAGATCTGTTGGATATAAAGTCGGGTGTGGTTTCGTTGCATCCAATGGCAGTGTCCGCGATAAGGTAACTCAAGGAGCCGCTTGTGGATTTGACAGCTCTAACGCAGTTCCACCTCCAAAACAACCGCTGTGTGAATGTAGCACGGATCTGATAGAATCTAGCCCCAAGTCTTATCTCAGATATTTAATCAGAGCATTACCACTAAAGGCTGCTGCTGGAACACGCTTAAAGAGTCAGTCAGCATGGAAGTGGAAGTGAGAGTGTGAGGCTAGTGGGTACAGTGTGTATGGGATTGTCCTGAGTAGGTGTGTGTGTGTGTGTGTGTGTGTGTGTGTGTGTGTGTGTGTGTGTGTGTGTGTGTGTGTGTGTGTGTGTGTGTGTGTGTGTGTGTGTGTGTGTGTGTGTGTGTGTGTGTGTGTGTGTGTGTGTGTGTGTGTGTCTTTGTTAGTTTTTTTTGGTACGGGGAGAGGCTATAAAGAGTTCTCCTCTGCTTTTCTGTGACTGAGGTAGACTGAAAGGCAAAGGAACTGAGGTGAGTTAAGGTCTTAATGAGGTTTATGTGTGTCAAGTAATATTGTGAATGTCAAAAACAGATCAGAAATACACAATAAAAATGGAATAATATCATAAACTGAGTAGAATGACACATGAATCACACCTGAATAGCTATGTGCATAGCTATATTAAGGCAAAAAATCCCTGGGGACCATACTTGTGAACATTAGAATAAGTTTAAGCATCAGCCAATTAAAATCGTTGATGTAGTTGTACGTGATCAAAGGCTACATGTTAGCTGTTACCATTACATAACCTGGCACATGCTAAGCTCACCAGGTGGCTGTATAGCTCACCAGGTGGCTGTATATATGTATATTTATATCTGGTTGAAATTTCGTATCAGCTAATTAAAATACGTATTTGGACATGATCCAACACTTGTCCATGGAAGCGTCCTTAACAGAAGTCAAATGGCAGGATCTGTTATTCAGAGTTACTAAAACACACAAGCAACTTCAAGTGGACAATGAGCTCACAGTGTAGCCAGCCTGGCTCCTGGTACCGTTTGCGACAAGTTTGAATCCCAGGTGAGATAATGTTTTTTCCTTTGAAATGTAGAATGACATATTGACAGATGCTTAAACTGAAACAAAAACGTGTTCTAATGTTCGCAAGTATGGCCCTCTAAGGTTTTAATGAGTGTGGTTAGAGCAATGTAGTAAAAACAAAACCTGATATGTGATGTCATGTCACTGTTGAGTTCAGACTTAATTCTGTTCATGTTCATGTATTCTGTTCATGTATTCCCATTCCAACGTATATCTAACAAAATATCCCCGTGTTTCTTCACAATCAGGACAGACAATTACGTTTAAGTCGAGCTCCTGTGTGACAATAGTGTCAAATGGGTCATGAATCTTGTCCCGGTAATGTGTTTTGAAATGTCAGTCAAATTTGATGACAGCAGCTGCATCCTTTAAAAAAAAAAACTCCCCACCATGCAACCACCATTAACACCACAAACGCATACACGCTCGCATGCACACGAACACACACACACACATCAACCAATCTCTGAACAGCCCCACCCACTGACCCGAATCCTAAGTAATCAATCAACTGACCAAATCTATGCCCATTATTGACCCAGCCTCAGTGCTGGACAGACTCCAATCACAATACCACCATCAGGCCTACTGTTCTACAAAGCAGGGCTATTATCTGTTGTTTTGGAATCCTCATGACAATGGAGGTTGGATTGTACACCTCTTTGTCTCTGCCCAAACCTTGAGGTAGTTTTGTGGCACATTGTCTATTCCCCCTTTGCCACTTCCTGGGCTGGAGCCTGAGATGGCGAAGCCTCAGCGGGCAGAGACTGTGACTGTGAGGGGCCCTCAGTTTCTTCTGAAGGACTCTGTGACAAGACACAAAAATACCGACATTAGTGTGTGTGTGTGTGTGTGTGTGTGTGTGTGTGTGTGTGTGTGTGTGTGTGTGTGTGTGTGTGTGTGTGTGTGTGTGTGCGTGTGCGTGTGCGTGTGTGAGAGTAATGATATACTTGTATGAGTGTGTACATGAGTGATGTGGGGAAATAGGTCTGGCTGTGAGACCAAGAAATGCTAGGGAGAAGACGGTTATGTCAGGAAACCAAGACGACAGGGGAAGAGAGCAGTTATATCAGGTTTCCCCTCTCAGCATTGACTCATTCTTCCCCTTCTCATGTCTGTGTCTGAAAGATGGAGTCTTAACGGTTTCAGTTCTTAATGTGTTTTAACCTCTTTGAAACTCGGCTCTGCAGTGAAAACTGTGATAAGATGGATGAGCGTGCTGAGTGACGTTGGCCTCTTTTTGTGCAAGCTGTTGGTGTAATCGGTTGATTCTCTGAAAGAAGGTGCTGTATGAACGGAAGTGTCTCGTGCACTCCGCCTTATCTCAGGCCTATATTCACCTCCATGAAAGTAGCGCTCAAGTACAATAGGTAAGAGGAAACATTTGAGAAAAAAACATAATATGACCTATTATGCTGTACTAACAATATCTCTTACTTGCTGTTCCTGGATTACCTCTTGAACTACTTTCTGGGGCTGTGGAGAAGAAAAAAAGTGACAGAAGGAGAAGAGATAAAACATTCAACGAATCAGTAAAACTCTCCATCGCATAGCTCAGCGGTGGACAACTTCAATTGTGAAGGGAGTGCAAAGTTTGTCTTGTAATCAGTGGCTGATTTAGACCTAGGACACCAGGTGAGGGGGATGCTCCTCCTGTCAATCAATGACATCAGTCAGGAAAAACAGAGGGCCCGACTGCCCTTAAAGACTGGAGTTGTACATTCCCAGAGTATGAAGAGAGATAGGAGTCTGGAGACATTTGAGATACATGTCTCATTA
Organism: Salvelinus fontinalis; assembly: GCF_029448725.1. Classification (NCBI taxonomy): domain Eukaryota; kingdom Metazoa; phylum Chordata; class Actinopteri; order Salmoniformes; family Salmonidae; genus Salvelinus; species Salvelinus fontinalis. The sequence goes on from NC_074682.1 coordinate 10,872,617, forward strand.
CATTTGTGTGCATGAGTGAGTGTGTATGTTAGTCCCATACCCATTTCCTTGGCCGGCCCCGAGGTCTTCTCTCCCCGACTGGCTCTACATTCTGACACAGAAAGGATGGAGGATAAAGCAGAGAATATTGGATTGTTTTTTATATAGACATAAGGCAATGTCTACTCACAACCGTATTCTTACAACTGTTATTTTCTGTTCAGCTCCTGTGCTTAGTTTGACACTATTTTGATTGAATATTTCATAATAACTATATACATGAACATGAGAGGATAATCTTACCTTGGGTGTGGCACGAGGCCCCTTGTTCTTGCTTCCTCTGGGTCGTCCTCTGGGTCTCTTTGGGGTTGGGGGGCCAGTGGGCTCCTGGGGAGAGCAAGAGCAAAATAAGGAAATGCCATATGGTTGGTACTCTGAATCTACACACAGCAAAATAAGGAACTGCCATATGGTTGGTACTCTGAATCTACCCACAGCAAAAGCAGCCGTACTCCACACCACACCACAGTTGTTAAAATGAGCATTTGAGTTATTTCAGTTTCAAATCTAATTGTATTTGTCACATGCTGAATACAACAGGTGTAGACCTTACAGTGAAACGCTTACTTACAAGCCCTTAACCAACAATGCAGTTTTAAGAAAAATAAGTGTGAAGTAAAAAATTGAAAAGTAAAAAATTATAAAGATAACAAATAATTAAAGAGCAGCAGTTGTGGTACAGTAATATGTACATGTAGGTAGAGGTGGGGGGGGGGGGGGGGTGCAAATAGTCTGGGTAGTCATTTGATTAGCTGTTCAGGATGGCTTGGGGGTATAAGCTGTTAAGAAGCCCTTTGGACCTAGACTTGTAGCTCCAGTACCGCTTGCCGTGCGGTAGAAGAGAAAGCACTCTATGACTTGGGTGGCTGGAGTCTTTGACAAATTTTAGGGCCTTCCTCTGACACCGCCTGGTATAGAGGTCCTGGATGGCAGGAAGCTTGGCCCTAGTGATGTACTGGGCCGTACGCATTACCCTCTGTAGTGCCTTGCGGTCGGAGGCCGAGCAGTTGCCACACCAGGCAGCGATGCAACCAGTCAGGATGCTCTCGATGGTACAGTTGTAATGTTATTGTGTAATATAGAGTCCTATACAGTGTAATGAGTGTATGAGGTGTTGATGTGGAGGATGCTGTGGTGATCCAACCTGCTGTTGTTTTCGTGGGCGTCCCCGGCCCCTGCGTGGAGGTGTGGAGGCAGGTGATTGGGCCACTCCTGGCTGTGGTGACGGCTCCTTGGTCCCACTGTTGCTCATCCCTATGTCTGTCCACCAGCGAAGTGAAATGGGGGTGTGGGCTTGGATGCCCAGAGCTCAGGCCTCAGGGGAGAGGGTTAGGGAGGGGCAGACTTAGCCGTGATTGTTACCTGGGAAGTAAAAGGGGGCTTCAGGTTAGCTAGTCTCTGTTGCACAACATTTTTCTAGTAGGTCTACTGAAAAGGTATACAGTTTATACTATACATGTGCATACCATCGTGCATAATCTGTGTATGTGTAACAGTTTAATTTTAGTCTGTCCCCTCGCCCCGACCCGACCCAGGCGAACCAGGGACCCTCTGCACGCATCAACAACAGTCACCCACGAAGCATCGTTACCCATCGCTCCACAAAAGCCGCGGCCCTTGCAGAGCAAGGGGAACCACTACTTCAAGGTCTCAAAGCGAGTGACGTCACCGATTGAAACGCTATTAGCGCGCACCGCCGCTAACTAGCTAGCCATTTCACATCGGTTACATATGTACCAATGCGACTGGGTGCTGGACACGTAAATACAAAAACACGCTTTTCCCCCTTTCTCCCTGCACCTCATAAAATTATAATGTAAAACCACACTGCTTTCGTCCTGCAGGCAGTCACAGAGCAAGCGTGAGAACTGCTTAATATAAGCCTTGGCAACGGCCATAACAGGTTCACTGGACACAGACAGGGGTTTGGCATACGTGGGGATACATGAGCTCAGTCTGCAGTAACTATAAGTAGCAAAGATATTCACAACTCAATATCCCATCCAATGTTGAGATCTAACCCATTCTGTATCCAGTCCCTACCGGTTCCTATTGGATACCATTGGTAGTCCATGTCTGTGTAGCTGTATATATAGGCTATATGCGTGCATGTTTGCATATTTGTTAATTAAGAGGATGTGAGTATATAGTGCTTTCAACATGGGCTTCTCAGTTACTTTGTACTCGTCACTTGAGCCCAGATAGGCCTCAAATATAACCTTCCAAATCAAATCAAGTCTTGTCTGCACTTTGTATACAGACATTAGAGGCAAAAATCCAGTGCTAAATATTTTGCGGCTACACGGAGTAGCTACTTTTATTCATTTCACTAATAACTAAAAACTAATTTACACTCTAAATGCAGAGTAGAGAGAGTAAATGACACACACAATTGATTTGAATAATAATAGTCATTCTGTCTTTCATTCCTTAATGAATTCATTCTGTTGTTCATTTTGACTGAGTATCCCATGGAAAAGTGTAGAGCAGAATCAACATTTCAACCTCAAGGTTCATGCACAGACCAATCAAAAAAAATGTAACAAAAATAAGACCTATCCTCTGTGTTGCATTGCTAACACTACAGCCTTCTTTACCAACAGCTGCATCAAAGCAGGAAGTTGGGAGCTGGAATTGTGTCTATCAGCAGGAGGAGGCTACAATGTTTCTAAACACACGTGAAGTAGGCTATATGAACAAATACTTTTGCATAGCAGGAGACGATTCGTTGAACTACGTTTTTGGCAGTGAACAAGGACTGAATGTATCTTTTCCATATGGGCGGTAATTGCAACCATAAAACCACATTCTGTGCATTCTTTTAAAACTACCAAAATGTGTCGCAGCAGACCTCATTCAAGTTGTCACATCTCCTCCTTTTAAACTTTCACTTTGGATATTAAACAAATTTGGTCTAGTTGACCGAAACGGCGCAACATACCACCATAACATAGCCTATAGGTTAGAGCAGTGGTATGGTGTCCAACGGAGCAGGACAATTAAGCACGGTAGATCACGCCAGACAAAAGTCAACTCTTAGTTCATTTGCATCTGTTATAGCTTAGCTAGCCTAGTAGTCCAACACGGCATCGTCAATAAATGTTTAATTAGGATATTTAATGAATTCTACATAATTATTAGGCCTACATATTCTGTATGGAGTCGTTCATTTTACCTTACAACCGGTGCGAAAGGCGAAAGCCATGTGTTCAAAGCAAGCTACAGATGATGAAGGGAGAGAGCAAATCATATCGAACCAGATCGAATGACAGCAGTTTGTTTGCGGGTAACCATTTTACTTGATCTGATCTCAATGATCTGAGTACACGATTGTAACCCATCCATCAGACGGAAAAGTGACAAAATAGCAACAATGTTATTGTAGAAAATGAAACAATGGGAAAGGTAAAATAAATGTTTCACCTACCTTGCCCCCACCAGTTGGTTTTGCTGTTAGCCTACTTAATAAAAACCGCAATGGAATTGTAGGAAAGTTTAGCCTACAATTCAGTGAGTATATTATTCTTAAAATGTCTTTATATTACAGACAGTCGCCTTTAATAAAGTTTACCTTGGAATAAACTGACACTGCCTCCTTTCTTTCTTCCCTCTTTCTTTCTCTCCCTCTTTCTTTCTCTCCCTCTTCCCCTCCCTCCTTTCCTCTATCTCACTCTGTTTGTGTGTGATCCCCTTACGTTTGTCTGCCGTATCCTCGTTTGGTCACGAATACCCCAGTTGAAGTATGATGGGGGTTGGAGCTGGAGCATATATGAACATTGCATACTTTCTCTATTAAAGCATGCTCCAGGAGAGCGGTGGGGGTAGGAGGGGTGAAACAGTCGAACACGCCCCTTGCTCAGTGGACCACCCACATGTGAGTGGTAGGCATCATATAGGCTACGCTAGATCTAGATTCTGCAGATCATACATTTACAGTAGCATGAACATACAGCAGGTCCTAGAATTCTCTACAAACAGGCCTACATTGAAAACGACTGGCAAATCTTCAATGCTTCCTGAAAGCACTCATTTGCATAATGAAAATGCAGTACTTTATACATGTGAAAAAGTATGGGTTACAGAGAATAACAATGAATTACCTCCAGTTATGAAGACAAAAGACATTGAGAGAAAATAAAAACCCATGTGACCAAAAAAGTCTGTAAGCTTGTTCAAAACAACCTGATGTAGGCCTATTCACATGTATATGATCAATTGAAATGAAAAGTTCTCTTCACCATGGAATAAAAAGTCTGCAGAAGCCATGACTGGAGATTCGTTTGTGCTACTTTGTTACTCATTTATAAACCATTTAGTCAACCCGTATCTGCATTATAAACGAGAACCATCAGTCATATAAGTATTTGATTAGTCATCTATTATAAACAGAATTTCATGAAAGTGAGCACTATGAATTGTCAAACTGCCACTGAAACTGACCAAAGCCAGCACTCGTTTGTTGTAGTAATTTGTTGAACCACAATACACAAGTACTGCGTACTGTTCAATTCTCTTTTAGTTCTTTGGGTAAATGGGTATGTGTGTATTTGTGAATACTGTACGTGGATATGCAGATTTATGAGTGTCTACGTTTGTTTGCGTGTAATAAGAAGAAAGCTAAAGTGTGTGTGTGTCAGTGTCTGTGTGTCAGTGTGTGTGTGTGTGTGTCAGTGTGTGTGTGTGTGTGTGTGTCAGTGTGTGTGTGTCAGTGTGCGTGTGTCAGTGTGTGTGTGTGTGTGTGTCAGTGTGTGTGTGTCAGTGTGTGTGTGTGTGTGTGTCAGTGTGTGTGTGTCAGTGTGTGTGTGTCAGAGAGAGGAAGAGAGAGCATGTATGTGTAATGTTTACTGTACATTTTTATTGTTTATTTCACTTTTGTTTATGATGTATTTCACTTGCTTTGGCAATGTAAACATATGTTTTCCATGCCAATAAAGCCCCTTAGATTGAAATCGAATTGAATTGAAATTGAATTGAGAGAAAGAGAGAAAGAGTTAGTTGACTGCCCCTCTGCAGGCTGGTGTGTCTGAGATTCCGTTGGACTCTGATCTTGGGGTTTATTTAAGCTGAATTCCGTGGGCTCATCAGGACCGAGTTACAAAAATCCTCCTATAGAACCAGAAAGAATGTGCAGCGCATTCAGTTCTGTATAAGGCACAAAGGCATGTCTTTGGACGTGGGGGCAGGCATCAAAAGACAGGCAGCGGAGGGATTTCTTTAGAGGCTGGGGGGCAAAGAAGGTATTTTGATTGGGGGGAGGGGAGTGAAGGGTTTGGTGGTCAGCAGTTTTAGTGAAGGGTGTGGGAGTGCTTTTGGGAAGCATGAGGTTAAGGAGGCATGTGCTTCACAAGGACACCCGGAGGTCACTGCCAAGGTTCAATATGTAATGTCCGATAATCTAATAATCTAATCGCCACAAAAGATCAGGGCTATTATGGATATTATGTTCTGATCCAAAAGGTTCATAATGGGTTTGATTACACATGGACTACAGACAAGGGAAAACAGGGTTATTTACATCTTATATTTTTGTCATAAGAATGTAGAATAATACACAACAACAGAGTATTATGGACATAATGACAGATATTACAAAAATTCTATGTAGATGGTCACGGATAACAATTAGGCAGTTGTGGATTGTGAGCTATGGGGAGAGGGGTGAAAGTTGTCCATTAGAACATAGGGCCAGTCACTGGTTGGTGACATACTGTATCTATTACTAAGCCATCTCCATGACCTTCTTAATCCAGTCCACATAGACAGAGACGCGGATGAAGATGCTGGGCTGGCCTGGGTGTCCACAGCGCCTCATGGGGATGATCACTCCCTCCAGCACCCAGCAGTCACTGTTCTGACAGGCCAGAGGACCCCCGTAGTCTCTCTGGGGGTCGAGTGGAAATAACATATCACTGTCAGATCATTCTCACACAGTGACAGGACATATCGTAACTTAACGTATATGTTTGCGTTGGGCTGTACGTCACAGAATGAATTCCCTAAAAGATCAAATAGTTTCATGCTAACACACCATTCTCTCTCATAGAAATAAACCCCACTCCACATAGACAAATCCTCCCGACCCAAACCTACCTCACAGGCACCCACCCCACCCTGGAAGGAGTTGGTGCACATCTCGTTCTCCCGAACACGACCCCGAAAGTATTTGTTACAGTCCTTGTTGCTTATAACTGGTATTTGAGCCACATTGAGCACGGAGTCATCTGTAGAAGTGCCTGAGAAAGTGAAAGAAACAGTAAAAGAGGAAGGGGGGGTGGGGGGGTGGAGGGAATGAGATAATGAGAGAGAGGTGGGCATATGCGGATTAATACTGGAAATAACAACACCATCTGTTGGTCCAGGATCTGAAAAGCTGTCTCATTTACATGACACATTAGTAAAACAGATACTACTTCAAGGGCAGCAAAAGATACCTAAAGACACATTATGTCATACATTAGGGTCCTAGGTTTTCCTGACCACATCATCTGACCTGGGACAACTCAGGGCCCTGGTCGTAATGCAGCCATACAATGGTGATATATAAAGGACATTATGAAGGAAAGGTATAAAGAGTACAACAGGAAAAAATATGCAGATGAGGGTAATACAGATGTTGGATCTTAATTTTGAGCCAGTTTGCTACAGCAGGAAAATAATCATGCAGCAACAGGAAATCTGAATTATTATGTGGATTATAATTCATGGACATTTTTGAATGGGCTGACAGATTTTTCGTAAGTGAAAATCAAGTCTGAAATTTTGAAATTACAAACTTCAAAAGCCTTTTTAAACCTCACAATTCCCTACACGTTTTAGATCTCCTGCATTGCAGGAAGGTTCTCCTCATACAGGGTGATCCAATGAAGACCCTACATCTGTAAAAGGAAGGATGAAGATGAATATGGAGGAATGTGACTAAATTATATTGTGGTGTTACAATTATGAGCATAGCTCTCCTTTACCTTTAGTTTCCCCCCAGCCTGCGATCTCGCAGTAGGTTCCGTTTTGAACTATGTAGCGTTCAGGAGGCAGGCAGATCTGAGACACACGCTCGTTAAACTGGGCTGAGCTGAGGAAGAGGATGAGGAAGAGCATCAGCCTGAGCAGAATGGGGTTGCTGTTAAATCATACGGCGTGGACTAGTTGTAGGATACTATTGTTAGGTTACTGGTGAACTGTAAAAAAACAAGAAGTATAATAAAAGATGCGCAGGGAAATACGTGGTTTGTGCATGTGTGTGCGTCCCTGTGTGCGTGTGTCCGTGTGTGTACGCACTATTCCAGTTGTAGCATGACCAGCTGGGACTCTGAGGGTCCACAGACGATCTTGGTGAGAGGGATAGTCTGTCGGTCGGGCTCTCCTTCACTGGGGTTGCGGAACAATGTCCCCATCATGGCGGAGTACCCTGGAAGGTCCACATAACTGCACATAGAGAACACATACTGACCAACAATCTCCAACCTATTCAAGGGATTTACAATTATTATTTTTGGTTTTCGAGTCTAGATCTGGGTCTTTTGGGTTTGACAGTTTTTCCTTTTACTGTGTTTAAAAAAACAACAACATGATATCAATACTTGATAATTAAGTCATGAGAAATAATACAACAGAAAGCATACCAAGAGGAGAAACACTGCTTAGTGCTGATCACCCATTTGGAGCTAACCAGGGAGCCTCCACAGAAATGGTTTCCTTTCCTGCACACAAGGAGATAAGGGTTATGAAGACTAGGGTCTAACAGGGAGGGAAGGAGGGAGGGAGGGAGAGAAAGAGAGATGTTATGAAGACTGGGCCCTAACAGGGAGATTGAGGGGTCATGAAGACTTGGCTCTAACAGGGGGAGAGATAGAGAGAGGTTATAAAGACCGGAGAATAACAGAGAAAGCAGAGCAGATGAGGTGAGATGAGATGAGATGAGAGGAGAGAAAGAGAAAGAGAAAGAGAAAGAGAAAGAAAGAGAGAGAAAGAGAAAGAGAGAGAGAGATTATGAGGACTGGGCTCTAACAGGGAAAGAGAGGGAGGTTATAAATACTGGAGAATAACAGGGAGGGAGTAAGAGCAATCAATCAATTGTTTTTTTTCAAGCTAGCTATAGCTAAGAGCTAATAGCTAAAAAAGAAAAGGCTATCAAATAGCTGAGAACTATTTTACATTTTGCTACTTGTACTACTTTTCTTTTTAATTGAAGAAGAAGAAAATGAACTGATGATTTTTGTTTTCTGGGATGCTGTTGAAGTAAAAAGGCATCGGCATCGGCTATGTAGCCTAGATAATAAGCGAGAAATATATATTTTTTAATGTTTTGACTAGTCTCCCAGTCACTGTCGCTGAAAAACATCCCCACAGCATGATGCTGCCACCACCATGCTTCACCGTAGGGAGGGTGCCAGGTTTCCTCCAGACGTGACGCTTGACATTCAGGCTAGGGCTGTTGCGGTGACCGTATTACCGCCGGCGGTCAAGAGTCATGAAGGCAGTCAAATTCCACGTGACCGTTTAGACACGGTAATTAGGCTTCTACAAGCTCTGATGCTGCTGATGGTCATTAGTAGCCTACCAAACTTGCTAACTCTCTGGTACTCAGCATTCTATTGTTCCTCTAATCACTCTGACATCAATGCAAGTAGAATGGATTCTATTAGGGTGCATTACGGCAGGCGTGAAATTTTAGGCATTATCAAGTGCTTGTCAAATTGTGAATGAGTGACTGATGTAGTGTGATCAGCCTGCACAAAAAACAAAGCAGAGCTCATGCCTTTCATGCAACATTTTTCAAATCCCCATTAGAGTAGCACAATGCAGCCTTACAATGTATTAAAGTCCAAACATATAGCCCAAAGTTTGTAGAACAACTAAAGTTACATTAATAACTGTAAATTAAGCATATAGGAATACCTATTGCTTTGTTAACCGCTCAACACAGTATGTGCCACTCCCTCAAATAATTTGGAGAAAATATCCTTTCTATTTTATTCAGCTTTGTTCAATTGTATTCTTTTTACTATAAAATGATGCCATGGAATTCCAAGCAAATCTTGTCTGCTAAATGAACTAGTGTAGCCCACAGCCATTTGGCATAGCCAGATCAGGGCCTAACATAAGGACAACTCAGAGTATGTTATTCTGTTCTTCTGCAATAGACTACATTTTCTTCATATCATGCTTCTTTAGACCTGTCTAAAATAAATAATGGATTTATTGTGAAGGTGTAGGCGATATTACATGGATTTATTCGATTTTTTAAAAATGTATATGTTCCTAAGGTCTGCATCAGTGGCTTGTAGGCTATGCGTGGAAGCCAGGAGATGCTAAATATGTTTATGTTGACGGTCAATTACCGTGAGACCGACTGTTATTTGCTTGACAATCACCAGCTGACAAAATTTTGTGACCGCCACAGCCCTAATTCAGGCCAAAGAGTTCAATCTTGGTTTCATCAGATGAGAGAATCGTGTTTCTCACGGTCAGAGAGTCCTTTAAGTGCCTTTTGGCAAACTCAAAGCAGGTTATCGTGTGCCTTTTACTGAGGTGTGGCTTCCATCTGGCCACTCTCTCATAAAGGCCTGATTCGTGGAGTGCTGCAGAGATGGTTGTCCTAATGGAAGTTTCTCCCATCTCCACAGAGGAACTCTGGAGCTCTGTCAGAGTGACCATTGGGTTCTTGGTCACCTCCCTGACCAAGGCCATTCTCCCTCGATTGCTCAGTTTGGCCAGGCAGCCAGCTCTAGGAAGAGTCTTGGTGGTTCCACAGTGTTCTTGGGACCTTCAATGCTTCAGACATGTTTTGGTACCCTTCCCCAGATCTGTGCCTCGACACAATCCTGTCTCGGAGCTCTACGGACAATTCCTTCGACCTCATGGCTTGTTTTTTTTATATATATAGACAGGTGTGTTCCTATCCAAATCATGTCCAATCAATTGAATTTACCACAGGTGGACTCCAATCAAGTTGTAGAAACATCTCAAGGATGATCAATGGAAACAGGATGCGCCAGAGCTCAATTTCATAACAAAGGGTCTGAATACTTATGTAAATAAGGTATTTCTGATTTTATTGTTAATAAATTTGCAAACATTTCTAAAAACTTGTTTTTGCTTTATGCATTATGGGGTATTGTGTGTAGATTTAGGAGGATTTTTTTTTTTTTCATCCATTTTATAATAAGGCTGTAATGTAACAAAATGTGGAAAAAGGGAAGGAGTTTGAATACCAACTTTGGGCTCCCGAGTGGCACTGCATCTCAGTGCAAGAGACGTCACTACAGTCCCTGGTTCGATTCCAGGCTGTATCACATCCGGCTGTGATTGGGAGTCCCATAGGCGGCGCACAATTGGCCCAGCGTCATCCGGGTTTGGCCGGGGTACGCCGTCATTCTAAATAAGAATTTGTTCTTAACTGACTTGCCTAGTTAAATAAAGGTTAAATAAAAAAGTTGAAAATATATTTTTAAAATACTTTCCAAATGCAGTGAATATATAACATGCAGGGTTCGTGCTCTTATTAAACATTTGGTTGTGAAAAGTACAGACACAGACATCGTAGACATTGTACATAGTTCAGACATTATTCTACTTCTCGAGACATGGAGTCGAAGAGAAACATCCTCTCCCAAAAATGACAGGGCGTTTACTGCAGGCCTACCGTCAGTGAAACATCCACATGTAAAATGTGGCAGAGACTCAAGAGGGATTATAATCTGGTTTAAAGAGAGGAAAGGAAAAACATACAGTTGGCTAAAAATATATTTTTTATTGTTAACTCAGATAGTGACCTTTACATGTGTGCAATATATATGCCTCCGTTTGACTTTCAATATTATAACAAATATTGTTTTCAGAGTCTCTATTCTGATATAATTCATTTTGAGTCACTAGGTAAAGTTCTGTTAATGGGGGATTTACATGCTAGAACTGGTAAATAACCAAACTGCATCTATTTAGAGGGAAACACCCATGTATTTCTGTGTATGAATCACAACTGACTACAGAGAGAGAGAGAGCTATGACAGTATTGTCAACAAAAATGGGAATCAAGTAGATTTACTTATTGATCTGAACTAGGAAACAGTGCAGTCGACTATGTCATAACAGATATAGAGCAAGAAAAATAATCCATGCCTTTATGGTCATGCCACAACTCCCCTTGTCAGACCACTGCCAAATTAGAATTTATCCGAAAAAAAATCAGATGAACCACCCCTAGATTTAAAACCAGAACTCTACCCCCTCCCGCCCACATACAGGTGGAAAAAAGCTAGCCATGTTGAATATAAGGCAGCATTAGATAACATGGATATTAAAAACTTGATTTACATTTTTATTTTTACTACATTTAAATAAGACAAAGATGGCGTTAAGCCACTGACAAATTGATGGATGTATTCATTGATCTGGCAAAAAAATACTACATCTTAAAAAGGTGAAAAATAGAACATCAAATGGTATGGTTTGACAAAGAATGTTCAACTGCAAGAAAAGAACTAAGACTTTTGTCAAACCAAAAACACCAGGAGACACGTCTCATATACCAATAGGCCCTAAGCCAAAATAAGAAAATCCCTCTATATGACCAATTCATTTAGGGAATTATGGAGGAAATTAGATACCACTCTTAAAAAGAAAGACCTCCCAATCAAAGATTGGATTATCTGGAAACATTTTGAAATACCTCTATAAATTCCAAATAAAAAATGAACTTAACTCCACCCAAACATCAGTAATAGAACAATTAAAATAATTATAATTAACAGTAAACACCCAACGAAACTAGCTGGACAATCCTATTACATTGTTTTAACTAATTGATCAAATAAAGGCCCTCAAGAGCGGTAAAGCCTCAGAGCCAGACAGCATTCGAGCAGAGATTCGAATCCCCCCCCCCCCCCCCCTTGCCCTCAGAACAGCCTCAATTCGTCAAGGTATGGACTCTACAAGGTGTCAAAAGCGTTCCACAGGGATACTGGCCTACGTTGACTTCAATGCTTCCCACAGTTGTGTCAAGTTGGCTGGATGTCCATTGGGTGGTGGACCATTCTTGATACACACAGAAAACTGTTAAGCGTGAAAAACAGCAGTGTTGTAGTTCTTGACACAAACCAGTCCGCCTGGCACCTACTACCATACCCCGTTCAAAGCCACTTAAATATTTTGTCTTGGCCATTCACCCTCTGAATGGCACACATACTATACACAATCCATGTGCCAATTGTCTCAAGGCTTAAAAATCATTCAACCTGGCTCCTCCCTTTCATCTACACTGATTGAAGTGGATTTAATAAGGGATCATAGCTTTCACCTGGATTCACCTGGTCAGTCTATGTCATGGAAAGAGTAGGTGTTCTTAATGTTTTGTACACTCAATGTAGCGACCGCTGTTATTAGTAAATTAGGAAAGGTTTTCAATAGCATAATGAATGCGAAAATGTAGGCCTTCTTAAGTGGGCACAACATTTTAAGTAAAAGTTCAATTGGATTCCTAAACACTGAACAACAGATCACATATATATCCTCCGTACCTTGGTTAAAAAAACATGTCCACCAGACTCACAAAGGAAACATATTTGCCTTGTTTTATCGACTTTCAAAAAGCCTTTGATTCCTTATGGGATGAAGCACTGTTCTCAAAACCCCTTCAAAGCGGTGTAGTAGGCAAGGTCTATGATACTATTATTATTAAGGCACTGCATCTCAGTGCTAGAGGCATCACTACAGACCCTGGTTCGATTCCAGGCTGTATCACAACCGGCCGTGATTGGGAGTCCCGTAGGGCGGCGCACAATTGGCCCAGCATCGCCCGGGTTTGGCCGGGGTAGGCCATCATTGTAAATAAGAATTTGTTCTTAACTGACTTGCCTAGTTAAATATCGGTTAAATAAATAAAATAAATGTGATCTATAAGGAAAATAAAAGTTGACAACAAAAGAACACAATTCTTTAGTCAGGACAGAGTAGTAAGACAAGGTTGCAATATTTGTCACGCCCTGACCTTAGAGATCCTTTTTATGTCTCTATTTTGGTTTGGTGTGGGCGTGAGTTGGGGTGGGTATTCTATGTTCTATGTTCTATGTTGTGTATTTCTTTGTGTTTGGCCGGGTGTGGTTTTCAATCAGAGGCAGCTGTCTATCATTGTCTCTGATTGGGACCCATACTTAGGTAGCCCTTTTTTCCACCTGTCTTTGTGGGAAGTTGACTTTGTTTAGGGCACGTAGCCTTTGAGCTTCACGGTTTGTTTTTTAAGTGTTTATTGTTTTTGTTCGGTGTCATTTTGATTAATAAAAGAAAATCTACGCTACCCACGCTGCACCTTGGTCCTCTCCTTTCAACAGCCGTGACAATATTAGTCCAACCTTATTCAGTATTTATATAAATGAACTGGCTACAGAACAATCAAGATCTCTGGGACTCACCCTAGAAGACAAATAAATAAAGTGTATTTTATATGCCAATGACTTACTAATCTTGTCACCAAGAGAACAGGGGGTACAACAAAGCCCGTCCTTGCTAGAATAGTATTGTAAGGACCGGACACTATCCATTAGTATGGAACAAAACTAAGTAATGATCTTTCAGGAAAAGGCCAGAAAATAGGAAAATAGGTACCATTTCACCCTAGAAACACACCACCAATCCTGAAACACACCACCGACTATATTTACCTTGATGCTTTGACATGGCCATAAAGTCCTTAACAGATAAAGCATGCAGAGCATATTTTGCAATCAGAAAGACCCTGTATAAATTTAACCCACTTGCCTTAAATTATTGAACATCATGGGATAAAAGCCCCACCGAAAGGTTTTACCTGGAATTTTGTTCAAATATTCTAGGTGTGCACAGAAATGCCCCAAACCTAGCCTGTAGGACAGAACTTGAGAGATTTCCCCTAGCACTCATAACTGAGAAAAGAGACACCACATTCTGGACTCACCTAACACACTGTGATCCAGAATATTATCATCACAAGCCTTTCTTATGCAACGACTGCAACACAAAGAGTGACCCTCAGAGCAACTGGCCCAAAAGCACCAGCTAAATTCAACCATTTGACCACAAAAAACACAATTCTAATAAGTAGAAATCTCTAACCAAAATATATAGAATATTGGCAAAACGAAATTCAATTGAATCACAAGCTTCAATGTTACCAAATTCTAAATAGAGATATCAAATTAGCACAACACCTTATCAAAATCAAAGAATTCAAACCATGAAGACATTAACAGACTCAATGAACCATGGCCTGACAATAGAGACAGAATGCCATAGAAAAACATGGAAGGCCAGAGAGGAACGACTAGGTAAGCCCTGCGGGTCGGGTGAAGTAGAGAATGAGGAGAAAATATGCATTATGTTGGGAGAAAACATTGAGACTGTAGATTTTGCTGCAGATTATGTGCTGCCTTGTCATCATTTAAGAGATATCATACACATGAGCCTTTCTAGATTTCATTTCAGAATAGTTAAAAAAAAAAGTCTAATTATTATTGTTTTTGTGTATATGCAGTATACTGTATGTTATTATTGTTGGTCAAACATATTGTTCATGTATGTAATACTTCATATACATTGCTTTGACAATGTAATGTCTGCGTCCAACTCACACTCCCAAACACTTAGATCCCCTGAACACAGCTCACTTCCCAGCTCACTCTCCAGATCCCAATCCCAATTCTAATCACCTGTTCACACACCTGCATGTCATCCTCCCACACTATTTAGTTCAGTTCCTTGCACCCCATCACTGTGAGGTATCATTTGTTTTTGAGACACTTTTTCGCCGCTCTGTTTTTTTCCCCCGTCATTTTCACCTCCCGCGTATGATAGTTTTTGCCTGCCTCACTCACAACGCCTTTTGCCTATTCCCTGCCTTTACTGTTGCCATTTGTGGACCTACTGTGTATGACCTTCTGCCTGCCCCTGGACCCAGCTACCTGCCTCCTCCTAAGGTTCCTTTCAATAAACACCTGGTGCGCTCTGCGCTTGAAACCAGCTCTCCCATTCATGCCAATATAGTATTTATTGAATTGAATTGAGAGAGAGATATAGGAGAGAGTGGGGTAATGAAGACTTGGCTCTAACACACACAGAGAAAGAGAGAGAGGAC
Organism: Salvelinus fontinalis; assembly: GCF_029448725.1. Classification (NCBI taxonomy): domain Eukaryota; kingdom Metazoa; phylum Chordata; class Actinopteri; order Salmoniformes; family Salmonidae; genus Salvelinus; species Salvelinus fontinalis. The sequence continues at coordinate 10,887,759 of NC_074682.1, forward strand.
AAACCCAATTTTGATAAACTCTCATATCTATTGGCTGAAATACCACAGTGTGTCATCACAGCAGCACGATTTGGGACCTGTTGAAGAACAAACACCAGAAATACAACCCATATTTATGTTTATTTAGCTTCCCTTTTGTACTTTAACCTTTTGCACATAATATGACATTTGAAATGTCTTTATTCTTTTGGAACTTTTTTGAGTGTACCGTTTACTGTTCATTTTGATTGTGTATTTCACTTTTGTTTATTTTTTACTTCACTTGCTTTGGCAATGTTAACATATGTTTCCCATGCCAACAAAGCCCTTACATTGACATTGAAATTGAATTGAGAGAGGGAAGCCATGAACACTGGTCTCTAACAGGGGAGACAGAGAGGTTATGAAGACTGAGGCTGGAGTCTCTATTGCTGAGTAAATCTCACTGAGCTAACACTGCCCCTCTCAGACTGACCTGTCTCTGAGGCTGACTGTCCAGGGAGAGTTTCCAGGACGCCCACCAATAATACGGAGTATGCTCTTGACGAAACGATCATCTCTCTTCCCACACTCATTAAACTCCACTTTCTCTGTGTGCACACACACACACACACACACACACACACACACACACACACACACACACACACACACACAGACTTCAGTTCGTGAGTAAAGTTGTGTACACAGGTCCACTTCCAAGAAGCACTTATTATTCATTATAGTTGCATATTCCATTAGGAACTCACCGGCTGGCTCAATGATGGACACTTTCTCCCCAGCTGTTCAAACAACAATAAGCAGAATCATTTTTTAATCATTTTGAAATAACAGCCAAGGAGGGATTAGTGCTTCGAGCAAAATGTATGAAAAGATCTTTATAGTGTCAGTAAATTAACATTAGGCCTAGAAGGATAGAGTACAGAGTATAAGATATACTGGCGGTGTCCGACATCTGTCTTGCCTACTACTTACTAAAACGACATAATGTGTACTAATCATACTACATACGATTTACAACGTACTGTTTAGTAAAAATGAATGCAGTAAGCAACAAATATCAACATACTAGGCCCACCCATCCTGATAACGCGGCAGCTAATGCGCAAGTGCGTTGATTCCCGCCATTCGCTCATTTGGGTTCAGCGTGTCTGATTATCAGCTTATTATCATACTATAAAACGTTCTATTTTCGCATACCTAAAATGCCTACTGTGTAGAACGAAAGTATGGGTATTCGGATACGGCCAATGAGTGATGGAGTAACAAGAGAAAGATATGGAGAAAGGAATGTAATGCCTGAGGGGACAGAGGTATGGGGGGATGGGAATCTTTACCGCACTGCTTGATGGCGCAGTAGTCAAACTCTGTTTTGGGGTCAGTGGTGTAGCACCAGGGTCCGTGCTGGTCCCCATCTGGGTTCCGGCAGTAGTTCTCTGTCAGGTTGCCCTCAGGGTGGGTCCCTGGGTTTATCCTGGAAAACCACAGTACAGTAAAAGCACTAAACCTACCTACCCATGCCACAGCAGACACTTCTACACCTACATGCTACTATCCCATACATTGAAAGATATATATATATACACACAGTACCAGTCAAAAGTTTGGACACCTACTCTTTCAAGGGTTTTTCTTTATTTTGACTATTTTCTACATTGTAGAATAATAGTGAAGACATCAAAACTATGAAATAACAAATATGGAATTATGTAGTAACCAGAAAAGTGTTAAACAAATCAAAATCAATTTTAGATTATTCAAAGTAGCCACCCTTTGCCTTGATGACAGCTTTGCACACTCTTGGCATTCTCTCAACCAGCTTCATGAGGTAGACACCTGGAATGCATTTCAATTAACAGGTGTGCCTTGTTAAAAGATAATTTGTGGAACTTCTTTCCTTAATGCGTTTGAGCCAATCAGTTGTGTTGTGACAAGGTAGAGGTGTTATACAGAAGATAGCCCTATTTGGTAAAAGACTAAGTCCATATTATGGCAAGAACAGCTCAAATAAGCAAAGAGAAACGACAGTCCATCATTTCTTTAAGACATGAAGGTCAGTCAATCCAGGAAATTTCAAGAACTTTGAAAGTTTCTTCAAGTGCAGTCGCAAAAATGATCAAGCGCTATGATGAGACTGGCTCTCATGAGGACCACAACACGAAAGGAAGACCCAGAGTTACCTCTGCTGCAGAGTATAAGTTCATTATAGTTACTAGCCTCAGAAATTGCAGCCCAAATAAATGATTCACAGAGTTCAAGTAACAGACACATCTCAACATCAACTGTTTGAATCAGGCCTTCATGGTCAAATTGCTGAAAAGAAACCATTACTAACGGACACCAATAAGAAGAAGAGACTTGTTTGGGCCAAGAAACACGAGCAATGGACATTAGACCGGTGGAAATCTGTCCTTTAGTCTGGAGGCCAGATATGAGATTTTTGGTTCCAACCTCCGTGTCTTTGTGAGACGCAGTGTAGGTGAACGGATGATCTCGGCAGGTGTAGTTCCCACCGTGCCGCATGGAGGAGGAGGTATGATGGTGTGGGTATCACGTTTTAGGTAAGACCCAGATGCAGATACTAGTACAGGGGCAGGCAAAACGACAGGGGCAGGCAGAGGTCAATAATCCAGAGAGGGTGCAAAAAGTCCAGAACGGCAGGCAGTCTCAGGGTCAGAGCAGGCAGGGGTCAATAATCCAGTGTGGTGTGGCAAGGTACAGAACGGCAGGCAGGGTCAGGGCAGGCAGAAAGGTCAAAACCGGGAAAAACTAGAAAACAGGAACTAGAACAGACAGGAACAAGGGGAAAAACGCTGGTAGGTTTCACAAAACAAATCGAACTGGAAACAGACAAACAGAGAACACAGGTATAAATACACTGGGGATAATGGGGAAGATTGGTGACACCTGGAGCGGGGTGGAGACAAGCACAAAGACAGGTGAAACAGATCAGGGTGTGACAGTGAGGGTGCTTTGCTGGTGACACTGTCTGTGATTTATTTAGAATTCAAGGCACACTTAACAAGCATGGCTACCACAGCATTCTGCAGCGATATGCCATCCCATCTGGTTTGGGCTTAGTGGGACTATCATTTGTTTTTTAATAGGACAATGACCCAACACACCTCCAGGTTATGTAAGGGCTATTTGACAAAGAAGGAGAGTGATGGATTGCTGCATCAGATGACCTGATCTCCACAATCATCCGACCTCAACCCAAATTAGATGGTTTGGGATGAGTTGGACAGCAGAGAGAAGGAAAAGCAGCCAACAAGTGCTCAGCATATGTGGGAACTCCTTCAAGACTGTTGGAAAATAATTCCAGGTGAAGCTGGTTGAGAGAATGCCAAGAGTGTGCAAAGCTGTCACCAAGGCAAAGGGTGGCTACTTTGAAGAATCTCAAATATAAAATATATTGATGATTTGTTTAACACTCTTTTGGTTACTACATTATTCCATGTGTTATTTCATAGTATTGATGTCTTCACTATTATTCTACAATGTAGAAAATAGTAAAAAAAAAAAGAAAAATCCTTGAATGAGTAGGTGTGTCCAAACTTTTGACTGGTACTGTATATATATATACATACATATGTATTAAATCTTTGACAACACCAAACATACCTGCCAAATTCATGATACATTTAATTTTAGAATCTACTGGTTATTTTTGATACTTTGTTTTGTGAGGCATGTTGACACTCCACTTCTGGCAGGTGACGCCCTTCCGCGTCTTTCGGACCACACCCCTGTAGTTTTTACCATTTTCATGGTAGCAATCTGGGGTGTGGGGAAAAGAAAACCCTTCTGTGAGTTATCAAGTAGGCTTGTGTTTGAGGACCCCAGATTGCATTGCGAGTGCATTGTTGCCATTGAAACAGCAGAGAGCAGTGTACCCTCAGCTTCGATGTCGTCTGCACAGCGTTTGATATGCAAGCAGAGAGCCGTCCTCATCTCAGGCACAGACGTGAAGCACCAGGGAGCCTCGGATCCATCTGGGTTACGACAGTAGTTCTCCTCCAAGCCCCTGGGAGCAATGGTACAGCAATTAGTATAACCAATATGTATAGCACACAATAACACAGGGATATATGGATAAAACAGCTAATACTATAGATCAAAATAACACAGGGATTTATGGATAAAACAGCTAATACTGTAGGTCAAAATAACACAGGGATTTATGGATAAAACAGCTAATACTGTAGGTCAAAATAACACAGGGATTTATGGATAAAACAGCTAATACTGTAGGTCAAAATAACACAGGGACAATCATTCATGGGTAAATGTTGGATGTATGCTACTGACTCTGGATAAGCGTCTGCTATGACTAAACTGCATATGTGTTTAGGAACATAAATAACTAGACCCAAGATCAGCCATTCACGTAGACCCTCATCTCAAGACCCCTAATTTCACTCCTTACTCCACCATCCTCATCACACCACCCACTAACCATCCTTCCGCCGCTCATCCCTCTTAACTATCAATCCCGCCTCTCATCCATCCATCCCTCTTTCGCCCGTTCCTCTGGCTTACTTGCATTCGTAGGTGTTTGGGTAGAAGGGGTGCTCGTGAGGGTACTGGGCGTCCCACCGCTGACAGGCAATACCGCCGGTCGTCTCGTTCACTTTACCGCGGTAATCCTCCCCGCGACCACGGAAACAGTTTGTGGTGTAGCTGGACCGGAGGTGTCTCTTTGGAACCGCAGCTAGAGCGAAAGGGGAGACGTGACATATGAGGGGTGATATAGATTGTATTACATTGTTATAAAAATGGAAAAGTGTGAATGGAATGGACAGGGAGGGTGTATGAGGGGACAGACGTACGGCACTTGCTGATCTGGCAACTCTCTCTCTCCATATCAGGGTCTGTGGTGTAGCACCAGGGAACAGGGGAGGAGTCTGGGTTACGGCAGTAGTTATCATCCAAGCTCTTATCTGGATACCTGGAAGGCACATGTACAGGATTCCATGTTAGGAACTTCTCATTACCTTGGAAATATTGATTGTTTTCTACTCTGTTACAGTAGAACATATTGATTAGAGAGAAGTAATGCTGACAGGATACAAAGGCATGTAGGCCTACAACAAACTGTATGTAAAAGAGTGGAGTGGTAGTGGTAGTGATTACAGCGGTGGGTAGACAGACATACTTCTCAGGCTGGTAGATGTGTTGTTGTGGGTACTGCTGGTCCCAACGTTGACACTCTCTGCCACTCACTGTGTGGTCAACCTGGCCCCTGTAGTCTTCCCCGTTACATGTGATACACACCTCTGTGCACAAACCCAAACACACACAGTCTGTGGCAACACTTTTCGACAGTGATGTTCTCTATGATCAAAGACAACACATACACCACAATCAATCATTTACACATAGTGTTATTACATTATCTTTAGAAACATTTGCAATTGCAATCCTTCAACCACTGGAATGTTGAACAGAATGGGATGTGCAGAATCTCTCTCTCTACCACACCTGCTGTCTCGAACTCTGAATGCTGGGCAATGAAAAGCCAACTGACATTTACTCCTGAGGTGCTGACCTGTTGAACCCTCTACAAGCACTGTGATTATTATTATTTGACCCTGCTGGTCATCTATGAACGTTTGAACATCTTGGCCATGTTCTGTTATAATCTCCACATGGCACAGTCAGAAGAGTACTGGCCACCCCTCAGACCCTGGTTCCTCTCTAGGTGTCTTCCTAGGCCCCTGCCTTTCTATGGAGTTTTCCCTAGCCACCGTGCTTCTACATCTGCATTGCTTGCTGTTTGGGGTTTTAGGCTGGGTATCTGTACAGCACTTTGTGACATCGGATGATGTGAAAAGGGCTTTATAAACACATTTGATTGATTGATGTACCATCTTTGCAGTGGGGGATATTGCAGCTCTCATAGCGCCGTTCTGGATCATTGGTGTAGCACCACGGCCCGATGCGGTCCCTATCTGGGTTCCTGCAGTAGTTCAGCTCCAAACCATTAGTGGCTGTGGGTGTCCATCTATGACAAGGTATAGAAACAGAATATGTGTGAGAGACAGAGACATATCTTATTAGATTTTGCTTTGGGTCATGGTTTCCAAACTACTACTAATGCTCTACCAGGCACCAGTTATATTGTGGACTTGGCTGAACTGGTGCTAACCTCCAGCTATTTTCTCTTCAGATGAGCCTTTTTCCTCCAGACCAAAGGGACAGCGATGGGGAGCACTAAGGCTCCTCATTATGCCAAACCTATATCTAGGAATGTTTGAAAAACAGGTGGTGCTGAATTCAGACCTTAACCCTTTTCTCTCCAATATTCTCCCAATTCTGAGATATTTGGATGACATTTTGGTGACCTATACAGGCACCCAAGAAGAACTTTTAGAAATCCCTGCTTATCTAAACTCGATGAATGAACACCTTCACTTCACCATTAACTATGACCTATCACAAATCAGTTTTCTTGACGTGATGGTTATTAATGACAAAACCTCCCTCTCTACAGATCTCTTTAGGAAACCTGCGGACAAGAATACCCTCCTTAGAGGTGACAGCTTTCATCCACGTCCACATTAAAAGTCTCCCTAGAAGTCAATTCAGTCGTATCAGAAGAATATGCAGCTCTGATGCCTCTTATTAGAAACAGACCACGGACCTCACACAAAGGTTTAAGGAAAGGGGGTACGAAGACAATTGGGTAAAACATGCCAATGATCATTTCGAAGGACTAACACAGTTGGAAAGCCTTCAACCAGAAGTTAAAGAAAAAGCAGAACATGTCCTATCATGCTTCACCCGATACTCACCATTGGGGAAGGCATTCAAGATCATTATCAGGAAGCACTGGTACATTATTGATACTGACCCACAATTGAAACCCATTTTTAAACATCCCCCACGTATTGTTTTTTAAAGACCCCTCAAACGTGAGAGACATTGTAGTTAAATCTGATTACCCACCAGAGAAAAGGGAAACTTACGGAGGGTAATTGCAAATGTGGCCAATGTGCTCAATGCAGCTTCACGTATAAATGCAACTCATTTACCCACCCCCACACAGGACAAAGATTTAACATCATTTTACCTGCATGTCCGCCAATGTTAGTTACATGTTGAAATGTCCTTGTGGTCTGTCTTTCATAGGGAAAACCCATAGAAACCTTAAGACACGGATCAGTGAGCACCGCAGCAATACATAGACGGGTGAGACAAGAAATCCGGTTGCTGTTTTTTTTTGTACAAGCTGGACATCCTATTAGCTCTCTTAGATACATAGGAATAGAAATGGTCTATATGTCACACAGGGGAGGGGACATTGAGAGGAAACTTCTTCAAAGGGAATCTGTCTGGATCCACAGATCCTCTTGGCCTTAATGAGGAGTTTGACTTGAAAGCGTTTTTATAGTCTAAATTGTGTTAATAAAAAAAAAAAGTATGCTAATTGAATACTGTATGTGTATATATATTACTGTAAATATTGATCTCATTCCCTGTGTATGATCATATATTTTGATACATTGAATGGTAATATTGTGAAACTATGTTATACATTTTCTTTACCTCCTGTTTCAGGAAGTGATGTCACTGAGTACTTCCCCTATATATAGGACCTTCCACCCCCACTTGGGATATGAATGCCTGATGAAGACCTATGGGTCAAAACGTTGTAAATAAATATCACCTGGGAGCATGAGCAGCAGTGTGTGGCGTTTTCCTGTCTGTTTTTCAAACTACTACTCCCATAAATCAACGGGATGATCTTACCTGTGATCGTGTGGGAACTTAGACCACCACTGTTGACAAGTATGGCCATTTTTCGTTGTGAACACCTTGCCTCGATAGTCTTCTCCTTTACCCACAATGCACTTCCTTACGTACACTGCACATGGAAGAAAAACATCTGCCTTTTCAAACAAAAATCACAGTGTGCTGCTGACACAACACGACTCATTTCGTAGCGTTATACAAAATGACATCAATTCACGTAGAACATAAATGACAGAGAACATGACCTCACTTTGACCCCAACGCTCACCCTTCTTCTCATACAGGTCACAGTTGACGTTCCTCTTGACCTCTGCGTTGCTGCCATCCTCCACCCATGGCAGCTGTTTACAGGTGATGGAGCGGCGCGTCTCGTAGTTGAAGGCTCTAATGAAAGGAGTTTTCAAGTTAATTTGTGTTTTTTTTATCAATTTGGGGGTAGTCTGACTGGCACTCAAACCTGTTAGTCCAACACCTTATCCGCTAAGATTGCTAGATGTTGTACTAAGGTCATACAACCCTCCGGGGTACCTGCAATCCAGTGTGTGTGAACAGCGTCTGGCACAGTCCTCCAGCGTCAGCCCTGGCAGTATCAGCACGCGTGCAGAGTTCCAGGAGGTAGGAACCAGCTCCCTTCCCTCAGAACGCTGGAAGTCATTCAGAGGACTGCGGGACCCTATGGCCAAATACAAACACACAGTCCTAAGGTCTGGGGGCTTACACTATATAAAAGTATGTGGACACCCCTTCAAATTAGTGGATTCAGGTATTTCAGCCACACCTGTTGCTGACAGGTGTATAAAATCGAGCACACAGGATGCCACCTTTCCAACAAGTCAGTTTGTCAAATTTCTACCCTGCTAGAGCTGCCCCGGTCAACTGTAAGTGTTGTTATTGTGAAGTGGAAATGTCTAGGAGCAACAACGCCTCAGCCGCAAAGTGGTAGGCCACACACGCTCACAGAACGGGACCGCCGAGTGCTGAAGCTCGTATCGGGTAAAAATCGTCTGTCCTTGGTTGCACCACTCACGATCAAGTTCTAAACTGGCTCTGGAAGCAACGTAAGCACAAGAACTGTTCGTCAGGAGCTTCATGAAATGGGTTTCCATGACCGAGCAGCCGCACAGAAGCCTAAGATCACCATACGCAATATCAAATGTTGGCTTGAATGGTGTAAAGCTCGCTGCCATTGGACTCTGGAGCAGTGGAAACACGTTCTCTGGAGTGATGAATCACACTTCACCATCTGGCAGCGATGGACGAATCTGGGTTTATCAACTGCTACCTGCCCCAATGCTTAGTGCCAACTGTAAAGTTTGGTGATGTCACACCCTGACCTTAGAGATCCTTTTAATTCTCTATTTGGTAAGGTCAGGGTGTGACTAGGGTGGGCAATCTATGTTTTCTATTTCTTTGTTGGCCTGGTATGGTTCCCAATCAGAGGCAGCTGTTTATGTTATCTCAGATTGGGGATCATATTTAGGCAGCCTTTTCCCACCTGTTGTTTGTGGGATCTTGTTTTTGTGTAGCTGCCTGTGAGCAGCCCAGAACGTCACGTTTCGTTTTCTTCTGCAATGTTTTTTTGGTGAGTTTCATATTAATTAAACATGTGGAACTCTAAGTACGCTGCGCCTTGGTCCATTCATTCAGACGAGTGTGACAGGTGGAGGAGGAATAACGGTCTGGGGCTATTTTTAATGGTTCAAGCTAGGCCCCTTAGTTCCCCCCTTAACAATGGCATTCTAGATGATTTTGTGCTTCCAACTAAAGTGGCAACAGTTTGAGGAAGGCCCTTTCCTGGTTCAGCATGACAATGCTCCCGTGCACAAAGCGAGGTCCAAACAGAAATGCTTTGTTGAGATCGGTGAGGAAAAACTTGACTGGCCTGCACAGAGCCCTGACCTCAATCACATCGAACACCTTTGGGATGAATTGGAACGCCGACTGCGAGCCAGGCCTAATCTCCCAACATCAGTGCCCGACCTCACTAATGCTCATGTGGCTGAATGGAAGCAAGTCCCTGCAGCAATGTTCCAACATCTAGTGGAAAGCCTTCCCAGAAGAGTGGAGGCTGTTATAGCAGCAAAGGGGGGGACCAACTCCATATTAATGCCCATGATTTTGAAATGAGATGTTCGACGAGCACTTTTGGTCATGTAGTGTATCATTATATCTAACCACTATATTACTGGAAAAATGGGTGTTTTCAGAAGGGTTTTGGTTCGAAGTTCTAACTTAAGATCCCATGTAATACGTCCTTTGGTAGGCCTATCTACTGAACTATTAACAAACAGTACGTCATGTACTGAGCATCCAGCTGTCTGTTTGTGAGCTTTCTGCTGAACAACATTTGGGCATGGGTCTGACTGAGCACAATAAGACCTTTGGACCACCACACCATTTTCTGTGAAGCTTACACGACTAGACAAGTGTCTCTATCAAAACACTTAACTGACAGAATCACATTTTTGACAGACTGTAATTAGTAAAATGACAGATTTATACACGATTAGATTCATACATGATATGTATGTGTAGAAAAACTGCAGTCACTTATGCAGTGTAAACTGAGCTGACCCAGGAATACAATGTACAACCAACAAAAAGGGCACATCAACTCAACAACATCGAATCAATAAACCAATCCCAGTTGCATTATTAAATGAATGTAGGTACCCAATCGGCACATGAATCCGAAATAGAATCACAAATAGAATAACAAAAAACAAACAAAACATATCAAAACAAAATAAATAAATATGTTATTTTTCTTACCACTGACCAATCCCCTCCAAAATGCCAGGAGAACACAGGAAATAATGAGTTTCATGGTTACAGAAGAGAATAAGACAGACCAGTGCTGGATGGAAGCAGATCCAAGGACTTAATAATGTTTTTGACAATTCTGGAGTTCCTCTGGCTGGCGTGTTTTTACGAAATTGATTAGGCTAGACTAGAGCAAGGTGAAAAATTAAGAAGCCTATAAAAAATATATATATTGTGGTGTTTGTTGGACGGGAAAAGCCAGAGTTACAAAATAAGTGTGAATGTAATGACTGCATCCCGTCCACCCACACGTGAACATTGAAAAGCTTAATCAAACAGAGGCGCTTACCCCAAAAAGACAACGAAGTACATGAATCATTAATGAAATGTAGCGTAGATCAAGTCAACTGAGTGCTACTCTATTTATGAGACCCGGCAATACGCCCGATCACCACTGGACGTCAGTAGAATCCAGGTTGCAACTACAGTAGACTGTTTTTCCGTTGAGAAGTGAAACTACAAAGAAAACCACGTTCAGACAGAAGCCACTCAGACGGCGTGAAGGTAAATATATATTTATCTTTACATGCATTAACATTTCGGCTAATCAAATCATTGTGAATAAATGTGTTTGCAAATTTAAAAGAGAAAATGTGAACTTTGATCACTGTTTGGGCAATACGCTTTGAGCTGTAACTTTCGCAGGAGATAGATTACATAAAACTTGCCAGGAATACTCAGGCTACATTTCATTTTGTGTGGCTCGGCCAAGCGAACATGGAATGCGACAGTATAGCTTTCTCCACAGCACGGCACAAACGCAACCAATTGCACACCGACAGTAGATATGACTGCATAGGCTACAATCAATCGGCCACCAACAGGCCTAATGTAGCAGATGAATGTGATTTACACATGCGTTTATCACATAGTTTTTAATGACGCGACATCTGTAGTACTCTACATGCGTTTACAGAGCCTCCTATGACATCAACGTTAAACAGGCCATTAGGATAAGTACAGAAGAGTATTAGGATAAGTACAGAAGACTATTAGGGCCAAGTGAAGAGAAAAAAATACATCAACGTGGTGGTCAAGGGTGTAACTGTGTGTTGCAAATTGGGGGGGTTCCAGGGTCAACACCCTTCTAGGGGGGTCATGCCCCCTGGGAGGTGAAAGTAATGATAATAAATGCTTGTTTCTGGTGAATTCTGAAGGGCAAATACATCCAAAACTTTCCTGATAATTGTGTCAATATATCCCAACCACAACTGCGGTTGAGTGACTGCGGTTGAAAATTAGCCGGCTGGCTAAAATCGGCACTTTTACTGAAACGTTGATTAATGTGCACTGTCCCTGTAAAAATAAAATAAACTCAACTCAACTCAACTGTTTAGGCCCCTTGCTTTTAAAAAATGTTTTAGTAATGACATGCCACTGACTTTGAGGAAAGCCAGGGTGTCTATGTATGCGGATGTCTCACACACTATACATGTCAGCTACTACAGCGACTGAAATGACTGCAACACTCAAAGAGCTGCAGTTAGTTTCAGAGTGGGTGGCAAGGAATAAGTTAGCCCTAACTATTTCTAAAACTTAAAGCGTTGTATTTGGAACAAAACACTCACGAAACCCTAAACCTCAGCTAAATATTGTAATCAATAATGTGGAAATTGAGCAAGTTGAGATGACTAAACTGCTTGGAGTAACCCTGGATTGTAAACTGTCATGGTCAAAACATATTGATGCAGTAGTAGCTAAGATGGGGAGAAGTCTGTCTATAATGAAGCGATGCTCTGCCTTCTTAACAACACTATCAACAAGGCAGGTCCTACAGACTCTAGTTTTGATGCACCTGGACTACTGTTCAGTCGTGTGGTCAGGTGCCACAAAAAAGGACTTTTCAAAAAAGGAAAATTGCAATTGACTCAGAACAGGGCAGCACAGCTGGCCCTTGGATGTACACAGAGAGCCAATATTAATAATATGCATGTCAATCTCTTCTGGCTGAAAGTGGAGGAGAGATTGACTTCATCACTACTTTTATTTATGAGAGGTATTGACATGTTGAATGCACCAAGCTGTCTGTCTAAACTACTGGCACGTAGCTCGGACACCCATACATACCCCACAAGACATGTCACAAGAGGTCTCTTCACAGGCCCCAAGTCCAGAACAGACTATTGGAGGGACACAGTACTACAGAGAGCCATGACTACATGGAACTCTACTCCACATCAAGTAACTGACGCAAGCAGTAAAATTAGATAAAAAAAACAGATTAAAAAACACTTTATGGAACAGCGGGGACTGTGAAGCAACACAAACATTGGCACAGACACACACACACACACACACACACACACACACACACACACACACACACACACACACACACACACACACACACACACACACACACACACACGATAACATACGCACTATACATACACATGAATTTAGTACTGTAGATATGTGGTAGGAGTTAGATAGGAGTTAGGGTAAAGGATTAAGGTTAGGGGAAGGGTTAGCTAACATGCTAAGTAGTTGCAAAGTTGCTAATTAGCTAAAACGTTAGTTGTCCGTGATGAGATCCGAACACGCAACGTTTGGGTTGCTAGACGTTTGCGTTATACGCCCACCAATCCACCCCAACCAATTTTGCTTAAGTAACATTTTGTCTTATGTAACCATACCAAACGTACTGTAACATATCATACTAATTTGAGTGTCTTGGATTTACATTTACTATGTCACGTCTAGTCTATGAAGCCGGACTGACAAAACATACAGTAATGGCTAAAGTATCTATGCAGTCATTTATTGCAATACCATATGGTTTCACTTTGTCAAATGAGTCGATATGCCATATCGGCGTCGTGCGCGCCTAAGCTTCACGCCTTGAGAATTGAGTGAACAGCTTGATTATAGATCTTTCGTATAGTGTCTTGTGTTACTACAAACCCTCTCTGAGTTTCATGGAGATGCAACCATCTTTAGTCTTGTATTTATCTATTACCGTTGATTTCACTTTGCACATACTCCAATACCACATCCAGGTCCGTGTGGTTCTTCCTTCTGAAAAGACCCAGTCTGTGACAAAACCTCTTTGAGGTCCTAACACTTACACTAATATGGTTATTACGTGCAAAAAGAGCAAGGATTTACTTGTTACTAAAGCCAATTCTAAAGTATAGTTGTAAGGAGGTGTGATATATGGCCAATATACCATGGCTAAGGGCTGTTTGTAGCGTAATGCAACACGGAGTGCCTGGACACAGCCCTTAGCCGTGGTATATTGGCCATATACCACAAACCCTTGAGGTGCCTTATTGCTATTATAAACTGGTCACTAGCGTAATTAGAGCAGTAAAAATACATATTTTGTCATACGGTCTGATATACCACAGTTGTCAGCCAATCAGCATTCAGGGCTCAAACCACCCAATTGATATATTTTTTTATTACAATCCTCCTTCATAGGATGTGTGCTGCTAAAATGACAGAAGGGAGCTTGCATGTGGAATCCTGCAAGGCCCCTATGTTTTACAGACAAGCTGAACCGGCCACAGGTGAAGTCAATCTGTCCGTCCTACTTCTGCACGGCATCCGTTTCTCATCTGAGAACTGGCTCAATATAGGAACACTGGAGACATTGGCCAAAGCTGGCTGTCGTGCAGTGGCCATCGACCTACCAGGTGAGCTTCGGTTGTAAATAGTAGTAAGTGAGAATGTATTACTCAATTAATCTCTGACCTGTAACACCACCTCTCTCCCACCTCTCTCTTTCTCTCCCCTCTCCCCACCCCCAGGTTTTGGCCAATCTAAGTCAGCAGTAGCCCCCTCTGCTGTAGGAGAGCTGGCCCCTGGTGGGTTCCTGAAGCAGGTGTGTGAGGCACTGGGGATGGGGCCAGTGGTGGTGGTCAGTCCCTCCATGAGTGGTATGTACTCCCTGCCCTTCCTCTTCCAGCACGAGGCTCTGGTCCGGGCTTACATCCCTGTGGCTCCCATCTGCACTGAGAAATTTACAGCAGAGCAGTACAGCAGCATACAGGTGTGTGTTGAGGGATTATAGCTCTCTGCTCTTTCTTTTCTCTTCTGTGGTTGCTTTCTCTTCTGTGGTTGCTTTCTCTTCTGTGGTTGGTTTCTCTTCTGTGGTTGGTTTCTCTTCTGTGGTTGGTTTATCCTCTGGTTGCTTTCTCTTCTGTGGTTGGTTTCTCTTCTGTGGTTGGTTTCTCTTCTGTGGTTGGTTTATCCTCTGTGGTTGCTTTCTCTTCTGTGGTTGGTTTCTCTTCTGTGGTTGGTTTCTCCTCTGTGGTTGGTTTCTCTTCTGCGGTTGGTTTCTCCTCTGTGGTTGGTTTCTCTTCTGCGGTTGGTTTCTCCTCTGTGGTTGGTTTCTCTTCTGCGGTTGGTTTCTCCTCTGTGGTTGCTTTCTCTTCTGCGGTTGCTTTCTCTTCTGTGGTTGCTTTCTCTTCTGTGGTTGCTTTCTCTTCTGTGGTTGCTTTCTCTTCTGTGGTTGCTTTCTCTTCTGTGGTTGCTTTCTCTTCTGTGGTTGGTTGCAAACATTGATTTTGCTTCTATGAAACATGCCTTGTGTTTCGGTGCTGTGTGACTTTAGTCAGGATTCAACCCGAACGCGGGTTGTAGACAATGCCGCTTTCAAAGGCAATTTCCTTCAAAAGCTGCGTCGTATACAACCCGCGCTCAGATTGAATCGCGGCCATTGTATGTGACACCGGGTAACATTTGAACCAACCACATCCACTTTCATTCCAGACTCCATCTTTGATTGTCTATGGAGACCAGGATGCTCAGCTTGGAGAGGTTTCTCTGGGCAACCTGAGGAGCCTGGCCAATCACAAGGTTGCGGTGATGAAAGGAGCAGGACATGCGTGCTATCTGGACGACCCGGCCACGTGGCACAGAGCTCTCACTGACTTTCTCAATACGTTGTGATGTTGTTCAGTGTCTTTGGGATATCTGTCCATGGAAGCAGCACTATACGGCCATTCCTATTCCAACACTCCAACATTTAGTTATATATAAAAAAAATGATACTGTATGTTGTTTGTTCATTTGTCAAAAGCTAGTCTAGATGTATTTTGATCAAAGACTAGCGTGTGGTGTTTTGGAGACCTGTAACTGTGGTTCAGTACAACTCGTTATGCTCTTGCTGATATACTGTACTCGTACTGTGTGTTTGTAGCCTAGACAGGATGTATGTACCTGACATGAGTCCTGGTATTACAAATGCAAAAACAAACACCACACAATGAAATGAAGTGAAAAATATGAACATTATTTAATAACTGATTCTCTGTAATAAACAATTTGAAAATATTTTACAAGGAGTCACAGACACAATATTTTACAAATTTTGCCCTCTTCTTTTTTTTTTTAGCTTCATCAGTACAAAAGAATGGAGCGACGTGGACCAATGCCCAGAGAGAGGGAGCTAAATCTTCCACGCACACACATACACTCACACAAAAAAAAATCAAATCAAAAACGGCTGATTTCAGATCTCAAACTTATCTTTACTTTATTCCTATTTTTTACTTCACTTAAAATTTGACAGATTTAACTTTTTTTTTTTTCTTTTTTTTTTTACACATTTGGCAAACATGGTCACATAGCACCAGACTACAGACTACAGAATCACATACGTGTCTTTCCCACAGAGACGCACCTACACGGACACGGCAAGGGTAAGGAGGGGCAGGGGAGGAGCCACGTGAAGACCCTCCCTTTGAGGCTGGCCGTAAAGCAGACCCCTTCCTCTCACCCCAAGCTGTTCCTATTTTTTATTTTTTGGGGGCAAAAGTAAATTTCGCAAACCACAGAAAACAGACCTGTGTCCCTCAGCACACTCTTGTGTCCACTTCGGGGACACACAGACATACTCATGATTCTTTGACCTTCTGTTTGACACGGTTCCATGCTGATCTGTGGAGACCCACTCCCTGAGCTGGCCTCTGACATCCCACAAGGGGAAATAAACATCCTTGGCTTCCTTCAGTCTAGAGCTGAACATCCCCCATCTGTGCATGTGTAGGTATAACTGTTAGTGTTACATGTGAATGTTGCGATCTACAGAGGGACAAACAATTCCTGTGATAGAATACAATAGAACTACAAGAGTCATTTCTAAACTGGTGAACCCATACATTGAAAGGAGCCAATTACAGATTCAGAATATCTTTTTGGCCCAGTCTTTCATTGAGATAATGATGCAATTACCAAACATTTGTCTTGCCAAAAATTATATTGTTCACTGTACAGTACATTATGTGTGTATTTATGGTTACACAGTAAAGGAGGTTTTGGGGTTTAGGATGTGTCCACGTTAACAAACTGAGACAGCGAGGAGAAGTGGAGGGATTTCAGAGTCAACACAGATTCAGAGTTAAATATAAACTATGGAAGTCCTCCACTCCAACCAGGAATCAAAGCGGCATGTGTACAAGAAACTCACATCGTTTTATATAGACGAACGAACACATGAAAATCTAAACCCTTTCAAATTCAGAGCTCAACATTCTGGATTGGGAAAGTCTTCGGAGAAAAGTAAATATTTGAAAGGCTCATTGTGTGTGTGTGTGTGTGTGTGTGTGAGAGAGAGAACACTGAATTAGCGCTTGATAGAACACTAAGGCATTAAGAGAGGCTTTGTCATTATGTTGCCTTAGAAACAGAAAAACACTGACATATTAAACATTCTTTTGAACACCTCTGTGAATGCAGCTCCCTCCTGACGATATATTGAGAAAACCGGTCAGAAGAAAATGGATTGGATCATTTTTATCTCCATATTTACGTCTGATATAACACTTCTTCCTCGTTGGAATTGGAACAACAAACAGCTACGCTACCACAAGTGTCATTCCTCATCCTCTCAGTTTTAAAGACATTCCCTTTGAGGGTTAACACGAACATACACCCAAACACAAACGCACATATGGTTCAGGCAGAAATGCAACGATAGCAGTCAGGTGGCTCTGTAAAGGTAGATCTGTGGCCAGTTAAGTCGCTTTATACTGATAGTGTAGCTTTATAGATGGCCCTGTAAAGGTACTGTACAGCAACGTTATATGGTGGCAATCAGTTAGCCCTGGTACGGTACATCAGCTAATAGCCACAGCCAATTTGGACATTAACATACAATATCCTCCTAGTCAATATGGTGTATAAAGCTACTGTAGATAGATAGCCAATTGACTGGCTCTATAAAAATCTTGTAGCTCCACAGCCATTAGGGTGGCTGTTCTATAAAGGTACTGCACAGTAGCTCTATAGCCAATGCTTTCCAAAACAGTGCACCAAGGCACTATGACAACAGAGAGTGGCTCCTAAACATGGGAGTTTAATGAAATTTCACTTCAAATTGATCAGAATGACATGGATTACACACCCTGACTGCAGTTCAGTCGTCACCATAAGTAGTAGTGACCTTTGCTGTATTTATACGGGAAATGTTAAGCCCCAATCTCCCAGCAGCAAATGGTCTGAAGTTATACAGCATCTGTCAAAGGTAATAGAAGCTAAGGTCTGCCAAAACCCACCCGCATCTAAAATGAGATGCTTATAGGCCAGTCGGAATAGATATTTGTTTATCTGTTGTGGTGGCAACAGGTTATAAGCGCATACAAATACAGTCCTGGGAACATTAGCGGACATGGTGGAGTGGCTGTATGAGGATTGGCAGAGGGGTTAGCTGTCACTGGGGTCCTACATCATCCATCTGTAGCAGATGTCAGAATGTCCATTGATCAGAAAGGATAGTACTGTATTATACACCACCTACAGCAATGAAGCCGAAACGGTCAGACTTTTCAGAGGCTAAATACCGATCCCTAATAAATAGGAGTAGGAAAGTATTCCTTTTTATTTTGCAAGGGAAAAGTTAGAAGTTGCTTTATCCGATTCGGACACATAATTACCTATTCATTACCTAATATTAGTCAACTAGGATGACCAAAGACGTTAGATGTAATTCTTTGTAAGACTACTATTTGATAGAATAGTTCCATATTACCATTTGTTACAATGATTATATATACAGTGCCATGCTTCCAGGGGCAGAAAAAGTTCTAACTTCAAGTGAAGAACAGTAGAGGACCCACAAGAAGAATCGGTATTCAGCCACTGTCAGTTAAAATCTCAGTTATTTCTACCACTATTTCTGCAGCTTCCGTTTCTGCCTTTTTCTTTTTCCGCTCACTAATTTGGCTATACAAATAAGACCACAAGAAAAGTCTATCTCATCTTGGCAAGAAGTAGATATAGTGCATAAATAAATTCATGTAACACCTAACAACTTCCATTGCAAATAATACTCTAATATATGGTTTGAATACTCATCACTTCAACAGTTTATAATTGTATGTTTTTGTATACTTGAAAGCTATTTTTTTACCTTAATTTTCTTGTTACAGTAACTATAAAAATGGCTGAATGGTACGCACAGTAGCCCCCTATGAGAGACACATGACAGAGTGGTGAGACTCTGAGCAGACCAGAGATGAATGAGAGCGATGGAGGCAATGTCTCCTCATCCCGTCTGACTAACAGAGGCGGAAACAGACAACCTAAACTCTGCTGTATCATCCATGACGGCTGGAGCTCTGTGACATGGCATCCAACTTGTCTTTTCACTTCTCACTTCTCACTTCTCACTTGTCCTGTTGATGTGGGTGGGACCTTTTCTATTCTGACAGCCTCTGGTGATTGTAGTGGTTGGAACACCACCAAAATATCTTCAAATGGATGACGGTAGGTAACTCGCTGAGGACATAAAGGTCCTGCAACCGTCACTGAGAGACAACAATAGAAGCTAGCTGGGTACAGTAGTGCGGTACTCAGGGCTTCCGAGTTGCAGGTGGCAGAAAGTCCCATTATTACCTACGACTAGAGCAGGGGCGGGGCATAGAGGGGAGAGGGCGGGGGCTTTAGGATGGACATAGCTGGTGGGAGCAGACAAGAGGAAAATTAAAGTAGGAGGGGCAGAATATGGGTGCTGGCGATTGGATAGAGCAGGATGAGCTGAATCGTGAGCAGGGTCTGGAAGGAGGGGCGGAAGGAGTGGCCGCGCCCGCAGTCAGATGTGTTCTCCTGGAGAGGAAAGGAGACACGTTTAGAGTGATATAGTAAAAATTTTGAAAATACAAAATGAATATCTATGGTGTGTGTCTTTGTGAAAATAGGGTCTGTGCTCATGATTATTCTAGTGTCTGTGTACACAGGTGCTGAGTTGTACGCTCAGTTGTAAGTCTTACAGCGAGATTGTAGTCGTAGCACACAGTTGGCCCTTTTCGATACCTCGCTGCACTCATATCCTCACATGATGGGTTATCGTCCTTGACTGGAAGAGGCGTGGCTAAGGAATGACTCACACTACCTACACGCATACTGTATAGTCACTCTCAAGTCTCCATGTGTTTACACACCTGCCCTATAGCTTCCTCTCCCACTTACACAGGTTTATGCCATGAAAAAAAAAACATTTAACTCAAAGATTAACACAACATGCAAAAATTCACATGGTTTGACAATAACACCAGTGAGTTAAATGTGAAAGACAGCCACTGTTATAAACGAGTCCGTAAAGAGATACAAATGAAAGGAGAAGATTCCCAACAGCAGGTGTACATGTGTTGGTAACAATGACTGTATATATGAACAGACAAAGCCATTGATCATCACGTGACACCATTCCTTCCTATGTGAAGACTCAATAGCGCATTGAAGACACATGAAGTCGGTTAACACGGAGATAACATGTACAGTTTGAGCTACTCCAGGAAGTGATGTTGCAGGCTAGCTCAGTGCTGCCCCCTCTCATTGAGTAACTCAAGTTGAAGGCCGACCGGGGTACTGCAGGCTGCCATTAGCGACTACGTTGAACAAAAATATAAACACAACATGTAAAGTGTTGACCCAATGTTTCATGAGCTGAAATAAAACATCCCAGAAATTTTTCATGAGCACAAAAAGCCTTTTTCTCTCAAATTTTGTGCACAAATTTGTTTACATTCCTGTTTGTGAGAATTCATTTTAATTGACTGATTTCCTTATATGAACTGTAAAATCTTAGAAATTATTGCACATTTATATTCTTGTTCAGTATAAATTATCCTTATAATATGATATATTATTAAAACTTCTTGTGTGCGATTTAAGAAAATAGGACATATATTAGAAGCAATTATTGGTACTATGATTGTCTTCAAAACATTTTTGGATTTACACAAAGATGGCAATTTTTCCATTCACTATAATTGGGGATCCTGTTTTCTGTTACAATGCCTGCAGTACCGCGGTCGACCTTGAACATCCGTGGCGTCAAAGAGAGGGGGCAGTCGTTCTCCCCTGATTGGTAAGGATACACTCTGTCTCCGCCTGGGACAGTTTCTCCACCTCGCAGGTGTTGCAGGGCATCTTCTCTGCTACTACAAACAGCAGGTTGGTGTTGTTTAACCTCTTGGCATGGATCAGCCTACAGAGAGAGAGCGAGACAGTAGCAACAACAAACCCTTCTTATATGACAAGCTTGTTCACTGTCGGATCAGCCTCATTTACTTCATGATGTCTCTATTTCATTAGTTCTGATAGCATTTCACACACTTTTAGATGAATTCAGGACTAATTACCGAACTTCATGTACCGCGAATCATGTTTGTGTATGAGTTGTTCGTGTATAGTGAAGTCACCTGGAGCAGTTGCCACAGTCCTGCAAGATGTCATAGGAACTGTTGATGTTGGTGAAGTAGAACTGAGTCTGTATCGTCACACAGCTGGTCTCTCTGGAGTCCATCCCCTCTGCCTCCACCTCATCTACAACACGCAGACAAAGACAAACACGTTTGTATTTTATTTTTTATTAAAGCAACAACAACACAATACAAAAACAATACAAGTGGCTGCTAAACACAAATGGCGCTCGGCCCCACCAGATACAGTTGAAGTCGGAGGTTTACCTTAGCCAAA
The DNA here is from genome assembly GCF_029448725.1 of Salvelinus fontinalis. Lineage (NCBI taxonomy): Eukaryota > Metazoa > Chordata > Actinopteri > Salmoniformes > Salmonidae > Salvelinus > Salvelinus fontinalis. The sequence continues at coordinate 10,909,245 of NC_074682.1, forward strand.
TACATTTAAGCTCAGTTTTTCACAATTCCTGACATTTAATCCTAGTAAGAATTCCCTGTCTTAGGTCAGTTAGGATCACCACTTTATTTTAAGAATGTGAAATATCAGAATAGTAGTAGAGAGAATGATTTATTTCAGTTTTCATTTCTTTCATCACATTCCCAGTGGGTCGGAAGTTTACATACACTCAATTAGTATTTGGTAGCATTGCCTTTAAATCGTTTGGGTCAAACGTTTCGGGTAGCCTTCCACAAGCTTCCCAAAATAAGTTGGGTGAATTTTGGCCCATTCCTCCTGACAGAGATGCTGTAACTAAGTCAGGTTTGTAGGCCTCCTTGCTCGCACACACTTTTTCAGTTCTGCCAATACATTTTCTATAGAATTGAGGTCAGGGCTCTGTGATGGACACTCCAGTACCTCGACTTTGTTGTCCTTAAGCCATTTTGCCACAACTTTGGAAGTATGCTTGGGGTCATTGTCCATTTGGAAGACCCATTTGCGACCAATCTTTAACTTCCTGACTGATGTTTTGAGATGTTGCTTCAATATGTCCACATAATTTTCATTCCTCATGATGCCATCTATTTTGTGAAGTGCCGCCGTCCCTCCTGCAGCAAAGCACCCCCACAACATGATGCTGCCACCCCCGTGCTTCACGGTTGAGATGATGTTCTTCAGCTTGCAAGCCTCCCCCTTTTTCCTCCAAACATAACGATGGTCATTATGGCCAAACAGTTCTATCTTTGTTTCATCAGACCAGAGGACATTTCTCCAAAAAGTACAATCTTTGTCCCCATATGCAGTTGCAAACCGTAGTCTGACTTTTTTATGGCGGTTTTGGAGCAGTGGCTTCTCCCTTGCTGAGCGGCCTTTCAGGCTATGGTCTCGTTCGTTTTACTGTGGATATAGATACTTATGTACCGGTTTCCTCCAGCATCTTTACGAGGTCCTTTGATGTTGTTCTGGGGTTGATTTGCACTTTTCGCACCAAAGTACATTCATCTATAGGAGACAGAACGCGTCTCCATCCTGAGCGGTATGACGGCTGCGTGGTCCCATGGTGTTTATACTTGCGTACTATTGTTTGTACAGATGAACGTGGTACCTTCAGGCGTTTGGAAATTGCTCCCAAGGATGAACCAGACTTGTGGAGGTCTACAATTTATTTTCTGAGGTCTTGGCTGATTTCTTTTGATTTTCCCATGATGTCAATCAAAGAAGCACTGAGTTTAACGGTAGGCCTCGAAATACATCCACAGGTACACCTCCAATTGACTCAAATGATGTCAATTAGCCTATTAGAAGCTGCTAAAGCCATGACATCATTTTCTGGAATTGTCCATTCTGTTTAAAGGCACAGTCAAGTTAGTGTATGTGAACTTCTGACCCACTGGAATTGTGAAACAGTGAATGATAAGTGAAATAATCTGTCTGTAAACAATTGTTGGAAAAATTACTTGTGTCATGCACAAAGTAGATGTCCTAACCGACTTGCCAAAACTATAGTTTGTTAACAAGAAATGTGTGGTGTGGTTGAAAAAACGAGTTTTAATGACTCCAACCTAAGTGTATGTAAACTTCTGAATTCAACTGTATATCACTAGTACAGTCTAGTGTTGCAGTCGCTTTCCATTATAAAGAAGCATATATGACAGTGATATAACACTTCAAAAGTGTAGGGTAAACACATAGAGCACAGAATATCTCTGCTTTGTACCCACCTGTGACAAACCAACTGTGGTACGCCATTCCACAGAGCAGCTGCTGAAATAGGGACCTGGGGCAGAAACATTTTTATTTAGTCTTTATTTTGACAGGCAAAACATATTGAGACCTCCAAATGTGCCCTGTATAATACAATATTAATATACACATTAAACACGTGTATTTTTGATATTGTTTTAAGGATGCAAGTATGTGGCTTTGTTTTAGCAGTGTGTGTTTCAGGTCATAGTATTTTTGCATTCTCTGGTCTTACCAGGCAGCTGCTGATGTCCACCAGGCCAGGTTCACAAAGTCTGCAATGGTGGGCTGACCACACCGAGAGGAAAAGAGGGAAACATTAACACATGAACACGTTGACTATTCACAATTTAACATTTGCTAGCCTTCAAGCTTTCACCCGTTCTTCATTCATTCATTAGGGCTACAGCCATATCTTTCTTTCACTGTTGTCCTTACCACAAAGACTCCTCTTGGTGCAGCCCCGGTGTTGCTGCTCGGCACTGGGTCACACACAGACTGGTAGTCAAAGGACTGCTTCCGGTTGTAAAAGGAGTTGTTGTAGAGAGCATGCATCAGGTAGGGGTCCACCTCACTGAAGAACATGCCAATCTGTAGAAGAGGGAATACAGAGTCATACAACATGCAGCTAGGTCAAGGATAGACCGGCTTCAATAAAGCTCTGTATTAACTGTCAGGACTGGTCACCTTGTTCCAGTAGTCCTTCTGATTGGACATGATCAGGAAACCACCGTCATCCACTAGGTAACACAGCAGGTCCTGCAGATAGAGGCACAGATGGACAATAATGACGACCCCCCCCCCCCCACTGGAAGTCTGTTTAACTCGAAACGACATCTGAGTTTCAAGCATATTCTACCATTGAAAGCGTCATAGTAACATTATTTCTAATCTTACTTCGCTGTTGGCGTCACAGTCCATCTCACAGCCACTGGTTGGTCCACACTGCCAAGAACAAATAATCATCAAGGATCGGCAGGGAAAAAAATCTAATTTCATATGTTTTTGTGTGGTTTCAATTCCAGCTTGTCCTTATGTTTGTTACCGTTTGTTGGACTTGGCGGTTGTCACTTGTTGGACTTGTTTGGTTGCTAGCCAGGATCTTGAATTTGTCCACCCAGGCCTCAAGATCCAGCTTTACTCCAACCACTAGTCATACACAGAGGGAGAGACATTGAGATATTCCCAAAGACATGAGAGAGAAGGGTGGAGAGAGAGAGACATTTTCCTCCTACTGTTTCCCTCCAAATTCCTACTATGCCTGCAGTTGAGTAACAAACCATACTACTCATCATGCCTCCACCAATGCTAATGAACCCTTCCCTCCTAGTCCCAGAGTCCCGGGTGCGGGGCGGAGCGGCGATGGCCCACCTGCAGGTTTGATTGTCTTCCCTCCCACTGTGATCTCCACTGCAGTGCTGACCAGGATCCCTATGGTGTCGTTCTCTGGGTTCAGCAGCTCATCATTCACTGTACGGGAAGAGGAGAAGGAGGAAGAGGAGGAGCAAGAGGAAGCACACCGAGGAGACAGGATGGATAGAGGAGGAGAAGGAGGAGCAAGAGGAAGCACACAGAGGAGACAGGAGGGATAGAGGAGGAGAAGGAGGAGCAAGAGGAAGCACACAGAGGAGACAGGATGGATAGAGGAGGAAGAGACACAGAGGAGACAGGAAGGGATGGAAGAGGAGGAAGAGGAGTAGACACAGAGGAGACAGGAGGGAGGGAGTGAACAACAAACAAGTCAACAGAACCCATAAGGATTTTAGTAGTAGCGCCTGGGTGGTGGTGAGACAGATGATTACTCACAGGTACGATAAGGCGCTCTGAAGATGTAGCCCTTGTTGTCCAGACTACGGCGGTAATAGCTGGCGTTAAAAGGCTCAGGGTCCTCCTCCCAGGTCTCAGCAGCCCTGAGGATCAGCACAACATTAAAAGTCATGGACAGAGCCAGGGCAAGAAGCTACTAAACTGTAACGTATAACGGCAGTTACCTTGGTCCCAACTATCCTGGATATTTACTACCGGTTTATATGTTTGTTTACACGCAAGATGATCAAAATGTACAATTTAGATACGTTTTAGGCACTTGCCTTTGGCACTTGAAGTTGGTCCAATGTTTTAAACAAATGTTTGGGAGGCTTTTACATAAAATGTACTGTACATACAACTTTGAAGGAAAGTTAGGTAGATTAATGAAACGCTCACTTGTTGGGAAAAACTCTTGTAATCCCTCCATCTGTGGCAGCAAACACGGCCAAAAAGCCATATCTGCAAACCAGAACAGCAGCGTGAGAATACAGGAAGTACACAAACAAATAGTACACATGCAGTCCTCTACTCACGTGTTGAGGTCTTTGGTCTTCCACACCTTCTCCACCAGCTGTCTGATGATGCCAGTGTCCAGGATGAGGTTGTGAAGGAGCAGGTTGTCACCTGTTTTAGACCACAGGGAGGAAGGGGACACGCTTTAAGTGGCATTATGATTGTCAGCCATTGTTGATTGAGATTGTGCATTCAAACACTGTGCATAGAGGTAAAACGTAAACCGCGAGAATTCTGATCCCGCCGTTACATTTTCACAAGTGGCGAGGTTGCGGTAAGAAGAGTGGTAGTCTCTCCCGAGGGATATGGAGGGACTCACATTGTTTGGAGTCAGGAGTCACCTTCTCCATGAGAGCGATGAAGTTGAGCAGGAAGTCAGTGTTGTTGTTGGAGAGCTCCAGCTCATTGCAGTATTCCCTGAGGACAGTCAGTGGTGACATTTTTTTAGCCCCAACGACAGTTGAGAACAAACACACACATACAGTGTCTGGCTTCCCACTTTCCTCTTACAGTATTGTCTTTGAGCCGGGATACGGACAGCACTTATTTACAATGCATGAACCCAAATGCACATTCCCAAACACTCTCACAGCACACACACACACTCATAGAGCTCATGCGCATGCATGTCCTGCGGTTGTCAGGATATTCAAACATGCTGACGAGACAGGCTGTCAGTGTGAAATATGGCATAGAGGAGGGCTGGGGAACGCAGCACATACTGACAGCAGACTGAGTGAATACACTTGTCAGTCTCTCAGCACAGAGCTGGGAGCTTACAGGATGAAGGTCTGATCATGGCAAAAAGAAAACATGCAAATGGAGGGGTTTTCAGTCACTTTTCTATACACATTAACGTTATATCTTTATCTTAATTTTCTCAAGATTACATACTGAACAACCTCTGGGATATGCAAACACACACAAAACCATGCAGCACCAACGGGCGACATGCAAAAGGTGTGTGGGAGCACAGGAACAGTGCTTGGGGCAGGGAGGGTCCGTTTTGGGATGGGAGGGGTTACATGGGCGGGAAGGGAGAAGGGTTGAATGCATTGAAATTCCAAATAAGTGGGCTATATAAATGATGTTGTTTTCAGAATCAGCTAAATAAAAACACAAGTGTCGTCACACTCCTCACTTCGTCAACAAAAAACACACAAAGTCAAACCAGGATATGAGAAAACGCACAGCAACAACAGCAACAATAATAACAACAACAACATAATCAAAAGCACAGTCTTGAACCCCACAAGAAAAGAAATGAGAGGTGTGACTGACAATAACAAATGACCAGTGGCTGAGGAGACTTATTGGTGTGACGTTGAAGTGTTGGGGGTTGAGGGATTGGGGTTTGGGCGTGGTGGTGGTGGAGGATAATAAACAGGGTAATGCTGTTGGCTGAAGGTGGTGGATAATAAACAGGGTAATGCTGTGGGCTGAAGGTGATGGATAATAAACAGGGTAATGCTGTGGGCTGAAGGTGGTGGATAATAAACAGGGTAATGCTGTGGGCTGAAGGTGGAGGATAATAAACAGGGTAATGCTGTTGGCTGAAGGTGGTGGATAATAAACAGGGTAATGCTGTTGGCTGAAGGTGGTGGATAATAAACAGGGTAATGCTGTTGGCTGAAGGTGGTGGATAATAAACAGGGTAATGCTGTTGGCTGAAGGTGATGGATAATAAACAGGGTAATGCCGTTGGCTGAAGGTGGTGGATAATAAACAGGGTAATGCTGTGGGCTGAAGGTGGTGGATAATAAACAGGGTAATGCTGTTGGCTGAAGGTAGTGGATAATAAACAGGGTAATGCTGTGGGCTGAAGGTGGTGGATAATAAACAGGGTAATGCTGTTGGCTGAAGGTGGTGGATAATAAACAGGGTAATGCTGTTGGCTGAAGGTGGTGGATAATAAACAGGGTAATGCTGTTGGCTGAAGGTGGTGGATAATAAACAGGGTAATGCTGTTGGCTGAAGGTGATGGATAATAAACAGGGTAATGCTGTTGGCTGAAGGTGGTGGATAATAAACAGGGTAATGCTGTGGGCTGAAGGTGGTGGATAATAAACAGGGTAATGCTGTTGGCTGAAGGTGGTGGATAATAAACAGGGTAATGCTGTTGGCTGAAGGTGGTGGATAATAAACAGGGTAATGCTGTGGGCTGAAGGTGGTGGATAATAAACAGGGTAATGCTGTTGGCTGAAGGTGGTGGATAATAAACAGGGTAATGCTGTTGGCTGAAGGTAGTGGATAATAAACAGGGTAATGCTGTGGGCTGAAGGTGGAGGATAATAAACAGGGTAATGCTGTTGGCTGAAGGTGGTGGATAATAAACAGGGTAATGCTGTTGGCTGAAGGTGGTGGATAATAAACAGGGTAATGCTGTTGGCTGAAGGTGGTGGATAATAAACAGGGTAATGCTGTTGGCTGAAGGTGGTGGATAATAAACAGGGTAATGCTGTTGGCTGAAGGTGGTGGATAATAAACAGGGTAATGCTGTTGGCTGAAGGTGATGGATAATAAACAGGGTAATGCTGTTGGCTGAAGGTGGTGGATAATAAACAGGGTAATGCTGTGGGCTGAAGGTGGTGGATAATAAACAGGGTAATGCTGTTGGCTGAAGGTGGTGGATAATAAACAGGGTAATGCTGTTGGCTGAAGGTAGTGGATAATAAACAGGGTAATGCTGTGGGCTGAAGGTGGAGGATAATAAACAGGGTAATGCTGTTGGCTGAAGGTGATGGATAATAAACAGGGTAATGCTGTTGGCTGAAGGTGGTGGATAATAAACAGGGTAATGCTGTTGGCTGAAGGTGGTGGATAATAAACAGGGTAATGCTGTGGGCTGAAGGTGGTGGATAATAAACAGGGTAATGCTGTTGGCTGAAGGTGGTGGATAATAAACAGGGTAATGCTGTGGGCTGAAGGTGGTGGATAATAAACAGGGTAATGCTGTTGGCTGAAGGTGATGGATAATAAACAGGGTAATGCTGTTGGCTGAAGGTGGTGGATAATAAACAGGGTAATGCTGTGGGCTGAAGGTGGTGGATAATAAACAGGGTAATGCTGTGGGCTGAAGGTGGTGGATAATAAACAGGGTAATGCTGTGGGCTGAAGGTGGTGGATAATAAACAGGGTAATGCTGTGGGCTGAAGGTGGTGGATAATAAACAGGGTAATGCTGTGGGCTGAAGGTGGTGAATAAACACCACAGTGTGGACCATCAAAACAAATGGGAAGACAGCAAGCATTCACACAGGGCTACCTGGGAGCTATGAATACATGTCCTTCAGACTCAAAACTGTTTGGCAGCAGAGATTCAAAATCTGCAACAGAAAGGGGAAGATTATCTGGGAAGAGCCATGAGCCGAGCAGTGGGGGACTCTGGGTACACAGCGGCTGTTCTTCAGGGGTGCAGGGAACGCGGAAGGGAGTTACCATAGCAACACCGAAGAGGAATCATGGGGGATACACCAGCATTAGCCAATATGGTGCCTCAAATGCAACCTGACTCTGCCTTTTACAGTTTCAACCAGCACTCACTTTTTTACTCATTTTCCACTTTAGTTCATCACCATTGAGAAATCATCACCAGATCAAGCCAACCATTGTGATTTGATTTTGAAGTTAATTGTTCTTTTCTTAAGTCGGAGAACTGACTTCCATCACACACCATGACGGGAAGTGAGTTCTCAGACAGATTAACCCATAATGAGTGCATTTCACAGGCAGGCATCAACATGGCCAACTATTGCAGGGAGAGGTGGTGGCGCAGGGGTCCTGATGGAAGTGGTCACCCCTCAGACTGGCAGGGGACACGGCTCAGAGAGACACACAATCAGGGGAAATGCATTGCATTGTGAAGGGCATATCAATGGGCAACTTGCTTTACCTCTAGTAAGCTAACCTAATTTGTTTTTATTCAGATAAATACGTTTTTATGATCTATGATTCTCTGAACCTCATTAAACACAGCAATATATCTATTGTTATCTGACTTCCTTCACATTTCAGATCATCTCTATAAATCATGAGAAAGAAGATGAGACATAGATATTTTAAAACAAATGATTTGAAGGCCTGACTGCAGTTCTACGAGTGCCCAGGTAGTGTTGCGCCCACAGTGCCGTGCACATCCGGGTCATGGTTGTTTTTTAGGAGGAAGTAGAGGGCCGTTCCCCCAGCAGTCTGAGGGCTGATAGGGGGAGGAAGGAGACAAGCTGATGGAGACAGGGGTTACAGAGGGACGACACACGAGACAGGCGCCACGGGGCGCTCTGCCACGTACCCAACAACATGAGAGGACCAGGGTGGTCCACAGTGTGGCCCTAACGAGATCAGTCAGCAGCACTAACACTAGCTACTGTAACATGGACGAACAATTCAGTTGAGCTAACTAACACAGTCTGTTGTTCTAATACGGAGTCAACTTCCGTAACGCTAACATGCTAAATAACCTTAGTAAGGCTAACATGGAGGAACAATTCAGTTGAGCTAACTAACACAGTCTGTTGTTCTAATACGGAGTCAACTTCCGTAACGCTAACATGCTAAATAACCTTAGCAAGGCTAACATGGAGGAACAATTCAGTTGAGCTAACTAACACAGTCTGTTGTTCTAATACAGAGTCAACTTCCGTAACGCTAACATGCTAACTAACCTTAGTAAGGCTAACATGGACGAACAATTCAGTTGAGCTAACTAACACAGTCTGTTGTTCTAATACGGAGTCAACTTCCGTAACGCTAACATGCTAAATAACCTCAAGGCTAACATGGGGACTAAATCACCTGGGCTTAAACAGCTTGGCTAAAATGCAGGTGGCCTTAGTCAAGCTAACATATTAATAGCCTAAATGCAGCAATCATGATAATGTTGTAAATAGTTAATAAACTGTGGTGACATTCTTAGATGTACTACCATGGGGGATCAATGGACTCAAATGAGACTCAAATAGGACCAGCCTTAGTTATACTAATATAAAACAATGGGGTTAACTTCAGTTTGTTGAACTACGTTACAATGACAAAATATGCTTTAACATTACAGGGAGGCTTTCGCCTGCTCTCGTGTGAGGAGAGTTAAGATGGAGAACGTCCTTAGCTCCACTGGGACTTTTGGAACCGATGGCGGCTCCCTCAACTCCTGTACACTGGTGTGAGAGTTAAGACATCCTTTCAGCTACAATGGCATTGTAAGACAGGGGGAGAGATCGAGAGATGGAGGGAGAGAAATATCGAGAGAAAGGGACACAGAGAGTTGGAGGGGAGGAGAAAAAAGGAAAGCGAGAGAGAGCGATGGATAGTAAAGTGAGACACAACCAGAGAGCTATCCACAGAGGGGAGGTGTAGAGGGACGAAATACAAAAGGTTTTAACAGAGAACGTGGATATTATCTGTCTTCTTTGGGTGTTTTGGGGGTGTTAGAGACCTGAGAGTGACTGAAGCACCAGAGACGTGGGGGTGAGGTTGGAGACTGGAGGAGCCATCGTGAAAGAGATGGGGTCTAAGCTGCAGCAGGAGGGTGGGTGGGTGGAGAGTGAGGAGGAAGAGGAGAACGAGGAGGAGAAAGAGGAGGGTCTTGAAGGCAAGACGGGCAGGAACAGAGGCAAGCAGGCTGGGACAGGTGAGGGTGGGGGGCAGCGAGGGTGGGAGGAGGTTAAGGACGAGAGGTGTGGGAAGAGGCAGCAGTAGGGAGTAGGAGGTAAAGGTAGGGAATGTGGACCAATATGGAGTATACTTGCCCTTCGTGTATGGAACTGTGTGGATCCGTCAGAGAAGTAGTGAGCAAGAAAAGAAACAGGGGGTAGGGGTAGGGGGAGGGGGGGTCACAGACAATATTTTATTCAATTATTATTTGAATAAAAATATTGCTTTTTCAAAAGAAAGTAACCAATTAAGTCAAACAGACGATAAAGAAAAGAAATGAAGAACAAACACCTTTTTTGCAAGAGCAAACAAGAAACTGAACAGAATGAGGAAAAGGAAAATTAGGAAGTCGAGAAACAGAAGAAAAGAAGAAACAGTAAAGGACAAAAAAGAGAACTGAGAAAGTTAACCATGGAGGATCCCAAAATAAACAGAACAGAATGAACCAGGAAAAGAGCGGAGCAACAAGGTCTGGAGAAAGAAAGCATGAGAGAGACAACAGGTGTCCCCATTGAGACCCACTAAACCCAAACTCCCACAGAGGAAGGACAGACCCTCGTCACGGGCCGTGGGAGTTTATCTACTGAATGATTCCAAAGCTAAATACAAAACAGCAACAAGGAACAGTCCAACAGAAAATAATCACACATCTAGGAACTCAACAGGAACACAACTCAATAGAAAACATAATTAAAACACAAGAGAAAAGAGTGAAAAGCATGCCTGTTTTCACCGGTTTGGAAACATCAAAAAAGTTTCAAACACAGACGCTTCAGAATCATTGCTTGTTGGTGGAGAAGAGGCGAGAGCATTTGGCAAAGAAAAATAATAGCACAAGGACACCATTATTTTCACCTTAATAACACAGTAAAACCACAGCTTTCACCTTTCTGTCATTTCCCGATTTTTTCTTCAACAGTTGTGAAGAAAAAAAATCACCATAGTATACAGCACAGTATGAAGACAAGAGGGTAGATAGGGGGGGGGGGTGGGGAGACGAAAGAGTTTCACTCCCAAGATGTCCCTGTCACAGGGGAGGAGAGGGGGACGAGGAGAGGAGAGGAGAGGGGAGGGGGGGTATAGAGGAACGCTCCACTCTGATCGTCCCTGCGATGGTGTTCGCTGGAGACCCCGGATGCAGGACTTAGTAAGGGGGAGGGGGCGTAAGGTCAAATTTGGGAGAGAGAGAAAGAGTAGAGAGAGAGGGCTGGTGTTGGGTGTCTCCTGTCTCCTGGTACTTACACTGCACCTGCAGGATCTGGTCACTCAGGTTAGCCTTGATGTGGTTCTCACTGTACGTGGGCAGTACCAGCCCGAGACTGGAGTGGTGAGGCAGACATAGAACAACATCAGGATCCTAGTGTTTAAGTCCTAATACACACGCGCACGCGCCACACACAGAGCCTTCGCCTTGGACACAAATGACAGCATTCTCTAACCGGTAGGTGTGAACCTGCACTCAAACAACACAAGAGGTTTAAATGATCAGAGAAATACAGCAACTGATTCAGCTTAATGATGTGCTGATAGAACTGAAGAGGGGGACCGTGTTCAAGTCAGCTGGCTCCACGGAAACCAACACCTGGCTCCTAGCCAACAGAGATCAAAATAAAATAAAATAAACATTTCTAGGTCTATTGAATATCATAAAACGTAATTTGCAAAGTGTTGCCTGGAGGAAATGGTGTTATAATGCCACTTGGAGATGGATACAATGCATAGAGCATGCAGTTATTTTGTGCTGATGATCCCATTACAGTTGTTTTACAAGAGAAAGGAGTGTGTCTTAATTCGTGGTGATTTCAGTGAATAATCCACTATGCAGAAAGCAGATTTTGTGGATACTCAAGGTTGATAGATGGAGCCCATATCTCTGAATTTCAACACACCAGTGGTTGATAAATGACACTCGTCAAAAGCAAGTCTCTGAGATGTAGAGATGGGTTATAGATCTTTATTCACAGGGTCAGGTCTGAACTCACCTCCAGGTCTCAGTCTTACCGCCAGGCTCGTATACGGTTGGAAACCGTAGCAAACTATTTTGCAACGGAGAAAGTCATGCAACGAAAACGAGTTTCTTACTGGACAAGCTCAGGTAGTCCCTCCCCTCTGTTTGGTTCCTAGAGAACACTATCCAGATGAAGGCTGGTAGTTTAGCACCTACCTGTAATCTGTGCCTTCCACCGGTGTCCAGGTGTATGTCCGCATAGCCTCATCAATGTACCTCTGCAATCAGACAACAACACCTGATCATCATCAGAATCCCTTCCTCAATTTTGCTGTATTGTTTTGAAAAAGACAAAATCCAAGTAACACACACACATACATAATATATATATATATATATATATATATATATATATATACATATACAGTGCATTTGGAAAGTATTCAGACCCCTTGACTTTTTCCACATTTTGTTACGTTACAGCTTTATTCTAAAATGGATAAAAAATGTTTTACAAATCCTCAGTAATATACACACAATACCCTATAATGACAAAGCAAAAACACGTTTTTAGATATTTTATTTTATCTCAGGTGCATCCTGTTTCCATTGATCATCCTTGAGATGTTTCTACAACTTAATTGAGGTCTACCTGTGTTAAATTACATTTATCGGACATGATTTGGAAAGGCACACCTGTCTATATAAGGTCCCACAGTTGACAGTGCATTTCAGAGCAAAAAAAAAAAGCTATGAGGTCGAAGGAATTGTCCGTAGAGCTCCGAGACAGGATTGTGACGAGGTACAGATCTGGGGAAGTGTACCAAAAAATTTCTGCAGCATTGAAGGTCCCCAAGAACACAGTGGCCTCCATAATTCTTAAATGGAAGAAGTTTAGAACCACCAAGACTCTTCCTAGAGCTGGCCGCCCGGCCAAACTGAGTAATCAGGGGAGAAGGGCCTTGGTCAGGGAGTTGACCAAGAACCCGAAGGTCACTCTGACAGAGCTCTAGAGTTCCTCTGTGGAGATGGGAGAACTCTTTGGCCTGAATGCCAAGCGTCATGTCTGGAGGAAACCTGGCGCCATCCCTATGGTGAAGCATGGTGGTGGCAGCATCACGCTGTGGGAATGTTTTTCAGCGGCAGAGACTGGTGGACTAGTCAGGATCGAGGGAAAGATGAACGGAGCATTGTACAGAGAGATCCTTGATGAAAACCTGCTACAGAGCGCTCAGGACCTCAGACTGGGGCGAAGTTTCATCTTCCAACAGGACAACGACCCTAAGCACACAGCCAAGACAACGCAGGAGTGGCTTCGGGACAAGTCTCTGAATCTCCTTGTGTGGCCGGGCCGGAGCTCAGACTTGAACCCGATCGAACATCTCTGGAGAGACCTGAAAATAGCTGTGCAGCGATGCTCCCCATCCAACCTGACAGAGCTTGAGAGGATCTGCAGAGAAGAATGGGAGAAACTCCCCAAATACAGGTGTGCCAAGCTTGTAGCGTCATTCCAAAGAAGACTCAATGCGGTAATCACTTCCAAAGGTGCTGAGTAAAGGGACTGAATACTTATGTAAATATGCTATTTCAGTTTTTTGTATTTGTCATAGGTTAGCGAAAATGTCTAACACCCTGTTTTTACTTTGTCATTATGGGGTATTGCGTGTACGTTGATGAGGGACAAAATAAATATTTATTACATTTTAGAATGAAGCTGTAACGTAACAAAATGTGGAAAAAGAATACTGAATACATTCCGAAGGCACTGTATATATAAAGAATCCCTTCCTCAAAAACAACTTGAACTGTAGTACAACAAGTTGAACGGTAGTCCTAACACAAGTTATTCTGGATGGTACCGGCACGGATCGTGGCTGAGCCTCATATTTTGATGACTTGCCTCATCAACTGACTTAATGAGGGTCGTGATTTTCCTTTGCCCTGATTTTCCATCAATCATGTCACGACGGATCTGCGAGAGAGCGAGGGATAGAAACAGACAGAATATGAGACGGGAAAAAATGAGAAGGAAATGACAAAGGCAAAAGGGAGATGGAGAGTTACTTCTACGTTAACCAAAAAACCAGCTGTAACATTTGATTCAACAGTTTGGTCATGGGACCACTGTAATACAGTTGTAGTTACAATGTTAGAGATGTGTGGGTGTTCAGGTGATCACTGTCTTTACCTCCTCCTTCTTACTGTCCTCCAGCTCAGCATCCAGGAAGTCCAGAGTGACAGGCTCTCTGAAGTTAAAGATCTGAGAGAGAGAGACGTGCAGCCAATCAGACACCAAGAATAATACCCTTATCTGGGTAGAAAATCCAAGACCTCCAGAACAGAGAAATACAAATGATATATCGAACTAGAGTCAGTAGGAGGGATTTGAGGACAGTTTGGGTCCTACCTTAGGTTGCAAGTTGGGGTGCAGGAGCAAATAGCCATTTTTGTCGATTGCATACGTGTATCCATTGGCTCCAAGCTGTAGGGACAGAGTTGAGACTTAAAACCAGTGAAAAAAGTTAAGATATTTCTATTGCATGTGAGCTGCGTGCATGTGTGACGTACTTACCCTATATGTTGGTGTCTTCCTCTTAATTTCGTTGATCGCAACATCCACTCCCATGACACCAAGGACGAGCTGAGTCTGTGTAAGAACAACACAGACGGCAAAAGTTGAAATATTTGAACTCTGGCGGCAAGTCCCGTCTACCATGGCAGCTGACGGCATTCAACGCCAGCCTCAACGGCATTTACCGTCGTGCTGTCAATGAAAACAATGACATGGGGTTTGCCAACTACGGTCTACCTCGTACTATCTAAATGCAGCATTAGTGCGTTCATCTTAAGATAGCTAGGTGAGACAACTACATATCACAGTCGTAGTAGGTACATTTTTCCACAATAGCGAAGTTATCAGCAAAGTTAGTGCTAGTAGTAAAAGACAAGTGTCATTTCAAATAATTAGGGGGGGGGGTGTCACACCCTGATCTGTTTGACCTGTCTTTGTGCACCCCCACCAGGTGCCTCCCATCTCCGCTCATTATCCCCTGTGTATTTATATCTGTGTTCTCTGTTTGTCTGTGGCCAGTTTGTTTTGTTCGTCTTGCCTACCAGTGGTTTTCCCCTTGCTCCTGTCTGTTTCTAGTTCCTGGTTTCCCGTTTCCCCTGAGACTGCCTGCCGTTCTGTACCTTTTGGACTCTGATCTGGATTACTGACCTCTGCCTGCCCTTGACCTGTCGTTTTGCCTGCCACCTGTTCTAGTAACTTTTGTTAGGGTTTCAGAAGTATGAGCATCTGTACCTCTCTCACTGATCCTGTCATTACATTATCATTCAGACTCTCACATTAAGAAGCAGAGGCTGCACACACACACACACACACACACACACACACACACACACACACACACACACACACACACACTCATACACTCACACTCACAGACACAGTGGAAGCACACACACAGCAAACGGGGCCTTTAGACTGACTGCTGAAAAGCTGCCCTCACCATCTGTGACTTATAACCATGTGTACCATCTGACTAATCTATATCTACACCCTGGAACTGAGTCAATTTGTCATAGCATCTCCCTCTGTTTTTTAAGCCTGCGTGATTCAAGAGTCAATATTTTATATTTGGTTTTAACAGTTGATTCAGTGGGAGCTAAGCAACAGATGTACATCAAAAATCCAGTCAAATTAGCTTTTATTTGTCATATGCTCAAAAAAACAACTGGTGTAGACTACGGTAAAAATACAAATAAAATAGTAACAAGAGGAATAAAATAAATTACAGGAGAATGGAGGTATATACAGCAAGTACTAGTACCAGATCAATGTGCAGAGGTATATACAGCAAGTACCAGTACCAGATCAATGTGCAGAGGTATATACAGGGAGTACCAGTACCAGATCAATGTGCAGAGGTATATACAGCAAGTACCAGTACCAGATCAATGTGCAGAGGTATGAGGTATTTGAGGTAGATATGTACACGAATGCAGGGTAAAGTGACTAAGCATCAGGATAGATAATAATAAGGTATTTGAGGTAGATATGTACATGAAGGCAGGGTAAAGTGACTAGGCACCACCCTCTGTAGCACTTTGTGGTCCAGGGCTGTGCATTTGTCATACCAAGCGGTGATGCAGCCAGTCAAGATGGCGCAGCTGTAGAACTTCTTGAGGATCCGAGGGCCCATGACAAATCTTTTCAGCCTCTTGAGGGGGCCGTGCCCTCTTCCCGACAGTGTGGGTGTGTGTGGACCATGTTAGGTCCTTAGTGATATAGAAGAAACTTGAAGCTCTCGACCCGCTCCACAACAGCCCTGTCAATGTGGATGGGAGCGTGCTCTCCCCTCTTCCTCCTATAGTCCTACTGATGTTGAAGGACAGGTTGCTGTCCTGGCACCACACTGCTAAGTCTCTGACCTACTCTCTGTAGGCGGACTCATCGCTGTCTGTGATCAGGCCTAACACCGTTGTGACGTCAGCAAACTTAATGATGGTGTTGGATTCATGCGTGGTCATGCAGTCGTGGGTGAACAGGGAGTACCGGAGGGGAATGAGCACACACCCCTGAGGGGCCCCCGTGTTGAGGGTCAGCGTGGTGGAGGTGTTGTTGCCTACCCTCACCACCTCGGGCCGGCCAATCAGGAAGTCCAAGATCCAGTTGCAGAGGGAGGGGTTCAGTCCCAGGGTCCCTAGCTTGGTAATGAGCTTGGAGGGGACTATGGTGTTGAACGCTGAGCTGTGGTCTATGACCAGCATTCTCACATAGTTATTTCTCCTCTTGTCCAGGTTGGAGAGGGCAGTGTGAAGTGCAATTTAGATTGCGTCATCTGTGGATCTGTTGGGGTGGTAAGTGAATTGGAGTGGGTCCAGGGTGTCTGGGATGATAGTGTTGATGTGAGCCATGACCAGCCTTTCAAAGCACTTCTTAATTACAGATGTGAGTGCTACAGGGCGATAGTCATTTATGCAGGTTACCTTGGAGCTCTTGGGAACAGGGACAATGGTGGTCAGCTTGAAACATGTTGGGATTACAGACTGGGATAAGGATATATTGAAAATGTCTGTGAAGACACTTGCCAGCTGGTCTGTACATGACTTGCGAACACCCGCTGGTATTCCGTCTGGCCCGACGGCTTTGTGATTGTTAACCTGTTAAAACGTTTGGCTCACATTAGCCACGGAGAGAGAGATCACACAGTCATCCGGAAAAACAGAGCCTTTCACGCAAGGCACATTGTTATAGTCCTCGAAGCGAGCATAAAAGACATTTAATTCATTTGGGAGTTCTGCATCGCTGGGCAACTCATGGTTGAGTTTCCCTTTGTAATCTGCTATTGTCTGCAAGCCCTGCCACATACGACGAGCGTCAGAGCCGGTGTAATAGGATTCTACCTTCCTCCTATATTGTCCTTTCACATGTTTTATGTCTTGTCGGAGGTCGTAGTAGGTTTTCTTGTATGCGTCCATGTCCGTGTCCCGTTCCTTGTAAGCGGTAGCTCTAACCTTTAGCCCTGTGCGGATATTGCCTGTAATCCATGGTTTTTGGTTTGGATACGTTCTTATAGTCACTGGGGGGACAACATCATTTATGAACTTGTTGATGAAGCCCGTTACTGCTGTAGGAAACTCCTCAATGCTATCAGATGAATCCCGGAACACATCCCAGTATGTACTAGCAAAACAGTCTTGTAGCGTCGCGTCTGCTTCATCCGACCACTTCCGTATTGAGCGCATCACTGGTACTTCCTGTTTGAGCTTTTGTTTGTAAAACAGGAGAATAGAGCCGTGGTCAGATTTGCCGAAGGTAGGATGAGGGAGGGACTTGTCTCGAGTTTCTTGCTTGTTTATGGTCCCATACAGCTCGTTGAGTGCCAAAGTGGAGCTGGCTTGGGACGGGCTGTAGTCAGCTGTAATAATTACGGATGAGAACTCTCTTACCATGAGGTATTCTATATCAGGTGAACAAAAGCTTGACATTTCCTTCACATTTGAAGCAGCACACCAGTTGTTATTTATGAAAAAACACCCTCTACCTCCTTTCGACTTCTCCGAAGCCTATGTACGATCCTAACGCTGCACGGAGAATCCACTGAGTACTATGTGCTTAGCGTCATCATCCAGACACGTTTCAGCAAGACATGTAATATTGCAGCTTTTAAAGTCTATCTGATAGGAGACTCTCGAACGAAGCTCATCCATCTTATTCTCCAGTGACTGGACAATTGCCAATAGAACAGAGAGGAGCGCCGTTCGGATTTTCTCTTCGCCTCAATTTCACCAGGACTCTACCTCGTCTGCCGTTTCCACGCCTGCAGCGTTTTGCTAGCCCATGGAACAAAGGAATAGGGTCCGGTATGAACAGTGGAACAGCTGAGTCGGAGTTGAAGTCGTATTTGAAGTCGAAATCGAGGTTAGTAACTGTCGATCTGATGTCCAGAAGTGCTTGGCGGTCATATGTGATAATAGTATGAACTTTGGGTAAAAAAAAGTAAAAAAATATGATAAAAGTCACTATTTAGCAAAGCTGGGTTGGAACCGAGGCAAGCAAAGCAAAGCTGAACTGGACTGGTTACACATCCAGCATAGTTGCAAAGCCGAGCTGGTCTGTGTCAGCCCTAAAGTGTGAATCCGACATGAGTGTAAGGATATATCAGAGCTGCTGGGCCTGTTGCCACCTCAGGGGGTCAGTGTTGCCCTGCGGTGGTCTGGTCGCTGCACCAGGATGGGAAGGTGCCATTAGACATGACTGATGCTCAACATTAGGGAGTTACAGAGAAACAAAGGGACTATATTTTGTAGTCAGGATTCCTGTTGTTTTACAATGGTGCAAAACCTGTTGCTCAAATGGGAAATATGTATCTAAGTTAGTACTGATGCAATATCTGTTTATGTATCGGGATCTGTTGACAGTGGTCCTCAAAAAGCCACAGAGGATCGAGAGACTTTTACAATCGCCCTGAGACCTTTTGAAGATGAACAGGGCAATAAATGAAGTCTATTAACTCGTTAATCAGTGTAAACCCTAATGTTCACCTGAGAGTTTGCATCAGCGGTGAGGTTGAAGACCGGCATGGTCCCAGTGATAACCAGACCCAGACCCTGAACACACAAACAACATAGCAAAATCAACATCTTAGCACACAGGACTTCACAAGGTCGTGTTAGCATCTATATAACGTTTTGCCATCTAAAACATAGCTATGTTATGACTCAAAAGAGACGTTTGCAAGCTAAAGGGCTTGAAGTGTGGCTAGTACAAGGTAAACTTGTATTAAAACAGAAATGTAATGTAACAGAGACATTGTGTTGCTAGTTATCAGTCTGTGTCTTACCAGAGCATCCTGGTAGACGTTGGTCCATTGGACCAGCTTGGCCTTGGGCCCAGCCAGCACCATGGGCCGACCCAGCACATCCAGGTACTCCTGAGACATGGAGGAGAACATGGAGGAGAACACACACGTCAGAGCCACAACACACACACACACACACAGACACACAGACACACACACACACACACACACACACACAGACACAGACACGCACACGCACACGCACACGCACACGCACACGCACACACACACACACACACACACACACACACACACACACACACAGCATCTACTGCTTGATAGTGCATGCCTTACAGTGGGGGTTGTTAAAACAGTGAGCTGTAAGAGCATGTCACCCTTATTCAACGTAAAACTATAAGACCCTGACAAGTCTTCTCCTCGTCATATTAACCAGGAGAAGCTGCCCAGTGCTGAGGAGCAGTAAAGCCTGCAGACAGTCTTCAGCCATTCAGAGTCGTTATTCATCATTATGAATCAGCTATTAAAAACACAATAGGAGTGCTGGGGGCACTTGGCACAAACAGGCCAATCTCCCACTGGCTCTCTGTGTCCAGCACGGGAGTGTGAAAACGCCTCTCCGTGTTGGAAAACAAGGGTCAAGGGTTAAACTCACGAGTGACTCATCACGTTCATCAAATTCGTCTCTCCGTCGGTTCGTTATACAGATTCTAAACGACAAAGATGTTTAATTGATCCATGGGATGCTGTTATTGGGATGCGATTGGAGGGGGGGGGGGGGGGGGGGCCCATGACAGGGGTCACATCACCCAACTCTGAGAAGAAAACCTTCTGACCTTGGGAGTTGGATTCTGTCAGTGCAACATCTTCATGAGTTCCTACTGTTTCTGTTCAAATAGATCATGGGAAAACGAAAGGCAATGGTGACTCCTTCACCGACTCCGATTTATCTCAATTGCGCGTGAGGAATTTAGGGAGATTCCATACAAATCCAAAACAGATCTAGGAAGTTAAACTACTGCTGATCACGCCAACAAAGTAGGGAGTTACAGAATGTGACAAGGGGCTATGTAAAAGTGGTCTTATTCACACAGTCAGTAAACAATGTCCCCTTTACATGATGGAATATTCCATGATAGCACTCAGACCTTAACCATAACCGTCTGTGTATACCTGTTCCACACAATCTTGTACAAATGTCGTGCCTTTGACCGTTTGTTATTCATTGGCTGAACACTGAGGTGCTGACAGGCGTCACCTATTCTATTATTAGCTCAGTCAAACTCCCGTTTAACGGGCCACAGGGAGATATTTCATCAAGATGATGACAGGCAGACCTTTTCACAGGGTGTAGGGGACATTTTCCGCCTGACTAGAACAATCTAGCGAACATTAAAGTCAGCCAGCAGAAAGGCTGAGGAGGTCCAAGGGAACCAGAGCCACACGTAGGTAGAGGCCAGGGTCTAAGCTAACAGTTCTGTGGGTTAATGTATTGCTACGACCAGGGACTACTTTACGTGCCTCCAACAGGCCAACCAAGTAGCATCCTGTCTGTTTGCGCAACTACGCTGTGAAATACAGGCTACATCAGCTACATGTATGTGTAACTGACTACACTGTGAAAAACAGGCTACATCAGCTACATGTATGTGTAACTGACTACACTGTGGAATACAGGCTACATCAGCTACATGTATGTGTAACAGACTACACTGTGGAATACAGGCTACATCAGCTACATGTATGTGTAACTGACTACGCTGTGAAATACAGGCTACATCAGCTACATGTATGTGTAACTGACTACACTGTGGAATACAGGCTACATCAGCTACATGTATGTGTAACTGACTACACTGTGGAATACAGGCTACATCAGCTACATGTATGTGTAACTGACTACACTGTGGAATACAGGCTACATCAGCTACATGCATGTGTAACTGACTACACTGTGGAATACAGGCTACATCAGCTACATGTATGTGTAACTGACTACACTGTGAAATACAGGCTACATCAGCTACATGTATGTGTAACTGACTACACTGTGGAATACAGACTACATCAGCTACATGCATGTGTAACTGACTACACTGTGGAATACAGGCTACATCAGCTACATGCATGTGTAACTGACTACACTGTGGAAAACAGGCTACATCAGCTACATGTATGTGTAAGTGACTACACTGTGGAATACAGGCTACATCAGCTACATGCATGTGTAACTGACTACACTGTGAAATACAGGCTACATCAGCTACATGTATGTGTAACTGACTACAATGTCAAATACAGGCTACATCAGCTACATGTATGTGTAACTGACTACACTGTGGAATACAGGCTACATCAGCTACATGTATGTGTAAGTAACTACACTGTGGAATACAGGCTACATAAGCTACATGTATGTGTAACTGACTACACTGTGGAATACAGGCTACATCAGCTACATGTATGTGTAACTGACTACACTGTGGAATACAGGCTACATCAGCTACATGTATGTGTAACTGACTACGCTGTGAAATACAGGCTACATAAGCTACATGTATGTGTAACTGACTACACTGTGGAATACAGGCTACATCAGCTACATGTATGTGTAACTGACTACACTGTGGAAAACACGCTACATCAGCTACATGTATGTGTAACTTACTACACTGTGGTATACAGGCTACATCAGCTACATGTATGTGTAACTGACTACACTGTGGAAAACAGGCTAAATCAGCTGCATGTATGTGTAACTGAATACACTGTGGAATACAGGCTACATCAGCTACATGTATGTGTAACTGACTACACTGTGGAATACAGGCTACATCAGCTACATGCATGTGTAACTGACTACAATGTGGAATACAGGCTACATCAGCTACATGCATGTGTAACTGACTAAGCTGTGAAATACAGGCTACATCAGCTACATGTATGTGTAACTGACTACAATGTCAAATATAGGCTACATCAGCTACATGTATGTGTAACTGACTACACTGTGAAATACAGGCTACATCAGCTACATGTATGTGTAACTGACTACGCTGTGAAATACAGGCTCCATCAGCTACATGTATGTGTAACTGACTACACTGTGGAATACAGGCTACATCAGCTACATGTATGTGTAACAGACTACGCTGTGAAATACAGGCTACATCAGCTACATGTATGTGTAACTGACTACGCTGTGGAATACAGGCTACATCAGCTACATGTATGTGTAACTGACTACACTGTGGAATACAGGCTACATCAGCTACATGTATGTGTAAATGACTACACAGAGGAATACAGGCTACATCAGCTACATGTATGTGTAACTGACTACACCATGGAATACATGCTACATTAGCTACATGAATGTGTAACTGACTACACTGTGGAATGCAAGCTACATCAGCTACATGTATGTGTAACTGACTACACTGTGAAATACAGGCTACATCAGCTACATGTATGTGTAACTGACTACACTGTGGAATACAAGCTACATCAGCTACATGTATGTGTAACTGACTACACTGTGAAATACACGCTACATCAGCTACATGTATGTGTAACTGACTACACTGTGGAATACAGGCTACATCAGCTACATGCATGTGTAACTGACTACACTGTGAAACACAGGCTACATCAGCTACATGCATGTGTAACTGACTACACTGTGGAATACAGGCTACATCAGCTACATGGATGTGTAAGTGACTACACTGTGGAATACAGGCTACATCAGCTACATGCATGTGTAACTAACTACACTGTGAAATACAGGCTACATCAGCTACATGTATGTGTAAATGACTACAATGTCAAATACAGGCTACACCAGCTACATGTATGTGTAACTGACTACACTGTGGAATACAGGCTACATCAGCTACATGTATGTGTAACTGACTACACTGTGGAATACAGGCTACATAAGCTACATGTATGTGTAACTAACTACGCTGTGGAATACAGGCTACATCAGCTACATGTATGTGTAACTGACTACACTGTGGAACACAGGCTACATCAGCTACATGTATGTGTAACTGACTACACTGTGGAATACAGGCTACATCAGCTACATGTATGTGTAACTGACTACACTGTGGAATACAGGCTACATCAGCTACATGCATGTGTAACTGACTACACTGTGGAATACAGGCTACATCAGCTACATGTATGTGTAAGTGACTACGCTGTGAAATACAGGCTACATCAGCTACATGTATGTGTAACTGACTACACTGTGGAATACAGGCTACATCAGCTACATGTATGTGTAACTGACTACACTGTGGAATACAGGCTACATCAGCTACATGCATGTGTAACTGACTACACTGTGGAATACAGGCTACATCAGCTACATGTATGTGTAACTGACTACACTGTGGAATACAGGCTACATCAGCTACATGTATGTGTAACTGACTACACTGTGAAATACAGGCTACATCAGCTACATGTATGTGTAACTAACTACGCTGTGGAATACAGGCTACATCAGCTACATGTATGTGTAACTGACTACACTGTGGAACACAGGCTACATCAGCTACATGTATGTGTAACTGACTACACTGTGGAACACAGGCTACATCAGCTACATGTATGTGTAAATGACTACACTGTGGAATACAGGCTACATCAGCTACATGTATGTGTAACTGACTACACTGTGGAATACATGCTACATTAGCTACATGCATGTGTAACTGACTACACTGTGGAATACAAGCTACATCAGCTACATGTATGTGTAACTGACTACACTGTGAAATACAGGCTACATCAGCTACATGTATGTGTAACTGACTACACTGTGGAATACAGGCTACATCAGCTACATGCATGTGTAACTGACTACACTGTGGAATACAGGCTACATCACCTACATGTATGTGTAAGTGACTACGCTGTGAAATACAGGCTACATCAGCTACATGTATGTGTAACTGACTACACTGTGGAATACAGGCTACATCAGCTACATGTATGTGTAACTGACTACACTGTGGAATACAGGCTACATCAGCTACATGCATGTGTAACTGACTACACTGTGGAATACAGGCTACATCAGCTACATGTATGTGTAACTTACTACACTGTGGAAAACAGGCTCCATCAGCTGCATGTATGTGTAACTGACTACACTGTGGAATACAGGCTACATCAGCTACATGTATGTGTAACTGACTACACTGTGGAATACAGGCTACATCAGCGACATGCATGTGTAACTGACTACACTGTGGAATACAGGCTACATCAGCTACATGTATGTGTAACTGACTACACTGTGGAATACAGGCTACATCAGCTACATGTATGTGTAACTGACTACACTGTGGAATACAGGCTACATCAGCTACATGCATGTGAAACTGACTACACTGTGGAATACAGGCTAAATCAGCTACATGTATGTGTAACTGACTACACTGTGGAATACAGGCTACATCAGCTACATGTATGTGTAACTGACTACACTGTGGAATACAGGCTACATCAGCTACATGTATGTGTAACTGACTACACTGTGGAATACAGGCTACATCAGCTACATGTATGTGTAACTGACTACACTATGTAATACAGGCTACATCAGCTACATGTATGTGTAACTGACTACGCTGTGGAATACAGGCTACATCAGCTACATGTATGTGTAACTGACTACACTGTGGAATACAGGCTACATCAGCTACATGTATGTGTAACTGACTACACTGTGGAATACAGGCTACATCAGCTACATGTATGTGTAACTGACTACACTATGTAATACAGGCTACATCAGCTACATGTATGTGTAACTGACTACGCTGTGGAATACAGGCTACATCAGCTACATGTATGTGTAACTGACTACGCTGTGGAATACAGGCTACATCAGCTACATGTATGTGTAACTGACTACGCTGTGGAATACAGGCTACATCAGCTACATGTATGTGTAACTGACTACGCTGTGGAATACAGGCTACTTCAGCTATATGTATGTGTAACTGACTACACTGTGGAATACAGGCTACATCAGCTACATGTATGTGTAACTGACTACACTGTGGAATACAAGCTACATCAGCTACATGTATGTGTAACTGACTACACTGTGAAATACAGGCTACATCAGCTACATGTATGTGTAACTGACTACACTGTGGAATACAGGCTACATCAGCTACATGCATGTGTAACTGACTACACTGTGGAATACAGGCTACATCAGCTACATGCATGTGTAACTGACTACACTGTGGAATACAGGCTACATCAGCTACATGCATGTGTAACTGACTACACTGTGGAAAACAGGCTACATCAGCTACATGTATGTGTAAGTGACTACACTGTGGAATACAGGCTACATCAGCTACATGCATGTGTAACTGACTACACTGTGAAATACAGGCTACATCAGCTACATGTATGTGTAAATGACTACAATGTCAAATACAGGCTACATCAGCTACATGTATGTGTAACTGACTACACTGTGGAATACAGGCTACATCAGCTACATGTATGTGTAAGTGACTACACTGTGGAATACAGGCTACATAAGCTACATGTATGTGTAACTGACTACACTGTGGAATACAGGCTACATCAGCTACATGTATGTGTAACTGACTACACTGTGGAATACAGGCTACATCAGCTACATGTATGTGTAACTGACTACGCTGTGAAATACAGGCTACATAAGCGACATGTATGTGTAACTGACTACACTGTGGAATACAGGCTACATCAGCTACATGTATGTGTAACTGACTACACTGTGGAAAACACGCTACATCAGCTACATGTATGTGTAACTTACTACACTGTGGAATACAGGCTACATCAGCTACATGTATGTGTAACTGACTACGCTATGGAATACAGGTTACATCAGCTACATGTATGTGTAACTGACTACACTGTGGAAAACAGGCTACATCAGCTGCATGTATGTGTAACTGAATACACTGTGGAATACAGGCTACATCAGCTACATGTATGTGTAACTGACTACACTGTGGAATACAGGCTACATCAGCTACATGCATGTGTAACTGACTACACTGTGGAATACAGGCTACATCAGCTACATGCATGTGTAACTGACTAAGCTGTGAAATACAGGCTACATCAGCTACATGTATGTGTAACTGACTACAATGTCAAATATAGGCTACATCAGCTACATGTATGTGTAACTGACTACACTGTGAAATACAGGCTACATCAGCTACATGTATGTGTAACTGACTACGCTGTGGAATACAGGCTACTTCAGCTACATGTATGTGTAACTGACTACACTGTGGAATACAGGCTACATCAGCTACATGCATGTGTAACTGACTACACTGTGAAACACAGGCTACATCAGCTACATGCATGTGTAACTGACTACACTGTGGAATACAGGCTACATCAGCTACATGGATGTGTAAGTGACTACACTGTGGAATACAGGCTACATCAGCTACATGCATGTGTAACTAACTACACTGTGAAATACAGGCTACATCAGCTACATGTATGTGTAAATGACTACAATGTCAAATACAGGCTACATCAGCTACATGTATGTGTAACTGACTACACTGTGGAATACAGGCTACATCAGCTACATGTATGTGTAACTGACTACACTGTGGAATACAGGCTACATAAGCTACATGTATGTGTAACTAACTACGCTGTGGAATACAGGCTACATCAGCTACATGTATGTGTAACTGACTACACTGTGGAACACAGGCTACATCAGCTACATGTATGTGTAACTGACTACACTGTGGAATACAGGCTACATCAGCTACATGTATGTGTAAATGACTACACTGTGGAATACAGGCTACATCAGCTACATGTATGTGTAACTGACTACACTGTGGAATACATGCTACATTAGCTACATGCATGTGTAACTGACTACACTGTGGAATACAAGCTACATCAGCTACATGTATGTGTAACTGACTACACTGTGAAATACAGGCTACATCAGCTACATGTATGTGTAACTGACTACACTGTGGAATACAGGCTACATCAGCTACATGTATGTGTAACTGACTATACTGTGAAATACAGGCTAAATCAGCTACATGTATGTGTAACTAACTACGCTGTGGAATACAGGCTACATCAGCTACATGTATGTGTAACTGACTACACTGTGGAACACAGGCTACATCAGCTACATGTATGTGTAACTGACTACACTGTGGAATACAGGCTACATCAGCTACGTGTATGTGTAAATGACTACACTGTGGAATACAGGCTACATCAGCTACATGTATGTGTAACTGACTACACTGTGGAATACATGCTACATTAGCTACATGCATGTGTAACTGACTACACCGTGGAATACAAGCTACATCAGCTACATGTATGTGTAACTGACTACACTGTGAAATACAGGCTACATCAGCTACATGTATGTGTAACTGACTACACTGTGGAATACAGGCTACATCAGCTACATGCATGTGTAACTGACTACACTGTGGAATACAGGCTACATCAGCTACATGTATGTGTAAGTGACTACGCTGTGAAATACAGGCTACATCAGCTACATGTATGTGTAACTGACTACACTGTGGAATAAAGGCTACATCAGCTACATGTATGTGTAACTGACTACACTGTGGAATACAGGCTACATCAGCTACATGCATGTGTAACTGACTACACTGTGGAATACAGGCTACATCAGCTACATGTATGTATAACTTACTACACTGTGGAAAACAGGCTCCATCAGCTGCATGAATGTGTAACTGACTACACTGTGGAATACAGGCTACATCAGCTACATATATGTGTAACTGACTACACTGTGGAATACAGGCTACATCAGCTACATGTATGTGTAACTGACTACGCTGTGGAATACAGGCTACATCAGCTACATGTATGTGTAACTGACTACGCTGTGGAATACAGGCTACTTCAGCTACATGTATGTGTAACTGACTACACTGTGGAATACAGGCTACATCAGCTACATGTATGTGTAACTGACTACACTGTGGAATACAAGCTACATCAGCTACATGTATGTGTAACTGACTACACTGTGAAATACAGGCTACATCAGCTACATGTATGTGTAACTGACTACACTGTGGAATACAGGCTACATCAGCTACATGCATGTGTAACTGACTACACTGTGGAATACAGGCTACATCAGCTACATGCATGTGTAACTGACTACACTGTGGAAAACAGGCTACATCAGCTACATGTATGTGTAAGTGACTACACTGTGGAATACAGGCTACATCAGCTACATGCATGTGTAACTGACTACACTGTGAAATACAGGCTACATCAGCTACATGTATGTGTAAATGACTACAATGTCAAATACAGGCTACATCAGCTACATGTATGTGTAACTGACTACACTGTGGAATACAGGGTACATCAGCTACATGTATGTGTAAGTGACTACACTGTGGAATACAGGCTACATAAGCTACATGTATGTGTAACTGACTACACTGTGGAATACAGGCTACATCAGCTACATGTATGTGTAACTGACTACACTGTGGAATACAGGCTACATCAGCTACATGTATGTGTAACTGACTACGCTGTGAAATACAGGCTACATAAGCTACATGTATGTGTAACTGACTACACTGTGGAATACAAGCTACATCAGCTACATGTATGTGTAACTGACTACACTGTGGAATACAGGCTACATCAGCTACATGTATGTGTAAATGACTACACAGAGGAATACAGGCTACATCAGCTACATGTATGTGTAACTGACTACACTGTGGAATACATGCTACATTAGCTACATGAATGTGTAACTGACTACACTGTGGAATGCAAGCTACATCAGCTACATGTATGTGTAACTGACTACACTGTGAAATACAGGCTACATCAGCTACATGTATGTGTAACTGACTACACTGTGGAATACAAGCTACATCAGCTACATGTATGTGTAACTGACTACACTGTGAAATACACGCTACATCAGCTACATGTATGTGTAACTGACTACACTGTGGAATACAGGCTACATCAGCTACATGCATGTGTAACTGACTACACTGTGAAATACAGGCTACATCAGCTACATGCATGTGTAACTGACTACACTGTGGAGTACAGGCTACATCAGCTACATGGATGTGTAAGTGACTACACTGTGGAATACAGGCTACATCAGCTACATGCATGTGTAACTAACTACACTGTGAAATACAGGCTACATCAGCTACATGTATGTGTAAATGACTACAATGTCAAATACAGGCTACATCAGCTACATGTATGTGTAACTGACTACACTGTGGAATACAGGCTACATCAGCTACGTGTATGTGTAACTGACTACACTGTGGAATACAGGCTACATAAGCTACATGTATGTGTAACTGACTACACTGTGGAATACAACCTACATCAGCTACATGTATGTGTAACTGACTACAATGTCAAATATAGGCTACATCAGCTACATGTATGTGTAACTGACTACACTGTGAAATACAGGCTACATCAGCTACATGTATGTGTAACTGACTACGCTGTGAAATACAGGCTCCATCAGCTACATGTATGTGTAAATGACTACACAGAGGAATACAGGCTACATCAGCTACATGTATGTGTAACTGACTACACTGTGGAATACATGCTACATTAGCTACATGAATGTGTAACTGACTACACTGTGGAATGCAAGCTACATCAGCTACATGTATGTGTAACTGACTACACTGTGAAATACAGGCTACATCAGCTACATGTATGTGTAACTGACTACACTGTGGAATACAAGCTACATCAGCTACATGTATGTGTAACTGACTACACTGTGAAATACACGCTACATCAGCTACATGTATGTGTAACTGACTACACTGTGGAATACAGGCTACATCAGCTACATGCATGTGTAACTGACTACACTGTGAAATACAGGCTACATCAGCTACATGCATGTGAAACTGACTACACTGTGGAATACAGGCTACATCAGCTACATGGATGTGTAAGTGACTACACTGTGGAATACAGGCTACATCAGCTACATGCATGTGTAACTAACTACACTGTGAAATACAGGCTACATCAGCTACATGTATGTGTAAATGACTACAATGTCAAATACAGGCTACATCAGCTACATGTATGTGTAACTGACTACACTGTGGAATACAGGCTACATCAGCTACGTGTATGTGTAACTGACTACACTGTGGAATACAGGCTACATAAGCTACATGTATGTGTAACTGACTACACTGTGGAATACAGGCTACATCAGCTACATGTATGTGTAACTGACTACAATGTCAAATATAGGCTACATCAGCTACATGTATGTGTAACTGACTACACTGTGAAATACAGGCTACATCAGCTACATGTATGTGTAACTGACTACGCTGTGAAATACAGGCTCCATCAGCTACATGTATGTGTAACTGACTACGCTGTGGAATACAGGCTACATCAGCTACATGTATGTGTAACAGACTACGCTGTGAAATACAGGCTACATCAGCTACATGTATGTGTAACTAACTACGCTGTGGAATACAGGCTACATCAGCTACATGTATGTGTCACTGACTACACTGTGGAACACAGGCTACATCAGCTACATGTATGTGTAACTGACTACACTGTGAAATACAGGCTACATCAGCTACATGTATGTGTAACTGACTACACTGTGGAATACAGGCTACATCAGCTACATGCATGTGTAACTGACTACACTGTGGAATACAGGCTACATCAGCTACATGTATGTGTAAGTGACTACGCTGTGAAATACAGGCTACATCAGCTACATGTATGTGTAACTGACTACACTGTGGAATACAGGCCACATCAGCTACATGTATGTGTAACTGACTACACTGTGGAATACAGGCTACATCAGCTACATGCATGTGTAACTGACTACACTGTGGAATACAGGCTACATCAGCTACATGTATGTGTAACTTACTACACTGTGGAATACAAGCTACATCAGCTACATGTATGTGTAACTGACTACACTGTGAAATACAGGCTACATCAGCTACATGTATGTGTAACTGACTACACTGTGGAATACAGGCTACATCAGCTACATGCATGTGTAACTGACTACACTGTGGAATACAGGCTACATCAGCTACATGCATGTGTAACTGACTACACTGTGGAAAACAGGCTACATCAGCTACATGTATGTGTAAGTGACTACACTGTGGAATACAGGCTACATCAGCTACATGCATGTGTAACTGACTACACTGTGAAATACAGGCTACATCAGCTACATGTATGTGTAAATGACTACAATGTCAAATACAGGCTACATCAGCTACATGTATGTGTAACTGACTACACTGTGGAATACAGGGTACATCAGCTACATGTATGTGTAAGTGACTACACTGTGGAATACAGGCTACATAAGCTACATGTATGTGTAACTGACTACACTGTGGAATACAGGCTACATCAGCTACATGTATGTGTAACTGACTACACTGTGGAATACAGGCTACATCAGCTACATGTATGTGTAACTGACTACGCTGTGAAATACAGGCTACATAAGCTACATGTATGTGTAACTGACTACACTGTGGAATACAGGCTACATCAGCTACATGTATGTGTAACTGACTACACTGTGGAAAACACGCTACATCAGCTACATGTATGTGTAACTTACTACACTGTTGAATACAGGCTACATCAGCTACATGTATGTGTAACTGACTACAATGTCAAATATAGGCTACATCAGCTACATGTATGTGTAACTGACTACACTGTGAAATACAGGCTACATCAGCTACATGTATGTGTAACTGACTACGCTGTGAAATACAGGCTCCATCAGTTACATGTATGTGTAACTGACTACACTGTGGAATACAGGCTACATCAGCTACATGTATGTGTAACAGACTACGCTGTGAAATACAGGCTACATCAGCTACATGTATGTGTAACTGACTACGCTGTGGAATACAGGCTACATCAGCTACATGTATGTGTAACTGACTACACTGTGGAATACAGGCTACATCAGCTACATGTATGTGTAACTGACTACACTGTGGAATACAGGCTACATCAGCTACATGTATGTGTAAATGACTACACAGAGGAATACAGGCTACATCAGCTACATGTATGTGTAACTGACTACACTGTGAAATACAGGCTACATCAGCTACATGTATGTGTAACTGACTACACTGTGGAATACAAGCTACATCAGCTACATGTATGTGTAACTGACTACACTGTGAAATACACGCTACATCAGCTACATGTATGTGTAACTGACTACACTGTGGAATACAGGCTACATCAGCTACATGCATGTGTAACTGACTACACTGTGAAATACAGGCTACATCAGCTACATGCATGTGTAACTGACTACACTGTGGAATACAGGCTACATCAGCTACATGGATGTGTAAGTGACTACACTGTGGAATACAGGCTACATCAGCTACATGCATGTGTAACTAACTACACTGTGAAATACAGGCTACATCAGCTACATGTATGTGTAAATGACTACAATGTCAAATACAGGCTACATCAGCTACATGTATGTGTAACTGACTACACTGTGGAATACAGGCTACATCAGCTACGTGTATGTGTAACTGACTACACTGTGGAATACAGGCTACATAAGCTACATGTATGTGTAACTGACTACACTGTGGAATACAACCTACATCAGCTACATGTATGTGTAACTGACTACAATGTCAAATATAGGCTACATCAGCTACATGTATGTGTAACTGACTACACTGTGAAATACAGGCTACATCAGCTACATGTATGTGTAACTGACTACGCTGTGAAATACAGGCTCCATCAGCTACATGTATGTGTAAATGACTACACAGAGGAATACAGGCTACATCAGCTACATGTATGTGTAACTGACTACACTGTGGAATACATGCTACATTAGCTACATGAATGTGTAACTGACTACACTGTGGAATGCAAGCTACATCAGCTACATGTATGTGTAACTGACTACACTGTGAAATACAGGCTACATCAGCTACATGTATGTGTAACTGACTACACTGTGGAATACAAGCTACATCAGCTACATGTATGTGTAACTGACTACACTGTGAAATACACGCTACATCAGCTACATGTATGTGTAACTGACTACACTGTGGAATACAGGCTACATCAGCTACATGCATGTGTAACTGACTACACTGTGAAATACAGGCTACATCAGCTACATGCATGTGTAACTGACTACACTGTGGAATACAGGCTACATCAGCTACATGGATGTGTAAGTGACTACACTGTGGAATACAGGCTACATCAGCTACATGCATGTGTAACTAACTACACTGTGAAATACAGGCTACATCAGCTACATGTATGTGTAAATGACTACAATGTCAAATACAGGCTACATCAGCTACATGTATGTGTAACTGACTACACTGTGGAATACAGGCTACATCAGCTACGTGTATGTGTAACTGACTACACTGTGGAATACAGGCTACATAAGCTACATGTATGTGTAACTGACTACACTGTGGAATACAGGCTACATCAGCTACATGTATGTGTAACTGACTACAATGTCAAATATAGGCTACATCAGCTACATGTATGTGTAACTGACTACACTGTGAAATACAGGCTACATCAGCTACATGTATGTGTAACTGACTACGCTGTGAAATACAGGCTCCATCAGCTACATGTATGTGTAACTGACTACGCTGTGGAATACAGGCTACATCAGCTACATGTATGTGTAACAGACTACGCTGTGAAATACAGGCTACATCAGCTACATGTATGTGTAACTAACTACGCTGTGGAATACAGGCTACATCAGCTACATGTATGTGTAACTGACTACGCTGTGAAATACAGGCTACATCAGCTACATGTATGTGTAACTGACTACACTGTGGAATACAGGCTACATCAGCTACATGTATGTGTAACTGACTACACTGTGGAATACAGGCTACATCAGCTACATGCATGTGTAACTGACTACACTGTGAAATACAGGCTACATCAGCTACATGCATGTGTAACTGACTACACTGTGGAATACAGGCTACATCAGCTACATGGATGTGTAAGTGACTACACTGTGGAATACAGGCTACATCAGCTACATGCATGTGTAACTAACTACACTGTGAAATACAGGCTACATCAGCTACATGTATGTGTAAATGACTACAATGTCAAATACAGGCTACATCAGCTACATGTATGTGTAACTGACTACACTGTGGAATACAGGCTACATCAGCTACGTGTATGTGTAACTGACTACACTGTGGAATACAGGCTACATAAGCTACATGTATGTGTAACTGACTACACTGTGGAATACAACCTACATCAGCTACATGTATGTGTAACTGACTACAATGTCAAATATAGGCTACATCAGCTACATGTATGTGTAACTGACTACACTGTGAAATACAGGCTACATCAGCTACATGTATGTGTAACTGACTACACTGTGAAATACAGGCTACATCAGCTACATGTATGTGTAACTGACTACGCTGTGAAATACAGGCTCCATCAGCTACATGTATGTGTAACTGACTACGCTGTGGAATACAGGCTACATCAGCTACATGTATGTGTAACAGACTACGCTGTGAAATACAGGCTACATCAGCTACATGTATGTGTAACTAACTACGCTGTGGAATACAGGCTACATCAGCTACATGTATGTGTAACTGACTACGCTGTGAAATACAGGCTACATCAGCTACATGTATGTGTAACTGACTACACTGTGGAATACAGGCTACATCAGCTACATGTATGTGTAACTGACTACACTGTGGAATACAGGCTACATCAGCTACATGCATGTGTAACTGACTACACTGTGAAATACAGGCTACATCAGCTACATGCATGTGTAACTGACTACACTGTGGAATACAGGCTACATCAGCTACATGGATGTGTAAGTGACTACACTGTGGAATACAGGCTACATCAGCTACATGCATGTGTAACTAACTACACTGTGAAATACAGGCTACATCAGCTACATGTATGTGTAAATGACTACAATGTCAAATACAGGCTACATCAGCTACATGTATGTGTAACTGACTACACTGTGGAATACAGGCTACATCAGCTACGTGTATGTGTAACTGACTACACTGTGGAATACAGGCTACATAAGCTACATGTATGTGTAACTGACTACACTGTGGAATACAACCTACATCAGCTACATGTATGTGTAACTGACTACAATGTCAAATATAGGCTACATCAGCTACATGTATGTGTAACTGACTACACTGTGAAATACAGGCTACATCAGCTACATGTATGTGTAACTGACTACGCTGTGAAATACAGGCTCCATCAGCTACATGTATGTGTAAATGACTACACAGAGGAATACAGGCTACATCAGCTACATGTATGTGTAACTGACTACACTGTGGAATACATGCTACATTAGCTACATGAATGTGTAACTGACTACACTGTGGAATGCAAGCTACATCAGCTACATGTATGTGTAACTGACTACACTGTGAAATACAGGCTACATCAGCTACATGTATGTGTAACTGACTACACTGTGGAATACAAGCTACATCAGCTACATGTATGTGTAACTGACTACACTGTGAAAT
Organism: Salvelinus fontinalis; assembly: GCF_029448725.1. Lineage (NCBI taxonomy): Eukaryota > Metazoa > Chordata > Actinopteri > Salmoniformes > Salmonidae > Salvelinus > Salvelinus fontinalis. Next base: position 10,944,976 of record NC_074682.1, read on the forward strand.
ACACGCTACATCAGCTACATGTATGTGTAACTGACTACACTGTGGAATACAGGCTACATCAGCTACATGCATGTGTAACTGACTACACTGTGAAATACAGGCTACATCAGCTACATGCATGTGTAACTGACTACACTGTGGAATACAGGCTACATCAGCTACATGGATGTGTAAGTGACTACACTGTGGAATACAGGCTACATCAGCTACATGCATGTGTAACTAACTACACTGTGAAATACAGGCTACATCAGCTACATGTATGTGTAAATGACTACAATGTCAAATACAGGCTACATCAGCTACATGTATGTGTAACTGACTACACTGTGGAATACAGGCTACATCAGCTACGTGTATGTGTAACTGACTACACTGTGGAATACAGGCTACATAAGCTACATGTATGTGTAACTGACTACACTGTGGAATACAGGCTACATCAGCTACATGTATGTGTAACTGACTACAATGTCAAATATAGGCTACATCAGCTACATGTATGTGTAACTGACTACACTGTGAAATACAGGCTACATCAGCTACATGTATGTGTAACTGACTACGCTGTGAAATACAGGCTCCATCAGCTACATGTATGTGTAACTGACTACGCTGTGGAATACAGGCTACATCAGCTACATGTATGTGTAACAGACTACGCTGTGAAATACAGGCTACATCAGCTACATGTATGTGTAACTAACTACGCTGTGGAATACAGGCTACATCAGCTACATGTATGTGTAACTGACTACGCTGTGAAATACAGGCTACATCAGCTACATGTATGTGTAACTGACTACACTGTGGAATACAGGCTACATCAGCTACATGTATGTGTAACTGACTACACTGTGGAATACAGGCTACATCAGCTACATGCATGTGTAACTGACTACACTGTGGAATACAGGCTACATCAGCTACATGTATGTGTAACTTACTACACTGTGGAAAACAGGCTCCATCAGCTGCATGTATGTGTAACTGACTACACTGTGGAATACAGGCTACATCAGCTACATGTATGTGTAACTGACTACACTGTGGAATACAGGCTACATCAGCTACATGTATGTGTAACTGACTACACTGTGAAATACAGGCTACATCAGCTACATGTATGTGTAACTAACTACGCTGTGGAATACAGGCTACATCAGCTACATGTATGTGTAACTGACTACACTGTGGAACACAGGCTACATCAGCTACATGTATGTGTAACTGACTACACTGTGGAATACAGGCTACATCAGCTACATGTATGTGTAAATGACTACACTGTGGAATACAGGCTACATCAGCTACATGTATGTGTAACTGACTACACTGTGGAATACATGCTACATTAGCTACATGCATGTGTAACTGACTACACTGTGGAATACAAGCTACATCAGCTACATGTATGTGTAACTGACTACACTGTGAAATACAGGCTACATCAGCTACATGTATGTGTAACTGACTACACTGTGGAATACAGGCTACATCAGCTACATGCATGTGTAACTGACTACACTGTGGAATACAGGCTACATCAGCTACATGTATGTGTAAGTGACTACGCTGTGAAATACAGGCTACATCAGCTACATGTATGTGTAACTGACTACACTGTGGAATACAGGCTACATCAGCTACATGTATGTGTAACTGACTACACTGTGGAATACAGGCTACATCAGCTACATGCATGTGTAACTGACTACACTGTGGAATACAGGCTACATCAGCTACATGTATGTGTAACTTACTACACTGTGGAAAACAGGCTCCATCAGCTGCATGTATGTGTAACTGACTACACTGTGGAATACAGGCTACATCAGCTACATGTATGTGTAACTGACTACACTGTGGAATACAGGCTACATCAGCTACATGCATGTGTAACTGACTACACTGTGGAATACAGGCTACATCAGCTACATGTATGTGTAACTGACTACACTGTGGAATACAGGCTACATCAGCTACATGTATGTGTAACTGACTACACTGTGGAATACAGGCTACATCAGCTACATGCATGTGAAACTGACTACACTGTGGAATACAGGCTAAATCAGCTACATGTATGTGTAACTGACTACACTGTGGAATACAGGCTACATCAGCTACATGTATGTGTAACTGACTACACTGTGGAATACAGGCTACATCAGCTACATGTATGTGTAACTGACTACACTGTGGAATACAGGCTACATCAGCTACATGTATGTGTAACTGACTACACTATGTAATACAGGCTACATCAGCTACATGTATGTGTAACTGACTACGCTGTGGAATACAGGCTACATCAGCTACATGTATGTGTAACTGACTACACTGTGGAATACAGGCTACATCAGCTACATGTATGTGTAACTGACTACACTGTGGAATACAGGCTACATCAGCTACATGTATGTGTAACTGACTACACTATGTAATACAGGCTACATCAGCTACATGTATGTGTAACTGACTACGCTGTGGAATACAGGCTACATCAGCTACATGTATGTGTAACTGACTACGCTGTGGAATACAGGCTACATCAGCTACATGTATGTGTAACTGACTACGCTGTGGAATACAGGCTACATCAGCTACATGTATGTGTAACTGACTACGCTGTGGAATACAGGCTACTTCAGCTACATGTATGTGTAACTGACTACACTGTGGAATACAGGCTACATCAGCTACATGTATGTGTAAATGACTACACTGTGGAATACAAGCTACATCAGCTACATGTATGTGTAACTGACTACACTGTGAAATACAGGCTACATCAGCTACATGTATGTGTAACTGACTACACTGTGGAATACAGGCTACATCAGCTACATGCATGTGTAACTGACTACACTGTGGAATACAGGCTACATCAGCTACATGCATGTGTAACTGACTACACTGTGGAATACAGGCTACATCAGCTACATGCATGTGTAACTGACTACACTGTGGAAAACAGGCTACATCAGCTACATGTATGTGTAAGTGACTACACTGTGGAATACAGGCTACATCAGCTACATGCATGTGTAACTGACTACACTGTGAAATACAGGCTACATCAGCTACATGTATGTGTAAATGACTACAATGTCAAATACAGGCTACATCAGCTACATGTATGTGTAACTGACTACACTGTGGAATACAGGCTACATCAGCTACATGTATGTGTAAGTGACTACACTGTGGAATACAGGCTACATAAGCTACATGTATGTGTAACTGACTACACTGTGGAATACAGGCTACATCAGCTACATGTATGTGTAACTGACTACACTGTGGAATACAGGCTACATCAGCTACATGTATGTGTAACTGACTACGCTGTGAAATACAGGCTACATAAGCGACATGTATGTGTAACTGACTACACTGTGGAATACAGGCTACATCAGCTACATGTATGTGTAACTGACTACACTGTGGAAAACACGCTACATCAGCTACATGTATGTGTAACTTACTACACTGTGGAATACAGGCTACATCAGCTACATGTATGTGTAACTGACTACGCTATGGAATACAGGTTACATCAGCTACATGTATGTGTAACTGACTACACTGTGGAAAACAGGCTACATCAGCTGCATGTATGTGTAACTGAATACACTGTGGAATACAGGCTACATCAGCTACATGTATGTGTAACTGACTACACTGTGGAATACAGGCTACATCAGCTACATGCATGTGTAACTGACTACACTGTGGAATACAGGCTACATCAGCTACATGCATGTGTAACTGACTAAGCTGTGAAATACAGGCTACATCAGCTACATGTATGTGTAACTGACTACAATGTCAAATATAGGCTACATCAGCTACATGTATGTGTAACTGACTACACTGTGAAATACAGGCTACATCAGCTACATGTATGTGTAACTGACTACGCTGTGGAATACAGGCTACATCAGCTACATGTATGTGTAACTGACTACGCTGTGGAATACAGGCTACATCAGCTACATGTATGTGTAACTGACTACGCTGTGGAATACAGGCTACTTCAGCTACATGTATGTGTAACTGACTACACTGTGGAATACAGGCTACATCAGCTACATGCATGTGTAACTGACTACACTGTGAAACACAGGCTACATCAGCTACATGCATGTGTAACTGACTACACTGTGGAATACAGGCTACATCAGCTACATGGATGTGTAAGTGACTACACTGTGGAATACAGGCTACATCAGCTACATGCATGTGTAACTAACTACACTGTGAAATACAGGCTACATCAGCTACATGTATGTGTAAATGACTACAATGTCAAATACAGGCTACATCAGCTACATGTATGTGTAACTGACTACACTGTGGAATACAGGCTACATCAGCTACATGTATGTGTAACTGACTACACTGTGGAATACAGGCTACATAAGCTACATGTATGTGTAACTAACTACGCTGTGGAATACAGGCTACATCAGCTACATGTATGTGTAACTGACTACACTGTGGAACACAGGCTACATCAGCTACATGTATGTGTAACTGACTACACTGTGGAATACAGGCTACATCAGCTACATGTATGTGTAAATGACTACACTGTGGAATACAGCCTACATCAGCTACATGTATGTGTAACTGACTACACTGTGGAATACATGCTACATTAGCTACATGCATGTGTAACTGACTACACTGTGGAATACAAGCTACATCAGCTACATGTATGTGTAACTGACTACACTGTGAAATACAGGCTACATCAGCTACATGTATGTGTAACTGACTACACTGTGGAATACAGGCTACATCAGCTACATGCATGTGTAACTGACTACACTGTGGAATACAGGCTACATCAGCTACATGTATGTGTAAGTGACTACGCTGTGAAATACAGGCTACATCAGCTACATGTATGTGTAACTGACTACACTGTGGAATACAGGCTACATCAGCTACATGTATGTGTAACTGACTACACTGTGGAATACAGGCTACATCAGCTACATGCATGTGTAACTGACTACACTGTGGAATACAGGCTACATCAGCTACATGTATGTGTAACTTACTACACTGTGGAAAACAGGCTCCATCAGCTGCATGTATGTGTAACTGACTACACTGTGGAATACAGGCTACATCAGCTACATGTATGTGTAACTGACTACACTGTGGAATACAGGCTACATCAGCTACATGTATGTGTAACTGACTATACTGTGAAATACAGGCTAAATCAGCTACATGTATGTGTAACTAACTACGCTGTGGAATACAGGCTACATCAGCTACATGTATGTGTAACTGACTACACTGTGGAACATAGGCTACATCAGCTACATGTATGTGTAACTGACTACACTGTGGAATACAGGCTACATCAGCTACATGTATGTGTAAATGACTACACTGTGGAATACAGGCTACATCAGCTACATGTATGTGTAACTGACTACACTGTGGAATACATGCTACATTAGCTACATGCATGTGTAACTGACTACACTGTGGAATACAAGCTACATCAGCTACATGTATGTGTAACTGACTACACTGTGAAATACAGGCTACATCAGCTACATGTATGTGTAACTGACTACACTGTGGAATACAGGCTACATCAGCTACATGCATGTGTAACTGACTACACTGTGGAATACAGGCTACATCAGCTACATGTATGTGTAAGTGACTACGCTGTGAAATACAGGCTACATCAGCTACATGTATGTGTAACTGACTACACTGTGGAATAAAGGCTACATCAGCTACATGTATGTGTAACTGACTACACTGTGGAATACAGGCTACATCAGCTACATGCATGTGTAACTGACTACACTGTGGAATACAGGCTACATCAGCTACATGTATGTATAACTTACTACACTGTGGAAAACAGGCTCCATCAGCTGCATGAATGTGTAACTGACTACACTGTGGAATACAGGCTACATCAGCTACATATATGTGTAACTGACTACACTGTGGAATACAGGCTACATCAGCTACATGTATGTGTAACTGATTACACTGTGGAATACAGGCTACATCAGCTACATGTATGTGTAACTGACTACACTGTGGAATACAGGCTACATCAGCTACATGCATGTGTAACTGACTACACTGTGGAATACAGGCTACATCAGCTACATGTATGTGTAACTGACTACACTGTGGAATACAGGCTACATCAGCTACATGTATGTGTAACTGACTACACTGTGGAATACAGGCTACATCAGCTACATGTATGTGTAACTGACTACACTGTGGAATACAGGCTACATCAGCTACATGTATGTGTAACTGACTACACTATGTAATACAGGCTACATCAGCTACATGTATGTGTAACTGACTACGCTGTGGAATACAGGCTACATCAGCTACATGTATGTGTAACTGACTACACTGTGGAATACAGGCTACATCAGCTACATGTATGTGTAACTGACTACACTGTGGAATACAGGCTACATCAGCTACATGTATGTGTAACTGACTACACTATGTAATACAGGCTACATCAGCTACATGTATGTGTAACTGACTACGCTGTGGAATACAGGCTACATCAGCTACATGTATGTGTAACTGACTACGCTGTGGAATACAGGCTACATCAGCTACATGTATGTGTAACTGACTACGCTGTGGAATACAGGCTACATCAGCTACATGTATGTGTAACTGACTACGCTGTGGAATACAGGCTACTTCAGCTACATGTATGTGTAACTGACTACACTGTGGAATACAGGCTACATCAGCTACACGTATGTGTAACTGACTACACTGTGGAATACAAGCTACATCAGCTACATGTATGTGTAACTGACTACACTGTGAAATACAGGCTACATCAGCTACATGTATGTGTAACTGACTACACTGTGGAATACAGGCTACATCAGCTACATGCATGTGTAACTGACTACACTGTGGAATACAGGCTACATCAGCTACATGCATGTGTAACTGACTACACTGTGGAAAACAGGCTACATCAGCTACATGTATGTGTAAGTGACTACACTGTGGAATACAGGCTACATCAGCTACATGCATGTGTAACTGACTACACTGTGAAATACAGGCTACATCAGCTACATGTATGTGTAAATGACTACAATGTCAAATACAGGCTACATCAGCTACATGTATGTGTAACTGACTACACTGTGGAATACAGGGTACATCAGCTACATGTATGTGTAAGTGACTACACTGTGGAATACAGGCTACATAAGCTACATGTATGTGTAACTGACTACACTGTGGAATACAGGCTACATCAGCTACATGTATGTGTAACTGACTACACTGTGGAATACAGGCTACATCAGCTACATGTATGTGTAACTGACTACGCTGTGAAATACAGGCTACATAAGCTACATGTATGTGTAACTGACTACACTGTGGAATACAGGCTACATCAGCTACATGTATGTGTAACTGACTACACTGTGGAAAACACGCTACATCAGCTACATGTATGTGTAACTTACTACACTGTTGAATACAGGCTACATCAGCTACATGTATGTGTAACTGACTACAATGTCAAATATAGGCTACATCAGCTACATGTATGTGTAACTGACTACACTGTGAAATACAGGCTACATCAGCTACATGTATGTGTAACTGACTACGCTGTGAAATACAGGCTCCATCAGTTACATGTATGTGTAACTGACTACACTGTGGAATACAGGCTACATCAGCTACATGTATGTGTAACAGACTACGCTGTGAAATACAGGCTACATCAGCTACATGTATGTGTAACTGACTACGCTGTGGAATACAGGCTACATCAGCTACATGTATGTGTAACTGACTACACTGTGGAATACAGGCTACATCAGCTACATGTATGTGTAACTGACTACACTGTGGAATACAGGCTACATCAGCTACATGTATGTGTAAATGACTACACAGAGGAATACAGGCTACATCAGCTACATGTATGTGTAACTGACTACACTGTGGAATACATGCTACATTAGCTACATGAATGTGTAACTGACTACACTGTGGAATGCAAGCTACATCAGCTACATGTATGTGTAACTGACTACACTGTGAAATACAGGCTACATCAGCTACATGTATGTGTAACTGACTACACTGTGGAATACAAGCTACATCAGCTACATGTATGTGTAACTGACTACACTGTGAAATACACGCTACATCAGCTACATGTATGTGTAACTGACTACACTGTGGAATACAGGCTACATCAGCTACATGCATGTGTAACTGACTACACTGTGAAATACAGGCTACATCAGCTACATGCATGTGTAACTGACTACACTGTAGAATACAGGCTACATCAGCTACATGGATGTGTAAGTGACTACACTGTGGAATACAGGCTACATCAGCTACATGCATGTGTAACTAACTACACTGTGAAATACAGGCTACATCAGCTACATGTATGTGTAAATGACTACAATGTCAAATACAGGCTACATCAGCTACATGTATGTGTAACTGACTACACTGTGGAATACAGGCTACATCAGCTACGTGTATGTGTAACTGACTACGCTGTGAAATACAGGCTACATAAGCTACATGTATGTGTAACTGACTACACTGTGGAATACAACCTACATCAGCTACATGTATGTGTAACTGACTACAATGTCAAATATAGGCTACATCAGCTACATGTATGTGTAACTGACTACACTGTGAAATACAGGCTACATCAGCTACATGTATGTGTAACTGACTACGCTGTGAAATACAGGCTCCATCAGCTACATGTATGTGTAAATGACTACACAGAGGAATACAGGCTACATCAGCTACATGTATGTGTAACTGACTACACTGTGGAATACATGCTACATTAGCTACATGAATGTGTAACTGACTACACTGTGGAATGCAAGCTACATCAGCTACATGTATGTGTAACTGACTACACTGTGAAATACAGGCTACATCAGCTACATGTATGTGTAACTGACTACACTGTGGAATACAAGCTACATCAGCTACATGTATGTGTAACTGACTACACTGTGAAATACACGCTACATCAGCTACATGTATGTGTAACTGACTACACTGTGGAATACAGGCTACATCAGCTACATGCATGTGTAACTGACTACACTGTGAAATACAGGCTACATCAGCTACATGCATGTGTAACTGACTACACTGTGGAATACAGGCTACATCAGCTACATGGATGTGTAAGTGACTACACTGTGGAATACAGGCTACATCAGCTACATGCATGTGTAACTAACTACACTGTGAAATACAGGCTACATCAGCTACATGTATGTGTAAATGACTACAATGTCAAATACAGGCTACATCAGCTACATGTATGTGTAACTGACTACACTGTGGAATACAGGCTACATCAGCTACGTGTATGTGTAACTGACTACACTGTGGAATACAGGCTACATAAGCTACATGTATGTGTAACTGACTACACTGTGGAATACAGGCTACATCAGCTACATGTATGTGTAACTGACTACAATGTCAAATATAGGCTACATCAGCTACATGTATGTGTAACTGACTACACTGTGAAATACAGGCTACATCAGCTACATGTATGTGTAACTGACTACGCTGTGAAATACAGGCTCCATCAGCTACATGTATGTGTAACTGACTACGCTGTGGAATACAGGCTACATCAGCTACATGTATGTGTAACAGACTACGCTGTGAAATACAGGCTACATCAGCTACATGTATGTGTAACTAACTACGCTGTGGAATACAGGCTACATCAGCTACATGTATGTGTAACTGACTACACTGTGGAACACAGGCTACATCAGCTACATGTATGTGTAACTGACTACACTGTGAAATACAGGCTACATCAGCTACATGTATGTGTAACTGACTACACTGTGGAATACAGGCTACATCAGCTACATGTATGTGTAACTGACTACACTGTGGAATACAGGCTACATCAGCTACATGTATGTGTAACTGACTACACTGTGAAATACAGGCTACATCAGCTACATGCATGTGTAACTGACTACACTGTGGAATACAGGCTACATCAGCTACATGGATGTGTAAGTGACTACACTGTGGAATACAGGCTACATCAGCTACATGCATGTGTAACTAACTACACTGTGAAATACAGGCTACATCAGCTACATGTATGTGTAAATGACTACAATGTCAAATACAGGCTACATCAGCTACATGTATGTGTAACTGACTACACTGTGGAAAACAGGCTACATCAGCTACATGTATGTGTAAGTGACTACACTGTGGAATACAGGCTACATCAGCTACATGCATGTGTAACTGACTACACTGTGAAATACAGGCTACATCAGCTACATGTATGTGTAAATGACTACAATGTCAAATACAGGCTACATCAGCTACATGTATGTGTAACTGACTACACTGTGGAATACAGGGTACATCAGCTACATGTATGTGTAAGTGACTACACTGTGGAATACAGGCTACATAAGCTACATGTATGTGTAACTGACTACACTGTGGAATACAGGCTACATCAGCTACATGTATGTGTAACTGACTACACTGTGGAATACAGGCTACATCAGCTACATGTATGTGTAACTGACTACGCTGTGAAATACAGGCTACATAAGCTACATGTATGTGTAACTGACTACACTGTGGAATACAGGCTACATCAGCTACATGTATGTGTAACTGACTACACTGTGGAAAACACGCTACATCAGCTACATGTATGTGTAACTTACTACACTGTTGAATACAGGCTACATCAGCTACATGTATGTGTAACTGACTACAATGTCAAATATAGGCTACATCAGCTACATGTATGTGTAACTGACTACACTGTGAAATACAGGCTACATCAGCTACATGTATGTGTAACTGACTACGCTGTGAAATACAGGCTCCATCAGTTACATGTATGTGTAACTGACTACACTGTGGAATACAGGCTACATCAGCTACATGTATGTGTAACAGACTACGCTGTGAAATACAGGCTACATCAGCTACATGTATGTGTAACTGACTACGCTGTGGAATACAGGCTACATCAGCTACATGTATGTGTAACTGACTACACTGTGGAATACAGGCTACATCAGCTACATGTATGTGTAACTGACTACACTGTGGAATACAGGCTACATCAGCTACATGTATGTGTAAATGACTACACAGAGGAATACAGGCTACATCAGCTACATGTATGTGTAACTGACTACACTGTGGAATACATGCTACATTAGCTACATGAATGTGTAACTGACTACACTGTGGAATGCAAGCTACATCAGCTACATGTATGTGTAACTGACTACACTGTGAAATACAGGCTACATCAGCTACATGTATGTGTAACTGACTACACTGTGGAATACAAGCTACATCAGCTACATGTATGTGTAACTGACTACACTGTGAAATACACGCTACATCAGCTACATGTATGTGTAACTGACTACACTGTGGAATACAGGCTACATCAGCTACATGCATGTGTAACTGACTACACTGTGAAATACAGGCTACATCAGCTACATGCATGTGTAACTGACTACACTGTAGAATACAGGCTACATCAGCTACATGGATGTGTAAGTGACTACACTGTGGAATACAGGCTACATCAGCTACATGCATGTGTAACTAACTACACTGTGAAATACAGGCTACATCAGCTACATGTATGTGTAAATGACTACAATGTCAAATACAGGCTACATCAGCTACATGTATGTGTAACTGACTACACTGTGGAATACAGGCTACATCAGCTACGTGTATGTGTAACTGACTACGCTGTGAAATACAGGCTACATAAGCTACATGTATGTGTAACTGACTACACTGTGGAATACAACCTACATCAGCTACATGTATGTGTAACTGACTACAATGTCAAATATAGGCTACATCAGCTACATGTATGTGTAACTGACTACACTGTGAAATACAGGCTACATCAGCTACATGTATGTGTAACTGACTACGCTGTGAAATACAGGCTCCATCAGCTACATGTATGTGTAAATGACTACACAGAGGAATACAGGCTACATCAGCTACATGTATGTGTAACTGACTACACTGTGGAATACATGCTACATTAGCTACATGAATGTGTAACTGACTACACTGTGGAATGCAAGCTACATCAGCTACATGTATGTGTAACTGACTACACTGTGAAATACAGGCTACATCAGCTACATGTATGTGTAACTGACTACACTGTGGAATACAAGCTACATCAGCTACATGTATGTGTAACTGACTACACTGTGAAATACACGCTACATCAGCTACATGTATGTGTAACTGACTACACTGTGGAATACAGGCTACATCAGCTACATGCATGTGTAACTGACTACACTGTGAAATACAGGCTACATCAGCTACATGCATGTGTAACTGACTACACTGTGGAATACAGGCTACATCAGCTACATGGATGTGTAAGTGACTACACTGTGGAATACAGGCTACATCAGCTACATGCATGTGTAACTAACTACACTGTGAAATACAGGCTACATCAGCTACATGTATGTGTAAATGACTACAATGTCAAATACAGGCTACATCAGCTACATGTATGTGTAACTGACTACACTGTGGAATACAGGCTACATCAGCTACGTGTATGTGTAACTGACTACACTGTGGAATACAGGCTACATAAGCTACATGTATGTGTAACTGACTACACTGTGGAATACAGGCTACATCAGCTACATGTATGTGTAACTGACTACAATGTCAAATATAGGCTACATCAGCTACATGTATGTGTAACTGACTACACTGTGAAATACAGGCTACATCAGCTACATGTATGTGTAACTGACTACGCTGTGAAATACAGGCTCCATCAGCTACATGTATGTGTAACTGACTACGCTGTGGAATACAGGCTACATCAGCTACATGTATGTGTAACAGACTACGCTGTGAAATACAGGCTACATCAGCTACATGTATGTGTAACTAACTACGCTGTGGAATACAGGCTACATCAGCTACATGTATGTGTAACTGACTACACTGTGGAACACAGGCTACATCAGCTACATGTATGTGTAACTGACTACACTGTGAAATACAGGCTACATCAGCTACATGTATGTGTAACTGACTACACTGTGGAATACAGGCTACATCAGCTACATGCATGTGTAACTGACTACACTGTGGAATACAGGCTACATCAGCTACATGTATGTGTAAGTGACTACGCTGTGAAATACAGGCTACATCAGCTACATGTATGTGTAACTGACTACACTGTGGAATACAGGCTACATCAGCTACATGTATGTATAACTGACTACACTGTGGAATACAGGCTACATCAGCTACATGCATGTGTAACTGACTACACTGTGGAATACAGGCTACATCAGCTACATGTATGTGTAACTTACTACACTGTGGAATACAAGCTACATCAGCTACATGTATGTGTAACTGACTACACTGTGAAATACAGGCTACATCAGCTACATGTATGTGTAACTGACTACACTGTGGAATACAGGCTACATCAGCTACATGCATGTGTAACTGACTACACTGTGGAATACAGGCTACATCAGCTACATGCATGTGTAACTGACTACACTGTGGAAAACAGGCTACATCAGCTACATGTATGTGTAAGTGACTACACTGTGGAATACAGGCTACATCAGCTACATGTATGTGTAACTGACTACACTGTGGAATACAGGGTACATCAGCTACATGTATGTGTAACTGACTACACTGTGGAATACAGGCTACATAAGCTACATGTATGTGTAAGTGACTACACTGTGGAATACAGGCTACATAAGCTACATGTATGTGTAACTGACTACACTGTGGAATACAGGCTACATCAGCTACATGTATGTGTAACTGACTACACTGTGGAATACAGGCTACATCAGCTACATGTATGTGTAACTGACTACGCTGTGAAATACAGGCTACATAAGCTACATGTATGTGTAACTGACTACACTGTGGAATACAGGCTACATCAGCTACATGTATGTGTAACTGACTACACTGTGGAAAACACGCTACATCAGCTACATGTATGTGTAACTTACTACACTGTTGAATACAGGCTACATCAGCTACATGTATGTGTAACTGACTACAATGTCAAATATAGGCTACATCAGCTACATGTATGTGTAACTGACTACACTGTGAAATACAGGCTACATCAGCTACATGTATGTGTAACTGACTACGCTGTGAAATACAGGCTCCATCAGTTACATGTATGTGTAACTGACTACACTGTGGAATACAGGCTACATCAGCTACATGTATGTGTAACAGACTACGCTGTGAAATACAGGCTACATCAGCTACATGTATGTGTAACTGACTACGCTGTGGAATACAGGCTACATCAGCTACATGTATGTGTAACTGACTACACTGTGGAATACAGGCTACATCAGCTACATGTATGTGTAACTGACTACACTGTGGAATACAGGCTACATCAGCTACATGTATGTGTAAATGACTACACAGAGGAATACAGGCTACATCAGCTACATGTATGTGTAACTGACTACACTGTGGAATACATGCTACATTAGCTACATGAATGTGTAACTGACTACACTGTGGAATGCAAGCTACATCAGCTACATGTATGTGTAACTGACTACACTGTGAAATACAGGCTACATCAGCTACATGTATGTGTAACTGACTACACTGTGGAATACAAGCTACATCAGCTACATGTATGTGTAACTGACTACACTGTGAAATACACGCTACATCAGCTACATGTATGTGTAACTGACTACACTGTGAAATACAGGCTACATCAGCTACATGCATGTGTAACTGACTACACTGTGGAATACAGGCTACATCAGCTACATGGATGTGTAAGTGACTACACTGTGGAATACAGGCTACATCAGCTACATGCATGTGTAACTAACTACACTGTGAAATACAGGCTACATCAGCTACATGTATGTGTAAATGACTACAATGTCAAATACAGGCTACATCAGCTACATGTATGTGTAACTGACTACACTGTGGAATACAGGCTACATCAGCTACGTGTATGTGTAACTGACTACACTGTGGAATACAGGCTACATAAGCTACATGTATGTGTAACTGACTACACTGTGGAATACAACCTACATCAGCTACATGTATGTGTAACTGACTACAATGTCAAATATAGGCTACATCAGCTACATGTATGTGTAACTGACTACACTGTGAAATACAGGCTACATCAGCTACATGTATGTGTAACTGACTACGCTGTGAAATACAGGCTCCATCAGCTACATGTATGTGTAAATGACTACACAGAGGAATACAGGCTACATCAGCTACATGTATGTGTAACTGACTACACTGTGGAATACATGCTACATTAGCTACATGAATGTGTAACTGACTACACTGTGGAATGCAAGCTACATCAGCTACATGTATGTGTAACTGACTACACTGTGAAATACAGGCTACATCAGCTACATGTATGTGTAACTGACTACACTGTGGAATACAAGCTACATCAGCTACATGTATGTGTAACTGACTACACTGTGAAATACACGCTACATCAGCTACATGTATGTGTAACTGACTACACTGTGGAATACAGGCTACATCAGCTACATGCATGTGTAACTGACTACACTGTGAAATACAGGCTACATCAGCTACATGCATGTGTAACTGACTACACTGTGGAATACAGGCTACATCAGCTACATGGATGTGTAAGTGACTACACTGTGGAATACAGGCTACATCAGCTACATGCATGTGTAACTAACTACACTGTGAAATACAGGCTACATCAGCTACATGTATGTGTAAATGACTACAATGTCAAATACAGGCTACATCAGCTACATGTATGTGTAACTGACTACACTGTGGAATACAGGCTACATCAGCTACGTGTATGTGTAACTGACTACACTGTGGAATACAGGCTACATAAGCTACATGTATGTGTAACTGACTACACTGTGGAATACAGGCTACATCAGCTACATGTATGTGTAACTGACTACAATGTCAAATATAGGCTACATCAGCTACATGTATGTGTAACTGACTACACTGTGAAATACAGGCTACATCAGCTACATGTATGTGTAACTGACTACGCTGTGAAATACAGGCTCCATCAGCTACATGTATGTGTAACTGACTACGCTGTGGAATACAGGCTACATCAGCTACATGTATGTGTAACAGACTACGCTGTGAAATACAGGCTACATCAGCTACATGTATGTGTAACTAACTACGCTGTGGAATACAGGCTACATCAGCTACATGTATGTGTAACTGACTACACTGTGGAACACAGGCTACATCAGCTACATGTATGTGTAACTGACTACACTGTGAAATACAGGCTACATCAGCTACATGTATGTGTAACTGACTACACTGTGGAATACAGGCTACATCAGCTACATGCATGTGTAACTGACTACACTGTGGAATACAGGCTACATCAGCTACATGTATGTGTAAGTGACTACGCTGTGAAATACAGGCTACATCAGCTACATGTATGTGTAACTGACTACACTGTGGAATACAGGCTACATCAGCTACATGTATGTGTAACTGACTACACTGTGGAATACAGGCTACATCAGCTACATGCATGTGTAACTGACTACACTGTGGAATACAGGCTACATCAGCTACATGTATGTGTAACTTACCTCACTGTGGAAAACAGGCTCCATCAGCTGCATGTATGTGTAACTGACTACACTGTGGAATACAGGCTACATCAGCTACATGTATGTGTAACTGACTACACTGTGGAATACAGGCTACATCAGCTACATGCATGTGTAACTGACTACACTGTGGAATACAGGCTACATCAGCTACATGTATGTGTAACTGACTACACTGTGGAATACAGGCTACATCAGCTACATGTATGTGTAACTGACTACACTGTGGAATACAGGCTACATCAGCTACATGTATGTGTAACTGACTACACTGTGGAATACAGGCTACATCAGCTACATGTATGTGTAACTGACTACACTATGTAATACAGGCTACATCAGCTACATGTATGTGTAACTGACTACGCTGTGGAATACAGGCTACATCAGCTACATGTATGTGTAACTGACTACACTGTGGAATACAGGCTACATCAGCTACATGTATGTGTAACTGACTACACTGTGGAAAACAGGCTACATCAGCTACATGTATGTGTAACTGACTACACTATGTAATACAGGCTACATCAGCTACATGTATGTGTAACTGACTACGCTGTGGAATACAGGCTACATCAGCTACATGTATGTGTAACTGACTACGCTGTGGAATACAGGCTACATCAGCTACATGTATGTGTAACTGACTACACTGTGGAATACAGGCTACATCAGCTACGTGTATGTGTAACTGACTACACTGTGGAATACAGGCTACATAAGCTACATGTATGTGTAACTGACTACACTGTGGAATACAGGCTACATCAGCTACATGTATGTGTAACTGACTACAATGTCAAATATAGGCTACATCAGCTACATGTATGTGTAACTGACTACACTGTGAAATACAGGCTACATCAGCTACATGTATGTGTAACTGACTACGCTGTGAAATACAGGCTCCATCAGCTACATGTATGTGTAACTGACTACGCTGTGGAATACAGGCTACATCAGCTACATGTATGTGTAACAGACTACGCTGTGAAATACAGGCTACATCAGCTACATGTATGTGTAACTAACTACGCTGTGGAATACAGGCTACATCAGCTACATGTATGTGTAACTGACTACACTGTGGAACACAGGCTACATCAGCTACATGTATGTGTAACTGACTACACTGTGAAATACAGGCTACATCAGCTACATGTATGTGTAACTGACTACACTGTGGAATACAGGCTACATCAGCTACATGCATGTGTAACTGACTACACTGTGGAATACAGGCTACATCAGCTACATGTATGTGTAAGTGACTACGCTGTGAAATACAGGCTACATCAGCTACATGTATGTGTAACTGACTACACTGTGGAATACAGGCTACATCAGCTACATGTATGTATAACTGACTACACTGTGGAATACAGGCTACATCAGCTACATGCATGTGTAACTGACTACACTGTGGAATACAGGCTACATCAGCTACATGTATGTGTAACTTACTACACTGTGGAATACAAGCTACATCAGCTACATGTATGTGTAACTGACTACACTGTGAAATACAGGCTACATCAGCTACATGTATGTGTAACTGACTACACTGTGGAATACAGGCTACATCAGCTACATGCATGTGTAACTGACTACACTGTGGAATACAGGCTACATCAGCTACATGCATGTGTAACTGACTACACTGTGGAAAACAGGCTACATCAGCTACATGTATGTGTAAGTGACTACACTGTGGAATACAGGCTACATCAGCTACATGTATGTGTAACTGACTACACTGTGGAATACAGGGTACATCAGCTACATGTATGTGTAACTGACTACACTGTGGAATACAGGCTACATAAGCTACATGTATGTGTAAGTGACTACACTGTGGAATACAGGCTACATAAGCTACATGTATGTGTAACTGACTACACTGTGGAATACAGGCTACATCAGCTACATGTATGTGTAACTGACTACACTGTGGAATACAGGCTACATCAGCTACATGTATGTGTAACTGACTACGCTGTGAAATACAGGCTACATAAGCTACATGTATGTGTAACTGACTACACTGTGGAATACAGGCTACATCAGCTACATGTATGTGTAACTGACTACACTGTGGAAAACACGCTACATCAGCTACATGTATGTGTAACTTACTACACTGTTGAATACAGGCTACATCAGCTACATGTATGTGTAACTGACTACAATGTCAAATATAGGCTACATCAGCTACATGTATGTGTAACTGACTACACTGTGAAATACAGGCTACATCAGCTACATGTATGTGTAACTGACTACGCTGTGAAATACAGGCTCCATCAGTTACATGTATGTGTAACTGACTACACTGTGGAATACAGGCTACATCAGCTACATGTATGTGTAACAGACTACGCTGTGAAATACAGGCTACATCAGCTACATGTATGTGTAACTGACTACGCTGTGGAATACAGGCTACATCAGCTACATGTATGTGTAACTGACTACACTGTGGAATACAGGCTACATCAGCTACATGTATGTGTAACTGACTACACTGTGGAATACAGGCTACATCAGCTACATGTATGTGTAAATGACTACACAGAGGAATACAGGCTACATCAGCTACATGTATGTGTAACTGACTACACTGTGGAATACATGCTACATTAGCTACATGAATGTGTAACTGACTACACTGTGGAATGCAAGCTACATCAGCTACATGTATGTGTAACTGACTACACTGTGAAATACAGGCTACATCAGCTACATGTATGTGTAACTGACTACACTGTGGAATACAAGCTACATCAGCTACATGTATGTGTAACTGACTACACTGTGAAATACACGCTACATCAGCTACATGTATGTGTAACTGACTACACTGTGAAATACAGGCTACATCAGCTACATGCATGTGTAACTGACTACACTGTGGAATACAGGCTACATCAGCTACATGGATGTGTAAGTGACTACACTGTGGAATACAGGCTACATCAGCTACATGCATGTGTAACTAACTACACTGTGAAATACAGGCTACATCAGCTACATGTATGTGTAAATGACTACAATGTCAAATACAGGCTACATCAGCTACATGTATGTGTAACTGACTACACTGTGGAATACAGGCTACATCAGCTACGTGTATGTGTAACTGACTACACTGTGGAATACAGGCTACATAAGCTACATGTATGTGTAACTGACTACACTGTGGAATACAACCTACATCAGCTACATGTATGTGTAACTGACTACAATGTCAAATATAGGCTACATCAGCTACATGTATGTGTAACTGACTACACTGTGAAATACAGGCTACATCAGCTACATGTATGTGTAACTGACTACGCTGTGAAATACAGGCTCCATCAGCTACATGTATGTGTAAATGACTACACAGAGGAATACAGGCTACATCAGCTACATGTATGTGTAACTGACTACACTGTGGAATACATGCTACATTAGCTACATGAATGTGTAACTGACTACACTGTGGAATGCAAGCTACATCAGCTACATGTATGTGTAACTGACTACACTGTGAAATACAGGCTACATCAGCTACATGTATGTGTAACTGACTACACTGTGGAATACAAGCTACATCAGCTACATGTATGTGTAACTGACTACACTGTGAAATACACGCTACATCAGCTACATGTATGTGTAACTGACTACACTGTGGAATACAGGCTACATCAGCTACATGCATGTGTAACTGACTACACTGTGAAATACAGGCTACATCAGCTACATGCATGTGTAACTGACTACACTGTGGAATACAGGCTACATCAGCTACATGGATGTGTAAGTGACTACACTGTGGAATACAGGCTACATCAGCTACATGCATGTGTAACTAACTACACTGTGAAATACAGGCTACATCAGCTACATGTATGTGTAAATGACTACAATGTCAAATACAGGCTACATCAGCTACATGTATGTGTAACTGACTACACTGTGGAATACAGGCTACATCAGCTACGTGTATGTGTAACTGACTACACTGTGGAATACAGGCTACATAAGCTACATGTATGTGTAACTGACTACACTGTGGAATACAGGCTACATCAGCTACATGTATGTGTAACTGACTACAATGTCAAATATAGGCTACATCAGCTACATGTATGTGTAACTGACTACACTGTGAAATACAGGCTACATCAGCTACATGTATGTGTAACTGACTACGCTGTGAAATACAGGCTCCATCAGCTACATGTATGTGTAACTGACTACGCTGTGGAATACAGGCTACATCAGCTACATGTATGTGTAACAGACTACGCTGTGAAATACAGGCTACATCAGCTACATGTATGTGTAACTAACTACGCTGTGGAATACAGGCTACATCAGCTACATGTATGTGTAACTGACTACACTGTGGAACACAGGCTACATCAGCTACATGTATGTGTAACTGACTACACTGTGAAATACAGGCTACATCAGCTACATGTATGTGTAACTGACTACACTGTGGAATACAGGCTACATCAGCTACATGCATGTGTAACTGACTACACTGTGGAATACAGGCTACATCAGCTACATGTATGTGTAAGTGACTACGCTGTGAAATACAGGCTACATCAGCTACATGTATGTGTAACTGACTACACTGTGGAATACAGGCTACATCAGCTACATGTATGTGTAACTGACTACACTGTGGAATACAGGCTACATCAGCTACATGCATGTGTAACTGACTACACTGTGGAATACAGGCTACATCAGCTACATGTATGTGTAACTTACCTCACTGTGGAAAACAGGCTCCATCAGCTGCATGTATGTGTAACTGACTACACTGTGGAATACAGGCTACATCAGCTACATGTATGTGTAACTGACTACACTGTGGAATACAGGCTACATCAGCTACATGCATGTGTAACTGACTACACTGTGGAATACAGGCTACATCAGCTACATGTATGTGTAACTGACTACACTGTGGAATACAGGCTACATCAGCTACATGTATGTGTAACTGACTACACTGTGGAATACAGGCTACATCAGCTACATGTATGTGTAACTGACTACACTGTGGAATACAGGCTACATCAGCTACATGTATGTGTAACTGACTACACTATGTAATACAGGCTACATCAGCTACATGTATGTGTAACTGACTACGCTGTGGAATACAGGCTACATCAGCTACATGTATGTGTAACTGACTACACTGTGGAATACAGGCTACATCAGCTACATGTATGTGTAACTGACTACACTGTGGAAAACAGGCTACATCAGCTACATGTATGTGTAACTGACTACACTATGTAATACAGGCTACATCAGCTACATGTATGTGTAACTGACTACGCTGTGGAATACAGGCTACATCAGCTACATGTATGTGTAACTGACTACGCTGTGGAATACAGGCTACATCAGCTACATGTATGTGTAACTGACTACGCTGTGGAATACAGGCTACATCAGCTACATGTATGTGTAACTGACTACGCTGTGGAATACAGGCTACTTCAGCTACATGTATGTGTAACTGACTACACTGTGGAATACAGGCTACATCAGCTACATGTATGTGTAACTGACTACAATGTGGAATACAGACTACACCAGCTACATATATGTGTAACTGACTACACTGTGGAATACAGGCTACATCAGCTACATGTATGTGTAACTGACTACACTGTGAAATACAGGCTACATCAGCTACATGTATGTGTAACTGACTACGCTGTGAAATACAGGCTACATCAGCTACATGTATGTGTAACTGACTACGCTGTGAAATACAGGCTACATCAGCTACATGTATGTGTAACTGACTACGCTGTGAAATACAGGCTACATCAGCTACATGTATGTGTAACTGACTACGCTGTGAAATACAGGCTACATCAGCTACATGTATGTGTAACTGACTACACTGTGGAATACAGGCTACATCAGCTACATGTATCTGTAACTGACTACACTGTGGAATACAGGCTACATCAGCTACATGTATGTGTAACTGACTACACTGTGGAACACAGGCTACATCAGCTACATGTATGTGTAACTGACTACACTGTGGAATACAGGCTACATCAGCTACATGTATGTGTAACTGACTACACTGTGGAATACAGGCTACATCAGCTACATGTATGTGTAACTGACTACACTGTGGAATACAGGCTACATCAGCTACATGTATGTGTAACTGACTACACTGTGGAATACAGGCTACATCAGCTACATGTATGTGTAACTGACTACACTGTGGAATACAGGCTACATCAGCTACATGTATGTGTAACTGACTACACTGTGGAATACAGGCTACATCAGCTACATGTATGTGTAACTGACTACACTGTGGAATACAGGCTACATCAGCTACATGTATGTGTAACTAACTACACTGTGGAATACAGGCTACATCAGCTACATGTATGTGTAACTGACTTCACTGTGGAATACAGGCTACATCAGCTACATGTATGTGTAACTGACTACACTGTGGAATACAGGCTACATAAGCTACATGTATGTGTAACTAACTACACTGTGAAATACAGGCTACATCAGCTACATGTATGTGTAACTGACTACACTGTGGAATACAGGCTACATCAGCTACATGTATGTGTAACTCACTACGCTGTGAAATACAGGCTACATCAGCTACATGTATGTGTAACTGACTACACTGTGAAATACAGGCTACATCAGCTATATCAGGTACATGTATGTGTTTACATCCCTGTTAGTGATCATTTCTTCCTTGCCAAGATAATCTATCCACCTGACAGGTGTGCCATATCAAGAAGCTGATTAAACAGCATGACCGTTACACAGGTGCACCTTGTGCTGGGGACAATAAAAGGCCATTCTAACATGTGCAGTTTTGTCACACAACACAATGCCACAGATGTCTCAAGTGTTGTGGGAGCGTGCAATTAGCATGCTGACTGGAGGAATGTCCAACCGAGCTGGTACTAGATAATTTAATGTTAATTTCTCTAACATAAGCCACCTCCAAGGTCGTTTTAGAGAATTTGGCAGTACGTTCAACCGGCCTCACAACAGCAGACTCCATGTATGGTGTCATGTGCGTGTTAGTAATGTATACCAAGGCAGCCCTATAACTTGTTATAATGCGACATTATATGATGAGAAACTCTAAAATGTGTAGTGCAGCCCAGGTGTGTCTAATGCTCCTACATGAACCAGTCCTGTTGCACACCTGCTGTAGGAAACCTATTAGAATAAGTGGCAGTTCTCAGAATATAATTATGCCAGAGTTAATGGAACAGCTGACAGTCTATTCAGGGGCCCTGATCGCTCTGTGGGGCTGGGGGAGGAGGAGGGGTAGGAAGGGGAACGGGGTGCATAGAGCCCCCCAGCAACTCACTCAATTTCTACAGCTGGAAGGAGGTTATCCCAAGGGGCTATGGGACCAGGTAGTGCCTGGAGCAGAGTGGAGGTCGGCGGAGGAGGGTGGAGGGGCCACGGGTGTGTGGGGCAGAGGAGCCAGAGGTGTGTGTGTGTGTGTGTGCGTGTGCATGTGCGTGTGCGTGTGCGTGTATGTGTGTGGTAGTGTAGTTGGGAGACTAGAGAAGGGGTGGATTAGGCAGCACAGCAGGTCTGCGCTAACTAAGACCTGCTAGAAGACAGAGGAGAGCTTTAATCACTCTCTCTCTCCCTGTTACTTTCTCTCTTTCCGAGCCTCCTCATATCCTTGTGTAATGGTACATTTCAAGGCATTATCTACAATCTGCACAATTGTCCTCAAAGAGAGTAACGTACTCAGAGTTAAGTAGAAAACACACCCTAAACAAAGATACAGCATCCTGATGTGTTCGGGATTCACACGAGTGCAAATAGTCACGCATGGATACACATATTACACACACTGAAGGATATCTGACCTGCGTGTTGATTCTGATGGCGCCAATGGATGGAATCTCGTAGTAGAATCCTGAAGAACAAAGTGAGAGAATTTGTTCAGTCAATCCACAACGGTAACCAGCAACATGTAACTGCCCTGTTGTAATGTGTGTTGTAAAAGTAACGTTCTCAGTGTCGCATCTTAAAGACCGTAGGAGGAAATTACACAACAGCCCAGCGAAGTGCAATCATCTCAAGTGAGCAGGGCACGTGTAGTGCTATCATTTCAAAATGACTCCTCAGCAGAATGCTGATTGTTCTCTATGGGGGGAAATTCCATTTAGTAACCCATTACGTGTGTTGGTTATGTCATTTTGTGCAAAACGCTGTGTGTGTTTGTGTGAGTGTGTGTACTGTGTGATTGATTGGCACTAGGGTGCTATGGGGAAACGGATGGGGGCCATTGGCCTCCAGTCTTATCACCATTGTACTGCAGGATGTAAATGTCATGTGCTCGAGGGCCTCACTGAGGATGCTGCGGCTGAGCCTCAACGCAGAGCAGAGCAGAGCAGGGCTGCTGATTAGTGATGGAGGAGAGGAGAGCCACTCTCTCACTCTGGGTCAATAACTGCTGCCGCTCCCCAAGTTATTAAAGCAGAGTGTTTATACAAAGAGCTGCGCAACGGAGACAACATACTCGGAATGTTAAGAGGCGAGAACGGCTGTCGTTTTTTAATTTTTTTTTTTAACAAATTGCGTTCTCGCAAAATAGTGCTTGTGAAATATATTACAGAATCTCTGGTGCCAGTAAATTGCTGTAAAGTTACAGGAAAAATTTATTAAATTACAGTATTATTAAGCTGGCCCCAGGATAATGCTGTAATGCATCCACATAAGCGCACGCACGCACGCACGCACGCACGCACGCACGCACGCACACAAACTATGACTATGCTCAGAACAGTAGTTCCTTCGCTTGCTTTGTGCTGTTGTGTGACACCTCCAGTTGTAGAACACGACACAAGGAGCGACGAAGGAAACCGACATAGAAACGAAAAGAGCATGGACAAGAGGTCTGCCGGTCTTCAGCCACAGGAGGAGAGGAGAGCGGTTGGGCCCACAGACTGTCAGAGCGGGAGTCAGGTACCACTTAAGAGGGGATTGCAGCACAAGCCAAGTGAGACAACAGGGAGGCTAGTCGACCTGGGAGCTGGGTGTGTAAGGTGTTTGCGAGGGGGATCCGTGTGTGTTTAAGTGTGTGAAGGTGAGAAGGTGAGGGGCTTCGGCTCTACATGTCATTATAGGGTGTCCCTGGATACCAACGAAGAGACGTAAGCACAATGAGGTACGACTATATTTAAAAGGACGGCTCCAGAGAGGAGAGGACGTCAATAACCATTGTCTTAGGTTGGCATTGGCTTTGGTGCCACGCTAATGATTAGAGTGAGTGGCACGCTGGCACAGAGGAGTAATCCTGGACTTCCCACATGCCGCCTGCCTGACTGAGAGATGGTAGCCATCATTATCAACACACAGCCAGGCTCCACACGATAATTCATTACAACGCGTGGGGAGGGAGGTACTTCTGAAGCACTCTGACTGCTCTACAGGAAATGAATGAGTCAGCCTTCTATAGGAGGCATGCTGCTTGTGACAGGAAGAAGGGACAGCTATAAGAGAAATGCTGAGACACCGAGAAATCCAACAACAGAGGGGATAAAGAGGGAGAGAGCGAGGAGAGAGAGAAGTGTTTGTTCCAGAAAGAGTGAGAAAAAAAGAGTTTGACCGAGAGAGCAGAAAAGTGGAATTCGGCATGGGTTATATGGCTGAGTAAAACGGCCTTCAGTGTCATGAGGTCAAGAGGTCAAGGATGGTCAAGGAGGAAAGCTCAGTCATCTGGGTCGAGGACAGTTGGGCAGTTTGACTGGAGTTTGGTGACATCATTACACCATTACAATCACATATTTTCTCGTTTCTCTTTGCTGGACTTGGGCAACGTTGAGATTGCACATGTCAAACAGTCCATGTCCATGCAGTTTATAGACACACCCTCTACTCACCTTTATTGGCACAAGCTATCCACTGCAAAGGCGTGACATCATAGTTGTGCTGCCCGACTGAAAAGGTAAACACTCGAATCTGAGGGGAGAGGGGATAGTGAGCGGAGAGGGTGAAAAACGGAACATTACTCTCGTACAGCGAGAAAGTATAACGGCAGAAGCATTTCAAGCCAGGGCGTGAGCGAGGACAAAGAAGGAAGGCGGTAGGAGAGGGAGATAGAACGACCGAGAGAGGAAAAAGAGTGAGTGCATGTGTTAGCTGTAATTTCCTGGGCTCTGATGATAAAGTGGCTAATTAGTCAGCAGGTCAGAGCTGTTAACACCTGCAGCAAGACAAGAAAAGAGACAGAGAAACAGAGAGACAGAGAGACAGAGCGAGAGAGAGAGATGACAGGGATGGAAAGTAATGCCAATGAGGAAGAGACGAGGAACACACGCCAAAAGGCTGGATCTATGTCCAAGGATGGAAGTGCTGGAATCATTAAGATTCTCACCCCCAAAAAATGACACCTGCTGTTGAGAAACATGGTATTTATTTCATAAGGATAGGGGATGAGAGGGAGATGGGAGACCACAGGCGGGACAATGCATGGACTGATTCATTGGCAGACTAGGATTGATTAATAGATCCTTGATTATTGGGGACAGACTCACAGTTTTGTTGGGCCAGTTGTACTTCTCAAAAATGTCCTGGGCACGATCCTCTCCTCCATCTGTAAACATCATTATCATCTTATTGCAGCCCGCCCTCGGGGCGCCCGTATCCTGTGGAACAGAGAGAGAGAAGAAGAGGGAGATAGAGAGGGAGAGACAGAAAGAGGGATAGAGAGAGATACAGAGAGAGATACAGAGAGAAAGAGAGAGGGTGATTAGTGAGAGAGTGATTAGCGAGAGAGGGGGAAGAGACCGTCAAGGAACGGAAGAGGACATCAGACGACATGATAAAGACACGATAAAGACACGATAAAGACACAATTCAGTGTAGCCTCTCCTTCCAGGAAATCACTGAAAATGGCGGCTTGGTTCTTCACAGGAGAGAAGAGTGCTTGAGGAAAGGACAAGCCTGTCTTCCAGTTCGCCTTTGAACAGCTGTAGATTCTCTTTTCTAATATGCTAGGTAACCTGCATGTACAGTACACAACACATCCACATATCTGGGATCGAAGTGTACATATCTCTGTGTGTAGGGTAATATATCCCGTGCGTGCAGATTGGTGAATGTGTTCAGTGGCCAGTGTCATTCTCCTGTGATATGGATTGGGTTATAGGCATAACCCCCTCTTTCTCCCTCATCCCTCTCCTCCACCAGGCTGCCTATCTGACAGTTCGAATTGATATGCAGGCCAGCAGCACGTCACTCTGACAAGATTCTAATAAAGATAAATAATATTACCACAATTACACATTTTTATTGTGCTTCTGCCACCAATCATAGGGAGCGCGGCTGCGGCAGACAGCGATTAAAAAGCTTTTATTTCTCATTCTGCTGGGGGGGGGGGGGGGGGGGGGGGGGCTGGGCTGGGCGCTTGGCTCCGTACCTCCCAGCCCACCAGAGGAATATAAAGTGTCGGTGGCTGATCTCTTCTGGGCTCCTCTCATCAATCATCCCATCAGAGCCCATTAGGGTTGGCAGCTTCCTAAAATATACAGGAGCATATGGAGCTAAGCTGAGGCAGCACCTGTGCAGACAGAAAGACAGACAGCGGCAGGCAGGTGTTTTGGACGGACCAGTGCCAGCCTGCAGGGTCGCCTCCCTGCTGCGCACACAGACAGGGACCACTGCTGTGCTGGCTAGCCCGAAGCGCCACCATCATCATCGTGCAACTGCAGTGGCCGTTCTCAATCAGACCGGCCGACTGACTAGCGGCCCCTTTGGGCCCCATTCAGAAGAGGCGTAATCCTCTGATTGTCTAAAGAGTGGCTGGGTCAATTCCTACATCAATTCGGATGTCAGTTTGCTAACTAGCGTGTCTTATACCATGGACATTTCGTGGAAGGCCTAACCTAACCTACCACCCTGAACTAAAACCCAGAGCGTGCGGCTGACTGCTGGCTCTTAGTCTTACATTGAGTAGCTGTTCGAAGGCGAACTGGAAGCCAGACTTGTAGTCAGTGGTTCCTTTGGCTTGCATGCTCATGATGGACTCCTTGAAGATCTTCTTGTTTCTCATGGTGGCCTGGACCAAGGTCTTAAAGCAGGGGACCACGGCATCTGCCTTCTCGTTAAACTGGGGGAGAAAAGACAGAGAGTGATGACTAATTGTCAATTGAACGTGTCTGAGTGTGACCACGTCGCTCGCTCGCTGGCATTTGAGGGCCACTCCATCTGTAGTGTGTGTGTGTGTGTGTGTGTGTGTGTGTGTGTGTGTGTGTGTGTGTGTGTGTGTGTGTGTGTGTGTGTGTGTGACCGGATAAGGAGGGGGACGTGTGCAGCTGTGGGTTGCTCTGTGCCACTCTGGCAATAAAGGTTGATAATTACAGTGTTCCACACAATGAACAGGTGCACCTGGATTTCCAATGTAAACCAAGAACAGACACCCAGCCAAGGTAATGTCATCCAGATCTCCTCGGCAACATTTAAATTAGTCCTGGACTCTGTTGGTGACTGCATGTGCGTGTGCGACAGACAGAAAGGTGAGCAGAGAGCAGTGCCTATGTGTGATTAGCATTGAACAGCAATGTCTGTAATGTCAACATTTTTAATGGCCTTTCTTCTTGAAGGTCAACTTTAAAATCAGTTGACATTTCGATGGCAGAATGATGGCATGAAATAGGCAAAGGAATTCGGTGCATGAAAAGATGACATTTCCTTGTGTTTGTGTAGTTTGATATTTATATTGGTCCGGAAAAAAAGAGACGAAAAGGACGTGAAGTATAGTATTCAAAATAACATTAAGAATTCCTTGTCACAGATTGTGATCTCCTAACGAAATGACAATAACACGTTCAATACAATTCCAGGCCTAATGTAATGCTTCTGTGGACGGTTATACTGTATTGCTGGGGCGGCAGGTAACCTAGTGGTTAAGAGCGTCGGGCCAGTAACGGAAAGGTCGCTGGTTCTATTCCCCAAGCCGACTAGGTGAAAAATCAGTCGATGAGCCCTTGCTCAAAGGCACTTAACCCTGATTGCTTCTGTAAATCACTCTGGGTAAGAACAACTGGTAAAGGGAACTGTTCTGCCAGAGGTTAGGATATCAACAGTTGTTGTGTTTGTAACTACAATGCATAATAATGGGAATATTTGACTGATCAAATGCACAATCTTTGAATAACCATCGTATTAATAACATGAATTACTGTTGGTGTCTTCATACACTAAGATATATACAGACAGATAGGTATACACACTGGCACAACCATTGACTTTCCTTCCTAGAGCTCTTATTTTCTCTATAGGGGTGGAAATCAGCCTCGTTCCCACCCAGATTACCACGCTCATTTCTGCCTCTTAGGGCTGGGATTTAGAGCCATACACTGACTAAGAGCACTGGATTATGGCGGATTAGCCACCCAAGTCTCCAAACAGGGCTACCCCACCAGTGTGTGTGTGTGTGTGTGTGTGTGCGTGCGTGCGTGGGTGTGTATGTATGCAGTGAGTCAGACAATGCAGCAATCAACTCATGAAAAACCTAGGAAGCAAGGCAGGGAGACGGTGGGGGAGATAGAGCCTGGCACAATCACACATAGACCAGGGGTTGCAACATTGTGGGACTATAATCATGTCGGAAAGTAATCGTTTTTACAGCATAACTATGCAACCACATGTGACTATGTGATAGGAACCTACACGTTTTCTCATGGCCACACCAATGCATTGTGGTTCTGTTGTATTGGAGGTGTTAACCGTGGTGTAACATTGCCATGGGATATTGACGAGCAGCCAGACCTGCAGCTGCAAATGACTGACACCTTCTAATCGTGAACCCTGTTCTAACCGTGGCCAATATCAGCGAGGCTACTCACCCTGGCTACATTCACATAGTCATCATCTGACAGAGTGTCTAGCATCTGTATCACAGAGGACTTCATCAGCTTCAGAGTGAGTCCACTGACACTGCCACTCCTACAGACACAACAGAGCACAACCACCAGAGCATTAGAGCCATACCGTTCAACCTAAACTGTTCCATCTTAAAAGCTCATCAAGATTGTATGGTGTATCCATACGAGGTTATACAGTGACGATCCCTTTTCTCGTTTATACTGTGCTGAGTATTTATAGGTCGGGGATCTGGCATAGGACACACTAACAGTCTTAATCTATCCTCTCATTCCTCCCATGACCCGACCCCAGTTTATTTCAGCATGCATTCAGAAAAATAATCTTCCTATTGTACTGCTAAGACACGGGCATAATAGCAAGAGGTCTGTGAAAATAAACACAATCGACACGGGAATCTACAATCTCCTCTGATCGGAGTAAACCAACAGGTGGCACTAGAGACCTTTACTGTTGCTGCTGAGAGAGGACAGGGGGGAGGAGAGAGGGAGAAGGAAAGATGGACAAAGAAAGAAAGACAGGAGGGAGTGAGGGAGGAGAGGGGGAGAAGGAAAGACAGGAGGGAGGAGAGGGGGAGAAGGAAAGACAGGAGGGAGGAGAGAGGGAGAAGGAAAGACTGCATCTACTCACACATCCACAATGATGATCATGTCCTTGGGAGAGGATGCCCCCTGGATGTACCTGTTCAAAAAACAAAGATGTGTTTAACAAATTGTATTAGTCTTCACTGCGTTTAATTGAACTGGTAGATGTGATGGGGATCCTAGGTTACAATAAGCTGAGCTATGTTAATATGTAGCAACCAGAGCATATTTAAATGCTGAAATGGAGTATTAGCTTGCAAGAGCTGTGTCTAAATGGATTCTAAGCTTTGTTGAGACTGGTTGAGGCAAGTGAATGGAGTCCCGGCTTAGCTAAGGTTCACTTACAGCATAGGTAAAGCTATGTTTGCATGTTGAGCAACCTGTATGTGTATATCTTCAGTCTAAGTAATCTGAGTTATGCAGAGTTTGTTTTATATTTAGTTTGAGTCTGAACTAAACAGATTTCAGTCATGTTTCTAAGCAGGCTGAGCCGAGCTGACCTGTGTTTTGGGTAGTCTGCGCTAAGCGCTGTCTGCCAGTACAATAAGAGCTACTGCTGATTCTCTAGTCCCTCAATGACGCACCAGTCCGGCGTCAAACACATTCTTTACTCTGCCGGTCCCTTTGTCAGCTCGAGACACAAGCTGCTTAACACCATTATGCTACAGTTGCAAAGCTACTCCTAAAATAGGGCGGCTATGTGTGTGTGTGTGTGTGTGTGTGTGTGTGTGTGTGTGTGTGTGTGTGTGTGTGTGTGTGTGTGTGTGTGTGTGTGTGTGTGTGTGTGTGTGTGTGTGTGTGTGTGTGTGTGTGTGTGTGTGTGTGTGTGTGTGTGTGTGTGTGTGTGTGTGTGTGTGTGTCATGATGGTGCAGGGCAGGTCTGTGGGGGAGCAGAAACACAGCAGCAAAGTGAACCAAGAATGCTAGACACTTTGTTGTCCTCGAAAAGCTACAAACACAAACGTCTGTCCACTGCTGATAGAGGCTGACGTATAGAGGCAAATTAGAATGCACTCATTCCCTTCCAACTGCAATTAAAATCACATTACACCTGACACAAATGGAGCAGAGATTGATGTAACGTTACAGACCTTCTCCAGGTCAGTTTGGCATGGCGTTCAAATGTTAGCGTTTAGTTTGTTTGGCATTCTGAGGCGCGAGCGAAGCAGAGGCAGACCGATCATCAGTAGTCTCTTTCTGCTTTTTATCAGCGGTTCCGCTGTGTGTGGAGGCAGGCCAGCTGCCTGTGGGCCAGTTAGGTGCTTTTCTTATGCCGGGCCAAGCCGATACAGAGGTAGAGAGGAATTGAGTCCTGGTATTCCTCACTGTTGCTGCTCCCACAAGCCCCAGCCCATCACTTCACTGGCAAGCACCGCGCCACCACTCCAACCTGCACAGTGACTCCTGACCTCTGTTCCACTGCTGTCCCTCAGCACCGACGTGGCCCTGAATCCCAGCTTCAAACACAACCGGGGCCTCACTCTCCTGAAACCTTTCTGAACCCCCAGGACAGAACACAAGCAGGTCAGCCAACCAGCACCGTCGCCGCCGACACTCGAGAGATCGATTAACCGAGCATGCCCAGAATAGGCAGAAGTGTGTGGGGGAGGGGGGAATCCAATTATTTTTCATAACAGAGAACACCACATCAAAGGTAGAATTTCCACAGCTCTCCACCACTATGTGGCATTTGAAATCAGGTCTGGAACCACGAAGTGTATTGGCATGACTTTTATCAATTTAATTACGGAAATCTTAATTTGAGAAAGAGAGTGCATGGGGAGAGGGAAAGGGGAGAGAGAGAAGAGAGTTTGACTGCACGCAGTGATGGCTTCATTCTGTGGCTAGATGGAGTTGTGAAAGTGGTCATCGATGCGACACCAAACCCAGTCAGAATGTGCACCACGTCTCCACACTGGGGCACCAGAGAAAGCTCAGCCCAGATAGTCAAGGAATGGCCCTTTTGGTGAAGGTCCTCAGACCTGAGTAGCACCAACTGAGTGGCGGGAGGATTTCATTAAATCCTCTGACTCGTCTCATTCTCTCAGTGGACTCTAGTGCTTTCATATGGCTGAAGTTATTCATGGGCTAAATGTTAATGACAGGGGCACAGCCGACTTCCATTACTGGTTCAACCTCAGTTGCCCCACACTCACATCACACAGTCAAATGCGGAGCTGTCATTAGCTCCCCATATGTCTCAGGGGGAAAACAATGTCACTTCTAGAGAGACTATTTCTCTTGGGGGTTTGTCTAAAGAGAGAGGCAGCATTGATCAGCTGCAACGAGGTTTAAGAGGAGTTTAACAGACGATGGAGAGAAGCTGAGTGTGTGACGCGGGGGGTTGGAGTGGGGTGGGGGTGGGATCACTTGCGACAGAAGTTATAGTGCTGCCACGGCTGATATTTCCATAGATTGTCGTGCTGAGTCTGACTGTGGTACGCTCTCTCTCTCTCTCTCTCTCTCTCTCTCTCTCTCTCTCTCTCTCTCTCTCTCTCTCTCTCTCTCTCTCTCTCTCTCTCTCTCTCTCTCTCTCTCTCTCTCTCTCTCTCTCTCTCTCTCTCTCTCTCTCTCATCCTCTCTCTCTCTCTCTCTCTCTCTCTCTCTCTCTCTCTCACTCTCTCTCTCTCTCCTCTCTCTCTCTCTCTCTCTCTCTCTCTCTCTCTCTCTCTCTCTCTCCTCTCTCTCTCTCTCTCTCTCTCTCTCTCTCTCTCTCTCTCTCTCTCTCTCTCTCTCTCTCCATTCCTAAAAGTGAATTGTATTTAATTCTGCTTTCAAGCAAGCAAGTGAGGGGGGAAGAGAGGAGTGGAGTCGAGTGGGGTGAGGGGATTTTTCCATCTCCAGCCTGATGTATAGTAGTTCCATGGTGATAAACCATCATGGATTGAAGCTTATAGTGATATGTCTGCTGCATCTGATCCTCTATATTTGCCTCATGGATCCAGATGTGTTGTTTCTGCATGGGTTCCATTCTGTAATTACCTCTCAGCTCCTGCCCCCTGATGCCATTCTTTCCCTGTCATTACCCAGTCTCCTGCGTGCCAGAGCCAGGTGACGAGCAGATGGACCTGGCTGGTGCTGAACTGAGCCCAGGCACTCGCCCATCCCTGCCTGCCCCTGCCCCCCGCCCCAACAACACCATCCCTGCCTGCCCCCCGCCCCAACAACACCATCCCTGCCTGCCCCCCGCCCCAACAACACCATCCCTGCCTGCCCCCCGCCCCAACAACACCATCCCTACCTGCCCCCCGCCCCAACAACACCATCCCTGCCTGCCCCTGCCCCCCGCCCCAACAACACCATCCCTGCCTGCCCCCCGCCCCAACAGCACCATCCCTGCCTGCCCCTGCCCCCCACCCCAACAACACCATCCCTGCCTGCCCCCCGCCCCAACAGCACCATCCCTGCCTGCCCCCCGCCCCAACAGCACCATCCCTGCCTGCCCCCCGCCCCAACAGCACCATCCCTGCCTGCCCCTGTCCCCCGCCCCAACAACACCATCCCTGCCTGCCCCCCGCCCCAACAGCACCATCCCTGCCTGCCCCTGCCCCAACAACACCATCCCTGCCTGCCCCCCGCCCCAACAACACCATCCCTGCCTGCCCCCCGCCCCAACAACACCATCCCTGCCTGCCCCCCGCCCCAACAACACCATCCCTGCCTGCCCCCCGCCCCAACAACACCATCCCTGCCTGCCCCCCGCCCCAACAACACCATCCCTACCTGCCCCCCGCCCCAACAACACCATCCCTGCCTGCCCCCCGCCTCAACAACACCATCCCTGCCTGCCCCCCGCCCCAACAACACCATCCCTGCCTGCCCCCCGCCCCAACAACACCATCCCTACCTGCCCCCCGCCCCAACAACACCATCCCTGCCTGCCCCCCGCCCCAACAACACCATCCGCCACCAGCTATTCAGCCATGCCACTGCCACACACCCTCGCAGAACCTCTATCTCTCTCTCTCTCTATTGTTACATGGAAATGACTCTACATAATCGAATAACACCACAGTCCTTAATGACAGCCACTGTGTATCCTAAGTGTACACACGATGAGGAATACGCGTAGGCTGATGTCTGTGTGTGCACTTCATCAGAGGTAGCTGTTTTGACCAATGTTTTAAGCAAAGCGTGTAGGCTAGCGAGCAAATCAAAGTAAACACTTGTAACACACTAGTAATAACATAAAACATATGACAACATAAAACAGTCAAAATGATTTGTTTGAGCGGCAGGTCTCAAGGCAGAGGCACAGCATTAAATGACAGCAGATTTTAAAGCTGCAAAATTGGCACCCCCCAAAAAAACATCTTAAAAGAACACATTAAGCAACCAGTAGAATACAATGACATATGCTGCGTGGCAGTGATTGTATTTCTGTCCCTTCGTGGCAGTCTGGTAAAAGAGTCTCATTGGAATTCATGAAATAGTTTTATCAGGGACCGGCGCTGTAAAATCAATACATTAACTGTGCTGGGGGCTAACACTCTCAGAAGATTGTGTTTATGTACCCTGACCCGTTTCCCTGAGTGGGGTGCATTACATTTGAATCGGGGGAATTATCTACGTACATTACAGATAATACACAATGATAAAACACTAAAATGGCCTAGGTTAATCTTATTCTAGAATCAAGTATGTGTGTGGGCGTCTGCGTATTCGTGTGTGTGATTGTGAGAGTAGGTGTGCATGAGTGCAAGTTTCTATAAATATCTGCATGTGTGTGTTTCTGAATGTACGTACACACTGAGTGTATGAAACTTTAGGAACACCTTCCTAATATTGAGATGCACCCCCTTTTGCCCTCAGAACAGCCTTAATATGTCAGGAATGGACTCTACAAGGTCTCGAATGCGTTCCACAGGGATGCTGGCCCATGTTGACTCCAATGCTTCCCACAGTTGTGTCAAGTTGGCTGGATGTCCTTTGGGTGGTGGACCATTGTTGATACATACGGGCAACTGTTGAGCGTGAAAAACCCAGCAGCGTTGCAGTTCACACATACAAACCAGTGCCCCTGGCTCCTACTACCATACCCCGTTCAAATGCACTTTTGTCTTGCTCATTCACCCTCTGAATGACACACATACACAATCCACGTCTCAATTGGCTCAAGGATTTAATATCCTTCTTTAACCTGTCTCCTCCCCTTCCTTTAACAGTGATTGAAGTGGATTTAACGAGTGACATCAATAAGGGATCATCGATTTCACCTGGATTCACCCGGTCTCTGTCATGGAAAGAGCAGGTGTTCCTAATGTTTTGTACACTCCGAATACATTGCACCGTATGCATAGAGTAGATGTATATACCTATATCTATGAGTTGCAGTGTTTTGTATGCACATCCTGTGAGTGTGTGAATATTAACAGTGTGTGTGTTGTGATGATGGGCTTATTATTTTATGGACTCCTGCTCTCTTAGTGCTCCTGTGGATGTGGCTGCTGAATGAAGATTAAATTAAGATAAAAAATATAGGAGGATGTGGCCCAGAGAGCCTGCAGGAGAAAGAGATGTTGTCTGCCTTTTATTTATTTGACTTTTGGCTGATTATTTGAAGGGGTTGATACCAAGAGACACATTTCCATATTTCAGGTTATGCCCATAGTACGAAATATTATAAATAATTGATATGTTATGGTAAATGTATAAAATCAGTAAATGGAAGGACATTTGAATTCAAACATTCAAACATTCAACAGTAGCTATATAGTTTTCTACTATACTATGATGGATTTACAGATTAGGAGTTGAATTACTTAAGTTGCATGCCTTATGGGCCCAAGGTCACTATTTCCAATGGAACAAGAGAAGGGCAGACATTCCGACTGTGACTCCACAGTCACGGTTATCGCTTTACGCTGCAGTCAAAGAGACAGAGACGCTTTCCCTTTGACTAACCCACTCCCTACAGGAGGAGCGAGTGAGGAGAATGGGAGAGGCAGGCAGGAAGGGAGGCAAGCACAGGGGCTCCAGGCGTTTGGGCCATGGCATTTTGGGAGGCTCATCTCCTGGCTGGGATTGACCAGAAGCCATAATATTTACTGAGAAGGTAGATTGACTTTTCTGAGAAATCAATATCTGTTATGGCCCTGCACGCTGTACTGAACCTGGAAGGTAATGGGATCTCTGCAATGCTTGGCTAACAGGACTCCATGCCTGTCTCTCTCTATTTCTCTCTCTCTCGCTCTCGCTCTCATTCTCTCTCCACCTCTCTTCCTTGACTTCCTTAACAGACTTTATAATGGACAAATGTTAATAATTAATGTCAGAGCAATTGGAGACAATTAAGTGTGTTGACTGGTCCATTCATTTTCCTGAGGCCGTTAGTGGGGAGCACAGCAGACAGACAGATGGAGGGAGCCCATCTGTGGAGGCACCGAGCTACGCAGCCTCATCCTCTCCCTTTCCCCGATTTCCTCAAAAGATTACACACTTTACACACTTTACACACTTTACACACACACCACCCCAGCTGGCATATCTAAAGGACAGGTCAACCAGCCCTAAACTCATTCCCGTAAAAGGTGAAGGTATTTTAGGCCACACACTGTGCACACAAGCCATCCTTTTATTTCCTCCTGAAAATCACATTTTAGACTTAGTGTCAGTGTCGGGGTTATCGCTTACAAAAAAAAAACACATGAAAAGAATCACGTGAAAAGGACAGGTGGTTTTTGGACACTATATGTGTCACGGCTGTCAAAAGAAGTGGACCAAAGTGCAGCGTGGTGAGCGTACATTTTCCCTTTTATTAGAATGTCGCCAACAAAACAAGAAACAAAAGAAACAACCGTGAAGCTTACAGGGCTATAGTGTCACTAACAAAGTTAACTTCCCACAATGACACAAGGGAAAAAGGCTGCCTAAGTATGATTCACAATCAGAGACAAAGATGGACAGCTGTCCCTGATTGAGAACCATACCCGGCCAAAACATAGAAATAGACAAACCTAGAAAACAGAACATAGAATGCCCACCCCAAATCACACCCTGACCAAACCAAATGGAGACATAAAAAGGCTCTCTAAGGTCAGGGCGTGACAATATGAAGAAGAGAGGCATGCGCCTGCAGCAGTAACACTCCCAATTGCTGGCTCAGAAATAAGAAATTATCATTTTTGTACGCACAAAACTATTATACTCAGGTTGGCTAAGTAACCTTTTCACAGAACTGCAGTAAATAATTTCCAATTCCATATGTGGAAACATTGATACTGCAACATCTTAACACAACCTTTTCACATGTGAGGAAAATAACAGTATTTCATCACCACATGTGAAATTGCAAGATTTCTTAGATGTTTTCTGCGATTTTCACATGTGAACTTGCAATTCCACATGTAAACAAGACATATTCACAAGAAAAAGGTTTTCAGATGTGAAACTGCATATCCAATATTCACATGCAAATGTTTTTAAGATGTGAAACCGCATATTTCACATGTGCAACTGCAATTCATGTGTGAGGTGAAAACATGTTTTTTTCTCATGTGAAAATGTGGTATTATCTCATTTAATACAATACTGTATGTGGAAATGCGATTTTCACACATGAAACAGCAAATTTGACTGTTTGTTTTTGTAAGGGATGAAGCGTGTTCCTGCGGTTGCATCTGTGCAATCTAGCTGCATATCGCTCAGTAGTATGAGGGAGTGTTGATGTGTGTGTGGGTTGGCTGTTGGGTTTGTGGGGGAGGATTCTTGTATGTGCATCTACATGTGCAGGTGAGTGTGTGTTTGTGTGAAAGGATGTGTGTGTGTGTGTGTGTGTGTGTGTGTGTGTGTGTGTGTGTGTGTGGATGCGTGTGTGTATGCATGTGTGTGTGTGTGTGTGTGTGTGTGGGGGTATGTGTGTGGGGGTATGTGTGTGTGTATGCATGTGTGTTTGTGTGTGTGGGTATGTGCATATGCATGTGAGTTACCTCCATTCCCCTTGAAAGGTCTATTTATCTATTGCTGTCCCCTAACAAACACGTGATTGGCTTACCTAACCCAATGGGTGGTCTTTTAGCCCCCTGCGATTGGCTGACCCCTCCAGAGAGTGTCACAACCGAAGACAGCGTGTTAGACCATAATCACACAAGCATGACCTGACACATCATGGCACTCCCTGCCACGGCCCCGCCACTCAACACGGCATGGGCACAGGTTGCTAGGCAACAGGACACAGGAGCTTTCAGAGAGGACGGAGGGAAAGTCGGAGACCAACAGGCAGAGAAGAGAAGCATGGGAGCAATGACAGTGACAAACATGGAGGACCAGGGGGTGACATGGTGCTCTTCAGTGGAAAGCATCCACCCCTGTCTACCCCTGTCACATCCTCTGTCTCCAGACTCCCTTCCTTCCTCTCAGCTCTCTCTCCATCTATCCATCTCTCTCGAGTGGCACAGAGGCCTAAGGCACTGCATCTCAGTGCTGGAGGTATCACTACAGACGCCCTGGTTTGAATCCAGGCTGTATCACAACCGACCATGATTGGGAATCCCTTAGGGCGGAACACAATTGGCCCAGCGTCGTCCGGGTTTGGCTGGTGTAGGCCGTCATTGCAAATAAGAATTTGTTCTTAACTGACTTGCCTAGTTAAATGAAGGTAAAAAAATAAATGAAACCCTCTCCCTCTCTCAAATCCACGTTCCTCTCTGCCTCAAGGAAGACTCTTCTCCTGTGTGAGGGAATTAAAATGGGTTGTCATATACACTGAGTGTATAAAACATTAGGAACACCTGCTCTTTCCATGACATAGACTGACCAGGTGAAGGATATGATCCCTTATTGATGTCAGCTGTTAAATCCACTTCAATCAGTGCAGATGAAGGGGAGGAGACAGGTTAAAGAAGCACTTTTAAGCCTTGAGACAATTGAGACTTGGATTGTGTATGTGTCATTCAGAGGGTGAATGGGCAAGAGAAAAGATGTAAGTGCCTTTGAACGGGGTATGGTAGTAGGTGCCAGGCGCACCGGTTTGAGTGTGTCAAGAACTGTAACGCTGCTGGGCTTTTCACGCTCAACAGTTTCCCGTGTGTAACAAGAATGGTCCACCACCCAAAGGACTTGACACAACTGTAGGA
This sequence comes from Salvelinus fontinalis, assembly GCF_029448725.1. Lineage (NCBI taxonomy): Eukaryota > Metazoa > Chordata > Actinopteri > Salmoniformes > Salmonidae > Salvelinus > Salvelinus fontinalis. The sequence goes on from NC_074682.1 coordinate 10,985,389, forward strand.
AGCATTGGAGTCAACATCCCTGTGGAATGCTTTAGACACCGTGTAGAGTCCACGCCCCAACAGATTGAGGCTTTTCTAAGGGCAAAAGGGGGGTGCAACTCAACATTAAGAATGTTCCTAATGTTTTGTACGCTCAGTGTAGTTGTTGGAAGCGAAGGCACTAAAAGAAAACACAGAGATGATCCTCCTTTTTAACTTGTCAGCGGCGCACTGTAGCCCATTGTTAACACAAACAACCCAATTATTGGCGGCGCCGTGTTCATGTGGAGGTCTACAGTGTTTTACAGGTATTGTGTGAAAGCCCATGTCTGCCAGAGCAGAGGCATTGCAGGGACACTTTCTCCCAGAGTGTTAACTTAATTAGTCTGTCAGGAAGAGCTGTATTACTTCCTCATTCTGATACGCTGGGAAACAACCTGGAGTTTAGCTAAACACAGGCTTCTCACACATCTTTAACGGCAACTTTAACCTTCTGAGCAGAATCAGTACTTCTTGGTTTCATATGAGTAGGCCTATGAGTGTGCTGAACATTTATCTGTATATGTAATAGCTGTCACGGCTGTTTAAAGAAGAGGACCGAGGTGCAGCGTGGTGAGCGTGCATGTTCCTTTATTAAACAAGACGCCGAACAAAACAATAAACACTACAAACAAACCGTGAAGCTCAAAGGCTATGTGCCCTAAACAAAGTCAACTTCCCACAAACGCAGGTGGAAAAAAGAGCTACCTAAGTATGGTTCTCAATCAGAGACAACGATAGACAGCTGTCCCTGATTGAGAACCATACCCGGCCAAAACATAGAAATAGAAAATCATAGAAACACAAAACATAGAATGCCCACCCCAACTCACGCCCTGACCAAACCAAAATAGAGACATAAAAAGGATCTCTAAGGTCAGGGCGTGACAATAGCATGTTAATGGGAGTGTGTAATAAAGCAAACTCTGTTGATATTGGTATAAATACGTTGCTTATTTACCTGACAGATACATCTGGAGTGGACTGTAAGTGTTTGAATCGTATACAGTGGGAGTTTGCTGTTCGTCTCAGTGCATTGCCCTCCGGCCCATCCATCACCTCTGGCCAACCCTTGGCCTGAACCACTAACCAAGCTATGCTGGAGCTGGACACAGGCAGACAGCCAGGGATGGAAACCAGCATCAACTCTAATCAATGTGGCTGTCATGATTATGTCCGGTGTGCTTTAATCTGCAACCAGGCAACAGGCAGCTCTTAAACAGAGCTGAAGTGACAGTGACAGGTAGAGGCAGGATGGAGGGGTGAGGGTGTAGGGGGAAGGGGGATGTTTGGCCTCACACACTCGGTGCTGTCGAAAAACTTCAAACTGCCGTGCTTTGTGAGTCCCTGGCCCTGGCTAAGATCTGACACACAGCAGGGATTCACAAACCAAATGGCAGGTGAACACTTAATACAACACAGCAATGGTACCACTCCATATGTTATTTGTCACTTGGCTGCTGTCCTTGTAGTTGAAGAGAATGTATTTTCTCTGGTAACTCACTGAGATAAATAGGGGTTAGATAATGCTTTAACCTCAGTGGTCTGAAACAAAGGAGCGAACTATTCTATTTAGCTTGGGGGGGGGGGACGACGACGACTAACATCTATAATAGACCAAAGCTTACAAGAACACAATAAAAGACTGGTTACATTGGATTTCACAACACAATACACGGAGAAGGTTCTAACAAAGATATCTGGGGCTTTAATATTTGAAATTAGAATATGTGGCATTCTATAGACAATAAAACGTCTTTATAAAACCATTTTTCCCCCCAAATTCATTGAGATGTTGCAAGTGTATTGGGAGCAGAAAATACTATTTGAACCTTTCATATTAAACAAATATGTGCTTTCCTAATATTATTGTCCTTAGGTTGAATAGAATATCCCATAATAAAGCAGGATTCTGTAGGCAAATAAATAGTAGATGAATCACATGTAAATGGCCTTAGGCTGGCCGCCTGGTGGGAGAACATCTGAATGGAAAACCTGTAGGGCCTCTCTATCGTATGTAAGAGGAAGAAAACAGAACATGGACGTCAGTACTCACCATGGTCGTCTGCGCACGTCATACAGGTCAATCTTATTGGGTGCTCTCCAAGGAGTGGCTGGAAAAAGGAGGAATACAAAACATCATTCTGCAACTTGATCTCTTTTTTTTTTTTTTTTTGCTCGACCTCTCATTTTTATCCCCAATTTTGTGGTATCCAATTGGTAGTTACAGTCTTGTCCCATCGCTGCAACTCCCCTATAGACTCGGGAGAGGCGAAGGTCAAGAGCCATGCGTCCTCCGAAACACGACCCTGCCAAGCAGCACTGCTTCTTGACACATTGCTCGCTTAACCCGGAAGCCAGCTGCACCAATGTGTCGGAGGAAACACCGTCCAGCTGGTGACCAAAGTCAGCTTGCAGGCGCCCGGCCCGCCACAAAGAGTCGCTAGAGCGCAATGGGACAAGGAAATCGTAGCCGGCCAAACCCTCCCCTAACCCGGACAACTCTGGGCCAATTGTGCACCGCCTCATGGGTCTCCCGGTCAACGGCCGGCTGGGACACAGCCTGGGATTGAACCCGGGGCTGTAGTGACGCCTCAAGCACTGCGATGCGGTGCGGTAGACTGCTGCGCCACTCGAGAGAACGTGATCTCTTTTACCTCTATGTCTATACAATAGTTATAGTAAACTTTGATAATATCCTTATTAATAATGGTCTAGGACTTACCTGGGTAGTATCTTGTGACCCCCGTCGAGCTGCCGAACACCTGCCAGCGCAGGGAGCTGTCCTCCCGGCGGTTATCAATAAACACCCTCTCCAGAGCCTGAGTCCAGTTCAGCTCATTCAGGATGACTGGGGCTGCAGGGCAGGAGGAGGGGAGGGGAGGGCGGAAGAGATGAGAGGAGACACTATGAGCACAGCCACGGAGGTACAGTACAGTCCAATCGACATAGTTTTGACACTATGATTTGATTGTTGGAGGTTTAATGTTCCTTGAAAAATGTAGATTTAAAAAGGAATAGTTTGACAGGTATTAAAACGAGAGTTCAGTTCACATAACAGGGTTGACCTTAAAACGAGGGACAGGGTTTTTTATTACCTTAAAATGAATCACTAATCACATTAAATAAATAATGATCTTTGGAAATGACTTTGTCAAAACAATAAAATAAATAGGAATTTACAGTGACGGCGAAAACTTTGGGAGTAACAGAGGGACATGTCAAAATGTCCCATAAGAGGGACATGTCAAAATGGTGACTTTTGACCCTTCATCAAGTTTTCATTTAAAATGTATTCAATTTTCTATATTAAAGGGCACTTCATTTAATATAACAGCCTTTTAAAATTCTACAATTCTACAATTTCTACTTAAAATATCAAAGGGACGCAAGAAATGCACTCATTTCGTGGAATTACCCTTATAGGTCGGGATAATGTAAACACAAAACAATACAATCTCTCTTCTGGCTGAATAACCTTGTCCACTCTGACAGTGTGGTCTGACTCCAAAAAAATGTATATATGCAATCAGCTGTCCCAGATCCGGAGGTGGTCCTCAGCAGTGTGTAGCAGGCATCGCTGGAATCTGGACGATATCTATACGGTGGAGAGCAGTGGAGGAATCACACCTGACATTGGTCGAGGTCATGTGTCACTGAATATGTGGAGACAGCAGTTTGGACGATGCTGCATTTGAATAGAGAGGGCAAACAACGGTGCTATTTATGCTGCTGCTATTTCCCCACAGAGACCATCAAAACAGCTTGACTGTCAGTGTGTGTGTGTGTGTGTGTGTGTGTGTGTGTGTGTGTGTGTGTGTGTGTGTGTGTGTGTGTGTGTGTGTGTGTGTGTGTGTGTGTGTGTGTGAGCGCGTGTGTGTGTGACCTGCAGTGTAGATGGCTGACATTACAATGAAGGTGGCTCACATCTGCATAATACTCCCAGTCAGCTTGTGTCTTCTGCCTCTGGAAACAACGTCAGCACGATTACTGTTCGTCGGGAACTTCATGAAATGGGTTTCCATGGCCGAGCAGTGCGCAATCCCAAGCGCCGGCTGGAGTGGTGTAAAGCTCGCCGCCACTGAACTCTGGAACAGTGGAAACTTGTTCTCCACAAACACTTTACCATTTGGAAGTCCGACAGACGGATCTGGGTTTGGCGGAGGCCAGGAGAACGCTACCTGCCCGAAGGTACAGTGCCAATTGTAAAGTTTGGTGGAGGAGGAATGTTTTTCATGGTTTGGGTTAGTTCCAGTGAAGGGAAATCTTACCTCTACAGCATACAATGACATTCTAGATGATTCTGTGCTTCCAACTATGTGGCAACGGTTTAGGGAAGGCCCTTTCCTGTTTCAGCATGACAATGCCCCCGTGTACAAAGTGAGGTCCATACAGAAATGGTTTGTTGAGATCGGTGTGGAAGAACTTGACTGGCCTGCACAGAGCCCTGACCTTAACCCCATCAAACACCTGAATTGCAACGCCGACTGAGAGCCAGGACTAATTGCCCAACATCACTGCCCGACCTCACTAATGCTCATGTGGCTGAATGGAATCAAGTCTGATTAATGTGGTATTTTGTTTCCTGACACAAGAAAAAGCCAGTTGATCAGAATATATAATGGAGTATCAGAATTTGCTGTCTGTCTAGACAGAAAAATACTTTGAAGGCAGATTTTGCAGTAAAAAAGCAAGTCCCCGCAGCAATGTTCCAACATCGAGTGGGAAGCCTTCGCAGAAGAGTCTAAGCTGTTACAGCAGCAAGGGGTAACAAGTCCATATTAATGCCCATCATTTTGTAATGAGATGTTCGACGAGCAGGTGTCCACATACTTTTTTTCACCTGCATGTCGCTCTCCCCCTCTCTCCCCTTCCATTAATACCATACATGTCCTGCCATTTCTCTCTCACCTTGCATCCTGTGCATGCTCGAATGCCATCCACTCTGCCAACGCACCCTCCATAATCTTCCCCCACCCTTGAGCTGCTGCCACAGAGAAAGGCCTTCACTTCCTGTTTAATAGCTGAGCTGGAGTCAGAAGATGGGGCGCGCAATCAGACGTTTAATGGGCGCCTGATTAAAGGAGAAACAGGACGAGACGCTGAGCTGAGGAGAACTTCACTGGCTTTCCTGATTTAATTACTCAGCCAACCACAGCCAGATAAGCCCCTGAACCTCCAAGTCCAGCTTTTCTCGTTTGAATTTCACACAAATAAACGATCATTATCCACTTTTCCCATGATTTTCAATTACTGCGCCGAGTTGCTGATGAGCTGTCAGGTTAGAGAGAGAGAGAGAGAGGAGAGAAGAGGCCCGACCTGCCCCCACCCCCGCCCCCACCCTGCCGGCCTCTAAACACCACTCACACGCCTCATTTGCTGGAGCACTAATTCAAACATTAGTATTTACATTCTTTTGTTTAAAAATGAAACATTCCGTTGTTGAATTGCCCAGAAACTATTACATTCAAAGTCAAAGTTAGATAGTTGAACTGAGGATGTTTTGTATAGAACCTCCTCAAAATTCAAACAAGCTAGCTGTTAGTGAAAGGCCTGCTGTCTCTTGCTTTGTAACAGACGAACACGAGCACGCACGCGAGCACACACATACACAAACATGCACACACACACCAGCACTAACCAGTGACTGGAGGGGAGGAACATATGAGAGCCAAATTGCTCTTGTCACCAAGGGGAGCGCCTCAACATGTTTTCCACAAAATTCAGAGACATAATCACAAAAAAAGAAGAATGAAAGGAGAAGAGCAGGATGGAGAGAATTGTACAGATGTAGATAAATATAGGAATAAACAGGGAGCGAGAGAGAGGCAAGAGAGAGAGAAAGAGGCAAGAGAGAGAGAAAGAGGCAAGAGAGAGAGAAAGAGGCAAGAGAGAGAGAAAGAGGCAAGAGAGAGAGAAAGAGGCAAGAGAGAGAGAAAGAGGCAAGAGAGAGAAAGAGGCAAGAGAGAGAGAAAGAGGCAAGAGAGAGAGAGAGAGAGAGAGAGAGAGGCAAGAGAGAGAGAGAGAGAGGCAAGAGAGAGAGAAAGAGGCAAGAGAGAGAAAGAGGCAAGAGAGAGAGAGAGAGAGGCAAGAGAGAGAGAGAGAGAGAGAGAAAGAGAGAGGCAAGAGAGAGAAAGAGGCAAGAGAGAGAGAGAGAGGCAAGAGAGAGAGAGAGAGAGAGGCAAGAGAGAGAGAGAGAGCGAGAGAGAGAGAAAGAGGCAAGAGAGAGAGAAAGAGGCAAGAGAGAGAGAGAGAGAGAGAGAGAGAGGCAAGAGAGAGAGAAAGAGGCAAGAGAGAGAAAGAGGCAAGAGAGAGAGAGAGAGAGGCAAGAGAGAGAGAAAGAGGCAAGAGAGAGAGAGAGAGAGAGAGGCAAGAGAGAGAAAGAGGCAAGAGAGAGAGAGAGAGAGAGAGGCAAGAGAGAGAGAAAGAGGCAAGAGAGAGAAAGAGGCAAGAGAGAGAGAGAGAGAGGCAAGAGAGAGAGAGAGAGAGAGAGAAAGAGAGAGGCAAGAGAGAGAAAGAGGCAAGAGAGAGAGAGAGAGGCAAGAGAGAGAGAGAGAGAGAGGCAAGAGAGAGAGAGAGAGCGAGAGAGAGAGAAAGAGGCAAGAGAGAGAGAAAGAGGCAAGAGAGAGAGAGAGAGAGAGAGAGAGAGGCAAGAGAGAGAGAAAGAGGCAAGAGAGAGAAAGAGGCAAGAGAGAGAGAGAGAGAGGCAAGAGAGAGAGAAAGAGGCAAGAGAGAGAAAGAGGCAAGAGAGAGAGAGAGAGAGGCAAGAGAGAGAGAGAGAGAGAGAGAAAGAGAGAGGCAAGAGAGAGAAAGAGGCAAGAGAGAGAGAGAGAGGCAAGAGAGAGAGAGAGAGAGGGGCAAGAGAGAGAGAAAGAGGCAAGAGAGAGAGAAAGAGGCAAGAGAGAGAGAAAGAGGCAAGAGAGAGAGAAAGAGGCAAGAGAGAGAGAAAGAGGCAAGAGAGAGAGAGAGAGAGAGAGAGAGAGGCAAGAGAGAGAGAAAGAGGCAAGAGAGAGAAAGAGGCAAGAGAGAGAGAGAGAGAGGCAAGAGAGAGAGAAAGAGGCAAGAGAGAGAAAGAGGCAAGAGAGAGAGAGAGAGAGGCAAGAGAGAGAGAGAGAGAGAGAGAAAGAGAGAGGCAAGAGAGAGAAAGAGGCAAGAGAGAGAGAGAGAGGCAAGAGAGAGAGAGAGAGAGGGGCAAGAGAGAGAGAGAGAGCGAGAGAGAGAGAGAGGCAAGAGAGAGAAAGAGAGAGAGAAAGAGAGAGGCAAGAGAGAGAAAGAGGCAAGAGAGAGAGAGAGAGGCAAGAGAGAGAGAGAGAGAGGGGCAAGAGAGAGAGAGAGAGCGAGAGGCAAGAGAGAGAGGCAAGAGAGAGAGAGAGAGGCAAGAGCAAGAGAGAGAGAGAGAGGCAAGAGCGAGAGAGAGGCAAGAGAGAGAGGAAAGAGAGAGAGAGAGAGAGAGAGAGAGAGAGAGAGAGGGCCAAGAGTGAGAGAGAGAGAGAGGCAAGAGAGAGAGAGAGAGAAAGAGAGGCAAGAGAGAGAGAGAGGCAAGAGAGAGAGAGAGAGAGAAAGAGGCAAGAGAGAGAGAGAGAGAGTGGCAAGAGCGAGAGAGAGAGAGAGGCAAGAGCGAGAGAGAGAGGCAAGAGAGAAAGAGAGGCAAGAGAGAGAGAGAGGCAAGAGAGAAAGAGAGGCAAGAGAGAGAGAGAGGCAAGAGAGAGAGAGAGGCAAGAGAGAGAGAGAAGCAAGAGAGAGAGAGGCAAGAGAGAGAAAGAGGCAAGAGAGAGAGAGAGAGAGGCAAGAGAGAGAGAGAGAGGCGAGAGAGAGAGAGAGGCAAGAGAGAGAAAGAGAGAGAGAAAGAGAGAGGCAAGAGAGAGAAAGAGGCAAGAGAGAGAGAGAGAGAGGCAAGAGAGAGAGAGAGAGAGGGGCAAGAGAGAGAGAGAGAGCGAGAGGCAAGAGAGAGAGGCAAGAGAGAGAGAGAGAGGCAAGAGCAAGAGAGAGAGAGAGAGGCAAGAGCGAGAGAGAGGCAAGAGAGAGAGGAAAGAGAGAGAGAGAGAGAGAGAGAGAGAGAGAGAGGGCCAAGAGTGAGAGAGAGAGAGAGAGGCAAGAGAGAGAGAGAGAGAAAGAGAGGCAAGAGAGAGAGAGAGGCAAGAGAGAGAGAGAGAGAGAAAGAGGCAAGAGAGAGAGAGAGAGAGAGGCAAGAGCGAGAGAGAGAGAGGCAAGAGAGAGAGAGAGAGAGAGGCAAGAGAGAGAGAGAGAGAGTGTGTGTGTGTGAGAGAGAGAGTTTCCTCCTGAGAGACCTGAAAGAGGCAAGCTTTTCTGAGGGCTCAACAATATACAGACTCTATTTCCTTCCACTGCGAAATACACCATGACAAAACAGACTCTGCTGCACTGTGCACTACCATTTCCTCAAAAAATATGTCAGGCTTTACAGTAAACATGGCCATCTCAGTGGGCTGCTGCTACAGTAAACTACAGAATAACCACTGGCTTTTGGCAACTGTTGGCAAAGGTACCAAATTGACACCAAAAGCATATTCATTATTGAAATAGCTTAATAGGGCCACCAACACAATAGTGCCTTTCAAAGGGAAAATGCAGTAACTACGAATTTGGTCAAAAACCTGTTGTAATGGCTAGGTATATCATCTGATTAATGTGGTATTTCGTTTCCTGACACAAGAACAAGCCAGTTGATCAGAATATATAATGGAGTATCAGAAATTGCTGTCTGTCTAGACAGAAAAATACTTTGAAGGCAGATTTTGCAGTAAAGAAAAATACGTCATGACTGCGCTTTGCCTCTGCAGGGCAGAGTAGCTATAGCGCCCCAGAGTGTGTGTGGGCACAGGGGTATTGTGTGTGTGTGTAAACACCACCTACTGTCTGAGTACCCTTGGCTCAAAGACATCCAGTCAGGTCCCATCCCAGAAGACACGGGCCGGGAGTTTTATGCAGATGTGAGCCCCCTCTATTTAATGTCAGCCAACCACACTGCAGGCCACATACACACGAGCTTATCCAAGAGAAAGGAATGCAAGCAAACAAAATCTCTTTGATTTATTCAGCTAGGATGTGCCATGACTTTTCTGGACAGTTGATAAAAATGTACATTTCCACAGTGAAGAATTTGCACACGGAGGCGGACAGGGCCCCTGAGCTCTGTGTTGGGCTCATCTTTCACGTAAAACAGGCCTCTCTCTGATATCTTTAAAAGGTGATTCATCAGCTCGCCTGATGTATAAAGCACCCTTGGCGTTGCCCCTTCATGGAGCAGGACTGCACGCCAAGTAGGGAAACAATTATATGAGTGGGATCTACAGAATATCCCTGTGTGAGACCATCCCTCACATACACACAACGGACCCCCACTTCACACACATTCTTCACGGTGCCATCAAAATGTATCTTTGCCTTTTTGCCTAATATGAATCCAGTATTACTGTACACTAATACACACACACACACACACACACACCACACACACACACACACACACACACGGCTCGTGTAATATATCACAGGGTAAATACAAACAATCCCTCATAAAAAAATCCATTTGGGACTATAGAACTCAAGCTATAAATGGACAAGACCTTTGTAATAGCCATTATCATCGTCATCATCGTCGTGAAGATCTTTACGCCGTTCCTCTGATGAGTGGCCAGGAACCAGCCGCATGGTGGTTGTAATAGAACTTCATTTCCCCATGCCCTAGTAAAGGAGGTCCTTCTAACAAACACATACAGTACTCATTTATTTTTAACACACACAGCACAGAGGTAGTCGTCTTTTTTTACACTGGCAGATGTGGTTTATTTTTGGGACTCCAATGATGACATAGCCTGCGGAAATCAAAGAAGTGTAAAAATGCCACGCCCCACGTCCTTCTCCTTAGCGTCCACCATCCACCTCTCTCTCTCTCTCTCTTTCTCTCCCTCTCTCTCTCTCGCTCCCGCTCCAAGGCTGTCTCCTCTCCTCGTGGTCTGGCTCGGTGCTTAAAACTCTGGACTTACAAACCTTTCATCCTGCAGATGAAAAACAAATAGCTGGAACTGGCACCACCTCACACATCTACAAAGACTATGGGAAAACATGGACTGGGCACTGAAAGAATTTTGATTATCTCCAAGTTTTAGAGATAGAAGAAGAAGATTGATGGACACAAACACAATTTAAAAGTACACTTCCCAAAACATATGCTAACGCTATTTATCACAAAAACTGGATGGAAGTTTCCTTAAACACCCGTGTTCTCAAAATGAGGATTTCTTTTTTTTCTTTTTCTTTTTTTTCTTTTTTTTTATCCCATTTTCTCCCCAATTTTCGTGGTATCCAATCGCTAGTAATTACTACCTTGTCTCATCGCTACAACTTCCGTACGGGCTCGGGAGAGACGAAGGTCGAAAGCCATGCGTCCTCCGAAGCACAACCCAACCAGCCGTACTGCTTCTTAACACAGCGCGCCTCCAACCCGGAAGCCAGCCGCAACAATGTGTCGGAGGAAACACCGTGTACCTGGCCCCCCTTGGTTGGCGCGCACTGCGCCCGGCCCGCCACAGGAGTCGCTGGAGCGAGATGAGACAAGGATATCCCTACCGGCCAAACCTTCCCTACCCCGGACGGCGCTAGCCAAATTGTGCGTCGCCCCACGGACCTCCCGGTCGCGGCCGGCTGCGACAGAGCCTGGGCGCGAACCCAGAGACTCTGGTGGCGCAGTTAGCACTGCGATGCAGTGCCCTAGACCACTGCGCCACCCGGGAGGCCCAAATGAGGATTTCTTAAATGGAATGTATTTACAAAAACATCCATAACCAACTGAAGTAATACTGAATCGTATTCAAATAACATGCAGTAACACTAACAACCTAGTAATACCACAGCTAATATACCTGAATATGAGGTACATGAGTTAAACTGTGTTTATAGCGGATAAAATGTTTGAAAACACTGTATTTCTGATTGAATTCCTGTCCTGCTCCCAAACTGCCTTGAACTGTGAAGAGGAAATCAAACCCAGAACGTCTCCGACGAATCAAGAATACGGAATGAGAGACTGCTGAAATCTAAACCCTTTCCTCGCCCAGATACCTTTTTCTAATTAAAGTGATGCAGTCAATAATAAACAAATGAAATATATTTTGTGAGCTTGGTGGTGAGTGAAGTGGAGTCTGGTGTGCTGGCTGTTCTCATTAGAGTGTTGGTAAACGATAGTGCCCCTTCACTGGGCACACACTTTAGGGTAGGGGGGTAGGGAGGAGGGATGCTGGGGGGGGGGAGCAGGAGGCGGAAGACAGAGCGAATCAAATCAAGAGGAACGGTAGAAATATATATTATTCCAGCTGTCTTCTCCCTCAGAGTGAAAAACATACATTTAAATCCTATCACCCTTTTTTCCCCTCACACAGTCGTTTCCTTTTACGAATCACTTTAGCTTTTCTTTCCTTTCTCAGTCTCTCACTCCTTAAATCCGACTTGATGTTGAGGGGGAGTGAGCTGATCTCCAGCATAGCGTGAGCTGGGTGACAGCGAGAGAGCATGTCTATTTCTGCCACAGGATGAGCCTGCAGTGGGCTGTGCAGACTGCACAACAGCCTATAGACTTTTAGATGTCATTTCACTGTCTTCTACTATTTTTCTTTTCGCCTAAATGACTTGCCTCTATCTTTGCGACAACCCGATTCCTTATAATGTAAATGAATGACCCTTTTACCCATGTAAATAAATAGTGGTACTCCTCTAAAAGTGACAATAAGGCCCACTAATTCTATGTACTATATAGTTGGAGTCCTGAGTATAGAGTGAATGACTATCTAGATTAGTTCTCCAAACCTTCACCCGTTCTCTTCTCCTTTAGTTCTAATGCCTGAGTGTCTCTAAAAGATCATGCTTTTGTGGTAATGTACCTGGGCAAACACCAGCAGACTACAGATCTCTCAGAATCCCTTATTGAATACTGCAGTGCTTCAGAGCCTGATTCATTCTACTGAAACCCCTCCGATACCAATCTCTTCCTCTGTTTTAAACCCTCTACTAATACCCCACAGATTTCCTCTCCATCCACTGTAGTGTATTTCCCTCATTTCTGTTCTAGTCTCTGTGACTGTGTCTCTTGCTCTTCCTGTGTCTCCATGACATTGCATGTGTTCCATCATGTTCGCCTAAAGCCTCCCAGAGGGGTGTCCACGCCACAGCCACCTTGGCTGAGCAGGGGCTAATATTCAAAGACAGGGAACATGTGCCTTTAGTTGGTGGTTTGGGCATTGGTGTTAGTTGGCTTGTTTGTTTGCTCGCTCTCCCTCTCTCTCTCTCTCTCTCTCGCTCTCTCTATCTCTCTCTCTAATTAGCTGGGAGAGAGAGAGAGAGAGAGAGAGGGAGATAGGGACAGCATCCTCCCTCCGCAGGAGAGGAGGGGAGGATTAATCCTTCCATTCAGTCCAACCACCAAAGCTTCACTTCACCCACTCTTTCATCTGCACAATTAGTGACTGCTCTCCATTCTATTGTAATAGGCACATTACTCACTGCTGATGTGTAGAATAGAAAGACAACAACGCAGCCTGCCACTGGACAAAAAGCTCTGCATACAGGGGATTTAAACTTTATTCTCACTTCAGGACTAAAAATGTTTTTTTTTCTGTACTTAAATACTCTGTCTTTTTCTTTATTATTCAGTTAATATGACGACAGCAATGTAAATATAGCAGTATGTGTGGTTATCTCTTAAATGAAAGGCAACAAAAAATATGAGCAACCTGGTTGGAGCAAAAATGTTTCATTAATTATAATCCACATAATAATTTACATTTCTTGTTGCTGCAGGATTCTTTTCCTGCCATAGTAATCTGGGTCAAATTAAGATCCTTCATCTGTATAGCAGCTGTGTCTGCAAAACTGTTAACAATATTGACAGCCCTGGTACAATAACCGTTAAATGATCTAGCTGTGAGACTTCTCAGAAACTAAAGACAGACCCAGGAGTTAAGCGCATGATGGGATTCTGTCAGTGGCGTTTATTTAACTCTCCTCTTCCTGTTTCTCTGTGATTCCCTGTGAGATTGTATTCCCCTGGCCTCTTCCCCAGCAATTATTCAGCAAATCCCTCCCTGCCGTTTGTTCCCTCAATGTTTCCACAACATTCCCCCACCACGAGAAGAAATCCTTTTTTCTCCACAATGCAACAGCACCACCCACATCAATCTATTCCTCTGTGGCTGTTTCTGTTGCGGTGTCCGTTCTGTAATAAGCATTGATAATTAGAAGAAAACTGTTTGAATGTTTGACCTAAGCTAATTAGAAAGTTTGCAGACTTGCCAGCAGGAATCCGCAATGGGATAATGAATCATAAAATGGTTCATTACTGTGCCCAGGGAACACTCTCAATCTCAATAAACGGACATGGGCCCTGGCAGACAAATCAAACTAGGACGCATACACTGCCTCATTTATCTGCTAAAAAGAACACAATAAAAAAACGTTGCTCTAAACGGGTTCTATTATTAAAGTGTCTCTCTCCTGATTCTCCTTCTCTCTTTCTCCAAACCCTCCCTCTCTCGCTCTCTACTCTTCTCTCTCTGACTTTTTCTCTCGAACCCCCCCCCCCCCGTCAAAGAACTCCGCAGCTGCCGTTTCATTACCATGCGTAACACACTTTTGTAAAAACTCCTTGTCATGTAACAACCACCTTCCTCAAATATCACAGAAGACCAGTCATATTGCCAACGTTTCCTAGTTGGGCCCCCTTCTCTCAGGTGTTCATTATCAAAGCTGTAAAATAGCAACCCCCTTCAACTACACAGAGGATGAGTGCTCATAATCAACTCTACCCATGTACTCCATCCACAAAGCACAACACAGAACACTAAACTCATCCATACCATAGCCCACTAACACTTACTGCCATATATTGTACACATAACACCACACAACACTGCAGACCCTGTGTAGATAGTACCCTGTTCCAGATCAACAGTTCCAGGCTTTTGTTCTCTAACGCTGACCCTCTCCCTCTGGTCTGGCTGCTCTGCTCTGTTCTCCCTGGGTTGGGCAGACAGCCTCTCCTGCTCACTAACAATGCTGCTGCTCCACTGCTCTTCCAATAAGCCCAGACCTCTCTAGACCCACAGGCAAACATTCCACCCACATCAGCTCCCGTCAGCTCTCCGAGGCAGCTCTGGTGTTCCAGCACTGAGCAGCAACCATCTCCTTTGGTACCGAGCATGTCCCTGGCCTGCCCTCTCCAGAGTTCTCCGAGCCCCGGGACCCCAGAGGTAGAAATGTCCCAGTCTATTTTCTCCACGTGAAATTCAGCTTTCAACTCCCGATCCCTGGGGCCGTATGTATCAAGTTCCTCGGAGTAGGAGTCTGAGGATCAGGTCCCCCCAGTCTATGTAATCGCATTCATTGCGATCGAAAAGGCAAAACTGATCCTAGATATGTATGCTTGAGACATACGGCCCCTGAGCATTTAACTTATTTCTAATAACATGATTTTATATAGCCCAACACCACTGGTCATATTATTTTGTGCTACTGCTAACTCAATGTCCAAATATGTGGTCAGAATTGATGATATATTTGTTACTGACACAGGCCAGGCTACTGAATGATATACGGAGTAGAGTGCGGGGACGATCAGCATCCGTATACGAGTGCTGCATTTTACGAGCTACTCAACTAAGAAGAATAGAACAGAACTCAAACAATGTGCTCAAAACGGGGCTGGTGTCAAAACTGGAGTAGCTGGGCCAATCTTTCCACTGCAGACTACGCACAGGGAGTTGATTTGCCCACAACAACAGTAAACATTTTCAGCAACGCAAAACTCTTAAAGGCACAGTGCAGTCAAAAACATGATTGTCCTATGTTTTATATATATTTTCATAATATGAGGTTGGAATAATACTATGAAATTGTGAAAATGATGATAATGCCCTTTTAGTTTAAGAGCTGCTTAAAAAGACTGTTACGGTGGGATGGAGTTTTGGCCTCCCTGGTGACATCACCAGATCGTAAATGAGTTAATAAACCAATAAGAAAGAGAGTTCCAAACGTCTCTGCTAATAACAGCTAGTTTTCAGTTTTTACCTCCCCAAACAAAATCTTGCTTGAGAAATTGCTCTTTGTTAAGAAGCTATTTTTGTTTCTTTTTGACCATTTTCATTGAAAACAATCACAGTAAGGTACTTACTTTTTTTTTTTTTTTTTTTTTTAGGGGTGGATCAGCTTAGTATTGCGGAAAGAATGTTGCTTCCAATGTAATTGTCTGCATCATTTCCATTCCCCCATATTTTTTGGGGTAAATATATATATCCATACACGTATGCATACATATACACATATATACATACACATACCTATATAGACATACATACTTTTTTAAAGAATATGCCTTTATTATTATTCCCCGCGACCCTACCACCAATCCCCCAATTGGAGTAAACTTATAAACACTTCTGCTTTTACCTTCAATTTCTACATCTTATACCTATCTTACAGACACAGTCCACTTTACAATAGTTCTCTCTTATTTGTTCTTAGTCCTTCCTCTATTTCTGTTGTCCATCCAATTTTATTTCCACTTGTAACTGTGCTATTTCACAAAAGCTCCGCACCTATACACATTTCACAGATCCCGTATGCCCTATATTGTTTATCTTGTTATTAGTCCCACCCTTCAGCTCCACCCAACCCCTCCCATCTATCTTCCAACATCATCCATTTCGGATTTCTATTTGCCATACATTTCTCAACTGTGCTGTGATGCTTCACAAAAGACCTGAACCTTCCTATTCTCATAGCTTCTACAGATTGTAAATTAAAAATAAACATCTTTGCCAAAATAATTATTATATTATTGATTGATTGACTATGGCTTTTCAAATCCCCCAGTATTGCTATCTGTAGCGTTAGTTTTAGGCAAATGTTGCAATTCTTCAGCCATTCCTGGACCTGTGACCAAAAACGAGCTACATATGGACAATACCAAAATAAATGATCTAATGACTCTGCCTCCTCACAACAGAATCTGCAGAGCTGGGAAGATTGTATACCCCATATATATAACATTCTATTAGTTGCAAGAATTTTGTACAGTAATTTATATTGAAAAATTCGAAGTTTTGAATCCGGCGTTGTTTTGCGTATCAATTCATAAACCATGTGCCATGGAATGGGTACATCGAAAATCTCTTCCCAACTATTTTGCAATTTGTATGGCACAGCTGTTAGTTTTTTGGTCCTTAAATGAAATTGGTATATGTTTTTATTTATCACACTTTTCTTTAACCATTTTTGTTCTTTAATACAGGGCCGACATACAAGTTCCTTACTTTTTTCCCCTTCTACTTGCCTCTTCCATTTTTGTGGTAATGCTGCAATTAATTGGTTGTAATTTTGGGTAGAGCAGACTTTTCCATATGTCTGTGTTAGCTGCATGTGTGACATAACTCCACCAGTCCTATTTATGATATCATTCACAAAAATTATACCTTTTTTAAACATTTCTTCGATAAATACAGTTTTTTTATCAATTATTATATTTGAATTTAACCACAATATTTGTTGTACTATTTGTTCCGTCCTTTCAGGTGGATTAAACTGAAATTGCAACCAACTTTCTAAGGCTTGTTTAAAGAATAAGGATATTTTGGAGACAACCGAAAATGAGCAGGTGTAATCTGAATAAAGGGAAAAAGGCCCTTCTTGAACATAGGATGAGACATTCGTACCAGTTTACTAGAGAACCAGTTTGGATTTAAGTATAACTTTTGTATGACTGATGCCTTTAGTGAGAGGTCTAATGCTTTAATATTTAATAATTTCTGCCCTCCGAATTCATATTCGTTATATAAATAGGCCCTTTTAATTTTATCTGGCTTGCCGTTCCAAATAAAATTGAATATTTTTTGTTCATATAATTTAAAAAATAGGTCATTAGGTGTAGGCAAAACCATAAGCAAATAGGTAAACTGTGATATGACTAAAGAGTTAATTAGGGTGATTTTTCCACAAATAGACAGGTATTTTCCTTTCCATGGTAGCAAGATCTTATCTATTTTTGCTAACTTTCTATAAAAATTTATTGGAGTGAGATCATTTCTTTCTTTTGGGATTTTTATACCGAGTATGTCCACATCTCCGTCAGACCATTTAATTGGTAAACTACATGGCAATATAAAATGTGTATTTTTTAGTGATCCAATACGTAATATGGTACATTTATCATAATTTGGTTTTAATCCAGAGAGGATAGCAAAGGTATCTAGATCCTCTATGAGGCCCTGGAGAGACTCTAGTTGTGGTTTTAAAAGAAAACATGAATCATCAGCGTACAATGACACCTTAGTTTTTAAGCCATGGATTTCTAATCCTTTAATATTAATGTTTGATCTAATTTTAACAGCTAACATTTCGATGGCAATAATAAATAGATATGCCGATAGTGGACAACCTTGTTTTACTCCTCCAGATAGTTTAAAACTTTCTGAGATGTAGCCATTATTTACTATTTTACACCTAGGGTTACTATACATAATTTTAACCCATTTTATAAGAGATTCCCCAAAATTGAAATATTCTAGGCATTTATATATAAACTCCAGTCGTACTTTATCAAAAGCCTTTTCAAAATCAGCTATGAAAACCAGGCCTGGTGTCCCCGATATCTCATAGTGTTCTATTGTTTCCAGTACTTGCCTTATATTATCTCCAATGTATCGTCCATGTAAAAAACCTGTCTGATTAGGATGAATAATATCTGACAAAACTTTTTTTATTCTATGCGCCAAGCATTTTGCTAGGATTTTTGCATCACAACACTGAAGTGTAAGAGGTCTCCAATTTTTTAATTGGACTGGATCTTTACATATACCACTTGGGTCCTGTTTCAGTAATAACGATATCAGACCTTCTTGTTGTGTGTCTGATAATCTACCATTTATATAGGAGTGGTTAAAACAAGTTAATAATGGTCCTTTGAGTATATCAAAAAACGTTTTGTATACTTCCACTGGTATGCCATCCAGCCCTGGAGTTTTCCCATCTTTAAAGGCCCCAATTGCAACAAGCAGTTCCTCCTCTGTAATTTGGCCTTCACATGAGTCTTTCTGTTCAGATGTTAATTTTACATTATTAATAGGAAAAAAATCCATACAATTAGTTTCAGTTAGTGGAGATGGAGGAGCCTGAAACGAAAACATATTCTTAAAGTACTTTACTTCCTCTTTCAAAATATAATTTGGTGAATCATGCGTGACTCCATCATTTGTCACAAGTTTTAATACATTTTTTTTTGGTAGCATTTCTATATTGAAGATTGAAAAAGAATTTGGTGCATTTTTCCCCATATTCCATCCAGTTCGCTTTATTTTTATAATATATTACACTGGATCTTTCTTGAATAAGTTCCTCCATTTCTTTTTGTTTTTCCTCTAAATTATTCTGTGCCTCTATGGTACCGTTTTTATTGCTATCTAACTGTACTGTTAGTCCTTCAATTTCCTTTATTAATATGGACTCTTTTGATCTAAATTGCTTTTGTTTTATAGATGAGTACTGAATTGCATGGCCTCTAAAGGCACACTTAAAAGTGTCCCATACAATAAGGGGATCTGCTGTACCTATGTTATGTCTGAAAAAGTCAGTTATAAAATCTTCTGTCCTAGTTCTAAACAATTTATCATCTAGTAGACTTTGATTAAATTTCCAATATCCTCGCCCACGTGGAAATTCTGTAAGAGAAATATATATGCCAATTATGTGATGATCCGACCGCATTCTATCCCCTATCAACACTTTTTTAACTTTTGGTGCCAGAGAGAATGGAATAAGAAAGTAGTCAAGACGACTAGCTTGATTCAGCCTCCGCCATGTATATCTCACTAAATCAGGGTATTTAAGTCTCCATATATCCACTAATTCCAATATATCCATGACATTCATGATTTCCTTAAGTGCCTGAGGGTGATAATTTGTAGTGTGATTTCCTTTCCGGTCTATAGAGCTATTTAAGACCGTATTAAAATCTCCCATTATAATAATAGAGTCTAGTGTTGCTTGTAGAGTTGATAAGTTCTTATATATATTTTCAAAGAAGCTTGGATCATCATTATTCGGACCGTATAGGTTAACAAGCCATATTTGTTTATTGTCCAATAACATATTTAAAATAATCCATCTACCTTGAGGATCTGTTTGGACAATTTGCACATTTGGATCAAAATTATTGTTAATTAAGATCATCACCCCTTTTGAATTTCTTTGCCCATGGGAGAAATATATTTTGCCCACCCAGTTCTTTTTCCACAAAACTTCATCTAAAACTGTTGAATGGGTTTCCTGTAAACAATAAATATTATAATCCTTCTCTTTTAGCCAGGTAAATACTGATCGTCTTTTCTTATTATCTGCTAAGCCATTACAATTGTAACTGGCTATACTTATTTCACCACTTACCATGAGACACACCTTTCATTCTTTTAATCAGAATATATTTTTGTAAACGTACTATTAAAAAGTAACATAATGATTGAGTGTCTATATAGTTGTACCATGATATTTGCATTTCTACTAAGTAAACCTCCAATTGGTCCCTACTATTCCACCCGCTAAAAGGCCTCATCTCGAGATGGCTTGTCATCCCAATGCCCGGCAGACCACCCTCGACCCCCTGTATCCCATAGCCCTGAACCGACTGGGATCCATTCTTTGAAAAGAGCATACAGTTCCATTTACCGAATTGAAGTAAATCAATTGCCATATGCATTTCCATTGCCGTCACCTCGATTTGTATTATATATAGCTGTGGATCATCCTCTATTGTACCTTACATCTTTTACTTCTTCTTTCGCAACAGTTGTGGGATACACACATACACACTCAGCCCTTACCCCCACACAACCATAAGCTCACTTTCTCAACAGTTGCACCATCCCAGAGCCCAACTCAAGATGGGTCATGATTTCCAAATGCCATTGCAGTTGCAGCTGCATGAGAAGGCCTGCAAGACCGCGCAAAAAAATAAGCAAAAATTGAAATTTATTTACCATTGTCATATCCTAGATAATGGCCGTCAAATGTACACCCTATTCCTGAAAAAAAACACCCACAATACGGCCACCAGTCATGACCATGTCCCCACGCATCTCCATGCAGTCCGACCTTGATTCTGTGCCACCAGGGCCACAATAATATACCCCCTCTCTGAATGTCCGAGTGTGACCCCCTCCCCATGGGTTACTGCAGCTAGTGTTGCCAGCACTGCCACTGCCTGGGTGGGGGTACCCCACCGGAATCCCCACCGGCTAGGTACAAGGTCGTCAAGGTTCTCATTAGCAGCTTTGAGAAATTCCTTGTATATTTTCCTCTCCCTTTAGGGGGCTTTGGCTTTGCAGGACCAACCCTGCCAAGCAGGCTCAGAATCTTGAGGGGGCAGTGCTGCTCTTGGTCTCTGACCTCATTTTAGCTGCATATAGACCGCTTACAGCGAGCACATAAAACAGTTAGGGACTTCTCCTTAATATCTGGGTCATTCAGGTGGGTGTCTAGGGTATAGGGCCATAGACAGTACCATTAAAATAGGATAATAATTAGATATAATTTATTAAGATAAAAAAAATGTAGTTTTCCATGATAGGACAATAAATAAATAAGACGTATAATTCATTATAAAAGTATATCCATCATCTGAACAACATTGAAAGCCCTCTCATACCCGGCTCACAGCAATACATTGGCTCTGGGATATGCAACCATTTCATTACTCACTCACTCAACTTTCCAAACATAACAAATAAGATAAAAAATAAAATAAACACAAACCATACCATCCACACATACTGTGCCTTCTGTTTACTTAGTTTTTATCTTCACTGTGTAAAAATAGTGCTTGTGTGTTCAATTAGTTATATGTGAAGATTTATAAAAAAGCTATATTTTTTGTTGTATTGTTACAATCAGTAACCGGGCTTGAATTGTGTTTATTTTCCTCGTCTATGAGAATTTTGTAAATTTTAAAATAACCATGGAGTAGTCTTTGTGTCTCTGAACAACTGGTTATCAATATATAGTTTATCAACGACGAGAGCTACTCGTTTCGCTTTTAATCTGTTTTCTTTGAAAATTGGATACAGAACTTTGCGCCGTTCTGCAATTTCTTTCGGAAACTGATCATTCATGCCAATTTTGGTCCCAGCAAGTCTTTTACCTAGGCTTTTAACCATTATTTTATCTTTAAATGAAGCAAATTTTGCAACGATTGGGCGTTCGAACCTCTGCCCTCTCTGTCCGAAGCGGTGAACACGTTCAAGTTGGATTTTGTCGACAACTTCGCATGGAATCTGAAGCGCTGTACGGAGGAACTCTCTAACTATAGATTCAGGAACCTCTCCTTCTTTTTCTTGGATACCTGCAAGTACCAAATTCTCTCTCATGGATCTAGTTTGAATCTCCAGTAAGGCTTCCTTCAGAACGATGTTCTCTTTTTTAATTCCATTCATTTCGGTTTGAATCTTATTGACTGTCCCTTTTAGCGCGTGTGTTTCCTTCTCCAATGTCGCAGCTTTTTCATCACTCATCTCTAGGCTTGCCTTTAACTCTTTTATATCCTTACTAAGTAATTCAAGTAAACCCAGTTTGTCATTTATTGATTTTAACAGATCAGTTTCGACCTTTACCATTCCCGGTGGTGAGAATATTAAATCGTCAGTATCTGTCGAAGAATCTCGCTTGCGTTTTGTAAACGGTTCCCCTGTCTTATTCTCCGTCATGTTTGGTTGTTGTCTGTGTTCGTAATATTTGTCGATAAATGTCTCTAGTCTTAGGATTTGTTTTGTGTTATTATCCAGATTGAAGGTTTATCACTCACCAGATTATGTAGTGCTAATATTTTAGTCTATTTAGCAGATATTTCGAATATTATGTTTTATCTTGAGGTGCTCTACATAACTTCGTTCAGTCCGCCATTACCTTTACTTTTTTAAGGTACAGTAAGGTACTTAATTGTTACCCAGAAATGATTTGATATTGAGATAAAAATGGCTGTATTGGACCTTTAAAAATGAACATCCTCCCAGAGTACTCCAATCTAGTACTGTGTTTCTATAATCCCCTGCAGGCTCAATCAGAAAGCCTTTATTCTTACACAAGCCCAGTGAAGAGAGAATCCAGGGCCCTTGAGAGACTCCAGGGCCAGCGCAAAATGTCTGCAGGAACAACAGGCAGGACTGATTGCTCTATAGTCGTTCGTCCATGCTCTTTGACCCCTCTTCCTGGATAAGCACAGGCTAGCTCTGACAAGATTGGCCCAGAGAGGCTACTGGGAAAGCTTATTATAGACCTGTTGGCTAGCCTCCATACCTCGGTAATAACAAGGGCTCTTCTGACAAAGAGGAAGACTGCAAAACGGGTGGAAACGGTGGTGTATCTGTCAGCAGATCATTTGAGATACAGCCAGATAGTGAGAATGAACACATCTACATCCAACAGGTTCGAGCGGGATAGCAGAGAGAAGAGATAGAGAATGTAGGGCGACTGTGAGAATACAACCTCAGCAGATACAGTACGTATGTCCACTTTCTTCCATTGCTGGAGTCCCAAAGACGGTGTCATGCCCGGTAGGGCTGTGAGGTGCCAGTCAGGGCAGGGTATCCAGGAGCAGGTGAATCAATCCCTGTCCACGCAACCACACACACACACAGCTACTGTGGGGAACACTGCTGCCATGTACTATTATGTTACAGGAAGCAAGTGTTGGCTGATACGCAGAGGGGCAGGTTATCGTGCTCAGCTAGCAACCTCAGAAGGAGAAAGGTCCGGTCTAAGGCGTAGAGAAATAGGCGGTTTAATGTTTATCCGTTCAAGACTGGCTCTGAAGGAGAACTATGAGGGGGAGATCCTCCCAAACGGATCAGGAAGACACACAAGACCGCCTCGGAAACAAGATGAGGCATCTCAAAGGTGTATCATGTCAGAACATGTCTAATAAAAAATGTAACCTAGCAAAAAGGTTCAGATCATAGGCTGATAGTGAATCTGTGTGTATTTGTGTGGGAGGATGGATGTGTAGTGAATTTGTGTGTATTTGTGTGGGAGGATGGATGTGTAGATGTAGATGTAGCTTGGTACTTACAGCCCTTATAGATGTCTGTAGGGATCTGGACGGCACTGTAGGAGTAGTTCACTTTGTTTTTAAAGTTGGGATCGTCCACAAACTCCAGCTTCACGGAGTAGGGGTTCTCCATCAGGTTCTCTTCCCCATCTTCATCCTCCGTCTGCATAGAGAGATTCACAGAGAGAGAAACAGCCTGTTAGTGGGATAAGTACAGGACAGAAGGAAACAGATGGCCAGAGACACGGACTAACACAAACAGATATCCGCCCGGCACAGCCACAAACAAACACGAATGCACTCACACAGGTCTGAATGCACAAGTGCATGAGCGCACACACACATACACACTTTTGGATTAAACAACAAAAAACGCAATTACGCCGCCTTTTAAGCTGGGTTTGGATTTGCCTTCTATTCTTTGCCTCATCACAAAGCCACAGCAGGTATCAAAGCAGACACAAAACAGTGAGAATCAATTAGTGTCCAAGATGGCTATCACAGACACATTAAGGTGGCCCACAAATGAACCCTGACAATAACTAACAACCAACACCACTCAATCACAGCTTTCTCTCTGCCACCCACACGAGCAGGCAGAATCTCCAGCACGACCATGCAGTGTTACGCTAGGAAGACCGCTGGAGCTGACTTGTGTTTTGTTTTGACGTTCACTACAACACAATGTCTACTGGAGGTCTGGTGCCGTGACTTCGCCTAGGCAGAGACCTGCTGTACATTTGGTGAATATTTGTAATAATTTATTTTTATAGCATTTCCCTGACAAACTTTTTGTTTTATGAATGAACTATTAGCTTGTTATTATAGTCTAAATAGTGCGAGTCCAGCATGTTTTCAAGACTGAAGTTGGCGGTTAGTTTTTGGTTAGCTAGCTAGCTAATGTTAGCTGGCTAGCAGGCAATGTTTTGATTTGATGATGCCAGCTATCTGGACGTTGAGGACGGAGAGAAGCCTGAATACAGAGGTATACAGAGATGACAGCTTGCCATGACCATACTAAGTTATAAGGCTACTCATCGCTGGGCTGCAGAGGAGCAGGTTGAGAGCTTCAAGTTCCTTGGTGTCCACATCACCAACAAACTAGAATGGTCCAAAAACACCAACACAGTCGTGAAGAGGGCACAACAAAACCTATTCTACCCCCAGGACAGGAGAATGAAAAGATTTGATAGGGGTCCTCAGATCCTCAAAAGGTTATACAGCTGCACCATCGAGAGCATCATGACTGGTTGCATCACCGCCTGGTATGGCAACTGCTCGGCCTCCAACCGCAAGGCACTACAGAGTGTAGTGCGTACGGCCCAGTACATCACTGGGGCCAAGCTTCCTGCCATCCAGGACCTCTATAGCAGGCGGTGTCAAAGGAAGGCCCTATAAATACCCAAAGACTCCAGCTACCCTAGTCATAGACTGTTTTCTCTGCTACTGCACGGCAAGCGGTACCGGAGCGCCAAGTATTGCTCCAAAAGGCTTCATAACAGCTTCTACCCCCAAGCCATAAGACTCCTGAACACCCCCCCCCCACCCCCATTTTTACACTGCTGCTACTCTCTGTGTATTATCTATGCATAGTCACTTTACCTCTACCTACATGTGTATTGACTTTGTACCGGTACCCCTTGCATATAGCCTCACTACTGTTATTTTATTGTTGATTTTTTATTATTTGTTATTTTTCAGTTTATTAATGAATTTTTTACTTTCTTAGCATTTATTTTTCTTAAAACTGCATTGTTGGTTAAGGGCTTGTAAGTAACCATTTCACTGTGAGGTTTACACCTGTTGTATTCAGCGCTTTTGACAAATCAAATTGGACTTGATTTAATACTCCTAAATTACTACTGAAGTGTGGTGTGCTTTTTGATCCCCAAGTGGGTGCTTAGTAGTGAAGAGTAGCAAGATAGCTAAACTAAGTGGCTAGTACGGAACTACTATGAAGAAATGTTTTTTTCCCTCATCAATCTACACACAATACCCCATAATGACAAATCGAAAACAGGTTTTTAGAAATGTTTGCAAATGCAAATATATACATTTAAAAAATCCTTATTTACATAAGTATTCAGACATTTTGCTATGACAGTGCATGTCAATGCAAAAACCAAGCCATGAGGTCGAAGGAATTGTCCGTAGAGCTCCGAGACAGGATTGTGTCAAGGCACAGATCTTGGGAAGAGTACCAAAAAAATTCTGCAGCATTAAAGTTCCCCAAGAACTCAGTGGCCTCAATCATTCTTAAATGGAAGAAGCTTGAAACTCTAGTCTCTTCCTAGAGTCAAGAACCCGGGTGGTCACTCTGACAGAGCTCCAGAGTTCCTCTGCCGAGGTGGGAAAAACTTCCAGAAGGACAACCACCTCTGCAGCTCTCCACCAATCACGTTTTTATGGTAGAATGGCCAGACGGAAGCTACTCCTCAGTTAAAGGCACAGGAAGGCGCACTTGGAGTTTGCCAAAAGGCACCTAAAGACTCCCAGACCATTAGAAACAAGATTATCTGGTCTGAACTATAAGGCCTGAATTTCAAGCGTCACGTCTGGAGGGAACCTACAGAACCTTCCCTACTGTGAAGCATGGTGGAGGCAGCATCATGCTGTGGGGATGTTTTTCAGCGGCAGGGACTGGGAGACTAGTCAGGACTGAGGGAAAGATGACTGAAGCAAAGCACAGAGATCCTTGATGAAAACCTGCTCCCGAGCGCTGAGGACCTCAGACTGGGGCAGGTTCACCTTACAAAAGGACAACGACCCTAAGCACACAGTCAAGACAACGCAGGAGTGGCTTCGGGACAAGTCTCTGAATGTCTTTGAGTGGCACAGCCAGAGCCCGGACTTGAACCCAATCGAACATCTCTGGAGAGACCTGAAAATAGCTGTGCAGCGACACTCCCCATCCAACCTGACAGAGCTTGAGACGATCTGCAGAGAAACCTGTTTTGCTTTGTCATTATGGGGTATTGTGTGTTTTTTGATAAAGAAAAAAAACAATTGAATCCATTTTAGAATAAGGCTGTAATGTAACAAAATGTGGAAAAAGTCAAGAGGTCTGAATACTTTCCGAATATTTTATTTATTTATTATAATATATATAGATATATATATATATATATCACCACCTTTTTCTCCCAATTTCGATCTTGTCTCATCGCGCAACTCCCCAATGGGCTCGGGAGGCGAAGGTTGTCATGCAGTCATGCATCCTCAGAAACATGACCCGCCAAACCGCACTTCTAAACACCCATCCGCTTAACCCGGAAACCAGCCGCACCAATGTGTCGGAGGAAACACCATTCACCTGATGACCGAGGTCAGCCTGCAGGTGCCTGGCCTACCACAAGTAGTCACTAGAGCGCGATGAGCCAAGTAAAGCTCCCCCTGGCCAAACCCTCCCCTAACCCGGACGACGCTGGGCCAATTGTGCGCCGCCCTATGGGACTCCCGTTCATGGCCGGTTGTGATACAGCCCTGGGATCGAACCCAGGTCTGTAGTGATGCCTCTAGCACTGCGAAGCTCGATTGGCCTAGGATTCAATCTTGATTAGCTATCGACATATGACAAGCCTTGCCTTTTCAAGAGCCCATCTTGAAAATAAATAGGAATTATATCTAAACACATCCTCTGGCAGAGCTTATTAATTTATCTGTGCCTCCAAATCCTAAGGGAGCTCACTAAGACTCTGCAAGGTGCATATTGACAGAATATAGCACATAGCTAGTACTACAAACGAGTTAGGGCAGGCCTATACATCCACTGTACAATATACCAACATACTGTATAGATGAATTGCATACCATAAGGAAAGGGAGGCGAAAACATCCATCAAATACTGTATATAATACTGTATATCATACTGTATTATAAGAAGTGTTGGGGGTAACGTGTTAAAAAGTTTTACGAATGTGTTACAAAGTAATGTATTACAGTAATAATATAACGGCATACTGTTCCAATTTGAGTCAAAATATTAGAGTTACTGTAAGAAAGGTCGTGGTTACTTAGTTACTTTTGTTATCGTTCCCTTCCTGTTACAGTTATTGATCAAAATAAATATTTGTGATGATGATTATTATTCCATGTCTGTTGGCTCAATATTTAAAACGCACCAGATGGTCCTCTCACCAAGTTCCTGTTAACGCATGCTTTAACGAGGGAGATGAAAAACGCCCAAAGTGTCTTAAACATTCAGTTCCTCTAGTTGGAAGTACCCCCATTACTTTGATTTGGCAGGAGGACAAAGTTACAACAATATAACTGTACCATGTCAACTGTGCCCAGGCGAGAAACACCTCTCCACTGCTAGAAACGCAAATCTCCAATCTCTCGAAGAACCTGTGAAAGCAACACGCCAAGACAAAACTCTTAGCGAAAGATCCCTTGAGGCCTGACCACTGCTGCTGAAGATGACTGTAGGCCTACCTCCTCCCAACAACCAAGGCTTGTTTTGAATGGTTCAGCAAGACAGGCTGTAACCCAGGGACAGCTGAACAAGCTTGTTGGTAGAGGAAATGCTGGTGTATAGGAACTACGTAACGTAACGTTGACATTGTTTACATTGAGTGTGGGCGCGCTCAACGTTTTGGTGTGTTACGCAAAAGTAATATAACAAGTAGTGCAAATAATTTGTTTTTCCCGGGGAATAATAAGTAAAGTCATTTGTTACTGTTGAAAGAAGTGATGAGTAATAGGTAATATATTACTTTTTTTGAGTAACTACCCCAACACCGATTAAGTGTCATACTAAAACTGACAGCTACATGTCAGCACAAGTGCACATAACAGAAAAATAAAACATAAACAAATACTCAAATACATATATAGTTCATTACTGTATAGTTGACATTGAGACATGCCCACATATCATGATTTAATAGAGCAGCAAGGGTTCATTGAATCTGATAAAAACGCTTTGTTTTTTCACAAAATGTAACCCAAGCCTCATACCCTGTGCAAGAATTGATTTATGGCCTGGCTTTAATTGTCTATTAAAATGCAATTACAAGCTGTTGTTGGAGAGGATGGGAAGAGCAGAGCTGGGGGACAGTTGTGATGATAGCCCACTGAATGTCAACGCTAGGAACAGTGTAATCAACGACCAGGGAAACATGCTACAGTACCTTACAGGAAACGCATCATCAGACATACGTCAACTGTCTCGGTCTCCCGCTCTGTGTGTCTCTCTCATACATACTTATACATACACAGTTGTGCATACACACGCAAACACAAAACGTATCTACACAAACTCACTGTTACAAAAACCCATTTACACAAGGCTACACTCACAGGTTACGGTCCTCAGTTCGACACCTTCAATCTTTGTCAGTTTTGACTGTAATAACCATGTATATAGCTCATAAACTGTCTCCTATTCCTCAACTCATCCATTCATTCTGTCAAAACCTTCCCACTCAGCGAAAACGTTTCATAATCGTTCTGTCACCTTTTTTTTTTTATTCTCCTCCAACTCCATTACAATGTTAAACTGCCCCCACACAACAATGACCCCGTCACAAAAGAACATCGACTCGAGAAGATGTGCAACGCTAATGTCGCTGGTGACAGCGTAAAAGTGGATGGTGTGGAAGTGACCGTGAAGATAATTGGTTGAAAAATATAATACTAGCCTTGTAATATTACAGCGAAGACAATGAATGGGTTCGTGACGATGCGTATTCAATTTGAATCAGCAAGGGTGAGAGTGTCACAGTCTCACGCTGGTCTAGCGAAGACGATCACTCGATTACTGATGCAGTGCCCTCAAAACACGTGAGTAAATGGTGTTACGGGGGGCAGTTTGTTGGCATGGGTGATTAGGGAGGACGTGCTGGTTCATCGCTGAGGATGATTGGGTTAGAGGTGCTGGTTTATCAGTTAGAGAGGAAGTGGGCTAGGAATGTTGGAAGGATTAGTTACAATAAAGGTCTTTGGGTTCGAGCGGTGGATTATTACTTAACATAATTGTAATTCGATTAGAAATGCTATTGTATTAGTTGCAGGGAAGGTGACTGGCTTAGAGAAAAGGGTTGCATTAGTTACAATGAAGGTGATTGGCTTAGGGAAGTCGGGTTATCAATAACGGAGAAGGCGATTGGCCGTCATAAGCCCCTCGTGCATCAGCAGCATTCTGTGGAGTCCCGTCCCGGTGTTTGTTTATCTCTCAGCCTGACTGTCATTCCAGTGAGGCCCTCTTTTTCCAAAGAGCCCAATCATAATTAACCAAGGCAGCTTCTAATTAGGAGCTGAATAAATCCACACAGGAAAGACTGATTGGTTCATTTTCTTCAGCCACCCACCACCTGTTTTGCTCGATTCATTACCCAGTTTATTAATTTTATCTCCCAATTCTCAAGGTTTAATTAAAGGTTGAAGAGGCCAGGAATGACATTTTGAAGACTCTTTCATTTACACTTTTACCCATCTAGGGCTCCCCCATGATCACAAGCATCTCTCGCCTCCAAACCCGGCTCATCCCTTTGATATTGTGTGTGTGTGTGTGTGTGCACGCGTGTGTGCCCATGTGTGTTGGTCAATCGCACGGTACAGATTGTGGATCACTTCTGAACCGAAAGCCAAAAAACAGGGCTTCAAACTGAGCTGTGACAGTGTAATATGCTGCAGCGTAATATAAAGTAAAGAAAATCAAAATGCAAGACGAGTCTGTGTTTCAAACGCAATGTGAAGCTACAATAACAGTTTCCAGCTAGGTGGCTGACGTCTCTGCTCCTTGGCCTCCACCAAAACACTACCTTAACGTCATTTACAAGTTATATTTCACTACCGACCAGATTGCAGTTTCAAATGAAAGTGATATAATGCGGAGGCCATTGCAATTTCACCTAGAGGGAGCTTTGTCTGTTCTCCGCTGAAGCATAAGTAATAATCTTCTCTTGGGTGTGCCTGATCTTGTCTCTTTCAGTTGGGTTGTTCTTGCAGAGGGATTTTCCCCCAACAATCGCTGATAAAAACAAAACTCTAAAATCAATATCATATTGTTCTACTGACAGCCAATGAGGTGTTGCCGGGACAGGCCAAGACATCATGCCTATAATCTTTCATGTTTCGGTGTGTCTGTGTGTATTAAAGTCATAGTAAAAAAAAGTATAATAGAACCCTGCCAATGAGTTCATTGTCAAAGTGGGGTGAGGATAAGGCTAGACCTCAAGATAGTCTTAACATTGGGTGTTATTAATCCTGATACTAAGCAATCCCCTCCAGTGCCACTACACATACTACTGTGGAATATTACCATCAATGAGAATGGCCGCTATGTGCTGTTTCTATGCCTGGACACAGAGAAAAAGAGATTGAGGACAGAGTCGTCGTTTGGGCAGGAACT
Source organism: Salvelinus fontinalis (assembly GCF_029448725.1). NCBI lineage: Eukaryota > Metazoa > Chordata > Actinopteri > Salmoniformes > Salmonidae > Salvelinus > Salvelinus fontinalis. The sequence continues at coordinate 11,015,860 of NC_074682.1, forward strand.
CAACTGTGGACAGTGCCTATACCTACACAAGGGCGCTGAGCGATTCAATTTAACGTTGTGAGAGATATGGAGTCCAGAGCATATGGCCCAACAAGTTAACTAGATATTGTAATGATGGAGTGTTTATACAACCCCCGTTAGTAGCAGGGAGAGAAAGGGGGGATCGGATGGGCAGACGAGGGGAGAGGAGGGATGGAGCAGACAGGGCAGACGAGGGGAGAGGAGGGATGGAGCAGACAGGGCAGACGAGGGGAGAGGAGGGATGGAGCAGACAGGGCAGACGAGGGGAGAGGAGGGATGGAGCAGACAGGGCAGACGAGGGGAGAGGAGGGATGGAGCAGACAGGGCAGACGAGGGGAGAGGAGGGATGGAGCAGACAGGGCAGACGAGGGGAGAGGAGGGATGGAGCAGACAGGGCAGACGAGGGGAGAGGAGGGATGGAGCAGACAGGGCAGACGAGGGGAGAGGAGGGATGGAGCAGACAGGGCAGACGAGGGGAGAGGAGGGATGGAGCAGACAGGGCAGACGAGGGGAGAGGAGGGATGGAGCAGACAGGGCAGACGAGGGGAGAGGAGGGATGGAGCAGACAGGGCAGACGAGGGGAGAGGAGGGATGGAGCAGACAGGGCAGACGAGGGGAGAGGAGGGATGGAGCAGACAGGGCAGACGAGGGGAGAGGAGGGATGGAGCAGACAGGGCAGACGAGGGGAGAGGAGGGATGGAGCAGACAGGGCAGACGAGGTGAAGGTAGGAACAGGAGTAGAGCCCGGGTACATGAGTAGAGCACGGGTACAGGAGTAGAGCACGGGTACAGAAGTAGAGCATGGGTACAGGGGTAGAGCACGGGTACAGGAGTACAGCACGGGTACAGGGGTAGAGCACGGGTACAGGAGTAGAGCAAAGGGGGTAAAGCAAAGGTACAGGAGTAGAGCACGGGTACAGGGGTAGAGCAAAGGTACAGGAGTAGAGCATGGGTACAGGGGTAGAGCACGGGTACAGGAGTAGAGCATGGGTACAGGGGTAGAGCACGGGTACAGGAGTACAGCACTGGTAGAGGGGTAGAGCACGGGTACAGGAGTAGAGCAAAGGGGGTAAAGCAAAGGTACAGGAGTAGAGCACGGGTACAGGAGTAGAGCAAAGGTACAGGAGTAGAGCAAAGGGGGTAAAGCAAAGGTACAGGAGTAGAGCACGGGTACAGGAGTAGAGCAAAGGTACAGGAGTAGAGCATGGGCACAGGGGTAGAGCACGGGTACAGGAGTAGAGCAAAGGTACAGGAGTAGAGCATGGGTACAGGGGTAGAGCACGGGTACAGGAGTACAGCACGGGTAGAGGGGTAGAGCACGGGTACAGGAGTAGAGCAAAGGGGGTAAAGCAAAGGTACAGGAGTACAGCACGGGTACAGGAGTAGAGCAAAGGTACAGGAGTAGAGCAAAGGGGGTAAAGCAAAGGTACAGGAGTAGAGCACGGGTACAGGAGTAGAGCAAAGGTACAGGAGTAGAGCATGGGTACAGGGGTAGAGCACGGGTACAGGAGTACAGCACGGGTACAGGGGTAGAGCACGGGTACAGGAGTAGAGCAAAGGGGGTAAAGCAAAGGTACAGGAGTAGAGCACGGGTACAGGAGTAGAGCAAAGGTACAGGAGTAGAGCAAAGGGGGTAAAGCAAAGGTACAGGAGTAGAGCACGGGTACAGGAGTAGAGCAAAGGTACAGGAGTAGAGCAAAGGGGGTAAAGCAAAGGTACAGGAGTAGAGCACGGGTACAGGAGTAGAGCAAAGGTACAGGAGTAGAGCACGGGTACAGGAGTAGAGCAAAGATACAGGAGTAGAGCACGGGTACAGGGGTAAAGCACGAGTACAGGAGAAAAGCACGGGTACAGGAGTAGAGCACGGGTACAGGGGTAGAGCACGGGTACAGGTGTAAAGCAAAGGTACAGGAGTAGAGTCCGGGTACAGGAGTAGAGCACGGGTACAGGGGTAAAGCAAAGGTACAGGAGATCAGCACGGGTACAGGAGTAGAGCTAAGGTACAGAAGTAGAGAACGGGTACAGGAGTAGAGTCCAGGTACAGGAGTAGAGCACGGGTACAGGGGTAGAGCAAAGGTACAGGAGTAGAGCATGGGTACAGGGGTAGAGCACGGGTACAGGAGTAGAGAAAAGGTACAGTAGTAGAGTCCGGGTACAGGAGTCGAGCACGGGTACAGGGGTAAAGCAAAGGTACAGGAGTAGAGCACGGGACAGGAGTAGAGAACGGGATCAGTGATAGGAGTGTGAGTGGTCATACTGTAGAGGGAGGAGATAGAGGTGGAGGAATTGCAGGGGACAATGGAAGGGGTGGGTGAGAGGAAGGGATAGAGGGAGGAAGCAGTGGGTGAGAGGAAGGGATAGATGGAGGAAGCAGTGGGTGAGAGGAAGGGATAGAGGGAGGAAGCAGTGGGTGAGAGGAAGGGATAGAGGGAGGAAGCAGTGGGTGAGAGGAAGGGATAGAGGGAGGAAGCAGTGGGTGAGAGGAAGGGATAGAGGGAGGAAGCAGTGGGTGAGAGGAAGGGATAGATGGAGGAAGCAGTGGGTGAGAGGAAGGGATAGAGGGAGGAAGCAGTGGGTGAGAGGAAGGGATAGAGGGAGGAAGCAGTGGGTGAGAGGAAGGGATAGATGGAGGAAGCAGTGGGTGAGAGGAAGGGATAGAGGGAGGAAGCAGTGGGTGAGAGGAAGGGATAGATGGAGGAAGCAGTGGGTGAGAGGAAGGGATAGATGGAGGAAGCAGTGGGTGAGAGGAAGGGACAGATGGAGGAAGCAGTGGGTGAGAGGAAGGGATAGAGGGAGGAAGCAGTGGGTGAGAGGAAGGGACAGATGGAGGAAGCAGTGGGTGAGAGGAAGGGACAGAGGGAGGAAGCAGTGGGTGAGAGGAAGGGGCAGAGGGAGGAAGCAGTGGGTGAGAGGAAGGGATAGAGGGAGGAAGCAGTGGGTGAGAGGAAGGGATAGAGGGAGGAAGCAGTGGGTGAGAGGAAGGGATAGATGGAGGAAGCAGTGGGTGAGAGGAAGGGATAGATGGAGGAAGCAGTGGGTGAGAGGAAGGGACAGATGGAGGAAGCAGTGGGTGAGAGGAAGGGACAGAGGGAGGAAGCAGTGGGTGAGAGGAAGGGGCAGAGGGAGGAAGCAGTGGGTGAGAGGAAGGGATAGATGGAGGAAGCAGTGGGTGAGAGGTTGGGACAGAGGGAGGAAGCAGTGGGTGAGAGGAAGGGATAGAGGGAGGAAGCAGTGGGTGAGAGGAAGGGATAGAGGGAGGAAGCAGTGGGTGAGAGGAAGGGATAGATGGAGGAAGCAGTGGGTGAGAGGAAGGGATAGATGGAGGAAGCAGTGGGTGAGAGGAAGGGACAGATGGAGGAAGCAGTGGGTGAGAGGAAGGGACAGAGGGAGGAAGCAGTGGGTGAGAGGAAGGGGCAGAGGGAGGAAGCAGTGGGTGAGAGGAAGGGATAGATGGAGGAAGCAGTGGGTGAGAGGTTGGGACAGAGGGAGGAAGCAGTGGGTGAGAGGAAGGGATAGAGGGAGGAAGCAGTGGGTGAGAGGAAGGGATAGAGGGAAGAAGCAGTGGGTGAGAGGAAGGGAGAGAGGGAGGAAGCAGTGGGTGAGAGGAAGGGACAGAGGGAGGAAGCAGTGGGTGAGAGGAAGGGACAGAGGGAGGAAGCAGTGGGTGAGAGGAAGGGACAGAGGGAGGAAGCAGTGGGTGAGAGGAAGGGATAGAGGGAGGAAGCAGTGGGTGAGAGGAAGGGACAGAGGGAGGAAGCAGTGGGTGAGAGGAAGGGACAGAGGGAGGAAGCAGTGGGTGAGAGGAAGGGACAGAGGGAGGAAGCAGTGGGTGAGAGGAAGGGATAGAGGGAGGAAGCAGTGGGTGAGAGGAAGGGATAGAGGGAGGAAGCAGTGGGTGAGAGGAAGGGACAGAGGGAGGAAGCAGTGGGTGAGAGGAAGGGATAGAGGGAGGAAGCAGTGGGTGAGAGGAAGGGACAGAGGGAGGAAGCAGTGGGTGAGAGGAAGGGACAGAGGGAGGAAGCAGTGGGTGAGAGGAAGGGACAGAGGGAGGAAGCAGTGGGTGAGAGGAAGGGACAGAGGGAGGAAGCAGTGGGTGAGAGGAAGGGATAGAGGGAGGAAGCAGTGGGTGAGAGGAAGGGATAGAGGGAGGAAGCAGTGGGTGAGAGGAAGGGACAGAGGGAGGAAGCAGTGGGTGAGAGGAAGGGATAGAGGGGTGGTTGAGGAGAAAGTAGACACTCTTCCAAAAGGTCCCTCCCTTACCTCTTCATAACCTCAACTCAACCACCATGGAAAGTTCGAACAGGTCTCTGGACATAATGGAGTTGTCTTTTTTCAAGGAACCAAAGGGGACATCAGTAACTGTTTTGAACTAGCCAGGCTGGCATGGGAGTTGACCTCAGGATGACCTCTAGCAGTGTGCTGGGATAAGCTTGAGGTGGCGAGGCAAGGGTCATGGGGTGTGTCAAGGGCTCGGCCTCAGCAGCGACCATGTTAATGATGACCGATGTCCTCCAATTAGACGTGCTGACAGGCCCTAAAGTGCTGTGTCATTAATCACGAGGGCCGCCTTGAACACCGAGAAAATCATGCCGTGATTTATAGTATAGCTAGCTCCTCTGTCTGTCTATCCCCACATTTCTCTCTATCTCCATCTCTCTCCTCATCTCTTTTTCTCTCTCCTTCATTGCTCTCTCACTTTCTCTCTCCTCCATCTCTTTCTCTCTCTCCTTCATCTCTCTGTCACTTTCTCTCTCCTCCATCTCTTTCTCTCTCTCCTCTATCTCTCTCCATCTCTTTCTCTATCCGTCTCTCCATTTCTCTCGCTCTCCTCCATCTCTCCCTCCTCATTCCTTCCTTCCCTTTGTGCTTGGGTGATCTGGGGAATTCTTGGATTTGGTTCTGATAGCTAATCAATCAGGTGGCCTGGTACAGTGGCACAAAGCGGCGTGTGACCTGAACATCCCCTGGAAGGACAATTGACTGTTCCCAGACCAGGGAGGGGGGCGGTCTGTAATTGACTGGTGTTAATGGTGACAAGACAAACATGAAATCTGTCTTTCTATGATAGTTACTGTATAGCTACTTATGAATTGGTACTGGTAGCCTACATGGATTTGTGGTTGGGTGTTCCTTGGCCCTGCATTGTGGCATTGGTCGAGGTAAAACACACGGAGAGAGTTAGACTGAATCTCTTGGGAGGGGAGTAGGAGATGCAGTCACTGTCACATGCACCGCAGACATTTGGGGTTAAATTACTCAGTAAACAATAAGGGTTACGTACTTCCGTTTTAGTTAGTTAGGTCAATTCACCAGGGTTTGACAATTGGGGTTATGTACGTATACCAGGGTTCGAAAAATTGAGGTTAGGTACTAGGTCCTCGACAGTTGGGGTGAGGGTACTTCAAGGTTTGACAGGTGAGGTTAGGCATAGTTCGGGACAGGTAGGTACTTCAGGGTTTGGGATTAGGTAGGTAGGTACTCCAGGGTTTGGGATTAGGTAGGTAGGTACTCCAGGGTTTGGGATTAGGTAGGTAGGTACTCCAGGGTTTGGGACAGGCAGGTAGGTACTCCAGGGTTTGGGATAAGGTTGGTAGGTACTCCAGGGTTCGACTGAATCTCTAGCTTGGTCACTTGCAAGGTGCTGGCTCCAGCCCTGTAACACTCAACACTCACAGTCACAGCAGTCTCACCAGCGTACTAACACACACAGACAGACCACGTGCCTGTGACCAGGGGGACAACACGACGTACAGGGGAGCAGGACGGGCAGGACATACCGCTGTACTCACATAGTCTGATTCCGCTTTCGAATCATAGTACTCCATGTCGCTCTCCTGCGCGGAAAAGAAAGGTGCAAAAGAGAGGTGATGAGAGAAGATATAGCAGTGACTATATCCTCGAGGCTCTTCTGCTGGTGGAGCTGTATGGAGATGTCAAGGTTATATTCAGACACACTAGACAGCATGCGAATATAATCAGCATCACAGAACACCGCGGAGGTAGTGTGATGAAAGATGGGGCTGTTGAATGGAACTGTGTGTTGCAGATCTCGGAGACATGCTGTGTTCTAACGCAGTCGGGATGCTATCTAGTAGTGCTGTGACGCAATAGGTAGGAAATACAGTGCTGTATGCACGGCATGCTTTACTATGGTGCCGTGGTTGGTAGCTGGATTTAGGACGCGTATAGAGTGCTATATTGGGATATGAGTGGAATGAGTTAGCATTGTTCCCTAGCGCTCTTATCCACTGCTTATTGTCAGTTGAGTTCATGGTAAATAGCAGCTCTCTCATCTCAGAGGAGAAAGAAAAGAGAGAGAGAGAACAGGACAAAAGCCAGGTTCATGGCAGCACACTCCCTGTACGCCCCCCCCCCCCCCCCCCCCCCCCCTCCCGCCAAGCCCAGCGCTTAACCCTCCTCGCCCCTCCACCCTTATCTCCTGTGGAGGGGGAGGCACATGGTGCGGGCATGCCAGGGCTGTGTGCGGCGTGGTGCGGCCTCCGTCTGTGGGGCCCGCCTCATTACCATTTCGGAGGGAGCCTGGGTGAGGATGCGCTCTCAAGGGCACGGGAGTGACTGGCTCTCCCCCTGTGGAGGAGCTCTGGTCCTGCTCGGGCTCCCCCCCTGTGGAGGACCTCTGGTCCTGCTCTGGCTGAGAGAGCCCTCCACACACACTCACATGCCCACAACCGCCCACTGCTCTCTCACTCCTTCTCTTTCTCTCTACCACTGTCTTTTCCTCTTGCAGTCACCCACTCTCTCTATTCCACTTTCTCTCGCTCTCTCTTCCACTCTGTCTCTTCCACTCTCTCTCTCTTCGATTCTCTCTATATTCAACTCTCTCTCTATTCCACTCTCTCCCACTCTCTCTCTCTTCCACTCTCTCTCTCTCTCTCCCTCTCTCTCTCTCTCTCTCTCTCTCTCTCTCTCTCTTTGAGACACCCCAGACCCCATGTGACCATGACCAGAGCCCAGGCTGACCTCCAGCACTAATCAGGGAGTCAGTCATCAGGCAGCTAAGACCGGCTCAGCTCAGTCCCAAACAACCCACACAGACAGAAAGACACAGCCTGACTCAAACTCCTATTGACACTAAACATGAGACAGGCCTTGTCTGGACACAGCTCATGTCCTTGGGAGCGACAGAGGCCTCCGGACAGGGGAGCAGGGTAGGAAGGGAGCGACAGAGGCCTCCGGACAGGGGAGCAGGGTAGGAAGGGAGCGACAGAGGCCTCCGGACAGGGGAGCAGGGAAGGAAGGGAGCGAGAGAGGCCTCCGGACAGGGGAGCAGGGACGGAAGGGAACGACAGAGGTCTCCGGACAGGGGAGCAGGGAAGGAAGGGAACGACAGAGGCCTCCGGACAGGGGAGCAGGGAGTAGTCTTCTCCCTTCAGACAGACTGAGACCTGTGATCCTCCAGTACCAGAACACACTGACCCTGCCTCCTCTCTCTACTCAGCAGACATACATGATGTGGGTGGGCAGGGGAAAAAGGAGAGAGGATGAGGGAAGGAGGTGGAGCCAGGGTAGTTGAGGGATGTAAACAGGAAGACATGAATAGACAGTAGTAAAGATGCGGGTGGTGGATGTGGAAAGCAAATATGAGCGTAAGCAGGTTGGGCTGGGTGGTGGGCGGGGGGGTTTAAGGGGCGCACAGGGAGCGCAGAGTGCCGAGGGGGTTGGGGGGGGGGTTTAAGGGGCGCACAGGGAGCGCAGAGTGCCGAGGGGGTTGGAGGGGGGGGTTTAAGGGGCGCACAGGGAGCGCAGAGTGCCGAGGGGGTTGGGGGGGGGGGGTTAAGGGGCGGAGGGGTGCAGTCGGAGCTAAAAATAGCAGGCAGGGAGGCAGGCAGCAGAGTTGTTGTGTCTCTAGTGATGGCGGTGGGATTGATCCGTGTTTATACAGGTCTCCTACAGCATGTAGAGTGCTTGTATTGTAACGAGCATGGGAGGTCCTCTGTGCTCGTGCGTCGACGTGCCACCGTTCGTTGTACATGTTCCAATGACTTCATGTGTTGTATATTTTGGTGATTAACCCACGGCGCTAGACTGTTCCTCTGCGTAACTGGGTTCATGTCCTATTAGTCATATTATCTCACAACGAGAGCGAGAGACTCGTGAGCTCTTCATACAGCAAAATGTACATTACACACACACGCGCACACGCCCGCACATCGAGCGGCGTCCTAGGCCACTGTGGCACGTCAGATCCCCCTAGGCTGAATGGCCATCTGGCGTGGCTGGTCCCGGGTCTCTGAGGGCCCAGGGCCTGGGTTAAACACACATTTAATAAAGCACACTGCCAGCAATTACTCTCTCCCAGTATAAACACACACACACAGACGCACGCACACGGCACACTCTCGTAGAACGCCACGCCAGCACACATGCGCACAAATTCATGCACACACACTCCCACACACACGCAGCATTCACACAAAAACGAAATGGTATCAGTAAATGGAATCTATCTTGCTGGAGTGGACCAACACATTTCCAACAGAATACAAACACTAAGGTCATGTGATCATCCCCAGCCCCTCCCGCCTCCTCACCCTTATCTCAATCTTCTTCTTTTCTCCACCCTCTCCTTAATCTCTCCTCCTCCTCTCCGCCCTCCCTGTCCTATCTTCATCTTTCCCCATCTCCCTCCCCTCAAAACCAGCCTTCTCTCCCAATTTCAGATTTGAGCGAATGTAGTGCAGTGGCAGGTTAGATGCCCACTGTTGCTATAGAAACGGTCCCCTTTGCTCTAGATTACAATGTGACTTTGTGTGTTTCCTCACCATGTCCACTGCTGTATGTCTGCCCGTCTGTCTGCCTGAACATGTCCCCCTGAATGAACCTCTATTGTTTCTCTTATCCACTATCATTAACTGGAACAAACGACTATTAATGAATTTTATATCTAATTCTACATCTGAGAAGTCTCATATGGGGGATATTTTCGTGTCTATCCCCTACAATAAGTACAAACAACAGAACAAAACAGGGCTTATAACAAACCATAGAGCATATGTGAGTAAATAATAACAAACCATAGAGCATATGTGAGTAAATAATAACAAACCATAGAGCATATGTGAGTAAATAATAACAAACCATAGAGCATATGTGAGTAAATAATAACAAACCATAGAGCATATGTGAGTAAATAATAACAAACCATAGAGCACATGAGAGTAAATAATAACAAACCATAGAGCATATGTGAGTAAATAATAACAAACCATAGAGCATATGTGAGTAAATAATAACAAACCATAGAGGATATGTGAGTAAATAATAACAAATCATAGAGCACATGTGAGTAAATAATAACAAACCATAGAGTATATGTGAGTAAATAATAACAAACCATAGAGCATATGTGAGTAAATAATAACAAATAAACATCATGCCAGGTTCTATGTAAAGGCAGGTGCTGTAGATTAATATGGTAATATTAAACACACACACACACACACACACACACACACACACACACACACACACACACACACACACACACACACACACACACACACACACACACACTAACATCCTCACACATACACACACACACACACACACACACACACACACACACACACACACACACACACACACACACACACACACACACACACACACACACACACACAGCATGTATGCTGCTGCTGCCATACTGTTTATTATTATTATTATTATTTATCTTGCACTTTCTCCTAATCCCCTGCGTACATGTACAGTACATATCTACCTCAAACTGCTCCACTATCCCTGCCTATTGAAAATGTGATACTGGCACGGACCCTGTATATAGCTTCCTCTCGTATTTCTTGTGTTTTCTTTATTCTATATTGTTTTACTATTTTGATATTGATTACTGCACGGTTCGGTAGAGCAAGCAAGTTAACATTTCACTGTACTTGAGCATGTGATAATACAATTTGAACTTGAACACACACACACAATTATGACAACTCATTGAACAGAAACTGTGGGTGCTTTCCAGACCATGGTACTCCAGCAATCATCCCTAGCACCAGGATCCTTTATGGAACCTGGCATTATATCAAACACAACAAAGGATTTCCTTTTCTGCTATTCACACACACACACACACACACACACACACACACACACACACACACACACACACACACACACACACACACACACACACACACACACACACACACACACACACACACACACACACACACACACACACACACACACACACGCACGAACACACATATACTCTGCTGACTTTTCAGGAAGGACCTGCCAGAACAGTAAGCCAATGTGATAGGTCTGCAGAAAGGACCTGCTTATGTAAAGCCGACCTGTTTGGAAGGTATATACAGCTTCTCGGTTGTCTTTATCTTCCTGCCTCTGCTCCAATCACTCTTTGTCTCTATCCATCTCTGCCTCGGTCTATAAGCGGCTCTAGTACAAATATTATGAAAATATGAAAAACCGTATATGATTGTTGATTTTCCTATTCAACAAAAGCAACAGGGCTTGAAATGACTGAAATGCTCTCTAAATATAGTAACAAACAAATTATAAATGACTTACTACAAGATTTCACTTTTCTTATAACTGTAAAATAAATATGATCATCCTTAGTGACAGTAGAATATTGGCACCATTTGATATTGACGACAGATACTTTTCTTCTCAACGTCCACCGAGCGGCGCAGAGACACCGTTCACATGTGCGCAGACTCGTTACAGCCTCAGCTTTGAGCACAACGTGTTTTTCTCCATCTGTGACCAAGAGAAAGTGGTCTTGTTTCAATTCTATACAATTACTTTGTTGTTGTTTTTTTTCATATTGAGAGCTCTAAATCCGTCTGAGAATATCACCGGGAGAAGTAACCACCACTGTTGGATTCGCTAGACTGCCCATTTTCGTATGCCGTCTCCCAGGCTGGGCTCATCGCTCAGAGGTAGATTCAATTGATTATTTGTCTGGATATGCCAGAAAATGTGACACATCACTTCCTGTGCAAATGTGGGGTATGAAACCTGACACCAAGTCAGCCCCACTGAGAGAGTGGTAGCAGAGAGCAGACAGATGGGGCTTTCTGGCACTATAAGGCACTGGACCCTACGACTATCACAGAGCGCTCTTTACACCAAAATCTCCGTCGGAACCGGCCCAGAACCAGTCAAAGCCCCCCATATAAGGGACTTAACATCAAAACATGTAAAGTAATTGACTGACATGTCATTTCATTGGGGAGACTAGGGGCTCTAATTTCGGCTACTGCTATGGCGGTGCAAGTGCCAAACCCATGCTAGTTTACAATTTCAGCATTTAAAAACTGGTGCTCTGGCATTTTCCACCGCATGCACCAGATTCAGCAATTTACTGGTAGCTAACCGTGTTCCATACGCATTTTGCGTAACCGCGACATTCAAACAAGGCTGCAATGAAAACTTATGGGACTGTAGTGACTGGGTTGGCATCAAAATCTGGGGTGTGAACTACGTTTCTATTCAAGCGTTCATTTACATGGTAATGGACCAATAGTATAGGAGAAAAGTTGAAAGAAACGGACCCCTCTGACGCGGTGACACGTCACAATGTAACGTACAGCATGCATTATGCAACTCATTCTGTGCTGTACAGCGTCTTTCCACCAGGGGTAGCGCTTCTCTCGTAGATTAAAAACAAGAAATTATCAATGGTGAGTGTGAAGTTAATTACTCGTGAGTTCATCAAAAGTTAATTCAATCAATAGTAAATTTTTCGCGTCATCACTGCGAGCCATCATGACTCTAAAAAGCCGTGACAGCCACAGTTTACCCTATTCAAATTCAACACAAACCTTCAAATAAGTATATAATGAGACATTATATAAACTCATTATAGTGTTTAATTTACATTTTAGAGGTGATAAGTTGAACAAATCGGGTGAAAAAAGCCATTTCCCCACACAACATATCTTCCCAATTCACTATCACTCAGTAGACTTCAATTCCCCCTCCACCATTTTTAAAAAGACTTGGCGGAGCTCCATTGCTTTCTTCAACATGCAGAGACGGGCAGCATGAATGTCTCGTCAATGATTTTGCTAAAAAAGGGGATAAATTGTGCTTTACGATTGTATTAATATTACTACTTTGGGAGCTAAAATAAGGTCAAGTGTGTGGAACACTGTGATGTACGGAAGCTCGCTAGCTACCGTTACCTGTCTAATATCAGCTCGCTAGCTACCGTTACTTGTCTAATATCAGCTCGCTAGCTACCGTTACCTGTCTAATATCAGCTCGCTAGCTACCGTTACCTGTCTAATATCAGTTCGCTAGCTACCGTTACCTGTCTAATATCAGCTCGCTAGCTACCGTTACCTGTCTAATATCAGCTCGCTAGCTACCGTTACCTGTCTAATATCAGTTCGCTAGCTACCGTTACCTGTCTAATATCAGCTCGCTAGCTACCGTTACCTGTCTAATATCAGCTCGCTAGCTACCGTTACCTGTCTAATATCAGCTCGCTAGCTACCGTTATCTGTCTAATATCAGCTCGCTAGCTACCGTTACCTGTCTAATATCAGCTCGCTAGCTACCGTTACCTGTCTAATATCAGCTCGCTAGCTACCGTTACCTGTCTAATATCAGCTCGCTAGCTACCGTTACCTGTCTAATACCAGCTCGCTAGCTACCGTTACCTGTCTAATATCAGCTCGCTTGCGCTGAGGTGGGAGGGGTTGCAATATCTGAGGTCTGTCCTTGAAAACAAACGCAAAAGTGACAATTCCATGCAGCGCATATCGGGAGATTTAAGACCAACGAAAAGCAGGTTTTAGCGGTAATGCGGTTGGTAATGGCATTGATTTTGTGAGCGAGAGAGGAGATGTGCTTTTTGTTCCGCTAACCCTTGTATTAATAAACAGAAAAAATAATGTTTTTCCATTTGGTTTCATTTGATAAAAAAACAAGCATATAGCTGCCCAATGCGTCTGCCAAGTATCCAAGCATATCAATAAAGGTTAATGAGACAAGTTTGGGGAAAAAATCAAGTTTGGGAGCAGCAAAACAGTGAGCGGACATCCCCTTTTTATCTATGTATCGTGTAGGCCTACATTATTTTAGCCAGCTCTCGATTTGAACATATGTAAAAACTCCTCCATGTACAGTACGCTACATGTCCATATGCCCATCATGAAACGTGAGATGAGATGAAGCTGGTGACCATATTATTTCGAATTTATTTTCCCGTAACAATTGCTTGTTTCCCGTTTCATATGATTAAAAACCAAGCATATAGGCTATAACTGTAAGGATCGACGCTGGTAGAGACGAGAAGCAGGTACAGGGAGTGAACATTTAATGGCAATGACGTGGAACAGGACAGGACAGCGTCTTTACATGAACACATAACGACATTAATGCAGCCACAGGGAACGAACGGGGGAGAAGACCGTTATAGACGGGGCGATCAACAAAGGGAAGGAGTCCAGGTGAGTCCAATGAGCGCTGCTGCGCGTAATGATGGTGACAGGTGTGCGTAATGAAGGTCAGCCTGGCGCCCTCGTTCAACAGTGTCTTTTTATCATGTCAATTCGAGCTATTTAGAAATATTGTAGCTGTTAATTTTTTCCCCTTCTTGTTTATCGTTTAATTTGATTAAAAAACAAATTTCTAAGAATGATTCCCCTTCCTGGCTTTATGACGAGAACGTCCAGCTCTCATGCAATTTAGGAGCTGGGCGTTATTTCTGCATTAACGTGAATGCGATCTGTAAGATGGTTCCATTATGTTTATAAAACATTATATTTGGATTTTTATCCAGCTACTGTGAAAAGTTGTAATGTGTGTAAAGCCCAACGTTTTCTGTGTTGCCTTAAATATTCTATTTCTACGGGGAGAAATTATGTTGCCTGTAGTTCTATATATTTAGACATAGCTTTTTTAAAACAAGTTGTTTCATTTTGATCAGAATATGATTAAAATTATTCACACTCATTTTAGGCCCTATAGTGAATTGAATCTTGCTTATTGACAGGGTTTGTCATGTCAATGGCTCAGCCATAACGAAATGTACAATAAGCCTTAATATCAGTGTGAAGGATATGTTAAAAAATATATTTCCATACAGGGGCGTCAGTTGATTATGGCAGGCTCAATACCCTAGCTCAAGACCAAAAATGTAAAAGTACACTCTTAGAAAAAAGGGTACCAGAAGGGTTCTTTGCGGCGTGATGGAGTTCTACCAGGAACTGTTTTGATCAGAAAACCCCTTTTTGGGTTCTTTGTAAGGCAACCTTTAACATCCTAAGAAATGTTTTTGGAAGAAAGGGTTCTTCGATGATTCGTTGGAAAGCAAGGAGGATTATTTGGAAGCCAATAAGGGTTCTAAATACAGGTTGCGGGTGATTAACAATTCCACTTGTTGGCTATCCTAACTCTGGCTGGATTCCAATGGGAATTACACATCACTTTGTAAGCCAGCAGAAAGTGACTTGCAGGCCTGATTTGGCCTGTAAACCAGGAGATTCCTAACACCACTGTGTTAGGGTATAACTATGCCCTCAAAGAAAGGCCTTATGATATATTTAATGAATTGTCATAAATAATACAATTTTAAAGGCTAATAAGACTGGTGGAACAGTTCATAGAGGGTTCTAGGAAGAACCCTCCAAAGATAAAATGGTTCTTGGTAGAACCCTTCATAGAGGGTTATAGGTAGAATCATATACAGGGGGTTCTATGAAGGACCCAACATAGATGGTTTTAGATTTTTAAAAACTCCGCAAAGGGTTCTACCCAGCACCAAAAAGGGTTTCCCTATGGGGACAAACCGAAGAACCCTGTATGGTTCTACTTAGCACCTTTTTTTCTAAGAGTGTAGGCTACAAAAAATGTTGACTAAAATCATTCCAATCTCGATTAAAATGCAACGGTCTGTTTAGCGTGTTGGTCGGCTAGCTGGCTTTAGGACCATGCGGAGCTTTGCTCTGAACTAGAACTAGATGCTGCCAGCCTGCACACCTTTCTCTCGGAGAGCAGAGACAGTGACATACAGGTGTTTGCTTTGACGGTCAGCCGTTGAGGCAGTGCGCCGATTGCTTTGAATTTGATGTCGGCATCTGAACTCTGCCTTGTAAGCCTTTTTTATGCACCGTTACTTTCACATTGATGTCGGCATAGGCAGTGCGTCCAATAGGCAAGGGGAAGATAAGCTTCCACTAAAGTAAATGTAATTAAATTTGCCAAAATTAGCTATAGAAATACTCGTGCCTATACATAAAAAAATATAAATCATTCAAAACACTACACCAGAGAGCATGATTTGGCCAGAGAGGATCGTTAGCTTCTTTTAAAAATTTGCTATTTGGTCAGCGAGTGGCGTAAATAGCGTGCCAAATAGCTGATTGTTGATTTGCAGTGGATAGTGAAAAGCAGTTAAATAGGCCTAAGCCTATTTAAAACTGTTTAGAAAGCAAATGGCTATTGCTGACAAGAGAACACAAAGAAAATACTCAAATCTGTCTCTATTTATCAGAATTCTCAACTTCCAATTGAGCGAACAGTAGCCGGGTCAGCCTTTTGGACCTCATAACTTTTTGTTGTATTCTATCAGACAAAGGACCCCAAAAAATGTGGTGCATTTTCAAACTTAGGTGCATTATCCTAAAAGGCTGGAATTTAACATGATGGAAATGTGGAGGTTAAATTGAGCTAGCATAATGGTCAACACATGAAGAAAAAAAAAAACTTTTCTATTCAACATATGTAAAAAATGTGCTATTTGGTACATTTTCACTATAATTCTGCCTAACAGGGTGGACATTTAAGAGTGGGACATACAGACGAAAAAAGTATCCATTCACACAGGAGTTAAAAATGTTTTAATAATTTGTTCACATTTTAATTTATCGGGGGGGGGGGGGGGGGGGGGGCTGCAGTAACCTCAGCACCGGAATGACACAGGCAACAGCTGAGAGCATCTGCCATATCCCCGTGAGTGTATATCCCCGGTGAGTACTCATATTCACTGCCTTTATCATCGGATCAGTACCAATAACTAGGTTTCCATCCAACATTTTTATGAGAGTGAAGTGCAAGACGGATAAAAAAATGTAATGACCTTCCCGATGGAAACAGAACATTTATCGGTAAACTTTCCATATGTCGAAACAAATAAATACGCTAGACAAGGTGGGGTATTTTGTGTCGGTAAAATGTTATTATGGAAGTAATTTTATGCGCAAATATTGATATATTAACCACCATACCGAAGTAAATGTTGAGTCACGCAATGACATTGTGTGTTGTGTGTTCCTCCCACTACGACTCGTCGGAAAAGCATGACGTTTATTATGGTATAGATTAGATAAATGGTGAACTTCACAGGGTGGTGAAAGTGCAAGGTGATGAGCTTGATGCTCCTTTCCAATAAATATTGAGGGTCTTATTCTGGTAACATATTCATCGATGCTTGTCTGTCGTTGGACAAATACAAATAATATCGCTCTTTTGTCCATAATAATCTCAGAATATAGGCTATATGTGCGCTCTAGCCAACAGCCGCAATCTGCACCCTGTTGGCTAGAGCGCACGTGCCAATACCAGAGTAGGCACACTCGCTATATAAAGTAAACCATCAGTAGAGTTGAAAATGCGACGGAAACCCATTTAACATGTATTTTTTATTTATTCGGTACATAGGAATTTAACCGCAAAATATATGTGCATGTTCACTACCGTCATCACGGACAGGCTTTAATCTGCAACAAGTCAATTTCATGGAAACACATCTCTGGTGGGAAAATGCGCATATTGTTTTTATGCGGATTTGAGAAAACTCGCATGAAAATCTGTCACCAATTGGTTGGAAACCTAGCTACTGGAAAGTAGTTTCCTCCTCCAGGCTAAGTGGACGTTATATTGTACTATGGAGAAAGAGAGAGAGAGAGAGAGAGAGAGAGAGAGAGAGAGAGAGAGAGAGAGAGAGAGAGAGAGAGTGAGGAGAGAGAGAGAGAGAGAGAGAGAGAGAGAGCAGGTTTCCATAGAACCAGATTTATCATTGCAACATGTGTAATGGAAATGGCAGCTATAGGAGACATTTTCTAAAGATAGACAACATTTTATCCATTCAACAGGGGTGGACACATTATGATGGAAATTGTGTTTTTGAAATGATGATTGCCGAATAAATGGGAAAGTACGCAGGGCAAGTGATGTCATCACGTAACTATAAAGCGCCACTTCACATTTAATTGTAAATGCCTACTGCTTGCCCTTCTTCTTTTACTATAAATGTATGTTTGTTTGCAGGACAAGGATTGTCCTGACTTTCAAGAATGCCTCAATTGCTTCGATTTGCCTTTCTGGTTGGCTGGCAAGTTTCACCATCCAATTATTTCAGGTCTACAGGAGTGCATGTTTCACCATGGCAAGGAGACAAGAAATAGATAGGGAGGAGGGCATACAGGTTGTTGCCAATGTATTAATGCGCCATTTGTTTAAATGGGTAATTGAAACGCTTCAACCACTACATTTGTATTTGACACTGTAGGTTTTTGCGAAAGAGAGACACAGAGAGAGAGAGAGAGAGAGAGTTAGCTGCATAGCCGGTGGGAAGCAGGGTTGCTGAGGGTGACAAAACATTCTATGGTGAGCTGTGAGGGCGGGAGGGAGGCCTAGGGCGCGGCTTTCTCATTGGCATGCTGGCTGTTTCTGGGCTTTTAAGCGATTAGGGAGCTGCTGAGACGATGGCGTCCACACATACTGTAGCTCCATGCAGATGTTCATTTGTATGCCAATAAACAAATATGCCCTAAGATTAAAGCTCAAATACACAGTGCAAATTCAGCATTCTCCATGTGCATCACATCAATGTCCTGCATCTCTCCACACAAAAAGCCAGGCATTCTCTAACTGCACATTCCCTTCAAAGGCCCTGTGTGGAAGTATTAGTCTGCAGATCAACAGATAGAGGCACTAGAGAGGGAAAAGAAAAAAGGACTGAGAAAAACAGATAATTTTGGGTCTCCATTATTGTCCATTATACTACCAAAAATCGGATCAATGTGCTATGCCTCTTACATGTTACAGTGGCCTGTCTTAATCCATATGCACATTAATGCAGACTTCCCTTCTTTTAATGCTTGTCTTAATGCACCTATTTCCTCTAAGCATCCTTTTAGTTCTTTGATCTCTCTCTCTCTCTCTCTCTCTCTCTCTCTCTCTCTCTCTCTCTCTCTCTCTCTCCTCTCCTCTCTCTCTCTCCTCTCTCTCTCTCTCTCTCTCTCTCCTCTCTCTCTCCTCTCTCTCTCCTCTCTCTCTCTCTCTCTCTCTCTCTCTCTCTCTCTCTCTCTCTCTCTCTCTCTCTCTCTCTTTTTATCTCTTCCACTGCCTTTCTCTCAACAGCTGGAGTTACCCGAACTCACATCCTGCTACTATCTCCATCCCATCCATACCTCTCTCTCCCTCCCCCTCGCTTTCCCTCCTCTCCCTCTGTTGCTCTCTTTCAGTGGCTGTCAGATCCCTTTCGTAAAAAGCAGTTAAATCAGTCTGTGAATATTCCAATCCTGTGATAAGGAGAAGCTTTGTCCCACTGCACTCTGGGTAATGCAGCTCCCCATTGTTGGCTGACAGGGCTCCATTGAGGAGCCGGCTTTAGCCCCGATAGCATCGCCACATTGCATGGACACACTGCCAGATAAAGGCCTATCCAACACGACACACATACCAACGCCACCAAACAAGCCCCAATCCGATCAGCACAGGAAGGAGACGCTCTAACACAAAATAAAGACAAATAAGATAAAAAAGAGCGTAACAATATTAACGTTATTATAGGGAGCAGGTGGGGCTCTAAAAGGAGGCAATGCAATTCTCCATCTACCAGCCTGGCACAGTCCACAACATCGCCAGGCAAGAGTGACCAATCGCCAGGCCACCTTACCGCGCATCTGGACCTGCACCAGCCAATCACGTCATCTTCACATTGCACCTCTGTCTGACATTAGAACACCACTTATCCAGAGAAACAGCTTCACGGTTCCATTTTCTTCACGACAACTGGATACAGGTCTTCCATTTCTCTGTCATTTCTAAGTCCGTAAGAGGGCCGGGGAGCCGCCGCCCCCTCTTCGCAGGCTGACTGAGAGTGGCCAATCAACAATCAGTGCTGGCCGAAAGAAACCTGTTATTTTCGGCCCTGTAATCATTTCCATCAGAGGCCTCACTGTCCTTCACAAGGCTTCACACATCTTCACAGATTCAAATCAGACAGAAACCTTCCTCAAGGACAGGAGGCACCAATGAAACCACACATTGAAACCCAAACATTTATCTCTACTTTTAACCAGTGTCTGTCACTGTAAATAAAACCTTTTCCTTAAATACCTTGGGCATTCAGACCTTAAAATTAGAGCAGGGATGATGAACTGAAAATGATCGACACCGACCAAACCGACCACTTCCAAACCGACCAAACCGACCACTTATCGTGGAATTCTTTTCTGATATTTTTCATGACAGTATTAATTTTGTCAACAATAACTATGACAAAAAATACTTGTGAACTACCTATTTTTCCTGACTAAAACTATGACGATAACAAAACAAGATGCCCTGAAAAAAAAAAAACGATAAATATTACGAATTACTTTTCATATTAGTCATTTAATTGAATATGAAGCTCCTTTTCATCTGTTTGGTCAAATCCTAAACATGTACAATATTTCATGCAATGCATTGGTATCTTTCAGTCGTGTGGTCTGATTGAGCTGATCTGCCCGGCTCTCCCTCACAGCTCCCAGGTGGTCACTTCAGTCACTTGTCAATCTTTTAAACTGATGCGAAGCCAGGACACTTGACTTGCAACTAACCTCAACTAGAAACAATGTTAACTCTCTCTCTCATGTAGGCAATTTTTCCTTTGATCACAAAAGAAGCGCTATTTTCCCATGTGTGCGCATTCATCTGTGTTGCGTTCATCTGCTTTGTGCTCTCGGACCATGGTCCGTAAATGCGAGTTGTGGTTGCTCTTTTCCTTCGGGAAAACTAATGCTATTTGTTGAACATTGTTGTAATGCTCAAATTCTCCCCTTTTCAAGGAAACCCCCCTTCACGGTTATGATGGGGAGACAATCTGAGCTGTAAATTGTTTAACCTGTAGCTAAGGCTTTATAGCCTCTATGGTTAATTATTACTGGCATTGGTTACGATCTGCCACAATATCAATGTTGCCAGGTAAGGTATACGAGGGGATAGTGGGCCAGATGGACAAGGCTATCTGAATGTGCACATGATGGAAGTTAGAGGTAGCCTAAATATTCATGTAACGGTCATCATAGTCGTTCTCCTCCTCAGACGAGGAGGAGCATGGATCGGACCAACACGCAGAGTGGGTAGTGCTCATGATAATTTATTAAATCGAAACTGAACACTAACATGAAACAAAATAACAAAAATGAATACAACCGACAACAGTCCTGTGTGGCACGAATACAAACACGGAAACAAACACCCACAACACACACGTGAAACCCAGGCTGCCTAAGTATGATTCTCAATCAGGGACAACGATTGACAGCTGCCTCTGAATGAGAATCATACCGAACACAAACAGTAAGGTCCGGGCCACTTCACTGCCGCCGCGCGAGCCAACGTGCACCTCAAGATTACTCTGCTCTGCCTGGTCTCCGCCAACCCCACCACCCTGAGCCAGCAGCTTGTGTGGGTCGAATACGCACGCAACACCCTTCCCTGCTCTGCCACAGGCCTATCACCCTTTGAGTGTTCCCTGGGGTTTTAGCCTCCACTCTTCCCTGAGCAGGAAGAAGAGGTCAGCATACCTTCTGCCCAGATGTTTGTCCGCCGCTGTTGTCGTATGTGGACGAAAGCCCGGTCGGCCCTCCTCAAGACCACCTCCAGGTATCGACGACAAGCGGATCGCCACCGGACCCCGGCACCCCGGTATCGTCTCGGGCAGAAGGTATGGCAGGCCACCCGGGATCTGCCCCTCTGGGTGGAATCCTGCAAACTCTCCCCCCGGTTTATCGGCCTGTTTCCCCATCTCCAAAATCATTAGCCCCTCTGCTGTTCGTCTTCTGTTGCGCCGTACCCTTCATATACATCCCACCTTTCATGTGTCCAGAGTTAAACCCATGTCTCAAAGCCCTTTGTCTCCTGACCCTGAGACTGCCTGCCCTTCTGGACCCTTTGCACCCTCTCTGGATTACTGGCCCCTGCCTGCCCTGACCCTGAGACTGCCTGCCCTTCTGGACCCTTTGCACCCTCTCTGGATTATTGACCCCTGCCTGCCCTGACCCTGAGACTGCCTGCCCTTCTGGACCCTTTGCACCCTCTCTGGATTATTGACCCCTGCCTGCCCTGACCCTGAGACTGCCTGCCGTTCTGGACCTTTTGCACCCTCTCTGGATTACTGGCCCCTGCCTGCCCTGACCCTGAGACTGCCTGCCCTTCTGGACCCTTTGCACCCTCTCTGGATTATTGACCCCTGCCTGCCTTTGACCTGTCATTTGTCTGCCTCTGTTTTAGAAATAAACGTTTCTTTCTTCGGCACTGTCTTCATTTGGTCATACCTGAAACGTGATACATCTGTCTATGTTTACATGCATTTGGCTGGTACATACTGTATGTTGTATGTTGTAGTACATTTGGATAATCAGGAATGGGACATTTATATATTTTCTGATTATCCACGGTTACCATAACATATGCTACACAGGACCTTAGGGGTGGGAATCATGGGACAATCAAATAATGTCATCTATCTACTCAACCCAAGAGGGAAGGCTTACACATAATCAGTATAATACTGTAATACAATTATAATAATTTAGTACAGCAAACACCACAGACATATACAAAATAAGGACCCAAACAAGTATGGTCCCATTTACTGTATATTAAAAAGCCCAAACCTGATTCTCTTTGACAGCGACCTCCTCTAGTTCAGAGTCCTTATGCACTCCCCCCCCCCCCCCTCTCTAACTAGGGGGCCAGGGGGTAGCAGGTTATCTCTCTGAAATAACATTTCATGGGTGTTGGGCATGTGTTGAAATGGGGGAATTGAGCATCGGAGTATGGCCTGCTGGATTTTGTTGGCTATTGATTGCCATCCCTGGCGGGGCCGAGGGATCGATAGGCTGGGATTAGACACAGTACGGGGGCCACTCTCTCTTTTTCTCTCAGCTCACGGCTAACGCAGTGCTCCATGGCGCTGTGGCTCGCCAAACAGCCCCTCAGCCTGCAGGTCCACTGACAGACAGACCCTGACAGTCTCAACCACCAGCAAACTCTCAGCTCTCTATCTCTTTGTCTCTATCCCTCTCCATCTTTCCCTCAGTCTCGCACTTTCTTTAGTTCTGTTGCAGTTTCCTACTCTCTGTTTCTCTCCGTGCCATATTAGTTGAGTGTGAAACAGCATGTCTGAGACCACTTGTGCTCTCTCGCTCTCTCTCTCTCTCTCTCTCTCAGAGCAGCAGAGCAACATTAGAGGAGAGGACTGAAGGAGTCGGAGCGAAAGAGAGGGAGATTGAGAGAGAGAGATTAATAAAGAAAGAGAATGGGAAAAAAATAGCATTTCTACCTTGAAGAGTGATAAATACGCAAATTACAGCCGGGCCTGCAATCAAGAAGCTGAAATTACCGAATTGTGGGGTCACCCTGGCAACCAGTGAGCGAACAAAGCAGGCAACAGCAGAGAGAGCAGCTGCAGAGAGTGAGCCAGGGAAGGGGAGTGGAGGGGAGGAGAGAGGGGTGGGATGAGGTGATCAGGACGAGGGGAAGATGTGGGGGGGGGGGGGGGGGGGGGGTTGGGTGTTCAGGAGGAGGAGAAGGAGGAGTGGATAAGAGGAAAGAGTGGTGAAGGGGAGCAGGAGGAGGGGAGGAGGTGGAAGAGGTTTGAGGGGAGGAGGAGGATTGTAGGATGGGCTGGGATGGTCAGGAGAGGTGGAGAGGTGGTGGGGTGGAGGGAAGGAGAAAGGAGTGAACTTAGTGAGGAGGAGGAGGAAGAGGAGGACAGAGGGGTGGTGGAGAAGAGAGAGGGGTGGGCTGGCGTGGTCAGAAATAGGTGGAGAGTTTGAAGACTGACGGTCAAGACTGATGTATGAGGTGGGTTATGGAGTGCCATTTCTAAATGACAAATGCTCAAATTCTTCCAAGTGCTTGACAAATTGCTACATATTATCCATGAGTTTCACATGAGTGCAAAGTACAAACTTGTAGTCAAGGTTACAGTGTTCTCACATGTGCACTTGCACGCACGCACTCACGCATGCACACACACAGAATGATAGTCAGTGGGTGTGATAGCTGCATGAAGACTTGCCTCAGCATTGTGTATAGTATAGTATAGTATAGTATAGTATTGTATAGTATAGTATAGTATAGTGCGCAATGGAACTCATAAACAGCGTTATCGCTGAATCCCGCGCCATGGAACGGACTTCCATCTGTTCACCACTGGAGGGAAAGGAATGGAAAGGGGTAGGAGGGCGGGAGAAAATCCAACACAGTATACAATTTAGCGAGGACAACATACCTATCAAGCATATCTGATGGTCTGGATGACTCATAATACGATACTATAGTAGCCAGACTGGGTCCAGTCTCTGTCTCTCTGCTGAGTCATCCAGACCATCAGATATGCTTGATAGGTATGTTGTCCTCGCTAAATTGTATACTGTGTTGGATTTTCTCCCGCCCTCCTACCCCTTTCCATTCCTTTCCCTCCAGTGGTGAACAGATGGAAGTCCATTCCATGGCGCGGGATTCAGCGATAACGCTGTTTATGAGTTCCATTGCGCACTTGGCAGGCTGCTAGCACTCTGCCTCTCTCTCAGCACAGCCGCAGGAAAGAGAAAAGTTCACATAGAAAATAGAAGCAGTTAATTTATGATTATACAATGTGTTTATGCTTATCAGTGTTTGAAATACGTTCTGTATATTTAAAAAGTGTTCCGAAAGACACATCCCCCTCCCTCCTTCCCTCTCTCCCTCGCTCTCTCTCCCTCCCTCTCTCCCTCCTTCCCTCTCTCCCTCCCTCTCTCTCCCTCCTTCTCTCTCTCCCTCCTCCCCTCTCTCCCTCCTTCTCTCTCTCCTTCCTTCCCTCTCTCCCTCCTTCTCTCCCTCCTTCCTTCTCTCCCTCCTTCTCTCTCTCCCGCCCTCTCTCTTTAGCTCCTGCTAAGAGTTGAGTTCTGGCTCACATAAATGTGCTGAAACAGGGAAAACTGTCCCAACTCAGAGAGAGCCTCTGCAGTCACTGGGAATGGCTGAACGTGGATTATTTGATATACAAACGGAGGAAGTGATACAGGATGCTAGAATAACTAGGGAGAAAAACATCCCATTCCCCCATACAAATAGACATTCAAATAAAGAATATACATTTCGTAGCAGGTTTAGTGCAGCATACTACCGTGTTCTATTAAACTTAACGATCAGTCTGTTCACCGTCTCATCCTCATGCCCAAAAGGCGCTGTGACTGGGTTCCCGCTCATCATACACGAGTAAGGAAAACGGTCTTATTACCGAAATGAGAAAATATTTAATCTAGAACATGAAACAGAAAAATGATTGCACAGACAATTCCTGTCTCTCCCAATCTGTCCAGAGATGAACATAGGGCTTCGAAATACCCCCCCAAAAGAAGACAAAATATAAGAAAGTTGAGTGGGGGAAAGAGATGAAACAGAAGCCCATTGAGGTGTCCTTTGGTGTCTGTCTATTTCACCTGATTGTGGTCCATTGAAGACGGCCCTTATAAGACTAATGTATTCTGTTGTTAATGGAGCCGCTCGTGTCGCTCTGCTCTGAGGGCCGGGCTGAGAGAGCCATCCTCCCGCCACAATGAAGGGCCAATTGTCTCAAATAAAAGCATTATAAGGAGGAATGACAAGGTCAGGGAAACAAACAGGAGTGTCAACTCTTACCCCTGCCACTAGGGGTGCGGCTCACTAAGAGGACATACAGCGCATTCTGAAAGTATTCAGACCCCTTGACTTTTCCACATTTTGCTACGTTACAGCCTTATTCTGAAATGTATTAAATTGATTGTTTTCCTCATCAATCTACACACAATCCCCCAATACTGACAAAGCAAAAATAGTATTTTTTTTGCAAATGTATTATTATTTTTTAAACTTAAATATGACATTTACATAAGTATTCAGACCCGTTACTAAGTACTTTGTTGAAGCACCTTTGGCAGCAATTACAGCCTTGAGTCTTCTTAGGTATGACACTACAAGCACATTATTTGGGGAGTTTCTCCCATTCTTCTCTGCAGTTCCTCTCAAGCTCTGTCAGGTTGGATGGAGAGCATCGCTGCACAGCTATTTCCAGATCTCTTCAGAGATGTTCGATCAGGACCGGGCTCTGGCTGGGCCACTCAAGGACATTCAGAGACTTGTCCTGAAGCCACTCATAGGTTGTCTTGACTGTGGGCTTACAGTCGTTGGACGGTGAACCTTCGCCCCCAGTCTGAGGTCCATAGCACTCTGGAGTAGGTTTTCATCAAGGATCTCTCTGTACTTTGCTCCGTTCATCATTCCCTCGATCCTGACTAGTCTTCCAGTCCCTGCCGGTGAAAAACATCCCCATAGCATGATGCTGCCATCACCATGCTTCACCGTAGGGATGGTGCCAGGTTTCCTCCAGACGTGACGCTTGGCATTCAGGCCAAAAAGTTCAATCTTGGTTTCATCAGACAAGATAATCTTGTTTCTCATGGTCTGAGAGATCTTTAGGTGTTTTTTGGCAAACTCCAAGCGGGCGGTCATGGGTCTTTACTGAGGAGTGGCTTCTGTCTGGCCACTCTACCATAAAGGCCTGATTAGTGGAGTGCTGCTGAGATGGTTGCCCTTCTGGAAGGTTCTCCCATCTCCACAGAGGAACTCTGGAGCTCTGTCAGAGTGGCCATTAGGTTCTTTGTCACCTCCCTGACCAAGGCCCTTCTCCCCCAATTGCTCAGTTTGGCCGGGCGGCCAGCTCTAGGAAAAGTCTTGGTGGTTCCAAACTTCTTCCATCTAAGAATGATGGAGGTCACTGTGTTCTTGGGGATCTTTAATGCTGCAGAAATGTTTTGGTACCCTTCCCCAGATCTGTGTCTCGACACAATCCTGTCTCGGAGCTCTAGGGACAATTCCTTCGACCTCATGGCTTGGTTTTTTCTCTGACATGCACTGTCAACTGTGGGACCTTATATAGACAGGTGTGTGCCTTTCCAAATCATGTCCAATCAAGTGAATTTATAAAAGGTGGACTCCAATCAAGTTGTAGAAACATCTCAAGGATGATCAATGGAAACAGAATGCACCTGAGCTCAATTTTGAATCTCATAGCAAAGGGTCTGAATACTTATGTAAATAAGGTATTTTTGTTTTTATATTTAATAGGTTTGCTAAAATTTCTACAAACCTGTTTTCGCTTTGTCATTATGGGGTACTGTAATGTAACCAAACGTGGAAAAAGTCAAGTGATCTGAATGCACTGTATGTGACTATAATCATGTCACTGTCACCTAATCAGTGAAGGAACACTTTTTAAAATCCTGTTCATCTAAAATGTGGGAGCTTAGAGATAACAAAACAATTTCATACAATCAGAAAACCGTATGCAACGAATAATGAGAACCAGGTTTGCTAGAATAACCCTGCGAGATGCATAAAACACACGCACGCAGTAGTTCAAGTTGACGTTATCTTGCCGTGCAGTCAGAGTTCAACAGTCAAAAACAACAACATCAAAAACAGTGACAACCATACAACCGATATACACGTAACACGTATCAATGAGATGGATAAAAAGGAAGTCATTGTTCAAAGGTGCAGCGATTATTTCATTTCACGTGCAGATCGAGAAAGTGAATGGCCTGTGGGATAAAAAAAAAGTTATTGTATCTGTTGCTATTGAGTTTGGGGAAGTCTAAACATCGACCTGAGAGGAGAAGTGCAAAATGGTCAAGGGGGGGGGGGGGGGGGGATGACCAGGACAGTCTATGATACTGTTAGTGCTCCTCACCACATGCTTTCTGAATGTCAATGGGAGATGACCTTGCTGGCCACCACCCTGTTCAACCTATTTTTGCTACAGTACACACGCAGTATACACACACACACACACACACACACACACACACACACACACACACACACACACACACACACACACACACACACACACACACACACACACACACACACACACACACACACACAGCACACTTTCTTGTCCCATGATGAAAGGCTTGATTGATTAGAGGGTGATGATTATAGCAAATGGGAGATCTCCTTCTCTTTGAGTCTTTCTCCTTTTCTCTCCCTCTCAAACCTTCTCCCTCACTCACGATGACCTCACCTTCTCTCTCCCTCTCTCGCCGAGTCCACCCCCGCCCCCTCTCCCCGTTTCTCCATAGCCCATCAGTAGAGTGCCTCTCTCTCTCTCCCCTAATGGCACAGCTATTAGCGCTAATGCATTTCAAACGTACAGCAGCTGCCACATCACATTCAGATGGAAAGTGAATGTCTTCCATCCCTTTCTCTCTTCTCTCCCTCCTTCTTTAACCAAGTTTTTCCCCACCGTGTCCCTATCTCCTACCCATCATACCGACAACCCACTCATTAACTATACGCTCGAACGCTCCCCATTTTCCCATCAATTCTCAGACCAGGAAATGAACAGAACCCTTTTTTCAATAAACAAGGATAACAAGGTAAGCATTTACATTTAAGCTCAACAGTCACGATTTAATCGTCCGACATGATTACATCACAGTTGTACTTGCTGATTATAAATACATGAACATAAAGTTATATACTGGGCGACACACAACAATAGGTTTTGGGCGCACAAACCCCTTGACGGCGTGCGACCACAAACTACCATTAGTGATTGGAAGTTCGGCTCTTTTTACTGACAACTCTTTTACTGACAACTCTTTTGACTCATTCGTTGAACGATGAACGGAAAACTCAAAAGAGTCATGATTCTACAAGCCTCTCGAAACAAAAGTATACACCTCACACACATGGTTATGGGCTTACAAAAAAGAAGACACCTGTACCATGTCAGATATAGAGTTGAAATGTTTTCAATTTTGAGTTTGCATCCCAATATTACACTTTATAATCATTACAGAAGATTGAAATAAAACAAAAGTGTTGACGTAGAAACATTTTCTGAGTTCTTTAAAGAAGAATGTTTATTCATTATTCATTATGAAAAATATGAAAAACATTCCACCCATGAGGCCACTAGAGGGTGACTTGGTCATTTGACTGCAGGAAAGCCCTACACAATGTACATTTGACTGCAGGAAAGCCCTACACAATGTACATTTGACTGCAGGAAAGCCCTACACAATGTACATTTGACTGCAGGAAAGCCCTACACAATGTACATTTGACTGCAGGAAAGCCCCACACAATGTACATGTGTTGATTGCTAGCAGGGGCACAACTTTCACTGGGGACGGGGGGGACATGACCCCCCCACCCCTCCATTCTGAAATTGCATTTTTGCCCCCCTCCAGGTTTATCAATGCACTGTGATATACAAAAAGAGGGATCGTGTGCTTTAGGACCATACGGACACCTCAGAGCGGTCAGGTAGGCTTTTCGGCACTTTCAGACAGCTGGATTTAGGACCACACGGACACCACAGAGCAAACAGGGGCAGCTGTTGTCTGTGTGTGTTGTGCTTTCTCTCAGAGTTGTAAATGCAAGCAGAGCAGAGCAGAAACTGGCTCCTCTTTCTTTGACTGATGTAGCTGGCAAGGTAACTGCTGTTTGACTTAACATAAAAAAGTATTTATTCCCAGTGCTGAGCTAGTATTGTAAGTGACATGTAACGTGAGCGAATGTTTCATCCCCTCTCGACCGAAGTTTTGTCTGAAGTGAATGAACTAGCTAGCAAGTAGCTACCACAGCC
Source organism: Salvelinus fontinalis (assembly GCF_029448725.1). NCBI lineage: Eukaryota > Metazoa > Chordata > Actinopteri > Salmoniformes > Salmonidae > Salvelinus > Salvelinus fontinalis. Next base: position 11,044,790 of record NC_074682.1, read on the forward strand.
AGTTCCGCTCTAGCCTCTAACTATCTGCCAATTAGCAGTATCTAACAACTGTTGTGTGTATGGAAATGTTTTTAGCCTTTGTTTTCAACAGAAGTAAATTAACATTAGAGCTAGCCAAAAGTTGGCTAACGTTAGCTATTATTTTTACCTCAATCACACTAGACCTGAAACAAACGATGAAACCAGCGGCCAAACAATTGAAGACAGATATTCTGAAGTTTTTTGACAGCGCAATGTGAGTTTTTATTAGAGTTAGTGTAGCAATGTAACGTTATTGATCTGTCAGTTTCCCTATCTAATTCCATACTTTTCACACTGACACGGTGTAAACAGCTCTACAGGCTTCACTATCATGGTGCACAGTCAGTACACAACACTATGCTCATCATGTCTTAGCAGTATCAGATGGTGACAAGTGTTCCTGCAGGGTCAAACAGCCAGGGAAGACAATCTATGGAGCTCAGGTGTATTTTGCAGTATATTATAACAATGAGTGAATGGACACAAAGTTCCATCTTGAGTTGATAGGTAAACCTACAGTATCAACAGGAAAGCAGCTTCATTTTAAAGCTACAGTCTGGGATCTGTGAATAGTGGTAATTTCAATTATTAAAACATTGATTCTATTCTTGGATAATATAATGTATCAGTGGAGGCTGGGAAGGGAAGATGGCTCAAAATAATGACTGGAATGGAGTCAAGTTTTCATGTGGTTGATGCCATTCCATTGACGCCATTCCATTGACTCCATTCCAGCCTTTATTATGAGCTGCCCTCCCCTCAGCATCCTCCACTGTAATGTATTAATAAATGTACACCAAGGGAATTATTTCCATGCCTCATCTGAGCAGGATCATATGGTGACAGGGTTCTCAGCAGGGTCCAGCAACCAGGGAAGACTAGTCTGTAATGGCGCTGAGGTGAACCTTTACAGATGCAACACTTTATTCTCTCTGTCCAACAAACACTAGACAAGCCAGAAGATTCAAAGATTGAAACTATTTTAAGACAGTCTGAAAAACCTCTAAAGTTGATTTCCAAACTGTGTCAAGCCTTCATCGAGGCTTTTCCCGATGACACAAAACATGTAAAACAAAAATGTGAGGAAGACCTGGGAGACACTACTGATAACGATGAATGGATACAGATGTTTGAATGCCAAGTCATGTTCATATCATCTCAGACATAAATAACTGCAGTTTAAGACCATCCATAGAACGTACTATATGCCAGAGAAACAATATCATGCACTCAGACAATGGTATTCCTCTGCTGGAGGTGTAAAACACTAAAGGGGACATACTTCAATATGTAATGGTCTTGTGAAGGCTGGATGAATTCTGGCAAAGAGTATGTTCTTTTATCTCAGCATGTCTACAGATTCTCCCTTCTCCCTGTTTGTGTTTGCTTGGAAATGTTGATACTGGAGACTGTTATCACAAGAAACTGTGTAACCTAGCATTTGTAGCGGCTAAGATACGCATTGCCATTAATTGTAAGGTTGGTTATCCTCCCACAATGTCACAATGGATGGCAGGAATGTCAAGTTATGCATCACGAGATTGGATGTATTACAAGATTAAGGGTTTACTGTGCAACGTTCATAAGATCTGGATCCTTGGAATTCCATATGACAAAAAGAGTCTGTATTGAAAACATGTCCACGTCAGGGGAGATACCTATTTAGGCTATCCCTAGCTGCTGGGCTGATGATTCCTGGCTCATTCCTGCCGTACTGTTGGTTGTCACTCTGGCCTCGGCCTAACACACCTTGAAACCAATAATAAATGTTTCACCAAGATCCTGAAGCTGAGTGGGGTGTGTTGAGTTGGGGCGCTGCAGGGCGGTGGACCCCTATGGGTAGGATGGGGCGATACAGCTAAATTATGTGCAAGTAAAAAGAGCTCTACAGTACTATAACACTGTCATGATCCAAATATTTACACCTGTTGTGACATATACTGAGTTATTTTATAGTTAGTTAGGACGGCTACATAAGAGTGTCAAAACCCACATTATTCAAATTCGTTTTTTCCCTGCTGAGAATTTTCCTTTCGTTTGAAAGTTTGTTTCTTAAATTCTTTATTGTTGTTGTAATGAATTCTTTACAGTCACGTTTTTTTCCATCACATTTTAAATAACTTGTAGAAAAGACACTTTATGACACTGTTATGAAGCATTACGACCATCCTGTGTCACTTCACTTGGACTAAGAAAATACACTTTATGACACTATCAAGAAGCATAATGAGGGTGTGTTCGTAAATTCAATCTGGAGTGCCAGAGTGCGCTCTGGGCATTTGTAAATTCAGAGCGTTGTCAGATTGTCCTTTTGTAAATTCAGAGCTTTTCGCTCTCGGCGCGTTCAGAGAGCTACCACACTGGATGCTGTGGCCGAGGAGTACTTCTTTTGTATTTATTTAACTAGGCAAGTCAGTTAAGAACAAAGTCTTATTTACAATGATGGCCTAGGAACAGTGTGTTAACAGCCTTGTTCAGGGCCAGAACAACAGATTTTTATCTTGTCAGCTCGGGGATTTGATCTAGCAACCTTTCGGTTACTGGCCCAACACCCTAACCACTAGGCTACCTGCCGCCCGAGCGTTCTGGCCTCACAACGGTAGTCAAGCAGCCAGGCTAACTGGCTAACGTTGCTAGCTACTTCCAGACACAAATAAGAGAACACCTCACTCTAACCATTATATTCGCCCTAGCAGAGCTGGTTAGGCTGTTTTTATGTTATCCAGAGCGTTACTGCATGCCCTTAAATCAGTCATCCGAGGGTGTCTTGTCCTGCTCCTGAAATCTGATCCTCCACTCATCCCAGCCATCAGCAACAGTGCATGTCTGACATCAATGTGTGCACAATTACCATGATAATTGAATATGGTCAATAAAAAAAGTAAAAGCAACAGGTCTAAATATATATGTTGTGGCAGTGTTATGACCATATTATAACAGGTTATGACAAGTTATGTCAGCTGTTATGACATATTATGATGTGGTTATTTTGTATAACCTCCTTAATTTTGCCTTGGCAGCAGGTAATGGGGATCCATTATAAATACAAGTACAATATTATTACTCTGGGTGCCGAGTCAAGTGTTACCCAATAAGGTATCTTTCAGTTATAAAAATGCTATAAAATACCAAATATGCTATTCAATGGCACAAATCGTCCACAAGATTGCTTTGTATAAGTCATTGCAAATCTACTCCCCCATGTAGTGGATTGCCTGAAATGACATTTATGACCTGATAATGCTTTTATGAGGTGCACTAAGGCCATACCTTCTAGCTTCCCTTCCCATTCATCTCACTGGCCGCCAATGTGCAATTCTATCATTGAGTATTATTTCAACTATTATATTGAATATGACTGTGTTGTGAAATGCCTTAGGGGACGGTTCTTGTAGTCCTTGGCTCCAATGGTCGCGGAGCTCTAGAACTACTCTACTACACAAAATATATCAAATATATCAAAATATATCATATTTCAAATAATAATATCTGAGAAATAATAGCATCTTTACAAAAAAAAGCCACAATCTATCTGCAATATTAAAGCTGATCTACCTTCAACATTTTTTTTTTATATATATATATATACAAAAAAAATAATATATACATATATACAAATAAAATAAAATAAACAAATACCCAGGAAATGCTTCCAGAGCCAATACAATAGAATGAATGGCCTGGGAAGAGACCGGCGACGGAGCTGGGATAGGAGGACCTATGACCTTGAGAAATCAGGGCAGATCAACCACTTGAATGTCTATTTTCACACACCATTTAATTGCAATGGAATTAAAACCCTGAACGGCCATCACAACAGTTGTTACGACGGTGAACAGCCCGATGTTCCTAACGCCGGACCGTCGCAGTGATCGTATCATAGAACCCAGAACCATCGTTACAGTTGCAACGGGAAGAGGAGAGGAGTGTGATCCGTCACTACGGTAACAGATGCGACAGCAGCAGTCCAGAGGCAGAGGGAACAGCCGTGCCATTGAGTTGTATGATGTCACCGGTGTTATTGAACAGAGCAGATGGGCCGGGCCAGATTGGGAGCAGAACGTTAAACACACACAAAGACACATACGCACACACAATCACACAAATACCCCCCCCCCCCCCCCAACACACACACACACAAACAAGCACACTCCCGTACACACAGATAAACATACTCACACAAGACTTTCTTCCATCTCCCCCTCTCCTCTCTCTTACATAAACACCTTTCTCTGGGCCTCTGACAGCTTGCTCCTCCCGTTCGTTTAAGATGCTCTGCGCTGCTCATAATATGCCCAAAGAGCATGCTGCCCTAATCTAATTACAATGTCACTCAGCCGAGTGTTCACCCAAACGGAAATTAGAAAAGCACAAAATCTACAAACAGGAGAAATCTTCTCACAGGGAACGTGGCATATCTTCCTCTCGCCTCCCTCCCTCCTCCTCCTCTCCTCCCCGCCAAGGTTTTTAATGGCTTCACAGTCGCTCCTGCCGAGATTCATTACCTGCTCTAATTATAAAGGCAAATGAAATCAGCTCCAATACATTATTAATGGAGTAGCACCATTAGGATTCATTTGCAGTATTTGCAACAATATTATATTTTCTAACTGTTTTCATGGCTGATTAAAGACTGTGACAGATAAGCAAAAAAGGTGGAGGGAGGGAAAGGGGTGAGGATCAGACAGAAGGAGCGAGAGGGAGGAGGGAGGACGGAGAGAGAGAGAGAGAGAAAGAACGAGAGAGAGGGAGATAGCGGGAGAGGGGAAGTGAGGGGGAGAGGGAGAGAGTTGGCTTTTCCACTTGAAGAGACAGTGAAGCCATATAGGATGCAGTTACCTATGAACAGGTGTGCTGTGTGAGGGCACTGTGACCCAAACCCAACTACCTGCATGGGTACACATCCGATCGAGATGCATTAAAGCTGACCAGCTGACCACTGACAGACAGAACCACCCTGGTTCGGTCGGGAACAGTGGGCAGAGACAGGTCCAGAAACAGCCACCTTGTGACTCTGGGTTCAGAGTGTAAGCGACCATGAATAAAAATTGACTTTTCTGGGACTCATAATTATGAGTTTAAATCAGTTAAAACCTTTTCTCAAATATCCCCCGGGAGGCACAGGGTTAAAAATCCATTTGTGGGAGGTGTACCATGACAGTGAGCTCGTCTCCCTGGAGACAGAGGATACGACATTGGGGAATGAGTGTGTGTGTGTGTGTGTGTGTGTGTGTGTGTGTGTGCTGCTGGTTGTGAGATTGAGTGTGTGTGTCAGTACGTGTGTGTATTTGCAGGGCATCTGTTTGTTTGTTAATCTGAGAGTCAGTGGACCATGTGCGTACACACACATACTACGCAAACACACACATGCACGCACGCACGCACGCGCGCACACACACACACACACACACACACACACACACACACACACACACACACACACACACACACACACACACACACACACACACACACACACACACACACACACACACACACACACACACACACACACACACAGCCTGGTAATACCCAAGCTTCTGAAATGTAGACATTAGCAGTTAGTGGTGTTCCACTGTTTTAAAGGTCAGGTGCTGGGAAATGCAAAGTTCAACCTGCTTTTCCCTTTCAGGCATAACACAGATTGACCATATGTAGAAACAGGCTGTTGTATATTATTAAATGCTCAAACACATACACACACATCTTTATCTGGGGTTGTGTACGTGAGTGTGTACATGTGTCTGTAACATTGATAGCATTGGCATTTAAAAGAAAAACTAAACTTTGGTGGATAAATGTAAATATGAAGAAGAGATGAATAGATAGAGCAAGAGGAAAAGAGAGAGGTAGAGAGAGAGTAGAGAGAGGTAGAGAGAGGTAGATAGAGAGTAGAAAGAGGTAGAGAGAGAGAGAAAGAGAGAGAGAGGTAGAGAGAGGTAGAAAGAGGTAGAGAGAGAGGTAGAGAGAGAGGTAGAGAGAGCGGTATAGAGAGGTAGAAAGAGAGGTAGGGAGAGAGGTAGAGAGAGTAGAGAGAGAGGTAGTGAGAAGTAGAGAGAGATAGAGAGAGATACAGAGAGAGAGAGATATATACAGAGAGAGAGAAACAGAGAGATATACATACAGATAGAGATATATATACAGAGAGAGAGAGACATACAGAGAGAGAGAGAGATATACAGAGAGAGATATATACAGAAAGAGAGATACAGAGAGAGGGAAATATACAGAGAGAGAGAGATATACAGAGAAAGAGAGATATACAGAGAGAGATATACAGATATATATATATATATATATATATATATATATATATATATATATATATATATATATATATATACATAGAGAGAGAGAGAGATATACAGAGATATATATATATAGAAAGATACATAGAGATATATATATATATATACAGAAAGACAGAGAGAGATATACAGAGAAAGAGAGATATACATAGAGAGATATATATACAGAGAGAGAGAGATATACAGAGAGAGAGAGATATACATATATATATAGAGAGAGAGAGAGATACAGAGATACAGAGATACAGATAGAGAGAGATATATACAGAGACAGAGAAAAAGATATATACAGAGAGAGAAAGATATACAGATATATATATATATATATCGAGAGAGAGAGAAAGATATATATATATATATACAGAGAGAGATATATACATATATATATATAGATAGAGAGAGAAATACAGAGAGATATACATTCAGAGAGAGAAAGATATATACAGAGAGAGATATATATATACAGAGAGAGAGATATACAGAGAGAGAGAGAGACATACAGATATATATATATATATAAAGAGAGAGATATACAGATATATATATATATATATATATATATATATATATACAGAGAGACAGAGGGAGATATACAGAGAAATAGAGATATACATAGAGAGATAAATATACAAAGAGAGAGAGAGATACATATATATATAGAGAGAGAGATACATATATATATATAGAGAGAGAGATACATATATATATACACTGCTCAAAAAAATAAAGGGAACACTTAAACAACACAATGTAACTCCAAGTCAATCACACTTCTATGAAATCAAACTGTCCACTTAGGAAGCAACACTGATTGACAATAAATTTCACATGCTGTTGTGCAAATGGAATAGACAAAAGGTGGAAATTATAGGCAATTAGCAAGACACCCCCAAAAAAGGAGTGATTCTGCAGTTGGTGACCACAGACAACTTCTCAGTTCCTATGCTTCCTGGCTGATGTTTTGGTCACTTTTGAATGCTGGCGGTGCTCTCACTCTAGTGGTAGCATGAGACGGAGTCTACAACCCACACAAGTGGTGCCATTAATACAGGTAACGAGTGGAGGACAGAGGAGCCTCTTAAAGAAGAAGTTACAGGTCTGTGAGAGCCAGAAATCTTGCTTATTTGTAGGTGACCAAATACTTATTATCCACCATATTTTGCAAATAAATTCATAAAAAATCCTACAATGTGATTTTCTGGATTTTTTTTTCTCATTTTGTCTGTCATAGTTGAAGTGATGATTGAAGTGATGATTAAAATTACAGGCTCTCTCATCTTTTTAAGTGGGAGAACTTGAACAATTGGTGGCAGACTAAATACTTTTTTGCCCCACTGTATATATATATATATATATATATAGAGAGAGAGAGAGAGAGAGAGAGAGAGAGAGAGAGAGAGAGAGAGAGAGAGAGAGAGAGAGAGAGAGAAGGATATACAGAGAGAGAGAGAGATATACAGAGAGAGAGATATACAGAGAGAGAGATATACAGAGAGAGAGATATACAGAGAGAGAGATATACAGAGAGACAGAGATATACAGAAAGACAGAGATATACAGAGAGACAGAGATATACAGAGAGACAGAGATACAGAAAGACAGAGATATACAGAGAAACAGAGATATACAGAGAGACAGAGATATACAGAGAGACAGAGATATACAGAGAGACAGAGATATACAGAGAGACAGAGATATACAGAGAGACAGAGATATACAGAGAGACAGAGATACAGAGAGGGCGAGAGAGATATACACATATATATATATAGAGAGAGAGAGATACAAAGAGAGATATACAGATATATATATATATATATATATATATATAGAGAGAGCAAAAGATATACAGATATATATATATATATATATATATATATATAGAGAGAGAGAGCAAAAGATATACAGATATATATATATAGAGAGAGAGATATGCAGTGAGAGAGATATACACAGCGAGATATATACACAGAGTGAGAGAGATATAGAGAGAGATATATATACAGAGAGATAGCTATATATACAGAGAGAGATATATATACAGAGAGAGATATACAGAGAGATATATACACAGAGAGAGATATACAAAGAGCTATATACAGAGAGAGACATACAGAGAGAGAGAGATCTATACAGAGAAAGGTATACAGAGAGATATATATACAGAGAGATATATACAAAGAGAGAGATATACAGAGATAGATATACAGAGAGAGATATATACAGAGAGGTATACAGAGAGAGATATACAGAGAGAGATATATATATACAGAGAGAGATATATATACAGAGGGAGATATACAGAGAGATATATACACAGAGAGAGATATACAGAGATAGATATACAGAGAGAGATATATACAGAGAGGTATACAGAGAGAGATATACAGAGAGAGATATATATATACAGAGAGAGATATATATACAGAGAGAGATATACAAAGAGACATAAACAGAGAGAGATATACAGAGAGAGATCTATACAGAGAGAGGTATACAGAGAGAGATATATATACAGAGAGATAGCTATATATATACAGAGAGATATATATATACAGAGAGAGATATACAGAGAGATATATACACAGAGAGAGATATACAAAGAGCTATATACAGAGAGAGACATACAGAGAGAGACATACAGAGAGAGAGAGATCTATACAGAGAAAGGTATACAGAGAGATATATATATACAGAGAGATATATACAAAGAGAGAGATATACAGAGATAGATATACAGAGAGAGATATATACAGAGAGGTATACAGAGATATATATACAGAGAGAGATATACAGAGAGATATATATATATACAGAGAGAGATATATATACAGAGAGAGATATACAGAGAGATATATACACAGAGAGAGATATACAAAGAGACATAAACAGAGAGAGATATACAGAGAGAGATCTATACAGAGAGAGGTATACAGAGAGAGATATATATATACAGAGAGATATATATTCAGAGACAGATATACAGAGATATATACATATATACAGAGAGATATATACACAGAGAGATACATATATATACAGAGAGAGACACATATACAGAGAGATAGATACAGAGAGAGAGAGATATATACAAAGAGAGATAGATACAGCGAGAGAGAGAGATATACAGAGAAATATATACTGAGAGAGATAAATACAGAGAGATATACAGATAGAGATATATATACAGAGATATATATATATATACAGAGAGAGAAAGATATACAGAGATATATATATATATATATATACAGAGAGAGAAAGATATACAGATATATATATATATATATATAGAGAGAGAGAGATCTACATAGATATATGTATATATACATAGAGAAAGAGATATACAGAGAGATACATATACATAGAGAGAGATATACAAAGAGAGAGAGATATACAGAGATATATATATATATAGAGAGAGATATATATACAGAGAGAGAGAGATATATATATACAGAGAGAGAGATATTTAATCAGGCAGAGAGAGCTATATATACAGAGATATATATATATAGAGAGAGAGAGAGATGTACAGAGAGAGATATATACAGAGAGAGAGAGATATACAGAGAGCGATATATACAGAGAGAAAGATATATACAGAGAGAGATATATAGAGATAGAGAGATATACAGAGAGAGAGATATACAGAGAGACAGAGATATACAGAGAGACAGAGATATACAGAGAGACAGAGATACAGAGAGAGATATACAAAGAGAGAGAGATATACAGAGATATATATATAGAGAGAGAGATATATATACAGAGAGAGAGAGATATATATATACAGAGAGAGAGATATTTATACAGACAGAGAGAGCTATATATACAGAGATATATATATATATAGAGAGAGAGAGAGATGTACAGAGAGATATATATACAGAGAGAGATATATACAGAGAGATAAATACAGAGAGATATATATATATACAGAGAGATAGAGATATTTATACAGACAGAGAGAGCTATATATACAGAGATATATATTTAGAGAGATATATATATATAAATAGAGAGAGATATATACAGAGAGAGATATACAAAGAGATATATACAGAGAGAGATATACAGAGAGATATATATATACAGAGAGAGGTATATAGAGAGATATATATACAGAGAGAGATATATACAGAGAGACATATACAGAGAGAGATATATATACAGAGAGAGATATACAGAGATAGATATATACAGAAAGAGATATACAGAGAGAGATATACAGAGAGAGATAAATATACAGAGAGAGGTATACAGAGAGAGATATATACAGAGAGATATACAGAGAGAGATATACAGAGATATATATACAGAGAGAGATATATATATACATATATATATATATACACAGAGAGAGAGAGATATACAGAGAGATATATATATATATACAGAGAGAGAGATATAGAGAGATATATATATACAGAGAGAAATATATACAGAGAGAGAGATATAGAGAGATATATATATACAGAGATATATCCAGAGTTATATATCCAGAAAGAGATATATAAATATATATATTTATACAGAGAGATATATATACAGGCAGAGATATATATATATACATATATATATATAGATATATATATATATATATACAGATATATATATATATATATCTCTCTATATATATATATATATACAGAGAGAGAGATAAATATACAGAGAGAGAGATATATATACATATATATATATATATATATATATATATATATATATATATACAGAGAGAGATATACAGAGAGCGATATAGAGAGAGATATATACAGAGAGTGATATATATAGAGAGATATACAAAGAGATATTTCCAGAGAGAGATACAGAGATATATATATATATATACAAAGAGAGGTATACAGAGAGATACTGTATATATACAGAGAGAGATATACAGGGAGATATATATATATACAGAGAGATATATACACAGAGAGATATATATATATACAGATATATACAGATATATATATATAGAGAGAGAGATAGATACAGAGAGAGAGAGAGATATACAAAGAGAGATAGATACAGAGAGAGAGATATACAAAGAGAGATAGATACAGAGAGAGAGAGATATACAAAGAGAGATAGATACAGAGAGATATATACAAAGAGAGATAGATACAGAGAGAGAGATATACAAAGAGAGATAGATACAGAGAGAGAGATATATACAAAGAGAGATAGATACAGAGATAGAGATATATACAAAGAGAGATAGATACAGAGAGAGAGATATATACAAAGAGAGATAGATACAGAGAGAGAGAGAGATATACAAAGAGAGATAGATACAGAGAGACAGAGATATACAGAGAGACAGAGATATACAGAGAGACAGAGATACAGAGAGAGAGATATACAAAGAGAGAGAGATATACAGAGATATATATATATAGAGAGAGATATATATACAGAGAGAGAGAGATATATATATACAGAGAGAGAGATATTTATACAGACAGAGAGAGCTATATATACAGAGATATATATATATATATATAGAGAGAGAGAGATGTACAGAGAGATATATATACAGAGAGAGATATATACAGAGAGATAAATACAGAGAGATATATATATATACAGAGAGATAGAGATATTTATACAGACAGAGAGAGCTATATATACAGAGATATATATTTAGAGAGATATATATATATAAATAGAGAGAGATATATACAGAGAGAGATATACAAAGAGATATATACAGAGAGAGATATACAGAGAGATATATATATACAGAGAGAGGTATATAGAGAGATATATATACAGAGAGAGATATATACAGAGAGACATATACAGAGAGAGATATATATACAGAGAGAGATATACAGAGATAGATATATACAGAAAGAGATATACAGAGAGAGATATACAGAGAGAGATAAATATACAGAGAGAGGTATACAGAGAGAGATATATACAGAGAGATATACAGAGAGAGATATACAGAGATATATATACAGAGAGAGATATATATATACATATATATATATATACACAGAGAGAGAGAGATATACAGAGATATATATATATATATACAGAGAGAGAGATATAGAGAGATATATATATACAGAGAGAAATATATACAGAGAGAGAGATATAGAGAGATATATATATACAGAGATATATCCAGAGTTATATATCCAGAAAGAGATATATAAATATATATATTTATACAGAGAGATATATATACAGGCAGAGATATATATATACAGATATATATATAGATATATATATATATACAGATATATATATATATATATATATATCTCTCTATATATATATATATATACAGAGAGAGAGATAAATATACAGAGAGAGAGATATATATACATATATATATATATATATATATATATACAGAGAGAGATATACAGAGAGCGATATAGAGAGAGATATATACAGAGAGTGATATATATAGAGAGATATACAAAGAGATATTTCCAGAGAGAGATACAGAGAGATATATATATATATATATATACAAAGAGAGGTATACAGAGAGATACTGTATATATACAGAGAGAGATATACAGAGATATATATATATATACAGAGAGATATATACACAGAGAGATATATATATATACAGATATATACAGATATATATATATAGAGAGAGAGATAGATACAGAGAGAGAGAGATATACAAAGAGAGATAGATACAGAGAGAGAGATATACAAAGAGAGATAGATACAGAGAGAGAGAGATATACAAAGAGAGATAGATACAGAGAGATATATACAAAGAGAGATAGATACAGAGAGAGAGATATACAAAGAGAGATAGATACAGAGAGAGAGATATATACAAAGAGAGATAGATACAGAGATAGAGATATATACAAAGAGAGATAGATACAGAGAGAGAGATATATACAAAGAGAGATAGATACAGAGAGAGAGAGATATACAAAGAGAGATAGATACAGAGAGAGAGATATATACAAAGAGAGATAGATACAGAGAGAGAGATATATACAAAGAGAGATAGATACAGAGATAGAGATATATACAAAGAGAGATAGATACAGAGAGAGAGATATATACAAAGAGAGATATATACAGAGAGAGAGAGATATATACAAAGAGAGATAGATACAGAGATAGAGATATATACAAAGAGAGATAGATACAGAGAGAGAGATATATACAAAGAGAGATATATACAGAGAGAGAGAGATATATACAAAGAGAGATAGATACAGAGATAGAGATATATACAAAGAGAGATAGATACAGAGATAGAGATATATACAAAGAGAGATAGATACAGAGAGAGATATATACAAAGAGAGATATATACAGAGAGAGAGAGATATATACAAAGAGAGATAGATACAGAGAGAGAGAGATATATACAAAGAGAGATAGATACAGAGAGAGAGAGGGTTCTGATTTTACCTTGATCCCGTCCTGCCAAGGATACATTGTCTGCAGCTGCTCCGCCTCTCTGGCTAGCCTCTACACAGGAAACACACAGGAATCAGAGGTCAGGGTCAAAGGTCAATACAAGGCTCTGCTGGGTCAGTGTGTAGATGTCAGAGTGTGTGTTTGTGGGAAACCGCCTTACAGAGCCAATCTGGTCTCTAGGGAAAACACTGAGTGCGCTGACTGCTGTTCATAGACTGTATAATTCAAGAGGCAGTGGCTAGTGCCAAGCTCAGCATGCTCCTCAATGGGCTTACACATTTGTCCCAACTGTCAGGGGAAATGGCATTTCTGTAAGGCGCAAGCTAAATTGGTACAATTTCAGACCATGTACGGTAGCAAAATTGTGCGCTACACACATTTAGACTAGCTAGTGCTGTTGAAATGTGTGTTGCAAATGGAAAAAGAAACCATGATTACAACCCTGTTATTCCAGGAGGTGCGGACAGTTAGCGTTTGGATTGGAGAAGGTAGGGCCAGTGAATATCATGAATATGTTGAGTAATATTCAACTTTTCCAAACCAAAAGGACAAGGAATTTCTGTCAAAGGCATTTTCGTGGCTAGCTGAGTTCAGTGCAGTGTTGCTTTCTTTATTGGCATGTTTTTGCCTCTTAACTATTAATGGTTATACAACAGGTCTGACATAGTTAATTGCAAAGGGATTATAACATGGAGTACTACTGTCTATGTGCAGAGGCTTATGGGTGACAGTATTAAGTCACCCAGTGGCAAAACAGAGTGAGGCTCTAGAGAGGTAGTCTCTTCTATGTGTTTCTGCATGGTGCCCATGCCTTAGTACTGTATTTAGGTATCCTCTCTGCTCCTACTTCAATCCCCAGCACGCCTCTAGGGGGCGATCTGGTTCCCGTCCCAGAATTATCCAGCCAGCCACACAGTCCCTGGGCTCGAAAATTACAAGCCCTATTTAGACTCCCACTAAGAGGACTTTCATTTCTGGTACAACATCAAAGGAGCCGTATTCCCCAAGCACATCAGGAGAGGGTTTTGTTCTCCTAAAAGACAGGAAAGTCAGAAACTCTCGTTAGAGACAGAAGTGTCCTATTTTCTGTCTGGGGGTCCACCCCCTATCACTAAGACCCTCCCACTCACAGCTAGCCAGACATAAACCCTCCTACTCTCAGCAAAGAGTATCCTCCACTACCTCGTGTGGCCTTTTAAAGTATGGCATTATGGCTATGATATCACTATACCTCATTAGTAAAACATAATAACATGACTAATTATGCACCCATGTGCTTGTGTACTGAACATTGAACATCCAACACCTTAATCACCCGAATGACTATTCCTTTCATACAGTCACTCCTAACGAGATGGTGAACCACTGAAACAATGACAGACACAACGGAGCTAATTAGTCTAACGAAATGATTGCCACAAAGTGAATTAAAGGAGACTCCATCAGTTGGGTGGCGGTGTGGTGTTGTGCATACAAAGCACGGGTCAACCTAGCTAAAGGACATTGTTAAGTATTTATCGTCCACTACAACGGTTTTCAATTAGGAATCAACGACGGAGAGCTGCTGGCTAAACAATTACCCCCAGATTCTCCACTGCTTTTGGATTTGCCTGCAAATATGCCTGAAGGGTTAGCCTACATGTAAATAATACCATTTTACGTCACCTTTTATGTAGTATGACTTTGCTTATAAATGATTTGTGAAGTGTCTATGCGAGCTTATGAAGATATAAAACCTTTAGAAGTTGTTGTTTTTGGTCTAAAGTGGCATCTTTCTTATTTGGCTGACCATCAATGCCAAACGGTTGTAGTCTATCAATGTGTTTCTCTAACTGTGATGTCCCTTCAAGGACACAGTCATTATAGCAGAGGAGGAAAGGTCATGATGAATGAGGAAGTAAACGTTTAGTGCCCATGTCCACAGCGCTGCATATGAAGAATGGTTCCTCCTTCGTTCTCTGCCCTTCCTTCCCGATGATCTGTGATCTGTCCATCCCTTCATCCGTCTGACTCATTTTACTTTCAGTAGTCAATCGGTCCGTAAAAATCTCTCCCTCGTCCCTCAGAGAATTCCATTTTCTCTCGTCCTACGTAATCCACAGCTCTGTTCGCTCAGTACTCTGTCTTCATCACATTACTCTGTTTCTCTGTCTTGGTCACAGTACTCTGTCTCTGTCTTCATCACATTACTCTGTTTCTCTGTCTTCGTCACAGTACTCTGTTTCTCTGTATTCATCACATTACTCTGTTTCTCTGTCTTCATCACATTACTCTGTTTCTCTGTCTTCATCACATTACTCTGTTTCTCTGTCTTCATCACATTACTTTGTTTCTCTGTCTTCATCACATTACTCTGTTTCTCTGTCTTCATCACATTACTCTGTTTCTCTGTCTTCATCACATTACTCTGTTTCTCTGTATTCATCTCAGTACTCTGTTTCTCTGTCTTCATCACATTACTTTGTTTCTCTGTCTTCATCACATTACTCTGTTTCTCTGTATTCATCACATTACTCTGTTTCTCTGTCTTCATCACATTACTTTGTTTCTCTGTCTTCATCACATTACTTTGTTTCTCTGTCTTCATCACATTACTCTGTTTCTCTGTATTCATCTCAGTACTCTGTTTCTCTGTCTTCATCACATTACTTTGTTTCTCTGTCTTCATCACATTACTCTGTTTCTCTGTATTCATCACATTACTCTGTTTCTCTGTCTTCATCACATTACTTTGTTTCTCTGTCTTCATCACATTACTCTGTTTCTCTGTCTTCATCACATTACTCTGTTTCTCTGTCTTCATCACATTACTCTGTTTCTCTGTCTTCATCACATTACTCTGTTTCTCTGTCTTCATCACATTACTCTGTTTCTCTGTATTCATCTCAGTACTCTGTTTCTCTGTCTTCATCACATTACTCTGTTTCCCTGTATTCATCACAGTACTCTGTTTTTCTGTCTTCATCACATTACTCTGTTTCTCTGTCTTCATCACATTACTCTGTTTCTCTGTCTTCATCACATTACTCTGTTTCTCTGTCTTCATCACATTACTCTGTTTCTCTGTCTTCATCACATTACTCTGTTTCTCTGTCTTCATCACATTACTCTGTTTCCCTGTATTCATCTCAGTACTCTGTTTTTCTGTCTTCATCACATTACTCTGTTTCTCTGTCTTCATCACATTACTCTGTTTCTCTGTCTTCATCACATTACTCTGTTTCTCTGTCTTCATCACATTACTCTGTTTTTCTGTCTTCATCACATTACTCTGTTTCCCTGTCTTCATCACAGTACTCTGTTTCTCTGTCTTCATCACATTACTCTGTTTCTCTGTCTTCATCACATTACTCTGTTTCTCTGTCTTCATCACAGTACTCTGTTTCTCTGTCTTCATCACATTACTCTGTTTCTCTGTCTTCATCACAGTACTCTGTTTCCCTGTCTTCATCTCAGTACTCTGTTTCTCTGTCTTCATCACATTACTCTGTTTCCCTGTATTCATCTCAGTACTCTGTTTCTCTGTCTTCATCACATTACTCTGTTTCCCTGTCTTCATCACATTACTCTGTTTCTCTGTCTTCATCACATTACTCTGTTTCTCTGTCTTCATCACAGTACTCTGTCTCTGTCTTCATCACATTACTCTGTTTCTCTGTCTTCATCACAGTACTCTGTCTCTGTCTTCATCACATTACTCTGTTTCCCTGTATTCATCTCAGTACTCTGTTTCCCTGTCTTCTTCAATGTTCCTCCTCTGCCCCAGTAGGGCTCCATTTCTCTGGGCCTGTATCTCTCCTCTAGCAGCTTAATGCAGTCCCTCCCTGCTCCAAAACAGCAATGCGTCTTCCTGTGTCTTCCCTTCCTGTGTGTTGGCTCAGATGGATGGCTATACAAACAGGCCATAAATCAGACTGAGAGATGAGGGAAGGGGGGCTGGGGGGGGGGGGGGTATCATCTATGCTGGTGGCTGGAGCCAAGCCGCTTACTGAGACTGGATGAGCATAGTGAGATCAGCACAGTACAGCACAGGTAAGTCCAGGTCAGCCCACACAGTGCAGAGACAGACACATGGACACAGTCGAACTACTGCAACACAGCACAGTCCAACAGTGCCAATATCACTGCTTTAATGTCTCCGACGCAATCTCCATGGCGTGGGACGAGTCACCGACGGCGACGCTACCAACTAAGGTCGAGCAGTATCATCACTGTGTGATGTAGAACAGCTGCACGTCGCCAACCCTTCACACTGTACATTATCCACTAGCTGACAGTATTACCGTACTGTACAAGTGACCTAACATAATTCTGCCTGATGGATCATCGGTGTCGTGTGTTTAATCTCTGTCTGTGATGCTACTGCGAGCCTGGCGGGTACAAGGACCGCTCTCTCTCTCTCGCTCTCTCTCTCTCTCTCATTTGTGAACCTCGTGAAAAAAAAAAGAAACCGCTTATGAAAAGCTCAGCGTGAGGCGATTAGCATCTTTAATATTCAGGACTGTTCTGTTTGCTCTGTTCCAGAGGGGAGCGGTTTAATCACTCAAAGTCATGTTATTTTTAGAGGAATGACAGCACGCCAGGGACCAGCCTTGTCATGCTGCGTTGAGCCAACTAAACTACACACCACACCATAGAGCCTGGCCTGCCCAGCCACCTGTCTGATTGCTGCAATGAGTTAGGGTCCTCCAGTCCAGACTTCCACCCAGCCACCTAGCCGGCCAGTGTGACATTAAGGGTACTCAGCACAACACATTGTTGTCTGAGGTGATCATGAGAGCACTACACAATCTGTGTGAATGTCAAACTAGGCCACTCGACAGAACACACTGCGTTGATGTCTGTGATTACGGCGGCAGCGAATTGAGGCACACAACACCTGTTTATTGACCTCTCAACACTATGTCTGGGTGACATACAGTAGGCTGGAATGATATAGGGCCCTTAATGTAACGGGGGGGGGGGGGGGGGGGTTAGCTAGTTAGCGGTGCGTCCTAGTAACGTTTCAATCGGCGACGTCACTCACTCTGAGACCTTAAAGTGGTTGTTTCCCTTGCCGCGGCTTTTGTGGAGTGATAGGTAACAATGCTTGGAGGGTGTCTGTTGACGATGTGTGTAGAGGGTACCTGGTTCAAGCCCAGGTTGGGGCTAGGAAAGGAAGGGAAGCAATACTGTTACATTAACACTGTGCATGACTGCTAAAAGAGGTTTGATAACATCCCCAGAGTGACATCTGCAGTTAGTTAAGCCCAAAAAACGAGCTGGCTTTGACTTAACACCGTCCAACTGAGCTTTCATAGGCTTCCTTTACAAAAGGTTAAAGCTACTACCAGTTGGTTAGCAGTATTGTGCCTGTGTGTCATATCACCCAGTGTCCAGAAGAGGGCAGCTCCAGTCGTCTGGTCTGACCGGCCCAGTGGTCCTCCTCAGCAGTAGCAGCCAGCCAGTAGAGCAGTCAGTCTGCAGTCTGAGTTCTTCATTCTGTTTGTCTCTTCTGGCACTTGCTGGGGCCAATCACAGAAATCACTGAGTCAGAACCCACCACCACAATAACAGATGGAGGGACATTCAGCTCCAGAATTTAAAACATCTCCTCAGACGAACGGTCGCTCTCTCTCTCGCTCTCTCTCCGTCTCCCCCTCCTCCCTCCGTCCGTCTCCACCGTCCTTTTATCTCTTCCTCTTGCTTCTGCTGCTTTGTCCTCCATCATATGCTGTACATAACCCATTCATTTCTGTCCATCTGTCTCACTTTTTCGACCTATCAGCAAGGTCTTTCCCTCCTCTAACTCATATTACCGTTCCAATCTATTCCCAGCCACTTGAAGTGACTTCATAAAAAAACTACTGTCAATCAATAAATCAACCATTGATTACTCTCTGAGAAGTACAGAAAAGTACATGGAAGGTCCATGAATGCATCATTGTAATGTACACCCTTCAAATGAACGCAAGTAGGAATGGTGGATTTTGCAAATGAAATCTCTTGAAACGTCTTTTTATCTATCTGAATATTTTCTTCACTCTGTCTGGAAACAAGATCTAATAGTGGCTGAGAACATACTATTTAAGAATATAAACCTTTTTATCGGTTTCCCCAAATACCCGAGGGAAACGGCATTACCACTACGTCATACAATTTGCTATTTTAGTTGGAACAGGAAATTAAGGTGTTTTATATACCATTTCACATGAATTTCATTTTTTTCACGTTTTTGTAACTATTTTGAAGTTTTCTTAATTATATGTTTTCATGATTGTCATGTTTAAATGTTTGATGATACTCAGAAACATCTATTTTCAAAATCTAAATCATAATATTTTACATTATTTCAGGAATTATCTTAAGAACAAGCATATAAGGTTCACATTATAGGAAAAATGATCAATATCGATTGTAATTTAATACAACTTGATGGTAATGACTTAGCGTTGTGGTAATGACAGAGTGTGGTGGAAATGACATTTCATATAAAATACCATTAAACATTTTAATGTCACAGTAGTACATGTTTAATTTGATTGTAGATATAGAACAGTTAAGGTAGGGCTCTGTGCAGGCCAGTCAAGTTCTTCCACACCAATCTCGACAAACCATTTCTGTATAGACCTCGCTTTGTGGATAGGGGCATTGTCATCCTGAAAAAGGGCCTTCCCCAAAACTGTTGCCACAAAGTTGGAAGCACAGAATCGTCTAGAATGTCATTGTGGACTGCCCCAGATTGCCAGTTCTTGCTGTGAGATTTTACCCCACTCTTTCATCAAGGAACCTGCAAGTTCCCAGACATTTCTGGGGGGAATGGCCCTAGCCCTCACCCTCCGATCCAACAGGTTCCAGATGTGCTCAATGGGATTGAGATCCGGGCTCCTCGCTGGCCATTGCAGAACACTGACATTCCTGTCTTGCAGGAAATCACGCACAGAACGAGCAGTATGGCTGGTGGCATTGTCATGCTGGAGGGTCATGTCAGAATGAGCCTGCAGGAAGGGGACCACATGAGGGAGAAGGATGACTTCCCTGTAACGCACAGCGTTGAGATTGCCTGCAATGACAACAAGCTCAGTCTAATGATGCTGTGGCACACCGCCCCAGACCATGACGGACCCTCCACCTCCAAATTGATCCCGCTCCAGAGTACAGGCCTCGGTGTAACGCTCATTCCTTCGACAATAAACGCGAATCCGACCATCACCCCTTGTGAGACAAAACTGCGACTTTTTCGCCAGTCCTGTCTGGTCCAGCGACGGTGGGTTTGTGCCCATAGGCGACGTTGTTGCCGGTGATGTCTGGTGGGGACCTGCCATACAACAGGGGGCCTACAAGCCCTCAGTCCAGCCTCTCTCAGCCTATTGCGGACAGTCTGAGCACGGATGGAGGGATTGTGCGTTCCTGGTGTAACTCGGGCAGTTGTTGTTGCCATCCTGTACCTGTCCCGCAGGTGTGATGTTCGGATGTACCGATCCTGTGTTGTTACACGTGGTCTGCCACTGCGAGGACGATCAGCTGTCTGTCCTGTCTCCCTGTAGTGCTGTCTTAGGTGTCTCACAGTACAGACATTGCAATTTTCTTGCCCCGGCCACATCTGTAGTCCTCATGCCTCCTTGCAGCATGCCTAAGGCACATTCACGCAGATGAGCAGGGACCCTGGGCATCTTTCTTTTGGTGTTTTTCAGAGTCAGTAGAAAGGCCTCTTTAGTGTCCTAGGTTTTCATAACTTCATTAACTTTCATAACCCTAATTGCCTACCGTCTGTAAGCTGATAGTGTCTTAACGACCGTTCCACAGAACAAGCATGGGAAACAGTGTTTAAACCCTTTACAATGAAGATCTGTGAGGTTATTTGGATTTTTACGAATTATCTTTGAAAGACAGGGTCCTGTAAAAGGGATATTTCTTTTTTTGCTGAGTTTGTGTATATAGTTTCCATTTATTTGACTCTTTTTTTAAACAGGTGTATTAAATATTTGGTAATTTTCAAGACTTTTGTAAGTGTAATTCATAGCAGAATGTCAAAAGTCTGGATGTGAGACAAGACAAAAGCAGTGCAAAACAGTGAAATATTTTAGTCTACTTAATGTATGTGAAATAAAAAAAGTCTAAATGAACATTTTATATAAAAAATCTAACCCTGAGACACAAAAATACCCTTATTTGCAAAATCACCCAAATACAGCATTGACATGGACCTCACGTATGAGCACATTGTCATGTATGTTCCCCAGACAAAGCCCTATAATGAGTGCACATCCAACGTGAAGTTCTGGTCTCCGTGCTGAGAGGACAGTGATAACATGACCATACTGTTGTCTCCTCAGAGAGGCACAACAATAGGAACATCCATAATGAGGAGAAATAATTACTCTAAATCCCAGGTCCCTAGTTGCTCTCCCATAAGCAGCTGGGCATTGTAGTTCTTCTGAGCTGGCTCTGAGTGAGGAAGAGAGTGGATGGGAGGAAGACCCTTTGGGTGTGGGTGGGAGACCCTGTCTTTGTTCTGTGGTCCAAAGAGGCCTGTTCTGCAGAGGCTGTGTGTGTAGTGCTATTGTAGCCCTTTGCAGAGATAATCCCTGCCTTTGTTCCCCCCTAATTCTCCCCCTTCCTACACCACAGAAATGTTAACACTCCCTTTTGCATTTCCCCACTCCTCATCACAACGTACGCAGGCCTGCTCACGTTCTCTGTCTCTGTCTCTCTCTGTCTCTCTCTCTCTCTACCTGCCGTTTCCCTGGAGACCAGATCCCGTACTGGCCAAGCAGCAGGCTGCCACCACAGCACCGGTAGAGCACCATCTTTCTATAGCTGAACATCAGATTTCTATACTAGAATTTAAGCTTAACATTCTTGAACAACAGCTTGGCACAGCGCAACACCAGCTTTCTATACTGGTGTCTTTCTAAAAGGACACCAGAGTAGTAGCTAGCTTTCTGTTGTCAAGCACAATCTATCTTGAATGGCCAGGTTTTAGAACAGAAGATTTCAATAGTATTAATGTTAGCTTAATTTTTTTTTTCACCAGATCACCATCATTCGAGTTCCACATGTTGGAGAACACCAGCTTTTTGCAAATACAGTCACCTCCGAAATGATTGGCACCCTTGATAAAGATGAGCAAAAAAGACTGTATAAAATAAATAATACAAATACTGACCCATATTGTATGCTCAAATGTAAAATTATATTATTTTATGCTAATAAAATTGCTCAAAGAAAGAGATTTTGTTCAACAGGCCATCAAATTTTTGTTCTGAAAAAGATAGCGGTAAAAATGATTGCCACCCCTGTCTTCAAAACTTGGCACTCTCCACTTGTGAGGATAACGGCACTGAGTAATTTCATCTTACGTTTTATGAGATTGGAGAGCACATTGGGAGGGATCTGAGACCATTCGTCCATACAGAATCTTTACAGATCCTTGATATCCTTCGTCTCCACTTATTGACTGCCCTCTTCAATTCAAACCACAGGTTTTCAATGGGGTTCTAGTCGGGAGACTGAGATGGCCATTGTAAAATGTTGATTCTGTGGTCAATTAAGAATTTTGTTGTGTATTTTGATGTATGCTTGGGGTTATTGTCTTGGTGGAAGATCTACTTGTGGCCAAGTTTCAGGTTTTTGGCAAAAATATCCTGGTACTGGGTAAAGTTAATGATGCCATTAACCTTAACAAGGGCCCCAGGGTCAGTGGAAGCAAAACAGCCCCATAACATCAAAGATCCACCACCATATTTTACAGTAGGTATGAGTTACTTTTTTGCATATGCATCTTAATTATAATTATTATAATTAAAAAAATATATATTTGTTTAGGGGGTAGATCAGCTTTAATACTGCAGATAGATTGTAGCTTCCATCAATGTAATTGTCTGCATAATTTCCAATCACCATATATATTTTTGTAAATATATAGGTATATATACATATCTATTTTATTTGTATATTTTTTCATTAACATCTTTATTTAAACCATGCCATAGGGTGGTAATCAACTAGTCTGGCCTTGTGCAAAGCAGTTGGGATTTTCCTCCATCACATTCCCCCTCCAGGATGAATCCACCACCTGCAGCTATCTCCTAAAACACACCAGCATTTCCTGCCAGGCCACAAGGGTATTAGGAGATGTAGTCTTTTTCCATGTGAGATGTAGTTCCAAAAGAACACACATTGTACTCATTAAACCACAAAGCTTTTGGAACTAAGCGACAGAATCAACACACTGTTTCACAAAGTCCTCCAGGAATGGGTCATTGTGGTCCTAATTATCATTACATTTTGCAACAACAGGCTGGAATTGTCTGCAAATTCAATTAAATGTCCATAGGGGTAAATACCAAAAACAACACTATTAATATCAATGAATGGTACAGTGTCCTTCCTAACCTAGCTGAAATGCATGCACACGCACATGGAGGCACACACACTCATGCATGCATGGGCACACAGATGCACACACACACACACACACACACACACACACCCACACCCGCACACGCACTCGCACACGCACACGCACACACACACACACACACACACACACACACACACACACACACACACACACACACACACACACACACACACACACAGACAGACTATTACAATGCACTGTCAGACCACCCAGAACCCCATACGTTTGTTTGATCTTGGCCAGGTCGCAGTTGTAAATGAGAACTTGTTCTCAACTAGCCTACCTGGTTAAATAAAGGTGAAATAAAAATTAAATAAATAAAAGACGTTCCTCAGCAAGAAAACCACAAAGTGTCACTCAAACAGAAAGGGGAACTAACAAAGAGTCACTGACAACAAGCAAAATGAAACAGGTGGGGTTTTAGGAGGGTTTCTGAAAAACACTCATGGGGGTGTCCACTGAACGTTGACTAGCAACAACAACTGGGAACTAAATGACACCCACCATGAGCGCCCACTAAATTTGCCCAGCAAGAGGCAAACACAAGAAAAACCCACACCAAACCTAAAGACAGGAGGCAAACCTCAACCTGAACCTCAACACCATGTCACTCTCACCTCAGTGATAGGTGGATGAGTGGGCTTATAATACTCTGCTCTATTTGACAGTATAGTACCAGACAAGCCCAAACTGCTACCCACAGCCTAGCTCCCTGTCACTGGCATCATAGCGAGAGAGCCTAAGGGCACCATTTTAAAACGAGTTCCAGACATGGTTGTTGTTGTTTTCCACCCGGTCCAGCAGGTTGCTGTGTGTGTATCGACCTTGCAGGTGACGGGGACAGAGCGAGAGATAGCGAGAGAGAGAGAGAGAAAATGAGAGAGAGAGAGAGAGATGGGGATAGAGGGAGAGAGAGAGAGAGAGAGAATGTACCTACTGCCTTGCTGGAACACGTCTGGTAAAAAGCCTCTGACATTACAACACAAAGAAGGCATGAGGCTGCTCTTTTTGTCTGTTCTACATTTGTTAACAGGTCTGCTGAGTATCTAGTTGACCTGCTTGTTGAGTTTGCTGCTGTCGCCTGATCAGCTCTGCTTCTACCATCTGCGGCGACGTGAACAAAGAGACGGTGCCACACAACCTGACGGGAACGGAAATACAGAGCAGGAACACGAGCTGACATCTCCCTCCATCTTCTACCTCTCCTATTTTGATATAGACACACAGACACACAATAGCAAAGCACACAGGCTTTATAAACACAAAATAGCAGTGTATGCACATACTGTGTACACACACATACAAACACAAACACACAATAGGAAAGAACACAAAGTATTGTACAAGCCCGGAAACACACAAATCCACCCCCTCCATATACACACATGCACGCATGAAATGGTAGACAATGATACTGGTTGAAAACCCCCACAGTGCTTGTATGGGAGCCCATGTGTGGGAGAAAGAGGACATTGTGACTGCACACACACACAGTGTGACACTCTAGCCCACTTTATACCTGGTGCTAACATGCATCCTTTGTCCTGATCTTATCCGCATTCTATTTGTGCCCACATTTCCAGACGGGTGTAGACGATTAACAGACGCATTGTGATCTGAGGAAGTGGAGGGAGTAGCATGTCTCTCAAGGAGACTAAAAAGAGATTTCGGCTTGGAAAAGTTGAATATTTTCAGGAGTCGGTAATTAGTTCAGTGAGGAGGATTGGAGGGAAAGAGAGAGAAGGTTGAAAAGACAGGGAGGCAGAGGATGGATTTGAATCTGTTGACACTAGCAATAACAAGGGAGAGGGTACAGTGCCTTCGGGAAAGTATTCAGACCCCTTGACTTTCCCCACATTTTGTTACTTTACAGCCTTATTCAAAAATGGATTCAATTGTTTTTCTCCCCTCATCAATCTACACACAATACCCCATAATGACAAAGGAAAAACATGTTACTAGATTATAATTTTTTTTAAACACTGAAATATCACATTTACATAAAATTATTAATACCCTGTACTCAATACTTTGTTGAAGCACCTTTGGCAGCAATTACAGCCTCGAGCCTTCTTGGGTATGGCGCTACAAGCTTAGCACACCTGTATTTGGGTAGTTTCTCCCATTCCCATGCTATTTCATGCCGTCCCTAGGAGGGGTGCGTCACTTGAGTGGGTTGAGTCACTGACGTGATCTTCCTGTATCGGTTGGTGCCCCCCCCCCCCCCCCCCTTGGGTTGTGCCGTGGCGGAGATCTTTGTGGGCTATACTCGGCCTTGTCTCAGGATGGTAAGTTGGTGGTTGAAGGTATCCCTCTAGTGGTGTGGGGGCTGTGCTTTGGCAAAGTGGGTGGGGTTATATCCTTCCTGTTTGGCCCTGTCCGGGGGTATCATCAGATGGGGCCACAGTGTCTCCTGACCCCTCCTGTCTCAGCCTCCAGTATTTATGCTGTAGTAGTTTATGTGTCGGGGGGCTAGGGTCAGTTTGTTATATCTGGAGTACTTCTCCTGTCTTATCCGGTGTCCTGTGTGAATTTAAGTATGCTCTCTCTAATTCTCTCTTTCTCTCTTTCTTTCTCTCTCTCAGAGGACCTGAGCCCTAGGACCATGCCTCAGGACTACCTGGCATGATGACTCCTTGCTGTCCCCCGTCCAACTGGCCGTGCTGCTGCTCCAGTTTCAACTGTTCTGCCTGCGGCTATGGAACCCTGACCTGTTCACCGGATGTGCTACCTGTCCCAGACCTGCTGTTTTCAACTCTCCTGAGACAGCAAGAGCGGTAGAGATACTCTTAATGATCGGCTATGAAAACGGCAGGTAGCCTAGTGGGAAGGCAGGTAGCCTGGTGGGACGGCAGGTAGCCTGGTGGGGAGGCAGGTAGGCTAGTGGGACGGCAGGTAGCCTAGTGGGGCGGCAGGTAGCTTAGTGGGACGCAGGTAGCCTACTGGGGCGGCAGGTCAGGTAGCCTAGTGGGGCGGCAGGTAGCCTAGTGGTTAGAGCGTTGGGCCAGTAACCGAAAGTGAACTGAACAAGGGCAGTTAACCCACTGTTCCTAGACCGTCATTGTAAATAAGAATTTGTTCTTAACTGACTTGCCTAGTTAAACAAAGAAAAAAAATCTAACTTCTATCTGAACTGCTCATGCAATTCCACAACAGACCAACAGAGGGGACACATGTTTTCTTCTCCAGGGAGACTTTACAGTGACTGTGTGCATCACTGGCTATGAAAAGCCAACTGACATTTACTCCTGAGGTGCTGACTTGCTGCACCCTCGACAACTACTGTGATTATTATTATTTGACCATCTTGGCCATGTTCTGTTATAATCTCCACCCGGCACAGCCAGAAGAGGACTGGCCACCCCTCATAGCCTGGTTCCTCTCTAAGTTTCTTCCTAGGTTTTGGCCTTTCTAGGGAGTTTTTCCTAGCCACCGTGCTTCTACACCTGCATTGCTTGCTGTTTGGGGTTTTAGGCTGGGTTTCTGTACAGCACTTTGAGATATCAGCTGATGTAAGAAGGGGTATATAAATACATTTGATTTGATTTGATTCTTCTGCAGATCCTCTCAAGCGCTGTCAGGTTGGATGGGGAGCGTTGACGCACAGCTATTTTCAGGTCTCTCTAAAGACATTCGATCAGGATCAAGTCCTGGCTCTGGCTGGGCCACTCAAGGACATTCAGAGACTTGTCCCAAAGCCACTCCTGCGTTGTCTTGTCTGTGTGCTTACAGCAGTTGTCCTGTTGGAAGGTGAACCTTTCCCCAGTCTGAGGTCCTGAGCGCTCTAGAGCAGGTTTTCATTAAGGATCTCTCTGTACTTTGCTCCGTTCATCTTTGCCTCGATCCTGACTAGTCTCCCAGTCCTGCCGCTGAAAAACATCCCCACAGCATGATGCTGCCTGTTTCAGCGTAGGGATGGTGCCAGGTTTCCTCCAGATGTGACGCTTGGCATTCAAGTCTGAGAGTTTTTAGGTGCCTTTTGTCAAACTCCAAGCAGGCTGTCATGTGCTTTTAACTGAGGAGTGGCTTCCGTCTGGCCACTCTACCATAAAGGCCTGATTGGTGGAGTGCTGCAGAGATCATTGTCCTTCTGGAAGGTTTTCCAATCTCCACAGAAGAACTCTGTCAGAGTGACCATCAGGTTCTTGGTCACCTCCCTGACCAAGGCCCTTCTCCCCCGATTGCTCAGTTTGGCCAGGTGGCCAGGTCTAGGAAGAGTCTTGGTGGTTCCATACGTCTTCCATTTAAGAATGATGGAGGCCACTGTGTTCTTGGGGACCTTCAATGCTACAAAATATTTTTGGTATCCTTCCCCAAAGCTTTGCCTTGACGTAATCCTGTCTCGGAGCTCTACGGACAATTCCTTCGATCTCATGGCTTGGTTTTTGCTCTGACATGCACTGTCAACTGTGGGACCTTACAGTGCCTTGCAAAAGTATGCACCCCCTTGGTGTTTTTCCTATTTTGTTGCATTACAACCTGTAACTTACATGGATTTTTATTTGGATTTCATGTAATGGACATACACAAAATAGTCCAAATTGGTGAAGTGAAATGAAAAAAATAACAAATAAAAATAAAAAACTGAAAAGTGGTGCGTGCATATGTATTCACCCCCTTTGCATGAAGCCCCTAAATAAGATCTGGTGCAACCAAATCAAATCAAATGTTATTAATTACCTTCAGAAGACACATAATTAGTTATATAAAGTCCACCTGTGTGCAATCTACGTGTCACATGATCTGTCACATGATCTCAGTATATATACACCTGTTCTGAAAGGCCCCAGAGTCTGAAACACCACTAAGCAAGGGGCACCACCAAGCAATCGGCACCATGAAGACCAAGGAGCTCTCAAAACAGGTCAGGGACAAAGTTGTGGAGAAGTACAGATCAGGGTTGGGTTATAAAAAATATCAGAAACTTTGAACATTCCACGGAGCACCATTAAATCCATTGTAAAAGAATTGAAGGAATATTACACCACAACAAACCTGCCAAGAGAGGGCCGCCCACCAAAACTCACGGACCAGACAAGAAGAGCATTAATCAGAGAGGCAACAGAGAGACCAAAGATAACCCCGAAGGAGCTGCAAAGCTCCAAAGTGGAGATTGGAGTATCTGTCCATAGGACCCCTTTAAGCCGTACACTCCACAGAGCTGGGCTTTACGAAAGTGGCCAGAAAAAAAGCCATTGCTTATTAAAGATAAAAATAAGCAAACACGTTTGGTGTTACCAAAAGGCATGTGGGAGACTCCCCAAACATATGGAAGAAGGTACGCTTTTTGACCATCAAGGAAAACACTATGTCTGGCACAAACCTAACACCTCTCATGATCCCGAGAACACCATCCCCACAGTGAAGCATGGTGGTGACAGCATCATGCTGTGGGAATGTTTTTCATCGGCAGGGACTGGAAAACTGGTCAGAAGTGAAGGAATTATGGATGGCGCTAAATACAGGGAAATTATTGAGGGAAACCTGTTTCAGTCTTCCAGAGATTTGAGACTGGGATGGAGATTCACCTTCCAGCAGGACAATGACCCTAAGCATACTGCTAAAGCAACACTCGAGTGGTTTAAGGGGAAACATTTAAATGTCTTGGAATGGCCTAGTCAAAGCACAGAACTCAATCCAATTGAGAATCTGTGGTATGACCTAAAGATTGCTGTACACCGGCAGGAACCAATCCAACTTGAAGGAGCTGGAGCAGTTTTGCCTTGAAGAATGGGCAAAAATCCCAGTGGCTAGATGTGCCAAGCTTATAGAGACATACCCCAAGAGACTTGCAGCTGAAATTGCTGCGAAAGGTGGCTCTACAAAGTATTGACTTTGGGGGGGTGAATAGCTATGCACGCTCAAATAGTTATGAACGCTCAAGTTTTCAGTTTTTTTGTCTTATATCTTGTTTGTCTCACAAGAAAAATATTTTGCATCTTCAAAGTGGTAGGCATGTTGTGTAAATCAAATGATACAAACCCCCCAAAAATCTATTTTAATTCCAGGTTGTAAGGCAACAAAATAGGAAAAATGCCAAGGGGGTGAATACTTTCGAAAGGCACTGTATATAGACAGGTGTGTTTCTTTACAAATCATGTCCAATCAATTGAATTTACCACAGGGGGACTCCAATCAATTTGTACAAACATCTCAAGGATGATCAATGGAAACAGGTTGCACCTGAGCTCAATTTCAGGTCTGAATCCTTATGTAAATAAGGTATTTCTATTTTTCCTTTTCTATAAATTAGCAAAAATTTCAAACAACCTGTTTTCCGCTTTGTCATTACCTGGTATTGTGTGTAGATTACTGAGGAATTTACATTATTTAAAACAAATGTGGGAAAAGTCAAGGGGTCTGAATACTTTCCGAAGGCCCTGTATGTTGAGGAAGATTGGTGTCAAACTGAAACAGAGTGAGCCGGACACCAGCTCGAGTTCTGGAGGTGAAATGGAAGGGGTAGAAAGTGTTTTGAGGAGCTCAGAGCCCGAGCCTTGCATTGATGGACATGATAAAGATGCATTTAGTCCAGTGGGAGTGAGATTTTTGAAGAGCGTTGAAACAGGCCTTTTGGCTGATCCATGGGTGGTTTCAGGTTGGGTGGAAAATGTGGTGGGTGCTGTTGAGTTGGTGAAGGTAACCCGAAGTGGACTTGTGATGTTTGTTTGGGTTTCTTCAGATCAGTGGGAGCAGGCGCTGCTGCAGCATTCTGTGGCACGTCATCTATTTGTCTGTTAATGCAAGTTATTGCTAGTTCGACCACCAGAGGGCATCTTTGAGAAGCATTTGATAGTCTTCAATATTGCAGGCAGGCGGGAGACCGAGGTTCAATTCCCCGACAGGGAGGAAGGAGTAGGCTGTCCTTGTAAATAAGAATTTGTTCTTAACTGATTCCATATGTGTGTCACGTTCTGACCCTAGTTATTGTGTTAATCCTTTGTTTTGTTGGTCAGGACGTGAGCTGGGTGGGCATTTTCTATGTGTTGTGTTTCTATGTTGGGTTTATGGGTTTCCTCGGATTGAGAGTCATATTAAGGTAGGTTGTTCTTACTGTTTGTTTGTGGGTGATTGTCTTCCGTGTCTGTATGTATGTTAGTACCACACGGGACTGTAGCGTTGGTTTGTAGTCTGTACCTGTTTCGTGCGTTCTTCGTGTATTTGTAAGTTCTCATGTTTTAGGTCAGTCTACGTCATTTTGTTGTTTTGTAATTTTCCAAGTGTTTTTCGTGTTCGTCTTTAAATAAATAAATTATGTCATCATACCTCGCTGCACATTGGTCTTCCGATCCCTCTCTCCTCTCCTCGTCCGAGGAGGAGGAGGAGGACGACAATCGTTACAGAATCACCCACCAAACTAGGATCAAGCAGCAGGGAAAAGGGCAGCGACAACAACCGCAGGAATCCCAGGATTCATGGACATGGGAGGAGATCTTGAACGGAGACGGACCCTGGGCGCAGGCTGGGGAGTATCGCCGCCCCAAGGCTGAGCTGGAGGAAGCGAAAGATGAGCGGCGGCGATATGAGGAGGCAGCAAGGCAGCGCGACAGGTACGAGAGGCAGCCCCATCATTTTTTTGGGGGGGGGCTAGAAAGGAGTGTGG
The DNA here is from genome assembly GCF_029448725.1 of Salvelinus fontinalis. NCBI lineage: Eukaryota > Metazoa > Chordata > Actinopteri > Salmoniformes > Salmonidae > Salvelinus > Salvelinus fontinalis. The sequence goes on from NC_074682.1 coordinate 11,076,552, forward strand.
CTAAGCCAGGTAGCAGACCTGAGCGCACTCTTCGTGCTTATTATAAGCAACGCGTCACTGGTCAGGCACCGTGTTATGCGGTTAAGCGCACGGTGTCGCCAGTGCGTGCCCGTAGCCCGGTGCGCTATAGGGCAGCCCCCCGAAAGTGTCGTGTGAGTGTGGGCATCCAGCCGGGGCGTATTGTGCCTGCTCAGCGCGTCTGGTCTCCGGTACGCAGTTTCGGTCCAGGATATCCTGCGCCGGCTCTGCGTGCTGTGTCTCCGGGGCGCTGGGAGGGTGCAGTACGTCCTATGCCTACGCTTCGCTCGTACCGGGCAAATGTGGGAGTGGAGCCTAAGAGAGAGGTGCGCGTAGTAGGCACCAGTGCTCATAGATCTCCAGTGCTCATCCACAGCCCGGTTCAACCTGTGCCTGCACTCTGGAGGGTACGGGCTGGAATAGTACTCCAGCCTGGGGGAGTGGTGCAAAGGCTGCGCACCAGAGCTCCAGTGCTCCCCCACAGCCCGGTCCTTCAGGTGCCTTCTCTTAACATCAAGCCTCCTGTAGGTCTCTCCAGCCTGGTGGGTCCTGTGGCAGCCCCAAGCACCAGGCTGTCTCTCCGTCTCCTTCCTACAGGTGTGCCCGTCTGCCAAGCGCCGTCAGAGCTGCCCGTCTGTTCCGAGCCGTCAGAGCTGCCCGTCTGTCCAGAGCCGTCCAGCCAGGACCAGCCAGTGCCGTCCAGCCATGACCGGCCAGAGCTGTCCAGCCATGACCGGCCAGAGCCGTCCAGCCATGACCGGCCAGAGCCGTCCAGCCATGACCGGCCAGAGCCGTCCAGCCATGACCGGCCAGAGCCGTCCAGCCATGACCGGCCAGAGCCGTCCAGCCATGACCGGCCAGAGCCGTCCAGCCATGACCGGCCAGAGCCGTCAGCCAGCCAGGATCCACCAGAGCCGTCAGCCAGCCAGGATCCGCCAGAGCCGTCCAGCCATGACAAGCCAGAGCCGTCAGCCAGCCAGGATCCGCCAGAGCCAGCCAGCCAGGATCCGCCAGAGCCAGCCAGCCAGGATCCGCCAGAGCCAGCCAGCCAGGATCCGCCAGAGCCAGCCAGCCAGGATCCGCCAGAGCCAACCAGTCCGGAGTGGTCCCTCAGTCCGGGGCTGCCCCTAAGTCCAGCGGGACCCATGTCTAGGGTTCCCAGTCCAAGGTCGGTGGCAAGGGTCACCACCTTGAGGAGGCCACAGAAGCGGACAAAGACAAGGGTGAAGTGGGGTCCACGTCCTGCGCCAGAGCCGCCGCCGCGGACAGATGCCCACCCAAACCCTCCCCTATAGGTTTAGGTGGTGCGGTCGCAGTCCGCACCTTGGGGGGGGGGGGGGGGGGGGGTACTGTCACGTTCTGACCCTAGTTATTGTGTTAATCCTTTGTTTTGTTGGTCAGGACGTGAGCTGGGTGGGCATTTCTATGTGTTGTGTTTCTATGTTGGGTTTATGGGTTGCCTGGTATGGCTCTCAATTAGAGGCAGGTGTTTGGCGTTTCCTCTGATTGAGAGTCATATTAAGGTAGGTTGTTCTCACTGTTTGTTTGTGGGTGATTGTCGCTGTGTCTGTGTTTATTGCACCACACGGTACTGTCGTCTCGTTTGTTTTTCCTGTTCATTGCGTGCTTCGTTATATGTAGTTTGCATGTTCAGGTCAGTCTACGTTGTTTGTTATTTTGTAATATTTCAAGTATAGTTCGTGTCTAATAAATTCATTATGTCTACATACCTCGCTGCACATTGGTCTTCCGATCCCTCTCTCCTCTCCTCGTCTGAGGAGGAGGAAGAAGTAGACAATCGTTACAGCCGTAAAGTCCAAAAGTTATGGGCGGAGTTATAAAGTGGTCAGAAGTACTACAAAATGTACTTAGAATCCGTCGGTCTGCATATTTCAAGACGTGGCTTATGAGGGTGCAGCGAGATACCCGATGGGTTGGACGATACATGTCTCGTCAATCATCTTGAAAAAACGTATACTTAAACTGGAAATCAACCAATCCTCTACTGTTAACACAATGGAAAGGTCAAATGCTCTACTATCTAAATGATGAAAGTGTTTGGGTGACGGAGAGAAACAATATGGTGCAGTTTGAGGACGTGGTGGAGAGGGATGTGGGCGCTGGAGATGGGGGTGTGAGCAGGTGGGATCTGGCCTGGTGTGATGTCATTGATGTTTGCGTGTGTCTGTATGCTGTCGTTTGTATGAATATGTTTTGTATCGTAATTTGTTTTTGTTGCAAAAAAATAAATAAACAAGGCTTCTGTCTCCATCACCCCTGCTCACATAGGCAAGTATTGCACACCCATACACCCCACAAAGATATGTTCACACACTCATCACACAAACTCAGCGCTCCAGAGCAGGGGTTCCCAAACTTCCCAAGCAGCCCCTCTCACTTGTGGCCCCCCCTTCCAGCATTGGAGAAACACGCAATCAATTCTACACATGTGTATTCCCTGTACCCATAATACAAAGCGTGGCTGCTAACGGAAAGCCTTCCAACCCCTCGCCCCACAGTTTGATAACCACAGATCTAGAGGGATGAAAGCGAGAAAACAGGCAGTAGCTTGCTTTAATGTAGAGCCACCCAATGTTATCTCAGTCCATCAGCTTAGCACCCCCCTCCTCTCACCTCCCCTCAGCATCGTCTGCAGCTCAAGGGCAAACGGTTTATTTTTTGCCACCCATTCTGTGCCCTTTACCTCAATCCTCCTCCATGTTGCCTTAGATTCCTGATAGGATAATGAAATGGTTACATATTCAATTAAAGGTCATGAGGAGTTACGGACCAGAGATATTTCATCGTGTCTTGTACCTATTTTATTTCCATTCACATTCTGAATGGAAGGGTAAGATGTATGCAGGTATGCTGTCTGACAGAGCCATTGTGTGTGAGCCAGAGAGCACTGACAGCGGCTGCTGTTTGACAAAGTGTATACAGTGACAGTGTGTGTCCACCCGGGCTATTGTTTGAGATGTTCGCACACACACTAAACTCTGCACACACAAAGGCAGGCGATGATGCATGCCAGTGGGTGTGTGCACACACACCCGTACGCACACGCACACGGACACACACACAGTGTCTTCCAGCAGACGAACGAGACCCCAACAACATGCAGACGCAGCCCCTCTCAAAGCAATTACACCAGATTGAAACCAAATTAAATGTGAAGCCTTGAGCAACGCAAGCGAGTGTGTGTCTATGACAGATATGACAGGGGGAAGAGGGGAATGCTGCGGGTGCAAGGGTGGAGGGGATGACGGCGAGAACGACAGGTGTGGGTCGCCGAGGTAGAGAGGGGCACACGAGTGGCGCAGTGGTCTAAGAAACTGCATCTCAGTGCTAGAGGCGTCACTACAGACCCTGATTCAATCCTGGGCTGTATCACAACCAGCCGTGATTGGGAGTCCCATAGGGCGGCGCACAATTGGAACAGCGTCGTCCTGGTCCGGGTTCGGGCTTGGCCGGTGTAGGCCGTCATTGTAAATAAGAATTTGTTCTGAACTGACTTGCCTAGTTAAATAAAGGTTAAATAAAAAAATAAAAAAAGAGAGGGGTGTGTGTGGACTGGAGTGAGGAGGACAGAACAGATGTTGAGTAGAGAGATAGTAAAAGGAAGACAGGTACCGAATAGGAAAATGCTTCCTCATTCAAACCCAGACAGTTAACGTATAGGAGTGCCAGTTGAACTGGGAGTGCCAGTGTTCTGGCACTCCCAGAACTACCCACCTATCACAACAGAGCACATATAACAGTACCACACTTTATCTCAGCTCCCAGTTCTCCAAGAGAGAGAGAGAGATTATTTCTCCCTCCATTTCTATTACTCTGGTCCAAGAAATGGCAGGATTAGTTGTAACGGGTTTTAAACATCTGATGTTATCTTCCTCTCCTGGGTGAGCAATTAATCCCTCTCTTTTCCCTTCTTCTCCTCACCCTCTCCCCTCCTCTTCATCCCCGTCTTTCCATCCCCAGCTCTATATATATATATATATATAATAGAGCTAATATATTTTTCTCTGTGAGGATCTGTTTCAGATGAGAGAAACAGAGCTGAGTGGTATGTCACTTAAGCACCTACCGGAAAGCTCTATCAGACCGTAGGGTGACAGGCCTCTCTAATCTGTCATTATACACGCAGATATCACGCACGTACGGAAACACACACACACACACACACACACACACACACACACACACACACACACACACACACACACACACACACACACACACACACACACACACACACACACACACACACGTGTACATCCGATACACACACACTGCTCTAAAATTCCTCTACAGGACACATCTATACGCACCAATCCATTCCTACAGAGCACTGCATTGTACATTCACAACCATACTGGTTAATGTGGTCATTCATCTACAAGTGTATGAGGGGCAGGAAATAAAGGGACTTGAGATAGGGCAGCAGAGCCTGTATTGTAAGATGTCATGTGAGTGAGAATCATTGTCATAATTTGGGCTAACCAGGGTAAAGAACGCCGGGCCCGGTTAAGTGATTCAGACAGGGCCTGGGGCACACAGGACCTTTACCAAATGTAATGTGTTTAATGAGGGTGAAAATAGACACAATTTACAGATCTCAAATGCACACACACACACACACACACAAAATCACCACAAACATCCTTGCAGGGTTCTCTATTTTTAAAAGCATTATGGACCACAATTATATACAGACAGAGGCACTCATCAGAGACTGAAGGCGGACAGGCAAATCTGAACTACCTTAAATTATTATGGTGCCAAGAAGAACAAATTCATTTCGGAAAAACATTTTCAAACAAATTGACGATTGTTGATGTATTCACAACATCATCACATAATCATCGCATTGGTGGTACGCAGTCCTTTCTCATTGGCAGTATGCAGTCCTGTCTCATTGGCAGCATGCAGTCCTGTCTCATTGGCAGTATGCAGTCCTGTCTCATTGGCGGTATGCAGTCCTGTCTCATTGGCGGTATGCAGTCCTGTCTCATTGGCGGTATGCAGTCCTTTATCATTGGCAGTATGCAGTCCTGCCTCATTGGCGGTATGCAGTCCTGTCTCATTGGCGGCATGCAGTCCTGTCTCATTGGCGGTATGCAGTCCTGTCTCATTGGCGGTATGCAGTCCTGTCTCATTGGCGGTATGCAGTCCTTTATCATTGGCAGTATGCAGTCCTGTCTCATTGGCGGTATGCAGTCCTTTATCATTGGCGGTATGCAGTCCTGTCTCATTGGCAGTATGCAGTCCTGTCTCATTGGCAGTATGCAGTCCTGTCTCATTGTGCAGTCCTTTCTCTGTGTTTCTGGAGTCCATTTAATATTATTTAATAATATTCTGGAGAATGACATTTAATATTTGCAATCTACAGAATTTATCTTCTCACCTATAACTGTCCCAGCATATCTCATCTATAGGTAACAAACAAAGAGATAAAGAAAGTTAGATAAAAGAAGGGAAAGGGATAATGTGAGACATGGAGAGAGAAACAGAGAGCGGAGAGAAGGATAGAGAGAGTGGGAGAAAGGGATGGGGGGAGAAGAAGTGAAAAAAATAAAGAGAGGGGACAGAAAGAAAGGAAGAAAGACAGATAGGAAGAGAGAGACACAGAGAAAGAGAGCGAGAGAGAGAAAGAGAGAGAGAGAAAGGAAGAGAAAGGAAGAGAGAGAGAGAGAGAGAGGAAGAGAAAGGAAGAAAGAGAGAGAGAAAGGAATAGAGTGAGAAAGAGAAAGGAATAGAGAGAGAGAGAGAGAGAGAGAGAGAGAGAGAGAGAGAGAGAGAGAGAGAGAGAGAGAGAGAGAGAGAGGGAAAGAGCAAAAGAGAGGGAAAGAGCGAAAGAGAGGAAGAGAAAGGAAGAGAGAGAGAGATAGAGAGAGGGAGGAAGAGAGAGAGAGGGAGGAAGAGACAGAAGGAGGAAGAGAAAGGAAGAGAGAGAGAGGGAGGAAGAGAAAGGAAGAGAGACAGAAGGAGGAAGAGAAAGGAAGAGAGAGAGGCAGAAAGAGAGAAGAGAGACTGCAATACTCCACCAGTCTAACCTTGACAGAGAGCATCTCCTGACAAGCATCTGCCTCCTGTAATAATTTGGAAATAATCTCCATCCACAAAGCTCCAGCAGTCTGGCAGGGTAAATGCTCTGTGCCTGATCGATCGCTCCGATTCAGCCAGCTGCTGCTCTTTCTGTGTGTGCGCAGGCCCAACATCGATCTCTTAGTGACCCTCTCACACACAGAGGGAGCAAGAGGAGTGGGGGAGGGAAATATAGGAGGAGAATGAGTCAAGACAAGAGTGATTGTGAATTCAAACTGTGAGAGAAACAAAAAGTAAAAAAAACAAACAATTGAAATCAATAGAAAATGATAAGGAGGTTTGACTCTACTGAGATAACTGAAGGCGTGAGGGGAAGCACCAGTTCCTGGACAGAACACTGCTGATTCACTATAGCCATATCCTTTCCCATAATGCCTTGTGCCACATGTGTCCACTCACCCTTTACTATCCCCTGTCTAGGTTTTCCAAAATACAGATCCAGAGTAACTTCAGGTGACACACACTAACACCCACATACACACTCCATCCACACACAGTGAATGAATGGGAACACTGTGACAGCATTAACCGCCACCATGCATTTGGCCCCTAGCAATTAATAGGCTCTTAAATAGTCCGCCATTAGTACCAATTTGAATCAATGGATGTACTCCTCCACCCTCACTTAACATGATCTCCCTTTGCTGCCGCTTTTCACAGGGCCTCGTTCCAAACGTCCCTGCAGCAAAACAGAAAGTAGAGGGGTGTAGGAGTGCAGTACTATGTAGTGGTATGAGATATACAGTATGCGGATGCATGAAGCTGTGGGGAGGTTCAAAGCAGGTAGAGGCTTATTGTGATAAGCTGAATTTAAGCTTGTAAGTTTGTAATCGATGATAGGGATTAATGTGTATCAAAGAGTGAAAAAACACAGAGAGAAGTCGACATCCCGGCCTTTATCTGGAGTCACTTAGATTACTGAGGCGAGGGAGGGAGAGAGAGTAAGTGAGAAAGAGGGGATAGAGAGAGAGAAGAGGTTGCAGAGAGAGAGAGAGAAGGGGGGAGAGAGAGATAAGTGTGAGGGGGGTGCAAGAGGCTATAATCATTGAGGTTATTTCCCAAGGTCAAGGTTTGGAATTCTCCTCCACCGTTTCTCATGCCTTACTGAGGCACAGCCCTCCCCTTCCTTCTCTTCTCTTGGGGTGCCTCCAGGCTAGCCCCTTTCCTCTCCTCCTGCCCTACTCCTCTCCTTGCCTGTCACTCAACCAATGGAAGACAGCCTCCCATCTACCCTAGTCCCCTATCCATTTGGCCACTGCAAGTAATTGGCCGATGCTGCTGTACAACACTGCACTGTTAGCTTCTCAAGTAAAGGTTAGGAAATAAATGGTTGATAAACAAACCAACATTTTCCCCATGTTAGGAGTTAGAGCTGCCTGTCTGTCAGTCAGAGAGTCAACATGGATTCATGTCTCCAACCAGCCCCCACCTCATTGGCCCGGTATAGAAAAACACACCTGCCAATCACAGAGACAGTCAGGTCATCACTTAGTATGATGCAATTGATACTATCTTTTCATGACAGCCTGTCAAACCTCAAGAAATTGGGGCAGGAAACCGTCACGAGAACGGGATGCTGCGTCTGACTGATAGGTGGTAGGTAGGGGTGGGGAGAGTTTGCCAATAATGACCAAATATCCCTCATGGCTGACCCAATGGGACTGTTGGACCACTACTGGCAGATTGTCTGCGTCGTGGCTTTACGTATCTAGGGTGAGAGGCAGGTCGACTCTGACTAAGGGGTTCAACTTGACAAGTCACTGTGAAAACGAATTCCTCTCTCCTTGCTTCCGACAAGACAAGAGTCACCCTGAAAAGACACAGATAAAAGACCACAGCACACGCATTCGGTGGAAAAAACAAATGTCATCAGGGTTGTCCGAGGCATGTGCCTCTGCAAATGCGCCGACACCCAACACTCCCGAGACCGCTGTGTCTTTTTACATAACCAACTGATGCAGCAGCCCCAATGGACCGGCCTGACATGAGGCGCCGCGACTCGCCCAAATACATTCTGAACGCCTTCTACTTAAAAAACAAACACACGAGAGCAGAACTGACAGCCCGCTGCAAATGAATGCAAACTGGAGAGAAGTGGAATGGAGATAAATAATAATTCAATCTGCGGCCACCTTCTCCAGTGGAAGGTTGGAGGGGGGGGAGTGTGTGTGCGTGCGTGTGTGTGGCTGAGGGGCGTGATGTGTTCTCTGTGGGCAGGGCAGGGCCGGGCTGGCAGGCGCTTAGATAAGACAGGGCCCTGCACAGATTAACCACTCGCTCTGATGGAAGAGCCAAATAAAGCCAAGGCGACCTCTGATTCCCTCGCTCGACCATACATTGCTCCCTCTCTTTCTCTCTCTCCCTTGTTCTGTGGTGGTGGGCTAGGGTGCAGAGACTGGGTGCATTTAACGTGATAAGAATACTTGGACAGAGGGAGACCAGCTTAAGCCGACGTCCACCTACATTCCTGCTGCGAAAGCTGGGATGACCATTCGCTCGACAGTATCCTATCCGATTCCCCCTTTGCCAATCCTTTTCTTCCTCTTCCTCTGTCTTCCTCTAGAACTCCCTCATCTGCACACTGAAACCCTCATTCCCCTGATTTGCTACACCTTTGAATTACAGCAACACTTTTCCATGGCCATGCACTGTAGATTTCTGGAAGGTGGAGCTGAGGATTCCAGAGTTACTCTGGTGAATATCTCTGCTCCAATGGCGCTCAGCTGTTCCACGCCAGCCACAACGGTTCTACTGAAGCAAGGTGGTTTCAACGAAACAGAGCCACCCTAGTGAAACGGACCTGTTGCATTGAAGCCGGTGTGCTCCAGTGAAGCTTTTCTATTTAAGCCGGACTGCTCAGGTGTGTACCAGCTGCACTGGTACTTTTTCTATTGATGCTGCTGATGTGGCTGTTGGTGGTAGGGAGAAGTGGCACTGATCTCTTTAACACCAGCAAGTTGTTCTGGTTTGATCTCTGTTCTTAGCGGTCGGGCTGTTTACCAGGATCTGAGCTCTCTATTGAAGCACTCATCCAGGCCTGTTCTGTTCTTGTGATTCTGTGGACCAACACAAGTTTGATCTGTTCAATGACTCTTTACAGTTGAATTCAGCAGTTCAAATGGAAATCAAAGGGTCTTGTGTCGCTGTGTGACTGGCTCTGTAGTGCGGGAGCCTCGCCCATCAAACGCTCCCTCTGGTCGCACACGCATGAAAGACAATGGCTTTGTGTGTGTGTGTGTGTGTGTCTCTCTGTGTGTGCGTGCGTGCAGGTGTGTGTGTGTGCGCTTGTTCCTGTTACACATTGTAGACAGAAGATGTGGTATGTTACCTGTAAAAAAATATATAAGGCAATGTTATCAACCCCCTTTCAAACAGCCACTAATTTACCACTTATTTGCAGGTTTTTAAACATATCAGTTTTTATACAGACCCTTTTATACATATCAGTACATATTAGTGGGTAACTGGCAAATTGGCAGGGGTGGGGGGCAATGTTCCCGCAATTCTTTTTGGTACTGTGAGCACAGTACAGGTCTGTTGAATGCAAACTTGAACGTTGTGAAAATTCTGTGCAACTTCCGGCCCGAGTTTACTGTGAACACTGAGGCTGTACCCTCTTTAAGCTGCCATTTTAACAGTGGCCAAGTAGAGACTTTTGAAAAATAACATGCAGGGCTTTACATGAACCTGTTAATTTACTTGTCCTTCAGACAAGGAGGTGACTGAAAACGTTTTCTTGTTTGATTGTTAGAAACCACTTTACAAAATAAAATATATTTAAATTCCCATACCATTATTACAGAGAATCAGACAAATCATACTACGCTCTGCCTATTGGCTACTTAGCTTATTCAAGACCATCACTGCCCCTTTAAGACATATAAAAAGTTATTTACTTGACTTGCTTTTCAAAGATGGCTAGAAGTGCACAAATGTTGTGCTCTTGTAGGAAGCAATCACTCCTCCATTGCTGACTACAAATTCTCTATAACTGAGCTAATAACTCACTAACTAGTAACGGATATGAACAAAATGTGCACACGTGGCTACATGCAGCTCTTGCTATGATCTCAAAACAAGCGCATCTACCCACGACCACAGCTGTAAACACAGTCCAAGTTCAAAGTAAATGCATAGATCCATATATGGCAATTGGCTATTTGCATGTAGGCTTACTGCAGCTCTGATTGGTTATGGCGCACCGGTCTGTGTACTGTATGAGCCTGAGCCGTGCCTGTCAATGCAATAGAACCCTACTCCAATGCGCTCTGCGCTATACCTGTATTTTGGTTACAAGGTCTGTGAAAAAGCAGGAATCATGACTAGGTCTTTAGGTGGCTTCTATTTTTCCATGTTTTTTTACCCCCTACCCCTTTCAGATATACGAGAAAGCGAGTATAAAAATGCAGGAATGGTAAATTAGGCAAGGGATTTTGTTCTTTTTACATGTTTGATATATAACAGGGATATAATAAGGGTGTCTGTGTGTATGTGTGGTGCCCCCTACTGTGAAAACAGCCCAACGTTCCCGATCACAACTGTCAGGGCCTAACAGCTCCTTTTCAGAACAGAATACCATCCTTTGCCTTGTTGGCTGCACCAGGAGACCAGGAACCATGCTCCCCATCTGCTTGGAATCAAAGCACTGCTCCCTGGGGTCAGTGGCAGGCTATGGACATCAGGCCAGCATCCACACATACACAGGCAGATTTATTGACCTCAACATCATTTATTTGTACTGCAACCTCCCGGCTTCCATTAGCTACATACCTGCGTGCACACACACACACACACACACACACACACACACACACACACACACACACACACACACACACACACACACACACACACACACACACACACACACACACACACACACACACACATATTCACTTCCCCAAATTGAATGGGATGTACATGTAAATGCATTTCTATCAATTGTGCTACATCTCTACAATCATTTGAGTTGAATGTCAATAAAGGCAGCAGGTGATTGGATGGCCTCTGTCCCGATAACCCTGGTAATAGGGATGAGGCAGATCATTATTAGTGATGGGAAATTTGGCTCTTTTTACTGACTCGGATCTTTTCGACTCTTTCTGTCAAAAGAATTCATGTCTCGAATCATTTTTTTCATTTGAGTATGTAATGCCCAAAGCACACAGGCCCCTCTAACGGTGAATGATGAATGGAAAATTCTAAAGAGCCATGATTCAACAAGCCTTTCGTTCACATTTCGTTTACTATAAGGGGCTTATTGAAGCTGTCATAAAAGTGTGCTTTTAAACAATGTACATTTGTGATTGGTACGCTTCCACATAAGGTTACTCCTTGATTCCTTTGAAATGATGTCTAGTTGTCGCCCGCAACCAGACTAGATTGCGGAATGCAATTGCTTGACTGCGGCGAGGGTGATAAGCACAATATATATTGAGTTTGCGGAGCAGTGGGTGTTGGTTCTACAAATCTGTGTCCATCCAAACATTCCATAATCAATGAATTACATTCATTTCTGCACGATGTGATCAATTATCAGTCCTAAACATGTCTTTGTCTTCTCTATGCTGCTTGCAACATGATCTATTTTCATGCGCACGCACACGTGATAGACAGTTGTTGGTCGGCGCACGTCTCCCGAGCTGCTGAGCCGGAGAAGGGCGTATCAATCCTGCTGTATAATTAATTGCGGACGGCAGGTCAAACGAACGACTAAAATCAATAAGTCACACAGAAACATGTATCATGACTCTCGAGCCAGTAAAAAGAGTGGTTAAAAAACGAACAAATTATTATGACAATGAAGCGGAGCACGAGGAAATGTGGAAGGTTTTTGAGTATACACCAAGATCAAATAACCTACATTATAATCCTCACGCCTACAGACATACCGTGTCTTACTCTCTCTTGAAATAGATTGTTATACACGCACAAGGTGCTATTATGCGCACAGTGCCCATTTCATTGTTCTTTGACATACACCTACATAACACATATGTTCTACTCGATTGCAGATGTGTTTTGAAAAGCCCCTTTCGTATGAAATGATCTTTTTCAATTGTACCCTCTAGACGAGAAAACAACTGACTGAAAAGTACTGCCTTGCCAGAAAAAAAAATTGAAATAAACATTTAGCGTTTATGCAAAACCATTCAAAAACTCAAGTGTTTCTCTCTGTCTCTCTCTCATTCTCTCTCTCTGTCTCAGTAGATGCAAAACCACACACGGGAGACTGCATGGAAATATATGTTTTATGCGTCTTGGGGAGATGGCTGTATAAAAAGCACAAAGCAGTCATTTCCATGTATTTGTCTCTGGCTGACGGGGAGATGGAGTGAGGCAGATGCCGCTGCTACAGCACGAATGAGAGTTGCTCAGAAACACAGGAACCATTTTCTCCTTTTAATGAGAACTCTGATGATTAGACAGAGAATCAAAAGCCCCCCATTTCCTCCTCCCTGCCTGTCTGCCACACACAGTCACTTTAATGGGGGATTGTGTGTGAGACAGGAGGACAATCCAAAATCAATATTCCTCAAAATGTACATTGATATTTGGTTAAAAAAAAAAAATGCTACTGCATGAGAGTCTGAGAATCAGTAAAATAAGTGTGCATTGAAGACTGAACAGATCAGAAACAGATCCTGAAATGTCTCTAATGTGAGAGATAAGTTCCAGTGAGTGGGTGGTTGTGACCTTTCTCTGTAGGAACGAGTGATGGAACGGCCCAATACTGGAGAAAGAATAATATGTCGATACAATCCTGTGTATTTATCATGTTTCTGACCTATCTGTGTGTGTTGCTATGACCTCTGAAGAAGGAGTCATCTGAAGCTCCCTTGTTGCTATGTGTTCATGTTATCACATATGGTTCTGGAGGTGTTCTCATCTCATCTGAAGGTGAAACAGGAATCACTTTAGGAAGGTTAGGTGCGTGTTTGTTTATTTGTGAGTTGGTGAGTATCTGAATTAATCTCTGTGTGTGTGTGTGTGAGAGAGAGAGAGAGAGAGAGAGAGAGAGAGAGAGAGAGAGAGAGAGAGAGAGAGAGAGAGAGAGAGAGAGAGAGAGAGAGACAGAGAGACAAAGACAGAGAGAGAGAGAGAGAGAGAGAGAGAGAGAGAGAGAGAGAGAGAGAGAGAGAGAGACAGAGAGAGAAAGAGACAGAGAGAGAGACAGAGAGAGAGAGAGAGAGAGAGACAGAGAGAGACAGAGAGAGAGAGACAGAGAGAGAGACAGAGAGAGAGACAGAGAGAGCGAGAGAGAGAGAGATGTAATGGTTTTTCTGCTGCAGGTTGTAACAGATGGTTGCTAATGGAGGTTCATAGATCTGAATGACAAGGACCAGGGAAACAGGCCGGGGTTTGCAGAGGGGAGGTGATGATGTGTGTGTGTGTGTGTACATGCATGTGTGTGTGCATGTGTGTCTGTATATACACTATATATACAAACATATGTGGACACCCCTTCAAATTAGTGAATTCAGCTATTTCTTTTCACACCTGTTGCTGACAGGTGTATAAAATAGAGCACACAGCCATGTAGTCTCCATAGACAAACATTGGCAGTAGAATGGCCTTACCGAAGAGCTCAGTGACTTTCGTGGCACTGTCATAGGATGCCACCTTTCCAACAAGTCAGTTCGTCAAATTTCTGCCCTGCTAGAGCAGAAAGTTCTATGAGCAACAACGGCTCAGCCGTGAAGTGGTAGAACACACAAGCTCACAGAACGGGACCGCCGAGTGCTGAAGCGTAGACATTGCCATTGACGGCTTCCACCATTTTAAAGTAGTCAACTGGGTGGGGAGTCCTATGAGTTGGGAGCAATCAGCCAATGAAGAATAATAAAATGTATGACTTTAAAATGGAGAGTCTCAATGGCCCTGCCCATGCTGTCACATACGCCATAATGGCACAGATACAAAGGTGATTCTTCTATCGATCTACGGCATGTTGTTCACACAGGTATCTGCCCTCTCATTGGCTAGAATGGTACCACCTGATCTTGCCTCCTTCCGCCTGCCTTCCTTCTTTGAGGACATGTATTTCCATTGTTAGAGTGGTCACTCAAATATCTTGTCAATATAATAGACAATCTTTGCACTTACTTTCTTCCTTATAAACACCAGTCTGTCTGTCTTAAACAATGTTCGCTTTAATCTGCGCGCGTGCGTGGGCGCGCAGCTCCCCCGGGACTGCCACGCAGAAGAAATATCAGCCTGCAGAGAAGCACGAAATTGAACTTCACTCAACTTTCAAGAGGTTCCCCCTCACGGCCGACCCGCTCATTAGGCAGGATTAGGCGGCCGCCTATGGCGGCAGATTGACTAGGGCGGCATTTTCTGAGCTAAACTGACTAAGACGCACTTCCAACAACAACACATAAACCCTAACATAATTCTGCCCAAAAACAATAACAATTTCTCTCAACCAGTGGCATATGGGCTTTTTAGGTGAGCCCTGATCATGCCCTGTGATAAGCAGTGCCCACTTTGTCAAAGGCAGGGGTGCAAAATATTTTGCTTGTCCATTCCCAGCTCACCTCTCCAGGGTGCTGTTGGGGAGACGCATCGCTGTGTTGCTGCACCAATGTTCTGTCAAAAAAAAACATAAATCATGCAGCAGGAACAGGATATGGTAGAAAGAGTATGTGGCCTTTTCTCTAGCCTACAGGCTGGAGATAAAATGGATGACAATGTAATGAGACAGACACTTTTTACATCATGCAGGTTTCGTTGATCAAATAGCCGAACCTAAATGGCACCTAATCAAATAAAAAATGCGCTGTCACGTTAACAAACAACATATCCTAAAAACAGGACAGGTCAAAGTAAAATGGACAATATGGAATGGACAACCAGGCTACTCACAACTGCTGTCCGTGAGTTTCACCCCATTGTCATGATCAGTAGTTTTAAGTGTGTATCCATACATTTTTGACAAGCTGATCAAAGTGATCAAATCAAATACTTCTGCATTTCCCGCTGTGTAAGCCCATTGCAAATAGTCTCAAGATAACGCCTGATAAAGTTGGGTAGTTGATATTCAGAGTTTAAATAGCCAAATGTATTTAGTCACAGGAATCAGGACTAATAAAGCCAATGCAATGGCCTGTTTTGTAAATGGTGGGAATACCACATAGACGGGCATTTATAAACTAAAATTTCAGCACTGTAGCTACACCTTTGTAAGCACGGGCTGCTCGTCTTTTGGAAGTCTTTTTTTTGGTGCAGTCCGGAACGGCCTTGATTTCCACATCCACAGACATAGATATTTGTTCGGTCCGGACAAAATCGGACCATATCATAGAACCGATTTCAACGTCCGGAAAATGCATATTT
Source organism: Salvelinus fontinalis (assembly GCF_029448725.1). Classification (NCBI taxonomy): domain Eukaryota; kingdom Metazoa; phylum Chordata; class Actinopteri; order Salmoniformes; family Salmonidae; genus Salvelinus; species Salvelinus fontinalis. The sequence continues at coordinate 11,092,017 of NC_074682.1, forward strand.
TCAACGTCTGGAAAAAACAAAACATTTGTTGTATGCAGAACACATCGGAGTAGGATTCTATTGCATTGGCATGCACGACTCAGACCGTACTCCACACAGACCAGTGCGGCATAACCAATCAGAGCTGCAGTAGGCCTATATGCAAATAGACCATTGCCATATATGGATCTGTGCCATTCACTTTGAACTGGACTGTGTTTACAGCATGAGTGGTCGTGAGTAGATGCCCTGATTGTTTTTTTCAAAGGTCCCGTGGAATGTAGGCCTACATTAAACACCACAAATTGGCTGCTACTGTAGGCTGAATGATAGAACAGCTATTTCCATGTTAAAATGTTATGGGATGCATTTTCTCCATTGTTTGTGATGGTATGTCACTCTGGTAGACCTACATTGTTATCAAAATGACCACTGTCTGAAATTGTAACTTAAAACGGATGAAGCCTCAGTGTTCACAGAATTTTCACAATGTTGAAGTTTGCGCTAAGTGCCAAAAATATAAGAGGGAACATTGCTCTCAACCCTCCCAGCCCTGTCCTAAAACCTCCACACTAACCCCCTGACAGGTGAGGCCTTGTTCTGGGTTTTCAACCAAACTCCAATGTCTGGAATAAACAAGAACAAATTTGATAAGAATTCTGATTTAAAAATGGTTAAATATTTTTGTATCTCTGCTATTTTTGGAGAGTCAATGCGGCCTACTTCCCATGTTCTTCGGGTCCTGATGGGACCCGGGTGCTATAACTGCCTCTCTAACTGCCTGCAGGAAATGGAAAACGAAATTGCTTTCTTACAGGCTATCATACCTACTCTTCTTTTTGGTGTAATGCATTGCTTGGTTCTTGTTTTTCTCACAGCATCCACAAAATGAGCTCACCTTAAAAACAGACGCCTTTAACAGGCATGTTGTAGTATTAACCGGTGAGGTTCATAATATATTCAACCCTATCTGACCTCTCTTAGCACTGCTCATGCACACTCATTACGGGAGCCTTGTAAGTCATTAAGCTGCCTAAATGAGCACAAGCCATGCCCAGGGCTAGTAGCTATTACTGAGCTGCACGCAATGTCCAAGCGAGGTTAAATAGTGGTGGGCTTGGATGATGCGTAATTCTATGACGAGTGAGGGCATTACGTCAACTAGCTGGCATCACCAAGGTTGGCACTTCCTACCGTGTAGGGCTTAACTGTTTTACTGCATGGTGGCTGTACAGTCATCTACATGGTGGCTACATACAGTATGGAGCGTTGTACTGCAACTACAAAGTCCAACCTAGTCTATCCCAGAGATCAGTGTGGATGCTATACAGTCTTTTACCTGGTGGTTACATGCAGAGTACTGTATGGAAGTTGCCTAAATCCAGACTGATATCCCAGAGTGATATAAACCATCAGTATGCGTGGAAAGTCGTCTAATGTGATCTACTGCCGACATTACAAATGAGTGCTGTGGAGAGGAGCGAGGCTGTAGGGAAATCTCCCAGAACTCTTAGAGACAAACAACTCATTCATTTAACGCCTTCATCCTTCATCACTTAACGCCAACAGGAGAGACATAATTGTTGGCCGTCGGTGCTGTCGTCGTTCATTGTGAATTCGCCAGCTGCTGTCATGTTTGTGCTATTGGGAATAGTCCGTGTATTCCTCGAACTAGTCTTCATGACTTAGAGATTATATGCCTCTGGAGAACAAGAAGCACTCGTCCTTATGACTAAAGACACCGAGATGACACACACAATCAGAAAGCTCTGAGCAGAGAGACAACTTGCTAACACAAGCCAACAGACTCCTTTCACCTGTCACCCGAGGGAGAGGAAGAGCAGTAACCATCCCGCTGATCCTCCAGCAGTGTCATAGCCAACAGTCAGCCCTGTGCCCAATACTCCAGATGAAAGTCCCTCCCCAACAGCACCAATTGAATCTACAACCACACTCCACCAACACTCAGACATCTGGGCACTTCCACTGAAGGCTATTCCACTGAAAATGATGGAAATCTCAACTACATAGTAAAGTAGTAATGACACAATTGTGTAATGGTGTGCTTATTTTTAGTCCGTGGCTCTTTAAAGCACCGAGGGCTAAATTTAGCTGTTTGAAATTGGTGATTCGTGCCGGGTGCCTCTCCAATTAAAGCGAGTCGCCGAGGCGTCTGAAAACTCACTGGGATGCCGACTCAAATCATCGACCACCGCAGACCTCTTAGCAGTGGGTCAGGGTCCTGGGAATCTGTTAGTGTGTAGGTGGGTGTGTTTGTGTGTGTGCATCCAGGTGGGAAGGCAGGATTGTGCCTATGCATGTGTATAAGTGTGTGTGTGGCGTGTGCGACGAGTGGTAGTGTTGTTACGATACCAGATACGATACCAGCTTAAGTATCAGGATACTCGATACCAAAAAGATTGGCACTTGATCTACTGATCAACTCCTCTGTTCAATCGTTGTGCATCTTTTGAATTCAATATCATTCCATTGTCATTTTTTTATGTAAAACATATATGCGTTAATGAATCAATTCAGTTATACAATCAAGTTGTTTTCACCAATCTCACTACATAACAAAATAATGGTAAACATTCATTTGAATGGTAAATCTCTATTAATAAACTGGGCAAATCAAGATGTAGACCTAGACCTATTCACAATACAGTTGAATGCATATTCAATAGGAGTGTGTGCATGCATTGAGTTATTGAGCTTGTTTCAGCCAATTTCATGGGGCTACAGATAGCAAACAAACTGTTTCCCTTCCATTTGAGACTTATTTTATTGTACTGATCAACAACATTTGCATAAAGGTAGCAATCTCTTATTTTATAAAAGTGCTCTGTAGGACCAAGTAATTATGTCATTCATAAGGCACGTTCACACATTCAGTTCATTCGGTGAGGGAGAGACGATTAATTGATTAGGCGACAATCAGCTTTTAAATCAGCATATTCTGCATGATGTTTTGCATGTAATCACAAACAAGGTACTAGGGTAGTGAATTGATGTTAGCTTCAGCTGTAAGCTAGCCAGAAAAGTTAGCCTACAAAGCTGGAAGCTACCAGTATCTTCTTGAAATTGTAAAGTGTTCTAGTCTGTAGTGGACATTGTTTTGCGAACAGTAATGAACACTTTCAACATTTCTACATGCAATGTTGCATTTAATACATTATTCAAGTGTGCTATGAGTGTGGCGCTAACATGATGCAGCCCAGACCCCAGTGTAGTGGTACCTCAGAACAGGCTAGAGTGCGCTCGTGTTATAAAAGGGACATAGGCTGCGCTGATACACAGAATCGATCCTCTCAATCAGTACATGACGTGAGACACATTTGACAAAAGTACCGAAAATTATTTGACAAAAGTAACACACATTTGAGTACAAAACCATTAGGCTATATCCTAGTACTGAAAAAGTAGGCTTACTGAAGTTTTGGTGAACGGTGCAGAGTGGCGATCCGTCATTCAGGGCAGCCCACCACTATCCTGGAGACGGCACGGTTTTGCATGTCCTTCTAGCATTCAATCATGTCACAAATAACATATCAGTCAGCAAACAATGTTATGTTTTAAAAATCACTTGAGCTAATAAAGCATTTGTGGTCACTTCCTCGTTTGTATTGTTATTTTGATCAGTTTTCTTTGAGTAAGGCAGCTCCCTGCTGCAGCTGCTTCAGCCTCACTCGGTGCTTTGTTGCGGGGGGGGCTAGCCAGGGAAGGCATCCAATCCAATCCAATGTTATTGGTCACATACACATGGTTAGCAGATGCTTATGCTTCTAGATCCGACAGAACAGCAGTATCTAACAGGTAATATCTCACAATTCCACAACAAAACCTAATACACACAATCTAGTAAAGGGAATGGGATGAGAATATATACGTATAAAATATATGGATGAGCAGTGACAGAGTGGCTAAGATGTAATAGATGGTAAAGAATAGATAGTGAAGGATGCAGTATACAGTATATACAGTACATACGAGATGAGTAATGTGAGATATGTAAACCTTATTAAAGTGGCATTATTAAAGTGACTAGTGATCCATTTATTAAAGTGGCCAATGATTTCAAGTCTATGTAGGCAGCCGCCTCTCTGTGCAAGTGGTGGCTGTTTAACAATCTGATGGCCTTGAGATAGAAGCTGTTTTTCCAATCTTTTTGTCCCAGCTTTGATGCACCTGTACTGACCTCGCCTTCTGGAAGGAAGCGGGGTGAACAGGCAGTGGCGAGGGTGGTTGTTGTCCTTGATGACCTTTTTTGCCTTCCTGTGACATCAGGTGTTGTAGGTGTCCACAGTGATGCGTTGTGCAGACTGCACCAGCCTCTGGAAAGCCCAGCGGTTGCCGTACCAGGCGGTGATACAGCCCGACTGGATGCTCTCAGTCTCTGTAAAGGTTAGTGAGGGTTTTCGATGACAAGCCACATTCTTTCAGCCTCCTTTCAGTCTGCAAACTTGATGATTGAGTTGGAGGCGTGAACGGCCACGCAGTCGTGGGTGAACAGGGAGTATAGGAGAGGGCTGAGAAAGCACCCTTGTGGGGCTCCAGTGTTGAGGACCAGCGGAGTGGAGATGTTGTTTCCTACCTTCACAACCTGGGGGTGGCCCGTCAGGAAGTCCAGGACCCAGTTGCACAGGGCGGGGTCGAGACCCAGGGTCTAAAGATGAATGATGAGTTTGGAGGGTACTATGGTGTTGAATGCTGAGCTGTAGTCAATGAACAGCATTTTTACATAGGTATTCTCTTGTCCAGATGGGATAGGGATGTGTGCAGTGTGATGGTGATTGCATCATCTGTGGACTTATTGGGGCGGTAAGCAAATTGGAGTGGGTCTAGGGTGACAGGTAGGGTGGAGGTGATATGATTCTCTCAAAGCACTTCATGATGACAGAAGTGAGTGCTACGGGGCGATAGTCATTTAGTTCAGTTACCTTAGCTTTCTTGGGAACAAGAACAATGTTGGCCATCTTGAAGCATGTGGGAACAGCAGACTGGGATAGGGATTGATTGAACAGGTCTGTAAACACACCAGCCAGCTGGTCTGCGCATGCTCTGAGGATGCGGCTAGGGATGCTGTCTGGGCCGGCAGCCTTGCGAGGGTTAGCACGTTTAACTTCTTATGGCTGCAAGCCCGACGTCGGTACACTTATGACAACAGCCAGCTCAAGTGCAGGGCGCGAACTTCAAAATATATATTTTTTAAATATTTAACTTTCACACATTAACAAGTCCAATACAGCATATGAAAGGTACACATCTTGTGAATCCAGCCAACATGTCCGATTTTTAAAATGTTTTACAGGGAAGACACAATATGTAAATCTATTAGCTAACCACATTAGCAAAAGACACCACTTTTTTTACTCCACCAGTTTTTTACTCCATCAGTAGCTATCACAAATTCGACCAAATAAAGATATAAATAGCCACTAACCAAGAATCAACTTCATCAGATGACAGTCTGATAACATATTCATTGTATAGCATATGTTTTGTTAGAAAAATGTGCATATTTCATGTATAAATCATAGTTTACATTGCAGCTACAATCAGAAATTGCACCGAAAGCAGCCATAAAACTTACAGACACCAACGTCAAATACCTAATTACTCATCATAAAACATTTCTGAAAAATACATAGTGTACAGCAAATGAAAGACAGGCATCTTGTGATTCCAGCCAATATTTCCGATTTATTAAGTGTTTTACAGCGAAAACAAAATGTAGCATTATATTAGCTTAGCACAATAGCCAGAAACACTTGGGCGCCGACGACTAGTTCACATCTACGACAGATATATGAAATAGCATCATAAAATGTTTCTTACTTTTGCTGATCTTCCATCAGAATGTTGGACAAGGTGTCCTTTGTCCAGAACAGTCGTTGTTTGGATTTAGAACAGCAACTTTCCCTCTTCATTTAGCACGCGCACTAGCCAAGTGGAACGGATCTCTCCATCGTCAACAAAGTCAGAGAACGGAACACGGCAAAACTCCCGAAAAAAATTCAATAATCTGATTAAACTATATTGAAAAAACATACTTTACGATGATATGGTCACATGTATCAAATAAAATCAGAGCCGGAGATAGTAGTCGTCCATAACGGCAGCTAAACAGAAGGCAATCCCACTGTCCACCTCGCGCTCCCAAGAGTACCGGAAATGAGGGACACGTCATACAAAGAGCTTGTATTCCAATTCAGACCAAGATAAACACTACATTTCTTCTCTCACAGCCTCTTGACATCCAGGGGAAGGTCTATGAAGTGCATGTAGACTCTTACGTATCATACCCATGTATAGGCAGGAAGAAGAACAGAGCCTCGATTTCAGACTTTCCACTTCCTGGTCAGGAAGTTTGTGCCAAATGAGTTCTGTTTGACTCACAGATATAATTCAAACGGTTTTAGAAACTAGAGAGTGTTTCTATCCAATAGTAATAATAATATGCATATTGTACGAGCAAGAATTGAGTACGAGGCCGTTTGAAATGGGCACCTTTAATCAGAGCTACTCAATACTGCCCCTGCAGCCATAAAAAGTTAAGTATTTTACTCACGTTGGCCACGGAGAAGGAGAGTCCACAGTCTTTGGTAGCGGGCCGTGTCGGTGGCACGGTATTGTCCTCAAAGCGAGCAAAGAGGCTGTTTAATTTGTCTGGGAGCAAGACGTCGATGTCCTCGACGGGGCGGGTTTTCTATTTGTAATCCGTGATTGTCTGTAGACCCTGCCACATACGTCTCGTGTTTGAGCCGTTGAATTGCGACTCCACTTTGTCTCTATACTGACATTTTGCTTGTTTGATTGCCTTACAGAGGGAATAACTACACTGTTTGTATTCAGTCATGTTTCCAGTCACCTTGGCATGATTAAATGCGGTGGTACATGCTTTCTGTTTTGCGCGAATGCTGCCATCAATCCACAGTTTCTGGTTAGGGAAGGTTTTAATAGTCACAGTGGGTACAACATCTCCTATACATTATAAACATTATAAACTCGCTCACCGAGTCAGCGGTGTCTGAGGCTACCCGGAACATATCCCAGTCCAGGTGGTCGAAGCAATCTTGAAGCGTTGAATACGATTGGTCAGACCAGTGTTGGATAGACCTAAGCATGGGTGCTTCCTGTTTTAGTTTCTGCCTATAGGAGGGGGGCAACAAGATGGAGTCATGGTCAGATTTGCCAAAAGGAGGGCGGGGGAGGGCCTTGGATGCATCGGGAAAGTTAGAGTAGCAGTGGTCGAGTGTGTTACTCGCTCGTGTACTGCAATCAATATGCTGATAGAATTTCGGTAGGCTTGTTCTCAGATTAGCTTTGTTAAATCCCCAGCTACAATAAATGCAGCGTCAGGATATATGGTTTCCAGTTTGCATAAAGTCGAGTGAAGTTCTTTGATGGCCGTCTTGGTATCCGCTTGCGGGGGGATATACACAGCTGTGACGATAACCGAGGAGAGTTCTCTTGGGAAATAATATGGTCGGCATTTGATTGTGAGGTATTCTAGGTCAGGTGAACAAAAGAACTTGAGTTCTTGTATGTTGCTACAATTACACCATGATTCGTTAATCATGAAACATACACCCCCGCCCTTCTTACCAGAGAGATGTTTGTTCCTGTCGGCGCCACGCACTGAAAATCCCGTTGGCTGTATGGACTCTGACAGCATGTCCCCAGCTATCTAGCCATGTCTCCATGAAACAGAGTATGTTACAATCCTGGATATCTCTTTGGAAAGCAACTCTTGCCCTAATTTCATTGACTTTGTTAACTAAGGACTGGACATTAGCGAGTAATACACTCGGAAGCGGTAGGTGGTGTGCGCGCATCCGAAACCTCACTAGAAGACCGCTCCGGCACCCTGTCCTCCAACGGGAAGGTTGTTTTGGGTCGGCCTCTGGAATCAGTTCAAATGCCCTGGGAGGTGCAGACAAAGGATCCGCTTTGGGAAAGTTGTATTCCTGTCCGTAGTGCTGGTTGTGCTGGTAAGTTGACGTCTCTCTGACTATCCAATAGTTCTTCCCGGCTGTATGTAATAACACTTAAGGTTTTCTGGGCTAACAATGTAAGAAATAATACATAAAAAAACTAAATACTGCACAGTTTCCTAAGGACTCAATCGGCGCCATCTTTCTCTTGTTGATCTTCTCTAGTTGTGTGCAATTGGCTGCGTGTGATTGCTACGTGCTCAAAGGTTCGGATGGGTGAGTGAATTCATTGGGACAATGCATCACTGCAACATGTACTGGTATGGTCCGACAGCTTCAGCCCCCTTGAGTGCTGCCATAGAGATAAAGTATATTAGTAGTGCCCACCCAAGAAGGCTCAATGTCATTGGTCATGGATAAATTGATGTCATATCTCCGCTAGCTGATTGGACTGATGGACTCAACTTCAAAGTTGTTTATCATCTTCTAGCTAGTTAGCGAGCTGAAAAGCCATAATGAATTATGTCGACTGTCTCCTAGCAAATTATTTCAGAACTTTGCGTTATGAAGCAAATGCAGATTTAAAACATCCGCCACGGAACATGAAAATAAGGCCTTAAAGAAATTAGAGATAAAACACGATTGGTTTGGATGGAAGCAGTGGCTAAAAGCTGTTTAATGTACCTAGATACGGTGTGTCTTGTTAATGTCTGATGTTTAGACTGTAATAACCCATAGAACTGTAACTCTACAATTGTTGATGCAAGGGAGTAGCTTTATAAACGTGGCTACATTATTCTTAACATAGCATCTTGTTAACAGGCAGACAAACACAACTGCACTGTTTGGGCTGCGTTCCAATACTCAGACACTGATTAGCAATACTGCAGACCGATGCTGAAATTGATTCTAAAGTAATATAAACTTTACTGTATAAAAGTGTGCTTGACTTGGTCGTCTGTGCAATTAGATCTAAAGATATGGGAAGTAACCTATAATCTGATCCTAACCCAAATGTTATAAGGTTTGTGTGTGTGGCTCAAATTCCTTTCTGGGATTTGGTTATTATGATGGTGCATTCGATGTGTAGTCTGTAGTGTAGTTGTTTCGATGCTTGAGTTTGCCGCACCAATATTTTCATGTTAAAGTCGCCACTGGCATGTGCACACACACAAATGTGTGCATGCCTGTGTGTGTGTGTGTGTGTGTGTGTGCATTTGTCTTTGTAAATGATTTATCTATGTGTCACACGATGACAGATGACGTAGAGCTGGCCCGTCCACCCCGCCCTGGCCCGTCTGTGCCGTCTTGATTTCCATGGTCAGGCTAGGGGAAACCGAGGCTTACGCAGAGTGACTGATTCAATCTGTCAAGTGCATTTTTGCCATCCATGCACACTGTCTGGTCAGAGCTCCTGTATTCCCTCACAATCAGTATGATGGCAGAGTCACAGAGCATCTCCGTCATATCTGCACAATACCCCCCACTACTTACTGTATCCTCCTCACTAGGGTTTAACATTTTCCAGAGAATCTACCAATTTTGCTTCCCGAGAAAATTGCAATTACCAGGCTTCCCAGTATTCCCGTTCAAACTGGAATTTCTCTTTAAAAGCATATACAGTGCATTCAGAAAATATTCAGACCCCTTGACCTTTTACACATTTTGTTACGTTACAGCCTTATTCTAAAATTGATTAAATCGTTTTTTCCTCATCAATCTACACACAATACTCCCATAATGACAAAGCAACAACAGGTTTTTGGAAATATTTACAAATGTATTACAAATAAATATATCACATTTACATAAGTATTCAGACCCTTTACTCGATACTTTGTTGAAGCACGTTTGGCAGTGATTATTGATTATGCAGATAGCAGAGCAGACACGGCCATATGAAGACAGATTGAGACATTTCCTTTAAAAGTTCCATTTGACGTCACGCTGTTCAGAGAAATAATTTATTATAGTTGACCAGTTTCTCGTAATTATTTATCCAGTGAAAAGGGAGTGGGTTTGACCAGTAAATGCCTGTAAATCTCGGTAACCCGGTTCCCATTAAACCCTTCTCGTCACACTACACACAACCACACACCCTCGTTACTACCCACCCACGCACCTTGACGCTTTCATAAAACTCCTCCTGCTCCACCTAATCTGGTCTCCTATCCTAATACAAAGCCCTATAACTAAACATGATCAATCATCCTCCATATAGACCTTCTGACCCTGACCTTTGAACTTTCAACAACACAACATTCAATTCTCCATCAGCACCACCTGGCAGTAGAAATCAAGTCAAAGTATAAGCCTGGGCACTGAAGTCAGTTAAACGTCTAGTTTTGATTTACATTTGGTTGAGTTGTCAACTAACGTGAATTCAAAGTGAAATCCACAAAAAAATGCACCAAGTCATTGGATTTAGGTGAAAAATTGGGTGAGAAAAAGACCAAATACCGTTACGTTGATGACGTTGTGCAAATCCAATCAGTTTTCTACATTGATACAACATCATCACATGTTGTAACAACATGGAAACAACGTTCATTCAACCAACGCGCTACAGAGGGTAGTGCGTACGGCCCAATACACCACTGGGGCCGAACTCCCTGCCATCCAGGACCTCAATACCAGGCGGTGTCAGAGATAATTGTCAAAGACTCCAGCCACCCAAGTTATTGACTGTTCTCTCTGCTACCGCACGGGCAAGCAGTACTGGAGCACCAAGACTGTGACAAAAAGGCACCTGAACAGCTTCTACCCCAAAGCTATAAGAGTGCTGAACAATTAATCATATGTCTACCCGGTCTATTTCCATTGCCCTTTATTATTTATTCATTTATCTTAATTGTTTTGCACTGACTCCCTTGCACTGGCTCTATGCACACTCACTAGACTCTACCCCCACAATCACAAATACTACACTGACACTCCGATACACACTCACACATAGACACACTACATACACTAGCCTGGGGCACACTCCAACATTCAGACATCATTTACAAAGGAAGCATTTTTGTTTAGTGAGTCCGCCACATCAGAGGCAGTAGGGATGACCAGGGATGTTCTCTTGATAAGTGTGTGAATTGGACCATGTTCCTCTCCTGCTAAGCATTCAAAATGTAACGAGTACTTTTGGGTGTCAGGGAAAATGTATGGAGTAAAAAGTACATTATTATCTTTAGGAATGCAGTGAAGTAAAAGTAAAAATTGTCCAAAAAAAAATAATAGTAAAGTAAAGTACAGATACCCCAATTGAAAGTATTTTTACACCACTGCTTGTATACAGCCTTGTTAGTGCTTTTATTGTGTTACTATTTCCTGTTTTCATTTAGCACATATTTGTCTTACCTTTTAACTCCGTACTGTTGGGAATGGCTTCGAAAGAAAGTATTCCACTGTAAAGTCTACACCTGTTCTATTCGGCACACGTGAACAATACAATTTCATTCGATTTTTGCCCAGTGGCTTGATACCTGTCCTACTTGTTGTCATGGAGCTTAGTTAGTTCATACTCATCCATGTCTGTCTGGTGGAAAGAAAGGTTTAAGCCCTGCGACCATGACAAGAAATACCCAGGAAAAGTGATACGTGTATAAAACAAAACAGCCTAGAGGCATCCATTCATTGACAGACTATAACTCGATGTACAGAGACGTGTATAACTGGATCAAATCAACCTCGGTCCCTTCTTCTATTCCAACAGGCCCTTCTGTGAAAAATCCCCGGACCGGCTTTCACAGTGGCTGTTTTGCTGCTACTCCCTCTCACTGATCGGAATGTGACGAGACCGTAACACTGTGTAGCTGTAGGCACTTCTCATTGTGCTTTGACGAATCCCCAACCAGCAGTCCCTGATCGACATCCTTATAATGCTGCCTCCTCGGCATACAGGCTTTGATTGACAGCCTGGTGGATGTTCAGAAACATCCACCAGGCCTGGTTCACAGGGACACAGAGGCCCAACTGAACGTCCAGCCGCTGCTTTGACACAGAGCGGGGGGAAGAGGAGATGCGATCAAAGAAGCCCGGGAAGAGAGAGGCAGGCCCAGATCACTCTAACAGGAATCACTTCTGCCTGGCGTTTTATACCCACGAACAAGTTACATGGAGAGCTCTGTTCTCTTTCATGCTAGCTGTTAAAAGGCTGTCAAACCACCGCCTCTCGTACAGCTAGCTGTGTGCCTTGCCGCTCAGATAACACACACTTGTCGCAGACACACACACACACACACTTGTCGCAGACACACACACACACACACACACACACACTTGTCGCAGACACACACACACTTGCAAAACATACACACACACACACACACACACACACACACACACACACACACACACACACACACACACACACACACACACACACACACACACACACACACACACACACACACACACACACACACACACACACACACACACACACACACACACGTGCAGGAGAGTACCATCACCCATTTACACACACGCATATCTGAGTCTCTGCCACTAAGATATCCCTCTCTCTCTTGTGCTCCTCTATTCCACAGGATGTTGGTTATTGAGGCCCCCTTTCATGTAACAGAATAATGCGTACAGAGTTCAGACCAGGGTTTAGTTCATTACTGTACTGTATCATTCTGGAGGAGCTCCTGGCACTGCCGGGCCAGCTCGTTAAAACGCATGGCTAATACGGGAAGAGTGACTCATCGTGTTGCTTGACAACACAACTTAACATCTTACTTTGGACATCCCTGATTTATGCCGAACGCTGACAACAACACGAGAGAGTGAGAAGAAGAGGGAAGAGAGGAGCCAGACGGACGGACCATAACACAGTTGTTTCAGAGCATCCCACTGGGCACACACTGGTTGAATCAACCTTGTTGCCACGTCATTTCAATGGAATGACATTAAACCAATGTGGAATAGACATTGAGTTGACATCTGAGCCCAGTGGGACGAGGCATTAGACGGGATACGATTTCACATGACTGTATATGAGAGCCTAAAGTGTATTAGGAGTTTGTTTCCATTCCCAGTAGTTTGGAACTAAGCATTTAGTGTCACTTTGCATTTGTTCATCAGTGGAACATACTCTCTCCACAGTCTACTAAAGTATGGCAACTCTTGGGAAGGACTTCATGGTTTGCGTCTCCATGTGCACAAATTAAACGTACAAGCTATTTCTAGCTCCCAGTCTGATTACTGCGCTGGATTTAAACTTTCATGGGAGTAAATAACCATGAAGGAGGGAGTAGAAATTCTCTGGCATGAAAAGCAGCACAATACATGTCATTCCATCCTCTGATTCCAAACTGCTCTCGACACGTCAACGAACATCTGCGTAGCCTGGCGCTAAAATACAAGCGGTTCTATTTTTTGGACGCTTGACGAGCTGCAAGTCCCGCTTCTCCCATCTCCTCGTTGTTTTTTTAGGAGCATATACCCACGTGGTGATTTAAAGATGAGCTGAGGTCCACACTCCAGTCAACGTCGGTTGCCAACCGCCATATAAAGTCCACAGGAGAAGAAGACTGAAGGAGGAGAGATTACTAGATACTAACTAGGTTTACCCTTTTTTATCTGTGGATTAATTGTGGGAGTGGAGAGCACATGATTTGGTGTGACTCAAAATGGGTCAAAAGTCTACAAAGGTACAAGAAAAAAAGGGCCGTGTACATTTCAGGTAAAATAACAACCCAATGTTTATATCCCAGGACAAATTAGCTAGCAACAGCAAGCCAGCTAGCTAAATGCCCATGAATGTTTCGTGTACTGTATTTTGACCTGTCCCCAATTGAATATAGTTGGTTCAGAGTTTGTTTTGATATTTCAACCTACATGTCCTTTGTTGCAGGTAACAGTTGAATAAGATGAGAAAAAATAAGAAACCCTCACACTGCTCTTGATAGTATCACTGCTCTTCAATAAGATTTACCTATCGGCCTCAAGCCCTTTGTCAGAGCTGATGAAGGCCTTGAGGCCGATACGTAAATCGTGTTAAAGAGCAGTGATACTATCAAGAGCAGCGTGAGGGTTTCTTATTTTTTCCAACCTGCGTATCCTGATCGCGTCTGGTGTGGATGGACAAAGTCAACATGCGGCCGATGGCGCACGAGGACACACACACGTCAGCATGTAACGAGTCTGGTTTCACTTCACACTATATACAGTTGAAGTCGGAAGTTTACATACACTTAAGTTGGAGTCATCAAAACTCGTTTTTCAACCACTCCACACATTTCTTGTTAACAAACTATAGTTTTGCCAAGTCGGTTAGGACATCTACTTTGTGAATGACACAAGTGATTTTTCCAACAATTGTTTACAGACAGATTATTTCACTTATCATTCACTGCATCACAATTCCAGTGGGTCAGAAGATTACATACACTAAGTTGACTGTGCCTTTAAACAGCTTGGAAAATTCCAGAAAATGATGTCATGGCTTTAGAAGATTCTGATAGACTAATTGACATCATTTGAGACAATTGGAGGTGTACCTGTGGATGTATTTCAAGGCCTACCTTCAAACTCAGGGCCTCGTTGCTTGACATCATGGGAAAATCAAAAGAAATCAGCCAAGACCTCAATATAAAAATAACACAACCTGAAAGGCCGCTCAGCAAGGAAGAAGCCACTGCTCCAAAACCGCCATAAAAAAGCCAGACTACGGTTTGCAACTGCACATGGGGACAAAGATCATACTTTTTGGAGAAATGTCCTCTTGTCTGATGAAACAAAAATAGAACTGTTTGGCCATAATTACCATTGTTATGTTTGGAGGAAAAAGGGGGAGGCTTGCAAGCCGAAGAACACCATCCCAACCGTGAAGCACGGGGGTGGCAGCATCATGTTGTGGGGGTGCCTTGCTGCAGGAGGGACTGGTGCACTTCACAAAATAGATGGCATCATTATGGTAGGAAAATGATGTGGATATATTGAATCTCAAGACATCAGTTAGGAAGTTAAAGCTTGGTCGCAAATGGGTCTTCCAAATGGACAATGACGCCAAGCATACTTCCATAGTTGTGGCAAAATGGCTTAAGGGCAACAAAGTCAAGGTATTGGAGTGGCCATCACAAAGCCCTGCCCTCAATCCTATAGAAAATGTATTGGCAGAACTGAAAAAGTGTGTGCGAGCAAGGAGTCGTACAAACCTGACTCAGTTACACCAGCTCTGTCAGGAGGAATGGGACAAAATTCACCCAACTTATTGTGGGAAGCTTATGGAAGGCTACCCGAAACGTTTGACTCAAGTTAAACAATTTCAAGGCAATGCTACCAAATACTAATTGAGTGTATGTAAACGTCTGACCCACTGGGAATGTGGTGAAAGAAATAAAAGCTGAAATAGATCATTCTCTCTACTATTATTCTGACATTTCACATTCTTAAAATAAAGTGGTGATCCTAACTGACCTAAGACAGGGAAGTTTTACTAGGATTAAATGTCAGGAATTGTGAAAGCCTGGGTTTACATGTATTTGGCCAGGTGTATGTAAACTTCTGACTTCAACTGTATGAATCCCTAATGGAGTTGATTCAGAATTGATTCAGCTAATGTCATTCATTTTCTGTTTAGCGCAAGAATTTCTCATTTGGTGAAATGAAATAGATGAACTGTTTTCCGTGAAGTTTTATGAGCCTTGTGTTCTTAAATGACCAGAAAATGACTCCCTTCTCTCCTTCGCCTGTTCTGTCCTCCCTCTGTTTCGCCCTCCCTCTGTTCTCTCCTCCCTCTGTTCTCTCCTCCCTCTGTTCTCTCCTCCCTCTGTTCTCTACTCCCTCTGTTCTCTCCTCCCTCTGTTCTCTCCTCCCTCTGTTCTCTCCTCCCTCTGTTCTCTACTCCCTCTGTTCTCTACTCCCTCTGTTCTCTCCTCCCTCTGTTCTCTCCTCCCTCTGTTCTCTCCTCCCTCTGTTCTCTCCTCCCTCTGTTCTCTCCTCCCTCTGTTCTCTCCTCCCTCTGTTCTCTCCTCCCTCTGTTCTCTCCTCCCTCTGTTCTCTCCTCCCTCTGTTCTCTCCTCCCTCTGTTCTCTCCTCCCTCTGTTCTGTCCTCCCTCTGTTCTGTCCTCCCTCTGTTCTCTCCTCCCTCTGTTCTCTCCTCCCTCTGTTCTGTCCTCCCTCTGTTCTCTCCTCCCTCTGTTCTCTCCTCCCTCTGTTCTCTCCTCCCTCCGTTCTCTCCTCCCTCCGTTCTCTCCTCCCTCCGTTCTCTCCTCCTTCCGTTCTCTCCTCCCTCCGTTCTGTCCTCCCTCCGTTCTGTCCTCCCTCCGTTCTGTCCTCCCTCCGTTCTCTCCTCCCTCCGTTCTCTCCTCCCTCCGTTCTCTCCTCCCTCCGTTCTCTCCTCCCTCCGTTCTCTCCTCCCTCCGTTCTCTCCTCCCTCCGTTCTCTCATCCCTCCGTTCTCTCCTCCCTCCGTTCTCTCATCCCTCCGTTCTCTCCTCCCTCCGTTCTCTCCTCCCTCCGTTCTCTCCTCCCTCCGTTCTCTCCTCCCTCCGTTCTCTCCTCCCTCCGTTCTCTCCTCCCTCCGTTCTCTCCTCCCTCTGTTCTGCCCTCCCTCTGTTCTCTCCTCCCTCTGTTCTCTCCTCCCTCTGTTCTCTCCTCCCTCTGTTCTCTCCTCCCTCTGTTCTCTCCTCCCTCTGTTCTCTCCTCCCTCTGTTCTGCCCTCCCTCTGTTCTCTCCTCCCTCTGTTCTCTACTCCCTCTGTTCTCTACTCCCTCTGCTCTCTCCTCCCTCTGTTCTCTACTCCCTCTGTTCTGCCCTCCCTCTGTTCTCTCCTCCCTCTGTTCTCTCCTCCCTCTGTTCTCTCCTCCCTCTGTTCTCTCCTCCCTCTGTTCTCTCCTCCCTCTGTTCTCTCCTCCCTCCGTTCTCTCCTCCCTCCGTTCTCTCCTCCCTCCGTTCTCTCCTCCCTCCGTTCTCTCCTCCCTCCGTTCTCTCCTCCCTCCGTTCTCTCCTCCCTCCGTTCTGTCCTCCCTCCGTTCTGCCCTCCCTCCGTTCTCTCCTCCCTCCGTTCTGTCCTCCCTCTGTTCTCTCCTCCCTCTGTTCTCTCCTCCCTCTGTTCTCTCCTCCCTCTGTTCTCTCCTCCCTCCGTTCTCTCCTCCCTCCGTTCTCTCCTTCCTCTGTTCTGCCCTCCCTCTGTTCTCTCCTCCCTCTGTTCTCTCCTCCCTCTGTTCTCTCCTCCCTCTGTTCTGTCCTCCCTCTGTTCTGCCCTCCCTCTGTTCTCTCCTTCGCCTGTTCTCTCCTCCCTCTGTTCTCTCCTCCCTCTGTTCTCTACTCCCTCTGTTCTGCCCTCCCTCTGTTCTCTCCTCCCTCTGTTCTCTCCTCCCTCTGTTCTCTCCTCCCTCTGTTCTCTCCTCCCTCTGTTCTGCCCTCCCTCTGTTCTGCCCTCCCTCTGTTCTCTCCTCCCTCTGTTCTCTCCTCCCTCTGTTCTCTCCTCCCTCTGTTCTCTCCTTCGCCTGTTCTCTCCTCCCTCTGTTCTCTCCTCCCTCTGTTCTCTCCTCCCTCTGTTCTGTCCTCCCTCTGTTCTCTCCTCCCTCTGTTCTCTACTCCCTCTGTTCTGCCCTCCCTCTGTTCTCTCCTCCCTCTGTTCTGTCCTCCCTCTGTTCTCTCCTCCCTCTGTTCTCTCCTCCCTCTGTTCTCTCCTCCCTCTGTTCTCTACTCCCTCTGTTCTGCCCTCCCTCTGTTCTCTCCTCCCTCTGTTCTCTCCTCCCTCTGTTCTGCCCTCCCTCTGTTCTCTCCTCCCTCTGTTCTCTCCTCCCTCTGTTCTCTCCTCCCTCTGTTCTCTCCTCCCTCTGTTCTGCCCTCCCTCTGTTCTGCCCTCCCTCTGTTCTCTCCTCCCTCTCTTCTGCCCTCCCTCTGTTCTCTCCTCCCTCTGTTCTCTCCTCCCTCTGTTCTCTCCTCCCTCTGTTCTCTCCTCCCTCTGTTCTCTCCTCCCTCTGTTTTCTCCTCCCTCTGATCTGTCCTCCCTCTGATCTGTCCTCCCTCTGTTCTCTCCTCCCTCTGTTCTCTCCTCCCTCTGTTCTCTCCTCCCTCTGTTCTCTCCTCCCTCTGTTCTCTCCTCCCTCTGTTCTCTCCTCCCTCTGTTCTCTCCTCCCTCTGTTCTCTCCTCCCTCTGTTCTCTCCTCCCTCTGTTCTCTCCTCCCTCTGTTCTCTCCTCCCTCTGTTCTCTCCTCCCTCTGTTCTCTCCTCCCTCCGTTCTCTCCTCCCTCCGTTCTCTCCTCCCTCCGTTCTCTCCTCCCTCCGTTCTCTCCTCCCTCCGTTCTCTCCTCCCTCCGTTCTGTCCTCCCTCCGTTCTCTCCTCCCTCCGTTCTCTCCTCCCTCCGTTCTCTCCTCCCTCCGTTCTCTCCTCCCTCCGTTCTCTCCTCCCTCTGTTCTCTCCTCCCTCTGTTCTCTCCTCCCTCTGTTCTCTCCTCCCTCTGTTCTCTCCTCCCTCTGTTCTCTCCTCCCTCTGTTCTCTCCTCCCTCTGTTCTCTCCTCCCTCTGTTCTCTCCTCCCTCCGTTCTCTCCTCCCTCCGTTCTCTCCTCCCTCCGTTCTCTCCTCCCTCCGTTCTCTCCTCCCTCCGTTCTCTCCTCCCTCCGTTCTCTCCTCCCTCTGTTCTGCCCTCCCTCTGTTCTGTCCTCCCTCTGTTCTGTCCTCCCTCTGTTCTCTCCTCCCTCTGTTCTGTCCTCCCTCTGTTCTGTCCTCCCTCTGTTCTGCCCTCCCTCTGTTCTCTCCTCCCTCTGTTCTCTCCTCCCTCTGTTCTCTCCTCCCTCTCTTCTGCCCTCCCTCTGTTCTCTCCTCCCTCTGTTCTCTCCTCCCTCTGTTCTCTCCTCCCTCTGTTTTCTCCTCCCTCTGTTTTCTCCTCCCTCTGTTCTCTCCTCCCTCTGTTCTCTCCTCCCTCTGTTCTCTCCTCCCTCTGTTCTCTCCTTCCTCTGTTCTGCCCTCCCTCTGTTCTCTCCTCCCTCTGTTCTCTCCTCCCTCTGTTCTCTCCTTCCTCTGTTCTCTCCTCCCTCTGTTCTCTCCTTCCTCTGTTCTGCCCTCCCTCTGTTCTCTCCTCCCTCTGTTCTGTCCTCCCTCTGTTCTGTCCTCCCTCTGTTCTCTCCTCCCTCTGTTCTGTCCTCCCTCTGTTCTCTCCTCCCTCTGTTCTCTCCTCCCTCTGTTCTCTCCTCCCTCTGTTCTGTCCTCCCTCTGTTCTCTCCTCCCTCTGTTCTCTCCTCCCTCTGTTCTCTCCTCCCTCTGTTCTCTCCTCCCTCTGTTCTCTCCTCCCTCTGTTCTCTCCTCCCTCTGTTCTCTCCTCCCTCTGTTCTGTCCTCCCTCTGTTCTCTCCTCCCTCTGTTCTCTCCTCCCTCTGTTCTCTCCTCCCTCTGTTCTCTCCTTCCTCTGTTCTCTCCTTCCTCTCGTTACTCCTGCTCTCTTCCATTTCCTTTTGCTCTTGAAAATGTTTCCCTTTCTCTCTCGCTCTTTCTCTCCAGCCATCTCCCTTTCTCCATCTCTTTCTCACTCCATCTCGCTCTTTCCCTCCATTTCTTTCTCTCTGCCTCGCTCTCTCTCCTCTCTCTCGCCCTCCATCTCTCTCTGCCTTGTTGCTCATTTTTAAATCTATGAATTTCTGAACATCATTTCGCTGGTTTTTCCTGAGCCTCGGGTGGACATTCTCATTCCATCCCTTCTCTTTTTTCACCTCGTTTGCTCTGCTCCCTCCTGAGTGAGCAGTGGAGATGGGATGTGAGGTGACAGTGTGGTCCAGGAGGTTAGGCCAACAGGGGGGTGGGAACGAAGGGCATGATGGGCACACAGGCATGGGGAGGGGAGAGGCGTGGGCACTACACTACACTGAGCTCACAGGGCACCCCTGCCAAAACGGGCCGGAAGGTCAGTGCCAGTCCAATTTCATTCCCACGCACGGCATGAGTATGGGGCACATTGTGATACAGTACCTTTCCCCTTTAAGGGTCCATGCTACAGAATTAGACATGCTGCCTGTCCTTTTAAGAGGCTGTGCTGTGATGCTTGGGGTTACTGTGCCTTCTCCTGTAAGACACCGTATTGTTCAAATCTATCCTCAACTGTCCATTCAAGAGGCTTGGCTGGTGAAAGCAGCAGCACTTTTGCCTTGAGGGCACCACTGAGGGCAGCACAGACAGAAGGAGAGGAGTAGTCTACAGCCTTCCTCCACCACAACACCCTGCACACTCTCTCTCTCTCTCTCTCTCTCTCTCTCTCTCTCACACTCTCTCTCACACTCTCTCTCAATTCAATTTCAATTCAATTTAAGGACTTTATTGGCATGGGAAACACATGTTAACATTGCCAAGGTAAGTGAAGTAGATAATAAACAAACGTGAAATAAACAATAAAAATGAAAAGTAAACATTACACTCACAGAAGTTCCAAAAGAATAAAGACATCTCTCTCTCTCTCTCTCTCTCTCTCTTGTTCTCTCTCATCCCCCCTCAGAGCAGTATGGCTCTGTGGCTCCACTCTTCCTGTAGGCTTAAGAGCCCATGTGTGTGTGTGTGTGTGTGTGTGTGTGTGTGTGTGTGTGTGTGTGTGTGTGTGTGTGTGTGTGTGTGTGTGTGTGTGTGTGTGTGTGTGTGTGTGTGTGTGTGTGTGTGTGTGTGTGTGTGTGTGTGTGTGTGTGTGTGTGTTTACCCTCAATGTGTGAACATTCAGCGTGCACATTTTCGTGAACTCTAACCTAGTTCCATTCAGAGAACATTCGCCGACAACATTACAGAAAACGCACCAACTAGCTCTAGTATAATGAACACAAACTCTGATTATCAAGCGTAGATCTGGTTAGGTAGAATGGTGCGTCCACAGTGTCCTGCACATGTGAATGCGCAGCCGATTTAAGCCAAACAACCTATGAACTGCTTTGTCAGACAGCCTAATAAAGCAGAATATTTTTCATTTTTACAAATCACATTTTTCGGGATTAGTTCAAACAGTGACTCTATCATGCTCCGTAACACGATCGGCTTTTTGGAATATCCAATCTGATTTGGAATATTTTCTCTCTGCTCTCTCTTGGAGGGTGAGCGGCGGGGGTTGAGACTCGGCACCGGGTGCAAGAAACAAACCAGTCAGAGGGCATGTCTAAACATAATGATGGAAATAATTGTCTCCCCTCAACGGTCACCTCTAAAACACTCCCCTCCTCTCTGGATCTTTCCCTTCAGTCACTAGAATAGCACAACTATCTTCAAGGACATTCCGTTCCCTTCGAAAACCCTCGAACCCTTTAAGAAGATATGAAACTAACCCCTCCAGCATGTTCCTATATGGAATTAACTATTCCCCCCTCGTGGAATGTCTCTCCTCGGTCAAGTACGGCAGTACCATCCTCTTACCTCCAGGGCTCTCCTTTTGCTAGTGAGCAGCTTGGCGATGTCTCGTGCCACCCTCTCCACCAGGTCCTTGGGATTGTTCCTCTTGATGTCAAACTGGCTCTTCTTCTCATTGTAAATCTACAAAGGGAACACAGGAGTCAAAGGTCAGTTCAAAATGTCTGTCAGTTGATGAACTGGGCACGAAAACACTGGCCATTGCTATGCTGTCCATTTTCAACATAGTACATACTTGGCAGGTCATTTACTGTAGCTAATAGGACAGAACTGTCCTTTATCGAACAGTGTAACCCAACCAGCTGAGGTTTGTGGGGTGATATCAAGCCAGCCACTAAATACGAGTCATTAAAACTAGAGACAAGCTAAATATCCAAGATCCATTAGTGGAAAGTGATGACAAATATACTAGGGAGAGACAAAGACGGAGGCTTGTGACCAGGGTACAGACAGCCAACCAGAAGCCAGAATCATGACAGATGTTTGGCCACACAGAGAAGCTGTGTACAACCTCATGGGCTCTGGCCAAAAGCAGTGCTACCCTATAGGCTATGGTGATATAGGATTCCATTTCAGAACCAGCCAGAAAAAAATGCACTCGGGAAGATTATCCTCCTCTCCCAGAATCTTCTGTTTCACCTGACTCAGCCGTCCTCAGCAGCAGTCCTGGGTCGGGGCTCTGGCAGGCAGACAGACAAACAGGCTCTGTGGTCCAAAGCAGGCCACCTCCCTTGGGTTAAACACTGATCCTGATTGCCCTATAAGACACTGCACTGTTCATCAACAAGGCACACACTCACACCGCAAAACCGCCCTCACTATGCGTTGGTGGGTTTGTAGTAGGAACTATTTTGTGAACATGTTTCATGTACCTGTTATATGATTAGGCTATGTACAGTACATGTATGTGTATTAAGGAGCAGCCCCATTGCCTCCTTCAAGTCAATGTGTGGGAATGTGCTTTACATACACTCTCTTGATTGGTGCATTCATCAAAGTGAAACATAACCACATAAGTCTGATTTACTTCCTCTGTTACTTCCTGAAAAGGGGTGAAAGGGTAATATAGATCTATCGCTGACATGAGCTATTTTTCCGGTGAGATTTACGTGTTTTGCGTGCAGTGATTAGAAGAGAAAAATGCCAGCCTCCATCACCCATGATCTATCTTTGTCAGGCTAAAAGGTGGGCGGGCAGAGAGCCAGCCAGTAGCGGTCTCCTCTCCCTCCCCTGGCCCTCATGGAGATGAGCCAAGAACAGGCACCGACCATGCCAACTAAACACTTTAGCTAGATTACCTATAGTGTCTTGTTGTGTCTGTCCCCTGATAGATTACTGTTAGGTTACAAAGGCAGCCATTTTATGGTCAAGGAGATTTTGTGTTGAACCTTGATTTAACCAGAAAGTTCCATTGAGGTAAGAAGAGCTCTTTCCCAAGGAAGATCTGAACATACTGCTCATTCAAGGTTTTTCTTTATTTGTACTATTTTCTACATTGTAGAAAATGCTCATTCAAGGTTTTTCTTTATTTGTACTATTTTCTACATTGTAGAATAATAGTGAAAATATCAAAACTATGAAATAACACATATGGAATCATGTAGTAACCAAAAATGTGTTAAACAAATCTAAATATATTTTATATTTGAGATTATTCAAAGTAGCCACCCTTTGACTTGATGACAGCTTTACCCACTATTGGCATTCTCTCAACCAGCTTCATGAGGTAGTCACCTGGAAAGCATTTCAATTAACAGGTGTGCCTTGTTAAAAGTACATTTATGGAATGTCTTTCCTTATTAATGTGTTGTAGCCAATCAGTTGTGTTGTAGGGGTGGTATACAGACGACAGCCCTATTTGGTAAAAGACCAAGTCCATATTATGGCAAGAACAGCTCAAATAAGCAAAGAGAAATGACAGTCCAGCATTACCTTAAGACATGAAGGTCAGGAAAATGTAAAGAACTTTGAAAGTTTCTTCAAGTACAATCGCAAAAACCATCAAGCCTTTGATGAACCTGGCTCTCATGATCATCGCAACAGGAAAGGAAGAATCAGAGTTACATCTGCTGCAGATAAGTTCATTAGAGTTAACTGCACCTCAGATCGCAGCCCAAATAAATGCTTCACAGAGGTCAAGTAACAAACACATCTCAACATCAACTGTTCAGAGGAGACTGCGTGAATCAGGCATTCATGGTCAATTTGCTGCAAAGAAACCACTACTAAAGGACACCAATAATAAGAAGAGACTTGATTGGGCCAAGAAACATGAGCAATGGACATTAGACCGGTGGAAATCTGTCCTTTGGTCTGATGAGTCCAAATTTGAGTCCAACCTCCGTGTCTTTGTGAGATGCAGAGTAGGTGAACGGATGATCTCTGCATTTGTGGTTCCCATCGTGAAGCATGGCGGAAGAGGTGTGATGGTGTGGGGATGCTTTGCTGGTGTCACTGTCTGTGATTTATTTAGGATTCAAGGCACACTTAACCAGCATGGCTACCACAGGAATCTGCAGCAATACGCCATCCTATCTGGTTTGCGATTAGTGGGACTATCATTTGTTTTTTAAAAGGACAATGAACTAACACACCTCCAGGCTGTGTAAGGGCTATTTGACCAAGAAGGAGAGGGATGGAGTGCTGCATCAGATGACCTGGCCTCCACAAATCACCCGATCTCAACCCAATTGTGATGGTTTGGGATGAGTTGAAGGACAGCAGAGTGAAGGAATAGCTGCCAACAAGTGCTCAGTATATGTGGGAACTCCTTCAAGACTGTTGGAAAAGCAGTCCTCATTAAGCTGGTTGAGAGAATGCCGAGAGTGTGCAAAACTGTCATCAAGGCAAAGGGTGGCTACTTTGAAGAATATAAAATTTGCAATATATTTTGATTTGTTTAACACTTTTTTGGTTACTACATGATTCCATATGTGTTATTTGATAGTGTTGATGTCTTCACTATTATTCTACAATGTAGTACATAGTAAAAATAAAGAAAAACCCTTGAATAAGTAGGTGTGTCCGAACTTTTGACTGATACTTCAAATACAGACAGAAGTTTTCTCTCCTTTATGATGTCTGTGGTGGCTGGGGTTTTAAAACAGACAGGTGTTTCTAGTCCCCAGTTTTTTATGTTCATGTGCCTCAATTACCCACCCAGGAGAAGTCATTAGCCTGCACTGTGTAACTCACCATTGCACAGACACACACATACGCACGCACACACGCACGCTCGCACACACGCGTGCACGCACGCTTGCACACACGCATGCACACATAAATCCCACAAGTAATTAGCCCCAGTGCAAGATGAGGCAACCCTCACAGCCACAGACCAATAGTCAGGTGAGCACGTGTGTGCGCGTGCGTGCGTGCACGCACACACACGCCATTTGAGAGGAGGGCTTTTCTCAAGGTGGTAGAAGCCATTAGCGGAATCTTATTAAAGCATAAAGCAAGAGCGAAGTTTGCTCCGCTCCATTGACAGACTGCAAACCCCTGGCTCTTTTTAAGTGATGCATTTTCCAAGTCGATTTTAAAAACCATGTCAAATTTGTTTTTAAATCAATATGCATTCCCTTAATGTGCGGTGGTGCTCTGTGGGCCTGCTCTTCCTCACTGAGATTCATGGGAATCGTACAGCCGCTATTACAGACACTCACAGACACCCAGATAGTTTGGAGACGTGCTTCAGAACATTAACAAAAAAAAAGGGAATAAGGTCGACCTGCAGCTTTTGTATTTTATTATCTTCTTTTCATGAGATATGCATATTCATTATAACTACACTCTCAGAAGAAAAAAGATTGTGAACCTAAAAGTGTTTGCTTTTCGCCAGACATAATGGGACCCATCTGTCACGCCCTGATCTGTTTCACCTGTCTTTGTCTCCACCTCCCTCCAGGTGTCGCCCATCTTCCCCATTATCCCCTGTGTACTTATACCTGTGTTCTCCGTTTGTCTGTTGCCAGTTCGAGTCAACCAGCGTTTAGTGGCTCAGCGCCTGCTTTTTCTAGTCTCTCTTTTCTTGCCCTCCCGGTTTTTGATCTTTGCCTGTCCTGACCCTGAGCCCGCCTGCCTGACCAATCTGACTGTCCTTGACCCTGAGCCTGCTGACCTGTACCTCTGCCCCCCTCTGGATTTACCAATCTCCGCCTGACCCGACCCTGAGCTCTGCCTGCCGTCTGGTACCGTTTCCCGACCTCTGGTTTTCTGACCCCTGCCTGCCTTGACCTGTCTTTTGCCCGCCCGTGTTAGAACATTAGACTACTGTTCATTCAACGTGGTCTGCATCTGGGTCTTCCTTCATACCATCGTGCCCACAAAGTGGACTCAAGTTTGCCCAAAA
Source organism: Salvelinus fontinalis (assembly GCF_029448725.1). NCBI lineage: Eukaryota > Metazoa > Chordata > Actinopteri > Salmoniformes > Salmonidae > Salvelinus > Salvelinus fontinalis. The sequence continues at coordinate 11,117,609 of NC_074682.1, forward strand.
AGCACCTGGAAGCACCTGGACGATCATCAAGACTTTTGGAAGAATATTTTATGGCCAGATGAGTCAAAAGTATCAAAAGTATCAAAGGACATGGGTCCCATTATGCCTGGTGAAAACCAAACACTGCATTCCACAGTAAGAACCAACGGTCAAGCATGGTGGTGGTATTGGGGATGCTTTGCTGCCTAAGGACCTGGACAACTTAATAGAAGGAAGCATGATTCTGCTTTGTATCAGAGAATTCCACAGGAGAATGTCAGGCCATCCGTCTGTGAGCTGAAGCTGAAGCGCAGCTGGGTCATGCAGCAAGACAGTCGATCCAAAACACACAATCAAGTCGACATGGAAACGTCTAAAAAAGCAACACATATGACATTTTGTATTGAGACAATTGAGATGTTGTGACAGGACTTGAAAAGAGCAGTTCAAGCTTGACGGCCCACAAATGTCGCTGAGTTAAAGCGTGGAAAAGTAGGCCAAAATTCCTCCACAGCAATGTGAGAGACTGATCAACAACTACAGGAAGTGTGGTTTGAGTCATTGCAGCTGAAGGTGACACAACCAGTTGTTGTGTCACAAATACTACCGAAGGTGGCTCCCCTTCCCGTTCGGGTGGCGCTCGGCGGTCGTCGTCGCCGGTCTACTAGCTGCCACCGATCCCTTTTTCCTTTTCGTTTATGTCTGTCTAATTGTTTTCACCTGTTTCTTGTTGGGGTGTTGGGAGGTGTACTATTTAGTTTAGTTTCGCCCGCTAGTGTTTCTGCGGGCTTATTGGTTGTCATGTTACGTCGGAGGTGGATTATTGATTTTGGGTTTTCGCTGTCCAGTTTATTTCACAGTGGTCTTTGGGTTGTGTTTGCGCCTGTGTTTTGGCGTCACCCCTTTTGTACCTGTTCCTGTTTGACTGTGGACATTAAAGCGTTTTTCCCCGTGAAACTTCTGCTCTCTGCGCCTGACTCTACACCCATCATTCTCCTGACGTTACATGTTGAGTGTAAGGGGGCAATTACTTTTTCACACAGGGGCATTGGGTGTTGCATAACTTTGTTTATGAAATAAATTAAATAAGTATTTAATTGTTGTTACTTGTTCACTCAGGTCCCCTTTATCTAATATTAGGTTTTGGTTTAAGATCTGATAACATTCAGTATCAAAAATATGCAAAAGTAGAGACAATTAGAAAGGGGGCAAATACTTTTTCACAGCACTGTAGAACAATTTCTACAGAGGGTTCTACGTGGAACCTGAAAGGATTCTATCTGGAACCAAAAATTCCTTCTTCAGCTGTCCTATGGGGACCCTAGACTGCAGCTAGCACCCTCTTCTGGAAGCCACATACACACAGCCTTTTGCACCATGTCGTATGTCTCACTAGACAACTATATCTCTAGCTGGATCGATGGGCACAAACCTGTTTAGTGTGCTCCCACTGCAACTCAGTGATAACAGCTCCATAGAGACAAACAAAGTAGGATTGTGTTGTATTGTGCTCACAGCTCTGACAGATGCTGGCACCATAGAGAGCTAGATGCAGGTACTGTATCTCTAGAAGGAGAGAGACATATTGCACCCTATTCCCTATGTATACAATGTAGTGCACCCTAAGGGCCCTGGTCAAAAGTAGTGCACTACATAGGGAATCGGCTGCCATTTTAGAAAACACCAATGGTCATTACAGCCTCCACTAGTGAGATAGGAGGCTTTTACAAAAATGTGATGGATATTGTGTTGTCAACCGTACAGAGTTCCAAACCAGTGGCTGCTGGGGACGTTCATTATTGGTAACAGAAGTAAGTGATTGCCAGCTCGTGGTAATACTCTGGGAATGACAGGCTTAAATCGTCAGTAACTAGGAGTCTGAGATGATTGACCAGCGCTGAAGAGCTTTGAGAACAAACGCCTCAGTGAGATGATATCTGAGAGCTTTTTAGAGATTGACTTCAGCTAGGAGACACTCGGTTGTAGAAGACCCACACAACCAGTCTGACTATGACTAGAAAGCTGACGTTGGTGGATTATACAGTATTTGGAGAGAAATATATTTGGACCAGGGAAACACCAGGTACAGTTGAGTAAATATATGACATTTTCCGTTAAGCTAGATATTTGCATACAGCACCCTGTGCAGTTTTCATCTGAAATCATACTGACACACTCTCAGCAGCATTCATTACTTTCAATGTAGCCAACCCTAGACATGACTGGTGATTTTATTTTGCGATTTATTCAGAAAAGGAAAATTGAATACCGTTGAAATAGGATGTATGTCATAGCAGTGGCAGAAACTCAAATAATGAAATGTGTGAATTGGACTGACTTCACAGAAAAAAAGACACGGGTATCAGTGATGTGACTGAGTCATGCCTATGATGCCCAGACAGTTTCCTGGGTACGACTGTCATTCACACAGCAGAGGAGGAAACTGGCAGTTGTGGTGGCTCTGCAGTGTGGATAGGGCCAATGGAGCCGGCTGCTCACAACACTAACATAGGATCCGAGAGAGCGGGCATGCCAATCCATGCCAATATGCTCTCCCTGGCAGTCATGAGAGTGACACACACACAAACACACACACACATAGACATGTGTGGTGCACTCACACACTGATCATTAGCTATGATAACTAGTTCCTGTGTGCCAAGCTCAGAGTGTGTGAGTGTAAACACACAGATGGGGAAAGAGTGGGGTGGCGACATTCCAGAGAATCTGTTAATCTGTCCTTATCCAATCAGAGAGCCACAGTTTTCTGCTTGTCCAATCACAACTCACCGTCTCTCCCCGTCTGCGACTCTACTCCAGTTCCCTGAATAAGTGTTGCCAAAGCGGCAAAACAATTTCAAACACCTCTGCGTTCACTATCTCAGAAATAACTCCAAAAAATGAAAAAAATGAAAAAAATGAAGAAAAAAGACAATTATGTTCGCCTCCCGCTTTGTCGAAAAGAGAGTTGTTTGTTGGGGCTCTCTGCTGGTTTCTCTGGCAGCAGGACTTCTTATCGCTCGGTGAAGTCAGCCACAGTAGAAGGCGTCTGGCTGGTGCCGGCTGAGGGTGACAGAGACAGATGCCACATCATTAAGGAATATTAGAGGGCTCTGCCGAGCAGACCGAGCCAGCATCCACAGGCCCCGGGAACAGTTCAATAATAGAGAACACAGGCAGGGGGAACCAACGGCTCGGCACGGCTCGGGCATGGCTCGGCAGACCCCCAGAGGAGCTCGATAAAACCCAACACGCCAGGACCGCTAGGACCGACGTCATAGCTCAATACGACTGAGAGCATAGAACAGCCAGGGACACTCCGGCTTCCAGAGGAGTTCAGTGAGACGGAGCAGGACAGTTGACTGCAACGGTGGCCCTAATGTGTCCTTCAGAGTGTTCATGCTCTGACGTTGGAGAGAAGAAAACACCCTGCCACAAATCAATCTTCAATTTAGTTTGTCATTACATGACATATACACTGAGTGTTCAAAACATTAAGAATCCATGATCCCTTATTGATGTCACCTTAAATCCACTTCAATCAGTGTAGATGAAGAGGAGGAGACAGGTTAAAGAAGTCTTTTTAAGCCTTCAGACAATTGAGGCATGGATTGTGTATGTGTGTCATTCAGAGGGTGAATGGGCAAGACACAATACTTAAGTGCCTTTGAACGGGGTATGTTAGTAGGTGCCAGGTTTGTGTCAAGAACTGCAGCGCCACTGGGTTTTTCACGCTCAACAGTTTCCCGTGTGTATCAAGAATGGTCCACCACCCAAAGGACAACCAGCCAACTTGACAAAACTGTGGGAAGCATTGGAGTCAATATCGGCCAGCATCCCTGTGGAACGCTTTCAACACCTTGTAGAGTCAATGGGGGTGCAACTCAATATTAATGTTTTGTACAGTCAGTGTACATGCCACAACGCATACACAACCAGCCAGCCACCACTAAAAACAGCACCACAAAACATGGAAATATCACATTGGCATAGGCCTATCTGCCAAGGACCAAAACAACTCAACAATTTGACTCAAATGGTCCAAATAAAGAAGTTGAACTCAACAGTGATCCAAGCCAGAGTGATCAACTACAAAGCTGGTTCACTGAGTCGAACCACACTGAGCATGATGCATTCTGGGCTCTCATCACAGTCTGAATGTTTACACACACTAGCCCTGAGGGGGAGGCTTAGATTAGAGACGCAGCAGAGAGAGAGAGAGAGAGAGAGAGAGAGAGAGAGAGAGAGAGAGAGAGAGAGAGAGAGAGAGAGAGAGAGAGAGAGAGAGAGAGAGAGAGAGAGAGAGAGCACGAAAGAGAGAGAGTGAAAGAGAGAGAGAGCGCAAAAGAGAGAGTGAAAGAGAGAGAGTGAAAGAGAGAGAGTGAGAGAGAGAGAGAGCGAAAGAGAGAGAGTGAAAGAGAGAGAGAGTGAAAGAGAGAGAGAGAGAGCGCGAAAGAGACAGTGAAAGAGAGAGAGAGAGAGTGAAAGAGAGAGAGTGAAAGAGAGAGAGAGTGAAAGAGAGAGAGAGACAGCGCGAAAGAGACAGAGTGAAAGAGAGAGAGAGAGTGAAAGAGAGAGAGAGAGAGTGAAAGAGAGAGTAGCCAGAAAGAGAGAGAGAGAGTGAAAGAGAGAGAGAGAGAGAGAGTGAAAGAGAGATAGAGAGTGAGTAGCCAGAAAGAGAGAGAGAGAGACAAAGAGAGAGAGAGAGAGAGAGAGAGAGAGAGAGAGAGAGAGAGAGAGAGAGAGAGAGAGAGAGAGAGAGAGAAAGAGAGAGGGAGAGAGAGAGTAGCCAGAAAGAGAGAGAGAGAGACAAAGAGAGAGACAAAGAGAGAGAGAGAGAGAAAGACAGAGAGAGAGAGAGCGAGAGAGAGAGAACATGATGCGTAACGTGATCAGAGGGACTGTCAACCAAGATAAAGAACAAAGTAGACAAGTCACAAACACACACACAGCACTATGGCACACAGTCAGGCATTTGTGTACACAACATTCTGTCAGATCTACCTAGCAGAACCAAGGACAGGGGCACTGTATCCACCTGAATGTCCACACCCATTCACAGGTTGTATCCATCACCATCACCTGTATGTCTGTATGTCTGCCAGCTGGAATGACGCTGTTACGGAACAAACTCTAACAGTAACTGACTGGTACTGTGCTGATTGTAATGAGTGGAGAGCTCCCTCTACCTACCTGTCTGACTGATACATGCCAGAGCTCATTCACACTCACATCGTGGCACCCGTCCAACACTTCCTTCATACCCTAGCATAGTCCCGCTGCCAATCAGGATTGACTCGAGAGCAACCAGCTCCTTATAAGGACGTCGTCTAGAACAGTTCGACCCCTCATTCAGATCTCATTCATACGATGCTTGTGGACAACAGGAAAAAGGAGGAGCGAGCACGCCCCCATTCTCATAGACGGGGATGCAGTGGAGCAGGTTGAGAGCTTCAAGTTCCTTGGCGTCCACATCACCAACAAACTAACAAACTAACTCCACAACAGTATGAATAGAGGCTCTCTAATATAACCTGACAACCCCCCTCCCCCCAAGACACAGACATACAAACAAACACACAGACTGACAAACACACAGACATACAAACACACAGACTGACAAACACACAGACTGACAAACACACAGACTGACAAACACACAGACATACAAACACACAGACTGACAAACACACAGACATACAAACAAACACACAGACTGACAAACACACAGACATACAAACACACAGACATACAAACACACAGACTGACAAACACACAGACATACAAACACACAGACTGACAAACGAGGCCAGATGGACTCTGCAAGCAGTCACTTACTGTAACTACTCCCATTAATGATCCCCTTTCAGCAAAATCAACTGGTCATAGAGAAGTAACATACAGTATTCAACTAAACAAACTCCCCCACGGCCAGCCAGCGTGCCTGTTTCTGCTCCCAGAGAGACATATACACCATAACCGCCTTACTGTGAGAGAGTACAGAGAGAGAAAGACTGAGAGAGAGAGAGAGAGAGAGAGAGCGAGAGAGCGAGAGAGAGAGAGAGAGAGAGAGAGAGAGAGAGAGAGAGAGAGAGGCAAATAGAGAGAGTAGCCAGAGAGAGAGAGAGAGAGAGAGAGAGAGAGAGAGAGAGAGAGAGAGAGAGAGAGAGAGAGAGGGAGAGACAAATAGAGAGAGTAGCCAGAGAGAGAGAGAGAGAGGGGAGAGAGAGAGAGAAGTGAGGAATGTGGAGCAGCAGTCCTCTCCTACATTCTTTCTCAGTCTATTGGTCTTTCAGACAGAGATAAACTACACTCTTTTTATTTACTTGCTGATGGTACTGAATAGTTTTGTTCATCCAATAGATTTTCTCAAATAGACAGCAACAAAACATTCTCTCTATATTTCTTACACCCCCCCACACACACACACACACACCGCTCTCTCTCAGCCTCCCACTCTTCATCTTTCTCTCTCGCTCATTCCCTCAACCAACCCTGCATATCATTTCAAAAGCAGCACATATGCTGTCATTCCAATGGTTCAGCCAGAAACCATATCCAACACACAATCATACCACTTTCATCTTCCATCCCATCACATTAGCCCACAGCGGCGGCAGAGTGGTGAAGCCGACAGGCGGCCTCTAGTGTCCGTGCGTATGTGTGTGCTTGTGCATGTGTGCTTCCGTATCAGGGCTGTGCTAGCCCTGCTGAGGAGGAGACGTGACCACCCGGGGGGGGGGGGGCTCTCTGCTTGGCGTCTCCTCCACTTCCTCCTCATCTCCCTAATTACTACTCCACTTCCACACCGCTGATGGCACCTGTCCATCACCCTGACTGAATTCTCGCATCACAACACCGCTGCTATCGCCGTAACAAGCCTCGCTCATCACTCGCTTCCTCTATCACTCTGTCTGGACTTTCCTCCTGTCTTCGCCGTCTCACCTGACCTCCCCAGCTTCTCAGTCCTCCGCTGCACCTGTCAAACTAAGTGCCGAACTGATGCCCTATCTTGCATCTTCAGTCAATGTATTCGCACATGAGGTCATTCTAATGCTGGGACAGTGTAATTGGGTTTAACACCGCAGCTAAATGAATTGACTAGCTCATCTAGATATACTGTAGATGTTGTATCTTATCTGACGGGCTTCTGACCTGGCTGTCATGATCTGTTCTTCGTGACCAAGGCTGCGTCTGAAATGGAACGCTATCCCCTATATAGTTCCTATTGGCCCCGGTCAAATGTAGTACACTATATGGTAAGAGGACGCTGTTTGAGACGTAGCCCCGTGCCCTGTCCTTCTGTTGTTATTTTCCCCGACAGTATGTTTGATCTCTCTCCTCTCTGAGTTCCCATCCTGGGTCTTCTTGGTAACCGTTGCATTCCCCCCCAAAAAACCCTGAGCGGGTTCAAATGAACGCATGCTTTGCTATAATATAGCCGCCTCTGCAAATTAAAGTAGCAGTAATCCATAATCTCCCTAGTAAATTCCCTTCTGAAAAAAACCCCATCAGGAAATACAAAATAAGTAATGAGATGAGAGTAAGCAGTTTACAACGATGGCAATAACAAATAAAATGGATGGGCTGAATTTTGGGGACCGGGGATTTTCATGGTGATATTAAAATATTGGGAGGGTGGTCTGTAGGGCAATGTTATGTAAACTGACTGAGCTGGGAAGAAATAGAGCTGTTAGGGAGATTCACAACATCACAATAATAGCCTCACACTCCAGGCCCCAAAATGCTTAAAACCACATATTACACATTCATATGCATATTAGAGGTTCACATTATCATAATGTATTTAGGTTATGTTAAATTATAGCTGGCTAATTTGTGTCCTTTTAGTCCACGAGTAATAGCTATGAGTATAGAACCAAAAATAGATATTTTTGCTCATATAATACATTCATTGTTGAGTAGAGCTCTGACAACATAACTCTAGCAGCCACCTGAGTGACAGTCAGTATGACAGCCATTTTGTGCTGCCGCTGACACACTCAGCCCAAATCTCAGTGTCCACAAAGAAGAGGGAGAGAAGGGCCATTTCTGAGACAATTTAACTCACAGCGCGGATTACTTTGCAAAACACCCCAGATTGAACATTTAAACCTTTCAATAAGTGATACGGGGATTTTGACTGACTTAGAAACTCACTTTCACCTCCCATTGGAGAGAGAGAGAGAGAGAGAGAGAGAGAGAGAGAGAGAGAGAGAGAGAGAGAGAGAGAGAGAGAGAGAGAGAGAGAGAGAGAGAGAGAGAGAGAGAGCGGAGGAATGAATTGGAGAGACAGCCTTCTACTGTAGGCTTGCCCTTGGTTATACCCCTGCTCTGCCTCCCTTCCCCTGCACCCCTCCCCCAGACTGTCAGTGTGTGTGGCTGTCTGCTGGGGCTGATAGAGAGCAGCAAGTCATTACACACAGAGCAAGGCCTAATTACACCACACTGGCTCCCATGTAACCTGCCAACAGGGTCACTGCTCTTAAAAGTGATGGCATTACGGGACCAGCCACACAGACCAGGCCCGGGAGATAAGGAGCTAGCACTGAATAACACGCCATGCTAATGTGTGCGCAGCATGTGTGCACGGCCATTGTATGTGTATAGACTACGTTGTTGTCCGGTCTAAGGGTCAGAAGAGATAAGCTGTGAAACCTTCCTATAGAGATGTCCACCACCACAAACCCCTTGTTCTCTAGCCGCCCCCTGCCTGCCGATGGCAGAGTGACACAGTAAAGTTCACACTGAGAGGAGATAATGCCTCCATATTGAACATGGGGCCACTTTTACACCTTGCCAGACAGTCCCCCTCAAAATGGACTGTTTCCATGGAAACATGGCACTTAATGACCGTTAACAGAAAACGGCATGAAAAAGCGAGAGAATGGGAGAGTCAGAAAAAGAGAGAGAATGGGAGAGTCGGAAAAAGAGAGAGAATGGGAGAGTTGGAAAAATGGGAGAGTCGGAAAAAGAGAGAATGGGAGAGTCGGAAAAAGAGAGAGAATGGGAGAGTCGGAAAAAGAGAGAGAATGGGAGAGTCGGAAAAAGAGAGAGAATGGGAGAGTCGGAAAAAGAGAGAGAATGGGAGTGTCGGAAAAAGAGAGAGAATGGGAGTCGGAAAAAGAGAGCGAATGGGAGTCGGAAAAAGAGAGAGAATGGGAGAGTCGGAAATAGAGAGAGAATGGGAGAGTCGGAAAAAGAGAGAGAATGGGAGAGTCGGAAATAGAGAGAGAATGGGAGAGTCGGAAAAAGAGAGAGAATGGGAGATTCGGAAAAAGAGAGAGAATGGGAGAGTCGGAAAAAAAGAGAGAATGGGAGAGTCGGAAAAAGAGAGAGAATGGGAGAGTCAGAAAAAGAGAGAGAATGGGAGAGTCAGAAAAAGAGAGAGAATGGGAGAGTCGGAAAAAGAGAGAGAATGGGAGAGTCAGAAAAAGTGAGAGAGACAGAGGGAGATCCTGTGGAACAAAGGAAGCAATTTAGCATCGGAGGACAGTGTGAAGCCTGATTATGTCGTCAGTGTAAATGATCATGAATTTCCCTTTGTCCAGCTGGGCCAGATTAATGCTGCTTACCCACTCGCTGTTGAGAGAAGATTTAACCACTCCACTGGGCACCCCCGCAACAACCCCCATGCTCTGTCAATAACACTGCACCCGTACTGCACCAACTGAGATATGGGGGGGGCGCCTCTCAGTCGTATAACCAGCACCAATACTTCCTTTTTCATTAAAGACAATTTGCACGCTGAGCTCCATCCAGTCGAATTGTGAAACAGACAAACAATAATGCAACCATCCACAACAATCCTACATGTGTGGTTGATTAGTTTCCAATTCCATTTGAGTAAACAACACAGTCAACAGGATGTGTTGTCGTGAATTGTGGAACATTACTTCTCCAATGGTCCCTGCCCCTAATTTCCCATACACACCTAGAGTCCAGGCTATGGAGAAGTCACACGGAAGTAAATAAACAAACAATGATTATCACACAGATGACCTGACTGAAGCAGCTGCTCCCTGCACCCCCAGAGTTCCTCCAACCCAATGTTCTGACACCTCCCAGTCAAGTTCAGTGAGCTGAAGGGGAATGCTGTGCAATTGTATGGTGAAGGGACGGCCCGGTTTCCACATAGCTGGGCCCAATCACTCCCATCAACCCAACTGACTGTTTAGTTGAAAGCCTGCACTTAACTCTCTGATCACTTACAACAGCAAACAATTACACATCCATTAAATCTGTGAATACAAAAGCTGGTAGCAAACAGTGGTGCTCAACAGATCAGGTTCATTCGTTAAAACATTTCCAGAACCTTATGACTCAAAACACGGGTACGCCTCGATGGTTATTCCCTAAAACTCACAGAGAGGTAGCTGCCTGGAGGCTTCAGGCCCCAACGTTTGGACACCCATGAATTAAACAAGAAATAACGTGAGTTATATTAGAGTGAGATTTATCAAATAAGAATAAAAAACAAAACAGGAAACATCTATGAAGTGGGTGTGCTTTGTTAATTGCCCACATTCGATGAATTCATCGTCAAACATGGGTGAAAGAATGACACATAGAAAGTGTCTGTCATGGATATCTGCTGCCCACAGCCTCGTGGTAATAAGGCAACTTGTTAAGAGAATAGAACTGAGAGCGGAATTATTCCAGGCTTTCAGACGCTTTTGTTAGCCTGACAATCCTGAAGGCGGACCAAAAACCTCTCATTTGAGGGGTAATGTCGCCAGCCATATTCTTTGAATGGAAAATTCCTTGAGTTTCGTTGAGAGACAGACGGTTTGGAAGAACAGGAGATTCGAGAAAAGCTCAAAGAGAGGACTTCAATCTGAAAGTTGTGTGGATTAAACGAAGACAACATTAAAAGACGGGCCTGTCAATCAGCATTTACACAAAGTCTCTGTGATGGTGTAACAATCAATGCCTTGAACCGTGGCTGCTCTTTGAAAAGCTCCACAAACACACCGTCAAACTGGGGATCAATGGTGGAGCCTGGATACCATGTTATCACAGGACACACACAAACTGGAGGTGAATAGCTGCTCGTAAAAACACAAACAAAAAAACAGTTAACTACTTTACCCGGTAACCAACCCCACACACACACACACACACACACACACACACACACACACACACACACACACACACACACACACACACACACACACACACACACACACACACACACACACACACACACACACACACACACACACACACACACACACACACACACACACACACACACACACAATACGACGGTATTATGTGGCTCAGTTGGTAAGAGCATAGTGCCAGCAGCACCAAGGTTGTGGGTTCAACTCCCATGGGGAATGTGTTGATGAATACAAACATGTAGGTGTTCAAATACTGTTTGTTACAGTACATTCGATGGTAGGACTTGGTGTGCGTTTGCCTGAACGATGGCAGTTAAACATGATCCTCTTAGAGCCTACAAAGTTTCTGCTTTACTGACCAATTTCCTAACACTACAGACGCAGACATTTCAGAAAATAGTCATTCTCCAAGCTATAAGTTTCAATTTCCACTGTACTCAGCCCGTCTCACAAGGTCTTGTGTGTCTGAGAGAGAAAGAGACTGAGCATGGCTACATGAAAACTACTACAATTTATATTCCACTACTCAAGGTAGAATTACATTTTTGTTGTTTAACTGTTATACATGTGTTGATATGGAACAAATGATTTCCTGCGAAATCAAAAACGAATGTTGTGTTTAAAGAAGAGTGACATACACACTAGACTACGGCACAATGACTAACCAGTAACTGTCTTGAAAACACAGAATTCACTACATCCTGAGATGGCAGTAATGTTATGAAAGCAACATTCATGTAAAGTAGGGCTGGGCGATATGGTCAAAAAATCATATCACAATATGGTTCACATTTTTGATTGTATTTTAGGTATGTTAATAATAAATGTGCTTTATGAGTAGTGAGTGATCCTAGGGTGGTAACACATACATTCTAAGTGCTTTTAATGGGGCTTTCTTCATTCTAATTGTTTTATAGTGTTCAATTCAACCAAAAGTTGGAATATAGATTGACATGACAATGAATGAAAAATCCAGGGAGAGGTTATTGTGACAGGGTAGAAACCAAAGTGTTGGTCAGTGGATCTTAATTAGATGTAACATTAAATATAGTATCTTACTTGATGTAGACAGAGATATTGGATGTAATGACGAGATGCTTGTGTCTCCGCCCTAACAATGGGTTTCGTTGTCCATAGAGCGGAACAGCAGGCTGTCAAGCTCCCGCTTATTTCTCTCTTTGGATTGGTGGATACATCTCATGTTTGAATACTTTTATGAATATTCGATGAGGGGTTTTGACGTCAACCGCCTGTATTCAGCGGAGATTAAGATGCTATGCTTGCCTCATGAATATGCATAGACCATCTCGACTTTCAACAGCGACAACTCTGATATAAAGTGTTTTTTCTCAAAGTTGTCTGGATGTCAAGTGCATCACACTTATATCAGTTCCCTCGTAACAAATAAATAAGCCAACGTATAATTTTTATCTTGACTAAATTCGACACTCAAGTCAGGTAAGAACAAATTCTTATTCACAATGATGGCCTACTGCAGTGACGCCTCTAGCACTGAGATGCCTCATAGACAACCACTGAGCCACTCGGGAGACCTGTTAAGCAGATGAATGATCTGCTTAACGTGGACAGATTTTGGGCGGAGTAAACCACTCTCGCTTTGCCTCTTCCTTTCTGATGTAGCTTTGGTGTAGCTAAAATATTCATGCTTAGCCTATTCCTCTTTGATTCAGAACATAGCATTGCAAAAACGAACATGCTGCTGTAGGCTAGCCTGACGACTCACACTAAATTCTTCTGCTCTGTCGTTCGAGACATACTTTAGTCTGAGACTGCCACGATTGAAGTTGTTTGTGGTGAAAAGGGGCACGAGGGGCTTTGTACAAAACAAAGTCATCAACGATTGGATAGTGTGTTCCCTGCTTTACCCACATGTGTTCTGGCTCTGGCCAAACCCATCGATTTCTGGACCAATCAGACAGCCCCGAACGGGTTCGCATTCGGTGAAGAGTCAGAGAGGTACTCAGATCGAGACTCTTTGTGGAGAAGAAACTAACATCCGGGGCGTGGCATTTGGCCGGAGCAACAAGCCTGGGTAGCCAGGCAAGAAGATCTAGGCCTACACCAGCACTGGTATCAGGCAGTATTAGCTAGCTACGTTTGCTCTGACTAAGTACATTTAGCTAGCTAGCTGGCAAACTAGTGACTAGCATTAGAGACTAACACGATTTGTTTTGCCACAATTTGCAAAGAAAAGACAAACTGTCTGTTTGAAGACAGTCAGATACACAAACGAATAGTGTAAGTATAGAATGTTTGTAGGATTTAAGAAGCAAAGGGGAAAGCAGCGTCGTTGTCAGCGACATCTAGTTGCGTCTGCAACATTGACCACGCAGACTGTCACTGCACGTGTTGCTGACTCGTGGAAGAGCAAAGAACGCTCTTCTTGAGTGACAGGGGGCGGGGCTTGGTGTGTGTGGAAGGAGAGAGGGAGAGAAGGCGATTCAAGTAGCAACGATAAAAACTGACATTCACGCGGCGGAGTGACATAACACTTTTAATCGACCAAACATTGAAATACCCTTATACAAAGTAAAGCAAAAACCCAAACTGGTCCGTGCATCAATACCGGTATACAGTAAAGTATAGTATACCGCCCAGCTCTAATGTACAGAGTTGAAAAGCTTTGTTGATCTTAACCCTGGCAGACAACTCACACAGAGGCTCTAAAAGTGAGTCACACACCAGGCGGTTACTAAAAGCTGCTCAATGCTCATTTGAACACTAAAGACACTCATAATGTATTTCAACATGCCTTTGGAGACACGAGACATCCTCACATTACAGTCACACATTCGCAAGTGACTAATAGCATTTCAAACAACAAAAAACGAAGAGAACCGAAGGTGTGTGTGTGTTTGCGTGTGTGCGTGTGTGTCATATTGACTGGTTTGGCTGGTAGTCCAAGTGCAGCACAGCATGGAATCCCAGCAGAAAGCTTCACAGCTTCACATATTTAACACTGAATTTAACAATACAGATCCCTGGAGGCTTGCCACAGCCTACAACATGGGCAAGATAGTCTCCCAACCACCTTCACCTCCAAAACCTCTGCCCAAATAAAACACATTAAAAGGTAAAAAGAGGGATTCTACAACTACAGTATATCTCTCTCCTCTCCCTATCTCTCTCTGTCGCACACAAACAAACACACACACATTATATTATACAGCTCAATCAGTGCTCAGTTGACTCGGTTTATCCTCCTCTTTCTGCTGCTAAATCACATCCAACACAAACAGCTTTATCCCTTCCCAAGCTGGGCAGTCCAGTGTAACTACGCCATTTTTATCTGGAGCAACTGTAACCGCACACGCACACACACGAACACACGAACACACACGAACACACACGAACACACGGACACACACGAACACACACACACACGCGAACACACACACGAACACACACGAACACACACACACACACACACACACACACGCACACACACGAACACACGAACACACACGAACACACGAACACACACGAACACACACACACACACGAACACACACACACACACACACACATAGGCACAATGTACTGTACAAACACACACTAAGCAGTTCAGGCTGCTACAGCTGAATAATTCATATGAGGAGAATTTACCAACACTAGGCATCATAAGAGACGGGCAATGTTCCCAGTCACATGGCACATCGGCTACAGCCTTAAAGCATGGCGCACATTTAGCCTTTTCCTCTAAACAGCCTTTTCCACTAAACAGCCTTTTCCTCTAAACAGCCTTGTCCTCTAAACAGCCTTGTCCTCTAAACAGCCTTTTCCTCTAAACAGCCTTTTCCTCTAAACAGCCTTTTCCACTAAACAGCCTTTTCCTCTAAACAGCCTTTTCCTCTAAACAGCCTTTTCCACTAAACAGCCTTTTCCTCTAAACAGCCTTTTCCTCTAAACAGCCTTTTCCTCTAAACAGCCTTTTCCTCTAAACAGCCTTGTCCTCTAAACAGCCTTTTCCTCTAAACAGCCTTGTCCTCTAAACAGCCTTTTCCTCTCAACAGCCTTTTCCTCTAAACAGCCTTTTCCTCTAAACAGCCTTTTCCTCTAAACAGCCTTTTCCTCTCAACAGCCTTTTCCACTAAACAGCCTTTTCCTCTAAACAGCCTTTTCCTCTCAACAGCCTTTTCCTCTCAACAGCCTTTTCCTCTAAACAGCCTTTTCCTCTCAACAGCCTTTTCCTCTAAACAGCCTTGTCCTCTAAACAGCCTTTTCATCTAAACAGCCTTGTCCTCTAAACAGCCTTTTCCTCTAAACAGCCTTGTCCTCTAAACAGCCTTTTCCTCTAAACAGCCTTTTCCTCTCAACAGCCTTTTCCTCTAAACAGCCTTTTCCTCTAAACAGCCTTTTCCTCTCAACAGCCTTTTCCACTAAACAGCCTTTTCCTCTAAACAGCCTTTTCCTCTAAACAGCCTTTTCCTCTCAACAGCCTTTTCCTCTAAACAGCCTTTTCCTCTAAACAGCCTTTTCCTCTCAACAGCCTTTTCCTCTAAACAGCCTTGTCCTCTAAACAGCCTTTTCCTCTAAACAGCCTTTTCCTCTCAACAGCCTTTTCCTCTCAACAGCCTTTTCCTCTAAACAGCCTTTTCCTCTAAACAGCCTTGTCCTCTCAACAGCCTTTTCCTCTAAACAGCCTTGTCCTCTCAACAGCCTTTTCCTCTAAACAGCCTTTTCCTCTAAACAGCCTTTTCCTCTAAACAGCCTTTTCCTCTAAACAACACAGGTTGAGATGGTCTCTGGTTTTATGTAACTAACGTGATAAGAAACAACAAGACCCTCTCCCTGAGCCTGACACTAACACTAAGAAAGCATATCGTTGTGAGATGGTCAGTTCTAAAAAGGCAATTCCTCAAGATTAAGCGAGATTACATTGAAAGACTGTACAGTTTATCCCCTGCCCTATCCGATCAGCTTTGTAATGTGTAAATTAATGTAAGACTGTTTGCTGTCTGCTGTGTGTGTGTGCGCATGTGCGTGTGCGTGTGCGTGTGCGTGTGTGTGTGTGTGTAAGCAATATAGCAATACAGACACATGAACAAATGTTTCCTGGTATTACTAATAGAGGAAACAGAAAGAGAGGAAGTCGGCGAGAGGAGAGGCTAGACGAATGAAAAATAAATGTGTTTACCGAATAGCTGTCATGGAAGAGTAAAGTCAGTAGGATGCAAACGAAAGAAGACAATACATCCTACAGTTGGCCTATATGGCTACTCCTCATTCCTCACACAGATAGAGAACCGAACTCCTCCCCTCCTTCTAGGACTGCAACGGTCAACATTAAAACCATTACGGTACATCCTTATAATCACCACCATCATCACCGTCATCTTCATCATAATAACACCACCCTCATCTACGTTATCGCTTTCCTCACGCAGCAGAATAACTCCGCCGGGGGGAATTGAAGTTGCCCAGATCAATAAGGACGGTATGAAATTAAATGAGGTTGCCAAGATGAGGTGAAAATGTGAAGCAGACGGATAGGAAGTAAAAGAAGGTAAACACTAGGGCTGGGAATTGCCAGGGACATCACAATATGATATTATCATGGTACTTAGGTGTCGATATGATATATATTGCCATTCTCACAAATCTCACAATTCTAGATGTATTGCTATTCGATGTTCCTGGCAATTCCCAGCCCTAGTGTTTACCTAGTTTTTGAACGTACTGCTCACCATGTCTGCTGCAGAGCGACAAGAGAGAGCCATGAGAAAACGAGTTTTGATCAGTCATGGAAAAAAGTGCAAGAAAAAACGTTTTGGCTCATCATTCAAAAGAAGATGGAGAACAAGCTAGAGAAGGAGACATTTGGTGCAGGTACAGACGACTAGCGCTAGCTAACATTAACTACCTAACTATGTTCTGTGTATATTTTTTTATCGATACTTGGAGTCATAGAATCAAAATCATAAACGCAACATGGCCTCCAACATCATTTAGTAGAATTTTTTTATATATTTTTTATATATTATATATTTTTTAATTTAGTAGAATTTGGCAGTACTGTACATCCAACTGGCATCACAACTGACCACATGTAACCACACCAGCCCAGGAACTCCACCTTTATTTAACTAGACAAGTCAATTATGAACAAATTCTTATTTACAACAACAGCATAGGAAGAGTGGGTTAACTGCCTTGTTCAGGCGCAGAACAACAGACTTTCACCGTGGGGAGTCGATCTAGCAACCTTCCGGTTACTAGTCCAACGCTCTAACCACTAGGCTACCTGCCGCCCCTGGTATGGGCAGGCATAAGCTACGGACAACGAACACAATTGCATTTTATCGATGGCAATTTGAATGCAGAGATACCGTGACAAGATCCTGAGGCCCATTGTCATCCCATTCATCCGCCACCCTCACCGCATGTTTCAGCATGATAATGCACGGCCCCATGTCGTAAGGATCTGTACACAATTCCTGGAAGCTGAAATTGTCCCAGTTCTTCCATGGCCTGCATACTCACCAAACATGTCACCCATTGAGTATGTTTGGGATGCTCTGTATCGACGAGTATGACACTATGGCGAGTATGTTCCAGTTCCCGCCAATATCCAGCAACTTCGCACGGCCATTGAAGAGGAGTGGGACAACATCCCATAGGCCTCAGTCAACATCCTGATCAACTCTATGTGAAGGAGATGTGTTGTGCTGCATGAGACAAAAGATGGTCACACCAGATACTGACAGGTTTTCTGATCCACAGCCCCTACTGTTGTTTAAGGTATCTGTGACCAACAGATGCACATCTGTATTCCCAGTCATGTGAAATCCCTAGATTAGGGCCTCATGTATTGATTTAAATGAATTGATTTCCTTATAAGAAGGGAAATTGCCGCATGTTGCATATATATTTTTGTTCAATGTAATATCCAAAAGTAATTTTCGGCTGTAGGTAATAATGCAAGAAACGTTCTGAGCAAATAATGTAAGAAATGACACACGATACCTACACTTTCACAGAGACACACGATACCTGCACTTTCACAGAGACACACGATACCTACACTTTCACAGAGACACACGATACCTGCACTTTCACAGAGACACACGATACCTGCACTTTCACAGAGACACACGATACCTGCACTTTCACAGAGACACACGATACCTGCACTTTCACAGAGACACACGATACCTGCACTTTCACAGAGACACACGATACCTACACTTTCACAGAGACACACGATACCTGCACTTTCACAGAGACACACGATACCTGCACTTTCACAGAGACACACGATACCTGCACTTTCACAGAGACACACGATACCTGCACTTTCACAGAGACACACGATACCTGCACTTTCACAGAGACACACGATACCTGCACTTTCACAGAGACACACGATACCTGCACTTTCACAGAGACACACGATACCTGCACTTTCACAGAGACACACGATACCTGCACTTTCACAGAGACACACGATACCTGCACTTTCACAGAGACACACGATACCTGCACTTTCACCGAGACACACGATACCTGCACTTTCACAGAGACACACGATACCTGCACTTTCACAGAGACACACGATACCTGCACTTTTCACCGAGACACACGATACCTGCACTTTCACAGAGACACACGATACCTGCACTTTTCACCGAGACACACGACACCTGCACTTTCACAGAGACACACGATACCTGCAATTTCACAGAGACACACGATACCTGCACTTTCACAGAGACACACAATACCTGCACTTTCACAGAGACACACGATACCTGCACTTTCACAGAGACACACGATACCTGCACTTTCACAGAGACACACGATACCTGCAATTTCACAGAGACACACGATACCTGCACTTTCACAGAGACACACGATACCTGCACTTTCACAGAGACACACGATACCTGCACTTTCACAGAGACACACGATACCTGCACTTTCACAGAGACACACGATACCTGCACTTCCACAGAGACACGCGATACCTGCACTTTACCCGCAATGTAACCGAGCCACGGCAAACAGGTCCTGAATATATACTTCTTTTGAAGTGTTTCTCTCTCACCGAAGGACAGCGATTCGGAGCAGGGCAATACTCCATCTGTTCATTTCAATATGAATGGGGCCTGTGAGTTTGGGCAATGTGGAGCTGCAGTGATGTGAAATTGTGGATGGCGTGCAGAGTGGCCCGACACGCAGGGTTAATTTAAACTGCCTTTGATGTCTGTCTGTGTGTGAAATGAGCCTGGTGGTCTGGACATCACACACACACACACAGTACTTAAAGATTACACACTCAAAATTATAACACAGATGCACACACATGAATTTAACTATACTACCAACAGTGTACAACATACAGTATACTACACATATGAAAGCTTACTGTAAAATATCACTGACATTACATTATAATACCAACCCACTTTAAGATACTTGAACCCTTGAACATTAATGTAGCCTACAATCACATGGCACAAACATGTACACATGACAATGTGAGCTAATCCTACTGCCAGTGGTGGAAAAAGTACCAATTTCATACTTGAATAAAAGTAAAGATACGTTAAAGAAAATGACTCAAATAAAAGCGTCACCGAGTAACATACTACTTGAGTAAAAGTCTAAAAGTATTTGGTTTTCAATATACTTAAGTATTACAAGTAAATCTAATTTCTAAAATATACTTAAGTATCAAAAGTATAAGTATAAATCAAAGTATAATTCCTTATATTAAGCAAACCAGACAGCACCATTTTCTTGTTTTTTAAATTTACGGATAGCCAGAAGTACACTCCAACACTCACAATTTACAAACGAAGCATGTGTTAAGTCAGTGACTTTTTCCACATTTTGTTACATTACAGCCTTATTCTAAAATTGATAACATAGTTTTTTCCCCTCATCAATCTACAGACAATATCCCATAATGACAAAGCAAAAACAGGTTTGTAGTATTTTTGGGACACTTATAAAAAAATATATAATATGACATTTACATAAGTATTCAGACTCTTTACTCAGTACTTTGTTGAAGCACCTTTGGCAGTGATTACAGCCTTGAGTCTTCTTTGGTATGATGCTACAAGCTTGGAACACCTTTATTTGGGGAGTTTCTTCAATTCTTCTCTGCAGATCCTCTCAAGCTCTGTCAGGTTGGATGGGGAGCATTGCTGCACAGCTATATTCAGGTCACTCCAGAGATGTTCGATCGGCTTCAAGTCTGGGCTCTGGCTGGGCCACTCAAGGACATTCAGAGACTTTTCCCAAAGCCACTCCTGTGTTGTCTTGGCTGTGTGCTTAGGGTCAATATCCTGTTGGAAGGTAAACCTTCACTCTGGAACAGGTTTTCATCAAGGATCTCTCTGTACTTTGCTCCGTTCATCTTTGCCTCGATCCTGACTAGTCTCCCAGTTCCTGCCGCTGAAAAACATCCCCACAGCATGATGCTGCCACCACCATGCTTCACCGTAGGGATGGTGCAAGGTTTCCTCCAGACGTGACGCTTGGCATTCAGGCCAAAGAGCTCAATCTTGGATTCATCAGATCAGAGAATATTGTTTGTCATGGTCTGAGAGTCCTTTAGGTGCCTTTTGGCAAACTCCAAGCGGGCAGAAATGTGCCTTTTACTGAGGAGTGGCTTCTGTCTGGCCACTCTATCATAAAGGCCAGATTGGTGGAATGCTGCAGAGATGGTTGTCCTTCTGGAAGGTTCTCCCATTGCCACAGAGGAACTCTGGAGCTCTGTAAGAATGACCATCGGATTCTTGGTCACCTCCCTGATTCTCCCCCGATTGCTCTTTTTGGTGCGGCGGCCAGCTCTAGGAAGAGTCTTGGTGGTTCCAAACTTCTTCCATTTAAGAATGATGGAGGCCACTGTATTCTTGGGGACCTTTAATGCTGCATAAATGTTTGAGTACCCTTCCCCAGAAAATGAAAGTCTGTGAAATTCTCTCACAATCAGGATCTGTGACTCGACACAATCCTGTCTTGGAGCTCTACGGACAATTCCTTCAACCTCATGGCTTGGTTTTTGCTCTGACATGCATTGTCAACTGTGGGACCTTATATAGACAGGTGTGTGCCTTACCAAATCATGTCCAACCAATTGAATTTACCACAGGTGGATCAAGTTGTAGAAACATCTCAAGGATGATCAATGGATCCAGGATGCACTTCCGCTCAATTTAGAGTCTCATAGCAAAGGGTCTGAATACTTAGGTAAATCAGGTATTTCTGTTTGTTTTTTAATACAGTTGCAAACATTTCCAGAAACCCGTTTTCGCTTTGTCATTATGGGGTATTGTGTGAAGATTAATGAGGATTTTAAAAAAAAATCTGTTTTAGAATAAGGCTGTAACGTAACAACATGTGGGAAAAAGGAAGGGGTCTGAATACTTTACGAATGCACTGTAAGTAGTACTTTAAAGTATTTTTACTTAAGTACTTTACACCACTGCCTACTGTAGGCTGAGAAGACTGCAATACAACTGTAGTATAATTTTGTTCTGTAATGCAGTTTTACAGTCATATGTGTAAGCTGACTGCCTTCTCAGCCCACAGTATGATAAGCCCTCATTGTAATGTGTACATGTTTGTGCCATATGATTGTAGGCTGCATGAAAATGAAAGTCTGTGAAACTGCCTTTTCAGATTCTCTCACAATCATACATTTATTCTATTAACTGTTTGCAATATTTGTAAACATTTTCGTGTGTTCATTAACAAGTGCATTTTTTATTTATTTACATACAGCGAGGCTTGGACGTCTAGTTGGTTCGTCAGGTGCTCACATTAGTCTAGAAGTATGTTGGGAAGTTGTGCTAAACATGAATACTGCATGAATATTCTTACAGTTTCAGAACTCCAACAGCACAACCTAACTGCCTTAGATAGACACTCTCTCCGATAGTCTGTCCTTTGTGCACTAATTCTATTAAAGAAGAATAGGCTGTGTGATGTTGAAGGTTAAAGAGCCTCCATTGGGTTAAACGAGTTAATCCCCGACAACAGTGATAATCCTGCGCACCAAAGACTATGTTCTGTTCTGTTACCGTTGGTTTCCTTTATCAGGTGTTACTTTATCTTTGTGGCACAAATTAGCGATGACAACGGCACGAGAAACCGTTCCCCACATGTCACATCATCAACATAACAGGGAGGTCCACCTGAACTAATAGCACTAGTCTGCTAACATAAGAACAATAGCGTTTCCGGGAACGGCTGGGTTGCGATACAGGACCAGATTAGGCCTATACTCTTATCCTGTTATTTAATTGGCTGTTTTTTTAATCATGCCGTGTTTCTGGAATACAAATGTCTTACGTAATAACTTGGTGTGTCGCAGTTAGGGTTGCAAAGGGTCGGAAACTTTACGGTAAATTTCCTGGGAATTTTCCATGGGAAGTTAAGCCCGGGAATTTTGGGAATTTTGCTTAAATTCATCAAAAAAGTTAGCCCATAAAAACAACACTTTTTTTGTGGGATACACATAAGGCAATTCTAGGTCTTGTGACATATTCTGGTTAAACTATCCCCAATTCAATGGAATTGCAACACTCTGCATGCACAGTGCATTCTGCCATCACATGTGCAGTGCACTCTTCCATCACATGTACAGCTGATTCTCAAGATCTTGCACACTAATGAGATGCTATTGAGGCCACTATACTACACTGTCTGAGCCAAGGACTGCATGGTTTCTGGTTTCTGGACTGCAAGTTTTGATTATAATACTGGGTGGGGTGAATATATTTTAAATGACATACATTCTTTATTGTTAACTAGTAAATAGTAGCCTACAGCAAAGTGTGTTTAAATCATTTCTAACTTGTTAACAATTTCTGCTAGTTAGTTTTTGCTACAATGTGGGTTTTAGCTTGCTTGAGCCTGCAAACTGAGGAGTGTTAATTCACCTGTTTCCATACATGTTTCATTTTAAAACATTTATCTTACAAAGGAATTGTTTAGTCTAACCGCTTAACTATTTATCTGTACATGGAATTGTATTTGTGTTTTTTTTACTCATTTTTTTCTAATCTTTACAGGAAAATGCCATGGGCACTATCTGATGTGTGGAGACATTTCATTGCAGCTAATGTAGAAGGAAAAGCTGTGTACATTTGCAAATACTGTGCCAAATCATTAGTGAAGAATGCAACAAAGATGCAGAATCATCTAGCCAAGTGCATAATGTTCCCTCAGCGCTCACAACAAACAACCTCTGACAAAAGTCCCTCTACTTCTATTCGAGGTGAAAATGATGAAGCAGACACCTTATCAATAGCAACATCTCATGGTCCTCATGGAATCAGATTTTTTTTTACTCAATGGAGGAACGTAGTCAGAAATGCTGATGAATGTCTTGCTCGAGCTGTGTATGCAACTGGTTCACATCTGATGCTTACAGGAAATGCATACTGGAAGAGATTTCTGAATGTTCTTCACCCAGCATACCATCCAATCAGACATGCTTTATCTAGCAAATCATAGAGAAAGCAGACTGTATTGCAATCATCTCTGATGGGTGATCGAATGTTCGTGGGCAAGGAATAATTAATTACATCATCTCCACCCCTCAACCAGTATTCTACAAGAGCATAGACACAAGGGACAACAGACACACCGGTCTCAGTCTGCCGATATGGACAGCCCCATCAAGAGGATCCTCCTGGATGATGTGTTTTGGGAGAGAGTGGTAAGCAGCCTGAAACTCCTGAAACCTATAGCAGTAGCCATTGCACAGATTGAGGGAGACAATGCCATCCTGTCTGATGTTCAGACTCTGCTTGCAGATGTAGGAAAAGAAATCCGTCCTGCTCACTTCACTGTTGCTCCAAGCAGAGGAAACTGCAGTTCTGAAATACATGAAAAAGCGTGAAGACTTATGCCTGAAGCCCATACATGCCGCAGTGTACATATTGGACCCCAAGAATGCTGGCAAGTGCATCCTGTCCGGTGCAGAGATTAACAAGGCCTATGGTGTCATCACTACCATGTCTCGCCACCTTGGCCTGGATGAGGGCAAGGTTCTTGGCAGTCTGGCAAAGTCTACTTCCAAGCAAGGGCTTTGGGATGGAGATGCAATATGGCAGTCGTGCCAACATATCTCATCAGTCTCCTGGTGGAAGGGACTTTGTGGATCTGAGGCTCTTTCCCCTGTTGCCTCCATCATCCTCCAAATCCCACCAACATCAGCCGCCTCAGAGCGCAACTGGTCCTTGTTTGGAAACACACAGACCAAAGCACGCATCAGGCTGACCTAGACAAGGGTTGAAAAATTGGTGTCCATCCGGGCAGATTTTAGGCTTTTTGAGCCTGACAACGAGCCATCCTCAACAAGGTATGAAAGTGACAGTGAAGAGGCCTCAGAGTCTGATGTTCAAGAGCTGGACAATGAGGAGGTCCAGGGAGAAGACATGGAAGCCTGAGAGGAAGACAAAGCTTTAGTTTCTAGACTATCATTTTACAGATGTATATTGAAAACGTTTTTGGGAGATGCGATGGATCATTGGGGATCATTCAATATTCCCTTTCTTTTGTTGTTCAGTGAAATCATCCAATGTGAAGAGTCAACTCATTTAATTAAAGTTCAATTCGTAACTAAATTGTTTTTTAAAATTTCTATTGGAAAGATTTAATCATTTGCAATTATGTCTACTTATGATAAGGTAAAAGGTTTATGTTTCTGTCTCCATATGATATGGTAAATATATCCAATGCAAAAAAACATCTACATTTAAATGGTATTCATGTTAATTTGCATATATTTCCGTTAATTCCCATATATTCCCGTTATTTCCTATATATTCCCATTAATTCCCACGGAATATTCCCCAAAATGTGCAGCGCTGGTCGCAGTAGTCAATGCCAATAACATCTCTGAGAAGGGGTAACAACAATTGAATTTTGGAGAATGCTTTGCCCAGCTTTCAGGGAACATGCTGTCAATCAACAATTACTACATGGTGCTACAATGTTGCAATTCACATTCCACCAGGCTCCAGTATTAACACGGCAGAGGAAGCCGGTAAACTTCTTGATATTGAAGAAATTCAAGCTCTAGTAAAATTACAGGGACAGAATGTTTGGATGTGGGTATAACTGATAACAGAATCAACTGTATGCATCTGTGTGTTTGCAGTGAGGTTGTTAGCAGTGAGGTTGTTTGCAGTGAGGTTGTTAGCAGTGAGATTGTTTGTAGTGAAGTTGTTTGTAGTGAGGTGGTCTGCAGTGATGTTGTTTGCAGTGAGGTTGTTAGCAGTGAGGTTGTTTGCAGTGAGGTTGTTTGCAGTGAGGTTGTTTGCAGTGAGGTTGTTAGCAGTGAGGTTGTTTGTAGTGAGGTTGTTTGTAGTGAGGTGGTCTGCAGTGAGGTTGTTTGCAGTGAGGTTGTTAGCAGTGAGGTTGTTTGTAGTGAGGTTGTTAGCAGTGAGGTTGTTTGCAGTGAGGTTGTTAGCAGTGAGGTTGTTTGCAGTGAGGTTGTTTGTAGTGAGGTTGTTTGCAGTGAGGTTGTTTGTAGTGAGGTTGTCTGCAGTAAGGTTGTTAGCAGTGAGGTTGTTTGCAGTGAGGTTGTTTGTAGTGAGGTTGTCTGCAGTGAGGTTGTTTGTGGTGAGGTTGTTTGTAGTGAGGTGGTCTGCAGTGAGGTTGTTTGTAGTGAGGTTGTTTGTAGTGAGGTGGTCTGAAGTGAGGTTGTTTGCAGTGAGGTTGTTTGCAGTGAGGTTGTTTGCAGTGAGGTTGTTTGCAGTGAGGTTGTTTGTAGTGAGGTTGTTTGTAGTGAGGTGGTCTGAAGTGAGGTTGTTTGTAGTGAGGTTGTTTGCAGTGAGGTTGTTAGCAGTGAGGTTGTTTGCAGTGAGGTTGTTTGTAGTGAGGTTGTTTGCAGTGAGGTTGTTTGTAGTGAGGTGGTCTGCAGTGAGGTTGTTTGTAGTGAGGTTGTTTGTAGTGAGGTTGTTTGTAGTGAGGTGGTCTGAAGTGAGGTTGTTTGTAGTGAGGTTGTTTGCAGTGAGGTTGTTTGCAGTGAGGTTGTTTGCAGTGAGGTTGTTTGCAGTGAGGTTGTGTGCTTAGTTGTAATGTTGGTACGGGTTGCATGTGTGTTTTTCCTGTGTGGTGGTGGTGTGTGCATGTAAGTGTTTGTGTAACACAGCGATTGTAATGCCAGAGCACAAATCCCATCAAACAACAGAACCCTGGGAATAGGGCCAGAGGCAAAGATGAGAACGGGTCCAGCTTGGAGACAGAGAGGAGAGGAGAGGAGAGGAGAGGAGAGGAGAGGAGAGGAGAGGAGAGGAGAGAGAGAGAGAGAGAGAGAGAGAGAGAGAGAGAGAGAGAGAGAGAGAGAGAGAGAGAGAGAGAGAGAGAGAGAGAGAGAGAGAGAGCTGAGGATTGAAATTGAAGGGGCGGTATTGCTTCAAAAACACTTTTCAAATTGAAGTTAGAATTGCTCCCGGAAATCTACATCTATATAGGTTTGAGGCCCATTCACCTCAAACCAATGACGAATTGATTAGAAACATCAACTCCTACTGTATGATGAAATAACTGCAGGTGAGGGAGGGAAAGAGAGCCACAGCGTGTGACCAAGCCTCACACTTACGGCAAACTCACTCGCTCACTTACATGCAAACATTCACACCCTCTTAGACATAAACAAGAAAGTAGGCCTCAACAGTAGTACGGGAGGGAGGAGACTGACATGGAGCATTTCCACCATTCTGAGTTCCACGCCAGTTAATCCTGTATTTAGGCCTAATTATCCCCTTGCAATTTATTTGTTGGTCATTATTGTTTTCTAAGCATCTACTGTTCATTTACAGCGTCATGGTTTCAGTTCGCTAATAGGCTATTGCCGGTTTATGTCGTAGCAATTTGCAAACATTTGTTTCTTTCACTATTTCATGTTTGGTTCTCGGGGTGGATGCGGAGTTTAGGAGCTCATGAACATTCACAACCACTTATCAGGTAGAAGTTTCCTTTCTTTCATTTCATTTTCATATCGTTATTCATTTCTTTGTCTTGCCACACTTCCACCAGCTGGTCGTGTGCTGGAAATGGCTCCGCTGTGCATTCTAGACCGCGCCTGAGTGCGTGCCAGGCTGTGTGCTGCGCGCTCCACTATATTCTGTTGTATTGTTTGGTTTGGAATTAGACCTAAGCATGTAATTAGCGAATAACATTGCTATCAAAGGTAAATATGTTAAACGAGTGTATACCCAGGTTGATGTCGTCTTTCGACACATCAGTATTAGAATGATGTATTATGGAATTGTGCCAGTTTATATCTTTATTCATATTTAGATTTGTCTCCCTAGATTGTGGGCCACAATGGTATGCTCAAAGGTGTACGTGGCTATGGGGGAGTGCTAAATGCCATTGGGCACCAGATGGTTAAAATCAACATTGTTTCAACGTAATTTGTCAACGTATTGCGACGTGGAATCGACGTAGAACATTCAATGGATTTGGAAAAAGTCAAAATTATGTCATCATGGTAACCAATTTCGACACCAACTAACCTTGCATAGGGTATGTTGAATTTGTACCTTTTAAACAACGTCAGATCTTCAACGTAATATCCAAATAACTATAGGCTGGGCAGCACCTCCTACTGGAGAGTTGATCTATCTACGGCTATTCCTTCAGTCTCCCATCCAGGGTTTAAACCAAGCCCAGCTTCGATATCTGTCACTGACTATAACCAATGTGCTATCATGAGAATGATTGTTGATTAATCTCCACTTTATAGATTTACTCTTGCTATCAGTCATTCCAAAGAGTAGGTTCAACAGAGCAAATGGAATGTAAGCATACTTTGTCAATCATACTGTACATTGAGTGTACAAAACACCTTCAAAGCAAATCAAAGTTTATTTGTCACGTGCGCCGAATACAACATTACAGTGAAATGCTTACTTACAGGCTCTAACCAATAGTGCAAAAAAGGTACTAGGTGAACAATAGGTAAGTGAAGAAATAAAAACAGTAAAAAGACAGTGAAAAATAACAGTAGCGAGGCTACATACAGACACCGGTTAGTCAGGCTGATTGAGGTAGTATGTACATGTAGATATGGTTAAAGTGACTATGCATATATGATGAACAGAGAGTAGCAGTAACGTAAAAGAGGGGGTGGTGGGTGGTGGGACACAATGCAGATAGCCCGGTTAGCCAATGTGCGGGAGCACAGGTTGGTTGGGAAAATTGAGGTAGTATGTACATATGTACATGAATGTATAGTTAAAGTGACTATGCATATATGATAAACAGAAAGTAGCAGCAGCGTAAATAAAGGGTTGGGGGGGGAGCAACACAATGCAAATAGTCCGGGTAGCCATTTGATTACCTGTTCAGGAGTCTTATGGCTTATGGGGTAAAGACTGCTGACAAGCCTTTTTGTCCTAGACTTGGCACTCCAGTACCGCTTGCCATGCGGTAGTAGAGAGAACAGTCTATGACTGGGTTGGCTGGGGTCTTTGACAATTTTTAGGGCCCTCCTCAGTAACGGTAGCAACCGTTTCGCTTTCGCCAGTTTGGAATGACTTATGGGGAGCTGGTCAGAGCCTGTTAGACACCTGTACCAAAGGAGTTATATTGGCAGGAATGCCCCGTGGGCATATTCCTTTAGGTTTTGGACCATTTCAGTGTTTTGTTTGTTTTGACCGTTTTTTTGAGAGAAAAACAATTGGAAATCCATTTTTGTCAACCTTCATTTTTGTAACTTCTTATTAAATAAACCTACTCCTGATTTTGCACCTTTCATTTGCCTCCCGCTTCATCATGTCCTTGAGAACGTCACCTGTTTCACAGAGAAGCAACCCTTCTCTCGAAGGGAAATATCTGTCAGCTGAGCTCAAAAACATGGAAATCAGAGAGAGCTAGAAATGAAACACATACACACACTTCAAAAAACAGTTTGCTTCCAGACGAGGTGAAGGGGAGATGTGCAGCGTAGGCAACAAAAAAACCACTCCTGACAAACAGTGGGCTTTTCACAGCATTCTAATCCCATTCTGACATATTCTACTATATTGTCTTCCTTCCTCAGAATGCACCATGGTCTTTCTCCCCCAGAGAAACCCGCAACAGCAGGATGCACATGTGCACAGTTCGCCTCGCATTTATCCAGCAGCCATTAGCTACACATATGTGCCCCCGCAAAGTACCATTAGTTAGTGAACTTCATAGATTAGGATACGCACAGCTCTGTGCGATGCTAAACGAGGCTCGCCGGTCATGATTTAAAGGAGGAATATCCTGGCCCCAACGTTCAGTAAAGCTACTTTTAAAAAGCTTTATATGGCAATCCGCTAGGCTGGAATCAAGCAGAGCAACAAATGATGTATGATGTTTATTATGTGTCCAGAAATGACATAACACCCCATGTTGGCAGCATACAGTACCACATGGTGAGCACTATCCTCAAATCTCCCTCTATTGATTTCAGTCAGCTGGCTTAACTCAGCCATGAGAACAAGGCTCTGCTAAGAAATACACGGACGTGTTAGAGATGAGCTGCTGGACCCACAGCTGTGGGTTCAAAATGCCGAATAACATTAGAACTCTTGGAATGAAGGGGGGAAAACAGGTCCAATTCAACATTATTCAAAATATTCAACAATACCAGCAGCTCTGATTGTATCAATCAAATGTATTTCATGCACAAATGCCTAGACACATTTGTTTTTGAGTGTGGTAATAAGGGAAATTGACCGGATCTAGTGTATGCAGTCTGGAAATATACAATTTCACTCCTATAAAACCAGACAAAATGTGCTGAGCCTTCAGAACAGGTACCCTAGGAATCAAGCCATTCCCAGAAAGCCAATAAATACTGGTAAATATAATGAACCTGTGTCTGTGCTCCCTTCTGTTCTTCTGTCATCTGTGAATGTGCCTGAGAGTAATGCATCGCCAGCACTCCCATCCCAGCCATCTTGTTCTTTGATGAGCCTCTGTGAGGAGGACAGTCTGTTCGGCATGTAGTTACATTTAATAGTGTTTTTTTTGTACTTGAATATAAAGGAATGCTAGCATTTGGTTAGAACATAGACACAGACACACACAGACAGACACACACAGACAAACACAGACACACACACACACCGCATCTCTGTAATGCCACATTCTGTACAAACAGCATACTCTGTGTACACCATCCACTGAACTGACCCGACCCTGAGCTGCAATCATGGTGACCCATTAGGTACTAAGGAATGACACATTACTGTAGGGAGGTACTAAGGAATGACACATTAGTGCAGGGGGGTACTAAGGAATGACACATTACTGTAGGGGGGTACTAAGGAATGACACATTACTGTAGGGAGGTACTAAGTAATGACACATTACTGTAGGGAGGTACTAAGTAATGAAACATTACTGTAGGGAGGTACTAAGGAATGACACATTACTGTAGGGAGGTACTAAGGAATGACACATTACTGTAGGGAGGTACTAAGGAATGGCACATTAGTGCAGGGAGGTACTAAGGAATGACAACATTACTGTAGGGAGGTACTAAGGGATGCACTCTGACACCTGCAGGGGTGGGCTCCAAGTGCTTACCAGTCTGCTAAGAGAGAGAGAGAGAGAGAGAGACAGAGACAGAGAGAGACATAGAGAGAGAGAGAGAGAGATGGAGAGAGAGAGAGAGAGAGAGAGAGAGAGAGATAGAGATAGAGATAGAGAGAGAGAGAGAGAGAGAGAGAGAGAGAGAGAGAGAGAGAGAGAGAGAGAGAGAGAGAGAGAGAGAGAGAGAGAGAGAGAGAGAGAGACATTTAAAGCTGCAATATGTAACTTTTTGAGTGACTGGACCAAATTCACATAGAAATGTGAGTTATAGATCTGCTATTCTCATGGAAAGCAAGTCTAAAAAGTGGTAGATCTGTTCTATGCACGCTCCTTCTATGCTTGCCATTCTTAATCTATGTTTTTGCGTATTTTACTTCCGGTTTTGTACACCAGCTTCAAACAGCTGAAAGTACAATAATATAATGTGTTATGGCAACAAAATAAGTCACAGACGGTATAACGACTCTCTAGACTATACTTGCTTGTTTTGTCACATAAACTGAAATTAGGCAAACTATTAGAAATTTAGAACCAGGAAATGGCGAAGCGATTTCTACATAGTGCATCTTTAAGTGTGTTAACCCTTGCAGGGCTGCCGGTCCAGAAGGCATCCCTCAGAGCATGTGCAGACCAGCTGGCTGGAGTGTTTTATCCCAGTCTGTTGTGCCCACCTGCATCAATATGTCCACCATTGTTCCTGTACCCAAGAAAGTGAAGGTAACTGAACTAAAGGCCCTGTAGCACTTACTTCTATCATCATGAAGTGCTTTAAGAGGCTAATTAAGGATCATATTACCTCCACCTTACCTGACACCCTAGACCCACTAGAATTTCCATACCTCCCCAACAGATCCATGGATAACGCAATCGCTATTGCACTGCACACTGCCCTATCCCATCTGAACAAGAGGAAAATCTATGTAAGAATTGTGTTCATCGACTACAGTTCAGCCTTCAACACCATAGTGCCCTCTAAGCTCATCACTAAGCTCAAGGCCCTGGGTCTGAACACCGCCCTGTGCAATTGTGTCCTGGATTTCCTGATGGGCCGACCCCAGCTGGTGGAGGTAGGTAACAACACCTCCGCTACGCTGATCCTCAGCACGCCCCACTACGGTGCGTGCTCAGCCATGACTGCGTGGCCACTCAAACTCAATCATCAAGTTTGCAGACGACAACAGTAGTAGGCCTGATTACCAACAACCATGAGACGGCCTACAGGGAGGAGGTGTGGGCCCTGGCAGAGTGGTCCCAGCAAAATAACCTCCCCCTCAACGCCAACAAAACCAAGGAGCTAATGATGGTGGACTTCAGGAAACACCCCCCCCCCCGCAGTAGTTCAGTAGTAGAGGGTTGAAAGATTCAAGTTCCTCAGTGTGCACATCATTGACAACCTGAAATGGTTTGGTCTAATTGTGTTGCAGTCCTGGGGCTCTGTGGGGTCTGTTTGTGTTTTGCGTTTATTGTTTTGTATTGTTAAATATTGCTGCACTGTTGAAGCTAGGTACGTAAGCCTTTCGCTACACCCCCATAACATTTGATTTGAGAGAGAGGGAGAGATAAAGAGAGGGAGAGAGAGATAAAGAGAGAGAAAGAGATAAAGAGGGAGAGAGAGAGAAACAGAGAGAGAGAAAAAGAGAGGGAGAGATACAGAGAGAGATAAAGAGGGGAGAGAGACAAAGAGAGGGAGAGAGAGATAAAGAGATGGAGAGAGAGAAAGAGAGAGAGAAGAGAGAGAGCTAAAGAAAGGGAGCGAAAGATAAAGAGATGGAGAGAGAGAGATAAAGAGAGAGTGAGAGAGAGAGATAGAGAGAGAGAGAGAGGAATAGTGACAAAACGTTAAGCAAAAATAGCCCCTGCTGTTTCTAAAGGCCAGATAATGAATGAGCTGCTGTTGTGTTGTGAGGCGGAGGGGGGGGAGGATCTCTCTCGCTCCTTCCTTTAACGGTAATTGCTCATGGTGGGGAGGAAGACTCAGCTTTTCCTGTAAATTGTCTTCAGGAGTAAGAGCTATTAAATCAAGGAACCAATTACATTGAGCAGCAGTTACATCATCACCAACGCACGCTGATGAAACAGCACAGCACTGTGGTTGTGCGTTAGTGTGTGTCCGTGACTTCAGCTAAGGTCAGCTTTAGAAAGAGGGGAGGGGGCTATTCAAGTGAGTGGATGGGATGGTGTCTTGTATGGCATTGGGCATTTGAGACAGATTATTGGAAAGTGCTGGAGTCAGCGATAGTGAGTAATCCTCCAGCACTTTATAGATACCTCTATTTACGGGGAGTCGACATGAGCCTCCACCTACAGAACAGGCTGCTGTTTCAGGCATGGAAGCAAATGTTATGGGGAGGCAAAAGCACAATTGAAATTGGCAATCAACATTCACAATGACGTTAACATAACACTTAAACTGAAGAAATTCGCAGCACAATCATCCTTCACAGACAAACCCAGAAACGGCAGGAACACAGACACACACATACAAACTGGCTTGACTAGAAGCAATGAAGTCTGTGTTAGGCCCAGATAAACCTGCAGCACAGCATGGGGTCTCAGAACTGACTGATCCAGCACAAGTGACCCCACACACTCACACAGAGCATGTGAGCGAGTGGAAATATGCCATAATTCAATGTATCCGCTATGTATTTGTGTCCAGCTCTTTTTGGTCAAAGGATCTGTGAATCTAAAGTGTTTTAATTGGACTTCTCTCTAATCGCGGTCTTCCCACACACAGTCCCCTGGGCTTGATACTGGAGCTCAGTCTTGCAGCCTCACAGACAGACTAGGAGGAGAGACTTTGGGATCAGCCCAGTCTGCCACTCCCAGGCTTCAGTCCCTAACCATGGGGAAGAGAGGAGGAGGGAGGAGGAGAGGGGAACGGAGAGAGGAGGCGGGAGGAGGACAGGGGAACGGAGAGAGGAGGAGGGAGGAGGACAGGGGAACGGAGAGAGGAGGGAGGAGGACAGAGGAACGGAGAGAAGAGGAGGAAGGAGGACAGGGGAACGGAGAGAGGAGGAGGGAGGAGGACAGAGGAATGGAGAGAGGAGGATTGAGTAGGACAGGGGAACGGAGAGAGGAGGAGGGAGGAGGACAGAGGAACGGAGAGGAGGAGGAAGGAGGAGGACAGAGGAACGGAGAGGAGGAGGAGGGAGGACAGGGGAACGGAGAGCGGAGGATGGAGGAGGATAGAGGAACGGAGAGAGGAGGAGGGAGGAGGACAGTGGAACGGAGAGAGGAGGGAGGAGGACAGAGGAACGGAGAGGAGGAGGAGGGAGGAGGACAGGGGAACGGAGAGCGGAGGAGGGAGGAGGATAGAGGAACGGAGAGAGGAGGAGGAAGGAGGACAGGGGAACGGAGAGAGGAGGAGGGAGGAGGACAGAGGAATGGAGAGAGGAGGATTAAGTAGGACAGGGGAACGGAGAGAGGAGGAGGGAGGAGGACAGAGGAACGGAGAGGAGGAGGAAGGAGGAGGACAGAGGAACGGAGAGGAGGAGGAGGGAGGACAGGGGAACGGAGAGAGGAGGAGGGAGGAGGACAGAGGAATGGAGAGAGGAGGATTGAGTAGGACAGGGGAACGGAGAGAGGAGGAGGGAGGAGGACAGAGGAACGGAGAGGAGGAGGAAGGAGGAGGACAGAGGAACGGAGAGGAGGAGGAGGGAGGACAGGGGAACGGAGAGCGGAGGATGGAGGAGGATAGAGGAACGGAGAGAGGAGGAGGGAGGAGGACAGTGGAACGGAGAGAGGAGGGAGGAGGACAGAGGAACGGAGAGGAGGAGGAGGGAGGAGGACAGGGGAACGGAGAGCGGAGGAGGGAGGAGGATAGAGGAACGGAGAGAGGAGGAGAAAGGAGAACAGGGGAACGGAGAGAGGAGGAGGGAGGAGGACAGAGGAATGGAGAGAGGAGGATTAAGTAGGACAGGGGAACGGAGAGAGGAGGAGGGAGGAGGACAGAGGAACGGAGAGGAGGAGGAAGGAGGAGGACAGAGGAACGGAGAGGAGGAGGAGGGAGGACAGGGGAACGGAGAGCGGAGGATGGAGGAGGATAGAGGAACGGAGAGAGGAGGAGGGAGGAGGACAGTGGAACGGAGAGAGGAGGGAGGAGGACAGAGGAACGGAGAGGAGGAGGAGGGAGGAGGACAGGGGAACGGAGAGCGGAGGAGGGAGGAGGATAGAGGAACGGAGAGAGGAGGAGGGAGGAGGATAGAGGAACGGAGAGAGGAGGAGGGAGGAGGACAGAGGAACAGAGAGAGGAGGAGGGAGGAGGACAGAGGAACGGAGAGAGGAGGAGGGAGGAGGACAGGGGAACGGAGAGGAGGAGGAGGGAGGAGGACAGAGGAACGGAGAGAGGAGGAGGGAGGAGGACAGAGGAACGGAGAGAGGAGGAGGGAGGAGGACAGAGGAACGGAGAGAGGAGGAGGGAAGAGGACAGAGGAATGGAGAGAGGAGGAGAGAGAAAATAGAGAAGGTAGGGAGGTAGAGAGACAGTATGTCAAGAATGAAGGATGGAGAGAGGGGAGAAGAAGAGGGAGGGCGGTAGAGAGGCACAGTACAGTATGTGGTCTAGTATTGGTACCGTGCCAGTGCTTGGGGTTAAGGAGCCTTCAAGTGTATGAGGCTGAATTATTCATGCTGATTAGGCCCTCCTCATTGAAATGAATTAAGAGTCCAACATATGTTACAGTACTTTAGCATTTAAAGGCTCTCTAGAAGAGGGGGTGAACAAATGGCCATACCTCTGTGTGTGTGTGTGTGTGTGTGTGTGTGTGTGTGTGTGTGTGTGTGTGTGTGTGTGTGTGTGTGTGTGTGTGTGTGTGTGTGTGTGTGTGTGTTTCCAATAAACTCTAGAGTTACTGTACTCCAGCCCATGATGACAGTGTGTGGGTGTAATCCTACTGTATGCTTATCAAACAGGTCTGACTAAGCTTTGAGGATATGAAAGGAATGCCAGTGTCCACCACAGCACAGCGGCCTCTCTCAGAACAGATCACAAACACAGCACTGAGGATTATAATGAGGAAAAGAAACAGGATAGATCCATCCTTCCTCATTAGATGTTCTCTCTCTCTCTTCTCACTCCCAAATCATACATTACCAATTCTGTCTCAATGAATATGATTACATTCTCCAAATATCTGTCTTGCTGTCAAATCATCCATCCATCCCTTCACGCAAATACCCTCCTTGTCACGGCCGATGCTGGAAGAAGACCAAAGTGCAGAGTGGTAGGCGTACATTTTCCCTTTATTTAAAAATGATGCCAACAAAAACAATAAACCATACAAAACGACGTGACGCTTAAGGGCTATAGTGTCATAAACAAAGACAACTACCCACACTGAAAGGAGGGAAAAAGGACTACCTAAGTATGGTTACCAATCAGAGACAACGATAGACAGCTGTCCCTGATTGAGAACCATACCCGGCCAAAACATAGAAACACAAAATCATAGAAAACAAAACATAGAATGCCCACCCCAAAGCACACCCTGACCAAACCAAATAGAGACATAAAAAGGCTCTAAGGTCACGGCGTGACACTCCTGTTGTAAAAACAACGTCCCTCTCTCTCATTCATCCGTCTACCCCTTCTTTCTAAACCTCCACCTTTTCTTTCAAAACCGCCAATATCTCCTCTGCTTCTTCCCTCTCTCAACAAGCACATCCTCTCTACCCGTTCTCTCTCACTAAATACCCACAATCTCTCGGGCATGAAAATTTCAACCAAGAGGAACCGAATACACCACATTAAATTCAACTTCCTCCCTTCACTCTCTCAGCGTAAGACAAACCCAAAAATAATTTGCAGACTTTTTTTTATTTTACTCTGAAAATAAACTGCGCATGAAGAGGAAGGGGGCGCGAAGGGAGACAATCTTGTTACCAGCCGGCATAGCCCTGGGAAGATTTCTATCAGACACACGTATAGAGAGAGGCATCCATTTAGAAAATGGCTTTTCTAGGCATGCTGGGCCATTTAACACACCCTGTGACGACTCCTGTTTGGGGCCGTGATAAATGTTCTTTCACACCAAATCACTGCCGCGAATGCACACACTACTTACGCCTCGTTCACACCGACAGCGGCATTGCATTTCAGTACACCAGAAGTACATTCATTCACACTGAAACGCTGCGTTTGCCTTGCAGCATTGCGCTGAAGAGGCAGTTGCAGTGGTTTCTGTGTGGTGAATACATGTAAGCAAACATATCCAGATGATGCTGCGGACCATTTTGCACCATTTTGCTCAATGAGTGTGATCAAGGCTTTAAGGCCAATCCAGACACTACGAAGACGGAGGGTACGGAGTATTACGCAGTGTTGCAATGTCATTTTCCGTCACAAAAGGAGTAGCTACTTGTAATACACTCTGTCATTTGACACTGTTTTTTTTACCCGGAAATTGAGCCCCGACAGATCATTCCTTTTCAAGACTGAGGGGGCAGTATTGAGTGAGTTTTGCAACGGAAGTCCGCTCCTGTGGGTACATCACATATTTTCCAGTACTTCTGGTATAAACTATTTGCTATTCTACTTGCAAGCTGAATTTTTTGCGATTTCCTTTTGCGATTTGCTACATGTCTATATCGCTGTTCAGTTTTGAGCAGCGTCTTGCGATCTGGTGAGACAATACAAGAACCTCTACAATCCTTTGATGCAGTTGTATTTCGAACAAGGACGCAAAAGACAACAGCCGGAGGGAAATATCATGAAATTCAAACACCGATTCTGATATAAAAAAACATGGAAAAAGATTCGGGACCGGTATGTTTGCCATCTGAAAAAGGTGAAGGAGATGAGGAAGGGGGCTGCTGCCACTACAACTGTCCAA
This sequence comes from Salvelinus fontinalis, assembly GCF_029448725.1. Classification (NCBI taxonomy): domain Eukaryota; kingdom Metazoa; phylum Chordata; class Actinopteri; order Salmoniformes; family Salmonidae; genus Salvelinus; species Salvelinus fontinalis. The sequence continues at coordinate 11,155,116 of NC_074682.1, forward strand.
AAACTGTATTGGCTTTGTGTTTACGTGAAACATGTTCAGGCAGACACCAACATGTCAGATACGGTATGTACTCTTGTCATGCAGGCGAGTTCTTTTTGTACAGTGTGTGCGCTTGTAATCGTATGTTTAGCAGACCTAGTTAGAACTTGTGAAATCAGCTCTTTTCTGGACGGGAGAAATTGTGAGTGGGAAATATTCTGTGTCTGTGTTATTATACTGATTAGCAGGGCTAGTTCAACCATCTGAAAAACAGACACTGTGGTGTGTGTGTGCTAATTAAATTGAGATGTTTATGAAATCAGTTGTTTTGAGTAAGTGTTTTAACTCAAAGGAGCCCATGGAGATGTTTTCAGATTTGCTTGAATTCTAATGTATTCGCCATCTGCTTGTAGGTGTGGGAGGGGGGTGGTGTTTTGGAGAGCCCAGAGACAGAGCTGAGCCCCGACGGCCCATCTACAGGTGGTTCACCGCCCCTTGGTGCATCATCTCCCTGGTCTGGTTCATCATCTCCCTGGTCTGGTGCATCATCTCCCCGGTCTGGTTCATCATCTCCCCTGGTCTGGTTCATCATCTCCCCGGTCTGGTTCATCATCTCCCCGGTCTGGTTCATCATCTCCCTGGTCTGGTGCATCATCATCTCCCCTGTCTGGTTCATCATCTCCCCTGTCTGGTTCATCATCTCCCCGGTCTGGTTCATCATCTCCCTGGTCTGGTTCATCATCTCCCCTGTCTGGTTCATCATCTCCCCGGTCTGGTTCATCATCTCCCTGGTCTGGTTCATCATCTCCCCCCTGTCTGGTTCATCATCTCCCCGGTCTGGTTCATCATCATCTCCCCGGCCTGGTTCATCATCTCCCCGGTCTGGTTCATCATCTCCCCTGTCTGGTTCATCATCTCCCTGGTCTGGTTCATCATCTCCCCTGTCTGGTTCATCATCTCCCCGGTCTGGTTCATCATCTCCCCTGTCTGGTTCATCATCTCCCTGGTCTGGTTCATCATCTCCCCTGTCTGGTTCATCATCTCCCCTGTCTGGTTCATCATCTCCCTGGTCTGGTTCATCATCTCCCCTGTCTGGTTCATCATCTCCCCTGTCTGGTTCATCATCTCCCTGGTCTGGTTCATCATCTCCCCTGTCTGGTTCATCATCTCCCCGGCCTGGTTCATCATCTCCCCTGTCTGGTTCATTATCTCCCCGGCCCCTCTCCCCAACGCCCGGCCCTTCTCACCAACACCCAACGCATTGTCCAAGCACACCCTTGCTTTCTGCCCTGCAACTCTGTCAACCTCCGCCACATCTCCCCGACCCAGCTCCAGTGGCCGGACGAGGAAGACCGCTGAGGATCCTTTGGACACTGACATTACGCAGCGGGTGGATGAGTTACAGAAACGGCAACAGGAGTTACAGAAACAGCAGAAGTGTTCAGCAAAGGCCGTCTACGACGTCATGGTAACCATGGACGGTGTCTATTCCTCCTGATCAATGTTTCCCGTTTGTCAGGAGCGTGACGATGTACTTTCACAGGACCATCGTTCAGTACTGTGTGTACACTCCGTCCGCTCTCGAGTGAGACAGCGCCCTCCGTCTCACCCCAAAAACTGTCACTGTGTGCATTTTTCTTAGTCACACGTTAGGGTGGTGGGTAATTTACTGGGGGAGTTATGGACTTATTTTCTCATTAATTTACTGTTGTTTACTTTGTGTTTTTTTCCTCTTATTTCCCCTTTCACTTTTCACCTGTGTATTACATTGTAATTTTCATTGCCCTATTTTCCTCTTGTGATATTTATTCGTACGATCCTAAATAAATATCTAAAAGGTCTACACATGTCTTTGTCTGGTTATTTGTACTTTTGGCCGAAAATATTACTGTTCTGAATCAGTAGTGCTTTGTACATGAGCTATGCAGGTGAGGTCAATGTCTCGAGTGTCTAGCCATTCTCACCCATGCACCATAGCAGGAAGGTCTCCATTGAAAGGCCTCTACACATGACCATGTACAACCTTATGTTATGTTGATGGGGCAAATGACTCGGGGGTCTAGCCTCATAGTCTACAGCTGGACAGCCATTCATTGAAAGGCCACTTCACATAACATAAGGTTAGGTTTGTCAAACATACATGACAAACAAAAACAACGCACGGAGGAAGTGACTGTCATTATGGTAGACTTTGTGATTTGTAAAGTGTGAATAAGAAAAACAGGACAACCATGTGAGTAACTCAAAATATGACATATAATCAGTCACCAACCAGAGGAAGAGAACATACACTATATCTACAAAAGTATGTGGACACCCCTTCAAATTAGTAGATTCTGCTATTTCAGCCTCACCCGTTACTGACAGGTGTATAAAATCGAGCACACTAGCCATGCAATCTCCATAGACAAATATTGGCAGTAGAAAGGCCTTACTGAAGAGCTCAGTGACTTTCAACGTGTCACCGTCATAGGATGCCACCTTTCCAACAAGTCAGTTCGTCAAATTTCTGCCCCGCTAGAGAAGTGGAAACGTCTAGGAGCAACAACGGCTCAGCCGCGAAGTAGTAGACCACACAAGCTCACAGAACGGGACAGCCAAGTGCTGAAGCACGTAGTACATAAATATCGTCTGTCCTCAGTTACTACCGAGATCCAAATCACGCTTTACCATCTGGCAGTCCGACGTAGGCTAGGAGAACGCTACCTGCCCCAATACATAGTTGCAACTGTAAAGTTTGTTGGAGGAGGAATAATGGTATGGGGCTGTTTATCATGGTTTGGCCTAGGCCCTTTAGTTCCAGTGAAGAGAAATATTAACGCTACAGCATACAATGACATTCTAGACGATTCTTAGCTTCCATCTTTGGGGCAACAGTTTGGGGGAAGCCATTTCCTGTTTCAGCATGACAATACACCCATGCACAAAGCACGTTCCATACCGGTGTGGAAGAACATGACTGGCCTGCACAGAGCCCTGACCCTGACAGAGCCCTGATTAGGCCTGACTGTGAGCCAGGCCTAATCGCCCAACATCAGTGCCCGACCTCACTAAGTCCCCACAGCAATGTAGTGGAAAGCCTTCCCAGAAGAGCGGAGGCTGTTATAGCAGCAAAGGGGGGACCAGCTCCATATTAATGCCCATGATTTTGAAATTAGATTTTCGACAAGCAGGTGTCCACACACTTTTTGTCATGTAGTGTATGTGCGCACGTTTTCCAAAACACACAACATGTTAACTTGTATTGTAGGGTGCGATAGCAGCATTCTGAAAAGACACTTGTCCAGCTGGTGTGAGGAAGTAGTCCTTGAGGTTGTTGAACATGTCTAGAGCAACTCTGGTTGCCCTGTCTGCTGACATGTCCCTTGGGGTCCAGGAAGCTGGTGTCCCTTGTACCACCTGTCTCCACTCTCCTGGGCGCCGGTTCCACAGTGGGTGTGGAGTGGTCAACAAATGTGGGGTGGATGTACCGTGTTGATGACTCTGTGTAGTCAGTGTCTGAAGTGTCAGTGGTGCAAAGGTCTTTGCGGAGGGCCACACAGGCCTTCACAATGGTCTCAGCTTTCTCCGGGACAACTTCAAGGGCTCGTCCCAGGATCCTCCATCTTGCAGCTCGGATCCCAAAGCAGTCCTCTGCAATTCTTCTGGCTCTTGAGTGGAGGTAGTTGTAGATCTTCATGGTGTCACCAAGGTCAGAAGAACCTTTAAAAAAAAGAAGGGTTTTCCATTAGTATTGAACAAGAACATGACGGCTTTACACATGACGACGTGTATTTGTAACAACTGTGTAGCCTATGCTTTGGACATAGGCCCTCATCCGTTTACTGGCAATGACTTTTATGTTAAGCATATATACTGAACAAAAATATAAACGCAACATGCAACAATTTCAACGATTTTACTGAGTTACAGTTCATATCAGGAAATCAGTCAATTTAAATAAACTAGGCCCTAGTATATGGATCTCACATGATTGGGCAGGGGCACAGCCATGGGGAGCCAGGCCCCACAAAAGGGCTTTATTACAGACAGAAATAATGGGCTGGCGTCGTTACACGTGGTCTGCGGTTGTTAGGCTGATTGGACGTACTGACAAATTCTCTAGAATTACGTTGGAGGCGGCTTATGTTAGAGAAATTAACATAAAATTATTTGGCAACAGCTCTGTTGGACATTCCTGAAGTCAGCATGCCAATTGCACGCTCCCTTAAAACTTGAGACATCTGTCGCATTGTGTTGTGTGACAAAACTGCACATTTTCGAGAAGCCTTTATTGTCCCCAGCACAAGGTGCACCTGTATAATGATCATGCTGTTTAATCAGCTTCTTGATATGCCACACCTGTCAGGTGGATGAATTATCTTGGCAAAGGATAAATACTCACTAACAGGGATGTAAACAAATTTGTGCTAAATCATTTGAGAGAAGTAAGCTTTTTGTGCATATTAAACATTTCTAGGATCTTTTACTTCAGCTCATGAAACATGGGACCAACATTTTACAGGTTACATTTATATTTTTTGTTCAGTATAATTACAACATCTATATTGGTATCATTTTCACATCATAAGTATAGTCACATCTATTTAGCGTATCTTACCTTGGTATGGTCATGTCAGGTTTACCCTCAGAGGAAATCCCTCGTCTCCCTCGAAGACATATGGGCTCGGTGTTTGGGTCCGCGGAAAGCAGTCTGGCCTTGTTACTGGCAGCTGGCCTGCAATGAGTTGGGAGCCGAACTTGCTTCATGAGAAGATTGCTGCATCTCCCGACCAAATGCGCCCACGTCGATCATGGTGAACCAGTACCTCGCATCGCAGACTGCCATCAGGTCCATTGAGAAAAAGCCCTTGTAGTTGTAGTACTTGCTCCCCGAGTTTGCCGGAACTAGATCCGAATATGTTTTCTGTTGACAGTTCCTGCACAACTCAGACAATTCCAACGACCCCCAAACTCTCTGGCAATTTCTTCCTATTTTGCCATGGAGGAAAAAGCTACAAAATCCTCCTCCAGGACATGCCAGATAGCCTGGCACACTTCCGTGATGATGGCACAAACTGTTGAGATTCCTAGCTTATAACTCGCAGCGACACTTTCCTGTGTGCTGCCACTCGCGAGTTCTCTCGTGGGATTTATGTGAGGGGCAAGTGGCTGAAGCAAGTCGTCAAATCTGGCAAACCGACATCTGAAAGTACTGAAAATGTATTTCCTCGTCAAGGCTTCGCATAGGTTGGACAAGAGACATGTCTTCTCCGTCGTCCCCTCTCGTAGTGTTCAGTGGACGAACTAGCCCTTTTCTCAGTCGTTTTTTTCTTCTTCTCCTCCTGAGTAGTAAGAGCAGTTCAACCTCTTGCTGTTCAAGCTCTCGAAATCACAACTCATAGAGAGACATGCTTGCTTCTGCTTCTGTGTCTATAAAGTAGCGCCGTAACGCTTAAAACACCAGACTAGCCAGACATGTAGCTAGCTAGCTATATTTGTAAACAAAAAATGTATATAACACCAGATCCGGACGTTCAAAATAGCGTCGCTAGCTACAGTCAGAGTGCCTCTGACCCTCTTGCTTGGTAAGCTACTCTGGCTCCCCAAGCCCTAGTGGATTTACACTACACAAGGCGGACTTCCTCTCTGGGTGGAACGCAACGACAATTCTGGACAAAAAGCACGCCCTTGTACGTGCATGCACGTCAATAGACAGAGTGGAGCCTTTGGGCTAACACACACACACACACACACACACACACACACACACACACACACACACACACACACACACACACACACACACACACACACACACACACACACACACACACACACACACACACACACACACACTCAGGACAACCTAGCCTACACAAACGCACCCTGCTAACATACTCACAAACACACTATGCTAACATACTCACAAACACACTATGCTAACATACTCACAAACACACTATGCTAACATACTCACAAACACACTATGCTAACATACTCACAAACACTATGCTAACATACTCACAAACGCACCTTTTAACCATCATACTCACACACACTCAGCCCAAACCCACTTCCTAGTATACACCGGAACAGACTATTAGATGAACTAACTATTCCCACAGCATTCACTCAATGTCAATCTTTCTGACAGTGCAAACACAATTGAATACACTTTTAATTGACGTGCTGTACTTGCTTATGCAAATCCACACACATTCCTATTCAATAACTATTGACACAAACTAGGAACGCCAAAGCCTGTATTTCAGTGAGTAAATAGCGACAGACCAAATAGTGACGCTGTGTTTTTCTGGAAGACAACGCAAATAATTGCATTTCCAGAGCAACCAACACATCCCCATGCTAACCGCAGCCATGGCAACAACCATCATCACTGCTCCGCCCGCCCAAACACTGTCCTAAACCCTTTAACCACAACTAGCACTGTCACCAACTGTCGCCTACACTCGCTATCGTCAATTACACTACCGTATTAACACCACGGCCATCCCCCTCACCATGGCAACGATTACCATCACCGCAGCCGTAGACGCTATTGTGGCTGGCTGAATCATCACAGTCAGCCATACAGCAATAACGAAGCATCAGATCCAGGTCCATTTCCAGACCTGGAAGCAAAGTGAACATGCACACTGCCTCTGTGTAGAAACATGACGAGACTCTGTCAATCTAACACGGCCAAACCATCTGCTGCTCTAGTGTCACACACACAATGACAGAGGAACAGAAACAGGAGCCCAGATGCGTGGCGTCCCTAGAGTACATAGACACACTGCTGGTGTTACGCTTCCATTTGGCCCACAAACAATACGATAGTACGCCTAGCTTCAGAGAGAGAGAGAGAGGAAGAGAGAGACAGAGAAAGAGAGAGAGAGAGAGGAAGAGAGAGACAGAGAAAGAGAGAGAGAGAGAGGAAGAGAGAGACAGAGAAAGAGAGAGAGAGAGAGAGAGAGAGAGAGAGAGAGAGAGAGAGAGAGAGAGAGAGAGAGAGAGAGAGAGAGAGAGAGAGAGAGAGAGAGAGAGAGAGAGAGGAAGAGAGAGAGAGAGAAGAGAGAGAGAGAGGAGAGGAAGAGAGAGACAGAGAAAGAGAGAGAGAGAGAGGAAGAGAGAGACAGAGAAGAGAGAGAGAGAGATGAAGAGAGAGACAGAGAAAGAGAGAGAGAGAGAGAGAGAGAGAGAGAGAGAGAGAGAGAGAGAGAGAGAGACACAGAGAGAGAGAGAGAGAGAGAGAGAGAGAGAGAGAGAGAGAGAGAGAGAGAGAGAGAGAGAGAGAGAGAGAGAGGAAGAGAGAGACAGAGAAAGAGAGAGAGAGAGAGGAAGAGAGAGACAGAGAAAGAGAGAGAGAGAGAGGAAGAGAGAGAGAGAAAGAGAGAGAGAGAGAGGAAGAGAGAGACAGAGAAAGAGAGAGAGAGAGAGAAGACAGACAGTTTAACTGCAGTCATGCATGGGATCAGGTATTATGTTTAGTTCCCAGTACTTACCCCTTTCATCTGCTGTGCTCCAGTGACCAGTTGCAGAGTCTTCTCCAGCTCCTTCTCAATGCGGCCTGCCCAATGCATCATTCTGAGGGAACAAAGACACACAGCTGCAACTTTAATATACAAGCTTATCACAAATATTATGAGTCGGGGAGGGTTTAAGAAAGTCAGTTCCCTTCCCTTGTTAAACCTCAAGTGATGTATATAATTGCATGTGATGCGTGTATGTTTGTGTGCGTGTGTGTGGGGTGGGGTGGTGTGTGTGTTTATCTGTCTGTTTGTCTGTATCTATCCGTCTTTCCGTCCATCACTCCCCTCCTTCCTTCTATAGACACACTGTCTTTTTTCATCTCCTAACGTCAGTTTTATTCATCAACATCCCGTCCAGCCGCCACTCATCCCTGGGGTTCTGGTTGGACGGAGCGTGAGCGTGTGTTCTTTTGGCTGGGCCTCGATCAGCAGCAGGGCTGTAATAAAAAAGCTTCACTTCTGACAGAAGTGCACAATAAGCAGGAGGCGCTCTCAGTGGATGGAGCCAAGTCTGGAATTAAGAGATCAAACGTCTGGAGCTCATCAGTTTATATCTTCCACCAAGGCTGCAAATGACTTAATGGATCAAGATGTTCACAAGCTGCTGTTCGATCAGCAAGAGTTACCAACTTAGAGTGGAGTCCCTACCCACCCAGGCATCACTCAGATAGAAATAAGAAATAATTATACTAACATACATGGGGAAGGAATAGTAATGCATAATAATAATAATAACAATAATAACTAAGTCATGTACAAATGTTAAGGAAAAGTAACCGGAAATTCTACAAACTTGAAACTGTACCCTTTCTTCTGTACTGGTTTTTGTGGTTGTGTTTTTACAAGACGGTATCAGCCGACTCTGAGCCACGCAGCCTTTCCTTTCAGACACACCCGACACTCACATCACCAGCACAACACCGTCATCTGTCTCTTAATATTACCACAAAAATAAATGTCAGCGTTAAATGTCAGATTATTTCGAAAGAAAAGACAGATCTATTAACCAATACCAATCTGCCAAGAAGTGACAGAGAGACCTGGAACCACTGAGTATAGTTAACAGTACATCATATCTGTAACCAGGACCACTGACAGGAATCAGATAGGACATAGACCTCTGTGAGTGTAGAGAAAGCATTTGTTCAAATGTTACCCACATAGAATAATGTGTCTTGACTGTGTTTATAAGGGGGATATAGAGAATAAGAGAGGAAAAGAGGCTTGCCTCTAAAAGGATGGCACGAGGCAGGTTTGCTGAAGAAAGCTCGCTGACTATGAAAAGGTCACCTGGCAATGAAGTGAACACAGGCTTAAAGTGAGACCACACTGGAGCAGAATGCACTGATGCTAACAGCTAGTGACAATACCTCTGTCCCCAAGCTAGACACACTCCTTACACAACTTCACTAGTGTACAGTCACCTATACACAAATGCAGATACACACACACACACACTTGCACATTGACAGACACAACCAAGTTGTATACATATGCATACTGCATTAAAACACACAAACAAACACAACATTGGGGGTGAACTATCATTTTACACGGTAAATATTGCTGGATTGACCTACTGACTCTCAGGCTAAGGCTGATTTATCTCATGTTTAAGCTAAGCCAATGTTGACCTTAATTTGGGCTGTTGGATCTTACTTCAAAGTTTAAAAGAAGTACTGTGAAATTATTTTCTTGGAAGCTCTAAACCCAACAATGCAGTAATCAATATCAGTGTAGTAGCCTACTAAAAATAACTTATGGTCTTGTTAGTATTAAATCCAAAAGTGTATTTTAAATATCACTATTTGTATGAGCCTAGAATAATTAATTAGGTTACATAATATGTGCATGAATAGGTCCAAAAGTAGGTGTACAATTCCATCAAATATCGTTCAGCGAGTTTGGGACATTCATTGGGTCTGCCATCCGAGACTATCTCAGGCCGAAATGAAACGAGTTGATTATCAACCCTATAGCTCTTCGTTCAAGCTCCATCACAACGTTTAAACGATGGATCTCTAAACCCACGTCATTTCTAGTGAAGTAAAACATTGAAAAATCATCCATATTCGGACTATTTTCATACGTTTATGAAAGTAAATGTTAGTGAAATTGCATATAATTTTATGCACAATATTGCAAGATAAAGTGTACATAATTTACCTCGAGATGATGTGTAAAGCCCAGTCGACCTCCAACGATAAGGAGTTTTCGTCAACATTATTTGTTTTTCATCAAATGGACAGTAGGCCTACTGTAATTGGCCAATAACCTGATGCTCGGCACACACACACACACACACACACACACACACACACGCCAGCGACAACACCCATCCACCCGGGTGTCACACTTTTCTCTGGATTGCCTTAATCCAATGTCACATTGTACATTTCTCTTCGAGGTTGTTCACTATATTCACCTCAAGGACTCTTTTCATTAGCACTACTTTAGTTCCAGTTTACATCCGTTTTTTCGAGTTACCTGGCACGTCTGTGTAAGAACTGCAGCGAATTGTGATTGACCTTGACAGTCTTAATAGTCTCTAAAAATAAGTTAATTTATTACCCAAACAACTAGCGGCCTTTTAAAATGTAAATATGGTTCGACTCGGTCTAGAAATTAAATGTAGCCTATGCGTAGAGTTCAGAAATTAGGCTATCGCGTCTATAACAATATTAATACACATGCCTTATTAGTCTATTCATACAAGAAAATAATGATTAGTAAATGTTTCGATTTATTTGGGCGGGATAGCCTAAAACAGTTACATCGAGAAAATCTTAACATACAGTTGTCTCTGTGAGAATCGCCGTCATATATCCTGCAACAGTCCACTACACGGCTCGCAGCTCCAAAAGGAGGGCTCACTAGCCAGATAACAATTGCCCATATACACAGTCAGTAGCCTAATATGTCATAGGCTACTAATGACCAACTAAGAGCGGTGTAGCCTAAAGCATGAGCTTGTGAATTATACATGTTTTTATTAGTCTATTACAATGACGTCCTCCTGTGCGTAATTGTGTAGCCAGAGCGCAAAGCATTGTTTTCTTATTTTACAAACGATGCATTGGAAGGGGAGGGAATAAATGCGGAATTATAGAGTAGTGGATTAGAGGAGCAGAATAGATGCTTTCCGAGGAGGAAAGTTCCCAAATCCATCCTTATCATATTCTAATACCCTACATGACTAGGCCTATGTAGGATATTGATATTCATTTCAGGGATCAGATTCTATATTTTCAGATCAAATAATGATTTATAAAACAGATCTTAAATTAGAGAGAGGGTCGGGGGTCGGAATCGGAGCATTAGCTCAGATATACAATCCTGTTGCTTGTTGGGGGGGGTATCCCTGAAGCAACAGTGAGGCTCCAGAATCCGACAACCTTTACTGACACAAGAGACGCAGAAAAAGTTCCTAGCATGTTTTAGGCTACACATTGTTTGAACCACAAAATGAAAAACAATATATAAGTTAATGCAATAAATGTTACAATAACATTTCAAATAGCGTTGGGTATAACGGGCCCGATAATGCTTATTAATACGATATAGGCCTTTAGGCTGAGCCCAGATTTCCTTATGCATATCGTTGTGCCTATTCTCGTTCCGACTTGCATAGCCTATTGTTGCCTACAATACAATACTGTCAATTAAGAAATGTTTTATTTACACAATTTGATGGCATATAATCAAGAAAAACTAGCTAAATCTTGATGCACACGAAGGTGAATAGCTTATACTGAACACACTGCAATAGAATGATTAGTCTAACTGTCAAACCCATTCAAATGAATAGGACATATACATACACTTATTTTTGTCATATTTAGGTCATATGTTTTCAAGCTATTAGGGTCGAGGAGAGAGATATATGCCTATATATTCGTAAAACTCAATTGAAGAGTTCGTTCTCCTTCACACCCACCTGGTGAAATGCGCGTGCAGTGCCATGGCGCAACGGGAGTGCAAGATTTGGACATCCTCGCGGGCACTTTCCCTCCAGTTATAGGCTACCTCCGTTACGGAGAGGCATGGAATTTTGCTGCTTTAAATTTACTGAATCTTTTTTTTTAAACGGTAGCATGGCAATAAAATCAGTCGAATTGCTTGATAGTTAGGCTACTTTGATTTAGTTTTTTAAAGGATTAGCATTGTGACTTGGTTAGATCGAAGTAGCTCCGCCATCACCTATGCGCCTTCTGAATGCTTTTGTCAACATTGTAGCATGTTTAACTATCCGTTATGAACACAGAAGAAAATAAAACTACTAGGTGATTTGTATTGAGCAGAAATGTTATCTAATCCCAAGCCATGATCAATAATTGAACTCCCATGCTATTATGACGAGCACCTGTGCCTTGCCATTAGTAACCCATGCACCTATCCATGCAAACAACGTCCCAGAATCGACTATATTTGGAAGGGCAGAAGCAGTAGATTAGACTATGGCTAAATTGTCATTGCTACAATAACATTCGTGCACGCGGATATATCTGTAACGTAGCTCACGCATGATTCAGAGACAGTAACTGCGTTTCTGTTTCAACATCAGAGCCCGTTAGCATCGCGCGACTATCGCACCTTTTAGTAAACCGCACCGTTTGGGCAAACTGTCCCAGTTCTGAGCTCTCAGCAGTAACCCCGTTTCCATCTCCGTAAATGTAGGCTACTTACGTGTAGTGCTGGGGGAAGCGGAGGCTCCCCGTTGCCGGCGAAGAGACGCTAATGATGAGGATAGTTTGGATTGAGAACATACAGAAAATACCGTAGGACTGAGCGCAGATCGCCATTTTCCATAAAATATTCAAGAAACTGGGATAAATAGAATGGGCCGTGAGAATAATCTCTTACAGACGAACTAAGAATAAACGCTGAGCTCCGGGAAGTGTGTCGGTTGATAGCGAGATCTCGCGCTGTGAAATCACAATCTGAAACGTATTGAGGATTGGCAGGTCAAGACAGCGGATTCGAAGACTCACAGATGCATTGACGCTGCTGCCGCCGCTGCTGCTGCTGTGCCTATTTGCGCACTCCTCCCTCTCCCTGCCTTGCACATTTGCTCCACTCACTCGCTCTCCAATGTAACAAACCGACGGCGTGAACACAAGACGACACATTCGCGCCAATATTCCAACCCGACAGACGGGGGCGCATGTCAGGCTCTCTGTCCTGTTCACCATGCAGGATTATGAGCACAAAGGAACCAAGGCTTTATTTTGGTAATAACAGGCATGGCTCTAGACGGGTAATACATTAACTTGAGAAATGTTCTTCTCTTTGTTGGAGTCAAAGTCTTTAGTAATAGTTGTTGTGAAGGACAGGAGTCATTGGAGACTGTACAAGCACCCTCAACAACCCCGAGTATTTATTCTCTAGTTCTCAAACTCTAAAGCACTGTTACTGCAGTGTTCCCTTGTGTCCTAACATATTTAACACAACATTATACTGCTGCATAATTACTGACCCAGTAAAAACACAAGGCCATAGAAACAGACATATTCAGGTGCTCCATATCCTATTACCAGGCCAGCTCTGTCTGTCTGTTCTGTCTATCTGTCTGTCTGTGTTCTGTCTGTTCTGTCTGTCGATCTGTCTGCCTGTCTCTGTTCTGTCTGTCTGCTATCTACTGTTGAAGTCGGTAATTTACATACACTTAGGTTGGAGTTTATTTTTATATATATATTTTTTTTTATTTAACTTTTATTTAACCAGGTAGGCCAGTTGAGAACATGTTCTCATTTACAACTGCGACCTGGCCAAGATAAAGCAAAGCAGTGCGACACAAGCAACAACACAGAGTTACACATGGAATGAACCAACATACAGTCAATAGCACAATAGAAAAGTATATATACAGTGTGTGCAAATGAGGTAAGATAAGGGAGGTAAGGCAAAAATTGGCCATAGTGGCAAAATAATTACAATTTATCAATTAAACACTGGAGTGATAGATGTGCAGAAGATGAATGTGCAAGTTGGCATGCTGGGGTGCAAAGAAGAAATTAAAAAAAATAACAGCATGGGGATGAGGTAGTTGGATGGGCTATGTACAGATGTACAGGTGCAGTGATCTGTGAGCTGCTCTGACAACTGGTGCTTAAAGTTAGAGGGGGAGATATGAGTTTCCAGCTTCAGTGATTTTTGCAATTCGTTCCAGTCATTGGCAGCAGAGAACTGGAAGGAAAGGCAGCCAAAGGAAGAATTGGCTTTGGGGGTGACCAGTGAAATATACGTGCTGGAGCGCGTGCTATGGCTGGGTGATGCTATGGTGACCAGTGACCTGAGATAAGGCGGGGCGTCACCTAGCAAAACGTATAGATGACCTGTAGCCAGTGGGTTGGTGATGAATATGAAGTGAGGGCCAGCCAACGAGAGCATACAGGTCGCAGTGGTGGGTAGTATATGGGGCTTTGGTGACAAAACGGATGGCACTGTGTTAGACTGCATCAAATTTGCTGAGTAGAGTGTTGGAGGCTAATGACATCGCCGAAGTCAAGGATCGGTAGGATAGTCAGTTTTACAAGGGTATGTTTTGCAGCATGAGTGAAGGATGCTTTGTTGCGAAATAGGAAGCCGATTCTAAATTTAATTTTGGATTGGAGATGCTTAATGTGAGTCTGGAAGGAGAGTTTACAATCTAACCAGACACCTAGGTATTTGTAGTTGTTCACATATTCTAAGTCAGAACCGTCCAGAGTAGTGATGCTGGACGGGCGGGCAGGTGCGGGCAGCGAATGGTTGAAGATCATGCATTTAGTTTTACTTGCATTTAAGAGCAGTTGGAGGCCACGGAAGGAGAGTTGTATGGCATTGAAGCACGTCTGGAGGTAAGTTAACACAGTGTCCAAAGAAGGGCCAGAAGTATACAGAATGGTGTCGTCTGCATAGAGGTGGATCAGAGAATCACCAGCAGCAAGAGCAACATCATTGATGTATACAGAGAAAAGAGTCAGCCCGAGAACTGAACCCTGTGGCACCCCCATAGAGACTGCCAGAGGTCCGGACAACAGGCCCTCCAATTTGACACACTGAACTCTGTCTGAGAAGTAGTTGGTGAACCAGGTGAGGCAGTCATTTGAGAAACCAAGGCTGTTGAGTCTTCCGATAAGAATGGTGATTGACAGAGTCAAAAGCCTTGGCCAAGTTGATAAATACAGCTGCACAGTATTGTCTCTTATCGATGGCGGTTATGATATCGTTTAGGACCTTGAGCGTGGCTGAGGTGCACCCATGGCCAGCTCGGAAACCAGATTGCATAGTGGAGAAGGTACGGTGGTATTCGAAATGGTCGGTGATCTGTTTGTTAACTTGGATTTCGAAGATCTTAGAAATGCAGGGTAGGATAGAAATAGGTCTGTAACAGTTTGGGTCTAGAGCACATGCCCGCGAGAAGGTTTTTTACGGCCCCTGGGATGATCTTGATTTATTATTAGAACCGGCCCGCAGACCGCAGCAAGCCGGCAGCCCGCAGATCTTTTACACGCACCAATACTACATTTCCCACAATGCAACGGTGACGCACCGAGCAGTAGGCTGCTTCATTTCAATATTTATTGGCACAGCAGTCGTCAGCATCACAGTAAAATTAACTTTCAGATACCCATCAAAAATGGCAAAACGGAAGGTGGACACTGAGAACCGGGGGTTTCAAACAAGGTGGGAGTCGGAGTATATGTTCACGGAGGTAGCTGGAAAACCTGTGTGTCTTCTGTGTGGAGAAAGTGTGGCGGTACTGAAAGAGTATAATCTGAGACGACATTATGAAACGAAACACGCGGACAAAAACAAGAATATGGACATGGAACAAAGGCTACAAAAGGCAGAGGAATTAAAACGAGGCCTCAAATCTCGACAGGCTCTGTTCAAAAAAGCCAAATCACAAGGCCAGGCTGCTGTCAAGGCCAGTTTTATTTTGGCAGAAGAGATTGCTAAATCAGCCCGGCCATTTACGGAGGGGGATTTCATCAAAAACTGCATGATTAAAGTTTGTGACGAAGTTTGCCCAGAAAAAAGGCAACTCTTTTTAAATGTGAGTCTGAGCAGAAACACCATTGCCGAGAGAGTAGACCAGTTGTCCATCAATCTAAAAGAGCAGCTTGTGAAAAAGGGAAAAGATTTCATTGCATATTCCTTGGCTGTGGATGAGAGCACCGACATTTCTGACATTGCCCAGTTGTCAATTTTCATCCGCGGAGTGGACTCCAGCCTAAGCGTGACAGAGGAGTTTTTGGCTTTACGTCCTATGCATGGCACAACTACGGGGCATGATTTGTATGAAGAGGTGTCAAGATGTGTAAATGAGATGGAGCTGCCTTGGGAAAAACTCGTGGGTTTGACAACCGACGGAGCACCTGCGATGTGTGGACACAGGAGCGGACTGGTGGCGAAGATACGGGAAAAGATGCAAGAGGAAAACGCGACAGGTGAGCTGACAGCTTATCATTGTATCATACACCAGGAAGCGTTGTGCGGTAAAGCCTTGAAAATGGAGCATGTAATGAGCATCATCACGCGCACAGTTAACTTTATCAGAGCCAAAGGTTTGAATCACCGCCAGTTCAAGGCATTTCTGACGGAGTTAGAAACGGAGCATGGTGATTTGCCTTATCACACAGAGGTGCGATGGCTAAGCCAGGGAAAGGTGCTTCAAAGATGTTTCGAGCTTCGTGAGGAGATTTGTCTGTTCTTGGACAGCAAAGGGAAAGACACAACACAACTCCGAGACGAAATGTTTCTGTGTGAAATGGCTTTTCTGTGTGACATTACGAGTCATCTGAATGCAATGAACTTGCAGCTGCAGGGTCGGGATCATGTCATCTCTGATATGTACAGTACAGTGAAGGCATTTAAAACCAAACTGACTCTGTGGGAGACGCAGATGCGGAAAGAAAATTTGAGCCACTTTCCCAGCTGCCAGACCATGAAAGAGAAGCTCTCTACCAGTGCGTTCCCGAGCGCACAGTTGGCTGATAAAATAGGTATGCTTGCCGCTGACTTTCGACGCCGATTTGCTGACTTTGAAGCACAAAAAAGCAGGTTGGAACTGCTCGGTAACCCATTTGCTGTTGACGTGGAAAGCTCACCACCAAACCTCCAAATGGAGTTGATTGACCTCCAATGCAATGATGCACTGAGGGCAAAATATGCGGCAGTGGGTGCTGCGGAGTTCGCCCGTTTCCTCCCCGACACAATGCCCCAGCTGCGCATCCAGGCTGCTCAAACGTTGTCTATGTTTGGCAGCACATACCTGTGTGAACAACTGTTTTCTTTGATGAACCTGAACAAAACATCACACAGAAGTCGACTTACTGCTGAACACCTCCACTCAATTCTGAGGATTTCCTCAGCTCAGAGCCTTACCCCGAACATTGATGAACTTGTGGAAAAGATGGGACACCACCAAGTATCACCCTCAACCTCAAACAAGTGAACATTACTGTGCAATCACATATTTAGAGTTTTTACTCAGTTCAAGTTTAAAAGTTAAAGTTTAATATTTGTTTTCACTGCATGTTACTTCTCCTTAAACAAAGTGTTGTTTTTGATTAATAGATTTTTGCACTTTATTTTATTGTATTTCAATCCAATTATATTTTTAAAATATTTCAGTTGAGTGGATGATAGAAAATTGCTATTATTGTTTTTTTCTTTGAAGTAAATTTAGCCCACTTTTGCTAAAATAGAAAATATAGGCTACTGATGGTGCCTTGAATACCGGTTTCTTTCATTTAATGTTCATGTTATGGGGATTTTTATATAAAGGAAATTTGTCTTTTGTGTCTGTTGAAAATTAAAGATTACTGACAGAGCCATAAGAAAATATTGCTTTATTTATCTGATCATATTGGAATATATTTGTTAGGTTTTCAGTAGGTTCAATTAGGTTCACTAGACTATATGCGTCATTTAAAAAAATTTCAATGAACATTCGAACAGTCCGGCCCTCGGCTTGTAGCTAAATTTTTTATTTGGCCCTCCGTCCATTTGACTTTGACACCCCTGGTCTAGAGCATCTCCCCCTTGAAGAGGGGGATGACCGTGGCAGCTTTCTAATCTTTGGGGATCTCAGGCAATACGAAAGAGAGGTTGAACAGGCTAGTAATAGGGGTTGCAACAATTGCAGTGGATCATTTTAGAAAGAGAGGGTCCAGATTGTCTAGCCCGGCTGATTTGTACGGGTCCAGATTTTGCAGCTCTTTCAGAACATCGGCTATCTGGATTTGGGTGAAGGAGAAATGGGAGAGGCTTGGGCAAGTTGCTGTGGGGGGTGCAGGGCTGTTGACCGGGGTAGGGGTAGCCAGGTGGAAAGCATGGCCAGCCGTAGAAAAATGCTTATTGAAATTCTCAATTATCGTGGATTTATCAGTGGTGACAGTGTTTCCTAGCCTCAGTGCAGTGGGCAGCTGGGAGGAGGTGCTCTTATTCTCCATGGACTTTACAGTGTCCCAGAACTTTTTGGAGTTTGTGCTACAGGATGCAAATTTCTGTTGAAAAAGCTAGCCTTTGCTTTCCTAACTGCCTGTGTATATTGGTTCCTAACTTCCCTGAAAAGTTGCATATCGCGGGGGCTATTTGATGCTAATGCTGTAAGCCATAGGATGTTTTTGTGCTGTTAAAACTCGTTTTTCAACCACTCCACAAATTACTTGTTAACTTAACAAGCTATAGGTTTGGCAAGTCGGTTAGGACATCTACTTTGTGCATGACACAAGTCATTTTTCTAACAATTGTTTACAGACAGATTATTTCACTCCAGAAGTTTGGTTCAAGTATAAACACCATGGCACCACGCAGTCGCCATACCGCTCAGGAAGGAGACGCCTTCTGTCTCCTAGAGATGAACGTACTTTGGTGCAAAAAGTGCAAATCAATCCCAGAACAACAGCAAAGGACCTTGTGAAGATGCTGGAGGAAACAGGTACAAAAGTATCTGTATCCACAGTAAAATGAGTCCTATATCGACATAACCTGAAAGGCCACTCAGAAAGGAAGAAGCCACTGCTCCAAAACCGCCATAACAAACCCAGACTACAGTTTGCAACTGCACATGGGGACGAAGATCATACATTTTGGAGAAATGTCCTCTGGTCTGATGAAACAAAAATAGAACTGTTTGGCCATAATGACCATCGATATGTTTGGAGGAAAATGGGGGAGGCATGCAAGCCGAAGAACACTATCCTAACCGTGAAGCACGGGGGTGGCAGCATCATGTTGTGGGGGTGCTTTGCTGCAGGAGGGACAGGTACACTTCACAAAATAGATGGCATCATGTGGAAGGAAAAGTATGTGGATATATTAAAGCAACATCTAAAGACATCAGTCAGGAAGTTAAATCTTGGTCACAAATGAGTCTTCCAAATGGACAATGTCCCCAAGCATACTTCCAAAGTTGCAGCAAAATGGCTTAAGGAAACATAGTCAAGGTATTGGAGTGGCCATCACAAAGCCCTGACCTCAATCCTATAGATAATTTATGGGCAGAACTGAAAAAGTGTGTGTGAGCAAGGAGGCCTACAAACCTGAGTCAGTTACACCAGCTCTGTCAGGAGGAATGGGCCAAAATTCACCCAACTTATTGTGGGAAGCTTGTGGAAGGCTACCCAAAACAATTGACCCATGTTAAACATTTATGCTACCAAATACTAATTGAGTGTATGTAAACTTCTGACCCACTGGGAATGTGATGAAAGAAATAAAAGCTGAAATAAATCATTTTCTCTACTATTATTCTGACATTTCACACTCTTAAAATAAAGTGGTGATCCTAACTGACCTAAAACAGGGAATTTTTACTAGGATTAAATGTCAGGAATTGTGAAAAACTGAACTTAAATATATTTGGCTAAGGTGTATGTGTCACGTTCCTGACCTTATTTCCTTTGTTTAGTCTTGTTTAGTTGGTCAGGACGTGAGCTGGGTGGGCATTCTATGTTATGTGTTTCTATGTTGGGTTGTCAACTAGCCTGATATGGTTCTCAATCAGGGGCAGGTGTTTTACGTTTCCTCTGATTGAGAACCATATTAAGCTAGGCTGTTCTCACTGTTTGTTGGTGAGTGCTTGTTGCCGTGTCTGTGTTTGTGCGCCACACGGTACTGTTTTCGTTCGTTCGTTTGTTCACGTCGTTTATTTGTTTTGTATTTTGTCAAGTGTGTTTTTCGTCTTCGATGCTTTTTTAAAAGATATGTATTCAACCCACACTGCGTTTTGGTCCGATCCATGCTCCTCTTCAGACGAGGAGGAAGACGAGCGTTACAGAATCACCCACCAACCATGGACCAAGCAGCGTGGTAACGGGCAGCAACAGCAGCAGCAGCAGCGGCAGAAATCTCAGGACTCCTGGACATGGGAGGAGATTTTAAACGGAGAAGGACCCTGGGCACAGGCTGGGGAATATCGCCGCCCCAAAGCTGAGCTGGAGGGAGCGAAAGCTGAGCGGCGGCGATATGAGGAGGCAGCACGGCAGCGCGACAGGTACGAGAGGCAGCCCCAGAATTTTTTTGTGTGGGGGGGGGGGGGGGGGGGGGGGGGATAAAGAGGAGTGTGGCTAAGCCAGGTAGCAGACCTGAGCTCACTCCTCGTGCTTATCATAAGCAGCGTGTTACTGGTCAGACACCGTGTTATGCAGTTAAGCGCACGGTGTCGCCAGTGCGTGACCATAGCCTGGTGTGCTATAGGGCAGCCCCCCGAAAGTGTCATGTGAGTGTGGGCATCCAGCCAGGGCATATTGTGCCTGCTCAGCGCATCTGGTCTCCGGTACGCAGTTTCGGTCCAGGGTATCCTGCGCTGGCTTTGCGTGCTGTGTCTCCGGAGCGCTGGGAGGGTGCAGTGTGTCCTATGCCTACGCTCCGCTCGTACCGGGGAAATGTGGGAGTGGAGCCTAAGGGAGAGGTGCGCGTAGTAGGCACTAGATCTCCAGTGCTCACCCACAGCCCGGTGTAACCTGTGCCTGCACTCTGGAGGGTCCGTGCTGGAGTAGTATTCCAGCCTGGGGGAGTGGTGCACCGCCTGCACTGCCCGTCTGCCCAGCACCGCCTGCACTGCCCAACGCCATCTGAGCTGTCCGTCTGTCCAGCGCCGTCTGAGCTGCCCGTCTGTCCTGAGCCTTCAAAGCCGCCCGTCTGTCAGGAGCCTTCAGAGCCGTCCGTCAGTCAGGAGCTGCCAGAGCCGCCAGCCAGCCAAGAGCTACCAGAGCCGCCAGCCAGCCAGGAGCTGCCAGAGCCGCCCGCCAGACAGGTGCTGCCAGAGCCGTCCGCCAGCTAGGAGCTGCCAGAGCCGCCAGCCAGCCAGGAGCTGCCAGAGCCACCAGCCAGCCAGGAGCTGCCAGCGCCGCCAGCCAGCCAGGATCTGCCAGAGCCGTCAGTCAGCCAGGATCTGCCAGAGCCGTCAGTCAGCCAGAAACTGCCAGAGTCGTCAGTCAGCCAGGAGCTGCCAAAGCGACCTGTCACGCCGGCGATGCCGGAATTCCCCCTCAGTCCGGAGCTGCCCCTCAGTCCGGTGCTGCCCCTTAATCCAGTGGGGTTAATAGGGAAGGTAGCCATTAGGAGGAGGCCACGGAAGCGGGGATTAACTATGGTGGGGTGGGGACCACGTCCAGAGCCAGAGCCGCCACCGTGGACAGATGCCCACACAGACCCTCCCCTATAGGTCAGGTTTTGCGGCCGAAGTCCGCACCTTGGGGGGGGGGGGGGGGGGTACTGTCACGTTCCTGACCTTATTTCCTTTGTTTGGTCTTGTTTAGTTGGTCAGGATGTGAGCTGGGTGGGCATTCTATGTTATGTGTTTCTATGTTGGGTTGTCAACTAGCCTGATATGGTTCTCAATCAGGGGCAGGTGTTTTACGTTTCCTCTGATTGAGAACCATATTAAGGTAGGCTGTTCTCACTGTTTGTTGGTGGGTGATTGTTGCCGTGTCTCTGTTTGTGCGCCACACGGTACTGTTTTCGTTCGTTCGTTCGTTTGTTCACGTCGTTTATTTGTTTTGTATTTTGTCAAGTGTGTTTTTCGTCTTCGTTGCTTTATTAAAAGATATGTATTCAACCCACGCTGCGTTTTGGTCCGATCCATGCTCCTCTTCAGACGAGGAGGAAGACGAGCGTTACAGTATGTAAACTTTCGACTTCAACTCTGTCTGTCTGTCTGTCTGTCTGTCTGTCTCCCAATCAAAGGAAAGGTTGAAGACATCCTGACCCTGTGTCAGTCCCCAGGTGATCTGTATCTCTCTGCTCATCTCTGGATGTGGTGTGACAGGGTGTTTCCTCCTTCCTCTGTTGATCTTTGTTCAGTTGATCAGTGGGGGACATGCAAGTGCACTCTCCTTACAGAGGCAAACAGCCAGCGCTCCACAGGGTTCCTGTGCTGTGCAGCAGCTCTGTCAGTCAATGACAGGTAGCCATGAAGACACAACTCAGTCAGAGATAAAAATCGCCCCTGAATGTAGGAATGAGGACCTTTTGCTGTCATCTGCCATGCAACAATGTATCAGCTAAATATGGGTTTGTTTAGCAAGCCATTAATGGACTATAGTTTAGGTTAGATTGACCAGGTAGCTCGCTCACTCCCCCTTGTCTAGAGCTTTTGACTCCCACTAGTCTGATCCAGTCAGACAGTAACAGGTAGACATGCTGAGGACTGATTCATTATTCCCAATGGGACACCAGCCTTAATTGATACTCTGATGATGTATTCTAATCAGCACATTTCCCATCATAATACTAATTATACCAATATAAACAGCCATGGAATAAGCGATGAATGAGTCACACACCTATACATAGAGGATTTCTGCTGACTCACAGCAGTCCTGATTTCTCCTTCCTTTCAAACGTACGCAACGTGATCCTAAAGCACCTGGCCCACGGGGCCTAAGGAGAGAAAGATAAATGCAACTGCCATTCATAACCACTAATTGCGAGTCATTGCAAAGTATCCATCACACAGAGAGCTGACATGTGTAGAGGGTTTAAAATATACAGCTTCACCATGACTACATCCTTACAGGGAAGCTTATGGACTGGAGGGAGAATGATGTCACAGACAGATACCCAGTGGTGGAAAAAATACTCAATTGTCATACTTGAGCAAAAGTTAAGATACTTTAATAGAAAATGACTCAAGTAAAAGTGAAAGTCACCCATTAAAATACTACTTGAGTAAAAGTCTAAAAGTATCTGGTTTTAAATGTACTTAAGCACAGTGGAGAGTAAAAAGTAAAAGGAAATGCTATACCTCAATTCCTGATATTAAGCAAACCAGACTACACCATTTTTTTATACAATTTTTTATAGACAGCCAACGACACACTCCAACACTCAGACATAATTTACAAAGAAAGTATTTGTGTTAAGTGAGTCCGCCAGATCAGAGGCAGTAGGGATGACAACACATTATATTTATACTTGAGTGAATTGGGCGATATTGCTGCCCTGCCTGAGCATTCAAAATGTTACGAGTACTTTTGAGTGTCAGTGTAACGGTCCTGACCTGTTTTATGTTGTTTTTTGTATGTGTTTAGGTCAGGGCATGTGTTTTGGGTGGGCAGTCTATGTTATCTGTTTCTATGTTTGTTTTGGTTGCCTGGTATGGCTCTTAATTAGAGGCAGGTGTTTTGCGTTCTCCTCTAATTAAGAGTCATATTTAGGTAGGGTGTTCTCACTGTTTGTTTGTGGGTGATTGTCTCCTGTGTCGTCGAATGTATGTACCATACGGGACTGTTTGGCTGTTCGTTTATTTTGATGTCGTCTGTTTCCTGTCCGTGAGTTTACGTTTAGTTATGTAAGTTTATGTTCAGGTTTCGTCAACGTCGTTTTCTTGTTTTGTATATTTGAAAGTGTTTTGTTTTTCGTGTTGCCATCGTCGTTGTAAATAAAAAGATGGCTTATTTCCCGAAAGCTGCATTTTGGTCTGATGATCCTTCTCTCCTCTCCTCGTCCGAGGATGAGGAGAGAGACAGCCCTTACAGTCAGGGAAAATGTATGGGAGTAAAAAGTAGATATTTTCATAAGGAATGTAGTGGAGTAAAAGTAAAAGTTGTCAAAAATATGAATAGAAAAGTAAAGTACAGATAACCTAGAAAATAACTTAAATAGTACTTCTAAGTATTTTCTTCCACACCAGTGGAGATATCATATAGGCTAATGAACACGGCATTTAAAATATATACACTACCGTTCAAAGGTTTGGGGTCACTAAGAAATGTCCTTGTTTTTGAAAGAAAAGCAAAAAAAAATGTCTATTACAATAACATCAAATTGATCATGTTCCGGAGTTCCAAATTAAGCAGCAGCAGCTGAAAAGATGAGCTCCTACAAATATTGAAATTTAAATGTTTTTTAGAGTAAAGTACATCGGAAAAAATCAAAAGAAAACTGCAAACTGAATAGGAGACCAAACAAGCAGCAAACAAAGAAGAAAGGCTTTTGAAAAAGTAACAATTTTTTCATAAAATTATACCGTTTTCTTAGCTAGCTAAGTTGTTTACCTGTTGCTAGGCAGTTGCTAGGGACATTCCTGGAAGAAGCTAGCTAGCTAACAAGGAGTGTCTAGTTGGCAGAAGAGAAGAAGGGACAAAGAAGGGACAAAGTGGGACAAAATAAGGACAGAAGAAAAGGGAAAGGGGGGAAAGGGGACATTAAGGTGAAGCAGTCCTCTAAAGACACAAAAGACAATAATACAAGAAACAACACTTCTATTGCCTCTCCCTCTACGATACGCACTTCCGGGTTGGAGTGAGTAGTTGCATTCCGCTTTGCTCCACAGGTAGTATTACATTTCATTTCATTACAGTACAACAGTTTGATTTGTTTGATCTTAGCTGGCTACACAGCCGTCTTTGTATCCAAGATAATTGTGTAGTCTAGAGTAATTGTCGAGGTTACCTAGCCAGTTAGAGGTTACCTAGCCAGCTACACGTTCAAACAAAGTCAACAACGCAGCCACTGCTAGCTAGCCTATTTCACCAGCCAGCAGTACTATATAATTTTAGTCAATAAGATTTTTTGCAACGTAAGCTTAACTTTCTGAACATTCGTGACGTGTAGTCCACTTGTCATTCCAATCTCCTTTGCATTAGCGTAGCCTCTTCTGTAGCCTGTCAACTATGTGTCTGTCTATCCCTGTTCTCTCCTCTCTGCACAGACCATACAAACGCTTCACACCGCGTGGCCGCTGCTACTCTAACCTGGTGGTCCCAGCGCGCACGACCCACGTGGAGTTCCAGGTCTCAGGCAGCCTCTGGAACTGCCGATCTGCGGCCAACAAGGCAGAGTTCATCTTAGCCTATGCTTCCCTCCAGTCCCTCGACTTCTTGGCACTGACGGAAACATGGATTACCACTGATAACACTGCTACTCCTACTGCTCTCTCCTCGTCTGCCCACGTGTTCTCGCACACCCCGAGAGCTTCTGGTCAGCGGGGTGGTGGCACTGGGATCCTCATCTCTCCCAAGTGGACATTCTCTCTTTCTCCCCTGACCCATCTGTCTATCGCCTCCTTTGAATTCCATGCTGTCACAGTTACCAGCCCTTTCAAGCTTGACATCCTTATCATTTATCGCCCTCCAGGTTCCCTTGGAGAGTTCATCAATGAGCTTGACGCCCTGATAAGTTCCTTTCCTGAGGATGGCTCACCTCTCACAGTTCTGGGTGACTTTAACCTCCCCACGTCTACCTTTGACTCATTCCTCTCTGCCTCCTTCTTTCCACTCCTCTCCTCTTTTGACCTCACCCTCTCACCTTCCCCCCCTACTCACAAGGCAGGCAATACGCTTGACCTCATCTTTACTAGATGCTGTTCTTCCACTAATCTCATTGCAACTTCCCTCCAAGTCTCCGACCACTACCTTGTATCCTTTTCCCTCTTGCTCTCATCCAACACTTCCCACACTGCCCCTACTCGGATGGTATCGCGCCGTCCCAACCTTCGCTCTCTCTCCCCCGCTACGCTCTCCTCTTCCATCCTATCATCTCTTCCCTCTGCTCAAACCTTCTCCAACCTATCTCCTGATTCTGCCTCCTCAACCCTCCTCTCCTCCCTTTCTGCATCCTTTGACTCTCTATGTCCCCTATCCTCCAGGCCGGCTCGGTCCTCCCCTCCTGCTCCGTGGCTCGACGACTCATTGCGAGCTCACAGAACAGGGCTCCGGACAGCCGAGCGGAAATGGAGGAAAACTCGCCTCCCTGCGGACCTGGCATCCTTTCACTCCCTCCTCTCTACATTCTCCTCTTCTGTCTCTGCTGCTAAAGCCAATTTCTACCACTCTAAATTCCAAGCATCTGCCTCTAACCCTAGGAAGCTCTTTGCCACCTTCTCCTCCCTCCTGAATCCTCCTCCCCCTCCTCCCCCCTCCTCCCTCTCTGCTGATGACTTCGTCAACCATTTTGAAAAGAAGGTCGACGACATCCGATCCTCGTTTGCTAAGTCAAACGACACCGCTGGTTCTGCTCACACTGCCCTACCCTGTGCTTTGACCTCTTTCTCCCCTCTCTCTCCAGATGAAATCTCGCGTCTTGTGACGGCCGGCCGCCCAACAACCTGCCCGCTTGACCCTATCCCCTCCTCTCTTCTCCAGACCATTTCCGGAGACCTTCTCCCTTACCTCACCTCGCTCATCAACTCATCCTTGACCGCTGGCTACGTCCCTTCCGTCTTCAAGAGAGCGAGAGTTGCACCCCTTCTGAAAAAACCTACACTCGATCCCTCCGATGTCAACAACTACAGACCAGTATCCCTTCTTTCTTTTCTCTCCAAAACTCTTGAACGTGCCGTCCTTGGCCAGCTCTCCTGCTATCTCTCTCAGAATGACCTTCTTGATCCAAATCAGTCAGGTTTCAAGACTAGTCATTCAACTGAGACTGCTCTTCTCTGTGTCACGGAGGCGCTCCGCACTGCTAAAGCTAACTCTCTCTCCTCTGCTCTCATCCTTCTAGACCTATCGGCTGCCTTTGATACTGTGAACCATCAGATCCTCCTCTCCACCCTCTCCGAGCTGGGCATCTCCGGCGCGGCCCACGCTTGGATTGCGTCCTACCTGACAGGTCGCTCCTACCAGGTGGCGTGGCGAGAATCTGTCTCCGCACCACGTGCTCTCACCACTGGTGTCCCCCAGAGCTCTGTTCTAGGCCCTCTCCTATTCTCGCTATACACCAAGTCACTTGGCTCTGTCATATCCTCACATGGTCTCTCCTATCATTGCTATGCAGACGACACACAATTAATCTTCTCCTTTCCCCCCTCTGATAACCAGATGGTGAATCGCATCTCTGCATGTCTGGCAGACATATCAGTGTGGATGACGGATCACCACCTCAAGCTGAACCTCGGCAAGACGGAGCTGCTCTTCCTCCCGGGGAAGGACTGCCCCTTCCATGATCTCGCCATCACGGTTGACAACTCCATTGTGTCCTCCTCCCAGAGTGCTAAGAACCTTGGCGTGATCCTGGACAACACCCTGTCGTTCTCAACTAACATCAAGGCGGTGACCCGTTCCTGTAGGTTCATGCCCTACAACATTCGCAGAGTACGACCCTGCCTCACGCAGGAAGCGGCGCAGGTCCTAATCCAGGCACTTGTCATCTCCCGTCTGGATTACTGCAACTCGCTGTTGGCTGGGCTCCCTGCCTGTGCCATTAAACCCCTACAACTCATCCAGAACGCCGCAGCCCGTCTGGTGTTCAACTTTCCCAAGTTCTCTCACGTCACCCCGCTCCTCCGCTCTCTCCACTGGCTTCCAGTTGAAGCTCGCATCCGCTACAAGACCATGGTGCTTGCCTACGGAGCTGTGAGGGGAACGGCACCTCCGTACCTTCAGGCTCTGATCAGGCCCTACACCCAAACAAGGGCACTGCGTTCATCCACCTCTGGCCTGCTCGCCTCCCTACCTCTGAGGAAGTACAGTTCCCGCTCAGCCCAGTCAAAACTGTTCGCTGCTCTGGCACCCCAATGGTGGAACAAACTCCCTCACGACGCCAGGTCAGCGGAGTCAATCACCACCTTCCGGAGACACCTGAAACCCCACCTCTTTAAGGAATACCTAGGATAGGATAAAGTAATCCTTCTAACCCCCCCCCCCCCCCCTTAAAAGAGTTAGATGCACTATTGTAAAGTGGTTGTTCCACTGGATATCATAAGGTGAATGCACCAATTTGTAAGTCGCTCTGGATAAGAGCGTCTGCTAAATGACTTAAATGTAAATGTAAATTATCAGAAATACAGACATTAGACAGTAGACATTGTTAATGTTGTAAATTACTATTGTAGCTGGAAACGGCTGATGTTTAATGGAATATCTACATAGGCGTACAGAGGCCCATTATTAGCAAACATCACTCCTGTGTTCCAATGGCATGTTGTGTTAGCTAATCCAAGTTTATCATTTTAAAAGGCTAATTGATCATTAGAAAACCCTTTTGCAATTATGTTAGCACAGCTGAAAACTGTTGTGCTGATTAAAGAAGCAATTACAACTGACCTTCTTTAGACTAGTTGAGTATCTGGAGCATCAGCATTTGTGGGTTTGATTACAGGCTCAAAATGTCCAGAAACAAAGAATGTTCTTCTGAAACTCATTAGTCTATACTTGTTCAGAGAAATGAAGGCTATTCCATGCGAGAAATTGCCAAGAAACTGAAGATCTCGTACAACGCTGTGTACTACTCCCTTCACAGAACAACACAAACTGTCTCTATCCAGAATAGAAAGAGGAGGCATCTGTTTGCGAAACAGATGCCTCACAAGTCCTCAACTGGCAGCTTCATTAAATAGCACCCGCAAAACACCAGTCTCAACATCAACAGTGAAGAGTCGACTCCGGGATGCTGGCCTTCTAGGCAGAGTTGCAAAGAAAAAGCCATATCTCAGACTGGCCAATAAAAATAAAATATTAAGATGGACAAAAGAACACAGACACTGGACAAAGGAAGATTGGAAAAAGGTGCTATGGACAGCCAAATCTAAGTTTGAGGTGTTCGGATCACAAAGAAGAAACATTGTGAGATACAGAAAAAATGAAAATATGACGTCATCTGTCAAGCATGGTGGAGGCAATGTGATGGTCAGGGGGTGCTTTGTTGGTGGTAAAGTGGGAGATTTGTACAGGGTAAAAGGGATATTGAAGAAGGAAGGCTATCACTCCATTTTGCAACGGCATGCCATACCCTGTGGACGGCGCTTAATTGGAGCCAATTTCCTCCTACAACAGAACAATGACTCAAAGCACAGCTCCAAACTATGCAATAACTATTTAGGGAAGACGCAGTCAGTTGGTATTCTGTCTATAATGGAGTGGACAGCACAGTCACCGGATCTCAACCCTATTGAGCTGTTGTGGGAGCAGCTTGACCGTATAGTACATAAGAAGTGCCCATCAAGCCAATCCAACTTGTGGGACGTGCTTCAGGAAGCATGGGGTGAAATCTCTTCAGATTACCTCAACAAATTGACAACTAGAATGCCAAAGGTCTGCAAGGCTGTAATTTATGCAAATGGAGGATTCTTTGACAAAAGCAGTTTGAAGGACATTAAAAATTAAAAATCATTATTTATAACCTTGTCAACGTCTTGACTGTATTTTGTATTCATTTTTGCAACTCAAGTATACCATGGCCTGACCATTAGTGGTATAAGAACCCACTTTCTCCTGAGCTATTGGTTCAGTGTGGAGCAAACTGAAGGGCCAACAGCACAATGGTCTTGTGTTGACCAGTGGGGAGTTCTTTGCGTTTTCTGTCTCTTTTATTCCTTTGTAAAGTCACATTGGTGTACCAGATTCTAGGGTTAGTCACCCCAGGGCCTGGATCTCATTGTACAGACCGCTGACATGCTTATAGCGAAATCCACTCTTTATTAGTGATGATCGATCCGGGCTAAAGGATGAGCTGGGTGAAAACACACAGATCAATGGCCTCAAGTCCCATTGATCCTCTAGAACCCTCAAACTCAGCTCTGGACCACAAAGCCAGTTCCACTGCGTTTTCTTCATTTTCCCCTATAATCAGGGACTGATTTAGACTTGGGACACCAGGTGGGTGCAATTCATTATCAGGTAGAACATAAAACCAGCAGGCTCCGGACCTCGTAGGGTAAGAGTTGAATACCCCTGCTCTAGACGCTAGGAGGCAGACATGGGCCGGGCCTCTGTACCCCAACCTGCTCCTTCTCAAAGGACAGTTAGGCCCTCTTAAAGACATTCTCCGGAACTTTGGCGACTACTAGGTATTTTTTTAAACCTCCTGCTTTGTGTTGGATGTGTTAATGTAGTGCATACATGCATAATGAGCAGAATTACTGTTTTACCTTAATTAGCCTCAAAATCCCTTTTTGAATGCAACTGTTTTTTTGGAAGCTGTGCAGCGCCATTTTCCCTTCATTTTCCCCCACGTGGGCCACCCCCTAGCATTTGAGTTCAACCAATGAGTTTCAGCCCTTCGCCATATGAGTGACAGCTAGCAAGATGCACATGATGCACACACAGAAGAGCAATGATGTAGTGTACATATCTGCACATATGTGTTTCATTCTATAGCTAGAGGACTCCTGACATCTCCAGGAGTGATAAGTATTATTTATGTTTTCATCTGTTAGACTGTTTTTTTCCTAGCTAGGGCCATCTACTTTAAGTGTGGTGTGTCTTCCCAGTAGCCTACTTGGTGTGTGAACTTGCAGATCACTTTGACACATCAACTAGGTTTAAGGGGCAGGGCAATTTGTGACTGTTGTTTTCGTAATCCGTGCTGTATTGGAGAGGGAGGGGTTTCTCCTCTTCTAGGCAATCAGTAATTAGTACCGGGAGGTGTATTCTTCACCTTTGCAAGGTAATTAGCAATTAGTGTTAGTACTTCAGTCTCCCCTGTTTTCTCAGCAGCAGCTGTACGCGGCAGTAGTGTCTCGTGTCAGCAGCGGTCTCGTCGCCGAAACAAAGACAGTTCTGACGAGTTATTCGAGGAAAAAAGAGAGGAAGTGCCAGTCTCTCACTTGAATATCGTGTCTAGTTAATTTCAGATTATCCTCTTTGTTCTTTTGTAGCTTTGGCAACTAAACTCAGCAAAAAAAGAAACGTCCTCTCACTGTCAACTATGTTTGTTTTCAGTAAACTTCACATGTACATATTTCTGTGTATACATAAACTGAACAAGTTCCACAGACATGTGACTACCAGAAATTGAATAATGTGTCCCTGAACAAAAGTAACAGTCAGTATCTGGTGAGGCCACCAGCTGCATTAAGTACTGCAGTGCATCTCCTCCTCAGGGACTGACCCAGATTTGCCAGTTCTTGCTGTGAGATGTTACCCCACTCTTCCACCAAGGTACCTGCAAGTTCCCGGACATTTATGGGGGGAATGGCCCTAGCCCTCACCCTCCGATACAACAGGTCCCAGATGTGCACAATGGGATTGAGATCCAGTCTCTTCGCTGGCCATGGCAAAACACTGACATTCCTGTCTTGCAGAAAATCACACACAGAATGAGCAGTATGGCTGGTGGCATTGTCATGCTGGAGGGTCATGTCAGGAAGAGCCTGCAGGAAGGGTACCACATGAGGGAGGAGGATGTCTTCCCTGTAACGCACAGCGTTGAGATTGCCTGCAGTCCAATGATGCTGTGACACACCGCCGTAGTCCATGACGGACCCAACACCTCCAAATCGATCACGCTCCAGAGTACATGCCTCGGTGTAACGCTCATTCCTTCAACGATAAACGTGAATCCAACCATCACCCCTGGTGAGACAAAACCGCGACTCGTCATTGAAGAGCACCTCTCTCAGCCTATTGCGGACCGTCTGAGCACTGATGAAGCGATTATTCGTTCCTGGTGTAACTTGGGCAGTTGTTGTTGCCATCCTGTACCTGTCCCGCAGGTGTGATGTTTGGATGTACCGATCCTGTGCAGGTGTTGTTACACGTGGTATGCCACTGCGAGGACGATCAGCTGTCCGTCCTGTCTCCCTGTAGCGCCCTTAGTTATCTCACAGTACGGACATTGCAATTTATTGCCCTCATGCTTCCTTGCAGCATGCCTAAGGCACATTCACGCAGATGAGCAGGGACCCTGGGCATCTTTCTTTTAGTGTTTTTCAGAGTCAGTAGGAAGGCCTCTTTAGTGTTTTCATAACTGTGACCTTAATTGTCTACCATCTGTAAGCTGTTAGTGTCTTAACGACCGTTCCACAGGTGCATGTTCATTAATTGTTTATGGTTCATTGAACAAGCATGGGAATTAGTGTTTAAACCCTTTACAATGAGGATCTGTGAAGTTATTTTGATTATCTGTGAAGTGAATTATCTGTGAAAGACAGGGCACTGAAAAAGCGGTGTTTCTTTTTTTGCTACATTTTTGTGTATGTTTTCTATGCCAGTTCGCTCCTCTCCATGTCGGCTTTACAGACACTACCAACCCCTTGGCTGCAACCCTTCTAATTTAGTGTACCCTGCGTGCCCAACCCATGTGCAATTCTTGGTCTCTGGCAGCGTTTGAACGCCAAGTTCATTTCAGCCTATAATGCCCTTTAGTCCCTTGACCTTTTGACCCTGACAGAGACATGGATCACCCCAGAGAACACTGCTGATCCAGCTGCTCTTTCTTAATCTGAATAAGTTTTCTCTAATAGTCCAAGAGCATCTGGTCGTCACGGTGGTGGCACAGGGCTACTCATTTCTCCTAAGTGGAGATTTTCTCTTTTCTTCCTCTCTCACCTGTCCATCTCCTCATTTTAATTCAATGCTGTCACTGTCACGTATTCACTCAAGCTTAACATTGTTGTCAACTATTGCCCACCATGTGCCCTTATAGAGTTCCTCAATGAGCTTGACACCTTGATAAGCTAATTTCCTGACGATAGCGCACCACTCTTCGTACTTGGGACTTCAACCTTCCGATATCTGCCTTCAATTAATTTATTTCCAACTCTCTCTTTCCCATGCTTGCCTCTTTTGACCTAATCTTTTCCCAGTCCCCTCCCCCTCAATATGCTTGACCTCATCTTTACTAGAGGCTGTTTGCCTACTAATCTCACTGTAACCACTCTCCAGGTTTCTGCATCCTACCTGGCAGGCCGCTCCTACCAGGTGACGTGGAGAGGATCTGTGTCTGCACCACATACTCTCACGACTGGTGTCCCCCAGGGCTCGGTTCTAGGCCCTCTCCTCTTCTCTCCATACACCAAGTCACCCGGCTTCATCATATCCTCACATGGTCTCTCCTGTCATTGCTATGCGGATGACGCTGAACTTCTTTTCTCCTTCCCTGCTTCTGACACCGAGGTGGCGACATGCATCTCTGCGTGCCTGGCAAATATCTCAGCTTTGATGTCAGCACACCACCTCAAGCTCAACCTCGACAAGCTGCTCTTCCTCCCAGAGAAGGCCTTCCCACTCAAAGACCTCTCCACCACGGTTGACAACTCCACACTGTCCCCCTCCCATAGTGCAAATAACCTTGGCATAACCCTAGAAAACACCCTGTCGTTCTCTGCAACCATCAAAGCAGTGACTCGCTCCTGCAGGTTCATGCTCTACAGCATCCGTAGAGTACGGCCCTACCTCACACAGGAAGTGTCGCAGGTCCTAATCCAGGCATTTGTAAACCTTCTCAAATTCTTCCATATCACCCCACACTCCACTGTCTTCCAGTCGAAGCTCACATCCACTATAAGACCATGGTACTTCCCTACGGAACTGCCACTCCCTACCTTCAGGCTATGCTCAAACCCTACACCCCAACCCAAGCACTCCATTCTGCCACCTCTGGTCTCTTGGCCCTCCCATTCCGCTCTGCCCAATCCAAGCTCTTCTTTATCCTAGCACCCCAATGGTGGAACCAGCTTCCCCCAGCTTCCCAGCTGAGTCCCTGCCCATCTTCTGAAAACATCTGAAACTCTACCTCTTCAAAGACAAATTTAAATAATCTCACAGCACCCCCTTCGTGAACTAACCATCACACTTGACTTGTTTTCCTCCCTTACTAGTTCTGACTTTGCTGATAGCTACTTTATTGAGGAAGAACATACTTATTTTTATTTATTTAACCAGGCAAGTCAGTTAAGAAAAAATTATTATTTACAATGACGGCCTACTCCGGCCGGATGTAATATAGCCTGGATTCGAACCAGGTACTATAGTGACACCTCTTACACGGAGATGCCGTGCCTTAGACCGCTGCGCCACTCGGGAGCCTGAGTGATATGTGGTTGTCCCACCTAGCTAGCTTAAGATGAATGCACTTACTGTAGGTTGCTCTGGATAAGAGTGTCCGGGAAATTACTAAAATGTAAAAATATGCGACGTAGTACGCAGTTTTCAGGGACCACTTTTGGCTACGTTCAGAACTACAGGTTAAAAAGTATATAAAAGTACCAGAGAATCCCTTTAAAAAGATTAACCTGCCAATAGGCTATTGATCTGGGGAGTGGAGCAGAAGGGAAGGAAACCGGGCCTTGCTATTCTGTGTCTCCTCCATACTTTCAGTTCTTCCAGCTCTTTAAGGGCAATGCTCCCCCACACAGAGGCCAAGTAGGAAGGAATTAATCACACCTTGTTTCCCCTGTCTCCAGGCCCTAGGGAAGTCACCAACACACACACACCCCGGCTCTACACCCACCCACCCAGCCAGCAAGCCACACACACACACAAACGCACACACAGCCAGCCTTATCTCTCTCCTCCTTATCCATCTCTCCCTTCCTCCACCCCCCCCCACGCCTCCTGCTGTGACCTGTGCAGGATAGGAATAGTAAGTTATATATGTGGCGATAAAACAGATCTCGTCAGAATGCAGTAGATATTATTCTCTTGTTTTCTACAGACCAATGTATAAACTGATCCTGTAAATAATCCTGGGTGGCATAATCCCTGGTCGTCCTGCAGACGGACGACGTGGAGAGATACTGTATGTAGGAAGTAATATGGAGATGCAGAGTAACTCCAACGGTAGAAAAAGGTCATTAGGCCTTCATCTGGCAGCACATGCAGCTGCGTAGGAGACCTATTCAACCCCTGTTCTCTGTTTGTTTACAAACTGTGCAGTCCAACAGGCCCTCTACATTTATACCTCTTTACCTCAAAACACACATACTTTAGATCCCACTCCTACACTTGTTTATTGTCCATCTTTACTGTAATTGACACACAGAGGCCAGTCTTGTGTTTACCTCTCCTTTACTGTAAACGACAAACAGAGCCCAGTAGTGTTGGGTTTGCAGGGCATGCTGGGATTTTCATGCTCAAATGTCAGAGCATTTAATTTCAGCCGGATGCTGAGTCTCTTCCCCCACTCCTAGACTGAGCACAATGGAACCGCGCTCGTAGAGCTATTAATGACCCGGCTTCGGCATGCACACGCCACACACAAACAATCACACACTACGCCCAACACACCCAAGGATAAATCACAAGGCAAAGAATGAGACATAACGTGAACACAAACGCAAGACGCACACAAACATGCGGTGCGTGTGAAAACAGAGTCGCAGCGTTGCCATGCTCTACTAGGGGCCTAATGAACCCTGGGTAATGGCCTCGTTGGTCTTCAGGAAATCCTTCCTTATGCATGCGTCAAAGTTGGGAAGAGGGATAGAGAGGGAGAGCGAGTGGAGGACAGCAGCAATGAAATAATATAGTAATAGAGAGGGAGATGAGGGGGGAGTGATAGAGAGGAATACCTTGAGGTTCCATCTTTTGTTTATTGGTTTGAAGACAGGGACATCTAAAACGTCTCTAGACCTAATGCGTAACAGTCTATTACTGGGGTTTTTCCATCTCAGTTTTCTACTCAAATTTGTTTTTCATTCATAACTCCCTCAAGTCCCCTTCATAATCTTCCCTCCTGCTGCTGCCCCTCACACCCGTCATCCTCTCTCTCGCTCTCTCTCTCGCTCTCTCTCTCGCTCTCTCAATTCAATTCAAAGGGCTTTATTGGCATGGGAAACATACACAGTGTACAAAACTTTAAGAACAATTTCCTAGCCACCTGAGTGGTGCAGTGTTCTAAGGCACTGCATTGCAGTGCTAGCTGTGCCACTAGAGATCCTGGTTTGAGTCCAGGCTCTGTTGCAGCCGGCCGCAACTGGGAGACCCGTGGGGCGGGGCACACTGACACGGTCGCAAGGTGTACGGTGTTTCCTCTGACACATTGGTGCGGCTGGCTTCCGGGTTAAGCGGGCAGTGCGGCTTGGCTGGGTTGTGTTTCGGGGGACGCACAGCTCTCGACCTTCGCCTCTCCCGAGTCCATACGGGAGTTGCAGCGATGAGACAAGATTACCAGTTGGATACCATGAAATTGGGGAGAAAAAGGGCAAAAAAATTATATATTAAATAAACAAGAACACCTTCCTAATATTGAGATCCCCCAGTATCCCTCAGAACACCGTGTTGACTGCAATGCTTCCCACAGTTGTGACAAGATGGCTGGATGCTCTTTGGGTGGTGGACCATTCTTGTTACACACAGGAAACTGTTGAGAGTGAAAAACCCAGCAGCGTTGCACTTCTTGACACAAACCGTGGTCTCTCTCCCTCTCTCTCCCACTCTCTCAACACAAAGCCTCGAAGCCAATCACAAACGATCCTTTCCCATGCAGGCAGGCACTCACTCCCCTGTTACCGTGCATGAGCCATCTGATAAGTCTGCACGTTGCATATCTATAAATGAGGGCTTATTATAACTTAGGCAGTGCTCTTCATTCTCACCCTGCGTGTATTTCCTGAACGTTAGGGTAAAGACAAACGAGTTACAGTGGGAAAACATACAAACCCTTAATAATATATCCTACTGACCCGTCGTACATTTTCAATAAAAATTACATTTTCTTCTTGTCTTTTATGATTGATGTTGAGATGTTGACGAGAATTCCTCAGTGCTACACCGATCAATGGGCTAGAGAGATGTGGCCGTGCTCATGCTGTGCTGTGCTCCACAGGTGAAGGATAGCACATGAAGAGTTAATTTCCAAAATGCTACATTAAACCATTTTTCACATTTGTGTTTTTTCATCAGAAATTATTACTTATGGGTACCTTCATACGTGTGTAAAATTGTTTAGCTGGAATGGAATGTGTATATTTGACTGTGATGTGTGGTTGTCTCTCACCTAGCTATCTTACAATGAATACACTTACTGTAAATTGCTCTGGATAAGTGCATCTGCTAAATGACTAAAAGGTAAAATGTAAATGTTTTACATACAGATCTCATATTACTATATTGGATTTTTTTTATATATATATATTTTTTTGGACTGTATAAAAGCTAGCAGTACTACTTATTTCTCTAAGAGTGAGGCAGATATACAGTACCAGACAAAAGTTTTAACACACCTACTCATTCAAGGGTTTTTCTTCATTTTTACTATTTTCTACGTTGTAGAATAATAGTCAAGACATCAAAACTATGAAATAACACATATGGAATCATGTACAGTAGTAACCAAATCAAAATATATTTTTGATTTGAGATTCTTCAAAGTAGCCACCCTTTGACTTGATGACAGCTTTGCCCACTCTTGGCATTATTGGTGTTAGAGGTCAATTCCAATTTAAGGCCAGCTGAATGCCAAGAGGCCAGAGCCTTTTGATTGGCTGGATTGAGGGAGAGGGTGGTCCTGTCTGTGCCTCCTCTTTCGACGCTATCCGTACGCAGAGTGAAAAGCGTGTCAGGCTCAGAGGCTCTTACCCGCCCTTCCATCACATTAAAGAGCATCTTAATTAGCATTAAAAACCAGTGATAAGGGCTTAATGAAGGAATTAATAGATAAGACAAAGTCTGGAGCTTATTATTCAACACAGTCAGATTCAGACAGACACGCAAACACGCACAGACATGCACACACTGACATCATAGTACATTCAGAAGTCATGTGGGAAAAGCCTGATTAGAGGCAAATGTACAGATATACAAAAATGACTTGGAATGAGCTCATGCTGAATAAAAGGCAGGTATAAACTGGAGGTTGGTACCCTTCTTTAGACGCTCTGCTCATAGCTTTAAACTCTCCAATCATTGTCGAATGATTTGCTGGTGGACATGGTAGCTGTGTGTTTTATCCTACAGAAAAGTGATGTGCCTACAGGCTTTCGTGAGAGTCTCTCTCTGACACTGTGACAATAACACCCAGCATGCATCTTTCTCTTTCGCTCTGCAACCTAATCTCATAGTTTCAGTTCGGGATTTGACGTAATTGGATGAACAACGATTTTTGACCCGTTAATCAGGTGTGGTTACGTGGTTCATTCCGTGTGGTTACAGGGTTGGAACGGGAACAACTCAAAGGGTTAAGTTTAGGTATTCATTCCGAGTGGTTAAGGTTAGGGCTATGGTTTGAAAAAGCATGAAACAAAATAATAGAAAAAGTATCTCCCTACTTGCTCTGCTAAAAAATAAATAAATAAAAATCTGTTTTGTGAGCCCCGAGGACAGCATATATCAACGTCCTCAGGAACTTTTCAAACGGCCCGAAATCGATGTGTGTTTCTCGTGACCAGCCTGCCCTCTCTCTCACACACACCTGTCTCTCGTTGAAATGAAAATGAGGGGTCTGTTTCAGACTGGCTGTATGCTCTCACTGAGTTGATCTCGCTCTCTCTCATCACCGGTTTGAGCTTTTTTCAAAGGAATGTGTAGGACAGACAGAGGAGGGCAGATGTTTTGCTGACCTCCCAGAGGAGCCTGTCACACACGGGGAGAGTGACTGTGCTGGTCACATTAAACACACCATGTGCATTGTGTGAGCGCGTGTGCGCAGTGATTTACAAATGTTTCTTTTTCTTCGTATACAAATCGACAACAAAATTGTATTTTATTCAAGTGTAGGAGCCTACATTTCGATAAAGAATCCCCCATTTTGCCAGGAGGTGCGCATTCATCATTTGGTCTTTACTGTGTGTCAGTCTGGACGTTTCAGCTCTCTGACTATGATACCATAGTTCCAGTTGTAATAACAATAGATCTTTCTGTTGATGGTGATTAATTATCTGTCAAACAGCCAGCAGTATGACAGGGTCTGCTGGACAAATGGGGCCATAAAATATAACGAAACCCAAGTGGAGATTGTGTGAGGCCACAATGCCTACCCCTTGACATATTGCACATTTTGTTATTACAGCCTGAACTCAAAATTGATTAAAAAAAAGATTTGTTTTCTAACCCAAGACCCCATAAGTGAAAACATGTTGACAGTTTTTCGTGCAAATTTATTGAAAATTAAATACAGAAATATCACATTTACATAAGTATTCACAACCCCGAATACATGTTTGAAGCACCTTTGGCGGCGATTACAGCTGTGAGTATTTCTGGGTAAGTCTCTAAGAGCTTTGCACACCTGGATTGTGCAACATTTGCCCATTATTCTTCACTGTCTTCTTAGTAAGCAACCCCAGTGTAGATTTGGCTTTGAGTTTTAGGTTATTGTCCTGCTGGAAGGGGAATTCATCTCCCAGTGTCTGGTGAAAAGCAGACTGAACCAGGTTTTCCTCAAAGGATTTTGCCTGTGCTTAGCTCTATTCCGTTTCTTTTGTATCCTGAAAAACTCCCCAGTCCTTAACGATTACATCAGTGGAGGCTGCTGAGGGGTGGATGGCTCGTAATAATGGTCGGAATGGAGTGAATGGAATGGAATCAAACGGCCATTATTATGAGCCTTCCTCCCCTCAGCAGCCTCCACTGGATTACAAGCATACCCATAACATGATGCGGCCACTACTATGCTTGAAAATATGGAGAGGGGTACTCAGTGATGTGTTGTATTGGACTTGCCCCAAACATAACACTTTGTACTCAGGACAAAAAGTGAACTGCTTTGCCACATTCTTTGCAGCATTACTTTAGTTCCTTGCTGCAAACAGGATGTATGTTTTGAAATATTTTTATTCTGTACAGGCTTCCTTCTTTTCTCTCTGTCATTTAGGTTAGTATTGTGGAGTAACTACAATGTTGTTGATCCATCCCCAGCTTTCTCCTATCACAGCCATTAAACTCTGCAACTTTAAAGTCACCATTGGAATCATGGTGAAATCCCTGAGCGGTTTCCTTCCTCTCCGGCAACTGAGAGAGGAAAGACGCCTGTGTCTTTGTAGTGACTGGGTGTATTGATACACCATCCAAAATGTAATTAATAACTTTGCCATTCTCAATGGGATATTCGATGTCTGCTTTTTTATAAAAAACATTTTTTAAATCTACCAATAGGTACCCGTCTTTTCCGAAACATTGGAAAACTTCGAAAACTTCGTCTTTGTGGTTGAATCTGTGTTTGAAATTCACTGCTCAACTGAGGGACCTTACTGATAATTGTATGTGTGGGGTAAAATAAAAAATCTCGTTAAACACTATTATTGCACACAGAGTCCATGCCAATTTCTACTCCTGAACTTATTTAGGCTTGCTATAACAAAGGGGTTGAATTGACTCGAGACATTTCAGCTCTTCATTTTTAATTAATTTGTCAAAAATTTGACAACATCATTTCACTTTGCCATTATGGGGTATTGTGAGTAGGCCAGTGACAAAAAAAATCTACATTTAATCCATTTTAAATTCAGGCTGTAACACATCAAAATGTGGAAAAAGTCAAGGGGTGTGAATACCTTCTGAAGGCACTGTATATCGCCTGCGGTCCGTCTGATGTTTTCACAGGCCTGGTTGTCTCTCACTCTCCATAGACAGCTATGTGTGGACTGCAGGGCTGAGTTAGTCAGTATGTATCAGTTTACAGTGCTTATCTCAATTAAGTTAATGGGCCTATAATGAAGGCATCTGCACCAGCACACATGTACTGGTCCCTGTTCATCTACTGAAAACATCAGGCCTTTCATTTTTGGAAAAACATCCAATTCTGATTGCCCCCACCATTACACAGCCCACTATCTCAGAGATATCAAGCCTCAGTCAACCAAATGTCTTGTTCATCTTAACTGACCAATCATAGACTGCTGTACTGTATATCACTTAACTGGTTGGGAGGCGGGACTTCATTGCATAGATGCAGACTGGAGATTAAGACCTGAATCAAATGCAGAATAAATTGTGTGTGTGTGTGTGTGTGTGTGTCGGGGGGGGGTGGTACACATAAACGCATACACACATAATAACACATGTTTACCCACTTAATAAGACATGTTTTCATCAAGAAATTAAACGTTCACACACACACACACACACACACACACACCGTGCAGAAGAAATCCCACGCAAATAAGGCTTACATGTTTATTATGCCTGCTATAGCTCATAGTCTAACAGCCTCTCTGAAGTGACATTCAAGCATCTCGGTGAAGATGAATCAACAGGTTCTGACAGACTGTGGTGTCAGAGGTGATCGTTTCAAGACAGACTTCCCACAACAATGAGAAGAAGGGGATTGTTGGGTAGCATCAGTCAGTCAGTGTGTTATCCCTGAGCAAGCCTCCTCCTGAGAGTGTGAATCCTTCTCACTTAGTTGAATTAGTGTGCCGACTCCGTATCCAAGACCAGCACTCCTAATCATCTCCCGCTGATCAGCACAGAGATATCGTCAGGGAAACCTCCCCCGCAACAACCAGAAACAATCCTGCCACCGAGATGGAGCAATAGAGCATAAACAAAGAATCCCACCCAAGATGCCTTGGATAATATTCACCTCAACTCCATTCACTTGTGGGTGAATTGTGATTGGAAGCGGAGAGCTTATCACAAAGCCCCCTGTCTGAACCTAAATCTGTGCCCAGGGCAACAATGAACTGACTCCCACAGGTTATATTGTATTGGGAGAACAGGAGCAAAACTCAAAAGGAACCAGAGTCATGAGAGAATTTATTAAATTCAAATAAACATCCTGCAATTAAAAAATATTGTTGTACCTTGGGGAGAGCACACAGGCAAAAATGTAATCCGAATGTTACTGAAAGTGTTTAGACTAACATTGGGTAGATCATCATAGCAG
Source organism: Salvelinus fontinalis (assembly GCF_029448725.1). NCBI lineage: Eukaryota > Metazoa > Chordata > Actinopteri > Salmoniformes > Salmonidae > Salvelinus > Salvelinus fontinalis. Next base: position 11,196,530 of record NC_074682.1, read on the forward strand.
AGTCGTTTATCATATGCCTCTTAGTTTTTCCTTTCTGGCACCTCTCTGGACATCCCACTAATCCAACCAGCAGAACCCGCCAGTCTTTTAGTCTGTGCCCACTCACAGCAGCTGAAAGTGTTTTTCTTGTGGTACCTGCTGCTGTGTTTGGGTTGTTGCTAAGCTCCCTTTATCGCATGCACTGACCGTTGATCATTCTAGATAATAGCAAGAACAGTCCTAATGTCAAATAGTGGCTGATGAATGGGCAGGATGTGGCTGCTGGGTGCAGATGTAGCTAAGATCGTATTGCTCAGGAGTGAGGGCCCCATCTTAGGCAGCATGGGAGAAAGGAAAGCATGAAATCATGATGAGAACTAAACCATGCTGAGTTAAAAAATGGCTTGTCTTGTTCAGTGGGGTTGGGCATAGATTTTTTTCATATTAAGTATTCTGCTACAACAATAAAATGGGTCCATGAATGATAGAATGAATTAGAATGATATCTGTGTGTTGTATCTTCCTGCCTGTTAATGTTGTAAATATTCTGTTTCAGTACAATGTGGTGAGATTGCGGAGCACTATCACAAACCCGGGCATTCGCACAAACACACTGACACCCTCCCATGTATAAAACAAGAGGAAAATGAAGACACATACAGACATTATCCCGCTGTTTTGTCCTTGACTTA